>NC_053450.1:128077370-129547494 GCF_015227805.2 Hirundo rustica
ATTTAAAGCTTATAAACACAAATCACTTCTTTGGGTTTTAACCACAAAACATTTACACAGTACTGACCTACTACCTACAATATCTCAGTACAAAGCCAAGAAGTAGAGCAGGCAGGACCAGGAAGCAAGGACCTGGAGACAGCATTTTATGTTAGAGTAGACCAGATGCTGGGGCCTTAATTCAGGAATTCTCAAAAGATTGAGAGAAAAAAGGATGTTCCCCTATGCTTATATCTCTTATCGGAGTATACATGACATAATAATTAAAATAGGTGGATGACAGACATATCTGAAGCAGGTTTCTATATCCAGGAAGAAGGCCCCTGGAATAATTTATTTACTCTATCTTCCCCCATTTATATTTGATGATTATGCATGTGAACTAGTTGTACATTGACCAGATGCACGATGTCTGTGGTACCATAGCATCTCTGATCAGTAACTGATTTGGCTCTATCTGGTAAAAAACCTTTGATACATAAGGGTGAATCACTCTTTGAAAAAATTGTGAAGAAATATTATTAGTTCTATTTTACTGGAGGAGAATTGAAGCCCAGAGATGCTCTACTGTTTACCCAAGTTTATAATCATTTATGTGGCTTACTCAAAGATCTGGAATCAATCAGTTCTGTCCTAGCCTGTCTTAATGTGCAAACATTACTCTATTTTTATTTAGTACTTCCTATTCTGGGAATCTTGAAAATACAGTGCAGATTCATCTTCTTAGGGAACGGGTATTCATAGATGCATGAATCATAAGATCATCTTTGTTGGATGGGAGATCTGTAGGTCATCTTGTCCAACCGTCTGCTCAAATCAAGATTTACTCAGAAGCTGGATCAGATTAAATAGGGCATAGTCCAGTCAAATTTTGAAATCTTTGTTGAAAGTCCACAGGTTTTCTTAACAGCCTGTTCGCCATTCTCATTGTGAAGAACCTTTTCCTTATGTCCACTTGCAAGGTCTCATGATGCAGCTTTTTATCATTGTCCTTTGCCATTTCATTCTGAATCTTGGAGAAGAGACTACCTATGTTTCTTCATAATCACCTGTTATGTACTTAAAGACAGACAGAAAATTAATCACCTTTTAGCCTTCTTTTTGGAGGGTTAAATAAGCACATTCCTTCAGGGTGTTGTGTAGTCCTGCTCCTGTCTATCCCAGCAGCCTTCTTTGGTTTTGCTCCAATTTGTCAGTACCTCTCTTACAGTGAGGGGGCTGACACTGTGGCACTACAGCTGTAAGTGGGAATAAACTTCCAGGGACCTGCTGGCCATACTCTTGCTGATGCCTATCAGCATGGACTTTACCTTTGGCTGTGTGCACTGTTGGCTCCTTCAACCTGCTGTGCACCAGAGTCCTGGCATCCTCTGCAGACAGCTGGACTCCAACTCATACAGATGCAAAACCGGCACTTCCCCCTAAAAAAGGATACATTTCTATTTCAGGAGAAAGAAGCTCTCCAATACCATCACAACATTGCAGCCAGACAATTGCTAAGTATCCTGTGTTTCCCATTAAGATTAAGAAGGATTTCAGGCCCCAAACCTTTAGCTCTTCAAATGAAATCAAGTGATTCATAGAAAACAAAAATCATTTTGTAAGAGAAAAGTAGAGAACTTGCTACTTATTGCAATGCACACTGATATAGTCTTTAGCAGCAACATTGTTTCATTCCAAATAATCACAAGTCAGCAAATGACAAATTTACTGTTATCTATCAATTGATAATACAGTGTCCCTGAGATTTATGACTCCCACACTGGATCTTTACCCCTTTCTTAGTGTTAAACTGTTATCTTCTCTCCCCCTTTTCCTTCTTTGTTTTTTAATTTACTTTTTTCTTTTTTTTTTTCTTTTTTTTTTAATTCTTATTTTAGGCCCATGTACTTTCAGCATTTCAAAAGGTTGTGTGTTTATTCTGGAACTGTTAGCTGCTACTGGGTTGTTTGCATGATTGAATCATGGTCCAACATGAATATTTTGTGTTATAAAGCATATTAAGGAGCCGACCAAAAATCAACAGGGATGGTTATTCTAAAATCTTTTTCTCATTTGATATTAGTGGATTGTTTCAAAAATTCACATCTTCTTTTCTGTGCACAGACTCTGCCTACAAAAATGATGGTGGCAGTTGGATTGCTTTTAAAGCACATACAACTAACTTTTCTTAATCTAATTTACATTTTTAAATGTTTGCTGTTTCAATTCAATTTGTGCTGCTCCTTCCATGGATAAGTTTAAATGGATGAGGTTTAAAATAATAATAATTCTTTCCTCTTTTAGGAAAGACAAGCACAGAAAAGAATAATTCAGAACAGGTTGGGAGAAGAAAGAAAACAGGCCTGGATTCACTTTGGTTAAAGTAGTGTCAGATAGAGAATCAGTATATTCACAGCAGAGGTTTTGGAACGAGCACTCATGGCCTGATAAATAAAGGAAATAATGTAGAGACAGAAAATCAAGCTACTTCTAAGTTGCAGAACGTAGCTGCAGAGGGAGGAAATGAAGAGACAGAGCCACTACTGCTGAAACAGAGAGTTGTTGCCATGGGAGCAGGGATAAGGAAAGCTGGTACCCTGGAGGGAGTGGCTGGGGACAAGAACAAAAAGGAGAGGGATAAGAACTTGGAACACTGCACATACGAGGAACAGGCTCGCACACACATCCCCCTGTATTTTAGGAAGACCAAGCTGCCTTATTTCCAACCCATGTAATAACATGCATGATGAGGCCAGAAAGGCAAAATTTTGCAAGGAGAATATTAAGTACCTGTTACACAAGTAGTTTGGTTTTTTCTGACCAGTCTGGAATTTATAGTTTTCTCTTCCTTTTGAGCTCATTTTAAAATACACATGGTTTTGACATACAGTGTGAATATCCATGCTCACAGTCTCATATCTTCTGGATCACTAAGGAAAAGACAAAGGAATTTATCCACAGAAACAGAAGATTCACAGTTTCTTCCCCTAGCAAGTCATGTATTCTCACATAGGAGTGCAATGAAAATTCTAATACTATGAGGGTTTGGCTTATGCAGAAAGATAATTTTTTTAAACCTCACTAAATATTTCTACTGACATTTTTCCATTGAATATAGTAGAAAAATTCAAGCAATATTCTCATGTCATGAGACATTACCAACCGGGATAAAATTGCTATAGAATTTAATGATGGTATTTTTAGTTTTGAAGTAAGTTACTTTAAATTATGTTGCCATTTCCTGTCTAAAAAGTTCCCATTTTCCCAAACAGTAAGCATTTTATATGGAAAAGATCAGCAAAGAAACTTTTCTCCTCTGCACTTTCCAGGCACAGAGGGTGTAAATGGTTAATTTTTATTTTTTTTTTCTCCACATGCTTACATATCAAACTCTAAACCCTCTGACCCATGGTATACCTGTATGATTTTATTCTCTTTCCTCCCAAGTCTGCCTTGTACTCACGATCTTTTATTCTACAGTATGAGCTGATTGTTCAAACTCTGTGACCAAACCCCTCATTTTGTAACATTTTTGAAAGGGTATATTAATAAAAACAAGCAGGAGTTGTCAGTGCAGCAAAAAAATAAAACTGCCTGTTATATGCAAAGTACATCTTTAATGATGTTTAAAAAGGAGCTAAACATCTCTATGGGAATTCTTAAAACACTTATCTCCTAGGCCCTTATTTAGTTTTGCAAGTCTTTGTTGTTTAACAAGCTGGAGAAATGGGTCATCTAATGTTATATTAATCAGTAAATTAATATTTTAATTTGATTTTCTTTATAGTTGAGATGCTTGCGGCATCTCCAGTGTTTTCTCTCTCTGTACACTAATGTTAAGCAGTATCATTATCATACTGTACCTTGGGGTTGTGAGATAACAGGGTCCAGTGATAGCTCTATTCTTAGGAGAGTGGGAGGTTTATGATGACACTTATACATTTTAAATGGCACATGGCGGCTCTTGTGCAATGAAATGTCTTACAGCTGAGTCATAGGCTTTTCTACATTGTGCTTTTCAGTTCATCTACTTGAAATCGCATGCTTTCATGTCTGAGCAGGTGATACATTTTGCCAATTTTTTGATAAGATCTTTACGGTGCACTGGAGTAAAAAATCTCAGTGATTCAGTTTTTTTGTAACTAGTGCTATTTTGAAAATTTTTGATAAGTTGCAAGAGATATGACTATAAATAGATGAAAAGGAAAGAAAATGAAAATTAATTTTTTTGTTTGAAGGTTAAGTTCCAGTTAAATCTATTTTTTTTCAAATATTCAGTCAGTCAAATACAGAAGGCTTGTTGACACAAGAAGAGACATAAATTTTTATTTAATATTGTCAACTCTAATTAGAGTTGAAATATGCTTGAAAATTCAGAGTTTTGATTAGATCAGGCAAGACCATCCCTGTCTTTTGTGCATCTTTATAAGTGCTGACAAAGAAAGCTTTTTCCTTTTTGCTCTCTTATGCATGACCTTTAAACAAGTCAAAATAGTGCTAAGATGGAACTGGTTCACAGGTTACTGTTAGATGAGTACAAAGGAAGACACAGTCTTTGTTGCTTTAACTCCTTAGTCACAATCTGACCTTCTCACCTTCTCCTTTCCCTGCAGACTCCGTAATTGAGGATATTTACTACATCAAAGATCCCATGCCTAGTTCAGGCCCCCTCCCTCTGTTACAAATACACAAATCACACGTCCCAGTGCATGCTCGCTCTGGTCCAATGGAAAGTTACATGTCTGAGTGAAAATATATGCTTGGTGATACCCTCACATACCAAGGTCAAAGCAAATCACATTCACACATTCCATATCACACTTGGTTTAGTGGCCATACCTCAGCAGATGCACCATAACCATATATGACTGTAAAAGAGCCAATACTTTATTGTTTCTTGAGCTTCACTGGCTTTGTAACATAGTCATTCACAAAAATGCATCCAAATGCAGGTTCCACTTATGCTTGCAACTGGGTAAGTGCAAAACTGTCTCAGGAGGAATGTAGGCATGGTGTCAGTTTCCTTCCCTCCCTTTATTTTTTTCTTTTTTAATTATTTTTTTTTAAATAACTTTTTATTGTGAAATGACATTTTAAACACTGCATAGCACAGGATTCTGAGTTTGGAGACTGAGTCATGTCTGGCAACGCTTACTCTCAGTCAGAAGCTTTTTTCCTATCCCAGAATAGTGGTACCAGCTTTTCAAAAGATAAATCTGCCTGGATTGAGTCAGCCTCGAGGCCAAAAATGTTGTGTGGGCCATTGGCTGGATGACTGCATCAGAATGTTTTGAAGTTAAAATAAATGGAAGAATCTAAATGAACGTGCTTATTATTTTAGCATAATAATGGAGTTAATAGATAATCTTACATTATGAGAGCCATGAAAATTTTTGCGATGGATCATTGAAAACCTGCAGGAATATTCACATTGCTTTTGATTGGTACTAGTTTTCTCTGAGGAAAGCACTCACTCATTTTTACAAAAGACTATAAATAGAATCACAAACATTTGAATTAGTTGTGAATTAGACTGAAATTCTGAGTCTCATTCAATGTCAAAAATCTTTTTGAATTCAGGAGTAGGCTTACCTCAGTTTTAATACGAAGGACTTTTCTAAAAGTATGAAACTTTAGAGGTGTTTGGCTTCATTGCAAACATTTCACACATCTCTAGCTATCATGTTGTTAAAGTCAGCACTTGCTAGTGTCAACAGAATAAGCTTGTTATACATCACTGAATGTTCAGGGACAGGTTTGATTCCGTGTATGATTTTGAAGTCTCATTTTTTGGAGCCTTTGCACAAAAAAATAACATCTGTGTTGGAAAAGTTTCCTCAGCTCCAGAAGCAGGAAGACAATGGACTACCTAAGCAGGAACAGCAGAGGTGTCTTAAAAAGGTGAGTGCTCTAGAAGCATGCAAGGAAAAAAGAGACAGTCTGCTTAAATTAAACCAAGTAACCGAAGGGCTTTGGCTACTCTCCCATTTTTACAACACATGCAGAAAACAAGTTAGTAAGAAGTTTCTTCCTTTAGCAACTTAAAAAAAATAGATTGAAATTCCAATTCTTCTGTCCCAAAAGCACAGCAATATTTTCTCTCTCTATTGATTATCAGTCCACTTTGGTTGAAAACAGTCCTGACTAAGATCAAAATCACTTTGAAAAGATGACTTTAAACCTGATAAAGTACCAGCACCACTGCACTATGCTATCAGATGGGTATTTTTGGAAAATGAAAGTAAATCAATATTAATAATATAAACCAGAAATTGATTGATTTTGCCATTAAAATATATAATGGTGAAAGAGCCCATATCTAATTATTTCTGTTAAAGTCTGTAAGTAACATATTAATTAAACTGGATACATGAAAATATTTGAAGACATTTGTAAGACTTACTTGGGTCAACCAATTTTTAAAAGCAAAAGTTCCACCATTAATAAACTGCAGAAAGATCACAGCTGTTAAGCAATAAGGATGAAAGTCACATGAAAGGATGACTATGAGAAATTTGAAAAAAAAAGAATTTGCAATCTCCATCATTCTCTGTCTTTTACAGTCTAATAAGTTAACTTGTACTGACTGGTAAGAGAGGCAATAAAAACTGATAATTCTTTAAATGACACTAATTCCAGGATGTATGCAAAGCCTCACCAATGCCTTAGCATCTATCAAGGACATATTAAATAACTCAGCATAGTGGATTAATATTGTGTAACCATCTTCAGAAATACTAAACCATCCATTCCAACATCCTTACTAGCATTGATCATGAAACATTGAATCAGTACTTTATGTTCATTTCCTTTCATTTGCTTTATTTTACACTGGGGAATATTTGCATTTGTACTATGTTCCTGTTTCACATCAAACACACTCCAAAATTCCTACCTGCCTCAATGCAATAGTAACTTTGGTAGCCAGTTATTGTCTTTGATAACTATGCTCATACCCCTCTCCACCCAACAGAGAGACTGAAAAGAGCAAAAAAAAAAAAGGAAAAAAAAATGAAAAGGAAAACATGCAAAAGGCCAGTGATCTGATTACAAAACCAATACAGTGATAACAAATTGGTAAATTTGAAAATTAACATTAATGTATGTCAATAAAGCTCTAGTAATGGCTTGGAAAAAAAGTTAACAAAAGCACCACCAACAAAATGAGGAATTAAAAAGCACATTAGAGCAATGAGTAAATCATTTTGAAAAAGAATCAAAATCACTATACAGAACTGAAAACCACTGAGTCAATTCTTATTGTCAAGCCTAATGTGATCCAATATACTGTAGTGAGGGAATAGGAAGGAAGTGTCTACACCACATGTTGAATTAAAGGGAATCAACCAGCCATTTACTTTCATTTATTTAGTAACCTTCATGATGAGATCATCAAATATATTGTCTCCTCAGGAATCATAGAAGGCTGGTATCTTGCTCTCTTCCTTCTGTCCCAGCCTTTCCAACCTGATTTTTCCATCAGACTGCTTGACCACTTAAATGCATAGAATTTTTTTAGGGGAAAGTTAGTTTTGCTTCCTATCAGAAAAAAAACATACTGAGATATTAGGCAAACAGATTCATTTTAAGTCTCTCTGAAGGATTCATTAATGGAATTCTGAAGATTACAGTATCATATTCTTGAGGAGTAGTGTTCACAACAGGCTAGGTTAACTGAGACCAATAGGAAATAATTTGACTGCAACTGGTAAGTAAAAGGAAAAGTATTTCCTGTTCCACAAAAGCAAAATCAAACAAGAAAAAATATTGATGGCAACATTTTAGCTACAAATCTAGAGTTAGCTGTATTAAACAGAGAGGACTTCTCTTGTCTCTTATTTTAATAGGCAAGTCATTTGTTGTCGGAGTAATTTGTTGTCAAAGATGATGCAGATGAACTGTGCTCCTGTTTTTTCTATCTCACTTCCATGATGGGAACCCGAAACGACAGCCTTACTTGTAGATTTTTATTCTGTAGAACACACAAAGGAAGGTGAAAAAGGTGCCGCATTGGGTCAGACCTGTGTTTCCAAAGGCAGTTAGTATAACCAAAAATGTCCATAGAACACAAGCATCAGAGTGACTGTCCATGGTTCACTGTTCACTGGCTTACAGGATCCCTTATCCACACTATCTATAAATGACTTGGTAAGTTTGCAAGAGAATGCAGAAATCCTTTATTTGGTCACTGTAGTCCCTTAGTACAGTTCTGTGTCTAGGCAACACTGCCTCATTCTGGCTAGTTCGAAATTAATTTGAATATTGCTATAGGGCTTCATAATGAGACATATTTATATTTTGAAAACAACAAATTAAGTAAGCGCTTTTAGCTTTGGAGTTTCCTTCACCTACTCCAGATCTGCTGGAGTTCATACGTATTTAAAAGCCTACAGTTCTTTTTCCCAGCTGTAGAAGCCGGTCCTATAGTAGATACTACTACATTTTACAAATTTTGACTCAACTATATCAGTACTTTGTGGTAGGAATATTACTACTGAGACAGTTTCCCTGCTTGGGTGTACACACAGTGTAAAAGTAAATTTGCACTCCATGTTGTTTCTAATACTCATACTCCCACATAGTTTGAGATATTATATTCATTGAAATATGAAAGATATCTCATACAAGAGATTTTCTTTGAAGAAGTGTGGTTAAACTGTCTCTTTTCATAGGGTTAAGCTGGTTCACTACCTGCTTCCATGATAACAGTAATAAAGCCTCAAATTAAAATTATAGATTATAAAAAGATAATAAATATACTACTGGATATAATAATAAATATAATAATAATACCACTACTTTAAAATGCACCATAAAATTATTGAAAGGTTGCACCAAACAGTCTGAAAAGGAAGGAAGCCACAGGTTTAATTATTTTTTGTTTCTTGGAATAATTCCAGTAGTTTATTTTTCTCTCTTGAATTGCTTCTGCACAATTTATTGTAGTTTTATTCGGTAGTAGTGCTGGTTGTATATCTCAATGGAGTTGAATTTGGAAAAATAAAGTGTTTATAATTTCAATCTTTTATCAAAGAAAGTCTGAATATTATTCTTTTAAGTGTAAAATTTCCAATTAGTGATAGCTGAGGCATACATTATCTAAAACATGATATTACTTTTTTTCTGTTCCAATTTGTCTGGTAAAGATTTTGAGTCCCTGTGAATTTATTTCTTGTTTTCATTTTATATGTAAACAGTATATGTACCAAAATTCAGTATGTGGGAAGATTTGCTGACAATTTACTTCGACAATTCACAATTTGTAGAGCATAACTGCTCGCTAAATCATGTGGGTTTGCTTCTGCTCTCTAAACAGATTCATATTTTTTTAAATGTGGGAACAACAAAAATGCTTAGCCAGTAAAAATATTAAAAAAAAATTAATACTCTTTAGATGATTTCTGATTCCCTTCTTCCTCTAATATTCATGCAACAAAAGCTGTTTGAGTAAACATTCACAAATACTAAAATGGAACGGCATAGGCAGACAGGAAGGATGGCCTTCCAATTGGTTACTTAAAAGTCGTCCATTAGGTGTCAGCTGCTTACATTTCCAAACATTATATCCCACAATAATGAATAAAAGACTTCCTAATAAAAGGAAGGCTTTTTAGTATGAACATTATGAGTGCCTACTTGAGACTAAGGTTAATTCCGTGTCTTGCGTGAGCACTTTGGCTTGCAGATAGAGACTTTGATTTAGGAAAGGGTCACACTCCACAGACATGAAATATCCATCTGTTGTGTGAAGAGTCATACTCTAGAACGAATGGAATTTCTCAGATCAGAAGAAAGTAACTGAGTATTTTGTGATACCCGATCTCTCCCCCATCTGTGGAAACCTATTGAAGCAGCTCTACTTATAAGACATTTGTCAGAATGTTAATTGGAAAAATGACTTCATTGTGTGAGTCATACAGTCACCTCTGTGGACCTCATTAGGTTTAAATGAGCAGACTGAAGGCCAGAGCAATCATTCTGAGCACAGCCATATGTTGGTGAAGAAACTCTCTCAGAAACAGGCTCATGGCCAACTTTGGGTACTTACAAACGACTAGATGGAAGATGGAGGTCTTGGTGGTAGGAAACACACTGGAAACACTGACATATGTAGCATGCTCCCTTTCACAACAAAGGACAATTAAAAAAAAATCTTTTAATATAGCAGATTCACTAGCTGGTAGGTTTTTAAATAGCTTGCAGCTTTTGAGTTGGTTCAGTGATATTTTTAGGAGGCTGTCGAACATGCTTGTGTGTAGCTGTGGAGTTCTTTGCAGGATACTCTATAGCTTTGGTTTGAAGTCCTTTGGAACACAGAAATTTTTGGTGGGAAATGAATTTATTCCAGCCTGACTTCAAAAATTAGCAGGGACAATCAAATGAACTATTGGTTGAGTCTGTGACTTTCTGTGAGAATATAAGCTATATTTGTGGAACTGCTTTATACCTGCATTTGCGAATTAGGTAAATCTGGATGAGAGCTTTAGTAGAAAATGGAAACAGTTCTGTCCCTCACAGCAGCTAAGGAGTAATCTCCAGCAGCAGAAGTAGTACAAAGAGAGTGACATATTCTACCATTCATTTAATTTTTTTAACCTGAAAGATTCTGCTATTAGGATATCCAGACTCAGAAGTGCTGAGAAAAACATTATTGGAAGATATCTCACAGTAAGAAATCTTATCAGAACAAGTAAATGGAAGGAACATGGGACAGCTGTCTTCTTCTTATGTCATTTAATATGTCAGATAATATAAATCTGCAATGAAGCTTAAGGTGACTAACAAAGCTTGGTTAGCAAGCCATATACTTTTTCAGAGGATAACAGTAAATAATATAGTCATTAATATCTATGGAATAACCTCCCCCAAAACAAACTTATTGAAATACGAGACTTCTATGATTACAGATATGTATTACCTTAAACACACCTATTTTGAAAGTGTAGATTAAGGTGCTTTTTGGGGGTGTGAAACTTTCGATAATCTGACCTTTGTGAAATTTATGTCAACTACTCATCTATGTCTGAACTTCTGAAAAATATACATTTTACTTCTTTTTCCCAGTTGCTGTGCACACAGTCCTTTTTCTATCTGACTTCAAAATAAACAGGACTGAAGAAAACATTTTTAAAAACCGACAGCTCACTACAACTAAGTAGAAATGAAACAAGAAGCTTTAAAAATTAACGAACTACCAAACAGAAGACTGAAACTCTTGTCATTCTCATCATCACTTGAGAAACTGAATTGTGTCTACTCAACTCCACCTTTCCACATGATGAAAGATAAATCTAAGACATGTCCTTGAGGTATTAAGCCCTCCAAAACTCTGCCCATGCAAGTTACATTCTTCCAACAGGTATATTTTCATTATACTTTGTGTTGTAATTGGAAACACAGAGATGAACAGGATTTCACAAAAATGGCATAAAATCTTATGCGCCCATACAAAAAGCAACCAAGTCACAACTTATTTGTAGTAAAACAAGAGGAGAAAAACTAGGAACTAAAACACATTGGCCATTGTGAAAGCTCTCACATCCAACAAACGCATGGTCCTTTTTCCATTTACTCACTCAAGAGATTGAAAATATGCCCCTAAAGAACAGAACTTAGTTTATAGCACCTGCAGTAACCTGGGTATCTGAATCAAAACACCTAAAATTTAGAGGTTCTTACCTTGGATTCATTAATAGATTTGGGATTCACAAGGCTCACTTAGTCTTTATTTTATTGAAGTTCTATTCAGAATTTTTAGGCATCTATCAATTTACATATCACTTTTAAGTGATATGTAAACATTTTAACTTTCCTATTTCTGCGGTTGGATGTAAATGTAGATAGTGCTATGTCACCAGTATGACTAATCATTGTTACACAGCCAGGTACACCTTTCTAGTCACATTCATCTTTAAGGAAGTATCACAACTAAATCTTCAAAGCAAATGTTGTCATCTAAAAATTCTTCCTTTCTTTGATGTCCCTTTGCACTTAGTGATCCTGTCTATGGAATATAATCTGGCATGCACAGCTGCTTTCATTCTCAGAGTTTCCAATTTTTAGTTTTTTCTAGAAGCCAACCAAGGAACAAACAGCACTGAAGTTTATGTGAACCAATTATTCTGTCTCAGCACTACTACATTATGGTGGTATAATTCACTTAACCACAGCCTATGCAATCCCTGTGGATAAACAAAGTCTTTATCCCTGGTGTACCCACAAATTCCTGTTCTTCCTCCCACTATCTATCTTCATGTCCGTCCTTAAATTATAAACTCCCAGAGCAGTGTCTCCTTTGAAAATAATAAAACTATCCACCAATTGTTGTTGCCATGTAAAAATTTATTTTTTTATAATCATGTTAAATAAAAATGTAAATATCTACATGGTAAAATTCTGCTATTATTAATTAAACACTTTGATTCAAAAACAGTGCTGTCTTCTCTAGAAATTAATAGCCATATTTAATTTTAATATTTAACAATTCCTTTCAGTAATCAGCAGAATTCATGGAAAAAACTTGGTTGATTGTCTACACACAATTGATTACTGGTATGCCTTGTAGTTTATTTAGTTCCATATAATGGAACTGTCGTTTGAGCATTTTAAAACACAGGTTCATGTATGTTCAATATTTTGTTCAGTTACATTATTTGCCAATATTTCCTCCAAATACAGTAACACATTCCAACTGCCTTTTCATAAAGCCATCTTTCTCATTTATCTCTTTTGTTCGCTTGGCAAGAAATATCCATAATGATGACTCCTCTCCTAACCTTTTATTATCAGACAGGATAAAAAGCAACATCAAACACTGGTACAGCTCAAAGTTATTTGTTCCTCAGCCTGTGTCACAGATAACAATCCAGAAGGCACTTTTCAGTTTATTGATTAGACTACTGGTAAGTTTTCATTTTTCTGAATAAGCCTCTGCTCAGTGCACTGCCTCTGTACTTCCAGCTGTCTATACTTCCAATGCTCCATTCAAGTTTGAACACTCCGTTGTTCAAAGCTTGTGAACTAAATGAAAGCTACCATTCCATGGAGCAATAAGACTTCCCACAAAGTGGATCAGCTGTTAGAGACTAGCCTTTACAAATATTTGGGCAAGTCTTGTACTGCATCAGATACAGAGAACAATACACATACGCAAGAGTGAGTGCTTGTCTCTGATTGGATGTTTTTTCCAGCCTGATCATTGTTTCTACCAAATTTAAATAAATAAGGAAGTGGAATGTAAGAAGCTAGAAAGACATGCACCATTGAGAAAGTTAAACAGTTCTTCAGTTCTTTCTGAATTGGTCGTTTTTTTTTTTTTTTTTTTTTTTTTTTTTTATAACACATGCATTTTAATTCATCATTAGTTATGCTGTTAAATCGACTGGAAATATATTATTACACCTTAATAACCCTATTGTAAGTTCAAAGTACATCCTTAACTGAAAACTTACAAAAAATGTTTCCATAATGCAATACTGACATAGGTTATAGACTTCTTGTGTATTTCAGGTGTTTGTAACATGTATAAATATCTGCTAATTAAGAATTGATAAAATAAGACTTCCACAAATAAAATGTAATTCTTTCCCAGTGTTTCACAGATCATACTATATGCCAAATAAGGTTCTTCTGTATAACCTTGGGCACATGCTTTCAAGCTTAATAGAGGAGTTACTTTTCCCTACTCAATAACTATTTTGAGTCTGGTAGTGCAGCCTTCTTCACTAATGGTGAATTTCTTCCTGGCACACAAACACAACTACTAGTATTGATGTATATATTTTCCTCTTCTCTGTCTGTCTGCTGCCTACAGAAGAGCCATACAACACATAGGCAAATTAATCTGTGGGAGATAATCGCAGTCCCTCAGTTCACCCACTTTAACACCAGGAAATAAAAAAGCTCAGTACTGAAACACCCTAAGCTCTAGAGCTTACAGAACATTGCCACAAAACACATTTTTCTGCGTGTATTGTTTAACTGTTGTTTTGGACTAATTTTTAGTTAAGTTTAATTACATAATAATAATTGTATTTATGTATCAATATAGATTTCAAAACTCTTTGAAAAAACTCACTGTACTTACTGAAAACTGTTTTGCAGCATTCTCTTTCTCTATATTATTTCTTCCACACTACAGAAGTGCACCGAATCCATATCCATTCCCTTTGCTAGTGTCAGCTGGTGCACATCCAGGCCTGTGGTGGAGGTGGTTTTGTCTCTTTCCCCAACCGGCTGCTAAAACTTGCTCCTTGCAACTCCTCTCCCCACAGCTCATTGCTTTGCCTAGCTGCTATGCTCTTCTTGAGGGCTGCAGTAACAATTCCCAGCTCTGGGCATATCTTCTCAGCCAAGCCAAGCCAAGCCATCACCCAAGCCTGGCCCCTGGTGCCAGTGCACTGGCCCCCCATCTTCACGCCCTGACAGAAGTCATCAGTATTTCTATGGCAGAGCAAGGCTTGGCAAGCTCAGTGCTCTGGAGCTACAGCACGGGGCTGGGGCTGGCCTTATCAGGCTGTGAAATTCCACTGAAACCAAAGGGGATTTCTTCTGTCGAGAGGAAAGCATGCAGAAGGGCCACCAGGATTGCGATCTTACGTACTGCTCATGAGTGGAAAAGGGAAAATGGAAATCTTTTCAATGAGCCTGTTTGCTTTGTAATATAAAACCATGTAATGAAGGAACATTCCCATCATTGTAATTTTACAATGTTTTATACTTCTGTCATATTTTTCATAGCAGTTTCTCAGATTTATCCATTTCAATTTTTAATATAATTTCTTTTTTGTTGCTGTTGTTGCCTGTTTATTATTGGCATATATTTTTAGTATTTTTCCTTTGGATTTTTTTTTTTTTTAAATTGACAGGATTTCATCTCTGTTTGTTAAAGAGAACCAGCTGTTTTCTTCAAAGATAATTTTCTGAAGCTGTTGTGTGCCATAATTACACTGCAATTACACAGCAATATCCATAAAAGCAGATGAGGATTCTATGTGTCCTTCTGACTCATTAGAAGTTGCAAAAATGATGGATGCAGTCTTTCCTAGCTTGACTATTGCCCTCTGTTGGCAAACCCAAGTCCTGTCCTATCAAGAAAGAACTAAGGCAAGGAAAAACACAACCTTTGAAAGGAGATTAATTTCAGTTTTGGTAATGGGAATACTGAGATAATGCTGAAGGTGGGAAGTATTTTCTAGGTGCATTTTATGGACAAGAGTTGAGTGATTTTTTTAATGTTTGCAATAGTTCAATATTATGTACATTTTGCACACTTTCTGATAAATTATTTCTTTTGTCATATAGTCAAATTACTTGAGCAATTATTCTCTTTGCAGTTCAGTCTCACATTCATGTAATTTCCTTGCAAAATGCTTCAAACAACTTCTTGTTTTGAAAGATATGGTCAAATTCTATTCAGTTTTGTTTGTTCAGATGTTTCAACATGAATAAGTTGAAACAGGTCAAAATATACTCATATAGCTTTTGAATACCTTAGATCTTCATGTTCTGACTGTGGAGAAAAAAAATGATCAGAGACCTGCTATTTTAACTCAAATCAAAGCAGACCAAAATCCTTCTGAATCAACAGACCAAAAATATTTTCATTCTGGAATGAGTTCTCAAATATTTAAGATGACAAAAGAGAGCAATTAGCATGGGAAGGGTGAGATTTGGATGGTGAGATTTTGGGGAGGTGTGTGTGGGGGGAGGGATTAATTGGTTCTTTTTTCATTAAATATTGAATGAGGTGAGCTGCTTAGAGGGTTTTTTTTCATTTATTTCTGGTTAGGGCTTAGCACTGCCACTTCTAAAGATCCTTTCTGATGAGCCTAAGCTAAGGTAAAGGGACAGTGGGCTACTGGCACTGATTTTCAATGGACTCCTGTGCACTCCTGTCAGAGCAGCCACTAAAGTCTTGATTTGCAAAAGATTGCAGCTAGGGCAGAACTTCAGAAAACAAATTCATTTCAGCAAAATCCTGCAAAGTTTAATGAGAGACGAAAATCAGGAGAGACCTATCAGCACATGGATTTCTCCTGGCTCTGCTAGATCCTGATACAGTTTCAAAACATTTACTTTGGTATGGGCAATAATGGGGTATTCTGGTTTTGTAGTCAACTGCTTAAATAAAGCATACAAGGTGATTACTAGCCCTCTAGTGACTTTCAGCAAACAAACCATGTTTAAACATCAGAGTTAAACAAAACTCAGTTTGGAGAGGCTATTCTGGAAAAAAATTGTAGTGGGAAATGAACAGGTTTTATTTTCAGTTGTCTTTCTAGCTGTCATGTCATCTACAATGCAAATCTCAGCTTGCAGAATTTTTAGGTGCTCAGAATTCAAGTGTTTCCTTTAATGCCAGACAGACAAGATTTTGCTAAGACTAACACAAGGATAGGAATAAATTTTGTAATGTTCATATTTTTTCAGTACTAATAACTAAGGCAACTTGAGTGAAGCTTCATAGGTCAGTGACTACTTGTTTAGCATCACCAACTTGACTGAAAATTATTTTATATTTTCTTTTCCCTCTCTTTTCAGCAACAATTCATTAATATGTCCAAGATATTTTCTCCATGAAATTAGACTTGCACACCAAGACATTGTGAATGTATTAAAACCTACACCAGGGAAAATGGAAATATGCAAAGGCACCATTTGTAGAATGAGGAACCAGCTGTCTGTCCACTGCAAATGCACTATCAATTTTGAGTTTCGCTGTAGGATAGTAGTTCTTTCAATAAATAAGACAATTGCATAATTGCAAGACTTCCAGCTTTTCCTCCATCCAGTGATTGCTGACTGAACTGTGTTGATTAGCTTTCAGCACAAGGCTTGACAGTGGCTCTGTAATCATTCTGCACAGCTCATACCAAGCAGTATTTTAATTTGTTGAGAAAAATACCTGCTGAAATGTGCTGTTGGAGTCACAGCTTTTATTCTGCTGTTCTTGTAGAAGACACCACTTTTGATGCCAGCATATATTTTCCACAGTTCCTTTGTATTTTTCTTCCACTATCCCTTTTCATACAATATTTAGAGTTTTTTCTTTAATTCAATTATTTACAGCAATAAGATAAAAAAACCCTGCACAATTACCCCTGCTTTGTTAAATTGTAAAACAGTACACTTAACAACTCTGTCAAACCTCTAGTAGTGAAAGTCAGCTTGGTTTATACATTTTTGCTACCATAAGTATTTAAAATATCGATAGATTAGAATTCAGCTACTGAAGAAAGTTTTTAAAATATTGCAGAGACCACAAGCACAAAGCCTACAAAAAAAGTCATATTTTTGCACATACAACTAAGACAAAACATGCAGCAATTAAAGTTCATACTTTTCACTTTTTTCTACATGTACAGAATCTCTAAATTTTTTAAGGCATAAAATTCTGATGTTGAAATTGTGACTGCATGAACTGCATAGAATTAAAACACTATTTTAATCTATCTAGATTCAATAAAATGTAGAGGGGAAAGAGGTAGACCCTAAAGTCAAATTAATCATCAGTGTCTGAAAAATTATGATGTTATAGTTTGATGCACTCATTTAAAAAAAAAACCAAAAAACAACAACTGTGTTTAGTGGCTTCTAAATTTTCCTAAATGCTCACTTTATTTGTGTTGTCAAATCAAAGGTTGCATATGTCTCACTGCAGGAAATATAAGAAAAATTGACTGGGATATAAATACCCTGGTTATTGCATGCAGGAATTCAAATATCTTTGCTTTAGTCATATCAGGACATACTGTCCTGCTGCAAATATAATGTTTATCAGGGATTGAAAATTTAGGCTCACTGCCCTAGTAGCGGATAGCTTTTTCTTCCCCCTTCGGTGGTTGTTCTAAGATTAATACACAAGCAGTGCAATATTTCTGAAAAAAAAAAAAAGATTTTTTTTAACCCCTTTTAGAAGATTGTTTTAGTGGGACAGGCAATAGCACTTTCACAAGTACAACAATCTGGATGCCATTCAACAGTTCAAGCTATTCTCTTTTAAATATTTCACTCTTCTCTTTGAAAGCATATAACTCATATCAAATTTTTATTAAACTCTGCTCGCAGATTATTTTTGGTTTATTTTTCAAATTTCATACTGGTGTTATGTACTCCATGAGGCGATATATATGTACAGTACATTTCTCACAAACACTATTAGCTTCATTATTTGTGATTTAGGATGAAGATTTGTCTTTCAAATCCACAGTTTCTGTCAACTGCAATCACATTCTGCTTGCCTTTACACATAAGATCAATGCTCTTAGAGTTCAGGTTTCTGCGACTGCCATCCTGAAGCTGATGGTATTTCTGGTTCTTTATTGCCTTCTGACATATCAGTACACTTAAGAACAATTTTTCTCCAGTGCCTAAGGCTGAGTTGAATGAAGTGGTCCTTCAGTTGCATTCTGTCATCTCTGTGTTGACCACGACCTTCATGGTTTATTTATGATGAGGAGGTTATGTCTTTCCTTACTCTAGCAATGGTATTTTAGCCAAGTTCTTTATAAATTTCTTAGTTCTGCAAATACCTTGCAATTTTGCAGGCTTGCTCTCCGCAATATTCTTCAATAAATAATAGGAAGCGAGCCTGCACTTTTAAAGAAACTTTCCTATATATATATTTCCAGTGCCAGCTTAGATTGCCTCTCACACTGTCTGTTCTACTGTAGAGCTGGACAAATAAATAATGGTCTTTGCCATCTCTGGATTGTGCCACTGTGAGTTGTTAGATGACATTTTACTGTGAACTAATGATCTGGTAAGGAATCTGCTTGATGTATCATCTGCCCAGGAGTGAATGTGTCTGGTAAACGCTGAAAAGGATTAGGCATGAACAGTTTATGGCAGGATGAGACCTTTATGAGCTTTGAATATCAACAGTTGATAAAATATGAACTAGACATCATTAGTGTTTCAGACTATGTATAGTGTTAATTGCATTTGGAATTTCAGTTGGGATTATTGATACTGTTTAAACTTACACTATAAATTGAGGAATACTTCCTTGTGCAAAGCCCCTCAGTGAAATTAATGACATTATGCATGTCAGTAAACCCCAGAAGATGACCTTATTTTTTAGTTTATTAGTCAGAACTGTTCTACCAATATCAGAGAAAAAGGATGTAAGTCTTGCATCAATAAAGTTTGGGTAGATCTACCAAAGCTACCATCTAGCTGAAAATTAGTTGTTTGCACAAATAAATGAGTATCTCCTCACACGTACATTTTCACAGAGATGTGGATTGTGAAGGAAATCTATTGAAAAATCTATGTTGCTGTACCAGAAACAGTGATTTTTTCCCACATACTGTTTATATTTTTTATGAATCTGGTGGATCATCTCTGTCCTAAAATCACTTAAACTTTCTTAAATGTCACTGTCTTAGGCACCTAACACTAGCAGCAAGATCTTCACTTAGGCATTTTTCACATGCAGGGTTTGTTGTCCCAGTATCCTTCATGCCATTCTTCTTGTGAATGCTCTGGATTTCCTTCAGACCCTTCACCAGCCTTGCTGCCCTTCTCTGGACGTGTTTGAGCACCTCAACATCCTTCATAAATTGCGCAGTCCAGAAGTGGACACTCAAGGTGCAGCCTAACCAGTGCCAAGTATGCTGAGCTTTAGAGGTGGTGCTCATAGTTTTAAATACTTTGCTGAAGTCTTTGGCACATATTTTGATAATATGCAAGAACTAGCATTCATGATCATAAAGCCAACACTTCTGAGCAATTTTCGGAAGAGAAGGCTTCTTTAAGGCACTGAGACCCTTGTCTAGCCTTTAACTTATCAAAGCATATAAATCCATTATTTTACTCTAATATAGAAAGTACTACTAAATGACATTAAGCACTTTTTAAAAGAAAAAAAAAAAGTATGGTCGCCTTTTTTAATTAAGCCAGAAAAACGAAAGCTGCAAATGAAAATGCTGGGTAGAAGAAACATACCATCATCCCCATTGTCAATTTTGGAAAGAATATTTGCATTCTTTTTTTGTTGTAAATTATCTTCACCACCTTTTCCTCCTTTTTCCTATTCTACAGCTCACCAGCAAGCAGAAGAATTCAATACTGATATACAGCTTTTGTGTTTGTGAATACAGTTTTCTGAGCACAAAGGCCATGACTTTTGTTGAGAATCAACTTCCTCACAACATAGGTGCTTTTACCAGAATCTTAGGCACACAAATGTTTACCCCAGCTCATGAGTTTTACACAAAATCTGAAAATCACTGGTCAAGTGTCTGGTATCAGTATAAAGGAAGATCTGTTTATCCATTTCATGGATATGACTAGTAATTCTGACTTAACATCTTGATTGTACACACTGAAGATATTAAAAACCACCCCAAACAAAAACTCAGCAAAAATGCAGAATCAGTTGATCGTGACATATTAGTCACAGACAAATGGAAATGGCAAGACACAAGTGCAGTAATGAGTGTCATAGTCCAAAGTACAAAATCACAGCTAATTCGTAAAACTGTTAACACACATAACATTTACCCTTCTATTTAAAAATCTGCATTATTCAAAAGGTTTAAGGGAAAAGAAGCCAATAATATTTGATGATTCATTGGTTTGAGAGGCATACATGCTCTTGCTAAGACAATTAAGGCTTTGGTCACAAATCCTTTGGTTTTATTGATTTGGCAGAAATCATAACCCTGGCTCATTTTATACCTAACACTGAGGAGCTCTGGACAAGAGGAAGATAAGTTAAGCAATTATTCTGTGATATTTGCATTGAACTGATCCTGCAGTTTAAAAACACCGATCATTGACCAAATGCTGTATTATGATGTAATGTGGCTACAGAAAGTGCCATTCATCCTGCTCAAAAGGCGAATAGAAGACTTCTGTATTAGTATACTGAAAATTTGATAGGATAAAATGTCAAATAATTTTCTCAAGCTCCTCAGAGTAAAGTCTTATATGTATAGATACTCTGATATATGATCTAAGTAGTACCCTTTCACAGATAGAACTGCTACTTACAGAGTGTGCAGCTTTTCTTTGTCTCTAAACACCCTTTCAAATATACTGTCGAAATCTGCCTTGAAAACAGTAGATTTTCCTTATGAAAGAGTTCTATATTTTTACTTCTTTAAGCCCTGTGCTCTGTTTTGGATACATGAAAACCTTTTATTGGAGACGTTCCAGTCAGAAAAGAGAGATTTCAGAACCATCATGGACAGCTCTCTATAAGCATCATCTCAAAGTCCAACAGATGCCAAAAAGAAAAACCAACAATAAAATGACAAAATAAAAATCACCAAGAATATAACTGAGGATGAACGTAAAATATAATGCTGTCACTATCAACTGCAAGTAGCACTCTCCATATCTGCAGGACTTATCAAAGTCAGAGAAAGCAAGAGAAGAACAAATAAAATTACTAAGGATATGTCTTGAAAGAGAGACAGAATAACTACATGGATGTAGGGTTGCCTGCTGAAATTTATTTTAACTTGGATTAAAACAAGAAAATTCTTCTTTATGCGAAGGGTATTGATTGTGTAAATTCCTGACAAAGACTGAGTGGGAGGAAACAACATGTTCAAGAAGAGGTTAAACAAAACAATGGACAACCGCAACCAAAAACAGATCCTAAGAGAGATAGGTGGGGACGCACCCTCTATTGTTCTTCATCTGCAAATTGTGGATGTTAGGGCAGGAAATCACAGTTAGTGACCAAGCTTGAGGCCTTCTTCTATTGAAGTGCTAGATAGGGAGCAAGATGGACTTACAGATGAGTTCTGTTCAAAAATATGATTCCTTAAGCTGTTTTACAAGTAAGGCAGTGAACATATTACTGCCATGAACGGTGTTTCTAATTATGGAAATGTTATATATTATGCATATATATATATATTTGTGTTTTCTGTTAAAAAATCATATATACACTTCAGGAGTAATGAGGAGTTTAAGCCACGCATAAGCAGACTTTGAAAATGTTTTGAGGTTTTTCCTACCATTAAAATGACAAATAAAGTAATGAATAGTGAAATAGGTATAAAAATATATTGCAAACAATTTTATATATCACCTTTTTGAACTTATACTGTCTTTGAATATTGATTTTCCATCTCTTATGTTCACAATATGTTAAATAGCACTATCTAAAATGTTTAAAACAAACATCATGGAATATTTCAGGAAGTTTATCTGAAATTCATAATTTCAATTTTTTTCTCTAGAAACCTGCTTTTAAATGTTCAGAGCACCAAAAAACACAATTAGTGTTGTCAAATTAAGAAAATCTGAATGCCTTAAGTTAATTTGAAATGTTTTTAAACAATCCAAATTGTTTTTATTCGTAGAAAATATTTGGGTAAGAGCAGAAAAAAATGTTCAGGACACAGATGCTATTCAAAACCAGTAAACATTATCATTGTGTCCCCAAATTTATTTGTCACAGGTTTTGAAACTAGTTCTAAACTTCTCATGTTAAAAGAGTTCTGAATAAAAGAAACTGGCACTGTTCAAAATGTTTGTCATTATAGGTAGGACCTTCTTAATTTTACTTCACAACTAAAAATACTCATCACACAAGTTAGGATGTTTACTAACTGAAGAACTAAACTTTCATTTTACCTAAGAATTCCTATATTATTCAGCTCTAATATTTTAAAACAGTAACATATGGTAAGCAGCTTGTGAGAAAAAAGGGGATACTGAAAAATTTAAAACATAAAATTTAAAGGAAAAGGCTTCTCTTCCCTACTTCTCCGTAATATCACTGTAAATCTATCTCAGTTTGAGCTCATTAAACTCTTGCTGTAGGATGCACCAATCCTTTGATGCCCTCAAATAATCTTAGTTTGTGAGACTAGTTGGAACCCTTACAGAAATGTCCACAGAAAGAGTCTTGACTTAATAATTAGCCTAATGTTTGATGTGGTAGCATCTCATGAGATGTCACAGTGATGAGTAATAGGTTCACACTAACTCACAGCTTCATTCACGTTCTGCAAGAAAATACAAAACTGTGTGCTTGTAAGGTTCACAGATAACAATAATTTGTGAAGGCTGGATCATGCCAGTACCAGAGAAATTATATCAAGTTCAGATAACTTTCAGAGAAGTAATTAAAAACTAAACATTAGAGAGACTTGCAGTGTTTTAATCATGGCACTAATCAAGTTGAATATTGTGTTAGAGTTTCACTCATGTTGAATCATGATTTTAAAGAGTTAAGATTTTAGCTAAGGGCTAGAAGCAATTTATATTGATCAAGATGTAAGTTAGATTAGTAAATGGTAGGTTAATGATTATTATATGCCTAAGATAGAGCTGTTATATTATGAGCTTGTTTATAGAAAAAGCAGAGTAAGTGAACCGTCATAAGAACAGATTGAAACCACTAAAAACAATGGCCAGCACCTGGACTTGGTATCAATCAATCACAAAGCAGGGGACCTTGGATCGTGCCAGACGGTCACAGAGACCTGACTTCATCCTTTGAGATCACTGACCCAATTTGAGACCACCGACGCAATTCAAGAGAAGAATTGAGCACGTGTGAAGGACTGATAGCCTCATTTTAATACAGAGTGGGGATGGGAGGTGCTGGGGGTTATGCATATGTATTGTATGTAAGATCTTGGAAAATAAATAGAGAGCAAAGAGCCTTGTTCGGGGTGGCCACCCCTTTTGGAGATGACTCCCGTGCCGCCCGCCAGTGAATAAACATACCACTTTCTAACTTTAATTAGTTAGAGGGTCTTTGTCCGTGACTATATCAGTTTTCAATGACTCAACGTGATCAAGTTTTCTTCTAAACATGTCTTGCCAAAACAGTTTTACTGGCATCAGCTGATGTGTGACAAACTGGTGAGCAATTGGGAAATGCTCACCAGCTGCAGCTGAAAGAATTAGTCTTCATGGTTGGTGGAGTTTTGGGGTTTATTTTCCCTATGCTGCAGAAGGATGGAACCACAACCATTCTGAACTTTCCCATACATACATAAAGCAAGTGCAAAAACCCTGAAATCCCAGCTGTTCCACTCTGTCACTCCCTCAGCAAGACAAAATCACTGAGACCACTTAGAAACAAGAGCCTCTCCATCTTCTGACAGAGTTTTCTGGTGACGGTACTCAGGCCACTACTGATCCTTCGAATGTTACATGAAACATGAAATCATTTGGCTGGAAAGCAGGTTATCCTCTAGGCCTCATATACATAATAACAGGTGCAACTGAGAGAGTCTCAGAATAGCCATTAGTCAAAATACTTTGCTTTAGGAATCCACAAACACAAGTTCACAAGTTAGACTTGGTTGGTCAGTGCAAGCTTGGTCAGTGCAAGAACTTGTTAGATTAATATACATGTTGTTTCCATTGACTATGAATTAATAGCTGTCAGAAAGACAGAAACTTCTAATAACAGCAACATTTTCCAGATCATAATTTTTAAAAACTTTGTCTGGCTTTCAAAACCAGCTCTAAACACACTACTATTGATGCTTTAAGTTATAGCTTTCATGTTTTCAGATTCTGTGCTGCCTAGGAGTACAATTCTGAGCCTCATATTAAGCGCCAGTAAGCTCTCTTCACAGAGCAGGTAGACAAAACAAATCCTTTTCCTGCTGAAGACCAAGGACAACTTTCAGGCTCAAAAGCACAAACAACGGTGGACTGGAAGGAGGAACAAGAAGGATGAGACCTCACAAGCTGAAGCTGTAATTGGACAAATAAGCCCCAATATGCAAATGGACCAAAATTCATAAAAAAGTAAGATCTCGTGACGGGTTAGCCATTTTGTGACCATCCTTAGTCCACCTCGGGTGTAGCTCTGGTCAGGCTCTTGTCCTGCTCGAGGTGTACCCTTAAAGGCCTTTCAAGAAATACCTACTTTATTCTCTTAGCTCTGTCTAGTGTCTGTTCCAAGTCAGCCTTCCCAAGGCATCACTATAAGAAGAGATATATAAAATGTAAAAAAGCCTGTGTCTGGTATAATTTACAGCAAGAATAAATCAGAATTATTTGGCAAGATCAGGAAAAAGTATTATATGAATAGAAATAATTTGTCAAGGTAAGAAGGTAATATGCACACAAAAGGCATTTGGGGAGTTACTTTTAATAAGGGGGGTTGTGTGCACTTTGGAGGAAGCAGTGCCACTCATTAAAAGGTACACTTTAGGTTAGTCTTCTCTAAGGAGTTAATAGGGAATTAATCATCTGTACACCAGGGGAGAGTGGTTTGATCAATACTGAAACTATAACCTTCGCTGAGGCAACACATCTAATAAGTATATCTTGAATAAAATTCCACCATGCACTGACTCATTTTTCTTAAAACATGAAACCAATAAGCATTAGGAATCCGTTTGGAGTGAGGGTGATCTCAGCAACACTTCTGACTGGTCTAACCAAAGTGTACCCATCTATACATCCACAGATAGGCAATAAGCACATCTAATACATTATTAACACAGAGTAAAAATAATAATGGATCAAGAATTAAACTTTCATGAGCAATATGAAGGTCTGGTGTGGTGGCTATAAAAGAATAAACAAACTCAAACTCCCTATTTATCTAAATTAACACAAAGTTAGAGGTTTCCTTATCAAGAAAATAACTAGGGTGAAAAAATTACTGTAGAATTTGAAGCTTTTCACTGTGAGAGTAAATGGAGTAAAGAGTGCTGAATAATGATGATTTTTACAGAATTATATTAATTGAAGAGTTCTAAGAGAAGTATTAGATTTAAGAATTGTTATATAAGCCTAAAGACCTCTTTTGATTCATTGTACCTTTTGCATTTTTCTTTTATTTTTAATGGCTGAACAGGGTGTCAACTTGGAGGAAAAATCGGCAGGAAAAAACATGCTATATTTAGTGTGTCCAGATGAACTCTACAAATGTATAGCTAAATTATTCCCTGAATTATCTATCCAGTAGTCAGAGGATTTAACCTATTGATTTACTCACCTGTGGGCCCTGCAACTTATTCTAATAAACTCTAATAAAAATTCTGATGCACCTCCTATATTATGTAATGAGCAGGGAAAAAGAGAGAAGTGTAAAGGTTGAAAGTTAGATGTTTGCAAATCAGAAACACAATAAAGCTGTGAGGATTTTAAGCAACTCCTCAACTTTCACACCTTTGCAAAACTATTTCAGCCAACGCAGATTGTTTTGGTGGGGCTAATGTAGTGCATGCAGATGATTTGCTCTGTATTTTTTAAAGGAATAAGTAGATAACCAAGAAGTAATGCTTCTCCTAATTCAAGAGAAGCATTTGGTATATTCTTGTTTTATTGTACCAACAATGCAGTTTAGAAATACTGCTTTTGGTAAATTTAATTAAAAATCTCACTACAGTCAGACCTCTGGTACCAACCATCACCCAACTATTTCCAAGTGCTTACCAAGAAAATCACCACTGGGAATAATGACTTTGGCACAACTGTGATTCTTGCTTCTGTCTGATCACCCTGCATCTTGTGCAAGGACAGGTGAAGTGCTCCTTTGACAGCAAAAAAGCAGAAATTGAGGCCTGTGTCTTAAAGCAAACAGTGAAAATGTTAGTTGAACTGAACTGTAATTTGTGGTGATTTATCTGCTACTATATTAAAAGTGAAGACAAGGCAGGAAAATAGTGTAGAATGGACAGTCGATGAAAGGAATCACTATCACTTTCTGAAAAAGAAAGCTGTTCATAGTCATAGTCAGTGCTTTTAGGGAATGGAGACAAAGACTTTGCCTTCACACCATCTCAGGCAACTCAGATTTACTTTACAAACCAAAAGAGTTTTATGCCAGAGAAAAGAATATCTGGAGAGTGTGTGTGTGGGGAGGGAGGGGGGAAGTACCATTGTGGTTTAAATTCTATGTACTTTTACCAAAGTATAATGGGTAAAAATAGACTTGAAACCTAAATGTTTGAGTCATGGTTTATCATTTCAGAGAAATACCTGCATCAGAAACATATTAGTTCAGTGTCTTATTTTACTGAAATTTTTATTACATAATTTTCAAATTATCTCTGTGGTAGTGCTGTTTGGGAACGGGATGAACAGAGATTTTAAGAAGACGCAGTATATGTAAAAACTAAGATGACTACTGCAAGTATCTAAGTAGAACTTGGGTGGATGATTTGTTCTTATGAGACGAATGCCACTAGGCAATATGTGCTCCAGTTCTTCAAGCATTTATATTTATGATTTAAACATTTATATTCATACCTCTGTAGTAGTTCTTAAAGGTCCCGTTGTCCCAAACTGGTGTCTTTAACGCACTCTTGAGAAGGCGCATGGCTCAGTGCACAGGTGGGAGATGCCCAGACAACAAGACAAGTCAGCTGCAGCTCATGAGCAATTCAGATCAGTTTTAATCATAGAATAATTTGGGACTAGCAGGGACATGTTCACCTATATCAGGTTGCTCAGAGTCCTGTCCAACCTGACCTTTGATGTTTCCAGGCATGGGACATCTACCACCTGCGAAATATGTTCCATTATTTTGCCTCCCTCATTGTAAAAAAAAAATTCCTTATAACTAATTTAAATCCCCTGACTATGTTACAGTATAGGCAAAGATTTCACGCTGCAATAGCAGATGCTGCCTAAATTGATCAGCGAAGGAGAAAAGGAAAATCTCACTGGTTCTTTCAGGTAAACAGACACACGCCACGGCTCACAGCCCTGGGAAAGGCAGAGTTTTCTACAATAAGGAAGACAGCTGAACTGAGTCGTTAATTTACCATATAAGTAAGAAAAGTAGAAAGTAATTAATTAAATGGAGGGGGGGAAAAGGTGGCCAATTTTTTTTTTTTTAATATTTGAGCTGAAACTAGTAATAAAGTAGAAAACTAAATGTCAAAAGATTATCATCCTGACAGTGCCCCATATAGTAGGGTTTTCAAGTCCATGATTAGCTTCAGTATCTTGTGTTGTGAAGAGCTTGGCTTGCAAGTTGAGGTTAATAAGTGAGTAGGAGATGCAATGCCCTAACTGCTCCTGTTTTCTCAGCAAAGAGATGATAAAGAGTAATTATCATTCACTGATAACTGAGTGTCTCTCTTTTTAGATCTTGTATTCTCCATAAACTGATTTTGTTCTTTGAATAGAATTTTCAACAAATCAGTCTGTCAACATAACATGGTCGTCTTGCTGCAATACTCTAGCTTGTAAACAACTTTTCTGTTTTTTCACTATTTTAGATTGACTGAATTATGTAAGTAATGTCACATTTATGATTAACAGTGAGTTATTTACCCGGAGACTTAACCTCTGTTGGAAAGCTACAAACACTTAAAATTCAAAATCACTTTTAGAAAGCTACAGAAACCCCTATGTCTTTTAAAAGTGGGACTGAAGTAATTTATCAACTGTAATGCAACAAATGCAAGGAAAAAAAAAAAAAACCAACCCAAAATAAATTCACCTGTAAGTGATTATTTCAGTGTTTACTGAACAGGTATAATTTAGTATTTAAAAATAAAAAATCCTCATATCTGGGGATTGAATTTCATTTTGGCCTTATCAAGGGCAAATGTCACTCAGAAGCTGGAAGAATGCAATAGAAGAGGATGAAGATTTTCAATAATTGCCAGCAGCATGTGCACTACAGGAGAGATCAGGGTCCTGACCAAGTGTTCACTGTATATTCAATTCTCAGCAGTTTTGAGAATACTTAGACCATGTTTCTCTCCTCCACTTGAAGGATGAACTAAATACCCTCTATTCCTTAGAAGGGTAAGCATGTGGAAAAATGTATTCATCTACACTCAAAAAGTGTACTTTTCCTTTCTTTTTTATCCACAAGTTCAAAAACTTCTCTTTCTTTCAACTGCTTTTTTAAACCTTTGCATGTTGCCAAAGAGATCAATGCACTTAAGAAAAACATTAAAATGTTAAATCTGCTGTTTCGAAGAGGGTATTTTGATTCTGATTAGAATTCCTTTAAATGCAAGTCCAAAACCTGTAGAAAATTAACAAACATTATTCATTGGCAGAAAACAGTTGGAGACCCCTCATTGCCAGCATCACAACCTTCTTAATTTATTTCAATCATGATATTTAATAAGACCTTTTAAGACATCTGTTTGAAACTTGCCCTCCTCATTTTGCAAAATCTGTATGCCTGAATACATATAAGCCATGCATTAAACATGATCAAAAGGCCATTCCAAAGATGTATGCTTTCACCAAGAAAATACTAGGGTGGAAGAAAAGTACATCCCCCACCATCTCCAAATCTCCCTCTAATAAAGGGCTAGTAACATTTAATCTCAGTTTACGCTTGGATCTGAGCATTCCTTATCAGTGCAGCTCCACACAACTTAGAAGAGTTAGTTAGAACACAGTTGGTCACAGACCTTGAAGTAAAACAACCTCCTTTGCTCACAGAGATTTAACCCTATGTGTGCCAGCTATTCCACTGTCCGATGGCCTATGAGCCAGCTTGCTCACCTTGTAGGTGCTCTCCTTCCTGCCTTCCCTCTGCTATTGTAAAGAATGAAAGGAACAGTGATACTGAACACTGATTTATGGGGGATAATTTTTGTGCCTTTTATCCAATGATGAGATGATGTGAAAGACTAAAATAGAACTTTGGCAATGGGCTCAATGCTTCTTTAAGCTAAATTCCCTGACTACTGTGTTGTAGAAGCAGATATATTTTTAGGCTGTTCCTATGGCCTAATACATCATTGATTACCTTCTGCAGAGAAGGTATTTGAGCCTGCAGAGAAGGTATTTGAGCATATGATCTAATCTCTAGGATTTTCTTTAAAAAAGAACTGCATCAACATGCTACCAGTGTCTGATTAAAGGAAAGCTATGAGCTTTACTTCGTTACTTTATTTTTAAGAGCAAAGTACTTAAAAATAGTCCCTTTCAAGGAAACGTTTCTAATGCTTCTGGTCCTTGGTTACCATTGCCTTAGAAAGGCAGAACTTGACATGCAATGCTGTCAAATTGCCACACAACTTTAATCCAAATCCCCCCACTCCTTATCCCTCTACTGCACCCCCCCCTCCCCCTCAAATATACAGGTCCCCCAGACAACAAATTCCTTATTCTTAGGGCCAGGTGGCTATAAATTTGGCATTACTGTAGCTGGTGCAGCTCATGTCTCATTCATAGAGTAGGGTGGCATGGCAATAACAGGTATAAACTGACACAAACTAATGACACTTCTTTAGACTTCTGAAAAGGTGTCTGTAGTTCACCTTTGTTCAGTTCACCCATCTTCAGTCAGCTCTGTCCAGGTTTACAGGTGATGCTTTCAGAACCATGTAATCCTTAATCATGAGATTAAGAAGCAGCAGCTTCTGTCTTTGGCCATTATTACTGCATTATTTTACAGTATAAGAATCAGAGCCTGGTTTTATTAGATTCTCTCCTTTGCCTCTCATCCCTCTTTCAGAGTGGGAAAGACAGTAATAAAAAAAAAAAAAGAAAAAGAAAAATCACCCTAGAAATCAAGAGTGTAATATTTCCCACTGTTAACCTTTGTGAATTTAGATTTTGCCAAACAGAAAAATACATATTGAAACACAGCCAACATTTATAATCTTAAGTCTTGTTCTAACTTAATTTTGCTTTAAGGTTCTAACTGCAGGTGTTTGGGGGTTTTTTCCCTCACCAGTTTAAGACTGCATGCTTGTTGCATCAGACCAAGTTTGCTGAGCTACTGAGTTCCATTACACACACACACACACACACACACAAAAGTACAGTATCACCTCATAAAACACTTTCAAGCTTCATCATCTGAGTAAAGATATGACAAGGCTGTTTATCAGTAGGTAATAAGACAGATAATTTAACTGTACAAGCTCTAATTGGTCTAATTCACTAACTGACCTCTCACCACTTGATTCACTAGTACAATTGAGCTCTGATAAAGCCTTTAATTGTAAATTGCACACAGCTGTGAGCTGCTTCTCACGCTGGCACAAAAACACTATCATCGACTGTTTCATCTCTGCGACCTGCTAATTTGGAGCATATGTAACTGTTTTTAATGCTGAAGGCTTGACATACCACAAACAGCAGATGTTGCAGCTGCCCCTGAGACGCTTTATTTAATTCAATTACGTCTTTTGGAGATATGTAAAAAAGCTAGGCGAGATGAGAGAGGGCAGGAGAATGTTAAAAATGGAGCCCCTGGTTGAGGCCCAGGTGGCTCGATAGGCAAATGATTGGGTGAATGTCTAAATGATCTTTTTAATTGAGTAGACTGACGGCTAATCAGGGTCATGAAGTGTTATCACACTGATGAGCTGAGTGGAGCCCTGGGCTGCTCTGCAATTAATGCTGCTTTTGTGAAAGGAGAAAAAAGGAAGATAATGTATACCATCTGGCAATTGTTTATGATAAAAGCAGCAGTTTGCTACAAATTCAAGTTAAATGCTATTCATAACATTATTTCTTCTGCTGCTGTGGAGGGCAAGGACATAGAGCCCAGGCCTTTGTCTGACTTTCTCATTCTCTTTCAACAAGCAAAACATTCATTTGCTTCCACGTGTGTTATTATTAATTACTTGCCTGCTTGCTAATGTATGGCCCAAATGATGCTCTCTTTGAAATGCCATGAATAAGTCCAGCAATCTAGATTTTGGATGCTTCATGCCAAAGCATCTAATGAGATAAAAATGAAGCTAAGGTCTCAACTTGTAGCTAAAAGCCAGAGAAAACAAGTTAGTTGTTTTGTCAGTAGTGGGTACCCATCCCCCTGCCCCATCCCCTGCCCTGTTTAATTTTTAAGGAGATTCATTCTCCTTAAAGTGAAAGACTCACTTAAAGGTTCAGGAAAAAAGCATGTTTTTATAAGGAGGGGGAAGCTGAAGTTGATGAATGTCTAGGTAAAGCAGTTTCACTAGGCCTAAGAAGTTTTTAGTTTTACAAAAGAAAAAAAGTATTCCAGCAAGTCAGGGATGTTTTGGGGACTTGGCTTTCTAGCAAGGTGAGGAGAATTAGGTACTGTCTAATTAGACATAACACTGAGTTAAAAGCCACCGTCCCTGTAAGTATAATACTATCCTACTGCTAGGTAGAAGGACATGACAAGCGGGAAAAAAATAATCCTGCCAATTCTTCTTAGGTTTTAAACAAATTGTGAGCTGGAAATAACACTGCTGGAGCACTCCTTAAAGAGGACAACCAGCAGTCAAGTTAGGGAAAATTTAACAATATATAGTGTCACTTCTGACAAGAAGATGAAGCCTTGGCTTAAAACTTAGCTATTAAGAGCTTATTTGTTGCTTACAGAAAAATCAGGTCGTTCCAGTTCCTGACTGTGTCATGAATATATTGCACATCCTTAACAGAGACACTTAGCTTACATGTGCTTTGTCTAACAGAGAATCTAACCCAATATTCTTTTTTAACCAAAACTCAAGTCAAAGTTGATCAAAATTAACAAATATCTGCTTTGACTCCTTCTTAAAACTCTAAAGACTAGGCAGAGAGACTGCCTCTCTGCCAGAAACGTTGGAAAGAACTGGACTTTGTAAAGTTTCTTTAATTCTGGGGGTGCTGGAAACACATTTTGCATTTTAGTTATTTCATTGTGGTTTTTTACCTTTTTACCCTGTGACTGGATTTAAGCACCATGTATATCTTCAAAGCAAGATAATGCTGGACAGTACTCTAGTAGAAGAAGGAATAGCCTCAAAAGAAAAGCATCAGCCTCAAGCTTAGATCTTAAGAGTTTTTGTCTTAACCCCTTGTTAGTTTTACAGTTCTGTGGGCTACAGATGAATACACCAGTTATTACCAATGATCACTTATTTTCTGTCCTTACTAACCGCTGTGTACTAAAGATGAAATGTCAGTAATGTTTACAGAGACCATGTGTTTGCAACACAGAGAAGAAAAGGACACACTTCTTTAAGGATTTCACTCAGCAGTGCTCATGCTTAAACCATGCTTTGAGTCAAATTTCTAGCTATGATTAACAGACCCATGTTAAAAATATACACTGCAGACTCCTTAGCAATTTCCTCCTTCTCTCTACTCTTCCAGGTACTGCAACATTCAGAAGTGCCTGGGAGACTGTTTGCTCTTCCAAGGGAAGTTTTACAAGATTCGTAAGTTCTCTTGCTCTCAACCAGGAGAAAATTCAACAACAAACAAAATGCAACAAAACAAACACTAAAACCCAGTAAGAATTCAAAAGAAGGGAAGGAAAGGGAAAGGAGGAAAATAAAATCAATAGGAAGGTATAGTCTGCACGAGAACTTTGTCTGAAGAAGCTGGGAGATCCTCAGCTGCAGCTGACCTGGCTGACACGGTGTACCTTACAGTGACACAACCCCAAAGTAGTGCAGGCAGGACAGAGAAGCACTGCTGGTATCACAGTAGAGTCCCCAGCACAGGTGAACTGTGTTGGTCCAGCAGCAGGCTGACACAGCCACACTGCTTTGAGATTCTGCTTAGTCCATACTGCTCTCTAGGCTGGCAGTGCTCTGCTCCCCTCTGTGTGTAGATATGCAGGAGACCTACCTGGGATTCATTAAACTCTGAATTAGAAATATGAGTTGAAATGGTTCTACGACACCCCATGACATAAAGGCACATCAAATGTTCATCTGTCCCCAGGCTCAGCTCATGGATTTAAAGACCCTAAATGGGTCAGATGAATAGTGGGTCAGTGCATTCATTGCTCGCTGATCAGAAATCCTTGCCTTACTAAAAGAGGTACATACCATCTTGGAAAAAAAATGTTTCATTCTCAAGGAACAAGTGTATTCTGAGAAAAACATTCTTAAGAAAATTCCCAACTGTGTCTCTTCAACAACAGCTGCTCACTAGGCTACTGTATCATCATGGTAATGGAGATACAAAAGGGTTATTTTACTGAACAATTGAGGTGGAATATTACCCTTCTTTATGTTTTAGTAAGGGCAGAAAAACAAAATACTAGGGAAGAATGTCATGATGAGACTATGTTGTGAGTTGTGTTGGGAAGAAGTGCCTGCTGAGGGTGTTTTGAGAGCACGGGAAGTTATCAGATACTGTAGCAGGCAGCAGCTCTTGATAAGACTATGGAGCTAGACAGAAATGTTGCTACTAACACCAAGCTTTAGAAGACAGCTTAAAATAATACTCAAGATAGTCTTTGTGGCACTTTGAAATCATAGCATTAAGCTCTGAATTATGGATGAATGCTGTTTTATTTTAGTTTAATAAAGGTATCCCACTCTTTCTCTCAGACTAGTATTAGACATAATAAAAAGAAACATTCTTTCCAATATTTAATATGCTGTTTGAGTTCTCTTCTGTGATCACAGTTTCCTATTTTCTTTTTGATTTTTTAGCTACAGACTAATGTAAAATATTCACACATAAAAAAAAAAATTGTTGTGACACTTCTACTTATTTCTGTTATAGTTTAGGACTCCTATATTTTATATACTTATAATGAGACAGCATATGAATTCTATTGTTTTAATTTCATTATGGTGTGACGGATTATTTTTTCAGGATGACTGGGACTACATAACTAGCTGGACTTTCATTTCGATGGCTGAACCTAAAAACAGTATCATTTTTAGTGAACTAGGTAATTTGATTCACCTCAAAAAAATAAAGAAAACATAAAGTAATCTGTGTCGGCAGTCTGAGAAGTCATCTAGAAGTGTAAACCTGAATTAAAGGCCCTGAATCCAGGAATATTTGACTACTTTGTAGGACTATTCCAACAGAAGAGATTAAGGGAGATCTATCTAAAAATATACTCTCCCAAATATTTGGTCCACAGTCCTATCTGTACAAATAAAGAGAAGGAAGAAATCCTCCTTCCTTCATCTCAGCTCTATGACAAATATTTGGAATATTGGACCCTAAAAACTTTTACCATTAAAAAAAAAAAAAAAATACTTCCTCTTACTAGGAACAATATGACATTGTTATCTTAAAAGTGAGCTTAAGATGTTCTGCCATATACACTCATCTTTACCATGCTACAAGTATTTCTGTTGGAGAGGAGTGCAAAAATCTCATCTGGGCAATTAAATCAATATGCATTTTATCAGTCAAATTATTAATACAGATTTCATGATTTTAGCATTTGATTGAAACATCAATAACCATTCAAGTAGCTCCAAACATCCTTTCTTGGAAGGAAAGTACCTTAAACTTTTATAAAAATCACAGGTTGGCACAAGGACTTACAGACTCTTTGTAATAAAACGGATCTGAAAAGTAATGCTGCTTTTTCTTCAGTTCAAAAATTCAATATAGAGTCCATTCTCCTTCTTCCACAGAACTTTGTATACGGCTGTGGGAGAGATCAGGATATAATTTAAAACTCACAGAATGGTCCCATGTGTTCATAAAATCCCTGGTTGCTGCCCAAGGACACAAGAAAAAAAAAATTCTTCTGGGAAGGATAATTTTTCAGTTCCAGTGTTACCAACAGCCACATGATCTTCCTGAGCAGAGGTTTAGCCAGAATTTGAATCCTAAAACTACTCCTGCATTAGGCTATAGGCAGTGCCAGAGCATTACATGAGTAAGGCATTTCAGCTCCATCATAATTTTACCCAGGGGACTGAAATCCAGAGGCACAGCAATACATGTGTGAAAACCTGCTAAATGCAATATCTTTCCTAGATAAAAGCACAGGCAGAGAAACATAAGGTAGCTTACATAAGAGTAGAAACATAAGAGTAGCTTACACTGCTACTCCTCTGAACATAATAAGATTTTTGCTATGCTTTCTTCCAAATTTACCTAGAAATGTGAACATCCAAAGTGAATAGTTATTCTAAACGGTGAGGAAATTTTTCTGCAAAGTGTTTTCATTCATCTAACTTCTGTGAATAATATTCTGGAAATGCCTCTGTCCCTCTGTTTAGTGTAACTAACTTTAGCCTACCTTAGCTTTCTAACAAGGATGTTATTCCTAACAACTACATTAGATTACACGAATATTTCCCATGGGGTCAAAATCCAAAAGACAACTTTAAAAAAAGTTGCTTGCTAAGATTGTATGTTCATCAAATTATTTTTAATTAGGTGGAGTAAGGCAAATTATGTTTTGCAATGCAGTGTACAATCCTAAAACAAATCTGTGAGTGAAAATATCCAAATGCAAACAGGTTGATATAACTCAGAACATCCTAATTGCTCTTGGAAACAGGAGTCTCATAAAGTACATATAAACTGTGTCATCTTGACAAAGAGCACCCCTGGATTTTTCTACTGAGTTTGTTTTAAGTTTATGCTAAAATAAAAAGGAACTATTTTTCAAGGGCACAACAGACAGTTAGATGTCTAACTCCAGGAAAAGTCAACACCTGAGACAGTATATTATACTAAAATCTTGGGAAGATTTCCAAAGCCTCTAAAAAGAGATAGGCAGAATTCAAGCACTGATAGCTAAGTGCAGTTTTGTAACCCATGTAAGATAATTCAAGATGGTTCTTCTGCCAAAAAGGCTATTCCTGACTTCCCACCACCTCATGACCCTATATTTTATTGTATCTTTCTTGAACTGGAATTAAGAAAAGCACAAAGTTTTACTTTTTTTTGTAGGATTATTTTTCACTTTGTGTGAAGTAAAAAAAAGAGTGAGTATGTTGAGGAAGGTAGCAGCATTGTAACATTAAATTACTCATAAATCAGAAGAAAGCAAACCGAAGGTGAAAATTGAAGGGACAGCTTACATGTAGAGAACAAAATTCCTATGCCTCTTCAGCCTAGATAGCTCTTCAGAGGTACTATTAAGTATATGTTAGATATACAAATTAGATACTAAGCAAATATAGTATCTATTAGATATACTTGAAGCTTTCTAGCTATTTTAAACAATACAGACACAGCTATGTAAATACTTGGAATTTAATCCTTAGAAATCCACGTTCTCAGCACAAACATATGGCATTTGCTAAAATTCAAAGCAAATGTGTTTTCCAAATTACTTAGACCCAAACCAATGGAGAAAAGCAAAAAACCCACCCCAATTGTTAAAAATTTTCCTTTTGAGTTTTACCCTATTCTGTAAGGCATGACAATACTCAGATTATTACCTTACAAGACATCTCTCTCATAATAATACAAATTAAGTCAAAAAGTATGTCCTCATTATTTTCAAAACAAACATATTAATTTTCAGTTCAAACTGTCCTAAATTTTAGTTTCTTTCCATAATAATCTTAAAGAAATTTTTCAAAGGGAAAAAACCCCAAAGAAATATTTAAAAAAATGTGTTTTTTTAACGACAAACAACATTTTTGCTCCCCCACAGTTCTCATTCAGAGCTGCAAGTTCACCAGGGCAAAAATACAACCTCTTTTCCCACAAAACTTCAGCCTAAGGACATTTGCAAACAATGGACCACAGTTCAGACAGTTCAGTGATGTACTGAGAAAATTAGGATTGTTCAGCCTGGAGAAAAGAAGGTTGCACAGAGACCTCATGGCAACCTCCTGGTATCTGAAGGGGAAACCAGAAAAGGACTCTTCTCCAGGAACTGTAGTGACAAGGACAAGGAGTAGGACAAGGAGTTATGGGTATGAACTGAAAGAGGGAAAATTTAGATATTTAAGAATATTTCACAGAAATTTATATGAATAATTTAGCTATTAGGAAGGAAATTTTTATTGAGAGGGTCCTGAGGCACTGGAAATGTTGCCCAGAGAAGTTGTGGATGCTCCAACCCTGGCAGTGTTCAAAGCCAGGCTGGATCAGGCCATGAGCAGCCTGGTCTAGTGGGAGGTGTCCCTGCCCATGGCAGGGCACATTGGGACTAGATAATATTTAAGGTACCTTAACATTCTATGAATCTGTAATTCTATGATTCTAAAAAGGCAACCAAATTTTATGGCGTTTTCTTAATAAAATAAATGGTCACAAGTCTTCCTTCCCTGAAGAAAATATGTGTATTTAAAGTGACTGCTGTTTCAAGTGCCTCTGTTCTGCCTAATTTTAAACCTAAAACTCCATTTCATACACCTCAGATGAAGCTCAGATAAAGATAACTTCCTCATAACTTACTAGACAGCCCAGGAAATTTTTATTAATAATGACTAGGAATTAAATTTTAATATAAAAACCATTACAGTGTTTAGATAGAGTGTATTCACTGCTAACAGAATTGCAATGTAGCTCTTATAAGCAACTTATATTTTCAGAAAGAAGTGGGAAGAAAACAAAAAAGGTCTTGTTTCTGGTTTATCGTGGTGTACAAGATCCCTGGTGATACCTGTTCTCTTTCCAGGAAGGCAGGCATTGGATTACAGCAATACAGTACTATCAACCCAGTCTCATGCTCAATGAAAAATGAGCATAGTAAGGATCTCTGGGAATACAGTTTTCATGATTCACTTCCAGAAAGGACACTGCTGGAGATCACACAAGGTGAGGTTCAGCAGCATCCGCTGTGCATACACCAATATTTGCAGCGGGACTCAAGCCCAGAGCCTGTTCTGCCATGGTATTTCTTGGCCAGAAGAAACCACAAAATACCCACACTCACATATGGATTCATTTCCAGACCATGGAAGTTTAAATAACATTTAAAAAATACTTTGAGAGGAAAACAAGTGAACTTGTAAAAATAAACAACTTCTGTGAGACTCTCTATATTTATACTACTCTGTTCCACGCAGAGCTAACAACAAAAGACTTCAACAGTCTGCAGTGTTCCAGCATCTACCACCCTGCAAAGGTCACAGCAGGAGCCCAGCTCTGCTCTGTGCCTCCACCAGCAACTTAGCAAGGTTTAGGTTGGTCTCCCTCCCTCTGCCTTTAGTCATCCTGCAGTCTGGGGATTCATGATTTGGATGGCAAGAGAGCGGGCTCATGCTAATGAACCCTCCTCATCATGCAGCTCTTATGCCTAATTCATCAGGCATTTTGGAGAGCCATCAACTCATCCACAGTGAATGTTTTAGCTCAAGGTATGCTCTCTCATGGTGCACCACTGTGGTTAAGCAGACTGAGTAGTTAAGTATATGCTGATAGATGAAATGTTACCAACACCTCTCCTGACTTACCCACTGCTTACTGGACTCTTTTCCCAATATTAAAAAAAAAAAATTAGAGCAAAACTAAGTGAAAAAAAAAAATCAAATAAAAACAACAAAGAGCAGGTTTGAAATAATTCCACATCCTGAATAGAATATTTTAGAAAAAATATTATCTCTTGATATATATATATATATATTTATTTCAATGCATTTAAGACAATGAGAGATACACTGAACCCCTTCTTACTTTTCTGAAACGTTTTGAGAACACTACTTACTTTTCTGAAATGTTTTGAGAACACTATTGGTGTGATTGCATATGCAGATATCCAATGCCTTCTACCCATCCTATTCTTCCTTCTACCCAGTACTTCCAGTTTGCTGCTCTCTGCTATGCCTTCCTCTACGCTTCTCTGTAAAGAGACTCTCACCATCAGCAACAGGCTGGGGGTGCTGCCAAGTGGAGGTACACAGGTGCACATAGACACAGAAGGAGAACCAATCTTCTCAGGAATAGAAAATTTTAGGAGTGTTCATTGGAAAAATAAATGACGTTAAAGCACAAATCGGCAATCTAATCTGACTGGGAATGAAAACAATCACTGCCGAGAAACAGAAATTAAAATTATAAAAGTTGTATGTCATGCAGATTCTCTAATGACTCTTTGAACTGCAGTAGGAAACTTTGGATTTACATTTGGCTTTTGCAGTTCAACAAAAGTCTGAAAAAAAGTGAACAAAACCAGGCCAGAATTAGTAAAATAATATCCCCATCCTGCAAAAAACCCCCACTATCCCCAGGCCTCACAATGCAACCAACATCAACTTTACCTGTATTAACTGCATTAAGTATTTGATTATTTTTTCTTGAAATGGTCATATTCCTTAGTAGATTAATATGTCCTTTGTTGCTGTTGTGGCTTTCTAGCACAGTAGGGTCACAGCTTTTCTGGGGAGAAACTTGAGGATGCACACTTCTGTCAGGGTGCAGAGCAACATCTGATGTTCATAATTTAGCTGTTTAGCACCGATAGACAAAGGAAGGTTCAAGGTCAAAAATGTTCCTAGCTGGCTGTTCCTCCTCAGTAGGAACATGGATTTGTAAAGTGTCAGATGGACAGGGTTTTTTGAACCTGCCAGTCCTGTTTGGGTATGTAAGGTAGTTACACATAATTATGTAGATGCATGTGTGATTTATGAATTCCTGGTTAAAAATTTTTTAACACCTTTCTGGCAGTGCAATAATTTCAAGTTTTCAGTTTGCTAAAGCACCCAAAGACCAACCTTACAGAGAATCAGATCCCACTGCTGAGTCATGATCCAACTTGGGTTTCTAAAGATGACAGGGATGTTCACTGTCCTTACAGAACTTCATTCAGGCTAATTTATGGTCTTGGTATCCAATCTGACCAGCCTATTTTTGCCACTTATTGAACAGTGCCTGATATTTCACTATGTCTGAAATCTACTGGGGAGGCATGAAGATTTAATTGATAGCTTTGCAAAGTTTTCCTGAAGTCAAAGGAATGAAGACCCTCTAGTTAGCTCTAGATGTCTGAAATAAAAAAACCAAAAATACATACACATAGTCCTTTGAAAACTGAAGATTCAGAGTGCAGTTTTTATTTTGAAGGGGTTTGGATTCGGGGCACTAAAAACCCAAGTATTTTTCAAACCAATATGTATGCAAAATTAAATGACTGGTTTCTGACAGATTTTAATTGGAACCCTTCTTTATTGTTCAGCAGGCCCTAGATCAGGGCCTACTGATCTATAAGAATTTTGTTTGCTTTCTTTCTTTCTTTCACTGCAAAATTTACATTATGCTGTGTTGTCTGTAGTTTGAAAACTTTGAGCCTAACTATAAATACAGGAATCTTCAGGAAGGCATTTCTGAAGAAGTACAAGAATATAAGGGCCTAAAAAGAAAATCTTTTCCTAGGTTTATATCTCATAGGCTTCTCTCAATGCAGTCTTTAAAACCTGAGATAACTTCATTTAAAATTTATCTGCAGAACATCCAAGCAGAAGCACAACTGTTTGCAAAAGTTGAGGAAAAGCATTTAAGTCTACTTGGCATCATTTCAGTTCTTTACAAATCTGTTACACAAAAAAAATTCTTAGCTCCAGGGAGCTAAGCTATTGTACCTGAACTAGAAGGTCTGACCCAGATATGGATTGTACCTATTATGTAGAGACCATCAATTGACAAACATTTGAAAGTGTTCAGAGTACCAACACAAATAATATAAAAAAGAAAACCATTGGCACAAAAACACATCATAAAACACCTGAGATACAACAAAGAAGCTAGTGCTTGTTCATTGTGAACAGACATTTTTGAGTGTTTCACAGTTTTTTCCTTTGTTTTGTAACAAGTTTAGGAGAATTAAAAAAAAAATCAAAAACCACCTGGCTTTCAGAAAAAATGCTTCTTTTAAAGAAAATCTAAAAAGTTATGCAATGATTCTAGGCATGTGATCTGGGAATTTGAGTAGCCACAGCACTCACCAGAATCTGGGGGAGAGGAACAAGATTTCTTTATTCTTTTTAAGTTGTAATTGATTCAGCTTGAGCGGGTTTCAGACAATGGTGCCCAGTGAAAAGCAGATCTACAAGAAAATTGAACAGTGTCAAGGAGATCTTGGAGACGTGGGCTAAGGAGGAAGAACCAATGTTTTCTTCTTTGACAATCAGATTTGAAAAATGGAGTTCAACCTGCAAGTGAAATGGATTGATTTTTTTTTTTTTTTTTTTTTTTAACGTGTAAACCAGAAGTTCATATCATTATCAGAATCCACATACTCTGACCCCCATGCCAAAACAAACCAGGTGATCTGCTTCATCCATGGACCTATTGTTAGTGCTACAGTCCTTGTGCCTACTTTGAACTTTGTGCATCAGCCAGGGTCATACTAAAATTAAATATTCTTCTTCATTTCTTTCAATTCAATTCAATTCAGTGGAGCTAAATAAATCAGAGGAGTTTTTGCATTGATTTCTGTAGGATTTTGGGATTGTAGTGTTTTTCATATTTCTTGTTGTGGCGTGTAAACCAACTTAAGGTAAAAAAAAGGCCCCTTTTTTATTATACTAGAGGCATTCTTAAAAATAATAGAAGAAAATTAGATTTCAGGAACAAAATACCTCTGAATTTTCCTCTGTGTAGCATCCTTGGCTGCAGTCTAGAGCAGAGCAAGAGCTGTGTGCTTTCTATGTGAGTGTAATATCAAGCACTACAAATGTTCAGCTTAGAACTGTCAAGCCACACATAAAATATTGATACCTCACATTGGCAGGGTTAATACAGTGTTATTTTAATTGCAAACACACTGTGGGTGATTAGTCAATCTTGGTGTGTCTTGAACTCTAAGATAAAAATGCCTTCTGGCTGGACCTCCTATGCAATTAGCACTATGACCCTCATGTGCTCTTCTCTGTTATTAATATGATTGGTCTAATATGAGTATTAGACATCATTCATTAACCTGTTGTGAACCATCTTAAAAACCATCTCTGAATAATAGACTACCTTCCTTTTTCTAAATCCATTTACAAGTAAGGAAAGTGAAAAGGATGAAGACAAGCTTTCTCCATTACATTGACTGGTATAGTGTTAAGCAATATGTACTGTATGAAATTATGAAAGAGCAAATTAAATAACAGGGAATATCTGGCTTATTAGTAATGGATGATCAGGTGCTCATTCTGTTGAATTTTCACCCTTTTCAGAAGATGAATGCACACACCAGAATAAAAATATTTTAACTTACCCTGTCTGAACATAAAGTAATGCATATCTGGAAGTTCAGTGTTTTGCCAGTTTACTTTATGCTGGGTTCATTTTTTTCTTTTCTTCTAATTCTTTCCTTTCCTTTCCTTTATTTGCCTACTCACTATTTATTAAAAAAAATTGGAATAAAAAAAATTAAGAGAAATCAAGTACTCCCCTGGCTTCAATGGAGTTATATATTTTACATCAGCTGAGGAAAAAAAGCCCATTAAAGTAAAAGAGCATTATCTTCAATAAGCAAGACTGGATTACTAAGAGGAAATGATTATATATCAGAAAAGATTCCTGGATCACTGTTTTACCTAACAGCACTCTGAAATGAGTATTGCAGTTTTGTTCCTATGTGAAAGCTTGGCCATTTCAATTTGTTTCCCATTTCATACCCCTGGTGCTGTCCATGTCCCTGGCTTATGTTGTGTGAGACACTCCTTCTCTGTTCTGCAGACAAGGTGACACCTGTGGCAAGATGTCTGCCTAAGAAGGGTGTCAAGATTTATTTTATCTGATGGGTGAGGCAAGCCACACCAGAGAGGAAAAGCACTGCAAGAAGCAGAGAAGGTAAGATGAAGGATACTGCCTGGTCTCTGCACTTCACTAGGAAGCACACCTGGTTTTGTAAAACTCCATGGGCTCCATTCTGCTTGATGGGCAAGGGGTCAGCTCTGCTCCTTCTGCTGGTATGGTCACTGCTAGGGCCTGGGAATGCCCTGCAAATGTGGGAGGTGTAGGCACAACAGAAGCAGAAGGATTGTCTTAGACATCCAGCTCATAATGCCTGAGACTCAGCAGGACGTACAAGTGAAATAATCTTCCTTTAAAGAAGTCAGTGCCCATGCCTCATGCCCTTTATTTGTTTGGAGCAGGATTCTGAGGGTAAGTCCCCACTAACATAGGGCTGAATTTATATAATAGGATTAAGCCTTGCTCAGTGAGTATATAATTATTCTAGATATTCCTCCTGGAAGGGATAAGAGGAAGATTTCCTGATTTTTCTCTCTGATGTCTAGCATGCTATTTTGTTATCATCTTTTAAATCAAACTCCTGAATTACTTAAAGAAGAGTAGTTCAATGATTGCTTTTGACAAGTGGGCATGAGATATTTGTTAAAGAACTGTGTGTTGTTATCAAATAAGTATTGTGCTGTTTTCATAGAGATTTCCAGGGCCTCTTAGAAAGTCATACCTAATGCTTAAATTAAGCACTGAATCATATGATTTCAGCAGAAGTCAGCTACTAATAACATAATTCTTACTGATCTAACAACCTGGAGATCAGTTCAATTGTTAGGAGTTCTAGCAATACCAAAATTTACCACTGTGTTGAATTATTAATGGTTTGTATCAAAGAATGAGCTTAAATTGCTTTGGTCTTGTGTAAAAATTCCTCTGATCTTTGGCAACCATTATTTATTTACAGCTCCCATACGTTCTCCTGCTTTCACAAAGAAATTGGGTTTCTTAAGTATGGCCAGGAGGCACTGAATTTTCATATGTAGTACTGTCTCTCAGTCAGAAAGACAGGGAAGAACTGCTGGCTTGGAGGTTCAGCAGTCAGCTTTTCCGTGTGAAAGGCAGGTTATCCAAACATTTTCTTCCCCTGAGAGAGATATTCATAATATTTATTCTAAAATACAAATATTAGGGCTCTTTGCTACATGTGAATTATCCTTAGGTATAGTAAATACAGTTCAGGTTAAAATAAAATCAGGGCATAGCAACAGCTAGTGTTTACATTTATAAAAAGTACATGTGGAGATTATTGCAGGAAAGTGTTCCTGAATTTATTAAAAAAAACCCTTTTTAGTTGGATAAGGAACATTTTAACATTAGGACTTGAACTCAAGTTGGCTGTAACTGTATAATATGGTTTCTATAGGCTATCTCTCTGTTTAATGTGGACATCTTCCCCTAAGTTGGTTCATTTTGCAGAAGGCAGATTAATACCAAATGTCCTGATTTATAAATTGCACAAAACTGGATATTTAATTTTTTTCTTTAAATTCAGCTTCAATCTATCAACTAACATCTTGACAATCCTTTAGAGTCAAAGATAGATAGGATCACCCATTTGTCACTATTACTTGTCTGTGTCAGACATATAATTACTTGAAGCATCTGGTCAGATATAATGAAAATGGAACAGAGAAACAAAGGACATACTTGAGATACCATTGCAGTTTGTACTTAGAACTGCAACACAACTTCAAATGGCACATGACACTGCTTTAAAAGGCATACAGAATAAACCCCTATTTTTTTTTTTTAATAATTGATGCTATTTGTTGCTTTGAACTGATGTTCTTCTGTTGATAATCTGTTAATGTTCACAACATATGTGTAGAGTTGATTTTCTTCAGAAACAGGATATAGCAAATGTTCTGAAATGCCTTTCAAATTTTCATACAGCAGTTCTCACTTCTGTCAGCTTTTATTTAAAACTGCTCCTACATAGGCAAATTAAAGGAATATGGTTTTAAATTGCTATTCCTTTTACTCTATAGAGATCAAACTAGCTGAGAGAGGACAATAAATCTTCAAATTGCACTTACTACTTTTATAAGGTTTAACAGAAGACACACTCAGATTGTTGACAGCGTTTGATAGTTCCAGCACCATGGAAGGGAGAAGCATTAGCAGGCTCACCAGCTACTTAGTGTATGTCATTATCAGACCAGAGCAGTAAAAAACAGCACTATACTCATCCTTTTCCTAAAATGCTTATTCTTGTATTAAAGTTCTACTTTCCCTCTGTGGTAGATATTCTTACCGAGTTCCACACACATAAAGGAGAGACGGTCTTAACTACAACCTCTATAGCAATTTCCCTGGCTTATTCTTACTCTATAGATCTCTTTGCAAATAGATATCAAATATAAACACACTGTGTGCGCTCTCTCTGAAGCAACCTCGCCTATGATAAGTCAGCCCTGAAAGGATTCACCTGGTTCTTGGAGCAGAAATCCACTTCTCCAAATATATGTTCCACTGAATCACCAAATCCTGGCACAGACATACAGGAAAGGCACATCATTAACAGCAAAAGGCACTGCCTGCTGATAACTCCAGATAACTCATAGCATGCATCTCTATAACCTATTCTGACAGTGAAGTTCTTTCCAAAATGCTCAGTGCTAACCTAGTGTTATTACAACCGAAATAGCAGCAATTAAATTTCCATTGCAAAGAAAATATGAACAAAGCTGAACACTCTTGTAAAACACCACACCGTTCAGATGGGGAAAGCAGCTTTGAATCGCTGAGAACTCAGTCAAATCAACATCAGTTCTCATCAGACCACTCCAAGGTACTTCTCTTTGCAATAATGTAATGCATTTCAATTTTTGTCACTGTCAGTTTTCCATGCTTAGACAAACAATGCTACATGATTGCTTTACGCCTCTAAAGACAGTGATTTTTCCCTCAAACCGTCCCAAATAAAATCTAGCAACATTAAATGTATATAATAGTAAAATTAAAATGAAGTACTAAACAGAAAGTAAACAGCAAGCATATAGTGAGATTACGTCTAAAAACATCTCCTCTAAGTCAAAGACTACAGAATGTTAAGAGTGAAAACTCAAGGTTAGAATGAAAGCACTTTTGAAATGTATTTGCAATGTTCAACCATTCTCTCTTATATAATTCCCTATATTAAAGTTGCCATATATATATTCAAATCCTTTTGTTCCTATATGCAAGAGGTAAAAAGATTTATTTATTTTTTTTTAATCCTTACCAGGATATGACCTTCATAAAGGTAGCTCCCTCAGATGCTGAAAGAAAATAGAACACCTCTGTCTATTTATTAAAATATGCAGATAAGTTCAGGCATTTTTTTCCTTTGCTCCCAAGAAATACAATTTTTAATATATGCTGTTATATGATTCCATGCAAAGAAGCATATTTTATTTTACAATATGCAAATATGCTGCATTTATCAAAAGCAATCCTCATCAAGTTTTCTTTCTTTTGGGAAAATTAAAACATATATTTTGCAGCTAACTGTGCAATATTATTGCATCTAATATCATTTTAGCTGAGGGAAAACAATGAATACAGGTTTAGGTGGAAGATTTTGAAAAATGGCCCTTCTCATACTTAGTACAACACTTGGCTTAACAATCAAGGACAGTACTTCTTTTAACTGAGAATGAAATCAAATCTTCTCTGTCCCTTCAATTAGGACTACCCTGCTCACAGGTTTTATTTCAATAGCCCACACATTTGAAGTATTGGATCAATTTCATGCATGATGAAATATTAGATGTCTGGACATCACTAAAGCACACAAAACCACCACTAACTGGCATTATGGGAAAAGTAATCATGATGCAACTCTCCACTCACCCCAAAAATATTATAATCTTTTAAAGTCTTTCAGACATCATCTGTACAATCAATCTCTTGTAGGATGCTTTGTACTTGGATGGTGATGAATTGTAGTGGACTGTCATTTCTATCTGAAGTAACAATTGTCATCCTTTCTGAAACTCTAGAGATAATTTTTTGTTGTTGTTTTATATGCATACACCAATATTTGACTACAAAATAACATATTCACATTGGCATATAAGAGATTATGTGAATAGTCAAGTATCCATGATAGCAAAGGAACTGGCATGCAGATTATGGTGAGGAAATACTTTTAATTTTAAATCTCTGTTCTGTAAGCCAGCCATCTTAACTTCTGCCAGTGTGAGAAGAAATATTTAAAAACTGGTTTATAATGTGTGCTTTAGTCTGACCTCAATTATCACCAATTTATGCTAGGCTAATTGTGGGAAAACTTTGCACTATATATTTTTTAACCTTACCCTCTGAAGATATCCTTTGAGGTTATCTTTGCATCACAGTTATCTTTACATCACGGTGTATTTGCCATCACTGTATTATTGTTCCCCTGTTTTGCTGAAATCAGATTAGTTATAAGTACAGTCTTGTATTATTGGAGTTTTCCTCTGGAGTGTAGGAACCAAGAGTGGTTTTATTATTTTTCCTTAAACCAGACCAAGTAGAGTACAATCAGCATTAATATCTTACCACTTAGGAAAATTAGCAGAAATTAGCAAAATTTCCAATTTTTTAATGAATAAATTAACAACACAACAAGCTGAGTCACGGAAGCTCACCAAACACAAAGAATTTATTTCCCCCCAGATGTCTTTTCTCCAGTTAATTTTTGTGTGCTTTAGCTCATAAGTGCACAGGAGTGCACTTGGATGCCATCAAATAGAGATTCAGTAGTCATTGGTTGTTTCTGATACGTAATAATCTCAATACAGAATAAGAGTGTCAAATGACTTCTGCATTAGAAGACTCACAATGGTCAGAATTTATCGAAGACCTACTACAGGAATGGAATTTTTCAAAATCTGCTGCATATGGTCTTACAAACTTTTCCTGCTATTGTAATTTCTGTGAAGAAAGTTTTATTCATCCATTAACTTAAATGAGCAGGAAGGAAGTTCAAAAAACCAGTCTATAACAGGACTTGTAAAATTAATAAGAAATTCCAGGAACCAAAACAAAATGATAAAAACAACCTAAGTTTAAAAAAAAAAAAAAATTAATCCAAGCTTTTGATCATTCTTCAGCCATCCCTCTTGGGACTTGGCTTTACCAACACATCTCTCCAGAATTTATACTGCAAGGCAATATGGAATTACATTTATGATGACAAAGTAAATTATTCAATAAAGAAATTCAGGTTTCAGTAATGCCTTTTTTCCTCCTAAATTTATGTAGCAGCATGTATTTGCACATTGCTGTTTATCTGTCTAGTGAGTTTTTTAGTATATGAGTGCCTCCTAATGAATAAATAACGAAAATCACACCAAGGTGATGGTATACCTTTCCTTCTACTTACCAGCTGATTTAATCTTCTCTTCCCTTTTTCTGCATATACCCAACAATTCTTTTTTTCCACTCTCTTTTTAAATAAATTCACTTATACATTCTTCTTACCACCTTATTCTTCATTTTAGTTACTTTGCAGAGAACTGTAAAACAAACAAAAACCAACCAAACAGAAATAGCATTTTTCTTTCATTTTAAAAATAGTAATTTTCATGATGGTATAAATTCCATATACCAATGGGCTTTTTAGACTGTTGCTGTTCTCTTCACAAATTAGACCTTACATTTTACTGTAATAGATGAAAATTCAGCAGATCAAATGGCAACCAGAATCTGAAGATCACAGCAACCAAAAATGAAGAAGAATCAGTCTAAAACTAGTGACTTGTCCCATTTTTTGGCAAGGTTTAAAACAATAATGCAAAGATCTGTAAAATTAATTGAGAAAAATAACAATAAGTATTTTCTCTATTTTGTTACTATTTTATTTAAGGGGGGGGGGGGGGGGATCTTTCTTTTACCCCTGCTTAAATTCCAGCCTTCTAGTCCTTGTTTTTTTGTTTAACCTCCCAGGAGAAAGAGAGGATGAAATCTTCTTTTCCTTACCTGTTTCTCATTAGTAAAGAGAGGTACCTAAAACAAAAATGTAAAGGAAATAAAATTTCTTTTAATTGGAAATGGTTTACTTAAAATATGGTATAAATTTTATTTGAAAATCAAAGAATGACTAATCTTGTGATCACTTCTTGTGATTTATTTTTAATAAAAGTTCAGCTTTCATTCCCAGTTTCTCCACTGAATAAAGAAACATTACATTGCAGGATAGAGCCTTAAAGGTCTTCTGGGTTCACAAATGGCTTATTGCAAAGACTTACAGTGCAAGATAATAAACATTTTTTTTTTTTTTTTAAATTTCAGCTCTTACCAGGTTGTAAAGCAGAAAGATATAGTCATATTAAGACAGGTGATAACTAAAAACATTTCAGTTTCTTGACTCAGTAAATAAGCTGAAGTCACAAAAACGTTATTTTAAAAATCACATCTTATTTTTCAATGGTGTTGTCATTGAAGATAAAATGGTGGTGATCCAGATTGAAGTTCATCCTCTAAAAAATTGATTCGTTGAAGTAATGAGTCCAAAAGTTATGTAATTTCATGTGCTATAACTACCATGCAGAATTGTAACTCACCTTTGTTTTCTGCAGAAGACATGAAAGAATGTTCTCCCTTTTAGGGTGTCAAGGGATGTATATAATTTTTCAATTACTGACTTTTTTTTCTTAATCACCTCTTGTTTCCCAAGATCAGATGACCTTAGGATCTCAAGGATTTTTATGACCTTAGGATCTCAAGGACATATTCATAAGAAGACAACACCCTTCTTTCTCCTGTTTTTCTGTTTCAATATTTTAGAAAAATATCAAAATACAATCATGCTGTTACTGTTTATAAAGTAGTTTCTTAACCTGCAAAGATAAAAAATACACTGGCTTAAAACAGAGTCTCTGCAAAACTAACTAGAACCATTAGAAGACCCAACCAGTTGAGAAACTCAGGACGCAGAACTTGTAAGAAAATCTTTGTGTATTAATTATTTGTTCTGTATTATATATTATCTAATAAAAATTTCATTCCATCGCATTATTCTAAACTATGAAGAAGTCAAAAGGTTTACAGCCCAAGAAACATGCCTTTTATTCTGAAACTCCTATTGTTTTCATTTCCCATTTTGTATGAATTGACATCCCAAAATGCATTATTGACTTAAAAGGAACACACAATGTTAAAAGGCAGATAAGAGAAAAAGAAATGTGAGCATGGAGAGATGGGAGATATTTATTTCTGTTTATAGTGCTTTGTGTGAATACTCAGTTCTGTCTTGCTTCTTCTACAACTCTGAAAGAGTAAAAGGAACATTTACAGTGTGAACAACATTAATGACAATAGCAGTAAGTAATCACACAGGAGATTTTGGATACTTTTACAACAGCAGCATGCTACATTCTTATCAGGGAATGGCTTGGCTGGCTGTTAATTTATTTTAACTTCTTGAGGTTTATTTTTCTAGCCTTAATTTTATTCCGATATGAGCTTTTGAACACCACCATAGTTTAAAATTTAAGTATAAGTTGTTGAGTGACAAAGAAATAAGATGCAAACTCACAGAATTTTTCTCAATGTTAAATAGTTTTTCAGCTTATCCAAAAGATTTCCTCACTGACACGTTCCCTGCACTGTGGGGAAGCAGATACCTGACTAAACAAAAGTTTAGGCTTTTAAAATATTTTTTAATGAAGTTGCCATTAATTTAGATACTTCCCTTATTGATTGGCAGCATTACTTGTGATGGAGTGTAATTCCTGCACTGTTAGATTCTGGGAAACTTCCATTTACCTCAGCGGAGCAGTATGGAACATTGATGCAGCTACATGGTACCTGGAAGAGTTCTTCTAGAAGGTCTGGAGGAAAATTACTATTTGGAATCATCTTTTTTTATCTACCAATATGTAGCAATAGACCAGCATTTCAAACATATGCTCATGACATAACTTCGTTTAGGTAGATAAAAAGACAAAGACATTTTAAGTATGTTGTTTACTCAGAAAAGATCATTCACTTACAAGAATTAACTTTGCTACTAAGCATTTAAGAGTTTCATTTTTTAATATAAATATTTGGCTAATAGATATAGAAGGTATTTATTTTCTCTTCAGTTGGCTTTCTTTCCTAGGATTAGTATAGCATGACAGATGGCTGATGTCATCTTTGCTTGGAAGAACTCAGCTGGCAATAATAGCATGGTACATTTCTGGGGATTTGCGGTACTGTATGTCATGAAGTCGTTTTCAACCAAAAAGAGTCCAAAAGGGAATTCCCAGAAGTAAATATCTGCCTATGATATCCTACTGTGTCTTGTTGATGCATCACAAACAGAAGGAAGCATAGAGTCTTTATAAAACTCCATAAATATTTACAATATTATTGAAAATACATTGGAAATGCTACAGATTGCAAATGGTATGGACCCCCTTGGCACTGTAACTTTGATTTTGCTGTTGAGTGAGAATAACAAAAACTGGTGATTTATATATATCAGAATCTGTTATGTATATATTTGAAGTTCAGTGATTTTTGTCACATTTGACATTCATGTGTAATAGAGTGAAAGCATTAATATTAGTAGAATGCAGATACACTGGTTGATTGTTTTTCATTTTGCTAATGATTGCTGTGATGAGGAGAATAATGTCAGGGTCGGAGGGTTAAAGTTAATGAGAGCTTTCCATTGCACCATTAATTAATGGTGGATACCGTAGTGAGAGATTCTCAGATTCCTCCCACAAAAAAACAATAAATGTAAAACTGGTGCCAATTTTGACTACCCACCAATGTTTCTAAACCTGTAATAATGACATGTAGGCCCAACAGAAACTGTGAGAAATCATAAAAAATATTTAAATTGTATCAGATACTTGTAATGATATTAATCAAATCTTGCTTTTTAAATCCTCACTTTCTCTATCTTCACTAGGTTAAACTGTAAGAGATTTTAAATTCCTCTCCTAAATACATGTTGAAGAATACACTTTCGAAAGGCAAAATAATAGAATATATTGCAGCATAATGCATGTTTGCATATTAGAATATGATTCTTTCAATAGCTGATTGAATAATTAGGATTTAAATATGATGACTCCAATTGGTACCTGTTCCCTCCTAATCCAACAACAGATTTTACTGACTGGATTTCAAAGATAGAGGGCTAACTTCCATAAAGCTCCAACTCTTCCTGCAGAACAGAGATACAAATGCAAGAAAGAAGATCAATGTCCACAAGAAATTGAGAAAGTATTTTTTGACAATTATTTTCCCAGTCAATGTATTTTACTACTCTGTGTTACAAGGAGAAAGAAGAGAGAGACTGCAAGGTAAGGAAAAAAAGCCTCTTACAAAACAAAAAGACCAACTCACCCTCAGCCCCAAAATCTAATCTTATTTTCAAAAGTGTCATCTCATCAAATTAAATATGTTTTAAAAAATTTCAACTAAGAGCTTTCCAAAAGATATACTTTTTTTTAGCAAAGAATATCATATCAGAGGTAGTATATGAGAGAAGTTAATGACTTAAGACAAATGTCTCTGCTTGTCATATTAACCTATCTTTATATACCTAAGAAATGCACAAATAAAAGATGACCATGACATTTATATGAGTACTTTTATTCCTTTTCCATTTTTTATTAGGAAATAAAATTAAATGGCTGCATGTACCACGTTTAAAAGAAGTTAAATCTTGATCCATCACCTGAACATTATGGACAATGAATGATAATTGACCTATGGTACCTATTAGTACTAACGTAGGCTTTACCCATATGAACAAATTTGAAAAAGGCTGGCCTTATAATAAAGCAGGATAAAACTGTCACGTTCCACTGTAGCTATGTTGATGGTGCACTGAAGAGACCATCATATTCTGTAACATGGAAAATAGTAGGCTGGTGGGATTTTTAACGCTTTTCTTTTGTAGTACAGTGTACTTCTTTCCTAAGTATGATTAAATAATCATAAGAACTCCTCTAAGGGCTAATCTGCGTTATTTCCCAGATTTTCACCTTGGGGACATATTGTCCCTTGTCACTGAAACCTCAGGGACAGAAGGGTACGCTACAGGGTGGCACAGCAGGAAGCTGAGATACTGATGAAACAGTGTTCAGTTAATGAAGGCATGGCCCATGGCTTCTGCTGGTATGCCATATGTTTGAAGAAATGCTAATGACTACAATTCAAATACCTTTTTCATCTTAACTATATGTAAATGTGTTTATAAATGCTCTCTTATAAATATACTATCACATTTTTTAAAGCTAAGTGCTAATGTTGCTTTCAACATCTATAATACACAATAATTAAAACTTTAGCAATTCTGTTTAATTATACCTTATGGGAAACTGTACAGTAATTTATAGAAATTAAGCAGAAAAACAAAGATCAACAGATTTAAAACAGCAGTCTAAGAACTGAATAATAAATCATTTAGATCATTATTTTGCAAAAACAAGATCATTGTGAATAGACAACTTAGGGCTGGTATTCAAACAGCTGAAATTTGCAAGGGGAAGATCAGTTTAAAAACTCATGACATTCGCCAACTCACGACAAAAAATCTCCTTCGGCAAGTTGAACCAATTGTGACTTTTTTTGTTCAGTCTGATCATTTAACAAAACTCAAAAACTAGAACTGACAATTTGAGATCAAAAACTGGGGAGATCTTAATTGGGCCATTGCTTTTTTCTCTTTGCTTTACCTTTGTGAAAACCCTGTAACACTGTGGGTGATCATTAGCCACAAATGGCATTTTGCAGTGAATCATCTTCTCCCCAAGCGGCCAAAACAACATCTCCATTGCAACAGCAGAAGTGGCATTCAGGAAGAGCAGTTGGTGACCAGGTTAGCCTACATGTGACATTACTATTTTTGCTGCAAGACAGGACGCCCTGTTGCAGTCATAACTGTTCCAAAGAAACTCCCTCAAGATCCAGGTTAAAGCATGGTGGCATTGCTAATCTGGGAATCTACTACTCACGGGTTGGTTTTTTTCCCTCTTAACATAACTGACTCACTCATACACAAATTTTGCTTAATACCTATTACAGAGTTGGAATAAACTTAAGATGAAGAAGGGCTAAATATTTTAAAATCTCAAAGAAAGCTGACTGAAATTGCATCTCACACAGGCAAGGCCATGAAACTTAACCACCAGCTAACTCAATTTTCATTTTAAATCCAGTCCAAACAAGAAGGAACTAAAATATAAAATGTGACAGCTGCCTAAGCATTCTTTAGGAGACTATGAGTATTAAGGTAAAGCACGTGTACCAAACTATTTTCCCTGATTCCTTTCTTTCATTTGATCCTTAAGAAATAGGACAGAAGGAAATATATGAATGACATTTACTTGTCCAGTTTCAGTCAGAACTGTCCTACACAAGTTCTACACTTTCAGTGGAAGACATTTTCTGATTCAGTCTCACCAAAAAGGATCACAAATTTGACCTTAAGGATGAAGAAGGGAACTGGAAAACTGTTCCACTTTGTAATCATCTTACTTAAAAATTAGGCAATTGTTTGAGAAAAATAATTTCTGTCTAACCATATATTGGGGGACACTCTGGGGGTACCCAAACCAGGCTTGTGTGTGTAGTTTACATGATGAAACACTGGAATCTCTTTTACAGCCAAGGCAATGAATGTTTTAAATTCTATTAGAGAGAATATGAAAGTATGCTGCACACAGGAGGATATCTTGAAGGTAAAAAAAAAAAAAAAAAAAAAAAATCTCAGCTTCTCAATATTTTAATGGAAGGTCCTCCAGGCTGGGTAAACAACCTCTTTATCAACTCTGCCATCTCTTCAAGAAGAATTCATCTTCGTCTGCCTCAGCCAAAAGCAGCTTTCTGCTCTGTGTGTCCTCTTCAGCCAGGCAAGACTGACAGTCAAGGTCAAGAATTTTGCCCTACATATTTGACACATAGGCTCTGAATGTCTTGTTTTTTAACCATTAGCACAGACTGGTCTGTTGAGGTGTCACTCTCTCCTGGAAGGCAAGTGAGGCATGGGCCTTTTGTTGGACTTTCATACAGAAGAAAATTTCACACTCTGACTGTACATTATTTTTTATCGACAAAAATGTAAAATATGGAGGACTATGGAGGTAATGGGTAATGGAGCCAGTGTCCTTCAGTTTAGCAAGGCACTTCCAGCTTCGAAAATAGAGAATTATTTTTACACTTAGCACTTGCTTGCTGACCTCTGTGAAGAATATGAGTAAAATCATTTTAGGTACCTTCAACTACCACAGTTAACAAACTCCAGCTCAAAAAAAAAAAAAAAAAAAGTGTCCTTTTCCTTTTTTCCTTTTCTTCCCATTTTACACACAGGGATGTAAAGGTAGAAAAGTAAACATTCTGAAAAGCAGAGGTGATTAGCCCAGTGATTTTGACAGGAATCAGGAAACTTTGAATAGCTGATACTCTCAGGTTCAGGCCAGGTAGATATTTAAATATCAAATATGGGATTTAAGTAGGGTTGTTCTGTTGTTTTTTCTTAATCAAATGAATATATAATCTTTGTAGGCTACAGCAATGCAGAAATGGCAGTGACAGAGAAAGACTTCTGGAATGCAGTTCTCATTAATCGTATTATTTCACTCCTACAAAACATAGAAACAGGAAGGAAAAGGCTTGAAACCAGGTCTTCTACTTAACAAGGTGGTGCTCAGCTACAGAGTTAAAACCCTTTCTTCCCTTTCTTTCATGCTCAGAAATTCTTCAATTGTCTTCTGCAGATCATTTGAACTTTAGGAGTAATATTTGAAAGTGCTCTGAAGAAGATACTGGTTAAGAATACCAACCTAGGACTGGGGAAGGTGAACTTGTAAGTCTCAGGCAGGTCTTCTGTTCACAGTTTAATTAACTATTCACTTGAGAAGTACATATACATGGGGCAATGCTGCTCTCCCCGTTGTTGCATTTTTATGGGCATAAGTGAGCACATATCAGGTACCTTAAAATAGGCTTTATCTATACGAGGGAAATTTGAACTTCAGAAGTCTTGAAGCTCTGTAGACTTTGGTGATTTGTCCTGTCCATTCATCAGTTCCTCAGCTCCAGGCAGCCTCACACATTTTACACCTTATTTAAATTTCTGGGGTGTCTCACTTCTGCTTTACCCTGTGGAAAGAACCTGGCTGCCTAAACAGGGATTCTGCCATGGAGAGGCAAATTTGGCTTCATTTGCTTTACAGTTATTTGTAGAGAAGGGAAAACTTTGAAAAGCTGTATTCCTTGCTACAGCTCAGTGATCCTAGGAATGCCTGTAGGATTCTCAGTCAAGCATCTGGATATTAATAAATAATTCCTTTCTGTTTGCTTGTTCTGAAAAATAGGCTATTCACCAGACTATTACTACTTTGTCTCTCCAGGTAAGAAATTATTAAGTGTCCTTTCTCTGCACCACTTAGAGTCCAGGTTTTCAGTACTTCTGATGGTACATCTTGAATTTTCAATGTTTTTTGGTCCTGTCTGTATGTCTTCATTTTTTCCTCACTAGACTTTCAGAAACCTAACAAAGCTCCTTTTGAGTAATAATAGTGGCTAATAAAGCTAAAGATGGGCAATACAGTCCCTGGAAAAGATAACTGCATAAAAATCCACCAAACTGGTGGGAGCTTCTCAGTTTGATCGATATGGTTAAATATATGTCCAGGCTTACATCTTTGCACAATCTGTGTAGCTAGACCAACTGTTCATATTTCAGAAAAAATATTAAGAGAATTTATTAAATCTAGAATTTTATTTTAAAATTGTCTTTTCAGGAAAATATTTCACCACATAGGACAACAACAACAAAAAAATAAGGTTCTTACAAAACTCTTTTTTGGTGGGGGGAATGCATTTAAATTTCAATAGAAATAAGGTCAAAAAACCCCCCACTTCAGTTCTTTGGTATAAAATATATCATAGGTACCAGTGAACCTCAAAATGAAAAATAATTTTGAAGCAAGCAGCAATATCATATTCCAATAAATGTAGAGAAAACTGTTAGCCTATTGAAATGTTTTGTTTCAAATTAGAAAACACCTTTCAAGCAAATTTAATCAAAATTGATACTTTCCTTTAACAAGTTCAATTTTGTCAAAATCCTGTTTCCTGACAGCTGCAGTTATAACTTATATTTAGAAGCTTCCAAAACATTTTAATTTTGAGGTTATTATACAGATACTTCCAGTGCTAAAAGAGAATATTGTAAACACTGAAGGCTTAGAATAGCCTTTTCAAAGCAGGATCAAAAGCTTTAAAATGTTGCACATGGATATGGCTGGGGAATTATTTCAAGAGACAAAAAACATTTGGAGAATGTTTGGAAAACATTGCTTTCCATAAATCTATACAAAGAACAGAAGCCTCAAGCCTTTGCAAAGGAAAAATATCATATCACATCCTCCTGATTATTCAATTGCGATGTATTTTGCCTGTTTACTCACACCTAGCATATGAGACATGAACTCTGGGACAGAGGTGAGCAGATTTCAGTAAGGGAGGCTGGTGCCTGCTGAATACCCTTTATTTACACCAGAAGAGCTGCCAAAAGAGGTAAGACCGTAAAAGATAGGGAGCAAAAGCAATCCTGATAGCAAGAAATAAATAAACAAGGACTTCTTTATCTCTCTATATCATTTTACTTTATTTTTTAATGTAGAAGACACTTAACCTATTTTTAAAGGCATTTTCATGCCACCCTTCCTTGGAGTAGTAGAACACTAGTACCCACCATGGCTAAAGCAGAGTTCATTTCACTAAAGGTATCCAGAAGCTAATTATCTCCTGAGAACTTGCTACAATTTTAAGGTTATGCGAAAGATGCTAACTAATCACACAGCTCCCAGATATTTGTAACATGCAGTGTGACTCTGAGGTTGCATTTAAATGAGAGACAGGCATGGCTGCTGATGTGTTGTTTGTTAGTGCTGCACAGCAAGCAAAATGCTACATTACACAGTGCCAAATTCACAATACTTCATCGGTTATGCTTCAGAGATAACAGAAAGCATACAACACTTAATCAGTGTTCAGTGTTCCACAGGCTATATTAAATAATAATAATAATAATAAACTGAGAAGTACTCCAGGAAAAAATAGACTGCAAAATTAATTACAAATTGCAAATATGGTGCAATGCAAATGAATGCAAACAAGAAAAGCAAAATGTTTATTTTTTTACCAAACACTGACCCAATTTGGAAAACTCAGGCTTCCTGATAAATTAAGAGCCACAGGTCAGGCCTCATATTATCTGTATTGGCTAAAAATTACACAAATTTGAGGATGCTGAAATATGAAACATAGAACACAGAACATATTCTCAATTTAGAATTGCCACCTTTTAACATACAATGAAACCAAAACTGCTGCAGACAAGTATGAGACTTGCTGCCTATTTTCAGAAGTGCGTGGACAAAGATAGTAGAGGTCATTGAATCTGAAAACAATAGTGGTGACTTCTTTGGAAACAATGCTTTTGAGTGAGTTTTTTCCCCTATGAATAGCTGTAAATAAAATCAGCTAGTTATTTTATACCAAGACCTCACCTTCAAAAGTTGTAATTTAATGCAATCAACCAATAGCAAACATGAAACTTTATGCAATATATATTGTATATCTATTTTATATATATGTACATTTATATCCATAATATATATAAAGACAATAACAAATAATATTATACCTCTCCTGCAAGAGTTAATATTTATGCCTTGTCATTCATAATTTGAACAAAATTACAATAGATAAGAATGATAGATAACTTATCTCTAAACATCTGACGTGAATTATTTAATTAATTGTTCCCATTTTATGTTACAACACTAAGCATATTGAAGTAGGCCCATACATATTTCAATAGGTGCATGTTTTAAATTTAGGGCTATGTCTTCATCAGACTAAATTAGATACTAGATAATTAATATTTAACTTCTATTAAAGCATCTTAAAATGTATGGTCTTAACCACCACCTTTCATTTAAGACAGCCACATGAGTAACTATTTGTAAATTTCCTCTCAATTTTCAAGCAAATGAAACACAAATACAACTTCAGAGGGCACATACACAGCAAAAATCAAAAGAATCTAGGGTTTAGCAATCCAGAGACAGCATGTTGGCAAATTTATATCCTTCTGATCAGAGAGTTGAGGGGAAAAAGAGGGAACCTCAGATGAACTGGAAAAAAATCTACAGGGGTTTCTATAGAGGGCATATCTAAAAACTGATGTAGATTTCCAGTTTAAGCCTAATGGAAAGAAAAGAAAAAGAAAAGGCAAAAGCATTCCTTGAAGCTGTGGTGTTTGCCATAGAAATCGAATCTTGCTTTGAAGCAAGAAGCAGCTGTTAGTGAGAAATATGGAAATAATTTACCATAAGAGGCAAAGATGTGAAGAAAATGGATTCTAATCGGGTTCAAAATATTATCGAATTATTATTTTAAAAGTCAGAAAAACAAAATAAATGAGCAAAACTGCAAACTATCAGAGATAAAAGCTGACACTATGGGGAAAAAAAAAAAATTAGAAAATCACTTAGTTAACTAGGAAGCCAAGTGCAGAGTCTCAGGTGTTCAATGAAACCTGCCTTCTAGCTCAGACAGAGTCTGGTTTAAAGTAGAGAAAAGAAAGTCACAGACATGAAGAATGAAAAAGCTGTTTACATTCAAATATAAAACTACAGATCAGAAATGCTGAAGAGCCTAATAAGTCTGGAACCAAAACCGGAATCCCATACTTAGCTATTCTTATTTAGGAATTGTGCCTACTTGACCCAAATTTCTAATCTCTGAATAATGAACTGGAGAAGCTCAGGTAGCCAAAATAAAAAATATAAGATAATCAGTGGCATATATTTCTTTGTGTACAAGAAATATATCCCATCCCAGGAAAAAGGTTTTAATTTTCAGTGTCTTCACTGTCTTAGACACTAAACCAAGGGAAAAATAAATAAATAAATAAATAAATAAATAAATAAATAAATAAATAAATAACTAAATCCACAGAAATAAAGCCTTACTCAATGGCAGTATTTTTGCCAGCACTAGTACTCAGTTGGAAAAAGTCATTTGGGGGAATAATTAACTTTAAGCCCGCCTCTCCCCAAAACAGAGATTTTTCAGCATGTTATTTAAAGTCTACAGGCCAAATTGTCTATCAATTAACTTTGACTTCAGAGAATCAGCAAAAATGCAGCTGCAAACAGTAGAACTTTGCTAGGATGAAAATGTCTTTCCTACTATGTAGTTTTGAAAAAGCCTAGCCTTTCAAGGTCCCATTCTTGAGAAAAGGCAATCATTAACTGCATTTCCGCTGCTAACCAGTCTACTCCACTTTGATGTTTAAGTAGTTGCTAAAACTAACTTACGTGGCTGAGATTTAACTACGGTTAAATAATTACATGAATAAGGACCTATATATGCATACAATAGATTTTTACACATTTTTATTCTAATGACTTCACAATCCATTTTCTTTTATGAAAAGAAGCAGCCCTTCAATTCAAGAGAAAAAAAATACTAAGTCAACCAAAATAGCAATACTTGCTTAATCTTTCTGTTTCTAAGTAACCCTGTAATTTTTGCTTCCACACAACTTTTTCTGACCGTTTTCAGAAATCTAATCTAATCTGTCTGAGTATTCCTGTATCATACATAATTTGCCTGAAAACTTTTGGTTTATGATGTCTTCAGTTCCAGATTATGTCCTTTAATTTGTGTGTTCCTTTAGATATTTCATCTCAGTTCTCTGTACATATTAAAATAACAGCCAATGCAGATATGAATTTGAATGTCATACTAAAATGAGTATAGAAGATGTGGTAAAACAGAGCTTAAAAGTGTATGAGCTAGAGATTAGACTGGAAAGGTTCAGTGGGACAATTCAGTGCATGAAAGATGCTCAGGGTTTTGGATGATTATCTAAATTTTATTCTGAAAACATTTAGATCTCATTTTCAGAAAGAGTTGAAGTTCAGCAAGGCTCCTAATGGTATTATCACTTCCTAATTCCCTCAAAAAATTTAGAGCCGTGTTAAACTGTAGGTGACTGTGAACCGTGGGTTCAAATGTGTAACTTTCATTTGGGACGTCTACAGAAATTTAATTAGATGATCACACTAGTGATCACTCAAAGGCTTAACTGGTATCTCATGAGGTAAAGCTGATGTCCACTAAGAAACTCTATTAACATAATATAGAGAGAGGAAGCTTAAAATGGCAAAAAAATACAGAGCAACTGACGGACAAATGGTATCCACATTTGTTAGACTCCTGCAAAGAATGGCAGAGACTAATGAGGAATATCAAGAAAAAGCATATGACAAGGCTGAGTGACATTCCACATTTGAGTGGCTAAAGAACAAATCTGTAAGGAAAACAAAGTGATTGCCTGGAGTGCAAAGATCCTGTCAACACGAAAACAAGTTAAACAAACAATTTTGTTCTTTTAATTCATATTGAAGACTGTGTCACTGTGATGTAACTGAACTCCTTAAAATCAAATCAATCAATCTTTGTAGCACTTTGTGAAAGAGCAAGAAGCAGAAAACAGAAACTTGACAGCCCAAAGTACCTTTGCCCTGATGTTAACTTGTCAACGCTTATAACCCCAGAAGGAGAAATCAGACAATTGACAATATATAAATTATTCTTAACAGCAATAACAGCTGCTGTCCTTTTCCTCTCCAATGCATGCAAAACTCACTGGCTTAGTTCCATTATTATTATTTGTTACTGCTATTATTACTAGCACTACTACTATAACTACCTTTTAAAAAATGTCTCCCGATCTTAACTTTTGAGAGATGGATAAAACTGCTGTAAATCCAAAACAAAAACAACTATTATTTTGAATCTTTCATTCTACCACGAGCAGGTAAACAAAAATCTTCTCATTAACAAAAATGGCTGGGAATGGAAGCAAAATCCCACTCTTCCCAGAACTGTGATTACAGCTGCATAGACATCCAGTGCACTGAAATGACACTGAAAGCCTTCTATGAAAACTTCAGAAGAACCTCAAAAACAAAGATAAACCACTCCACTATCCAAGGCAGGAGCAATGCTGCCTACAGCTCTGCTTTAGAAGTGATGTCCTTCCCAGGCACTGCTCATTGGGAAGAGACATGAAACAAATAAAATTGTTCTTTGTTCTCTTTTCAGATCTCGTCAAACACGGAACAACAAATGTAAAAAGGTCCCTTCTTTTGATAAAACAAAATCTTTCTGTAGCCCTTGATGAATTCTGCTCTGTTGAAAAGTCAGGAGTTAACCAGAAAACCCCACAAACACTGCTTGGTCCACTGGAGTATAAATGAAGGATGGAGCTGAGAGTCTTACTGTCACACAGGTCTTTCAATATTGTTGAATTAGTAGGCTGAAGCTTGAAAAGTAAGAAAGCTGATCAATTCCCAAAAGAGACTAGGGCCTTTTAAACCTTCCAGGACCTTACAAGTCCTCTGGGAGCTCAGTAAAACCTGAAGCACTTGCTTATTTTTTCTCCCTGAAAGGTTGCAGCTGTGAGTGTGAATGTTTGGGGCACTTCAGACCACCTCGTGGATTTGTTTTTCATTTTGGTGAATTGCTGCTGGGAGCAAAAGATTTATAGTTTGGCCAGTGGTATATGTAAAGGGGTCTTTTTCTGAACCTCAGAAAAAACATTATGAATTAGACTATTATAGTTTTATAGGTGAAAAGAGCTAGAGCAATTGTAAGAGAGGGAAACTAGGCACATTAAAAAGCAGTATCACTTGGAAGCAGGACCAGCATTTTACACTGTCTAAACAATTTGTTGAGGAGGCTGGAAAAAGCTGTGAAAAGGGACAAATTTGGAAGGATAATTAGAGACAACCAAGATGAAATACTATCTGTCAGGAAGCAGAAAGTATTTTAAACTAGTGCTAGCAGATGCCTCAAGTATTACTCTGTACAGACAAAAGGAAAATGTGTGTGGAGATAATCCCAATTTACGACAAGAAGAAAGGGATAGAGTGATAGGGAACATAAAGTACACTGATTATTGATGCAGTTCTTCTCTTCTCTTTTTGCAGAAGACAGAAATGAAAGCCGTACGAGTCTTCGCAGGTAAAAGGTTATGTAGTTATCGAAACATATCTGAATTCCTGATCTAGGAAATGCACTGAATGTCTAATCTAGGAATTGTCATCTGGTTTTCAGTAGAAGGACAATATATTTCCTTAGCGGTAGTTAGTTTCTTAGTGACTGTTTCCCCTCCTGTACCCTGTACCTTTCAATAAAATCCCAGGTGGCGTTAAGAAAATGGAGGTAAAATGGAACAGCAGTCTTTCAGCGGCTAGAAATGGTATGCTTGCCTTTATCTATACACACTAAATGGGCAAAAATATATGATAAAGGCTCTTGCATCCACTTAGGCAACATATTGTTCTCATAACATGGGACAAACAGATTGGATGCATGACCTGGTGCATATCAGAGATGGGCCAAACCGGGTGGATCTGATGTCACACACATCAGACAGCTTTGCTGTATGGAACTGCCACTGTTTCAGTCTCCTACTCCAACTCACCATTTTCTGTAATGCACATGTAATGCTTCTGTCTCTTTCATTCTTTCAGAGTAAGAGCTTATCTGAAAGAATATTTGGGGGAAAATAGCAAACATGATCATCTGCATTCCAAATGATCACAATATTCTGAAAGGTAATATTGGTGAATTCCTTTTATTGCTTGCTTTCAAACAATAGGAAGCAATCTAGTAGGAAATATTTCACAGAACAATTAAAAAAACCCAAATACACAAAAATTCTTGATTTAGGATCAGACAAATGAAAAGATGCAAACTTATGTGATTCATTTTCCAGGGCAAAACATTTCTGTATGATACCTGGTATAATTAAGACTGTGAAAACTTGAAGACCTTTTATACACTTTATACATTTTACACGTTTTCAGCTAATCAGAACTGTTTCTTTATTGGCTATTTTATGTGAGTGCTGAATAGTAGTCCCTTTTTGTAGCTTTTTTTCCCTACAGTAACTACTGAAGTCTTCATTTACACTGCACAGATTATCCTTAGCAGCAGGTAGGAAGCAATCAGCAAGGTGTAGCTGGCAATAGGTCTATTTTCATTACAAGATGGAGAGAGCCAGGGGACATGACATTTGTCCAACATAGTCAGGGAGGCCTCTATTAGGAAAATCAGCTCTGGAGAATTGTAGTCTTGCTGAGGAGAAATTGAAAGGGAGAATGTGGGAAAGAGTGTGGTTGTTTTGTTTGGTTTTTTCTTACTTTTTCCCATTAAGGTAAGAAAAAGAGAGAAGTAAGAAATAATTCAAATACTTTAAAAACTTCCTACAGTGCCATAAAATGCATATAATTCCCCTGCTCTTGAGTATGCTGAGCATTTCAGAGTCTGTCTGTGAAATGATTTCACAGTGACTCATTAGTGGAACTGTTAGCAACAAATTTGGAGGAGGAGAGCCTGAGGATTTTGGAGATAAAAGAGAGTCACAGCTAATGCAGTTATATCACACTGGATAAATTTTTCAAACAATAGTAGGATAAAACAGAGATGGGAAGGAAATGGGCAAAATCATAATGACTTAACTTTACATATCTAATTGAGATACACAAATTGAGAAACCAAATGTCCCAGAGTGTCCCTTGAAGGAGATTTCAGTCCCCCAAAGTTCTTAATTATCTTTTGAAGGTGACTATTTTCTCTTGAACTACAGTGGCAGGAATTTTTCCCATTATATGTTATTATTTCTGGTTTCAGTTCTCCTTTGAGTAATCTCTCTGTTGCCTGCCTTCAGTAAGCAGGAACGTTGTATGCTTTTAAGTATTTACTGAATGTTTTACAAGGAAATATTTTTTCTAGAACTGTAAATACAAAGAACTCCTCTAAGCAAATGAATGCCCAGCAGGCTGTTTTTTCTTTCCTTTTTAAATAATACATTTGCTTGCTACTGGCCTTGGAACTGAACTTCCTCCTTAACCAAAGCATAGGAAAAAATGTATCTTGTTAAGTTCCAGGATAATTTTTTTTCTATACATAGTCAAGGAAAATTCCTAATATAGTGAAAAATGTAAATTCAGACTTGAATAAAGGCTACAATCTTTAACTATAATTATTAAATATAGAGGCATCTTGATAAATTCTAACATAAGTATACCTTAAATGTAATCTTCTTAAGAACATTAATATTTGCAATTTTTTTCCTGAATAAAATACCTAGAATAAAGATGAAATTATGTCTTTGTCAGAGATGGTGAAATGAAATATCAGACTCTTTGCTCCAGAAGTCTGTAGCACAGCAGGACATTGAACCCTTCTCTTCTGAGTCCTAGGTTAGCACTAGAACCAGGACAAACCTACCTCCATCTTCAGAGGATTATACCTGTAAATGAAAATGGAAAGGAAAACATACTAGTCCTCATCTCTTCACTCATCTTTCACCTCTCAGAACCTGAGAAAAAGGACACTGTCAAGCTTTCTCAAGGAATTGTCTCTTGTTTTTGTGTGTTTTTTTGGTTGTTGTTGTTTGTTTGTTTGTTTGTTTGTTTTTTGACATAGAATCCCAAGTCTTTCCCAAGTACCTAAGTGTTAACTGAGACATATGAAGCAAATGAATGTTGGATGGGCAAGTTAAGTTGGAGCAAAAGAATTTTTCTAAGGATTTTAATCTAATTGTAAAGTCTAATGGCAAGGAAATGTAAAGGCTATATTTTAAACAAATGCATAAAATATCAACATCACTTCAGGAAACTCAAATGGAGTACTTCCCCCCACAGAAGACACAGTATACCAACATGCTCCATAGCGTAAGAGACATGGAGAATGTTGTGGAGGCAGGGGGAAGAAAACAGAAGAATAGAGCCAACGCCCGTCTTATCTTCACGGAAAATCCCCAAGTTGCCCTGAAGCATTGGCCTGAAATGATAGTTCACTTTTAATTTTAGAAAACTATTCTCAGATCTTGTTTGGTATTAGATAGCACACCTTGTAGAGGGTGAATGCTCTTTAAGCTCTTACTAATGGCCCCTAACACCAACTGTACACTGCAAAAATTCATGCTCTTCAGCGCTGGACAATTAAAACTCAAAAAATGAAACAGGCCTCAGACTCACTGCTTCCAAGTGAATTCTGAACAACTGAAAGAACTCAAGTTCTAATTTTTCATTTTTTTAGTTGCTCATTTAACCATATATTATCCTTTAATTTTTCTGCATCAAAATCAATCTCACTGCCTAAGGCTTTGCATGGTATTCTTAAGAACATGAAGTATCACTCACTTCACTTTGCAAAGAAGGTTGAACAAGGATGGTGTACTATTAACCCCTGACCCTCAGTCTGCCCAGATCTCCTTATGGATCTGTAGAGATACTTCATCAGCACAAAATTGTAACAGAATAAAGGTCCTTGCTATAACTGTACACCAAAACATTCCTTCACATGTTCCCATAAAAACAGTTGGTACTTCACAGGCTAAATTTGTCAAATCTAGAAATCTCTATCAATGTCCTTGAAAAAAAAGATGTTAAGCATGGTTATTTTAAAATTAGGTGGCTTTCAAAATTGCTGCAGTCACAGACAAAGATTATGTTAGAAAACTTTGGCAACTTCATTCACTGAAGAATGTTTACTCTGATCTGGAATCTCCAGCTGAACCCCAAATACTCATAATCCAGGGTATGTGTTCTCTTCTGTTCTCTCTTTGTCACACTAAACAAGGAACATTTAAGAAAACAGTGTAAAGAAAAAAATATTTTGAACTGAACACTGAAATTTCCAGTTAATTATTTTCTGGTAGCACTGTATTAACTTAATTCTATGAAATAAACTAATTGCAGAAAACATAGCTACAGCTAAATCTCATAACTTGAGTTTCTATTTAATTTCCAGGAGAAAAGGAGTTTGTTCTCATTCTTTGTCGACTGACTCAGGTTAAAAGCCTCTTTATATACTTGAGTTGGTTCAGCAAATTTAACTTTTTGCTTTCATATTTGTTGTGATGTACATCTCTGCTGCACTACAATATGCCCTTTATTGTGCCTGTTTAAATATCATCCATAAATGAAAGGCAACGAAGTTCTATCAGCAAGTTTCTTTCTGAAAGCAAGCGGTGTTGGAACAAAATCAAAACAGCAAACAAACCCATCCTACTCCTCTCCAGCTTTCTAAAACTTTCTCAAGTTGTTAGATATGGGAGAGAAATGCAATTAAAACAATTCTCTAAGTGCTTTATTTGCCACCTGCCATTCAGTGAATACCTGCTGATAAAAGTGAGTTTTTTTACTTGCAGATTTATCCTGATAGACTGGAATTATGAAAGTTCACGAGTGCTCCAGGAGCCACATGAGGATAAATATAGATTCAATCAAATCAAATCAAGTTTGGCAATAAAGATGTAAGAAGTGAATTACTTTCAGCTTGTCCCAATTTGTTTAACCAAGACAGTTTATGAAGGCAGTTTTGTTTAAAAAATGTAGAAAACCTTGTACTTTTCAATTCTTCCGTTACTCTATTAACTATACAATTCACAAGCTGTTACAATTTTCAAAACACATTTTATCCAAAACTTATCATATATTCAGAGACGCTTACATAATATTATCTCAATTAAACCTTTTAACTGTCACTTTTTATGCTATAATATACTTGTGACATAACTGTACATTAACTATTCCTATCCTTATACCAACATACTCACTGGACAATTTCAGTGAAGGTCTGTGTCTCTATTAGTGGTTTTTATATTACATCTTTCCCGCACTTCTGAGGTGAATGTCCCAGCTGCTCCTTTTTACATTGCTTGTGAAGAATCAGTGGGTGCAATAGAGAGGTGATATGAATGCACAAACCCAAGGTAGCTGGGACTGTAAGATTCAAACGCTGAGCCCAGCCATAATTGTTAGTACCAGTAACTAAATTTTACATCAATAGTGTCTTTCTTTTTACATTTATCTTTTTCTTTCTTGCAGCTTGCCTCTTATTGTAACTGTAGAGAAAAAACTTATGTACTCAAATTGTGAGTATTTGTCTTTAATTCAGAGAGATTTTATAACTAATTTTCACACTATTTACTAAAATGCACCTCACCGTACTGATTAAAGATGTTATAAGAGCTGTTACTTGCAACATATCCACATGATCAGATAGAGTAGATCAGCAATGCTCTGCTAATGCTGAAGTTTGTGTGTAACTGACAGACTATTCATCTGACCTTATACTTTAGATCATGGAATTGATGCAAATTCAGAAGTCAAATACATAATGTAAGTTTGAGAATGTAATGTAGTCACAGCTTCAAAGCTTAGTTATATCAGAAAAAAAAAAAAAAAAGCAATTCAGTTTCAGTGAACAATTTCCATTGCTATTAAAACTGGCGTCTTGCATATTTGTGGGAGAAAAACTAAAACTAGAGACATTATCTCTACTGCAGGGTGCATGAAGCAGAAGGTTTGTGTGTACACTTAGGAAACCATAGTGTCCTCTTGGTATAAACAGGCCTCCATTGTCTTTTGAGGATATTAAACACAGGCATCATGTGTAGACAGTCATACTGACTCTGATTTTATTTTGAAGTCCACCTGAATTCTTTCCAATTCTGAGACAACAAAGACCTGAGGCTAAAAATAGTGACGACAGGTTCTTAGCACCATTGACAAACTTGGATAGTTTGTAAAAAGTCAGAATTAAACAAGTAAAGTTTATAAAGGGATTTATTTTATATTAGTGTCCTTATGAACCAATTTATTCAGATTATAATGTCAGCATTTACAACACCAATAAAAATAGGGCTTTATACTACAACAGTGGGCAGAGTTTCATTTTAGTAAATCAGGGAGGTGCAGCATTTTTATTTCAGCAAGTCATTCTAAAAACAAAGTCACTGTAAAATCTTTGAACAGACAGATGGGAGGGAAATCTGAGGAGTGACCCTTTAAGGATTTTAACTGGCGTGTGGTCAAGACATAGCTAGGTCCTCAAGTACAATAATTTTGAGTGAAACTGAAGGGTAGTAATTTCTCTAGTAAAATGCTTCAGGTCTGTGATTGGCTCAGTTTCTTAATCTTCCATAATGGATGTAAAACAAAAACTCAAATAAAGAAAGAGTTATTGTTAATCCACTAATTTGATGCCAATTGCTTGTACATGGACCATTCGAAGGATATTTAAAAAAAAAAAAAAAAAAAAAAAAAAAAAAAAGGGCAAAATAATTAACGATAAAAGTTTCTTTTAAACTAAAAAAACTCCACCAAACCTATGTAAAAAGTTGGTGGTTTTTTTCCCTCTAATGAAATGAGCTCTTTACATATAAATTATATTGTAATAACAGAGCTCCCTAGTGGAAAAGAGTTCCTTCTCCTGCTGGCAAAAATTAAGATAATCACAGATGGCTAATGATCAAAAATACTGACTGACAGCTCTGAAGTACAAGGCATAGATAATATTCTCAGAGCTACAGTTTATTTATACTCAGAACTGGCTTTAGGCACCCACAAAATGTGCATTTGTGATGTCCTATTATAATGGAGTTCTTTTTGCCACCAATTCCTGCTGCCAAGGTTTTTCCTTAAGACTAAACTTATCTCCATGATTTTTTCACCAAATTACTTGTGTTTCAGCATATCAGTTATTTGAAACAATCTGTAACTTGCTGAATTTTCTTAAACATGCAGACTATTATTTTTAGCAGCATTATATTTAAAATGTACATTTTGAGTTCTTCGAAAAACTGTATTATACTTCAGGGTTTATATACTGCAGAAGTCAGTGAGCACAAAGAATTGGTACTAAAACTCGTTGGTTTCTTGTATTTGAATGATGGTGTACAAAGTGCCTGATTTCTTTGGCAGTGTTCAAAAACCTGTAAGGAGTTTGGTCTTGTTCCCACTTTTGTTAGCTGAAATGTTTACCTGATTCAGCCAGGAGGTGGATGAGCTTATAGGTAATTCTGGTTTTCTCAAATGTTCCTTATTTATCACTTTATGGCTCCTTTAAAAACTTTGCTAAACATTTTATGGAGTAGAAATCTATCTAATTTCAAAGCGCTGACTGAGTTTTAGGCTTGTGATTGTTATAACCCTTCAGTACACACCCAACATGCAACATCAAATGTTTTCTAACAGAATGTCTGCCATATTGACATATCATTTTTAGCTCCTGTAATGTAGATGAAAACCTGGAAAGATATTCCAGATCTATTTAAAAGGTTTGCTAATAAAATTGCCAGTTTTAAGTAGCCCAAAATATTAGCAGCTGTGTATTAGCAACATTTCCCACGAAATATTGTGTAGTAATGGATATCCAAAAAAGTTTCTACTCCTTTATCCATTTAACTTTCAAGTACGTATTGAGAAGATAGCACAAAAAAGGGCAAAGCTCATTGAACTTTCATATTGATTTTTTTTTGAACTTCAGCAAGCAGGAGAGAGGGAGAGAGAGAGATGTTACTTATGGAAAAGCTACCCAAAATTACACATCACTTGACACCAGTGAATGCAGAAGGAAATTTTCAAAATCCAAAACTGTAGGAAAACTTACAGGCAGAATTTGCACTTGCTGAGACTATGCAGTTCATCTTCTCAAGCAGCATAAACAAGGCTTCATTAATCACAGAGCTCCCAGAAATAATTTCTTAATAAACCTTCTGATTTTTAACTAGGCGTGATTTTTGGACACGGACAAACGAATTTTGTGTTGACAGCAATAACCTTGCTGATATGTTGAATAGTCTCAGACTTTAATATAGGTTCACATTCTTTTCATTCAAGTGTCTGACTGGAGCCCTGCTACACAAGCTGGAAGCTCTGGGTGTAAGGAGCACCCATATATCAGTGCAGCTCCTGTTATGCCAGAACAGTGTAAATTTTACAATGGCAGGCATGTAGCTGGAGTAATAAGTAAAACAAACCTTTCCCCATGCAGACCTTATTTTTGTAGCTGTGCTGAGTTTCATCCCAACTGAAATGCCTTCAGCAAGTTATTTCATCTACACACATGTGCAATTTATAAGTCTGTGACTTAGTAGCAGTCTAGCAGCAACAAATGTATCAAAAATTAATTCTTAGTGTAAAACCTGGTATACAGGGCCACATTAACAACTCAGCAGTCATTAAAAAAGGAGAGAGAGAGGGAGAGACTTTTTTTTTTTTTTTTTTTTTTTTTTTTTTTTTTTTAATAAGACTTCTTAGGAGCTACAGGGGCTTCAGAAACCAGCGCTTTTTAAGAGCACGTATTCATTCTACCTCTTTTGAAACCCAGTTACAGCTAAGTGAACTATCACAACTAAACTATTTCACTGAGCTGAACAACAATAAACCAAAACGAGTAGAAGTACTAAAAGCATGCCTGAGGCAAGAGAAACTTTGGTGTTAATTTCCATCTCTTTCAAGTGCATTTGATGAATGATGTGACAAAAGAATCCTAATTAAAGTTGAAATCCTGAATACTAAATAAATTAGAAGTGCCACTACATTCATCTTCTACAATGATAATGCTGCTACTTCTACTCCTTCTCTGTGCCCCTTTGCTTACATCTGCGGCAGTAACTCAGCAAAGGGCACTGCCAGCACAGATGGGGAAATGGATACTCTTCCCCAAACAGAGAGATAACAGGACAGGCTGCTTTGTTTCCCTTCACTGCCTTCAATTTACACAAAGAAAGCCTACCAGGAGCATTCAAAGTATTTTTAGGTATATATTTTTCCTCTCAAATGATTTAAAACTTGACAAGCGACACTACACTATCTGGTCTTCTAGTAGCGCTAGAAAAGTTGCTGTGTTTATGGCCATTAAATTTTTATTTCTTTTATTACTGGAGCATCATTAAGTATATATACACTTGGAGTAATATATAATCCTAATGGGTTGGAAAGCAACACTGAAAGGATGAAATTCTATGGCTTGTGTCACACAAGCCAGGCAAGACAATCATAAATGATCTTAAAATCTATGAATCTTTCAAGGAGCTGCCCCATTCAATAAGCAGACTGGAACATGAATTATGACTCCCGAGAGACATCCTTTCCCTGCTCCCCTTTTGTTCCAGGGAGCAACTCTGAAATACTTCAGGAGAAGTTTATATCCCCAGTGTGCCCAAGCAGTAGGCTTGTCTTTTTCTGTTCTCTTTCCACTCCTTAGAGAAAGAAGGCTGTCAAGGGAGGAGGCCCTTCTATTCCCACCACAACTACACTCAAAATCAGCCAATGCAAACAAAAGTGGTGCTTCAGTGTCTCCAAATCCCATTTGTACTGCTTAAGGCCTGTGACAAGAGGTCTAAAAGGCCGTAGTAGACAATCAGAAACTCAGAGCCACGTAGTCCAATGTCTCAACTGTGTCAGTGACTAAGAGTTCCTGCCTGTTAGAAAAAACGTAAAAACATAATAAACATGTAATGATACATCTCCAAATTTTTCTCCCAGCCCAAAGCAGTTTATAGCAAATTCTGATTCAGAGTTCATACATTGGTATTTAATGTCTCATGATGTACTGCACATGCACAAAACACACATAACTTGATGTTAAACATTTCAACACTGCAACTACATCAGTCACACATCTTCTTGCAGTGATATCACACTTCTTGGGTCCTTTTAAACAATGTAGTTCTCTTTGTATTTTCTAAATTACAAAACAAACAAACAAACAAACCTCACCCACTTTAATCTGAGGTTTTAAACAAATTTTCAGATTCATTATATGAATTCCTTTTTTTTTTTTTTTAAGAGGAGATGAAAGAGAGAATTGTTTTAATGAAAAAGATAGATTGCTTGCTTGTATCTGATAGATTTTAAGACCTGATTTTACACCTAATCTAGCTCATGACATTCTAACGGACTAGATTTTTTTAAAAAAATACTGTGAATGAAAATGCAAGTTGTATATAATTTCAAGAATTCCTGTCAGTATGTGAATTTTGCCACCCTAATGTTCATGTATGAATTTTGGACTGATGTTTTAGAGATGATATTTCTTGATCTTAACTGTAATAGTGATAATTTCAGTGATCAGAGTGGATTGTTGGGCTAATTATTCTATATAGGTAACTATATATAGGTTTAATAAATTGCCTAAATAGGAGAGACATGCTGAGATACATATTGTGTGCTATTATTTATGAAAGTGCCTATCTTGCACATGAACAACTGAAAATTTGCAGCACCAGCTCTTGAATTTTAACTTTGCATTCTGCTACTAATATTAAAATATTTTATTTCCAGTATAACTCAAGGTAAAGAAAATTTTTGACTCATCTTTAAAAAATGCACAGGCTAACTAATTATCTTACCAATTCTCTCTCATAGAAACAACCTGTGATACAAGTATGCAACTTGGATTTTTCTCTATGCTTAAAAACTCCAGTTTTGGCCGTTAAATATCAGACTTCCATTTTTTCCTGGGTTTTTGAATGAGTTCATATGTGTGTCTCAGGGTGCTGGTCAAGAATAAAGAAGACGAGAGAGAGATGTATTTGAAAAATAAATGGTTGGAACTTGAGAGCTTAGTAATTGACATGTCTGCTTTGTAACAAAAAGGAAGCAGGAGGGATTTCTCTGAACTAAGGCGAGAAATTAGCTTGGAAACTTAACTTGCCTTTTATCACGTGCCACAGAGTTTAACAAAGTAACTACAAGCTTTCCTTTCTTAGTGATAGACTAGACTGTATTTGGTCTTCACCATTACTTTGACTTCATTATCACTGACCTTGATCCTTTCTGCCCCTGTCTGCTGTGGTCCCTGGGGATTAACTGCTCAAACGCTATTGACTTACATACGTGTATATGAGTTGTCATCTCTGGATTCTTAATAATTGATTGTTAAAGCACCTTTGCACCAGCACCTTGCCTTTTTTTGGCAGATCAAGTGCCCTTTCTTAGCTCAATGTTCAGCTACTCTTTTTTGGGGTATGTGAGTGTCAACTGGCGTGATAAAGCATAAAAATACAAGCTTGTCAGTAATGACCCAGTTGGTAGCAGTCAGAACACTTGGCTAAAAAGTCAGAGAAAGCTTTTCAAATTCTTGTGCTGTTTATTTGTGGCGGTTTTTTGGATTTTTTTTTCCCCCGGGACTATCAAAAAATGCAGCAGAAACCATTGCCGTTAAGGGAAGTCCAGATTTGACTGAGGTATTCAAAGGATAGTATCCTCTTCAAGAACTAGAGAGGAAAAGGTTATTCTGTTTGATATTTCCAAATATGCAAACAATCTGAAATGAGTTTTTAAACTACTAATGAGCCAAAGGAAAAAAAGTCTTTTAAAAATAAAAATTTGTGTCTGGTCTGAGATTTATGTATCCTATGAACATATAAGTTACAGGGGTTTTTTAAGTTTGTGTATCAAAACCTTTTGTTAATTTTGAAGGTTAGAAAGTTTTGTCAGGTTGGCAGTTTTGACAAAGACTCAGCCAAAATTATGGTTAGGTTTGTTGGCTGGATTTGGGAAGTTCGTTTTTTATTTTTCTTTTTTAATTTTTAAACTGTCCTATCTTCAGTGGTTTTATTGAAGGATTGTTCATGCTAGTGAAGACCAAATTTCATAAAAACAGTGGCCTTGTATGTTGATTAAACTCAGAAAACAATGTTAACTGAACACACTAATTTGTTAAATTGCACTCCCCAGAAAGGTAAGAACTGGTCCCTTAACTCAAGTGTTTCTTTTCAAGAGGCTTAGTCTCAGAGACACAGAGGAACAACCTTTTGTTACCAGATAATATTTTCTGGAGCTATAGTGTGCTATTGTCACCATAAGATAAACCTGTAATGTATTGAACAGAGTAAACTGTTCCTGTTGTGTAATGCTTCCCTATCTCTTTAAAGGCTCAGAATATCTTTTATCACAACAGGGGGAAATTTGGATCTTTTATCAGCTAGTTCAAAAAAGCATTCCATTTAAATAATGTGTCTGGAAGTGTAGTCTATGGAGATAATCAGTAGCTTATTAACCTTAATCATAACAACACATTATCACTATTTGGTTTCATGTTGACTAATTTACAGAACAATGGGGAAGAGCACACTCAGCACGTAAGACTGTTCCTAGTTCTTGGCACTGCATAAATACAGTGACCCTCACTTGAAATGTCAGAGACTTAAGAAAAAGCTGTATCATATGATGAAGGAAGAGAGTCGGGGAAAAGAGGATCATGTAATCAGAGAGTTAGTTAAAAAGTAAACACTTGTTAAACCTCTGGACAAAGTGAGACCATCATCAAACAGATACCAAGAGCACAGAATAAAGGTCAGTTACCTTTTATCATGTTTGTGTAGCTTCAGTTAAACTAACAAGCAGCAGCATGTGCTTAGGGTCATAGTTAAACACTTTTGCCTTGATAAATGAGCTGTGTATTAGGTGCTTCCCTTTCAAGAGCATGGCCATATTGGAACTCTGATCTACAAAAAAGAAGACATCAGAAAAGGAAGCAATTTACCTGGGGGCAGAAATCAGTCATTTCAGTTGGTAGAAAGAAATAGTAACATGTCAAATAATAAAATAAGTCAAAACAACTAAGAAGAAGCAGAGAAACCTGAAAAATAAAACAGATCACTTCAATTTGGGGGAGTGAAATTGCAGAATTTTTTGTATCCGGATTTCTCAAAATCACCAAGTACACTTTGTCTTGAACTACTTCAGTCTTAAAGGTACATTTCCTCATAACTGCACACTTGTGAAAATTCTAGTTCTTGGTCCTGAGGATTTTACTATTTCATATGAACCACATATAAACCTACTGCTGAGGAAGAAATACAGCCATAAGCATAAGTTACAAGAGATTTAGATGTCTCCATCCTCAGAGGAGAGACACCTTCTAAGACCATGCTGTATAATATGATGTATAGACCATGGTATATAACAGTTTCACTGAGTTCATTCAAAAGAGAAGTTTTTAGGGGTATTGATTTCTTAGATACTGTAAGACTACAATCCTTTGGGGAAAAAATGTGGGGGGAAAACGGTAGAAATGCAATATACATCTTAATAGAATTACAACAAAATAAGTTCAAGAAGTTTTAGGTTCTGTATTATGAAGACAACTTCCCTAAAAATAAATAAATAAATAAATAAATAAATAAATAAATAAATAAATAAATAAATAAATAAATAAATGGGGGGGGGGGGGGGGGGGGGGGGGGGGAAGTGACAACACCCCAGAATTCGATAGAACTAGTTCTACTAGATTAAACTAGAAAAAAAAAAAAAAAAAAAAAGAAAAAAAAAAAGAAAATCTGCCTTTTCCCTGAATTATAATATGCCACTGTACCTCTTTAAATGTATAGAGAAGCTTAATAATTACTGTGCCACAGCATAGCAAAAGTGTCCTTTCATGATTTGCACTTCATAGAAAATGTGAATGTGCAAATTTAAATTCTACTACAGGCTAAACTTTTTAATGGTCACAGAAACATAGAATGGTTCAGGTTGGAATGGACCTTAAAGTTCATGAACCCTAACCTTCCTACCATGGGCAGGAACATATTCCACTAGACCCGGCTGCTCAAAGTCCCGTGTAGCCCGGCCTTGAACACTTCCAGGGGTGGCCATCTACCACGTCTCTGGGCAACCTGTTCTGGCATTTCACCATCCTCATACTGAAGAATTTCTTCCTCATGCTAATCTAAACCCGCCCTCTTTCAACTTAAAGCCATTACTCCTTGTCCTATAAGTACATGTAATAAGTACCTCTCCAGCTTTCTCATAGACCCCCTTTAGGCACTGGAAGGTGCCAGACCATTCTCTTCGCCAGACTGAACATCTCCAACTCTCTCAGCCTGTCTTCATAGGAGAGGCGCTTCAGTCCTCTTATCATCTTCATGGCCCTCCGCTGGACTCACTTCAACAGATCCCCATCCTTCTTATGTGGGCGCTGCACACCTGGGCAGTGCTTGGTTGTACCTGTTTCTATAATGGAGAGAATGGTAGCAATATGTTTATGCTATGATAAGAGTTCAAAAACTGATTGCTGTAAATCACAGCAGGATAGTACTTTCACAGCGGCAGTGGTGCTGCAACCATGAATGTTAAACGGTCATAAAACCATTTTTTTTTAGTAGATCAGTTTGTAAAGTTGAAAAACAATATGGACCAACTCTTCTTCAGGTGTCATACAGAAACAGCAAGTCATAATATATTCAAAGGTTTCGATAAAAATTACAAGAAGCGTTTGTCCTTCCTTCAGAACAAATTTGTTTTAGTATCCTTCTCCATTCTTCTTATGTTCTACCAGAATAGTTGAACACATGAAAAATTTCTCAAAATATCAAATCAGTTTGAAACTCTGTAGTCCATGTTCTGATATTAGAGGAGCTGAGATTATAATGGAGAACATTTCACTGAGAATTTATTTGGCACAGTGCATAATAATTTTCTAATGAATTTTTTTAACAAAGTAAGTAAAATAAGATGAGAGAAGTAAGAATATAGCAAAACTAAGTACAGTGACTAAGGCTGATGAAGAAGGTGGAATCTGAGAATGCTTTCAACTATAAAGTTGAAATGAAGCCTCAGCCGGTCATTCTTGACCAAAATCGTCATAATGAGGTTTGGGAGAGACTGAGAATGAATTCAGTGAGACTTCATTATTTAAGTGATACAGATTCACAGTGCTGTAAATGAAATTATTGCCTTTCTGTCTCATAAGTGGTGCAGTTAATAAAGGCTCCAAACTCAAAAACTTCTCCACATTTTCCCACTAGCTGCACAGTTCTCTGACTAACAGAGTAACTGTGCTTTTTTCTAACATGTCACTGCCTTAGACTCAATTTTGTGGTAAAGCATCTGATAAAGATCTGCAGTGATTTGAGTTTTAAATCTGCTAGGCAGTAGACACTAAAAAACCCCAGCAATTCACATAGGCCATGGGATAGGATTGAGAGAGAAATATCTCACACGTACTATATATGGAAGGACAGTGATTCCACAAAAAAATTGGAGCTTATCCCATGATGACTTAAGCTTTAACTTTCATATTTTCAGATTCTGTGCTGCCTGGGGATGTAGCTCTGAACAAGAAGGATGGGGCCTCACAACCTGAAGCTGTAACTGGACAATTAAACCTCAATATGCAAATGGATCAAAACTTACAAAAATGTAAGATCTTGTGACCCTGATGCCATCTTTCTTTTGTGACCACCCTAGGTGTAGCCTTGGTTAGGCTCCTGTCTTACTCAAGGTGGATCCTGGAGGCCTTTCAATAAATATTTTATTTTCTATCTCTGTCCAGTCTCTCTTTCAGGTCAGCCTTCCCAAGGTATCACCATATAAACAGGTTTGCAGATTTGGGATGCTGGAAGCAAATATCTGTGTATATACACATATTTTTATCTTCAAAATATTCATATATTTAATTTATATTGCTTATAAAAAATCAAAGAGTCACATCTAAAACTATATCTTCATTTCACAGCAATGATTAAATTTATAAATTATTTTGTAAAACTGAGGCTTACAAATTCAAGAATTGTTACTTTATGGAAAAGAAGTGTGCTGAGAGGAGATTCCACTGTTAAAGTAAGTATGCTGGTCTGTGCTGAAAAAATGCAGAAGATGTATCTGATTTTTGCATTACTCTAAGTAAATATAGCCCATAAAATTCAATTACTATTAAGAATTCACCTTAGTGGCAAACAGTAAATATAAAAACTAGAATTAACTTTCTGTGTGTTATTTGGTATCTTATGATAAACTATGGAAACACTTCAGTGTAAAAACAAAAGCTAATCTCTTCTCTCATCCTGCTGACTCTTAGTCCTTTATTGCATGTTTTTCTTATGTTGCTGAACAATGTCAGTTCACAACAGTGTCTTCACTAAATAAAGAGATAATATATTTATTCAGCATTTGTGTTGATATTTTAAGTATCATGCACATTGCTAAGTAGTCACAAGATCAAATGCATTTTGGCTTAGTTTCCATATAAAAATTAGAAGGTATTAATTTTATTAGAAGGTATTAATTTTATTACCGCTCTGGCAATATATTTGAAAGCATATTAATGAGTATTAATGTCATATGCTTAGCCAAAATAATTCCTGAAGTCAGAGTGCTATTTTATCTGCTTTAAAGCTTTAGTAATAAGGAGTTGAATATGTATTTTGTAAGTATTTTATATCTTGCTAGCCAATAGTGGATACAATTGAAAAATCTCCTACTGTGTACACAGAAATTATGCTGTATTTTGGTAAAACAGTAAGGCTGATGAAAAAAGTGACTGAATTCCAAAAAGAGACTGAATCTATCAAAAATTTCCAGACAAGTACAGAAACGTTATTCAGCTGAAGAATTTTCGAGTTGTCAAGATATACACTCTTAAGTTTTTATTTGGTTTATTTTTAGAAATTCCAACCAGTTTGGATAATTATTACATAGAAATCACTAGGAAACTACTTAGATTTCCTTTAACAAAATATTTTACATTTTTTGCTTGCAATTTTTTCATATTCTCTTATTTCATAAGAGACTGAATTCATCAAGGAATTAGATGAGAAATGGAAGTTTCTGTTTTAGAAAACAGAGTGGCAGCTAGACAACAGAAAACAGATGCCAATTATTCGCCAGTGTCTGCAGTAGAACAAAACATTTCATGACATTTACTTTGCCTTAGCAAGTCTGACGTTGATGTCAGTCAGCAGGTTCAGAAAAGTGAGCCCATATGATCTAGGATTGAACAAAAATTCTTACACTTTGGTAAAGATGACAAGATGATAAATACATGGTACTTTTTATAGAGTCAGCTAAAACTGCACAATCTGGAATAATACTCTCTTACACTGTATGATCAGAGTTGCTTAATAAATTAAATGAAAACAGAATTTGCACTTCTTGGACTTAAAAGCCACAAAACAAGATTTTTTTTTTGTCACACATTCAACAGGAAAAAATTCAAGTTGTGCAATAGAAAATAAAATCTTTTGTCAGCTCATTAGCTATTTTTATTTGCCCTGAGCACACACTTGTATGACGAGCTAGTCTTCATTATATGCCATCGAAGCAATACAGGAGTTACTGCCATGCTGCTTACCTGTAACACACAAACTCGTCATGGTATATATTAATGGTAACAAGTCTGGCCAGCAGTAAATAATTCTATAAATATAGGAGTCACAATTTTCAGTTTGGATCTGATACATACATTTTGTATGTAGCAAACACCCTAATTAGATGGTTACACTGACAAAACACGGTATACTGTTTGTGTTTTACCTATTATATCAATATGAACTGTACAGATAAAATGCTGTCTGGAGGTAGAAACTGTACTCCTATGAGGAAACTATGAGGAAACCATCATTCTTCCAGCCAGATCTTTTTTGCACCAACTAAGTCTTAGATTAAAGGCCAAGAATGTGCACCCAAATGAGTGCCTTGAAGAACCATGCTGGCAATGGAAGACAATGCAGCTGAATGGTTGCTTTTTGTGCAGGGCTATATATACAACACAAAAATGCATAAGAATTCACAAGGGAAAAAAAAAAAGCCACATTTGTTTACATCTGGTCTTTAAAATAATTACAGAACATAATACCATTGTTTCATATGGGAACATCTGTTACCTGTAATATCTGTAATATCTCATGTTCTTCCCTAATTGAAGGGCTCAGTGTAACAGTGCAACCAGTGGAGGGCCAAGCATGTTCAGTGATGGGGAAGCAGTTATATGTGACCTACCAAACAGTATCCTATCAGTGCTCCTGGCCTGGCTCAGGAAGGAGATGTCTGTAAAGGCCTTTCTAACCACATTATCTGGGTCTTCAGTTCAGCTTGTACTTTTGGAGTCTTTTGTTACTGTGGGCCTACCACCACTCTGTCAGTGATACCACTTACAGCCTTGCTCCATATGCATTTTCTTTATATTCCTTTCCCTGAAATACTAATAACTTTAAAGTTTAATGACATCAACCACCTCTCTAAGAGAGTACCAGATGAAAAGAATAAATCACCAAGTCTCATTCAAAAAACTGTTAGCACAAAATTCTGGCACTCACATGAATACAAAACATATGGATACATACTGTTTTGGTGGCTGCGCTTCTGAGAGATTAAGTGGAGAGAAGTGTCTGTGAGATTTTAGCAAGCTTTTCTCAGGGTGAGCACATATTATGAAATGAGTCACAACACAGAGAACAAAATAGGTGAACAATGCTGCTCCAGGATGACATCATTGAAGTGCAGGGCCAGAATTCTGATAGTAGCTATTTCACACAGTCAAAATTTTCTGCAGTTTTTATTCACTATTTAATTTTTTTTACATGGCTACCAAAGTCTGCAAAATATACTTACTTTCTGGAGTTTTTTCTCTGAAGATACCCACTTTCCCATAATAATAAGAAAAATCTTCACAGGCATTCTCACTAATATTTTCTGGAAATGGAATTTATAAACTCAATAATATTGACGTTTCTGGCAAAATAATCACCACAGCATGTGAAGCATGTTGAGCTATGACTTTACTTAGAACAGAACTTTTTGTTAGGAAAAAAAAAAAAAAAAGGCTTTTCTAATAGTCAAGAATTCCCACTATAGAGAATCAACCTTCACTTAGCACATCTCTTTCAAATTAATCAAGGGTTAAGCAAGACTGACTCATCCTCCCCAGATGAAGTGGGGCTGGGAGGCAGTGAATGACTTACTGATGTCATGGGGAACACGCTGATGTGGCCCAATAGTGCATCTTTTACTCCTGTGAATAGTTCCACTGATTTCAGGGGGACAGTCCTGCAGGATTAAGGCACTGATTAATAAATGTTTCAAAACAAGGCCGAAGCCCCGGTCATATTTTAAGTCTCAAAGACAGGGTAGTTTCTATCTAACCTAATAGATCACAACCTCCACTTGCTCATTAGCTGAGGACCTCTGCCCTCCTTATTAGGCCCAATTTTCACAGATGAACTGTCAGATGGAATCTGCTGCAAGTGTACACAGGACAAATTCCATGTCATTAATGGAACAGGTGTTTAATGATTTTGGATGCATCAAGTTTACTCAGCTTCTTAAAAGATCTCTTCTCATGTATAATAGTGGCTGCAACACCAGAGATCATTTTCTGAAAAGGCGGGCACTTCCCAGTCTATCAAACCATTGGCTTTATGTACTTGCCTGGTGAATTTATTTTAAATAATAGATTTTAAAACCCTAAAGTTAAGTAACAAAACAGTGTTTAGGATTCTTGTTGCTAGCACTCATGAGGCAATACTTCAGCCTCCACTGAAATCAGTAGGAACCTTAACTATGTGAGGCCACAAAAAACTTAGAATTCATTAACTGAAATACAAAAATTTCACACAAGAAATGCTATATTTATTTTAGAAGTTTCATTTTAAATTAAAGTTCATAAGTCAAAAATGTGAAAACTATGCATTTGACTGAAGTTACTTAAGACAGACTGGACATTGGATTTTAGTGCCGTTTATTCCCTGATTCTATCTCAGCCACCTTATTTGCCATAGTGGATAAAAGTGAAAGAGTTTAGCAGAATGAAGAGTTTAGCATGTCAAGTTACATGGCACCCTCCCAGAGAGGAACAGGAAGATGAAAGAAATGTTCCTGCACGAGGATGGGAAAGACTTATTTTGAAAAAAAAACTTCTGCATGATAACCTAGATAAAAAGAGTAAGAGATTTTCTAAGCAAAATTAGGTCAACTGCATTTTAAACACTAAATCTCACTCAAAGAAGAATGAAGAGTTGTCATGTTTCTGTTACAACTACTAATCTCTAATTTTATTCAGGCTTTTGTATTAGTGTGAAGGATCTTTGCTGTCAAGAGCAAGTGGATCCATATGAAGAATCCCAGCAAACTTAGACCAAAAGAACAACTTTCTCTTTTTGATGGAGACTTTTTGTACTCTAATATTCTGTCAAGTTCAAATTACAGTTCATTCAGAATAATATTAAACAGGTGCTCTCTGTGCAAGGAAAATTTTGACTATGACTTGAGAAACAATCTTTTGAACAGGACAGAGTCCAGGTACAGACAGAAGTCCTGGAGGAAGCTACGAAGGTTGCATACCGGTGAAGAGCAACACACACTCATCTCCCAGCAGCTTCTTGCAAAGCCCTGCTTCTTAACACAAGCTGCTAATGATCTATTAGCCAAGCGACTTTAGCCATGAGTAACTGAGGTGTCCCAGCTGTTTTCTGTTGTACCAGATTGCCTATGGGGACAGCCAGAGATGGCAAGTACGTCAGCCATCACAGCTGAAATCATTGATATTTGCTTGCCAACAACCAATGAGTTGGTCCAAGAAAGCACTTTACTGGATTTCTCATAGAGGTTAGCCTCCAAGGAGGCTGAATAACATTTTAGACAATCAAGAACTTTTGATACTGGCCCATAATAATGTCAAGATCGAACATGAGAGAGAAATAAAAAGGCATTGTAAACCTATGTCTAAGTATCTTAAATCTCTCTCTGCACCAGGCCAGATGACAGAGTGGTGGGAATCTAGTGGGCTTGGTGGTAGATATATTCTCAGGCATCAAGTTATACAATGACACATCTTCTCAGACTTTACAATGAAAGAAGTGTTCTAATAGTAAGACAACCATCACTTCTGCTCATAATGCATCTCTTTGTTTAACAAACTTAACGTGACTATATGGCCCCACTACGTAGGACTGGACAGTCTTCTTTTCTCCTTCTCAAAAAGGTTTAGTCTGGATACTTGACTTCTGCCTTTGATTTTCTATTGGAGGGTCTGTATGAAGAACCCTTTCAGATAGCTGGAGTTTGTAGGTAAAATAGTTGATGTAGGATCAGGAATCAGTATTATATCAGTATCAGAAGTGTTTTAAGACCCTTTGCCACCCACAAGCAATTCTGCATAGCTGCCACCTCCTGTTGCAATTCTAGCTCATCAGGACTGGGAATCCCTTGCAGCAAAAGAAATGCATCTGCAAGAGGCAGCTACACCATGTGGATTCTGAGCTTTAGTAGGTGTGAGAAGGTAATGATTAATGACCTTCCCATTTGGAAGATCAGGCAAAGTGGTGGCAACTAGATCCCATGTATTCCCACACGTCAGCTCCTCAGATATCCGAATTTAATAGAAACTGTGAGACTGTATATCTAAATTTTCAGTGTGGAAAAATATTGCCCTAGCTTGACCCTATCTGACTTTGGCAAGGTCTAGGCACAGCAAGACACTTCAGTGGGAGGCAGCCCCAAAGCTGAGCTGACAATGAAGCAGAAGCTGCCAGTTCCCATATGGATTTTGGGTGTTATTTCTCTCCACAAAGGTAACATACTGCGTCAAAGAAGCTCCTACAAAGTTCTGAATACAGATACTGGCCTTTTTACGAAGCCTAGACCCTTGTTACACTGGCATATTGAATTGTCTGATAGCAGGAGTTGTTTCTTCCCTGCAAATCAAGAAATTGCCTCTGTGAAAGGCAGTAGTTTCCAGCCTTCCTCACCCTACCATGAAGGCAGCGCTGAAGTCATAGGGCAACCTGTGACAGGCAGAGGACCACCTTCTGTATGAACTCAGTGGAAGCAGAGATCTTTCCTGTTTAAAAACAGTACTCAGCTTGCCTCCTCACAGAGCAAAGGGCTGCTTTGAAACCAATCTCTTACATTGTCATTACTGTTGCACTTTTTCTTTTTTCCTTGCTTATAGAGAAACAGGAGAGAGGTTTCTTGTGCTGATACTAATTACATCAGTATGAAAAAGATTCCTACTTACAGCACAGTACTTTTGAATATGGAAAAAACAAAATACATTTTTGTCAAATACAGATGGTCAGCTCATGTTGTCCCTTTTCACCCTGATCATTGACATCCTCAACCAAAGAAGAATATTCTTAGCCCATTTTTCATACTGATCATAGATATCCTCACTGAAATTTCCCTTTAGAGAACTAAGGATTCTGCTCTTTCCTTTCTTATTTTCCAGATCTCAAAACTAAACCTTGTTTCACCAAATGTATTGGGCTATGGTTTGGCAGCAGCAATATTTTTGATTTCAGGATTCTCAGTAAATTAAAGAAAGTTTATATTTCATACATACCTTTCTCAATCAAATTTTCTCCTTCCTTTCTTAAACAAGAACATATTTGCCTTGAATTTTCCTTTGTCAGACAAAATATCAGTGATTATAATTGCAAGCCAAACACAAGTTTTCACTCACTGTCTTGTGAATTAGGGTAGAAAAGTAACACCTCATATGTTTGTCAAGGTGCTTGATGTCTGCTTGATCTCTGGAAACATGAAACCTTTTCCAAAATATCTCTAAATAAGAGGTCAGCATCATCTCTCTGGTATCTATCCTCAGCAGTAAGTTCTATGTGAAGGATGAGAAAATAGAAGCCTCATTTGAAAGGAATAACTCTGAACAATTCCATTTGTAACTTTCCCAGCATTACTACAAGTGTTTGCCAGTCTGAGGGATGGAGGGAATGCAGCAGTTGCATCCTCATCTGTTCTAATATGGCACTGAACAGATTTTTCTTTTAACTATGGCACCAATATTAGAAACAAGTTGAGAGATCCCTTTTGTCATATCCCCTTGATGCCAGTGTTTTATTTATAGTTGTCTTCTATGCCAGTGTTTTATTTATGGCATTAAATATATAAAGAGATTATAATGCAGCAAAAAAGGCTGATATGGAAAAACAGATGCTGTTTTGTCCAAGACGCAGGCTTACGAACAAGGCCACCTGGCTTTACACACACTGACTTTGAACCACATACAGAACAGAGACCTTTTCTTTTTCATTATTCAATCAGCTATTTTATCTGTGTCCTACAATGGTGCATAAAATACAGGACGTTTCTTTCTAAGAATTAACATGAATCAAATCTTATCTTTTGGGAGAGAACGGTGTTCCGAGTTTTGTTTTGAAATCAGGCCTGTGAATATTTTTGCTGCCTGGAAGTACATTAGTATCAAACAAAGCATTTATCCCACAAGTTATTATGTAACCATTGTAAATAATATATAAATACTTCAACTTTATCTCAGCTTAGCACTACTTTTAGTACTGAACTCATTTTATTAGCGCTTTTTATTGGAATTGTTAGTAAATCTATCCCTGCCTTCTCTTCAAGGCAGTCAGCCCCTCCTAGTGGTTACTCCAGACCTGCAGCAAAACGCTCCGGGTTCTCCTGCCATTTCTCCTTGGTCCTCACTGAGCAGAGCAGTGAAGGTGGAGCTGCGAATTACTTTTCCTTCTTAAAATATAGAAGAGAAAGGGGAAATCTTTTGTCATTTAAAGTTATTGATGGAAAAAATGAACCGGCACAAATGTTTGAGTTATTCCTTGCATTAAATCTTGTCCTACTTTTCATAGCCTGAATACTATGAGTCATACAAATGTGAGCTGTAAGAGTCTACATTGCTCGATTACTCATATTCCTCCCTCTGCTACATCAATACTTTTTGAAGCGTTTTGTAAAGCTGAGCAGTAAAAGCCAAACTATTCCACGGACCGAAGGCTGAAAGCCTAAAAAAAACGCTTGTGGTAATATCCTTCCTTTTTAGATCTTTCCTTCCCTTAATTTCAGCAATGCTGCTCACACAAGTAGTTATGCACATGTTTGTATGCTTGTTGGAAACAGTCTCTGTCACTCAGCCAGGAACACATTTCTGACAATCTGCCTGGTTTTCCTTAGTTTTACTGCCTAACTGGTTATTTCTGTCATGACATTTCACCTGTTGAAACTATCCAGGGATGCTTTTGACCAGAACTCCATGTTGTCACTAGAGTTGTGACTTCCCCTTTCTCATATATGAACATTATAAAAACAAAAAAACAAAACTCAGAAAAAAAGCAAAGTCTTTCTCTCTCTCTCCTCTCCTCTCTCCACTCGTATCTTCATTACAGAGTCGGGGAATGTAAAAAAAAAAAAAAACAACAAAAAAACCCCAGCTTCTGAATGTTAGTTATCAGTGCAATAGAAAAACAGCTCACACATAGGACCTCGTGCAAAACTTAGTTATCCCTTCATATGTAAATCCTCTTTCTAAAAAAAAAAAAAAAAAAAAAAAAAAAAAAAAAAAAAAAAAAAAAAAAAAAAAAAGTTTAAAATAGTTTGAAGAAAAGAGCAGAGGGAGTTTCAGTAAAATCCACTGGCAGCAAGCTATCAGCTGCATGTCAGGGTGTTATCCACCCAGTTTTCAGCAAAAGGCAGAACATCTACTGCCTTTGCTGAAGTTACTCCATGTCATTAGCAGTTTGCAGATTTTAGGACTTTATATTAAGGCAGTACTCCCAGTCCACCAGTAAAGCTGTGCTTCTGGTGGCCATCTAAAAGTACCAGCAAAAATCCCGATTTTCAGAAGCAGGTATTTATTGCTTTGTGAGAATAAGGCACCATGCCAGGCACCTAGAGAGAGAGCCAACCCAAATCAATAGCTGGGATCTTAGCAGGAGGTTAAGAACCCATGCACAGCACAGCAAGCAGACAAGGCAAGCTTCATTTCTGATATAAATACACAATGCACCAAAGAAAGCCTACAGGCATTGACTCTTTTAGGATCAGTATAATTAGCTTACTTGACTACTTTGATATTGAAAGATACAACCTTATGAGCCAAAGCACGTAGGCAGCAACTAGCAATAAATTTCTGTCTCCAGCCCCTGGGAGGGAAAAAATTTAGGTACTGTATTTAATATCAATAAAAAAACAGAGTAAAGGCTTTTTGAACACCCTACTTATGATTTTAGGGAAAAAAAATGGGGGGATATCTTATGGCATGAGGCAGGTTCTTAAGCCCATGTAGATTCATGGATTCCTCCACAACAATCCAGATGTTTACATGGGCTGGGGACTATTCTTAAACAAATTTCCAAGACTGGGATTTTAATTCGTGTTGTACATACGGAAGTCATCTGACCAATAAATCTTTCTGTACTTGACTGCCTAAGATGGCTTCAAGCCAATACTAAAGAATCCTCACCTGAAAGTAACCCCATCAGGTTTGTGTAGCAGCTTACTTTTGATTGAAGCATTATTATTAATTATATTGGTGCTTTAATTTAAATTGAGATCAGGAACTTACTACATTAAATGCTACCTATAAAAACACTAAGTCATTAAAAATATTAGTTTGTAACTCTTACAGGCAAGACAGATTCAAATAAAATACCTCCCACTTCCTGTCAGAAACTGAGGTTCAGAAAACAAGTTGACTGAAAATCTTTATTTTTTCTTTATCAAAAGATTTTCCATCTATTGCAGATTATTGATTCCATTTCTAGAGGTACTTGAAACAAGGACAACTTGCATTATTCAATGTTTTAAGATTACAAAATATGAAAGATTATTCAGTGTTTTAAAAAGCATGTCCCATATTTGAATGAAAAGATGGTATTCTGTAGTTTCCCACAACACTGACAGCCTACCTGAATTTTGACTCAGGATTATCAAATCAATCAACAGTAGTGTCACTGAAGAAAAATAATTGAACATATTTACGCTTTAAGAAAATACAGAATGTATTAAGACCGTGAATATGGATAATTCTAGAAACTGGATGCATAGACTATTAGCTTTTCAAGCTACTGAAAATTATTTTTAATTCCAGTGTGGGCTCTGAAGCCAGATTTTGATCCTATCCTGCCTGGATTGCTCAGCTTTTATTTGCTATTTATTTATTTAAAAAATCTAACAAAGACCAAACTAGGAAAAATCAATTCTATAGCTGTCAGGAAAGCCTATAATATATTCTACTCTATCCTGGAATCAGAATAATTTCTAAAACAGCAAAACTACAACTGACTCAGAACCTAAAGTTACCCAAATTCAATAGAAATTCTTTCAGTGAGTCTAATGGGCTTTGGGTCATGGCCTCGTGCATTAAACTAATTTATACAGAAAAAAATCTATTTCCTTTTACTTTCAATTAATCAGGGAACTGGATATGACCTATTGGTGGAATGGTAAATAATAAAGAGAACAGGTTAGTTATACAGAGTGACTTGGATCGCTTGCAGAGGTCAGTTCAGATCTTAACATGGGTTTTATTGCAGACAAGTGCAAGGACTTCTGTCTAGAAACAAGGACTATTTGTAAAATGAGGAAACCTGTTGTAAAGAGCAATTATTCTGTCTCCAGATTAATAACAAACTACTATAATGGTAGATGAGCAGTTGAACCTGGTTTCCTTCAGTAGATTAACACGATCCTTAACTGATTTGCAAGCAAGGGAACAAGATAAAAGTGGTAAGGCAGCATTAATGGCACCATTACTGGAATTCTGTGTCCAGAACTGTAATTCTAAAAGTATACCAAGGAATTGGAAAGGGTTCTGGAAAAATATAACGATGCAATCTTCAAAATATACCTCTGTGAAAGGTCATGTGAAATCAACCTGATACGTTGTGTTTTTTCTGTGAAAGACAGAAAAAACATGACCTATCAAGTTGATTTCACAAATGACCTCGAGATAACATGCTCATTATATGTAAAATAATATTTCTGATAATCAGTAAGAGTTTCATCTGACAGGAAAAGCTATAACATGATCAAAAGTGAATCCAAACAAAATTTAACTAGATAAAGGGGGGGGATTTGAAACACTGAGGAAAATTAAGTTTTGGAAAAAAGATACTACAATTATGTGACACAATTACTCAGAACTGTATCATTCATGTGAAATTATTTTTGTCATCCTCTTTTACCTCAGAGGAATTGAGGTTGATTTAACAAGTTAAAAGATGATATTCTTTGATTTGTAGTTTGTTGGTCTTGATATGTGAGCCAGAGATACAAAGGAGCAAGTTGTGCTATGAGCTGAGAGGGAATTAATGGTTTTGAAGCTAGTGTATATGGGGTCTTATATGCAGTGGTGATTTCCCCTGAGGAGTACAACTCATAGATAACCTGGTATGTTGGCAGTAGCTACGTCTAGAAGTGAGAGCTGATTTGACCTGGGTCCATTGAGGACACGTGTTTGAGTATGCTGTGTTTGGCAGAGATTATGTTATGTACTTTATTTCGGTGGAGTGGTTGAAGTACAGGTATTGGGTTGTCATTAAACTATTAAAGCTCTGAAAGCAGGCTATGGTTAATAAGGGTATATCCATCTACATATCAATGGGTATTGTACATGTTTTGAATGTATTACCTGGGATAAGGTAATAGGGATAGATTTGTTAAGGCTGAGGATGATTATAGATGGCTATAATGTCTTTTCACTTAAAAGTCTATGACTTTACAACATGAGAAAAATGAATACATGATAGTTTGCTGAACCACATGCAGGATCTTTTCCAGGTTGTGTTCTGTAGATGGCCTACCTGCCTGAGACCATATTGGTAATTATGTCATTAGGTCTGGAATTCACCATAGATATTACAATCTCTTATGTGTGGAGCTTTGCATATGCAATGTCATTAATGAATGCCAGGCCTTATTCTCCAGTTGCAGATGCATCCCACCCTGAGTCCTTCCAGCTTGAGCAGCCAGGTGGTAAGACACTAATAGAGATGCAGCAGATGCAGAGGACTGAGTAACGCCAAGCATTTGTGTGAAGAAAGTTGCTCTGCTTTCACAGGAAGCCAAAGGTTTATTAGGTGTGAACTAGAATGACAGAATTAATGATTCACTTGGGCACCAGGTAGATTAGGATCCCAGCAGGAGCTTGTGCCTAGAGGTCCCTGCCCTGGGACAGCAACCAACACAGTACAGAAACAAACTCAACCCAGGGGACCACTGGATGGGTCTTCACCTGTCCACAGCAACTGTGCATCCAAGAAAACTGTGAAAAATCCTGCCCTGAACACTCAGTGGAGCAGGCGTGCTGCGTCATGCCTGGCAGATACTGGGGGGGATAATTCCCCGCCACAAGACCTATCACAGTGCAGTGAGACTTGCAGTGCAGTGACGGTATTCGCCACTGACACTGGATTTTTTGCCATTAGGATGATGTAGGAGGACAAGCAGCATCTCCATATGCCTAAAATACAGCTCCTGCTTTGCTGCCAAGTGCACAGACCAAACATCTCAACAGGAGAAGGGCAACTACAAGCAGTCACCAGCACTACTAGAACAGTTATAAATTTATTTTGGCTGGTAAGGATATCAAACACAGCTAGAAAATGAGAGTTGTAGTTATTACCACCAAAGTCAGACATTTTTATTCTTCTTTACTGATCTTTTTCATAGCAATCACGATGAATCAGACTGTGATGAGCAAATGAAAAAGTAAAACCACTAAACACGTAAGGAAATCTAAAGGGCACTTAATAAAACTCCTTGATTTGCTATTTCAACTTTTAATACACTCTATCATAATTAATTTTGATGATCTTAAGCTAAATTAAAAGCAACGGGTAGCACTGCATGGAAGGAAAAGTATAAGGGCACCTTAATGGAGCCACCCAATATAGTGCCCTGTAGGCAACCATAACTTAATTTAAAAGCACACTTGATATGCAGAAATACACCCAAGTAAAATGGGAGGTAATCCTCCAAACAGCATAAGAAGTAGCTGTTGTATCTACCCTCAGCCACAGTAAATTTGTATGAACACGGTGCTCTTCATTAAGCAATCAATAATATATTTTATTAGTTCCAGAACACTGCATATAACCCACTAGAAGCAATCTCACTCCACAGTTTTGAGTGTGAATACCACAATTAAACCAAGAAAAGATAAATTAGTTTTCTGAAATCAGGAGGTTTTTGAGTTGTAAAAGTCCAATTACAAATTAGCAAGCTGTGAATAATCGGATTTAAAAAAAAAAAAAAAAAAAAAAAAAAAGAAAAAAAAAAAAAGAAAAAAGTTTCAAAGCTGCATGAGCTTTACTTGTAAAATCCTCCAAGATTTGTGAAGTTAAATAATAATTGGTGACAAATGAGACCACTGATGATAGCTAATGGAATCATGGGTTTTCATCTGTAGTTTTGGATGTAATACCTGGCCTTTTGAGAGCAACAGAATCTTTCTGCAAAACAGAGGTTTGAAAACATACACAAATGAGACATGTTTGTGCTATTCCAGGGTTCTAACAAATACACCTGCATTAAAAAAACCCACCTAATCTCCCATTCCCTTTCACATAGTGAACTAGATTTCCAAATGAGTTCATCTGCCTGCCCCTATTAAGAGGGGGTGATATCAACTCTTAAAAATATTATGTCATTATAGCACTAGACAGGAGATAACCATGTCTTGAAAATCATCAAGACTTAGATGCTGAGTGTTTCTGGAAATCTTCTTGGCTTCTTGTTGTCATACTAATATTAACTAACACATACATGTTTCATTTGGATAAGATGCATCTCTTCATCGTATCTGCAATTCAATCTTGACAGGGTAATTTTTAAGTTCAAAGAAGATAATTTTGTACTTCACTTTCCTTTTAGAATGTGAGAATGTAAAAATCAAATACAGTGGATTTTTCATTCAGTTGCAAACTCTCACTAAAGTGAATGACCCTTTAAAGAAATGTTAGGAAGCCAGGACACTCAAAATATCAGAAGCACATTTCAATCTGGTTGCATCGGAAACACTCAAGAGCAAGGGTGAATAGTGAGGAATGTATTTTCAGGCTTAGAGAGCACCTGTATCCTGAGGGACAAGCTGAAAATCAACCCAATAAAGCGAAAGCATAAAAATAAGAAAAAACCTGTGTCCCAAGGACCTAACAGGCTATTAATTGAATCCTGTTTAATGCTGTTCAGACAAAACTCTACACACACATTGACTAAGATATGGTTATTCAGAGAGTTGATTAATTTCAAAAGTAAATGACAGAAGATTTAGAACTATAAAAACACAGAAAACTTCCTGTATGAAGGAATCACAAGCAAACGAAAGAATGGCCCACAGAGAGAATATTTTTCAAATATTTAGAAGACTCATGTATAAAACCTTATTCATTCATAAGCTCAACAAATTACTTAAGGTACAGAACCTACTGATTAATGAGATAATACAGCTAAACTCTTTTCTCTCCCACAACTGTGATACAAACCATTTACTAGGTCCATCTTTAGTCCAGCTATCTCCCAAACCATTCTTGACAATTGTCTGGGAATGTATTAGATGATCTAGTTGAAAGCTGTGCCAAGGAGAATGCTAATAATAGTTAAACTTTCTGGGTAGTGCCTAAACCTATATCCCATCTTTATTTAATACACTGCTCTAGTTAAATCCATTGCAAATCTGTGAAAAATGCAAGAAAGAGCAGTCTCCATTGTGCAATACTCTAGTGTTATGGGAAAGAATGTTCTGTGAGAACAAAAAACACTTTATGTAAAATAATGAAAATAATTAATGATGTAGCTATGCACCCCTGAAGTACAAGAACTTCTTTTAGATTCCACTTTTCCATTCAGAGATACTACCTTTGAATCATTCAGCAAATTTATATGACATTGTCAGTATAGTTAGGCAGATGTGAACCTGATGTTGATACCTGTGCATCGTACTCCAAAGCATGGAAGTCTGCCTTTCTATAGTGAATAGTCACTCCCAGCCTGGTAGAGTTTGTGCTCCTCAACAAAAACACTGTTTGAACAAATACAATGTCACACTTGATCAGCCAATGCCTTCATAAACTTGTCTTCAACCTAGGGTTTGTTTCAGGAAGCACAAAGAAAATCTCATTCACTAGAACTGAGAGGAGTTCAATCTTTCTGGAAGTTTACAAGAGAAAAATTTTTGTAATAGCATTTTAGGACCAACTTTTCGAATGTGATTCTTCTGTCATAATTTTTAGCAGCAATTAAAAAGCAACAAGCAGTCACAAATGGAGTTTTTGAAAAACAAGTTGGTCACTTAATTTAGAAATTTAACATATAAAATTACACTAAGAGATATTAGGACTTACACTGCTGTTAACATTCAAGTAAATCACACCTTGAATCCATAGAGTTGTCCCAGTATAGAACAAAGATATGGTTGTGTGAAATTGTTTGAACATTGCTGATTTACCACCAGTTTTCCCTGCAAACTTAGCTGATGTTGCAGACAGAATCCATGCAGTGCAAATTATCCTCTATTTCAAAGATACTAGCTTCAAAATGAAGTTCATTTTCTTGCATAAATAGGATGCAATATAAACAGAGGTTCTTAGACAACTCAACATCGAGACTGAAAAATACTTTCAATCTGTGCTAGTTAGCAGCAAACAACATTATGTTTCCCCGAATGGCTATACTAAACATTTAACATTAAAAAAGTCTACATTTAGAAGCCATAATTTGACTGGTTTCAGTTGCAAAGCCTTCTGATTACTACTATTAAAAAACTTACCATGATTCATGCCCATTTCTGAAGTAAAAAGCTGTCTGGGAACAAAAACCCCCAACAATAACTTGTATATTTTTCATTAAATTATGTTTTTTCTATGGTTTTGGAGGATTTAAAATGCTTTTTAAATAGATAGTATTTTTAATTTCAATTTCATTCCCACTGCACAGGCTATTATTTTTATTTAACCAGTAAAATGTAGGGAAAAAGAAGAAAAATAAAATCAGGGTTAAAATATGAAGAAAAAGGCTGGATATTAAAGAATCTTTATTAAATAAATATTTTTAGGGCTCCTTTTCAGTAAGAAAATAATTTTAAATTAATGATTCTGCAATTATAATGAAAAGTAATTTGAAAAAAAAAATTCTTGTGCAAAACTTTGGAAAATCTACTTTCTTGCTTACTTCTGGTGAAAAAAAAAAAAAAAAAGAAGAAAAAATTAAACAAAATTTCACAAATACCTCCTTTTCTTGCCCTGCTCCTACCCCAAAGTGAAATAAAACAAAAAGGCAACACTGCATAACATCTCCAGATGTCAAAATTATTACTTCTTTTTTCCCTTCATGCAAGAGAAAAGCTTTGGGCTGAGGGAGTATCATGTCGAATACACGAGTACAAAAAATTCCAAGAAAACAGCTTGGAAAGAAACCATCTCAATCTCACCATTTACACAGTACATTTACCCGACTGAAGCTTCTAAATTATATGATCTCCATCTGCCATTTTCAAATTAGGTCTAGTATTAATAATAATATATTTAAAAATACAAGAGCTGGTTTGTTCTCTGTGGACCTGTTAGAGAGACAATGTTGCAATTTTCAAATTTTGGCTAGTCCATAAATAGAGATATGGAAAAAAACCAATTAATTTTATTGCAGTGTTAGGCTTAATCAGTCTTCTCATATTACCATTCTATGTATGTACATATATGTATGTATATATACATAAATGTAATGTTCATCCCAATTCAACAACTGCTTAACAAAAGATTCATGATGAGAAGTACTGTCAGTGTCACTTCTCAGGTAGTTAAGAGGGTATTAATATTAAATTTAATATACCTATTATCAAATTATCAGCCCTTATAAAAAAGAAAACGAAGCAAGGATTATATTCCCTGGCAATATGAAGATTTCAGGAAATGAAATGTGTTCTGATCATATATAAAATATAGAGCATTGTTAGTGCAGAAGCCCTGTATCAACTTCAGTGACCCATTTGCTGGTGATTCTTTCATTGTTTTAAAGGCATTATGAATTAGAGCTCTGCAGTTTCAATAGCATCAAACACATGAAGTAGAACCGTGTGCCTCAGTTAACCTTAAACAAGTATCTGAAAGAAAGAGAGACAGATTTAATGGATGTGATGTCATTACACTATATCATACATGCCAGAAAGAAAGAACAGAGTATAATAGAATATCAGGGCAACATAGAAAAGCCATTTTTTTAGCTATTTAAAGCTTCAGAAAAATGAGCCAAACCTGTGAGGAAGAGGCTGAAGTGCATGTAGTAATGCATCCTAAAATATCAAGACACTTAAGTTTTTCCATCCTCTCTAGCACTCTGTATTCAAAATCTGATGCTGTGCCAACAATCCCCAGGAAAAGTACTTTTAACTCTTGCTGGAACCTGATAATGTTCCAACATTCACAATGAAATCTTCATTTATTTCACTACATTGTTCTGCTTGCCTTTCTAACTGGCTTCAATAGAAAGAGGCCTTCATTTGCACCAATATTTGCATTTTTTTTTCCAATGTCAACAGTCCCTTCCTGCCCTTTTGGAAATTACTGTGGCCCTAGGTTTAACTCAAACTGTAAATAGAGAAATGACTGTGATTCATATGGACTGTGTACAAGTTCCATGAAGCCAGAGGGAGACGTTTATTGATTTCAGTGGAAGACTACTAGACAAACTTGGGGGTGCATGAACTTTCGACTGGACACTTTTAAATCCAGTGATTATTATTCCCTTTTTTGATCTCATTCTTAAGCATACAGATTCAAAATCACTGAGTGTTGTAGTCCAGCATATGGCATCAGGGACATGCTCTTTGGTAGAGAAGTCTACATGTTACCAAATTTTAATTTATTTACCTTCTTCGTGAGAATAAGACAGATGGATGAAGTCCCCAGAACAGATAAAATAATCAAGTCTAACATCTAAAAAGTCCTGTCAGTGTTTAAGCAGAGCACCCAGGAAAAGGCTAGCTGTCTTTTGAGAATGGGAGCAGAAACTTTGAAAGCAGAAACTAAGGAAAGAGAACTCTGCTAAGGCCACTGAAAAGAATGCTTTCGTTTTGCCAGATGAGTCCACCTTTGCTTTCATTGTCATTTCCATTATCGAATGATCTTCTTTCTGAAAAGGGATAACTAGTTATTGATTCAAATGTCAGCAGCTTAAATGCTATTAGCCAGGAGCAGCACCAAAAAGGAAGGGCACAGCATCAACAATATTGTACACTCTCACTCTGCAGGACTGCATCTCCTTCTATTCTGTCTAGGCAGGCTTATGGCTCAGCATATCTGTGGATCTTATAATCATTATATATTTATCCTCACAAAATCCCTGCTATTCCTCTTACACTTATTTTAGAAGGAGGCAGTACATGCCTAGGGCGCAGACCGCACTGGAGCATGGAATTCCCTGAGCTAGCTCTTTCCATCACATTAGGACCATGAGCAACAGTGTAGGCACAGCACTATGGAGGGTGGTGCGGGTCAATACTCCAAAAGACGCTTCAAGTGCTTGCATTAACCCTTGAAAAGCCGATTCAAACGTATCTAAACAGCCTGACAAAATCGCAGTGGATCTGGAGATTAACTGAAGCCTCCAAGTCAAATGGTTTGTCAGTTATTTCATGCTGGGATTAGCTTGAGACATCCGCACAGAAATAGTTATGGATTATTTCTTTCTGTCCCAGGGCGAGCTGACGGTGAGAAGCCTGGACACAAAAGTAGGCCCCAAGGAAGCAGTAAGAACATACACAGGCTCCCCTCTAAACAGCTAAGAGTGCAATATCATAAAACAATATACGTGTCCAATAAATGAACAGGTTGATTATGAGAAAAAAGAGCAACAAATATCCTTTGTGCACAAGGTTCTGAGGATTGCTAAGAACTAGCCCTCATTTTTTTGGGCCTCCAGGAGAATTCTAAATCTCTAAATAGCAATCTGAATTCCTTAGACATCCACACACACTATCCAAAGCTTGAACTCTCTGCAAATCTCCTGTTTCATCTCTAATTCAAAAGATTGCTTCCTGGAAGCTCTGAAGGGAAAACAGTGAGGCATTTCTTCCCTTTTCTCTTTGAGCCACCTCCTAAGCATTGCACCAGCGAAAGGCCTAGTTAGTCTAGACCTAATTTCCTGGGGAAAAAAAAAATATATATTCTTTACTAGAAAGAGCTGATCTACACATTCTTGCAGAATTTAGCCCTAACAAAAGGAGACAATAGAAACTAGCAGATTTATGCTTCAAAAAAAATTTAGAGTTTTTCTATTAGAACAAAATTGTTTTTCTCCTATAACAATGAGAAGGGTTAAAGGTAAAAAATACTCTTTTTTTTTTTTGCCACTTATTCCATCTCCTGAATAAGGGCTTCTTTTGAGCTCCTGAGCACAAAAGTGCATCTGGAAAATGTCAACTAATGTATTTCAAAGTTATTATGTGAAAATAAAACCACTGAACATATTTTTTTATGAACCCTTCCAAGAAAATTCACTTCCGAGACCTGGCTGGAGAATGAGCAGGAGATATTTTTCAGCCCAAAATAATTTTATGAGAAAGGTTTAAATGTTTGGAAAATATGTTGGAACTGTAATTTATCCCTTAACCAACAGCCTCGGTGATGGATTACATGACCAATAGAGTGAATCTGTGTGTATACACACGTACACACATCATTTCTTTTGTTTACCTTTGGATCAAAAATAGAATGTTACAACACTTGTTTTATCATTTTCGATCCCCCTGAGGCATTGTGACATTTGGTACATTTATTTTTCCTGTTAAGAGATGATTCCTTAATTGTTTGAAGCAGGTGGAGGAAATATTTAGCAGAATGTTTACACTGCGACAACTATATATCGGGGAGGGAAAGGGGGAACGTGTTTGAACATGCACAGAAAGCCAGGAGTCGATTACATTTCTTTCTTTTGCACAGTCCAACATACAAGCTGAAAAAAATATCATTCCACACCGGAGCTAATAACAATATACAGATTTCAAAGGGGCCACAGGCCTCTTGTCATTAACTTTGGTTCAGTACCTAAGTCAGGTGTGAGTACTCGCAAATACGGGCAGCTCTCTTATTGCCCAGCTTCGAGCACTAAGCTTGATGTTCTTCCTCATAGTTTTCCACAGAAAAAGGTAAATTCCTCCAAAATTTATTTTGAGGGACCACAAGTGAAAACTGTCGCTTCATCCTCTCTCCCTGCTTCCACTTACTCCTTACTTGTAAAAGTCAGGAAACTTACAAGAATGATCCTTGTGCATGATAGGCAGGATACGCTAACTTAAGTTCAGCAAGGAAAACATGGGAATATCAACTTTTATTCTGTTAGTGAGGTGAAAAGTATGTGGTAGAATCCTTAAATTCATGAGTCTCAGCCACACAGCTATGGCTGAATCCAGGCCTATTCTCTTTAATTCTGTAATGAAAGTTTATGACCAATTTTTCTGCCTTTTTAGCAGACAGAACCTCTCTATAATCACATAACTTAAACTCCTAGGGAATATAATGGGATGACAGTGGGAAGAGACTTATTTCTATCTTGCTTCACCAAGACAGCCCTCATCTACTAACAGCTTTCAGCAGACCCCAGTTTCTTGGGGAAACTCCAAATCTAAATCCACTTGGCAGAAGACAGAACTCTAAAATGCCCTATCAGGAGTTTTCCTGAACTATTCTAATTCATAGGGCAGTAAACAGAGAAGAGCCTTTCTGAGGGTCAGATCAGTATTCTGGCCACTGGATATTAAATAAACATATTTTATACTAGGATCAAAGAATATTAAAGTATTTATTTGGGAACTTTAACACTTTTCATATAAGAGAATGCCATATTAAATGGGTGAATACAGCACAACACACAGGATATTTCTCTCAGAAAAAAAAAAGAAGAATTTGGGTTTCAAGCTTCTGGGAAAATTAGTTTAATCTCCCTGGACTGTTAGGTAAAAGGACAACATTATTTCCACCAGTAATACATCATATCTGTAACAATGTTTTTCTCTTTGGTTATCCTAATACAAATGCCATGGTTAGCATAACACAAAATAATTTAGTTTCTGGTTTGAATGAACAAAAACAGAGATGCTTTTATTTGATCTGAACCAATTAGGACTTTCTGTTGGTTTATTAAGACACAAAATAGCTTGAATATTCAGTCTACTTGCTACTGACACAACTCATTTGAATACTCATTAGGAACAGGAACTTTGTCTATCAAGATGAGTAGCAAGTAAATGGTTAATTGAGTAATGCTGGTTTTGGAGAACACACATACAAAAAGATGTCAAGAGATATTGCTTAGCCACCTACATGAAGCCAGTTCATGTTATCTGTAATGAACCATGAAATTTGCTGCTCTTCAAACTCCAAAGTCTTTTGCCATTACTATTACCAGGACCATATTTTTCTCTATAGCACTTTGCTTGTGTTTACCACCAAGATGATTTGCAACAGGAGCAAAGTTGGTGCAATCTCTTCCAGAATAATTTCCATCTTTCTAAATCAAAGTATATAAATAACAATATTCAAATATTACTGATAATTTAGTCCATTCAATGATACAGCATTATTTTGTGACAAAATCTTTGTGATAAAAATATAAAGTAGATTATTTTAACTAAAATCAGAGAGCTTCATGTCACACATTTAAAAAGTTACCTGGTTCTTAACAGGGTCCACCAGAACCCCACAGATCTCCCTGTTTCACAAAATCTCTGTATTGTATCAGATATTAAAATAATACATTCTATGTTTTGAAATTTCATTTAACAAAATGACCCAGTTAAGTCATAGTGTAATGGAGGCTGGGAGCAACAAGAATAAAAGGGCACATAGGACAAGGGGGAATGGCTTCAAACAGAGAGAGCGGCTTCGATTTGATAGTAGTAAGAAACTCTTCACTAAGAGGGTAGCGAGGCACTGGAACAGGTTGCTCAGAGAAGTTGTGAATGCCCCATTCCTGGAACTGTTCCAGGCCAGGAAGGATGGGCCTTGGAGCAACCTGGTCTAGTGAAACTTGACCCTGCTCACGGCAGGCGGGTGGGGAACTAGATGCCATTTAGGGTCACTTCCAATCCAAACCATTCCATGATTCTATAAAGAAGACAAGACCAAAGCTCAGAAACCTGGATCCTGTCCTTAGCTTTGTCCCTTACCGGCTCTGTGATTTTGGACCACTCTGCTTTGTTCTTTGGCCTCCCAAATAATGCTTACCTTTATCTACTTAAAAACAAACTCCTCTGGGAGGGTACAGTCTTCTGGCAGAGACAAGAGCAGAGTGTTTAGCACAGTGGTGGTCTGATCTCATTTGATTCGTTTAGACAAGATAGTACTACAAATAAATCATCGTAATAATATTCTTATTTGCAGTTGGGATTAAACCTAAAGTTACCTTATTGGAGTGTCATCCTGGTTCCTGTGATATTTGTCTGAAACTTTCTTCTTACAGTATAACAAATGTGCTTCAACTCCATTGGTCAGCTTCTTCCTCTAATGCAGACAGCTTAATGGATTTTTCTTAAGCCCAGTACAGCTTGTTTCTGAGTATTAATTTCAACTTCAGGTTATTGTGCAAATTATGTCCTAGCTGGAAATTGAACCACGTTGACCACTGAAAAAGAAGAACCTAATATATGACCTGTATTAGACAAATTTGCCCAGCCAGCAAAGTACAGTTGGATTGATTTTCACTCCGTCATAATGAGATATTTCGTTAGACAAGTTCTCCACCCAGTGGCTGCAAACGTTCATGGGAGCAAGGACATGATCTCCAGTATGATACTATAGAAATGCTGAGATCTAAATCCCGCATACATAGCTCAGTTGATTCAAAGGAAGACGGGCAAAAGGATGTTTCTTTCATCTGGACCTAAGAAATCTATATAACACAGTGTTTAAGTCATGTAAGACAAAACAAAACAAAACAAAACAAAAACAGGCTAAAGAAATACAGTGGATGTAACCATTTTCCCCCTCCCTTTTGAAACCTGAAAACTTACAGTAACATTATCTAAATTCTCCACATTTTAGAATAATTTATCAATATGGGTTCAGAACTGTGGAGAGTATTTTGTTCCCTCATTTGCTTTCAGTACAGAAATGCAAGTCATTCCATTTCCAAACTGCCATCAACCATATGAAGTTTTCCTGAGAGTTATACACAATTGAATTTATCACTTGAGAAAGATTCCTTTACACTTATAAAATGTACAGACTCCAATGCAAACAAGTGGTCATTTGTTAGATATATGAGTGTATTTTCACCATAACACACAAGTGTCGCTCAGATTTAAGATCGTTTCACTTAGTTACGCCTGGATAAATTTGGGAAGCAGCATTAGATGGGAAGGCTGGTTTTGAGAAGAGATGTCTGACACATGTAAAGGCTGTGGTATTTTGCCTGATTTTATCCCCATCTTGTCTCAAACATAAAAGTTGCTTTTGTTGAATTTCAGCCAGGGCTAGACAGCTATAAAAAATTTGACAGCTTTCCACAAAAAAATTTGACAGCCTTCCTGTGTCCCATAGCAGTAAGACCAGAAGCCCTTTGCTGCATTGCTTCTTTAAGCTAACAGCAGCAGCAGTAAAATGTATTTCTGCCTCAGTGTTTTTGATAGAAAACAATTCTAAAAATTAAAATTATTAAATTTTTAAAAAATCAACACCATGTGTTTATGTAATATGAGCTTGACCATCGTTCATCTCCTTCTTACTAGAGATCACAGAATCATTTAGGTCAGAAAAGACTTCCAACAGCATCAAGTCCAACTTTTGACCTTTCACCACCTTGTCAACCAGACCACAACACATAGTTAAGTGTTTTCCCAGCTCATGCTTTCCCTTTCTCTCCCAACACTTTACATTTCTAGAATCTGGTTTTACCTCTTTCTCTGACACTGGTTGGTTCTTTTGGGTCAGTTTTATATCTAGTCAGAGAGTATATTATTTAATGAATTTGAAACTTACTGTATTTTAATATGTAAATGATCATTTTCTGGCCAATTAAAAACTCGAAAGTCCAACAATGGTTGAGGAGTTTTTTGGTTCACTTTTAAGATCTGTAAAACACAGGCTGAACAAGTAAACAAAAAGCCCCAGAACACATTCACACACCTCGTAGTTCCCACAGCACATTGTACATTAGATGCCACTCTGCTGTTGTCCGGCAGAGAACTGCAGTTTAGCTTTGAAAACAAGCTGTAGTTTTTTCCCTTGAGATGGGAAAAGGCACTACACATATATATAATGGCATGAATTAAGTAAGACAGGAGAGAAAATTAAAGTTTACAATTAGGATTTTTTCCTGTGAGTTAGACAAGTAAGTACAGCAAACTATAACTTAGAAGGAAAAATTTAAAAACAATGTATTCTCAAAATACAGATGCTTTGCTATATCACTGTTTTCTTTGCAAGGTTCTCATGTTTTATAAGAATAATCTTCAAGGCAGAAAAAAGAAATTTTAATTTTATGTTTTGTGCCTCTGTTCACCTAGTCACATAAATATTTCTGCTATTAGCCAACATTTATGATGTTCCATCTCACTTGAAAAACCAAACTTGAATATTCCCATTTTTTTCAATTAAAGAGCATTATGTTTTTCCAAATTTTGTTCAAAGCGTGGTTTGCAAATTCCTTATAGTTATGATTTAAAATGAAAATAAATATTTATTTCATTAAGAACTTGGGTATGTGAGATGGAAATGTGGTGTCTAAATGTCTTTTTGATAAATAAAGGAGTAAGGATGGATGGATGGAGTGAGGATAAAGGGAATAACTGAAGGTTTGGTTGTCTCTAAAATTATAAAGATCAGATATTTTAGATAAGGCAGTTAGCATTTAGTTTTGTGTGCAGAATTATCCCACTCTTCTCCATGTTTATTTGTAATATTTTTAATGAGAAAATATGGAGAGGAATCACACAGTAGAGATTTTAAATGTAAGAGAGATTTCACTGGAAGAGAAAAGTAATCTTACTTCAAATCTCTTTTTTTTTTTTTTTTTTTCTTTTTTTCTTTTTTTCTTTTTTTTTTTCTTTTTTTTTTTTTTTTTTTTTTTTTTTTCCCTAGAATCTAAATTGTGATTAACTTCATGCAAAGAGTTTAAAATCTCACAACTCATTGGGAAAAAGGGCAGAATTAACTTGAAGCTGGAGTAACTTTGCACAGCTTAAGCCCACTCAAGCAGCAGGCTCACACTGGTTTTCATGCAGAGTAGGCTTAAACTTGGGAGAAGCAGCCCCACTCCTGCGGGATCCCTTCCCCGCTCACCGGGCCCTGCACATGGAACCTGAGACTCCCCAAACCGGGAAAGGCACAGATTTTTCCAAATTGTTAGCCGACCTCCCCACCTAGTGGCAATGCACTGGAAGGGTTCAGGCTAGCTCTTGGAATTAAATCCCTGGGTTAAATTCTTATGAAGTATAAATCCTCCAAAATAATGCTGTGCTGGAATTAGGGCCACATAATTGCTCAGTCTGCACTTCAGTGCAGGTAACCCCTCCAAAAACGTACCACATCCCAGTGAAATCAGTTTTCATATTGCCTGGCCCTTCTCTATCCTTCATGTCTTTGACATGTACTGATGTTCATATTTATTCCCTACAAAACCCAACAAATCTACTTGACATTCACTTGTATTCCCTGATTTAAATCCAGGTGACAGACCATTTCAACTTACCCGTCCAAAAGAATGAGGTCATAATGGCTAACAAAGATTTGCAGCGAGCAACACCAAAGAAGGTATCATATTTTTACAATATGTAACAGTATTCAAACACTCAACCAAGTCATCATGGAGAAAATACTCCAAGCCCTGTATCACACATTAATCAACTTAGAGTTGGATTTGGTGCATCACACCAATATTTGGCCTTATCACTATATCCAGTAACCTCTATGCACCAAGAACAGCTGTAATACTAATATATATATTTTATCTTGCTAAGCTGCTTAACTGGGATAAAACTTCATGACCTGAAATTCATATTTTCATTTTCCCTGCTGCTCAAGCACTAAGAATCACTGCCCAGGTTATCACTGATCATGACACAGTTAGATGGACTTGATATTAAAGAAGATATCATAGCCTCACACTTACGATTCTAAACAGAGAAATCCAGGATGATTTCCTGATATTTTGGTTGTGTTCAAGCCTAAATTTAAGAGGAAGTATAAACCTTCCCTTTAGTTCCAAAGTTTTCCATCCATCTCATAAATGTGTACACTTCATTTTCTATTCTTGTTTTCTTGATTGATTGTTGCTGCTTCAGTCTTCAAAGGGTCTGAAGAGTTGTCTAGTTGCCTTTGCAAATGCCATGTATTTTCTACGGGGCTGACTGGATAGTACGCACCACAGAGGCATGTGCTGTGCTACCCTCTTTTCCAAAATTGCCTTGTAGTGATACAGAATTCAAATTCATAATACTTTCAAACTGATCTCTCCTATTTTTGCAAGAAGGAGCACCCAAAACAATCAACAGATGTGCTAAAATTTAGCCAGTTGCAACACATCTTAATAAACAGGAGAAAGAAAAACACTGGAAAGGGGAGAATCACCTCTCTAATATTTTATTATTTGGAATTTCAGACATGCACCTTTCCTTTGTTTCACTGGATCCTTGAATTTAGTCTTGCAGAGATTTTTCTATTAATACCTTTGCACTTTATTGTGACTATCAAAGAAAAGTCCTCATTCTCATAATTCTGTGGTATGCAGGGTTAGCTGAAAAGCCTGAAGTCCCCAAGAACAAGAGGATACCTATCCTGAAAATAGAACATGAGAGAAAAAGAAATGCAGTGAAAGTGGACATTCCAGGGTTTATTTTTGTCCGTTTTTTGTTTACTGAGTGAACTTTTAAAAAGCTTTTCTGAGATGTTTTAACACTTGCGCGCTCATCCGCCTTTGACCAGTATTGCCGGTAACCTCCGTGTGGTGTCAGTGTGGCTCTACTGCAATTCGACTCCCTTTGCAAAGCCCTGAGCAGCGATAAAAAACTCCAAGTTTGACTGTGACACTGGTTAGAGGCTGGGACATGTATGCTAGAGGAGCTACTTAGCAGCATAAAGCAGATTATTTCCTTACACACAGGTCCTTTGCAAAAATTCTTATTCTAGTTACACTGTACTATTGCCACAGTTCCGCTTATGAAGGGGATACCGTGGTAACGTCGGTACAATATAACCATGGTAGTAGGAACGTAATTACTCTAGAGAAAAAGTATGTTATTTGCCACTGTATTTATTTCACTTAATGTACAAAACCAAGAACAGCAGTAAAACAAATATTTGCACCCACCCCAAGCCAGCTATGACTGTTCATGCTCCTTCACCCCAGAGCTCGTGAGTCAAAAGCAGCAGCAGCTGAATCAAGTTGTCCTGAGGTACTGCTTTCACTCAAACAGAAGCAACGTCCATTAAACTATGAGTCTCACTCATTTGTCACTTCCTAAACTGTGATCATTTGTGCTTAAACCTCAATCCAGCAGCACAGAGAAGACAGGAAGGCATGGCAGCTTTTGCTTATGTGTACAAAAGCTAACTTTAATTCTCCTATAATCTGCCACATAACCAGATTTCTACTTAACCTGTCAGTAAGGGAATATGCCAGAGTGTTCTCTCTTCTGTTATTTTATCTTGTCCCCTCTCTCTAGTAAAATGACAGAATTTCTCTCTCTGTTGACAGCAAATTAGGAAGTAAATAAAAGAATTGGTGGATTGTTCTTGCACATTAATTGGAAGGGGTGACAACAAATATTGCTATGCGAAAAAGGAGATAGATTTAAGGAAAGTAGAGAGGAATACTGAATCCTGAAAAGGAATTATTCTAATAATTGGGGGAAAGAATAGAAGTTGTCTTCCTTGAATTCCTGAAGCTACCCTTAATCCAGAGCCCCCACCAGTTTTCCCAGGCCTGTTTTCTCCTTTATTTTCTTCCTCCAAAGTATCACAATACAAAATTTTCCAACAATACTGAGACACATTAAATAAGTTTTGGGACAGCCAATTGGAATGGGAATATCTTGTCCTTGAGTTTCATTGACATAAATTAATTTTAAGATAAAAATTATTCTTACAAGTGTTGTACTGGTTTCTGCTGGAGTAGGGATAAATTCTCAGGTAGTCCATACAATGGATCAGACTATAAAGAACTTTAAGCTCTTTTAAGATAGAAGCATAGCAGGCGAGGCTTACTCAAACTTCTGTGGTAATGAGTCTACTACTTCTAGATATTAACAAGTCCCTCTTTCTCATACTGCAGCACTACACCACGAATGTGCCAGCACAAGTACTTTCTGAGGTGTTTCTACACTGCTTTCCATGAAATAATTGTTTAAAATCCTCTTTGCATAACTCTCAGAATCTACTTATCAAAATTCCATAGAAATAAAGTTTTAATCGTGAATAGCAACTCCTAGGCTGACATATCCCGTTTCATGAGGAGGAACAATGGACAGCATTAGGGAAAATAAATGTATTTTGGTTTTAAAACAAGCTTAGGACTACTTTAAATAAAGCAAATGGATAATGTGTTTACTCTCAGGAGCACTCTGCACAAATAAGTCTTGTTCTAAGTTTAGTTGTACCTCAATATTTTTAACTATCATACCTGTAGAATTATTTAAATTGATTCCTAAGCATTTTATGGAGAACAGTTCTGGGTTGGTTTCTTAGTTTTATTACCAAGAAAACAGATAACATTTTAACAAGCCAGCCAGACACTTTTGCTGGTATAACCCTGTCTTGGTTCAGGACAAACCAATTGACAGCTCCATCACAGGGTTCATGATATACTAAGGTAAACTTCTGTTACAAAATATTGTTTCCAATAGATCAATTTTCCAAAGAGACTTTAATAATAAGCTTGGCAATACACTCATACAGCAGGAGCTTGTTAGACTGTCTGAATATCCAGAGTTTGGAAATTTTTTTTGCCCTTCTTTGACGTAAAATAGTAGTAGGTAGTTCACTGAAGCATTAACCTTTTCTTAGAAGTGACACAGAAATTTTGAATAATACTATAGAATGACTGGTACTTTCAAGAAGAAGATGATGAAAGTTTCATGATGGTACAGTCACAGTTGAGTATGTTCATCTGGACTTTGAAACAAGTAAATCTGTTAATCTCAAGTAATCCTACATGATTATATGGAATTTTTATTCCTACATAACTCAGTTAATCTGCTGGGATCAACAGTCAAAACTGTTGAAGTTGATGTTACATAAAACATACCTTATATAGTAAAGTTCATGCTCACAAGTATAATGAAACTGAAGGAAAACAATGCAGCTGAAACCTCCAATTTTTTATAATCAAGGTTCATGCTGATTTTTAAAATGAGTAGTCTAAGAAATCTTAACCTAGCTTGTACAATCTCTCTCTCCATCAGACTCTAAATTCTTGTGAACGAAATAGATTGTCAGAGATTCTGGCACATCCATCCTAGCAGCAGAGTCACCTTTAGAATATTGTGTTGCCACCTCACATTTGTCACCTTAATCTTTCCAAGTGTGAAAATTTGCTTTATGATACTCTTTAAGTTCATCGGTAGAAATACCAGTCTCAGTAGCTATAGTTTCTAGTACAGTTCCACTTCAGTCATCTCTTGCTCCTAGCTCTCAGAAACACCAATATTTTTAGCTGGAGTCCATTGATGGGGATAAAATCTATAGAAGTTTGGGAATCAAAAGTGCTTCACTCACTTTAATGCAATGGTTTATGTTAACAAAATGGTTCACTGTCCCTACTGGATCCTTAGGCCTGAAATCTGATCTATCTCATGGGTGTTAGCCTGGATAGAATAAATAGATCCAAAGAATACAGAGAGAAAATGCATTTATATTAGTAAAGCCTCTGTCTACAGAGATCTTTTAAACATCAATTTCCTATTTAACTTTTTTTTTTTTTTTTTTAAATCTTTTTCTGTTTTAGTTAATCTTGATGTTTAGCTTTGTAGGGTTCTTCTAAGGAAGAAGTCCCATGTGAGACTTTAAACAATTACTACCATTTCTAGAGAGCTTGTGATAAACTAGAATGCTTGTTGTAAAGTAATTCATTTCCTTTGAGGAAAATAAGGAAAAAAAAAAAAGAAAATTTGCTAAATAGAAGATAATAAGATTCAAACATTATGAAGGTATTATCTGATGTCAGTGACCTGGTGTGGCCTCTGTCCTCCTGTGTGAGCTCACTGCTAGAAGGACAGAACAGCACAGCCATGTTCGTTCATAAATAATAAATCTGCACTAGTGTCAAGGTTGCTTTGACCCTCACTCATCACTGCTCTCTGTCACAAGATGTTGTTTTGATTAGTTAACCTAGACTCTATGGTTAAAGTGAGACACCATGCACCCTCCCCTCACTAAAAAAAAAAAATCAAGAAACATTGTGAGAATAAAGACACCATCATGTCAAGCATGGCACAGCTCTCATACGTCAGCTGTTCTTCAATTTTTTTCTTCTTTAACTGGAAAGGTTTATCACCTGGTTCCTAATTCCAGCTTGATGGTAGTCATCCACAGCTGAGTGGGATAAGAACCCAGGGAGCTGTAAGGTCTGAGAGACTGCAGAGGAATTAACCTTTTCAAAACAGAAATAAAGTCATAGAAGAAGAGAATTTAAAAGATGGGAAGATGGAGTTGTTTCTTCTGATACTTCTTTAAATCTTATTTCCACCGTGCTTCTTTTGGTCTGTTCAATTCAAGTTCCCTGCTCCCCTTGGCTATTTGAAGCAGGTCCATCCATGGACTGTACTAATACAGTAGTACCTTAGTTTGAACAAGCTCTGCTTTTTGTCTTAAACTTTTGCTGCATAAACAACTTCTTTGAAAACAGGCTAAGATGAACTGCTGGTTTGGATATTAGGAGCACAGACCCAAGCTGTGAAGATGAGGAGCCTCCATGTGAGCTTACAGACCTACCAGTCTTGTTTATAAGGATACTTGGGGCTGAGGCAATTCCCAATAACTTCACCAGACTGGGGATGATTTATGAATCTTCAAGAATGTCATCTCCTCTGAAGTATGTTTCAGAAAGCTCAGACATTTTTTATTTTCAGGTATTTTGTTCAAAGTAAAAATGTCTCTAACAGTTTTTAAAAGGGGTATCTCCAGATTTCAAAGTTGAGGGATATGAAGATAATAGCTAAGTGCATTTTTATTCTTCCTATGATGTTCACCTATTTTAAGCATCAAAGCTGTAATGTAGCTGAAGGAAAAATACATGCTACAGTAAAAATATTGGCTCTCAAAATGTGCAGTAGCTCTTCTCTCTCCTCTATAGACAGGGTTGCTATAAATAAAACATCTTTTGCCACTGCAGCATTTCTTCCAGTGTAAAGAACAATCACATGAAATTTTTACTGCATCTTGGATAGTGCAAAGCTCTGGCATAGTGTTCCAAATGAGTAATTTCATTATAATTAATCCACGAGGGATGTGCTTACTCAAGAACGGCTGGCCTTTTGATCTCAAAGAATATAACACTCTTGTACTATGGATGCCTCAAAGGCTACAGTGTTTAAATAATACAGACCTTATGTCTACTGCCTCTTTAAAATCTCAGGATTTGAAAGGTCAGGATTGCAAAGTATTAGAATACATAAAAATAACCTAAATACTATCTAATAGTAAAGGGAATTTTATAACTGTGTGCTAAAAATACATACATGTGGGAATATATGAACTGATTTAAGGTTTTATTATTTAAATCAAGACACATTAGATATTTTGTAAAAATATGCACCTCCTTTTCGCAACGATGAGAAAATATTTTATTTGAAGAAGCTACACAGAAAACTGCACTTATTGGTTTGACATTAATGTATTTGTCTTCTTCTAAGTGTGGCTAATAGGTCCTTTAGAAATCTGGTCATAAAGCATATTACAGTAAATAGAATCACTGCTTCTAAGGCAGATAGTTCTGAAGTTGAAGATTAGCAGAAGAAAAAAATGTCCAGGCTGACTTAGCTGTTTTAAATTACTGAAATATTTTAGAATTCTAACAGGTTACAAAAAACCAAACCAAACCAAACCAACAACAACAACAACAACAACAACCCCACAAAATCTCTATAGCCTCTTGTGTTAGTGTTGCGGGGTTTGTTTGGTTTGTTTGCATTGTATCTTTCCAAAGAAAAGATGACAAAAGTAAAATCCAAAGTTAACGCTTCCAATAAAATGAGAGATACTAAGAATTACAGCGCTTAAAAGTCTCCTCGCCTCCAAGTTTTCCGAAAGTATATGCAGGGATTTAGCTTTTCAATCTGTTGTGCTCTTTAGGGGGCAGTTGGACTTTATTGTTTTATTTGTTTATTTATTTAGATGGTTGTTAATGAATATGTTGAAGGGAGCAAATGCCGCTGTCTCTAGCATACTGTATGCTCTTAAACACCAATACACTATGGGACACGAATGCACTATTGCTGATGCTTTCTGGTTTGGATATCTTGACATACTTCATCATGCTTTTTAAGATAAACTGCAGTAAAGAGATACTATTTAAGTAAACAGGAATACCAGAAGGTAACAATATCTCTGATTTTAAAAAAATGTATTGTATCCCTCTTACTGAGAGTCAGAAGTAACTACTATCAAAACTTTTGATTTTTTTTTGAGAAAAAAAAAGATTTTCTGACCCCCCCACTTAGGGGTTTTTATCTGCCAAGGGCAAATGAACAGTGCCAAGAAGAGATTGTTTGCCTCCCCCTTTACCCTTGAAACACTGAACAGTTTCTGAAATCTGTTGAGAAAAGCATTCCTGAGGGGACACACTAAACATCTGTCATGAGACAGGAGGTATTTCACCTCCCTGAGCTGAGGCATGGACTGCTCTATATGCCATATGTGCCTTTTTCCATGCTGCCTGTATCTGCTTTCCCCGGTTGTTCTTGCCCATATGCTAAAGACATACATCACACTGGGCACAGCAAAAGCAATTAAATGCTTGGTATTCCCTTTGCCTCAGGTTTGCTACTTTGGTGCCAAGGGTTTGACTTGTACCCCACCTTGGCTCATCTATCTTCCAAGAGTGCTCTCAGTAGTTTAAAATTCAATCTATCTTGAATTATTCATGCTCAGTGCATCAGTGACTACTATATAATTCACCAGCCTAGTCAAACAATGTTGCTTGGGAGCAGTAGGGAAAGGAGGTCAGCCTTGCATACAGCTCCACGTGCTCTGCACTCTGGAGCACAGGGGGAGCACACACCTTAGTTTAAGACAACATGAACTGCTGTTTGCATCCAGAGAACAGGATGAGGTACCCTTGCTCCTCTCCCAAAAGAACTCTGTGTTTGTCTGTGCAGTGTCCCAAAAAGGCCAGTCTGGTAAAAATGGTACTGGACTGACAGTCTGTCATAAGAAACACCTTTTCAGCAAAAAGGGGAACAAATATACTCACTGAAGAGACAGAGTACATGCAGCAGGACTGCAAATATCTCCCTCACAGCCTGCCCATTGGTCAGTATTCTAGATTGTAGAAATTGTCTCCAGGATTCAAACAGCCTCAATTCCCAGCACATTAATCCTTGATGAAATTAGAGAAACCATTAAAGTTTACTGTGCAATTACCTAAGTAAGCAGGTCCCTTTAGAGCAAAAAGGCCTTTCAGGTAGCTGAAATAGAAAAGTTTAATGGATACAAGCACTCTCTTATACCCCAGCTTTTTCTTTCCCCCCTCAAAAGAGGGGAAAAGATACATATTATTGTAGAAGATTTACAGGTCCTTCCAAAATTAAGTTTGTAGTACAACTGAAGGCATAATTTTATCTGCTGCTATAAGAAATACAGCTTTTCAAAACTCAGTACCTACACCTTTAAGATTCATTTATTATAAAAGAACTCCTTGTAATATCTCTGCCAGTAAAAGAAGCAGGATGTAAAATTCCTCAGTCTGGTACAACACTCAAAATAAATACTAAAGACATGGCCTGGAAGTGGAAAAAATCCAAATTTCACTAATGAGCTCTGTTTTCTAATTACCCTTTATTAGGGGTAGCTACAAGGGAGCAAAAACTAAGCATCCTGCTAGAAGTATAGAACAATCCTTTCTTCACTTCGTTAAGCTTATAGCAGACAGACCACAGGTAACTTGCCTACATCCCTATCATATTCTACAAAATTAATTTATTCTCTGGTTTAAGACTTGAATTGTGTAAGCCTTCCCAATAGTTCACCTCAAAACCAGACATAGCTGACATTTGCCACCCAGAAGAACAAAGCTGTTATTTCGTCAATGCCAACTGAATTCACTGGTTTAGAAAACCCAAGGCATTGTTGGGTCATGAGGTCTCAGAAACAAAAATGTGGGGCAGCTTGTGATCTCAGCACAAGCCTGAAGAGACATGGGTCTGCACATGCTGATATAAGCAGTCTGATGTTGGCAGCTAGGACCCTAATTTACGTGATCCTCAGCAAACCTTACTTGTCCTCCTCCCTGCTCCTCTCTCAGGGGTTGCTGAGCATCCTCTCCCTTGTACTCAATCTTTCCATTCAGTGCTTCAGGGCACATGATTTTCCATCAGAATCCTGATCTCTCCATTGCCATGGTGACGATGAGACACTCTTGATGCTTCCTTACACTTTTTACTCCCTCCTAAGATGTTATCTGCCCTCTCAATGGCCGACCTGTAATCTACAATTCCTGTTTCCTTTGTCTGCATTTTGAAAGTTTTCCTACAGAAATTCTGACATCAGCTTGATTTCTCTAAAAAATTTTGCTTTCTTTGTCCGTATGCTGCTTTCTCATCTAAAGAATTTGACTACTCCCATTTACACTGAATCTGCAGTTTCAGTAGAAAATGTTCTCCCACTTAAACCCTCTCTCAGTAACGGTACTTTTATCTTTGACACAAATCCCTTAAATTTCTATCAAAGAAATATGATCAGGTGAATATAAGGTGCCTTTGTCTTTCCTTCTCACAGAAAAAAAAAAAAAATAAACATACTATTTTATCTTTTACTTCCAATTCTATCTCTTCCAAATTTCCTTATACTCACAGACTGTTTCTTACATACACCACTATCTTTTTGTGCTTTGTTTTAATTCTAAGCAGAAACATAAAACCTACAAAATAAAGGATCATCTTCTGATGTCTTTAATCTTTCATCCATGTATTCCAAACCTCAAAGAATGCAACACCTCTAGTGATGACAGAAAATAAGTCTTATACAACATAACCACCATACAAATGCGCTCTTCTGCCAAAAAGGACAGGATCTGATGTGAAAGCTCCTAAGGGAGTAACAAGGTTGGAAAAAAATGGGACATTTCTTTATTTACATGAGTTTGAAGGACCTGTTAATTAAATGATAGTTCCATTTTACCCACTCTTGTATGTGATTTGTAACACTTATAGGCACATCTGTTCCATATCAGGTGAACTTCTCCAGTTTAGTAGTTTTATCACTTTGACACTATTTCCATATTTCAATTCCCTAATCACAGGATATATGTTACCAATTCTTCAGAAAAGTTGATACAATGCAAAGTGATTTGAATGTGTAGCTAAAAGTACAAGCAGATAAATCATACCACTGCAACCTGAAATAAAGTACCATTTGAATGAACATAACGAATAAACTCATGGCTTTCAGTTGGAGAATGAAAATACACACCTGAAAAAAACCCCATGTCTGTCCTTTTAATCTGAGTATATGATCTTTTTAGAAACCATGGGTGACACCTTTAAAGATTTAACTGGTGATTTAACTTCTAGGTTGACTGTAGTAGATCAGATAAGACCAAGAGTAAACCAGCTCCTCAAGCTGGTTATTTCAATATTAATGTCATCAGCAGGGGTAATTAGTTGAAACAAAATTTTTTGTACTTAACTAAACAGAGCTATGAAAATTATTTTCATACCCTTTCTTGGGTTATCAGTCTCTAATTTAAGACCAGAGGTGGGGAAGAGAAAATTAATTGTTATGAAGCTGCAATCTGTGATGATGTATTACATTTTAAAGGTACTTAGAAAGAGATACTCTTCACTGAGGAAAAGCAATATTTAAACACACTTACTTTGCAGGAAGGTGCTGCAAGGCAGGGGGAGTCAAAGCCATATATTCCAAGATTCATTTCGGTGTTTTCTTCATACATTGTCTTAATGTTTTCTCTTCCTGAAGGTATGTTTTGGAACTAAAATAAAGTGGTTTTGAAGCAGCATTAGCAGAATATCTTGGATGTATCAAGTGAAGTAAGAAGGAAGGACTAGAAAAAAAATGAACCAACACTACTTTAAAGAAAAGCTTATCTTCATAATACTAAAATATTTCATTAATTTATTCAGATTTCATCATACATTTCACACTGAAATCTATTTTTTCCCAGACTAAACCAGACTAGTTTAACATTTTCAAGATATTTCCTTTACTTTTTATGTACCTATGCTATATTATGGATGAACTGCCTAATATTTTAATAAATGTGACACAAGAAATGTCAAATTGTTTTTAATTTAATGCAATATAACACTGAAAACCCATTGATATGGCTTATATACATTTTAAGGCCCACAACTCTGCTTAGTTTCCTGAAGAACTTTTTTCCCAGCACAATGTATTTCCAATCTGTAACAGACACATTTCTTTATTAAACAAAACTCTCCCATTCTCATTTTTCCTACATCAATTCCACTTATCCATGTTTTCTCATGTACTTCATTCCACACCCAAGGCAGTTACACTATTGGTGTCCTCTTCTAATACTTTTAAAGAAGTGACTTGCCGTTTGTGTAGCTAAATTAACAGCAAATTTCAGCCAAAATCTTTGTTGGGTCCAGACACGTAAGCTAACTGGATCCAAATAATGGCATAATATTCCCCAAAAGAACTGACAGCACAGATCTTTACATGGCATATATTTTAAAGGAGCAAGAAAAGGCCTTATTATCTTCATTGAGGAAAAGTAAAATTCAAACTCACTTGCATTAAGTTTATGCGGTGCATCAGAAGCTGAGACTGTATCCTCCATGCTAATTATACTGTAAATTATACTAATTTCCTCATCTTATTTATAAGCAAAGTATATTAAAATAACAGATAATAGAAGATTTTACATTACTGGGTTTAAGATTAATTATTTTAGACAAGAGAGACCACGAACATCGATAAATGTCATTACAGAGTTTGAGGCATTTGAGAGTGTTTAGAGTATTAAGGGACAAAAGTGACATGACATTTTATTAATTGAAAAATTAATGAGAGAAATAGTTGTTTGAACAGTCATGGATTTTTTAAATTCATTTTGGCAAGATTTACTAACTATGAAGCAAAAAAGTAGATTCTTAAATAGAATTTTAGGCCACCATTTAAAAACTCCTCTTTATGGGTATGACCGTATAATACTGAAAGCACAGTCGTGATTTCCAACTGGATTGTACAATTTTCGACATAGTTTAGTAGTAGAAGCCCATACTATATTTACAGACATATGTTAAAGATGCAAGCTATTCTCAAAGATACTGTTCTCCTAGAGATGTCCCAATTATAAGCATGAAGACACAATCTCTTCCATAAGTTCAGAATTAGAAGAGCGAGAGAAAATACCTGCCAATTTAGAAGAGTTCTTCCGTGCAGTGCCTCTATGTATCTCTTTGGAAGAAGGATCTAAAAGTCCTTCCTAAGAGATAGATTGCTCCCATATCAGACCACCACCCTCAGGTCCTTACTGGTTGACACAACTGTGATCAGCTGCACCATTTTACTCTAATTGTGTTACTAACCTTGCCACCGAGGAGATCAGGTTATGTACTACCAGTTAGCAAATACTTCATACGCAAAATCTTTTGGGGCATGAGAAGGTCGGTTAGGGGTATATGAGCTCCACCATTATGTCTGTGTATTTGTTCTCCTTTTCACTAGGGTGCACATGACTGTTCTGAGCACAAGCACTGTTCCATTAGGGTAATTGCACAGCCAGGCAATATCACTGACCACTGGTCACCAATCAATACTGCTGCTTAAGCACGGGATGAAAGCCAGATTACAGGCAACCAGCTCTCACATTGCAAACCTTCCTGTCTGTGCTGACGGTTGAATCCTTGCATTTCTATAAAATGTACATATCCATCTTACTTTCTGACTTGTGCTTTGCATTTGCATTTGCAACTGACCACAGCAAAAATCAATGCCAGTCTATTAGAGGCTGAATCTGAAACTACTTAGGAAATGTCACAGAAAAAAAAAAAAAAAAAAAAAAAAAAAAAAAAAAAAAAAAAAAAAAAAAAAAAAAGTCTTCTTAGGCAACTGCTTTCCTTTGAAGACCATCAAAGGCACGAGGTTCTTCCTTCCATTTAAGCACTGCAGCTATGTTATGGGACATCTGATTTTCAAAATGTCAGCAATACATTTGGATCCATATTCACTCTCAGTCAATAGAAATAGAAGATTAGAATTTGCTGCAGCAATATTTTGTTTGCTGATCTTAGAAACATTCACAAACAATGAATGTGGTTTCAGCTGTCAATATACTATTTTTCCAATCAAAAAAAGTTTTGGAACTTGGAACAAATTATGAAAAATTTAAATGAGAAAAATCTGAGGGCAGACTTAATCTATTTGTTTTCTCAATGGTCTTTGCTCCCAAGAAGTACATTAGATAGAGAAGAATTTCTCAGTGGGTTGTGCAGGAGACTTTAGCATTTTAAATCAGGCAAAATGCATAATTCAGTGCTGGGATACTATAAACACACTATTGCACAGCATATATTGTGCATAATAGTTAACCTACACATGCAACCTCTATTCAGATTTATTTATGTGCACTGATTCCTGTTTTGGAAGCAATGAAGAAATATCAACATACTTATCTGAATGGATGTTTATAAAATTGAGAATTACAAAGGAGCTGAAAATTAATCCCCTGATTAGCAGAAATAACACAGGCAGAATTTCAAATATCTGTCTCTGGACACTGTGAATATCAAGACAGCAGTGTAAACATTAAGATACTACAAGGTTGACAGAAGAGGCAGGTTACTACATAGTATGATTGAGAACAAAATCCTTATTTACTTGCACGATACTTATTTATGAGCTTATCTTCTGTCACTTGTTATGAAGAAGGTCTGGTGTTCAGAATTGTCAGAAATCATGTGATGGATTTTACAAGGACAGATTTTCATTCTCACTAAATACAATACAGTTATCAGAGGCAGTTTACGCTCATTAGTACTAACTTTTTTCCAATGTTTTGGATGTGATGATGGCCACTGCAGTTGGAACTCCCTTCCCACAACTGCCAGCAACCATTGACAAATCTTCCAAATCACAGCACTTTGTTACCCTGGCATTTGCATTACCCGCCTGTCTTCAGAGGGGTTTGATTTTGTGTCTGAGAAACCACAGAGCAGTCTATTCTTTGAGAGTAAGAGGATGTGTAATAATCCACATGAAAAAAAAAAAAATAATGCTTGCTTGGTTCGTGCCCACAATTATACTTGTGTAATATGACAAAAGTCTAATAATTCAAATAATGTAACTATTTCAAAGACTCTTGTGACAGCAGGTTAAAAGTAATTTAGTCATCTCTTTCCTTCCCATCTTAAGCATATTTTCCATTTGAAGCTATCCAAGCAAAGCATGGTTTAAAAGAAGTGAAACATGTTCTTGGAGCCACAACACCATTTACTAACCTCAGTATATGTAAATGAGTGAGTCCTTGATAAATAGGAATAAATAATGTGTAAAGAAGCAGACAGTTATCTTTTACCTATTTTTTAAAGAAATCTATTATTCTCCAATAAAATTAAAATAACAATGAATGCTCCTCTCCCTGAAATCTTCCTATGATCTCTGCCAAGTACAGTGCAAAATGCTGGGTGATGGTAATTCCTCTGGCACTGGCAGTATTCTTTCAGTAGGAAACCAACAGCAAGCCCTTTTAAAACTCTGACATACATACTTTGCAACAGGACATGGCTACATGTTTAAACTTTCATTAATAAATCACAAGACATATCAGTTAAAAGACACCGTGGATGTGGAAACTCATTACAGGTCTGCAGGGAATTACAACCCAGGTTTGTAAACTGGAGAAGCAGCTCTGTTACACCACCAACGTTGCTCACAATGGTAATACTGGCAAAGGGTGAAAGCCAGTCAATACTGAGGAAAAAAAAATATCTGGAGGTGAAGGTGTTAGTTCTTTTAGTATGAACAGTGAAAAATTAAGGTTCTTTAATGTAAGCATATTTGTTCAAATTAGGAATACAATAGCATGGGTCAGTGAAACAATGCTTCAAGCTGACCACAGAGATAAGACTGGATGGAAGGTAGGAGACATGGAGTCAGGGTCATGCATGGATTTTCAAAAATATGTAGTATTTTCATCCATGCATTTTATGTAAACCCTTCTCCCTCTCCACATTCAGACTGTGACAACCATCACGTTTGCCTTCAAGCTCTTTTCAGTTCAAGATTGTGCATATCATATTTACTTCAAGCACTACTGCAAATTGTTCTATTTATTATGATGCTTTGAATTAATGCTTTCACCTCCACATCATGCTAAGCAATCCTTCACAGCCAAGAACCAGTAATTAACAGAGACACAAAGGGAACACACTGGTAACACAGCTTTGCTGAGTTGTCCTGGAAAGACAGATGTGCAGCAAACCAATTTCACTTTGAAATAAAGTTATCAGGTAGATATCAGGGGAATTCATATAAGAAAAAAAAAAAATTAAATCTCAGTGAGATATTAATAGAAATTTCTACACCCAAAATAAGTTGTGAACTGATGCAGAATGATAAATGTTATTCTCTATAAAATTATTTCTATGAAACATTCCTAAAAGCTGTGAACTCTTCCATAGTGTTTTCATTCTTTACTCAGTTCTATACAAAATGTGAAAAACCAGAGGAAGCCTTCTGATGTATTCTATATGACTTGTAAAGGAGAGAAAGAAAAATATGCCGCATGAGATTCAGGGGCTTATTCACTGTATAAATAGTGTTGTGACTGCATTATTTTCTGGATGTAAACCAAGTCTGTTGCCTCTCCCAGTTTAATCCTTTCCAAGCTGAAAACGCTATGGAGCAACAATATGAAAAGAAAATATTTTTTACTGAAAATGTGAAAATAAGACAATAGTAATACAAAAACAAATCCAGACCAAACAAACAAAACACCCCTCCTTGCCCTGAAAGATACAATTGTGGTTAGGAAGAACTAAGGGTATGAAGTATTGGGCAGAAAAAAAGTACTCTGGAGATGAGAAGGCTCTAGTGAGACTTTGTAGCAGCCTTCCAGTACTGGAAGGGAGCTACAAGAGACCTGGAGAGGGGCATTTTACAGGAGCATGCAGTGATAGGATAAAGGAAATGGCTTTAAAATGAAAGATGGTGAATTTAGATTAGACATTAGGAAGAAATTCTTTACTGTGAGGGTAGTGAGGCACTGAAACAGACACTGACCAGAGAAGATGTGGATGCCCCACCCCTAGAAAGGTTCTAGGCCAGGTTGGATTGAGGCTTTGAGCAATCTGGTCTAGTGGAATGTGTCCCTGACCATGGTGGGTGGCCTGAAATACAATGGTCTTTAAGGTCCCCTCCAACCCAAACCATTCTATGATTCTGCAGATGCCTAAGAGGTTGAATACACTCATTGATCCCACTGAAAACTAAACATCTTTTTCCTGATGAAGGGTTACTCTTCAATCCTACTACACACAATTGCTTGAACCAATGCATGTAGAGCAGCTACAGCATGCACCTAAGACAACCTATTATGTGAGAGTTACAACATTAGTTTTTAGTTTTCCTTTAACTTATGGTGAAACCACATGTTAAACTATAGAAAAGCATCTCATGGTCTGAGACAGCCTCCTTTACTCTCATGTAATACAAACAGGCTGGTTCTGCCACTGCTGGAAATTGGTAATGCTGCATTAAAATCATGCAATTCTATGGGGTTTTTTTATTTGTACCTTTTTATGAGGCTGTCTCAGAGCACTTTAGGAGTCAAACCTGTAAATGTCTGTTATTCTAAAATAAACAGCACTCAGCATGACACAAATGACATTTTGTGAGGCTCCAGGAGGGAGTAAAGTAGCACTGCCACAGAGTTCCTTCTTCCTCTCTAAATGTCATTACTCTTTTTGATATACTAACATAAATCACTTATCCAGTTGGACAGCACAGCATGTCACTCTAGAAGCGATTCCAGATAATGAAATACATTTCGCACACATAAACACAAAATACAAAGCAATGCCAAATGGTTCCTAATACTTTACTTACTCAGCATTCCATTTGCCAGGTTTATTGTTCATGTACATAATAAACTTGATTGCATGCTGCAGTAGCTTTGTTTATTGGTTCAACCTCTTGAACTCATTCCATATTCATTTTGGTGTTCATCATTTTTTTGTCCACGTGTTGTACAGAATCCAAACAGTCGAAACAATATTGTGTGCATACTTGGTGGAGTACATAGGAGGAGTATGCTGAGATTATTTCCCTGTGCCTGATTAAGGGCAGAATAAAAAGATCTCAAAGAATATTAAACATGTAGTCCAGCAGTTTCCTGGGAGATTTATGAGTTCTGTTCAATGTTTTGTCCAGTAAATCAGAAATACAAAAGTATCTATGGATACATATATACATCAATCGGCCAATACTATTCAGATACAGGTCAATTGTATCAATCTCTTTTGCCAGGCAAACTGGCACAATCCAGAAATGCCAGACAACAAACCAAACCAATTTCCACCATATACATTCAATGGAGACATTAAACGCACCGCCCCCCCCCCCCAAAAAAAAACCCCCAACAAACAACAAAAAACCAAAACCTAACCCCCCCAAATACTTCAACAGAAAAAGCATGTAATGTGTTGTTCACTGGCCTATGTGGCTGCCCATTTTATCCACTTTGATTTTAAAGTCTCTCATTTTCATTCACTAGGCAGTATAATGAGAAAGAAGAAAATATAGTGAAACATTTTCAGTAAGTTTTAGAGGAAAAGGAAATAGTCAGAGTCATCTGAACAAATAACAAAGCGAGATACTTCATTCCCTCTTATCTGAGAAAAAAGAAGTATGATAGATTTTCCGATCTCTTGTTGCATTCAGCAAGCTTTTGTTTTAAATTATGAGATCAAGACTTCTCCTTCCTTCATGGAAGAAGTGTTCCAAAACATCTGCAAAAGAATAACCTTCGCATCCTACTTAGTCACCTCAGAAATACGCATTTCGTGACTGCTACCAAACATTTGATGGCTAAGCAGTTAGTATGACATTATTGCTTCAGATATCATGCGTTACTCACTTCTACATTCCTGACTTTTTTGGTTCTGTTTTTGCATTCTTTCTAGGCTTGTACGGGGAACATGAATACTTTTAGGGCACCATTTCTCACTGACTCCATTGTTGTATTTTGGAGACCAAACCTTGACTGGCCTTTTGCTGCTATCACAATTATGTTCTATGAACACTGTCACTTCTCTCTTATGTTAGGGGAAAAAAAAACAAAAGTGCAAAGTTGACATGATTTTTTTTCTTTAAATTTCTTTGAAGCTAGGAAAAGTTTAAAGTAATGTCAAAAACACAGCATCTGACAAGATTAATATATTTGTGAAGTATTACTAAATTAAACCAAATGCTTAATGTACATGTCATTAATTTAATCTTATAGTTGGACAAATGCAACCAGAGAGGGTAGAAGAATTGCATTCTAAGAATTATAAAGCTAGCAGCTGCCACATGATCATATGGATGGGTGCAATTCCATAAGCAAACGAATGGTCTTAGGCTGCTTCTCTGTCCCAGGCATTCTCTCTCCTATCTCTTCTGCTACTTTCAGCACATTTAAACATATTATTTGCCATCTTTAAGTTCTGATCATCTCCTCACATTACAGGAAAAAATGAAATAGCTGCAACTGAGTTGCTTCCAGAATGAGGATCTTCACAGATTTACTAGGACTGCCCTACACTTAAATTCAATTCCCATGACGTGAGGCAGACTTAATACTTTTAGTAGCGAAGCACATGCTACAGCGCTCATGTCATCATACTGCTTTTGGTAGACAGTATCCCTGTGTGAAGTGGCATTGTGTAAGCTCTCAGACACCAGTAAGGCTCTGGTTTTGGCTGCTTGTGTTATGAGGTAAGATTATGGTTCATTAAAAACATTGTTTACAGTAGACTGCAACACTGAGATATCATAAAAAATTTATGGAGAAAAGGAAAAGAGTGAAAGATGTCCCCGTCCCTCTGAAAGAAAGAAAAAGAAAAAGAAAAAGAAAAAGAAAAAGAAAAAGAAAAAGAAAAAGAAAAAGAAAAAGAAAAAGAAAAAGAAAAAGAAAAAGAAAAAGAAAAAGAAAAAGAAAAAGAAAAAGAAAAAGAAAAAGAAAAAGAAAAAGAAAAAGAAAAAGAAATTCTGGTGGAATATCAATATCAATAGCACATTCCACAAATTTTGCTCCACAGGTTTCTGCTTTCAGCATTTAAACTTTAAAAATACTGTAGCATCTATCTGTGAAGCAAATTTTTTAGGAGCTATAGTTACAAAGCACTTGATGTCTTCATATATTTTTAATCAATCCATATAAATACCTTTGTTGCACTCTGAATCAATAAACTCTTTGGAATATTTGCAGTAATGTAAACTCTTACTGTCTTATTTAATTGTCTAGCTGATCAATATATTTATTTTATAATTGCATAAAATCATCCTGGCCAGTTTTAATAGTCAAGAATTTATGACCATGGCAACCATAATTTCCATATTTGTCATGTCTTGGCCCTATTGTTTTTAAAATAATTTTAGAAGCTTAAACCCTTAGTAACATCAACTTTAGACACCTAAATTTCCCCTCTTTTCCAGTACTAGATTGCTTTCAGATTCTGGATTTATGCAAATTATGATTTTGCATAGTTTATATTTCTGTTTTGTTCTGTGCACTACAGGATAGAATATTTTATTTACATGATTTCAGATAATTCACCTTCTGGGTTGAAGATGGCATTCCCCAAGGATACTAATCATGTTCAATTTTAATGGCAACTTTTAAAGGAAAGATTTACCATACTACTTTCAACTTTGCTAATTTTTACTACAGAGAAATTACTGTTTTCTCCTAACCGACCTGAAGAATTGTCACTTGGGAAGCAGTGCTACTGTAACACTTTCTACCATGCAGGGAAAAAAAAAAAAAAAAAAAAAAAAAAAGGAAAAGTAAAGAAAAAAAGAAAAGAAAAAAAGGCCCCTCTTTTATTTATTTAGTAAACCTAAAAGTTTGTATAAAATACAGCAACTACCAGGAACACAGATTATTTTCTGAACTGTGTGCAATGACTGGAATACAGCTTTCCTTTAACTAATGAAAATAATCATGAAATTCAGAAAGCCATTTACCGCACATTACTTCTTTTACAAGATTTTCATTGCTCTTACCGTGCAACATATCTAAAGATGCTGGCAGATGGAGAAAATAATGGGTAGACTAGAGCCATCAGTTATACATAGATCTGTTGAAAATTCTATCTTGATGAGAAGAGTTAAATATCTATGAACTGCTTAACTTCTGCCTTTTGTAATCTCTTTCCTATCTCTCTCGCCCAATCACATTGTACCTGTTTCCTATGGATGCATTGGCTGCAGCAATCTTCCTTACAAGCACTTCATGCAGAACCCTCCAGAAATCCTTGGCATTGCTATCCTTTACATAAAGACAACAGAGGGCTAAATTGTTTAAGCTGTAATTTCTTCCGTCTTCTAAAAGTCAATTCTTGTTTTCATGACAAGGGGGATGTTGACATTTCCTTTGGTACACCAATATTGACTCTTTTTGCTGAATGTCTATTGCAATACTTTTACTACTGAGGGAAAACATTAGAAAATGGTTATTGGCTTTTTCTTTTATACTATGAGATATGAGAGACCTAAAATTGTGCTGTGAGCTTCCTGCACTGAGTTTTCTCTCCCACTAATCCACATCCAATTTCTAAGTGATAAAGTGGGATCAAATTTTCAATGTGCAAGGATATAAATGGAGATTTACACAAATAAAGTCAAGAATGTGAAAACAAGGTCAGGTCAGCACGTGGAGACAGACGGGGGATTAAACAGGTGTTGATAGATATGTAAATTCTCATCATGGTTACACACACGGTTTCTCCTGAATTCAGTTAGGTGGCAGTTTGCTAGATGCAATCTCCAGCTTCTACCAGAGATGGCATCACAATTCAAAGGCAGGATGTCACTCATCAAGCTTTAAGAGTAAAAGGGCATATTAAACAGGGAAAATTCACTTTCTGGTTCTCACAGCCTGACAGCATCTGTGGTGGAGATTTTTAGACTACACACTGATACTCTGATGAAGTGTTAGCAAATAAAATACTTAGCATCTCTTTGAAAATTAATAGGATGATTGAGACTAACCTGGTGGATACCATATTCTAACTGCTGAAACAGCAAACCTGCTCGATTCTAAAGGTCACTACTGATCTGTGTCTTCCTTTCAGACCCTCAGACCTCCTTTCTGTGGCCTGGAATCACAGAGCTGGTACTGTGGTTTGAAATTTGCATTGCATAAACAAAATACAGAAGCTCAAACACTCATCTTCAGTTACGTCTCCAAAATGTCAGTATCTGCAGTGATTAAGGTGAGTAGAGTGTGAAACTCTGGCACAGTTGCATCTTTTTATGTGGGTCCATAATTAGAAGTGCAACTAGCTCCTATATGAAAATCACCAATGAGTGTAAATGTCTAGATGAAAACTGAGCCTATAAGATCAACATTTCACAAGAAACTGCATTAATTTAAGATTCTGTTTGAATTAAGTGAAAACTTTTAGTAGCCTCAGTTTACAGTGTCATTATTTTCTCTTGCTGCTGGCTCAAATTAAGTCTAGCCAGACACTAATATCTGGATTCTATTCTTTTATCACCAATAATAATAAGGTATTGTTTTCTCTGTAGTTCATTAATAGCCAAGATGAAAACAGTACTCATTTAGCTTACAGAAAATAATTGTCTTTGAGAACCACAAGTCAACTAGAGTATGGTAGTAGCCATATCTTCAAAACTCTCCTTTTCAGTTAGAAGGAGCTATTTCATACATCTGGTACATCTTTCTGGAATACACCTGTGGAAGTAATGCTCCAAAATGTTAAAATGTCTTAACTTTAAAATGCCAAAGGTGGGTCTCCACTGAAGTCATAACTGCCAAGGAAACAATTTTCAAAAAAAATATTTAAGAGCAAAAATGTATAACTGCACCATAATTGTAAGAACTATAAACAAAGATTCATTCCAACTCCATTAAGTTCTGCTTGAAGTAGAATGATCATCAGAGATGGCAGCCAAAAAACATACTTAGGTTAATTCATCTGATGGATCTTGGAGGAGCTCTGTATCAAGTACTAAATGAGCACTCTTTTCAATGTGCCTCTTAGAGAAATACCTTTTTCGTCCTGGCTTAAATTTTATACCAGGCAGTCTTTAATGACTGTATGTAAGTCTTAAGCTTGTCTATTATATACATACATACATACATACATACATACATACATACATACATACATATATATATATATATAAAAATTGATCAAAATATGAAGGGTTTTTTTTCTGACAGATCTCATCAAACAAAGGGCATAAGGAATTTAATCTAAATTATTTTATTTAGCAAACTGGAAAAATTTAAATTGAAAAACATTTTTTAAGAACTGAAAATTAATGAAACTAAGGAAATTTTAAATGATCAACCACATAACTAATTCAAATAACTGTGTTTGTATGTACAGATACTCTAGATGTCATCTGTCATGCACAGAACATAGAATCATAAAGAGGAGAGCCAAGTGTATCTGTAGCAAGCTGTGGTGGTGTGAGAATTGTTTTTATTAAGTTATTTTTGTAAGATTTTAAAGTTATTTTTATAATGGTTGAGTTCACTGTATATCCCTGTCTTCTGCATGAGTTAGGTTGTTTTGTCTACTGTAAAACCAGACGTTTTCTGTCATTCATTCCTTCCCTGCACCTGTCGCTGTCAATCCCCCCCCCCCTCCTTGTGGTCGCCCTGTCTGTCACTCAGAGACCCTTCCCTGGCTTCTAGAAAACTGTGGGAGGGGTGTCGAGTGATAGGCTGGGGCCCGGGAGACCCCCTCCCATCATTTCGTGGTTGGCCCCCAGTTCTATGGTTCACACCCCCGGTTAACCCCCCGATCCCTGTGACTGGCTGACCGGTTGTCGCCACCCCCGTTTCCACCCCACCTTAAAAACTGCCATGTGCCTGGCCTCAGGGTCTCTCCTGGGCAGCAGGTGCAGCGTGCAGAGCCCCGCGCTCCCTCTGCCTCAATAAACCTACGTTACATCCTGCTTGGGAGAGTCCGCCTTTCATTAGCTGCCGGGGTCGCTTACATCATCTACGTGCCCGTCGCTGACGGTGGGATCCAAGTTCCCACAGGGAGGAAGCGGCGCGCTTTGTCCGCCGCTCCGAATTTACCACGCTGCCACAGTGAGACTGAGCTAGCCTGTGGTCGCGCAGGTCAGCACGAATTGGACACTGGACAGCAAGCTACTGCATCAAGTCAGTACCTACCACAAGTTAAGTCATTAGTGTTGAATCTATTACTACTTTAACATTATTGTGAGACCTATATTTTGTCATTTTAGTCTTTACAAACATTTTATATTTTATATTTCAGTATCTGATATTTAAAAACATTAGTCATATAGAAGTGTTAATGTTGTCTCCAAACTGTTTTCAGTGCCTGCTATGCTATCGATGGGTGTAAAAATCAAGACAAAGGAAAAAAACCCCCATAGTTATACATTAAAATAAACATGCAGATAATTGTTTTATTAGTAAATAAAAAAGTTAAGACACCCTATTTTCAAGAGGTTGAAAGTGCTATATGAAATTTCTAGAAGATTTCATATAAAATTAAGTAGAGCTGATGATATAAATGCAAGGATTGTTTCCTCCTTATTGAAGCAATTGTAATTTATTTAATTTTGCCCCTTCTACATTCTTCTCTTTATGAATCCAATGCTAACTATTGCTTTTTGCTTTCTAAACCAACACAGTTTGGAACGATGAAAATTTACAGCTGAGAAAAATTACACAGATTTATCAACAAAACAAAGCTATTGAAATGCAATGCAGCAGACTGTAGGCCTCACAGAAAAGTACAGTGGAAAAAGAACCCCCAAGAATCTTGCTTGAGCAAAGCCTTCGTGTATATATTTTATCATAATTCTGTTCTCAGCTCCCACTAACTTCAAGGAGATGAACATGCACTCGACTGCTTTGGTGCACAATTGTAGGAATCAAGTTCTCAAAATAAAGCACGTGTTTGCAGGCCATATATATCATGAGTTATGGTTTACCTTAGGGTGTCTGACTGCAAATTATGGGAGTTCAGAAGAAACTCAGTGAGCTGTGCAGCTGAAGGCAGGGCAGAAAATGGTAAGTTGGCCAAGTTTTTCAGTGTCAATTGTTTCAATTCATGAGTCCAAGCAACTAAAATACCCACGTGCTTCTTTGCTTGGACTGAAATTCCCTACGTAGGTGCAATTGTTGCACAAACTGCCAATGTCTGAACACTTTGATGGCAGTCTTTTTTAAGCCTTATTGAATCCAGGAGCTTGGGAAAACAGTGCTGAAATGTTGCAGAAGTCTCAATAAAAAGTCCTTCAAAGGCTTCCCCTTACAGTTCACACAATTTCAAGGGGGTTCCTTTCTGAGGCTAAAAAGCTGTTCACACTGATGTAAAAGGCAAAACCTGAAGCAGAGAGTCTTCTCTGTAAATTCATGCAGCCTTTCAGACCTCTTGGGGATGAGACTTTGGCATCTGATGAGAGAAGCTCAGCTGTGTCAGTGGAATACCTGCATATGCTCATGAGCATAACCACAGGTGTCTGGAAACCTGTGCAGCACCTTGGGAGTCAAAAGGCAGCTTAACCAGACTTTTTTTTTTTTTTTTTTTTTTTTTTTTTTTTTTTTTTTTTTTTTTTTGATAGGTGGCATTACAGGAATAAATAGTGGAATAATAATTCTGCACTTACTACACAGAAAAGTTACAATATTTCATAGGCCATATTTCCAAAAACAGTGACTTTCATACAATTTAGAGTGATGAGAGAAAATTTAACTCTTTAATTCAAGAAATTCCTATCAAGCATTCTCATTTATAATGGTCTTCATTAGTATTTCATGCAATTAATATTTCTCACACAATGTGCTCTATTTTTATTCCTCACTACATACATTATCCCCAAGAAACAGTAAGTTTTCAAATTAAAAGAATGCACAGGCTGAAAACATAACCCACATCAAATACTCCCCTAGAGTTCAGAAACCCTGAAAAGTCTAATAAAACTCAATTGTTTCTTGTTCTTGGTCAGCCATGGATAGCTCCTGTAATCTACTCAGTCTGATGGTTAATTTGCTCATTATAGCCTACTTTCCATGTCCTTGGTCTCTAGTTCATACAGTCGTATTTGCATTTTTGGCACAGCTTCACAGAGGAACTTAGGAGCTGTGGGTAAGTCTGCCCATGACTTTTTTTTTGCTCTTGGAAGCACATAATTTGTCTTTCAGCTATCCTGAATAGCCTGAGGTAAAAAAACATCTCAAAAGAGGATGAAAACTCGTCACCCTGCTGAAGGAGTCAGCAGCAAGCTCTGCAGATGGGCTGAATGCATTCTTAAGTCTTTTTTGTGGAGTTATCCTGGCACAGCCATCCAGCTTGGTAGGGAGTGATTAGTGAAAATCAGGAGATTCTACATTGTGACAGGTAAACAAACATGCCTGTGGATTTTCAAGTAGGTTTCATGTTCTTATCACAAAAATTATCATAACCACTGCATGTGTATCCTCTAGTAGGAAAACTATGAACATACCACCAGATTATGTCTTCTCTCCTCCTAGCAAAATAAACGGATTTCAGAAATGCAGAACTCAAGGTTTTTCTTATTCTTCCAATTTCCTAGGCAAGTTCTAAACTCATTATGTCTGTAGCTACTGTGTGATATGACAGTGATGGCATTCTCTCTCCTATGGAAGCACTCATCTAGCACTGAAATCTGATCTTGTTCCAGATTTCAAAGTCTGCAGTGCTGCAGTACTGAAAGGATACGTATAGGGATATAAAGGAAACTGGTGGCAAAAGAGGAGAACTTCAGTACAATTACAAAATAGAAACTTGCACCTCCCCTGCCTATCATAACACCCAGTGTAGAGAATGGTGGAGGGGAAAGTTGTGCCAACTGAAATATTTACCCTAAGCCAGTGGATGCTTTCTGGGTTTCTAATGGAGTCATAAGTCCTTAATAGTTTCTAGAAATGTCCACACACAATTTTATCATTGTTAGATAATTAAAACCAGCTGCACACTTAATATTTTCATTTAGGCTGCAGTGTAATCTTGAGCCAAATGCATCATTGGTGTAGTTTCACTCACTTCATTTAATTACACCAAGCCTTAAGATGGCCTTATATAATTGTTTCTTAACAAGAGTTTTAGAAGACTAAATTATGAAGCAATATTTATAAAGATTGCTGCAAGTGCGGATTTAAAATTACTGCATTGAGTTAAAAGCTAGAGGCCTCTGGTTGGGTAATCAAATCTCTTTGTTCCAAGCATAATTTTTTGAGTCTGACTCACTTTGTTCTATTTAAAGGCTAGCTGAAGACTTGCAATATTGAGGTTACTTCAATAAGCTGGTATCACCCTTTCCATTTAGCAAACAGAGAATGCTACCACGCTTCATTTGCAATTTGTAGTGCTAGAAAAGTATTTTGTTAGATGTTAAGAGTTGTCTTTAATTTCACAACTCAAATCCTCACACAAATTTTTCTTTCCATGAAAATATGTCTTTTTGTTATTCTATTCCTTCTCTACATCTTCAAAGATAGATGGAAGAGCCATCACCCTTCCCTCAGCTTCTGTGAAGGACCAAGTGCAAGTAACGAAGAACCTGAAAGCTCTCATATGTTTTGGGGAACACTATCGTACATTTAGTTAAGCTTAAATCATAGTAAAAAGGATGAAAGAAATAGGTCAGGCTATCAAAAAAATAAGAAAACCGTCAGGCTACGTGCTTAGCCCACCTGCTTCCTTGCTCAGCTTCCTCTAATAATAAAAAAAATTAAAAATAGTACAAGAGCAGAGAAATTAGCAATACAGAAGGGTAGCACTGGTGTGTGGAAATCACCACAGTAACACAGCTGCTTCAGCCTCAGATTAGGCAGCCAAATGATCAAAAATGGACACAAAAGCAAAACAAATAATATACATTATTGTATAGAAAATGAATAGATAATGGACAAAACATTAAGCCACAGTACAAAATTTGTGCTATAAGAGCATCTCAGAAAATTCAGGTCTGGTCTCCATTTGAAAAGATCTGTGGAAGGTAATGACCCTTATCAAAGATATGAAATAGCATTAGAATGAGGAATAACGAAGCTTATTAGAGGTATTCAGCTTGGAAAACAAAAAACACTTATCACTTTATCTATGTCCTCCTATATTTATGTCTACAAAACACCTTTTTGTCAGTGCCTGTGATGGGCACTGAACTACATGGATATTTTTCTTTTTTATATGCTTTGCTCATTCCTACAGCACAGCTGATATAACCGCATTTTGTGCTCCTCTCTCCCAGAGTCCTGACTGATTCTCAAGCGTGTTCTGACTCTTGCATTCTGTGACTTGCAGCTACTTTACTGAGGCAGCTGCAGCTCAAGCAATCGAGTTTAAAGAGGTCTTATGGCACAGCTGAATCACAATGCAGATGATTGACGCAGAGAAAATGAAGCAGTTCTACTGCTGAAAATTCCCATCTTAGACTGAGGAATACACATATTTGACAATTATTTTCTTGTCAAGATTTCCGGAGTGTTATGTCATAGCGCAACAATGGCAACGCACTGAAGCACTGTTGACCATTTTTACATTCAGTGGTTTTAGAGTCTTTGCTGCAATGCTTCTTAGTAGCTGGCCCTCTTGGATGTCCTGGAAACATACCACAAAGCAGTTATTGTGGTTTAAGCCTTGTCAGGCACTAAGTCCCAGTGGGCTTGCTCACTGCATCCCCCAGTGGGATGGGGGAGACAATCAGAAGGGTAAAAGTGAGAAAATTCTTTTGTTCTGGTAAAGACAGATTAACTCATGAAACAAAAACCATGTGCACGAACGAAGCAAAAAAAAGGAATTCATTCATCACCTTCCATGGGCATGTGAGCATTCAGCCATCCCCAGGAATCCGAGGCATAGTCCCATACAAACTACGGTGAAGAAAATGAATTCTACCCTAGCCAAAACCCTCACAGCAGTGATAGTGACCGCTCCAGGAATCTTGTGAAGATTGCCCATTTAGATACAATGCGGTCATCACTGTTTATCTCATGTGCTCAATATCATCAAGCAGCACAGTCCCCAGTGCCTTCCTTTGAGATTCAAAAGGTACACAAGACTACAGCATTCTCAAAATGTGTTTAGAATTCCTCCTGTGTAAATGATGAGAAAAGCTCAATTAAATAAAAATAAAAATAAAGAAATCCATTCTTCTTAGACTTTGGAGAATTGTCTCTGCAATAAACTACAAGCAAAGACTACTAAACAGGCAGAGCTGAACATCAAAATTCCCAACACTTTTTCCTGATACCCACCCCCTGTCACACAGATTGCAACAATTTCAGGAAAGCTGTAGAAAGAATTAAATTGCTTGGGCGGGCTTTGCCTTTGAAATGTAGAACTAAAAGAGTTTCACTGGTTAGGCATTCAAAAAGTGCTTTGAAATTGCAAACACTCATCAGCTTTCAGCATGAGAAAAGCTTTAAAGCTACAGTAGTCATTTTAATACTATCTCAAATATCCTTTTCTTCTTCCAGAGGGCAACAGTAGAGGAGGGATATTTGCTTTTTTCATTAGCAGATCATACATCTGTGACAGCTGGAGTGACATGAAGGCCAGCAGTGCTCACCACCTGCATGACTGCAGACACTCTCAGGAGCATTTACCTACCTTCCAGATGTTTGTTCTTTTTTTACAGAACAAAACATTTGACCATTCTATTATTAGTCATCTTTATGTTTTATAACCAAATAAGTCAAACAGCAGTTGGTGATCGTACCAAAAAAAAAAAAAAAAAAAAAAAGGAATGAGGTCAAGGAAGTCAGCAGGAAAGGTATAACAATATCAAAATGAGACACAAACCTTCGGGCCAATTATCTAAGGCCTATTCTTTACAATGCTAAGTTCCTTCTGGGTAGACAAACACTCTCAGCTGGATTGTCCTTGTTCAAAGTCGTTAAGGATGAAGCTACTACTTTCAGAAGACATTCTGAATCTAGAAAGTCACTGATCTCAGCATTTCTCTGTGGAAGAAAAAAATTCTTCCCTACAAACCTCAGCTAAGAGCAAGATTATGGCTGTAGGAGGGCACTATAAAGATGAAAATTTGATGTATATTACCTATGCCCATTTGAGAGAGGTTTCTCTGTGGAGGTTTCCCAAAGATAGGCACACAGAGAGTGCAGGAGAGGTGAAAAAGGTGCTCATTCATGTACTTTTATTCCAGGAGTGTTGGCTATATGTTTCTAGTATTCACCAGCCACTATCATAAACCAACGTGACATGAGGGCAACTGGATGGGGATACTTGGGGACTCTGAGGTAGATGGTCCACCCCCCTCAAACTTCACAGATTATGAGGTTTATGCCACAGAATCCTGACTCCTATTTCCCCATCAACAAATCAGTTCTTTCTGTCTCCTTGTCTGTAATCACACATACCATCCCCAGCTGGTCAGGTCTGGCATGCCATACTCGAGAGAGTGAGGGAGAAGATGGGATGCAACACTAGTGCTGTGGGATACTTCAGCTGGTAGAGCACAGTTCCTTGTTACAGGCTGGCACTTTGGCCTCTCTTCTGCATGTCTTCAGTCACTAACTCTGATATGCTGTCACTTTAGGCAGATACTTCAAGGATCTGCAAACACTGTTAGCAACATTCTCCTTCAGAGGCTATTCCGTATCTTCTGCCACTGCTGTTCTGTCACTCCCGGTGCAACTTGACAAGCTGCAGACAGCAGCCGTGAACATTAGATAGTTCATGCAAACTCACAGGGATACTGAAGAACTGAAATTTTTGAGTTGTTTTAACACTTAATTCCATGCAGCATTTAATCTGCTCTGGAGGCCTGACCATTCGAGGGTGACATGACCACCAACAAGGACTTGTAGAACATGAACTTTCTCTGTAAGTCATCTAAGCAGCAGGATGCAGCCCAGGGTTAGAACAAGCAATCACACAGGTCTCTGCACATGGCTAGACAACTGCTCCACTGAGATTTTCACATTTTTCTATACCTGTGGATTTATTCTTTTTGGATGGGAAAGGAGAAAAGTACTGATGTCTTGCTATGTAATATAGTCAAATTTATATATTTTGCCATCTGACAGTACAACCACAGAACTGTATAAAGTTTATGCAGGCTGGTTTTTTTTCCAGTTTGTTTATTTCTTTTTTTCTCAGACACAAAGATGATGCACAGTAAAAAAATGAACCAAACACTTGTTTGAATAATTAAACATGTGAAAGTTAAACTAACCCTAAGCACAATTTTAAAAAAAAAGAGTGAAAAGATTCCTTCAAGGGAATGATGGATGCAGCCCTGCAGGTGGGGCCTCACCAGAGCAGAGCAGAGCAGAGCAGAGCAGAGCAGAGCAGAGCAGAGCAGAGGGGCAGAATCCCCTCCCTCATTCTGCTGCCTAGACTGCTTTGGATGCAGCCTGGATATGTTTGGCCTTTGGGGCCATAAGTGCACGTGGCTGGTTCATGTCCTGGCTCTGATCACCAGGACCCCCAGATCCTTCTCAAAAGGGTTGATCTCCATCCCTTCATTCTCCAGCCTGTATTTAAACTGGGAGTTGTTGAATCTCATGAGGTATCCATGGGTCCCCTTCTCAAGCTTGTCCAGGTCCCTCAGGATGGCATCCAGTTACTCAGGTGTGTCAATAATGACATTTTGGAAAAAGTTTTATGTCACTAGGAAACAATAGAGAGGAGCAAATGCCTGAATTGAGCAGCAATAAGTAGTAAATTTTTTAGGTAAGAGGCTTTAACATCATGATGCAAAACTGAGGCATTCAATAAAAGATTGCTCTCTATAGAAGAACCATATGCTATAATCACCTCTTTAGATTGCATATATACTTCACAGTGGAAGCTCAGAAAGCTTTGTGGAATAAGAACCAATAAATGGAATTAGTTATGTGGCTTTTCTAAAATTGCAGATATGTTGTTAAAGGTGATATACAGTCTTCAAAGCTTTTGACAATGAGGAAGAAGCATTTACCATTATGCTGGCAGTTGCTTTTTGATAAAATATATGACAGTCCATATGTGTGTCTGGAAAGCATATTAAGCTGATATCAAAGTAATTCTTGCAAGTATTAATGCTGGATATCATAGATACTGATGAATATCAAGACCTTATTTTTCATTCCGCTTTTATATGTGCAGAGGAGTAGATGATCAATCAAGAATGTCAGTCAGATTTTAATCACTCAAATAATTAAATAAAGGCATTGTCCCAGCCCTCTGATACACTATTCATAAGTACACACTGCACTTCTGTTAAGGAAGATGGTAACTCTGGTAGATCATTTACATGTGACTAGTATTTCCCAAGGGATAAAGCTCTTGGCAGAGAACAGAAATCAAAATTTAGAACTTATATGAAAAAGTAGTAGTAGCAGAATAAACACCATTTTTTTATAGTACTAGTTGCAAGTACCATGGCAAGATGGCACTTAAGTTCTTTTTAAACAAAGAAAATGTACAATTCATTGGCAAGGAATAAACTGCAACTATTTTGACTTCAAAGCTTTGTATTTGAGGACCATACAGCTCATTGCCCTAAATTTGACATGAACATCAATGGGAATTCTGTGAATGATTTTACATCATCATGTGGCCACATCTGTGTAACAAGCCCACACAGATGGAATCCCTGCAGAGACAGCCTTAGATATGTCACTGGACTCTATGTATAGACTCTGCCTGTATAGAAATCACTGCAGAACCAGGATCTCTACACTTAAAAACCCCCATTAGAAGGCACATATGGTTGGCAATATGTGTTCCCTGCTCAAGAAACAAGTCTGAAAAGGTAACACTATGAATGAGACACTGTCATGCAGAGATTTTAATATTACCTGAATACTTGATTTACTGTGTCATTTGCAGCTTCAGCGTTCTGGGTCTTCATCAGCACTGTACCTCAGAAATCAGAGAGGAGAAAATGGTGGGTCTTTGTCTTGCTGAAAACCAGGCGTCCATAGTTTGTCAAGGAAAAGAGATGGTATGGAGGAGCTTATCTAATTTTTGATGGAGTTACACTCACATAAATCTTTCTATAATGACTCTTATCTACAGCAAATTGTAGGAAGTATTCCTAGAATATAAAATAAGGAGAGCACTTCAAAAGATGCAATAATTGTGTGGGTAAGAAATATAGATTATGATCTCCATCAAATAAAATTATTCAGGATAACATTTGCAAGATAACTTGAGTGAACATTTTTTAACATGATGCACTTATTAATGACTGTTTATTAAAATAAATAAGATAAAGATATTTAGAAAAAAATGGGTCATGTTTATTAAATGTAACAGGACTTTCAAACATTATAAGTAGCCTAAATTTTTTTGATCATGTTGCAGTTTTAAAATCACATTCCCCAAGTTTTGGGTTCACTTTGTCTCCAGCGTGTCTAAAATCCAAAATGAAAGAACAAATCACAACAACCTAGAGCCCAGCCCTGAAACGTATGTGTCATATAGACTAATTTCAGTTGGTGAAAGTTGTCACAACTATGCCACTGTGGCACTTTCCATAGTTTCATCATAGTCCAGACTCAAGCAAGAGTTTGGACTAAAGTGTTTACTCCAGCCTAGACTTTTGCTTTGAATTCATGGTCAGCTCCAAAACAGTCTCCTGAAACAGTTTCCTGAAACTGTTAACAGGCTTTCTGCAGAACAGAAAAACATTTCTAAAAGGAAAAATATTTCACTGAGGACCATCCTTAGAATGAAACAATATGGAAAGCAGAAACAGTACAAATTGGAGCCATTAAATCCACAGCTAGTAAAGGGTTGAGCTTATTTGCCTGGCACACAATCTACTAAGCCCTAACTCCCCATTCCCAAATAAGACAGGCCATCTTGGGTGTCTTCAGAATGGCTAGTCAACATCTCTGTTTTCAAGATTTATAAAGACATATCAAACCTGCATCTACTTCTTTCCTCAGTGAAATGGCATCCGTTATTTAGTGCCAAAACTTTAGCAGCTGGGAATCGAGAGGGCAAGATGTGCTGGTATGTCAACTACAGCCAGAGTTCTCTGTCTGCAGAGAAAAGTTTCACAAACAGAATATACACATTATTCAAAGATGGCTCTGCAGTAACTGACATACATCTCAGAGAAAAATGGCCACTACATGATTCCCATACCATTTTTCTTGGATTGTCAAAACTGGTCATATTTCCCGTTACTGTGAAAAATACAGCAGTTTTAGTGATTTCAGTTTAAACGTAGGCCCACAACCACTGCCAAGCAGTGAATGAATTAGTGCTTAGAAAGGAAGTTCAAGGTCACCTAGTATAAAGAATCCTTCTGTAAGTTTAGAGATGGCCTATAAGGAGCAGATTTCAGAAATGTTATCTGGAAATGTAGAGTAGCTGATACAGCTCCTCATGCCATAGGGTGTGGTGTGTCCACATCTCTGACCTGCAGAACAGCCCAGGGGCAGAGGGGGTGAGCACTCATCAGAGAATGACCACACCAAACCAACTTTTCTTTAGCAACAATCTGGGTTGTGAGCCAGATAAGTGAAAAGGTTGATAAGAAGCAGACTGTTCCAGGAGAATAATGCTTTTTAACATACCAATGTCCTCCTTCCTGATAAGGCCCAGGTGTTCATTCACATTCACCTGCAATCCTGAAAGTGTCCCTCCCTTCTGATAAGGCACAATTGGCACAACTACACAGGTGTGAGACATAGCTGTCATGTCTTTGATGGTCATGAACCATCAAAGACCCCTGAAAACACCCTCAGACTCACTTCTGGGGCCTTCCACCAGAGGACTCTGCATAATCCATGGTGTTGCCTCAGTGTAAAACTCACCCCCAGGGGAGGTACCTGAGCATTCCCAGCTCAGTCTTAAATATTGACCCATTGAACTTACTGTTTCGAGCCCTCTGCTCACACCCAATGGATGAAGACTGCAACCATTGACATCTATATTGCAACAGTCAGCTTTGCCTCTGGATTCACATCTGGTGGTATCTTTCCTCTACTCTCATCCTTACTTCCTTTTTTTTTCCTCATATATTTTCTTAAGAGGTACAGAATAACCAAAATGGCGACATAACTTTTCCATTGCAACCAAATTTTTCCTTAAAAACCTGCCGCATATATACGTGTATATATATTGGTCATTCAGTGGCATTTTACTCTAATCTGTCCCAAGGGATCTATTGACAGAAACATCAGTTACATCACCTCAGCGGCGGGTCATAACAGCTGTCAGCGTATGTCTTGAGTTTTACACATTTTAAGGGAAAGAAAGGGTGATAGCATTCAGCTGTAAAATAAATCTTTCCCCTTGTCACTGACACAGAAGGTAAGCAATATGGCATCAAACCTCACCTGTGTAATTCCTAGCAAACCTTAAATCCCTTATTTGGATCAATACAAAGTATTTATGTAGAGTGCTTTGGCCAAATTGTTGAAGTAGATCAGATGTTTACAAACTTACACATTGTCACAGGTTTTCTTCTCTTACACTTTCTGCACTCTGACATGGCAAGGTTGAAAATATTTATTAGAAAATTAAACCCATCCTATTGCACTAGGGAGCCCATGGTAAATACTTTTGTTGTCAACATGAGTTAGGTTTTTTCTCTTTTTCATTCCCAGCATTAGATGCAGCAATGTAGGTCCTCAGGCCCAAGGCTATATAAAGAGAGCAGAGAGTAAAAGGAAAACATAGGACAAGAAAATAGTTAAGTCCAGTCATGTCTGCTGACATATTTCTCAGTCCTAATGAAACCATCCTCCAGGATTTCTCTATGGCTCACAAACAAGCAATCCCATCTGGCATTCTGACATTGATGGGGCAACCCAGTGAATGAAAATGAATTAGTACTGAGCATGTTATAGAAAAAGCAGATTGTTCCTGAAGACAATGTGGCATGATATGAGGGTTGTAGGGGTTGGAAGGTGCCTTTGCAGTAATATCTTGCTGGGTATTTTACCTGTGGATTTTCAAAGGATAAGAGTTGCAGTGCGACCACAGGGACACAAATGACTGTTTCTGAATTATGATGCCTCCTTGTCCTCTCTCTAGAAAATTACCATATATTCTGTACTTAATTTTCAGCAATAATATGTATCATACCAAATAAATAGTATTCTATTCTATATAAAAGTGTCTTCTTACTAGTATGTTCATAGAAGCCAATTTTCAGACAGCACACTCAAAGATATTGTTTACTTCAGTGGATGGACACCAGTCAAGACAAAATATTTATTTGGAAAGAGAAACCAGTGATGGATATAATATTAGAACTGCTGAGTGTTTCTGAAGATTTTTGTAGAAGCAAAGGTGCCCAGACACTCTTCTGAATTCAATGTATGTCAGCCCATTTTATCAAGAGAAACAACTGACATGACTTTTTTTCTGATGACACAAGCCTTGCCACATGTCAGAGTATACTGCTCCATTCCCAATAAGATTAAGTTACTCTCTCAATTATTTAAAACCATATGATGAAATTCACAATAAAAATGTTAAAAGATACATTAATTTGAGAGGACTAAAACTGCTACCATGAGTAACTTCATAAATAAGATTATGTGAGTTCTTTTTTTTCTTCCATTAAAAAACATATTTTTTTTAACCATCTGGTGAAGAGCAACTATAAATACTAGGATAATCTGCTTGGTCAAATCCATTAAGCTTGAACACATCCTTAGGGAGCTATTGATTATCTCTTAGCCTCTCTTTCAAAGCAGATCATTAAATTTGTTACTCGGGAAATGCATCCCACTTAACACATTGGCCTCATGGAGGCTTTTGAGAACCCTAAAGTCATTCAATTAGAACTAGTTAACACAAACAAGCTTTTAAAGAAAAAAAAAACCATATAGGATTATGTGGTCCAAATTCTAATCCTATTACTTTAGTTTCCTCATAAGAAAGATTTAATCTTACAATCTTAGCAAAACTCCATGGATAAAAGATTTTCTTCTGAAAAAAAAACAAATAAAAATAAATTGCTTTGCTGGCCCACCTAGAATTAAAGCCTAAGAAATCAATATTTCTGTGTTGTAGCCTGATAGCCATTTTTCTTTAATGCTACTAAACTCTGAAAGGGCTTTTTGACTATTAGCCCCAAGACACAAGCCTCTAACTTCTAATACTGCCCAAGGAATCTGATTTCCTCCAGATTTCATATGTTAATTTGCAAAGCGCCATAACATAAAGTCCTATTGAAAGAAAATGAATGCAATAAAATTTGTCAATGTTCTCACCTAGACTTACTTGTGAAAACATCTTTTAGAAAGTGTGTCTTAAATGGAATTTTATAATGGGTAAAGAATAAGATCACTTCCATGCTGAATGTGAACAGACAAGGACTTCCTGTGCTTCTTTAAAGTGATTTGAAGAAGTTTTTGTTGCCCCTGGCATCTACCTGTGACCATGACTCAAGTTCACTTAACATTAATTTTATGTCGATACATCTCAGTGTGTTTTCAGGGTGTCCAGGTCATTTCTTTGCCCATAAACCTACAATCAAACTCCTAACCCATAAACCTATGATCAAACTCCTAACCTTTCCTGCATATGTTTCCATCCAAGAGCATACTGTCAACAGTCTAAAAGGCCTTTGAGTTCAATAGCTATATGGATGCAGAAGCTACACAAGAGTGGCACACATCATGCTGGCTGGGTCTAAAATAAGCAGGGGAATGCAGGGAAAAGAATGGAAGTGATGAAGAAATTGTTAGCTTAATGCTAATGTTAATGCTTAATGTTAATGTTAAAGCTTACTAGCTCCCCACTTTACTGCTGATCATTTTAGATGTACAAAAAGCTTCCAAACCACAGGAAAAACTTTTTTTACAAAAGAACACCTTTATCAAAACCTTTATCAAAAATTATTTTTTCTTTATTAAGACAGACTCTCATTAATCAAACAACACAGTTTCCATTTAGTCAGCAAGGCTATTTCTCAGGTGAGAAAGAGCTGAGTACTTTACAGTTCCAGAGTTTTAAAAGAGCAGATTATCCCTGCATGAAATTGAAAAAGCATATACAATAAATAAAAGAATAAGAGGCTTTCAAAACTGTATGTTTCCACTTCAGAAAAATAGCAACACTGCAATTCTAACCTCAGGTTCTGTTTATCCAAACACTATCTAAAGAACAACTGCATGGGGATTAGAAAAGCTACAGATCCAAGCTTTACCACAACCCTTACAGTAAATTTGTCTGAACTTGTTTCCATTTACACAGCAGGTCTTATGAGATATTTTCAGGTTTTCTGCAGGGGGTTTTCTTCTTCCTGCCATGCCCTTCACTGGACATAATCGTAGATCAATCTCTTTGAATATTTAATTTTTAAAAATTAATTAATTTTCTGAATTTTGTTTATCTGATCAACATATAGGATCATCTCCAGTTGCAACACAATCCCAAATCTATCAACTGAAAGCCCTGTGTCACAACTTACACAGGACATAGGCCAAATCCACATCAATTGGTTGAAAATTACGTCTTGCTTTCACTTGTCTCAAATTCACTGTTACTGGTGATTTTCTCATATGAAACCATCTTCATTATTTTAATTGAATTCTAGGTGAATTACTAGGAAAAAAGGAAATGTGGAGTTTTAAAGGCTTGTTGATAGCTCCAAACACATTCTCCAAATGATGAGAAAGCATGCCAGTTTTAACCTCTTAAAGTTATGTGTGCATCTTGATGCTCAAAGATATGTAAGCAAATATTTTTTTTTTCACTAGTAAGGGCAAGTAAGTAATACTACTATTTAAATTTTTAATTTATTCTTAGATTTGCCTACAAAAATTGGGTCAGTAGAAACCTACTACATATGGTTGATTTTCCTTCTTAAGAAAATATGCTTTTTAAATACTTGGTTAAAAGCAGTTCTGATTGTTAAACTGCAGTAAAATTGTGAGGCTTGATAGCAAGTCACCAAACTTGTGAGTAAATACAAAAATAGTTAGGAAGTGTTCCTGTAATTGCATAAGCTTCAAAGAAATAATGTTTCATAACTAGTGGTATGATTTGGACCAGAAACTTGTAGGAAACAGAAGGAGACAAGTTTGATATTAAATATTATAATTCAGAATGGTGAGACACCACCACATTTCAATTAGATGGAATAAATGGACACTGTGGAAAGCTTCAAATTATCTAAATATGTAAAAGGGTTAAGAAACCATAGAGTATCCTAAACTGCTGAGTCCAGCTGGCTGAGCAGTATAATTCAGCAGACAGAAAAAGAAGAATGCTATAGTTACAAACAGGATTATGCGCATGCTGATTTAAGAAGTACAAAAGATTATGCTCTTTAACAAAAAAACAGAACAAAACAAGCAAACAAACCCAGAGAACTCCACACATAATGCTTCTTTATGCTACTGATAGCTAATTGAATTGTTAACTTTTCACCACCTATTGTATAAATATGAAGGTATAGTGGCAAAGTGTTTGCCTCTCAAATTATTGCAACAATATCAGAACATTCCTGAATTTTATTTTAAGAATATATAGTGTCTTAAAATGTTGCCCAGAAAATAGGAATACTAATGTTTGTATGACAAGAGCAAATAAAGAGAATCTCTAAATCTAGCTGAGAATATTTTAATTGGTTTTTCTTAATACACCATATGTTCCTTAAGGGATAACCACACTGTCCCGGCTTAAATTATAAAACAGTATTTGTAAACTATAGCACAATGGGGCATTGCTGTATTCTTGTTCTCTTAAATAATTGTGTTTCTATCTGATTGGAAAATATTTAGACCCTTTGTACGTGCAAAATTTTCTGTGACTAGTATACAGTATGAGAACTTTAAACTTGGCTTCTAATATAGAAGCTTTAATATTATTGGATAATACTAGATTCATCACTAGTCTGCTAGTGCTAGATTCATTTTCCAGTTCTACTTTGTAGGACTTCAAATAGTCTAGATACCTCATATGTGCCACTGAAGTGCCACTTATTCCTGATTCTTGATAAATTAATATAAGACCTTAAATCTTCTGTCTTCTGTACTGTGTATGTTCCAATAGTTCCATGTTTGACATTTACTTTTTAAAATGTCACAATGCACTTTTTGCAGTTAAGACTCTTTGGACTAGTCACACATCAAAAGGTCAGTGTTTAATCTATCAGTCTGAGCCAGTGTGGGACTTATGGTCTCTTTGCTAAGTATAAACAGCCCCTGGCAGGACGGCATAGACACAGCATCTGAGGAGGGATCCATGGGGGAAGAAACCAGGCCTTGCAAAGAAACACTTGTAAGTTATGTGAGGAAAGCACAAAATTGCTTTTGTGGGGAAAAGACACTTTTTCCTTTTTCTCAAGCATTTTGAAGGGCTTTGTGGCCCAGTGTAGTGCTGGTGAAAATACCCAAAAAAGCAACACCTTCAGTGCATCACTGCGCTTGGTTCTGTGACACACAGAGAAAGGCTTACCTCAAACATTTCTGCATGGCATGTTATGATGCTGAATCACACCAGCTGAGCAGATATAATATCATGTATGCAGCTAAAATATGGGGCTTTATTTAGACATGTCATTACATTTTCACTATAGAAGAAAACTGGTTGCTTGTAATACATCCAAGACACTACATAAAACAAAAGGCTAGGGAGCAAGCTGGATCATCAGGGTCCTCTCACATCAAGAGTTCCCATAGCAGCCTGCGTTTACTGCATTGCATTGGCCTCAACAGGCTTTCCCTCTGGACAAAGCCCAGGCACAGCTGAGCCTGCATATGCTAAAGACAGTTCCCAGATGTCAGTAGAGAAGAAGAAAGACCAAGTGTGAGCTCTTTCTCCCCCAGTAACCCTCCAGCAGTACTCCAACAGGGTTTAATACCTTAAACATCCCCATAAGCCTGCATGCCACATCCCACAGCACGAGACGCATATTCTGAGTTTCAGCCTGCACATTGTTTCATGCTATGACATGTTGAAATGACCCCTCCACACAAATGGACACACCACTGTGCAAAGAATGCTTTATTAGAAGCACAGAAATAGTGCCAGATACCAGTGTTCAGTAATTATTTGCTCTTTTATGTGATACCATTTATAACAGTGTAATATGAATAGGTCAGCCAGACCATCTTTTACAGCCCTTTGTGAGGTCACTCACAGGGTCAGAATAGGGAAATTGCTGAGATGCTTTTGAAAAAATTTTAAGAATTATTGAAAAATCTTTTACCACTATATATAGAGTAGTTCTCCATCCTCTCTCTGATCTTTTGCTGGCATACATATACCACTAGCAGAAAAAGAAAATGATCTCTAAATATTTTTGAAAGCATTTTGTCATGAAACATGACAGAGAGTATGGTACACAGGAATGCCTTCGCTTTGATGGGATAGAACAGCTGTAGGACTGTGCACAGCTGTATGCTGTTTATGCTAAGGAACTTAAAACGTTCAGCAAGCTTTTGCTTCAGAATAGGTACTGTGGCATGCAACAGATCAGGGCCTCACATAGGGTTGAGGAAAACAGGGTAAATCTGAAGTATAGTGCTTATATCCATAAGCGTCTCAGAACGCGAGTGTATCCTACCATATGGGTTTCAGTCAACAGCATGACAGCAGTGACAGCACATCCTGGCATCCTCCTTGTAAAGCGGCAGTCAGCAGTCATGAAAATTCCTGATATCAGGTGTTGTAATTTACTGGATTATATTTCATCAACCCTACTACTAGACAAAAGTCTCTGATGGTATGATACTTGACACTAATTTGATAGCTTATTACTGGTTTTAACAATAAAAGGCACATAATGAGTGAATGAGGGCACCAGCTGCTGACAGAACATTCTCTTTGTGAGAGAGTGTTTTGGAAATCCTGTGGGTTTTCACAGGATTGCTCATGTCATTTTAGTTAAGGAGAAAATCCTGGGTAAAGCCAGAGAAGAAGTGGGACTATGTAAAATATCTGTTTAATTTCCAGATCACTCATAGAGGATAGAGATGACAAACTTAAATCTTAGCTTCCCATACACTAGGAGAGTGCATTGTATTTTGTATTCCTCCATAATGGTCTTCTCTCTCTGACTCCTGCTTGTATCCGCTGTATTTTTCCCTAAGTAACGTCAAAAAACATTTTGCTTAGTAGGTCAAATCCTAGCAACATACGGTCACTACCTCAAATTTTTCCTGTAGAACAAATCTAATGCCAAGCACAACACCGACCAAGAATATTTGAGAGCTCACACAGATTTGTGGAGTGGCAACCCTGTCACCCACATAATCCAATTTTCCTTTCCAGAGCCTGAAGCTGAACTTGTTGCTTTTAGCAGGCTTCACTGAAGACCTTTGTCCTCCTGCTGATGCTCAGGCCCTGAGTTCACAGTCTCTAGTCTGAACCAAATATTGCCAGAGAACATAATGTAAGTTTTGTACCAAGCCAGTAACATGCCCGTTTTTTATGGAAAGAGTAATTAAGTACTGGAATGGTCAGCCCGGGGACGTGGTGGAGTCACCATCCCTGAATGTGTTTACAAAAAGATTGGATGTGGCACTCGATGTCATGGTTTAGTTGAGGTGTTAGGGCATGGGTTGCATTCGATGATCTTAAAGGTCCAACCTAGTGCTTCTGTACTTCTGTGAATTCATTTGGAATATACTAGAAAGACATTCAAATAATCAAATGGATAGAGAACTAAAATCTACTATCCATCTTCTATCATATTTATTTATAGATTCAAACAAGCCACTGATAAACTTTTGAATATAGTACAACACAGTATCAAATATCTGATAGCTGAAAGCCAAGCCAAAATAAAATTAGTCCCTTCAGAGCAACAGACTGTCAAATTTAAGTGCACCATATTTAAAAAAAAGTAATAGTATAATAACAACTTTTCCATAAATTCAACACCCTTGTTAACTACAAAATAAACCAGCTGCCAATAATTGTCTGATTATTTTTATAGCAGAATTTAGACCTGCTATATTCAGACCCATTGCAAATTCTGAAAAACTCTCTACTTGCTAAAAGTGTAACCTCTTAATGCATAACAATATTACCTGACCCTCTTACCAGGATGGCTGAACAGTCCATTTCATGACCAAGGTGACCTTGCCAGCAGCCTCTTTATAGAGGCAGGTGGTAGCTACATATTCCCAAAGCTTGCCTCTCCCTTCCACGTTTTGTGCCTGGAAGCATTTTGGACTTGATAATACTCTTCTCTCTCAGATTTGCTATTAATAAGGTTATATTAAAAATTCACTGCTACATACACACAGTCCACATTTTTAATGACATCTCCAATATCCAGCCAACAAGTGAAGTCAGACTCTCTTAAAGCCAGAAGCTGATCAGAGTGAACATGCACACTTAGCTTATACTTTCTAAAATATAACTTATTGAAACACATTATCTGACACAGTTAGATGTGCTTGTATCCTCACCAACACTGTCATAAGAACAGCTACAGTGTGGTGACTGGGTGTCAATCAGAAGCAATTTGACATGTTTTGACCTGCCATAAATTCACTGAACAGGAAACTAAATAGCTTACAGAGCTTAGCATACTTTTAGACAATTCAGTTGTTTGTGGTCACAGCAATGTACTTTTTTTTCTGAGACAATACCTTGTAGGCACTTCAGTTACGCACCTTTTGGTATGTTTTGATCTCCCTGTTGGTATCTTTTCATTCATGTCTTATTTACCCAAATCTTGAAGGAGAATGAGCCCAATTTCTAAAATGAAAATGTAAAATGTAAAATGTTTTGAAATTGGATTAATTGATTTTTCTCTTAGGCCTAACAGATGGACATGCAAAACATATACAACCACTGAAGACCTGATGCTGACCAACTGAAAGACTTTGGGAATGGAGCAAAGAAGTTCGTGATTATTTATTTCTACAAGCTTCATGAGGAAATAGAGATGGTATCAATCCAGAAAATCAAAAACAACAATGGAGGAAGCAGAAATCATATAATATTTTTTTCTATTTACAAACAAAATACAACAGAAACCATCACTAAATAGGAAGGATTCTTGGCAGTTATCTTATTCTCAATCTGAGAGACTCATGGATATGAATCTCTCTGCAATGAAAGCATCTTCATTTCATCCTTCTTAAGGAGAAATCTTGCTGCTGTACCCTGACTGTCTAAGAGTTCTGTTGCCGGACAATATCTATTTAACCTTAAGAAAATTGCAGAGCAGATAATGACCACCATTGTTTTTCCAGTCTTCTATTCTCATCTATCCTTGTTTTTCCTTAGCATCTGAAATACTAAAAAAAGGAATCATTTTGTACCTGTCCATCCCATTGCTATACGGTATGTTAAGGACATCAGTAAAGAATCCAGTGTAACTTGCTACAGAAAACCCCTTAAGCAATCCAGTTAATTCTTGTAGCATTTTCCTATGCTATTTTTAAAAGTATTATGTCAAGAAATCAGGAAAAGAGTAGCAGTGTTCTCACAGGTAAACTTTGACTAACATAACAAAAATCTAACCTCAGAAAAAATGATAAGATTCGTCAAGCAGAAGATAGATCTGTACTAGCAAATTGAACATGACCTGGGCATGTGCTCAAGATGCTAACAGGTCATTGCTCATGTGATTAAATTTTTGGAACAGCCTTTGGCATGCTTATGATTCTCAACTACACTTTTCCAAACAATGCCCAGATGGCGTTTCTAAGACACACTTCTCTGGCATAGTCCCTGAGTATTATGCCACCAGGGGTCAAATCTGCACACTCTCTTGTTAGCTCCTCACCAATGCAGAAGGCATGGCATTGTGATATTTAAAAATGTCTTCTGAGGTCTCTATTTTTTTCAAGAATCTGTTTTTGCATCCTCTTTCTTGGGCCTGCTCTATGACCTCAGGAACTCCTGACGAGCTTTGAGTGAAGCAGCTGAGCATTAAAGGAAGAGTCCCTGTACTCTACCATTTGGGTGGTGAAGCATCCCTGACCATACCAGGCACTCTTCTATGATTCAGTGGGAACAACAATGACTGTAACAGGAATATCAGCCTCCTGGCTGAGGTGTTGAAAGGACAATCACACCCCGCCCCGCCCCCCGCCACCGACAGACTAGGAACATTCCCAACTGCATTGTAGCCCAAGTGGAACAGTACCATTATTGCTGGGCTTTTGAAATGATTGCCAAACACTTTGGAAACTCCGGGAACTAACAAGATGGGATAATTCCAGGATGAAAATTTTGCAGATGTGTAAAGGAAATCATCCTGCAACCTTCTAAAGGGTGATCCTCAGGTAGGCCCCTTGGAGCTCTCCTGGACCACAGTAGGCTGCACAGGCACTTCTCTCTAAGTAGGAAGCCTCTTGGAACTCATGAGCTGTCAAGTTTTTGATATGACAGACTGTGGCTGATGATGGAGACAAGGTTGATAGGCCCCTATACACACAGTCCTCAAGGTGTAATCCACACCTGTTTAGAAAAGCTAAGAGATTTGATGTATTTCCATGAACCTGAGAGAAATTTTGGTGTACATGGATATAGATAGAAATAAACACATCTCTTTTTCATGGGTGTATGGAGGTGAATTGATTATGATATAAATGTTATTATAAAATTATAATGTCAATATCATCATTGTAGTAAATACTATTGAATCATTATAAGACTAATAAATTAGTCAATTATTAAGTTCTGCTAGACCCTTTTGAACCCATCTTTCATATCTGTATTCTTTTTATCTTTACTTTTTTTTGCAACCCCAGTCTCTGTGGGGTTGCAAAAAATCAATTCTGATTTTCCTATATATGCTTCACCTGTGTAATAAATATGTAGAGTGAACCTAGCCATCAAACTCTGTTAAAGTTGCACTTTCACAGATAATTCATATTAAAACCTGCTTTTGGCCAATACTTCTGATGGTAAATCCTTCAAGCAGCCTAACCATTCATTCATGACAAAGATGACTTGACTCAGACAGTGAGGACCAAGATAACTCACCCAGGAAAAAGGTATGAGGGGAGATGAGAGAAGGATCTGACCCTGACTGAGTCACCTCCACTATCTATATTGAGCTTGTGGCAGGAGACTACCACACAGCCACTATCATACACAGGGGAAAATATAAAAATTAAAGCTGCTTTGCTCTGAGCATGAGATACAGACAAGTGTCCAAGCAGCCTTCCATCCTCTGCAGAAGGAACCCCAAGAGAAATGGAAATAGTAACATTTTTATATGAGCTGCCTCTCAACTGGTTTCTGAAGAGAGGGGCAGCATAGGAAGAACAACAGACTTCAGACACCAACCCAACACACACAACTGACAGACCTTTTTAGTCCATTAGTCTTTTTAGCCCTTTTTAGAGGAGCCAGTATCTCCAAATGTGAGCAAAGTTACAGTTCTGCACACTTTGGAGGGAGAATATGGCCACGGTCCTCTGATACACTTCACAGAAAGACAGAAAGGAAGTGAGAGAAACAGCACACCCCAGGAGTTAGAGAAGAAAGTAGGTATTGTACCGCAGGCTTCAAGGAATAATTGAGCGTAACAGAGTGGCAGTGGGAGAGCCAGCAGCACTCTCTCAAGGTATGGCCTCCCTATACCCACAAGCCATGGTTACACATAGTGGGTCTGAAACACTCCATAGACAAGTACAGTCAACATTTTTACAAGATGCAACACAAAGAAAGGGAACCTAACTAAACAAAAACATTTTCTTTATTTTCCATTTTCCATTCTATTATCTTTTCTTGGTCTCACTTTTGATCATCCTTTCACATTTTCTCTTCAGTGATGAATATCAGTAAAGGAATCCAATTTTCTTATAGTCATCTCAAGGGGATAAAATTGTTTTAGTCTTGTGTACTGTTGAGTGCAACAGCCGTCTCTATTTGTATTATACCACAGGGCAGATGGCCTTTTTCCAAACCACCCCATATGTATCTGACAAATCATGAGGACATTCCTCACATGCCATAAAAAGTAAGTACTTAGCATATCAAGTACAACTTTGCATTTATTTTACAGAGTAAAATGGTTTATCCTTCACTCTTATAGGTTCTCATCTGTATTCTATAAATAGAAATTTAAGCTACTGCTCAGAATATTTGGGTTTTAATCTAGGACAAAACTTGCTGGAATGCTATCTAATCAGTAGTTGCTATTTATACAGTGGTCTGTGCTTATTCAGTGCAAAAAATAGCAAACAAAGAAGAAAAACACCCTAGATGTAGGCATATATAAAAACATATAAAGCAATATGTGACCTTATATAAATTAATGATAGGATAGAAGGTAAACAAAGCGATAATTTATGCCAATGAACAATAAACCCCATTGATATTACAAAAACATGGAGTTTCTGTCAACCGTAACTAATGTTTGTAAGTGTGTCCAAAAATTTTCCTCACACAAAACAAGATAGAACTATCATGGTCTGCTGAAGTACATAGTGTAGCTATTTCCAGTAACAGGAATCATGCTGCTAAAGGCGAATGTTGAATGAGATGTGAAAATCTGGCCGTAATTCTTGGCTTCGATGGAAGCAGATTGGCAGCATATTTGGCTGTGGTTTCTAAAAAATATGCCAGATTTTAGACTATAATATTGTTATTCACTCCCCAGAACAAATTCAGGTCAGGTTTGAAGGGAAAAGAATTGTACTGATTGTACATATACACAGCAGCACAATGTCATATGACAACATATGGTATCCCAGTGTAATGATCTTTATAAATATTCTGCACTAGCCTTCACTTTCTGAACTGAATTTCACAGAACCAAATAGAGCACAATATTGGAGGACAAATTGTTTATCCAAATAAAAAACTGAAGTCAGAGGCCAACCAAAAAAAGTTTATGAATTCTTCTCTGATTAATTGAATTGTTAATTAAATGGTTTCTAGGTAAATATTTTTAAAATTTTTGTCCTGAAACACATTTCAACTAATATTTATAGAAATTTTAAGAATATGATCAAAACTACAATGAACTCAAAGAAGAATTTATTTTCTGGTCTAAGTAAAACGTTTCCTAGACCTATTTTCTCATCTATCCTCTCTTAGACATTATGATAAAAATTGTAACCTGCGATCCCTATTTCCCTCTGTTGACTAAATAGAAAGCTCGGATATTTTTACCTCTATTCTTTGAAATTAATTTCCCTCTCTCTGACTTAAAAACAGAGATAATTTACAAAAAATAAAAACAAATAAAGAAAAAATATGCAAGCACACTAGTTACGTTTAAGTAAGTAATTTAAGGAGTCTTTTCTTGATGTACAAATTATTAGTGAGGTTTTAGGCTTTTTCTGTTTAGGTTTCCAAGAAAATTTCTCAGTAGACCTCTGGACACCTATATAGCAAATATAAACATACCAATAAAATACTATTCCTCAGTAAGCTTTTACAGACCTCTGGTATGGCAGTATTTTATGCACCACAGAAAGAAAACTGATGTGTTAGAAAAAAGGAAAAGTCATATCAACACTTTATCACAATGAAATACCCAATGCAGGTCAAAAAGCAGCATTTAGAATGCGATTAGCTCAAAGTATTGAGGTAAAATTGGAGTAAGTTTTCAAAGTCTGATTACACTGTGAATTTGTTTCTACATGTGCATGAGGTGAATAAATGAATTGTGGAGCCAATGTGTGACTAAATATAGCATGTCAGAATGTAAATGTAGGTGCTCAACAGTATTTGAAATACAAACACATGATTATGGAAAATTGAACAAGTTCAATAAACCAAGCACAAAACTTGCTACTGCTTCTCTGGTGCTGCATCAAATCTACAATCTCTTGTAAAAATGTAAATAAAATGAACGAAAAACAACAAACAAAAGCAAACAAACAAACACAAAAACAAACAAACAAAACAGGAAGATACAGTCTTTCATATGGTATTCTAAATGTCCTGTTCTGTATCCATTATTTGCAGTAAATCTAGGGATCTATTCTGATAGCCTCTCATATGTTGAATGGCAGCTGCAGAGCTTCCAAATGACCTTTATGTATTACTGTACTACTCTGTGTGAATGAACAGAATATCTCATTCCCTGGACTCAGAGGGAAAGCAACAAAATTCATTGAGAACACATTAACATAAATATTGTATCTACTTATTTCCTGAAACACACTTCCACGACATCAAATTTCTGTATTTGATAGATACATATAGGGCTGAGAAATTCTGACAAAACCTGAGCTTGTTACAAATGACCTGAAAATCCAATGCTAATCACTGCACAAAAGATTCACATTGGCTCAAAGTACAGGGAAAAAATCCTTTGGAGAAAACCTATACTATGAAGCTTTTCCCTTAGTGCCTTGGAACACATCTGGGATTCCCCACATATTTTAAATTCCTCTGTCAGACAAGCAAACTAGATGACTAAAGTTAAACAGCATGGATTCTCTTCCTCCCCACCTGATACAAATACCACTCATTCATTTTTTTCTAGCCAGGATTATCTAACATTTAAGAAACAGCAAAAACTATAAAAAATTTATAGCACATAGTTTTACATACTACATATATTAAACATCATAACTTCCAACATTTAAAATCCTCATAGCAGAAATAATGGTGGAATTCCATGACACCATGGATCAGTTCAGGGTCAAGTGTTCATTCTGCCATATCTCAGGTCCCTCCACATAACCGTATTAACCTATCACCAAACATAAACTAATATATACTGTGTTTTTTTTTTTTTTTTTTTTTTTAAAAAAAAAAAAAAAAAACCAAAAAAAAAAACCAACCAAACAAACCCAACTGTATTAGCTCAGGACCAGCTCCACAGTAACACTGTCAGATCAAACCCTGACTTTGTCCATCGCAGTTTCAAGTCTAGGTAAAGCAAAACAAGACTCTTCACATCCATGCACATCTTCTCTGGGGCTTATAGCAAGATATATTATAATTTAATAGCTAAACCAAAAAATTGATTTCTTATCTCTGGCAGTCTTCATATGTGTAAAATATCACTCAAGATTAATAACCCTAGCAGTGTTTTATAATAACCTCTTCAAGGAAATTATATTTGTAATATTTTTGCATCTATATTTTTGTCCAGAAACATTGTCATTTTTTAATAATAATAATGAAAATATAAAAGGGATAAAATCCTTGAGTGAAGGAGAAAGAAATATGAAGTTAATCACCCTCTAAAAATTATTGGTGCTTTTCTTACCAAACCTAGAGGAAAAATATTTTAATAAAGTTTGTGGCTGAGTTACCTGGGTTTGATTTTCTCTTTTTTGGAATATTTTTTATATTTCTTCACTGCATCAAAATATTTTTCAGCTGCGAGTGTACCTTTGTGTTGGTGTGTGCACATATGCTGTGATTTTATGTATATAATTTTGTAGATTTTTGTGTAGTCAACTTTCTTACAACTTTAAAAAACTGCAGTAAATTTTCTTACAGTTACAATCAAACACATCATGATTTCTACAATTGCTCAGGAGTTATCTTGCCCTTGGAGCATCTAATAAATTGGCACTGGCTTTAGAGTGAATTATGTGCAATTCACAGCAACACTCAGAAAAAGAAAAATTCTTTAAGAATGTTCAAGCTCTTGGAAAGAAAGAACAGTAGGATTAAGGTTAACTGAAGCTTTCTCCTCGGTGCCTGGATATGAGGCGGGAAATGACTAGCACAAACACCTAGGCAAAAGGTGTTTGATGTGTTACCTTGCAACAGACCATTCATAACAATCAGAAATACTATTTGAATGGAAATTCTTGCTCAGTTTCACCTACACATGTTATTTTATATACTTATATATATATATATATATATATATATATATATATACTGCGATCTGCACACTGGATGTAGCCTTCAGATTCAGAGGACAGGATATGGCTGCAAATTGTTACTGACCATTCTTCAGCTTTCAGGACATGGACGGCAAAAACTAAAGCTCCTGACTATGGCAAACGTTGAGTAAGATATTAAAGTCATTACCAGACTTTGTGCTCTTTTCTTATTTTTAACAGGGAGAACCCAAATATGTTCCCTCATCCCCTTTGTTCTTCTTCATGTCAAAGACAAACCATATAAAATGAAGAATTTCAAGATAAATGCTTCATGTATCAAATGCCTTATATGGGAAAATCTAATCCAAATGTGTACTTTTTTCGTTAACAGTTGAAGCAGCAAAAGACAGCATATTTTAATAGGAAAATGGGAAGTAAATAACATACAGGCAAAGTTCAATCTACATCTGCAGTCCCCTGATGGAAAAATGACTCCCCATTTGTGTATCATTAGGAGATTATATACTGAACAACAAATCAAATTAAACTTGAATATAGATGATTGCTCATAATCTCAGAAAGATCAGAGGAAAGCTCTGCTAAGAATGAATCAGGAATCTTACTTTGTGTGGGATTCTATTTACAGTACAGAAGTGTGTTTCCGCTCTGTAGTTCTGTGTTTAAGGGAAAAAGCTTCTCATTGGCTTGCAAATTTAAAAAGCTACTTGTTTTTCCTGGCAATGTAAGTTAGAGAAAAGATGTGCTGGCTGACTCAAATCACCTGCCAGTCCTCCATGTGCTCCAGCAGAGATTCTAAGAGGATCTGTTCCAGGATCGTTCCAGGCATAGCGGTGAGGCTGACAGGTCAGTGGCTCCTAGGGTACTCCATTCTACCCTTTTGAAAGATGGGTAAAAAGAAAGATGGGTTTTCCCTTTTTCTGGACTCCTGGGACTTCACTTGACTGCCATGACATTTCAAGTATCATGGAGTGGCTTGATAACTAAGTTCCAAAATACATTCAGGCTGTGCAGGTAAAATAGAGTAGGCATTTATTCTCAAACTTGGTATAGATTTCTAAATCAAGGTAATCCCCCTATAGGATTTATGGAAATATAATCCTAAAGCACTTGGTTATAATGTCCAATGTGAGTCTGCTATACATTGGTTTTGATGTGTACAAGCTTTGGAACCATTTCAATCAGGTCCTTCTCTCGCCTTTCCAGCCTTTGTCTCTCTCCCTATATACTCCTTCCACCATGCATCAAGACAGAAAGACTTATTATTTTCCTTCTCTTAAAGAACCAGTAATTTTTATGAAATGCACATAATCCTCAAATTTTTACACTTGTTTCTTATCATTATGTTGCCAGAGGAGCAAACCACACTTCAAATCTTAGGTCAAAAATTAATAAAGAGGAACAACATCACAGTCAAGGATGAGGAGATTTAATGACTTAATTTCTTCAGGAAATGAGTCAGCATGACTTTTTACTGAGTTTCTGTAATGTTCCTGTGGTACCTAAAATGCAAAGGCAGCAAGGAGCCTTTACTGATATCTGTGCGTGTGTATATATATATATATATTCACACTAAAATTACACAATAAAAAATTAAGTTCTCTACTTCTTATGTCTCAGAGAATTGATTATTCCAGCATGCTGAACAATAATTTGCTTTTTAGTTTTTTGGTTTGTTTTTTTTTTTTACTTTGGGATTTGGAGGAAGGTGAGATATTAATATCTTATATAGTTCAAGACTAAAACTGTTTAAGTAGGACAACTCACCTCTCTCTCCACATCAATTCCCCCCTGCACTTAAAAATTATGGAATCTCTGTTTCTGCCTCACTAGTTGTATATAGGGACAGCCAGAAAAGGGACATTGACACTATATATAGTTCATCCTCTGGTGTTGAGAGGGAGAAATCACTTAACTCATGATTTCAAAGTGAAAAAATGAACTGAGAAGCAAATCTTGAGTGTTCCTGCTAATCATTGCCCTTAAAAGAATTTTCATTGTAGCACATCCGACAAAGGTGTCAGAGGCTTGTAATCAATTCATCTTTTGGCTATAAATCTAAGCTTACAGCCACAGGACAGCTTTTCCTATTCACCGCTGATAGACCTAGGATAAAGTTACAAGAGACACTGAGAAGATGCAGAGATGCTGTCATAATACAGTAACCTCAGTATTTAATATATCTATATTACATAATACTTAATGTATCTATATAATACACACAATTTTTTAAAATAGCTTCAGTTCTTCAATATCAGAAAAAACTCCAAAATGATGGAGATCCACAGAAGGGATAAAAAATGTTACAGAATTCTCCCATAAATTCATGAAGTTCTGAGTTTAGAATAAATTGAAAATTTTGCTCTACTTTTTTAAAATCATGAAAGTGAAGAATTTGACTCTAGGTGGCTTTTGTGAAAAGAAATTAAACCTGCCATACCCAGTTAAAACTATGGCAAACCATCCTTTGCAAGTATGATACTGCTGGACAGGATTACTGAATGTGACTGCTGAATGTGTGCTGAGAGTTTGCCTTTTCTGGTTAAGTAAAACTTAGATCTTGTAAAACAGTTCTTTTGCTTGTTTGTTTTATTTACCTTGTGCAGAGGCAAAACCAACCTGAATTCAGGAAATATAATTATAATTAGAAAGGTACATTTCAGACTGCAACCAATGCAAAGCAAGAGTTCTGTATCATCATCTTGCTACACATATAAAATGTGTTCCTTCAGAAACAACACGGAAAAGCTTTATTTCAGCATTTATTAAGCACCAAACCTCATGAACCTGTCAAGATGCATTTTACTCTCAATGTTGCATAAATAAATTCTAGAGAGGGAATGGAGGGAGGTGTTTTACATTGCATTATAGTACATGAAGTGGTAGGGTGAGAAATTTAATGCTCCAGTTTGCTTTGTTTTATTTATAAACTATATAACCCTTATTTCCAAATCAGTTATCTAAATTCAAGATTTAATGTCTTTTAGAAAACATCAAATGGGACACAGATATCTAAGGTCAAGGGCCAGATTTTTTATATTCCGAATTTCTTTCTTTTCTCATGTATACCGTGTGGATACTGCTTATATTAAAGCGGCATTCAACCTTATATTAAAGAGTTGCATATAAGTTAAGTGATGCAAGTATTACCATTTGTACATGATAACAAACAACAGTGATCCCTGATAATTTCACAAACCCTTCCAAGGTTTTTAAAAACATTTGTTCTTAAGGCACATTTTTTTACACTCTTAAGTTCTCAAAATGGAGCCCTTTTCCCCAGGGTATTCTAAAAATTTTGTAGTTGTTGACATTAAAAAGTGAGGGGCAGAAGAAAAGATGGGGATGTAGGAGTATAACTACTGAAAAATTTTATCTGCAACATGAGCATTTGGTGTCTGATCCACTTAGGATCATCACCTATGTTTTCCCAATAGTGTAATGCACAGATGAAACTGTAAATGATTTTTCAGCAGGTAACTTTTGAGTCACATCAAAACTGTACTGTCACTTTGAACAATGGGAAAAGAGCAAGTACATTTTCAGAACTTCTTTTTCTTTTTTAGTATAGGTGTCAATGTACAGTTATAAAAGAAAAGGAATAAAGTTCAATGAGAGGTTTGAGTAAGAACATAAATATATAGAAGTTTATTCGAATTACCTAAATCTACATAGATGTTTGGAACTTAAATAGGACAAGCAGTTCAGAAGATTCAAGAACTAGAACTATCTGCTACTTACTAAGGGTGAGAACAGGTAATATAATTTATGAATTAAATTATTTTTGGATGCATATCACTGCAAGGTACTTCTTCCTACAGGAGCTAGAGGAGGAGATTGACTTCCATCTTTTGAATAAGGGTAGGCTTCTCATGTCCCTTTGTCACTCACATACATTTTAATCACAAATGTAGCTTGATTATAAAAATTACAGAAAAGTAGGAAAATTTTAAGAGCTCTTTCCATCCTGTGCTATGCAAATCTGAGACTGCTGAAATTTTCTGACAAAATCTAGGAAAATCCTAGCCTAGAGTAAGTGACTACATTAACTTAAGTGAAGTTTCTTTTTCCACACTGCTTTATTTAGGCCAGGAGTTCAATAGCTCCTAACATCTCTTTTCCTCAATGCTGCTGAGTTGCTCTCAGGCAAATTTTTCTCTGGACTTGACCAAAAATTGTATTTTTAATGTGAGACAACTTTTCAGGCAATTATTGAAACCACCACATTTAAGTGAAAATTCGAAGTGAAATTGATTTTTGGAAGATATTCACAATGCAATGTGATGGGCATAGGACCAGATGCAAGGAACATAACATGTCTGCTGTTTCACAGGAGCTACCAGTTCTTTCTTTTTTCCTGCTATCCCTGTGGCACAGCACTTCTGCCATCTGCTCCAGTCAATTGTGCAAACACTACATCAGCATGTTCAGTTACTATTTTATTTTTCACCTTTTGAAATAGACTGTAATCACCTACAAAATGTGAAAATGTCAAAAGATCCACAGACCTCTGACTAGAGCATTGACCAGAACACAACTCAGGCATCATCAGAAGTGCACTTCCCCCGAATCCTCTCAGGCATAACTCTCATGTTGGACATCGGATTTGCCAGCCACCATCTGGTAGCAAAGCTCATTGCAACTCTCTTACTGTCCTCCTCCTATCCCAGATGATTTCCTTTACCTCACATCCCTCTCCACTTTTCCATCTCTCCACAGCTCTGCCTGGCAGCTCTATGACACTACATTGTACCATCAGGCTTCTCCCAGCCTTTGCTCGTGCCAAGCAGACAGGAATGTAGATGCTTTTGCATGCTCTAACAAATCTTCCTCTTCTGTCTGGCTTTTGAACAACACTATTTCCCTCCACCTTCTTCCTCAGCACATTTATTTTATCTGATATTTTTGAATCACAGGAGTGATGGAGCTGCACGAGAAGAGGAAATGATTGATGTCTGGCCAAGTCCTAAATACTAACACTCTCAAATAATTTTAGTCAACAATACAAGTAATTTCCATAGTTCTTGAGAATTCTGAATCACCTGTACAGATTAGTTGTTGTCACATCTATAGTAAAAAGGATATTGGAAATTCCCGGTAATTTTTACAGTGCCACTTACTCTGAATATAGAAAAGCCAGAGAGCAAGTCTGAATTCAAGTGATTGGTAAAGAGATCTTACTCAAGTAATTCTGTATGGAAAAGTCTGTAAATTTTTTTGCAATAAAAGCTTTGACATTCATATATTATCTAAGGAGAATTATTTACTTCCCAGAGACACCCTACAGAAGAACAGCACTTTTTTTCCATTCTGCTTTTCTTTGCAGAAGGAAATGGTGTTGCAATGGAAAAGCTAGTCATGCATACAGAGAAGGAAGACTTTTTTTCAGAGCCTGCCTGCTAAGAAATAATGAATTTTCTCCAAAAATCTCATTCTGGGCCAACTAAAAACTAACAAGGAGGTTATTCTTTTTTTTTAGGATACTTGATATTACTTTGGAATTTGTTTTCTTTATCAAATCTATTTGAGTGTAAAGTTGAATGCAATTTTGTTATGCAGGTATTATAATAATATTACAGTATGATAACACCCTTCTCTTCTATCTCTCAGGTTTTTCTCATAGAATCCTTTAAAATTTATCTCCAAAGTCTTCTAATTTAGGTTAATGCAAATTAGTTCTTCATTGGCTCTCCTCTCTTATTTATCTCGATCTTAAAACACACACACTCTTTCAAGAGTTAATCCTCTTTAACTATTTCAGGAATGTGATTCTAAAACTCCACTTTTTTTCCGTTTTGTCTGTCAGTGATGACAGTGTCAGCTGCGCATTTTCTTCCTCCAGAACTATCTCAAGTCTTGCAAGCAAATGTACATGCAAAATTCCCCAAAGAAAAGCACACCCCACACAATTCAAATTAACAAAGTCTTAAACCCCTAAAACTACCCTTTCCTGGGATGTTAGAAATGATTTTTAGATATTAGAAAAATCAACTGTTTGATAATGACTAGATGGCAAAGAACATAGATGCTGCCTTGAATGCTAATCCAAGCACTCTCTGCATGTGATGTGTTGCTGAAACTTCAGATTCTGCAACAGATACTGCCTTATGATCTCATGCCTGCTACTGGGCACAGCTGAATCCTTTCTGTTAAAAAAAAAAAAAAAAAAAAAAAAGTATAATTACATTTTATACCTACAGTGCTGTCTTGCATTGGTTCTTCTTTTTGAATATGAGAATAAAATCAGCCTGACAAACCTGATCATCCAAAAATTCTTCTTTTCTTTCCAAATTGCAAGTGAGACTTTAAAATCCATAAATCAAAAATTAAATTGGTAGAGAAACCACAGAAAAGCAGGGTATACAATAATTGATGGTATATTGTGATACAATGTTTAATGGCAGTATTATGACTATTTTAGGGTTTTTCCTCTATGTTGTTCAAAACCTTCTGATCTCCCTGAGCCTGAAACTATGGTTCTCAATGAGAGCCCAACAGCACTGGTATAATAGGGGTACTATCCAGAGTTCTGGCCCCATCTATTTTGGAATATAAAATGCATGACACAAATTCAGTACACGTAAAAGGAGGTATTTTTATTTGAATTTCTCTGGATATAATTTATTCTCAATCCTAGAACTATTTCATGTTATTTTTAAAGGCACATTTCTAACAAGATAATTTGAAATTTCAGCACAGGTTGTGTGTGAAACCAGAACACTGTACCTTGCTAGCTGCAGCATCATATTAAAGACTGGTTAGGGAAAGGAGAAATGCAGAGTGCGGCCAAAAACAACAACAACAACAAAAACCCCAAAACAAACAAACAAACAAATAAAAAAAAAAAACCCAAACAAAACAAAACCCAAAAGAAACAACCAACCAAACAGAAAAACCCCCACAACTAAATAAACTCCTCTGACTGCAATAGGCTGTTTTCAGTTTTCAAAGACTTTTACGTGAAATAGTCGTGTAAAAGTTCCTGTGGGTTTTTTGTGTCTCATTCAGGAAAATATGATGCAATTTGTAGAAAACTGATCAGCTGATTGATATATTTGTACCACCAGCAATTTCTCACCAGTTTAATAACCTGCATCCAACATGGAGCTAAGTCATGCTACTTCAAAGATGCAGAAATTGCTGCAATAGTTATTTGGGGTATTATTCATTTAGGCACTCCTAAGTATTATGTAATCCAAGATGAAATTCCCTGCCTAAGGTTGTAGCAAATTCTTTGCTGTTTTCACAAGGTCAAACAAATATTTCTGAGGTACTGTTTGTGCTTACATTAGAAAAAAAACAAATTCATGAAGATTCCTCCTGAGCTGAGCCATCATTCTAATATTGTCTTCCCTCTGGTTACATCCAAAGTAGACTGACATTTTAATAAGATTTAGTTTGCTCTTATGTTATGATGAGAAATGCCAAGTTCAGTCTGGAAAGTGGATAGAGTCAAAATGTGTTTAGACTTCTGTTTCTCTGATAGCTTAGCCTTTCCCCAGACAATTTTTTTTCCAGGTATAACTTGAGGATTTGGATAATTTTGTAGAGATTTCAACTCATATTCATGGCTACAAAAGGGTCAAATCCCAGGAAAAATGTCTTCCTGATAAATTGTCAGCTTTTCCCACATGTGACAGCCAGTGACTGAGCCTGAAAAGCAGAGATCAGCGTACAGTTTAATGTGTTCTGGCTGACTGAATTTACTGGGAATCCACAGTAGTTCCAGCCTTTCCTGGATGCTACCTCTGACCCATTGCTCACCAGAGCCGCAGGAGATGGTTCTCAAGAGATCACAGATGAATTTCTAAGGTTCATGCTGCAAAATTCCCTGGTATTTAAAGACAATACTCTTAAAATATGCCCCTTATCTAAAAATACATTCTTTAGAGAGATGTTCTCTAGATGGGATTATGGTTTCCGTAGCAGCAGATTAGAAAAATCTTGAATTTCGCCTTCTGCATGAAGTTCAGATGACACTCCTCCCTCACTTCTTTTCAGACATCTGCCCTGTTGATCATACAGCCCCTGTGGCACAAGGACAAACAAAACTACGTCGATTTACACACTCAAAATTGAGGCAATACACAGTTTATCTACACCTCACTGCCGAGATCTTTTAGATTCTTTCCAACCCAAAACATTTTATGAGACTACAGTTTTACCTACTTTTTCATCTAAAATGTTCTTTTAAGAACATCACTCCTGCTAGGAAGAGAATTATTATCTTTGTCTATAACAGCAATTTAGAGGTCTAAATTCTCCCCAAGAAGTTAGAAAAAAAATCCATGTGAATCTCACAGGATCATGAGCATGATATTGTCCACCTGAGTCAGATACAGATTAGGCAGGTTGTGTTAGCCAAACAGCCTCGGATATGAGCTTTCTGAATTCTGGCGTGAGCCTGATACATTTATGCCACTTAAGCATCCATGTTAGGTGTTGATTGGGTTCTGTCAAGAGTTCAAATACCAGCAATAAAAGGAGGTACATTAGCCAGACAGTTTGCTGAGACAAGCCTTGTGGGCCATGGTCAGGAGGTGCTGCACACACTGTCCATCAGGGATGTCCTAACAATGGCATTGTCCTTGATCCGCTGTGGCCATCACTGCCTGGAGCGCTAATATCAGAGTTGCTGTTTTCTGAGATATGTAATATATCTTTTCTGAGTCTGGCTTTTGAAAAATGTCCATGTGTGGCTCTTAGATAGAGAAACTCTGGCTTCAGCTGAATAATATATATAAATATGATAATATGACAGGTGCTGCTTGAAGTGATACTAGATTTTATGCTTGGAAAACTCTTATCAGATAGTACAAAACACACATACCCATGCCCCTGCTGCTATTACTACTACAATCATCATTATTTCAGTGTTTTCCCCTCAGCAGTTTGATTTATGATAAAACTACAACAGAAATAGCAAAATATGGTAAAGAAAACCAATCCCCACAGGAAACATTACCACTTTGCCACAACCAGATTGCAGAAGTCTGTCTTCGCCAGCATATGGTAGCAACTTCCACACTGATTATTAACAATCATGTCTGGAATGTCATTTCTCTCTAGAATTGGATGCTGCCTGCACTGGAGCATCAGTAGACACAGACAAAGGCCACACAGAAAGCATCTTGCTTTCCATTGAACCATAGGATAGAAAGGTGGCACCACGTTCAAGTCCATTAAACAAACACTTTGTTCAGTTTCACAGCAGATGTATCTGTACATGTTAAATTAGGTGCTGCAGTGTTTAACATTACCTACTCCATACACGTTCTTAGAGACAGTTAACAGAGAACAAATTAATTATTCAATATTTACTGTTTCTCCCCAAAACCTATGAATGTGCAAAAAGCTAAATATTAGACCACGTTACAGAGAGAGGTACAAAATACCACTGAATATTCCTAAAGGAAACAGCTTTCACTCAGAAGAAAATACCTGATTTGAAAAATATTAGTATGATATTAAATAAGGATAAGTGACAATAGCACTTTTCATCTGTAGAACCCAAAATCTGTTTCAAATGAGATAGGATCACTAATGGTCATGCTGACCGAAGTCAAGGAGATTCCCTTAACTCACCCAGTAGGCCAGTGTGAAAGCCAAGAACAGAGTTCAGCTCTACTGGGATGCAGTCCAATGACTCCATAATTAGTAAAGCCACCTTGGTTTTGTGTTACCAAAATATGATTTTTTCAACCTTACTCACAAAAAAGTTTCTTCCAGAATGATATCTCTCAGCCACATTTCAAGCAGGACTTAATGCTGGTATATGTTCTAGCTTCAACCTAATCTGAACATACTTTAAAAATGGCTTTTAAATTTTTTTCCCCAAAAATCTATTAATTACAAAATTTTCCAAGTAAACTACCTGGGAAGTAATCATTGTATGTAATTTTTAATCCTTAAGCTTTTACAATTATTTATATTTTTAAGCCATTTATTGAAAAACCTTTTAATCAAACCACACTGTCAAGAAGACAGGCATTTTAGTTCATATTAAGTCATTTCCTTCCACAAAACACTTCCCAATCTGCTGTCGATTTGCCTATCCTTAGATGTTAGTGATAAGCTCTAAAAAATAGTTAACATTAATTTTAAACTCCCAAACTGAATTTACTTTCATTGAGCATCTGGGAAACACAAATGCACTGATTTATGTTGAGAGATAACAAAAATGGTCTCATCTGATTTTAAAAATGAAAGCTTTTTTGTAAGAATAATTCATCTTCATGTGAGGTCATACTGCATGAATAACAGTCTACATGGAGAGTTAACCGGTTTCTGATCTCCTCAGCCATTCAATGTCAAGGAATAAACTCTAGGATATACTGCAGATATGAGAAATCAATCTGTTCTCTTCAAAGCATGTGAAAGCCACTGAGAAGCAGACAGAAGATTGTTCCATACGACAGGGAGATCATTTCTACCAGTTTGAAAATTTGCTTAAATCACCGAAGTTAGTATGCCAGACACATTTACACGACCTTAGCCTAAAACTGGATCTGCAACAGGGCATGGATCTATCTGTTCACCAATACTTCTATGCCTTTTTTATTAAAATGTCAAGTCTTTATTTGACTTGATGTGTATTTCAAAGGAAGGGTAGGTATGATATTAGTTGTACAAATGAAAGACATCAAACCTTTCCACAAACTACCTCCAAATGAAGCCCTGTGACCATTCCTGTGGCCTCCCGAGACACTATGATGAACGTTTGAGCCAGGATTTTACACTACTCATCAAAGGTTCTGTAATATTCAAGGGTATGCCTATGGCACTGTACAGTCTGCTTCTGGTCTGAGCTTTCAAAAATGTTTGCCCAGCTCTTATCTGATCAATACCTCTTCTTTGCAGAGCTATGCTAGCAAGTCACTTTTCTTTTGTAGACTATTTTATAAGATCTGCAACGCAGATAACTTTTCTCCTGAGTTTCCCTCTCCCTTCCTAAGGCTTCTATCTGCTCTTAAAAATCCTTAGATCTTGTGCTTGAAATGGGATTTCTTTTGGAACAGCGACCAAAGCTGCCCCCAAATATTGCCAGATACGACAGAAAAGTTCCACTCAGTTGTACAATAATTTAATTAGCTTAGTAAGGTCTGAATCTCAGACCTCTACAATGTTTTCATCTGATTACTGAATTTCAGTCTTGGTATTTCCAAGCAATAACATTTAAAAATATATTTTGCCTGTACTCAGTTCTCCTCTTCCACATTTTTGTTTGGTTTTATTACATTTGTTCTTTTTTTTTGTTAACAATATAAACTCATAGCCTTCTACAGAATCTATGGGATTCTGTGGAGAGGGAAGAAAAATTTAAAATCCATAAAGAAAAAAAATACATAAAGATAAATATTTTTTATCACAATTAAAAATACTTAATTTTACAGCTAAATTATTTTTTCTATTGATCCAGATTTTCAGGCTGATGTAACCAACAAGTACAGATTAAAATACTTGCAACAAGAAATTTTACAAATATGAACTTTTCCTTTCATTTGGAGTGATAATCAAAAATTAAATCCAAGTGTTAAGCATTTTCCATAGGTCATAAATTTTATTTTCCAGGCTTCTTTCCCCATTGGATGCATTTAAGATATATTTTCAAGCCATTAAAAGTTTATTTGATTGGTTAAACCACTTGAAAGTTGGTTGTTTTTTTTTTTCCTACCACTTATGCAGAAGAAACCACTTTGCTTATTTAAATATCTCCTTGCTGGGGTCTGCCTGGAAATAAGCAATTCCCTCATTTGGAGGTAAATGCATAAAAGGATCTGAACTTAGAAAGGGGTTACAAGTGAATTTCAATTTCTTTTGATTGGTGAAACACACATCACGAAGTTTTCTACTATTTCATGAAAGCTTTTACAACTGAAGCCCTCTGGCTGAGGGAGAGAAGAGCAATTCAGCAGAGATACAATTTTTGCAGATGGTAGAAATGATAAGGCTGATTTGAAAACCTCAAGATTAAAGTAAGCAAAATAGTCTAAGGAGTGCAAAGAACCAAAGAAAGCTTCTCAAGCAGCTCCTATAATTTGCAGAACACCATATTCTTTACTTCCAGCTTGACCCACAATCACAGGCATTTCAATCTTATGTCAACTTTATCAAGGAATGCTAATTTGGAGACACTGGATGCTACTTCCCAGACCTGAAAGGCATCCTCAGAAGCTACTCAGGAAACATAGCTAAGATACTAATGTAAAGAGCAACATGCCAGCCATTTAAAAGATAAATAAATAAAGTAGAAGAAATAAAACATATCTTGAAAGGCAGTGCAAGGATATCAGATTTAGTGACCAACTGTTACCAGTCAGACAACAATTCCAGGAAAGCATGGTTCCAACTCTATTTCCTATTATGCAAGAACAGGTGCAATTATAAATAAACAGTACTTTTCCCCATAACTATTTATACATTTTTTTCTCTAGCATAAAGCCAAATAAACCCATTTTTTAAATGCAGTACATAGGCATGACTTTACGGTGCCAATAAAATTGCAGTTTCCTTTTAAGATCAAAAATATAAGACACAAGAGATGCAAATTTCACTGATTTATCAAAAATAGTTTGAGCTACAAGTGTTGAGGAAAATCAAGTATTTTTTTCACAGCTTTTCATGGCAGTGGTGTCTTGTGTATGCAGCTGGCCGAATAATGAACTACACTTATGAATAATTACACTATCATTGATTTGGGTTTGGGGTTTTTTGCAGCAGCAGCCACCCAAATTCTGTTCCTCTAATGATTTCTAATTCAGCTTTAAATAGAAAAAGGAATGTGAATTATTTTCCAGATGGAATGTGAGGATATTTTTATGGATTAGTGATGAAAGAATCCAAAATGTCTTAACATATGTTTGTAGGACAGATGCTCTTACCCTGTGAGAAACTGAAAAATGGCTTGAGAAAATAGGGAATTTTTGTCCAGACGGAAACACTCATGCAAATTTTAAATTGCCCTATTCTTCCCTCCAAAGCAATTCAAGGCAATTTACTCCTGGAGAAAGCCAATGCAATAGCTTGCATTTTGCTAGTTTGCTAGTTTCTTGCTAGTTCCTGCAATAGCTTGACTCCACTAACTTTCTTGCTTCTCTATAGGTAACACTGATGCCTAAAGATTTTTAGCTTTTTACATATTTTTTAGCTTTGTAGAATTTTAATATGTATAGCTGTATATTTTCTAGCACCTTCTTAACTTTAGAACAGTACTACGCTTTCTCATCTATTCTGTTTAGTTTTATTTTCAAGGAAAAGCATTTCTAACAAGGACATCCTGTTTTGCCCCAGCATCTGGGAGACAAAAGATATAGGGCAAGAACCCTTGGAGGGACTCCAAGGGCCAGGCCCAAGGGTGGATTACCAGGGCAGCCAGTCTCCTATTAGATGTATCTGCTCGATATAAAATTAGTTAAACTTCTAAAAACTGTGAAAACTCAATGCTGCGCATGTGCCTAGGGATTATCTGTGCACCTGAAAGTTTTCCTTAAAAGAATGCTCTTTATGTTATCAGTTCTAGCATTCTTCATAGATCTATGGATCATGTAAACCATTAAAGCCAATGTCAGTAAATATCTATTGCATATAAGGGATATAGCATAGATTTTTGCCTTACAGTTTGTCTTATTCTATGTTGATCAGCAACAAAAATAATTTTGTAATTCACTTTTCACATCTACATTTAAGAAAATTATTACAAAGAAAATATCGGCTCATCCTTCCAACTTCTTTCTGGTCTGAAGTAGGATCTTAGCCCAGGTGCAGCCCCAAATATCTGTGCCTAGTTTTGCAAATTCAAACTAATTTCCTGACACCCAGAATAGTAAAAGATAATGTAGTGATAACTAGAACATACAGATAAGTCCATGCTAAACCCAAACAATCTTCAAATGGAGTGACACGGGGTGTTCCCATACCGTCCACAGCAACTCTAGCCATGGCAGCATGATTCAGAAATGTTTAAGCTGCTAACTTAAACCTCATAAGACTTGCTAAGATTCAGCTTTATGCTGTGCAATACCACATTAAGTGGATTTTTGGTCCTGGGAAAATGTAGCCCCTTCTATGAAGGACTATGTCTAAATTAATAAGGCTGCCTAAACTTAACCTTTCTCTATCTGGAGCCAGCATGGCATTTTCTGCTCTAACAATGTATACCTCATTTAAGCAGCTCATGGATAACAGGGATTATATGATACATACTGTCATATATTAGATGAGTGTTTCTAGACCCTAAAAGAATTTGCACTGTGGTGGTTTTTATATAACCTAGGAAATTTTGTTCAAATGTCATTTTACTGTACTGGGATTCAAGTGGACGACAAGTTCACTTCTGTCATGGCCTTACAATTGAAAAAGTAAAGCACTCAATAAGACATTACATTTAGCTGTTATTTGCAGAGTGACATAGAATTCCTCCACTTTCACAGTCTCTTACACAGAGGACTTTTGCTTTGTCTGTCTCTCTTTGGGACACAGTCTCTCATTATGTATGCAAAAATTTTTGACTTGCAGGATACTGCACAGAAGACCCATTTCTCCACTCCTATATATTAGTGCACTCAGACAGAATACTGAGAAACACTGAGAAACACTGAAAGGCAAATATTACTAATTTATACTAGACTTAACAGTGCTGTTTCTTTCAGCAAATATATGTTTCTAATACTGAATAATAAATGTTGATCTTTAACTGGTTTGTAATCTCAAGTCATCAGTTAGGTATGCAGTCACAAGGCCACTTAAAGTACCTGGGCAGAGCACACATAAGTTCTCCTCTAAATTCAAGTAATTTATCCTTTTTCCAATTCTTCCCTGTGCTGAAAACCAAGTCTGAAAATTTATGCCTAACAACAGAAACTGACCTTGCAGCAGCTTTCTGTGACCTTCCTTTTCAGTATGAAAACAAACATTGAACAAATATTTCAGACTATCTTTTCTCTCCAAAAAATCATTCGGCTCACCTGGCCAAAATGGTTTGTATAACAAGCTTTTGTGTATACGATAGTAACTTATTTTCTTTGGAATGAAGATATGAAAAGGTATTTTTAAAAAGAGCCAAGGTTAAGATCTTAGTCAAGTAAATATTGAACGCATTCCTAAGAATAGCCCTTCAGATCTGGAACAGGTTCAAGAACAGTTACTTAACAGTCTAAAGAAAAAATAACTTTAAGTTTTGATTTTGTAAGAAATATGTCAAGAGGCTTGGTTTTAGTGTTTTCTGGTAAAGGGAGAAAGTTTTGCAGTGAAGAAGGATACTTAGCAGAAGTCAAATAAAATCAGAAGACACATCTGTTACACAGATGACCTTATGTGGTTGTTTCTATAAACAAAGAAACAAATAAACAAGGTAATCAAAGGGGAGCCCAAATGAAAATAATTGTTAAATGAAGAGACAAAGTGACTTCAAATCCCGAGACTCTGAATGGAACGAAGAGACCACAATTTTAATGAATGCAAGTGAGGTTTTCTATCAGATTTTTTTTGCTCTTTACTTTCAGACAAATGCAACCCTTGAGTGAAACTTCATTGACGCCTGAAAAATCTGAGCAGCCTATTAAATGTTAGGCAGATTATTGGACTCAGATTCCAGGTCCACAGTCCAATTCTGTCTTTAAATCAAATATATACACACACACCTGTGTAAAACCGTATGTTCATTCAAGAGGACAAAGTATACTTCCACAAAAACAAAATGTTTTGACTGTTTTGCATTTCTCCATTCTATTTTTCCCCACCTATACCTTCTCCAACTGTTTCTTGGTTTGGTTTTTTTTGTTGTTGTTTGTGTTTTGGTTTTTTCTTTTTTTTTTGGCCTCCCTTAGCACCAAAGACTCTTCAATTTCTTCTGTATCAAGTACACACAGCCAACAAGACCTGGACAGCAGTAAGCGTTACCCACCGAATACAATGGCATGTGCTGGCACAATTCAGCATACAAAGCCAAAGACATCTCACCCAATACGCCTGGTTATAAGTGTCCTTCTACTGGCCAAAGAATTTAGATGGTAAGTACTAAGATCACTTCTACTGTACATGGAAACTTTTATTTCAGCCACAGCCAAAATGGCATATTTGAAGCCAAATACACAGTCAAGCTCTCACTACTCTTTAGTCAGTACTGTTAATATTCAGTTCTAGCCAATGCTGCTCTTTCTGTCATTATCAGAGAGGAAAAACTGAAAGAGCTCAAGTCAGACTGCACAGATTGAGTTTTTCATCATCTTCCAAGCCAGGAAACAAGTGCTTTCCAAGCTGCTGGAAGAAATGGGGGGGACACTACCTTTCCACACCCTTTTCTACAGACTACCTTTTCAGCCTCCTCACTCACTAGTCTCCTCTGCACCTGAGTGCCTGACTCAAGGGATCTGAGTTCTGCAAAGCAAAACATCTCTTAAAACATAGTTGTGGCTGGAGTGAATATTTTAGCTCTCCTGAAAAACCTTTCTTTGGCCACAGCAAGAGCTTGGCCTGCCTGTCTCCACAGTCATTAGGCTCTACTGGAGCGGGATAAGAGGCATACTAATCAAGGGAGTGTACAGTTATCCAGGATACCAACAATCAGAATGATCAATAAGTTCTCCAAACATGATTTTTTTTCTGGAAGAAGAAAAGCACATGACTATTGTGATACTTCTAGGAACAATATGGCAACATAGAACTAAGAGATCCCGGAAGCAGAAAAGGTCTCTTCAGTACTTTAGGTGTCAAAACCAAGTACATTTATTTGTGGTTAGTTTAATTTGAAAATATATAATACCAAAAGCCTTGATTTGTATGTTTTATGATCTTGAAATAAAACTATTATTCATTAGTGTGTTTTGAAACTGAAGGTAAGAAAACTGGCAAACAAAACATACACTAATTTTATCAAATGTGTTGCAATCTGAAACAAGCAAGAAGTCCTCTACAACTTCATTGTTCACAAAGAGGGTCCAAAGATCAGTTCTAACCACACCAAATACTTCTCCTAGAGTTTTCTCAAGACCATATCAGAGCAGAGAAGAAAAAAAGGATATATATATATATAATGTAAAAATTTCTCTCCAGGTTTTACATGAGGCCTAATATCCTTGAAGTGTTTTATTGCAGACATGTATGATGACCCCAATAAATTCGGCTGTCAATTATTCTCTTACTATTTGTTAATACACCTTGAAGACCAGCCCAGATATTCTCTTGAAAGTCTGTCAACGCAAGTTTATTTCTTTGTGAAGCAGTTTTGTAAAAGCAAAATGCTGGTGAACCTGAATCTAAATGATAAGGCTGAACATCCAGCTGGTCCAATTACTCTTAGACTTCTGCTGTTTTCCAAAACCCCAGAAATATTCAAGCACACTTGCAGATTTGGTATCTCTCATCCCCAAAACTCTAGGCTGGAGAGGAGCAAACACATCCCACTGTAAAAAAAATAACAGGTTCAGGACTACCTGATGACACCGAACACCCACAAGTCCATGGGCCTCATGATAGGCATTCCAGGGTCCTAAAGGAACTGGTTGAAGGTTGCCAGGTCGCTCTTCATCATATTTCTAAAGTCATGGCAGTCTGGTGAGGTTCCCAGTGACTTTCCAGGAAAAAGGGAAACATAACCTCTCATGAAGTTCAATAAGAACAAGTGCAAAGTCCTGCACCTGTGTCAGGGCAATCTCAGACACGTGTACAGACTGGGAGAAGAACTGAACGAGAACAGCCCTGGGGAGAAGGATTTCTGATAGGCAAAAAGGTGGACATGAGCCAACAGCCTGTGCTCACAGCCAGAATGCCAGCCTCATCCTGGACTTCATCAAAAGCCGTGGGTCCAGCAGGTTGATGAAGATGATTCCGCCCTCGTAACTCTGCCCTTGTGAGAGCTCACCTGGACTGCTGCATCCACCTGTGGGGTCCCCAGCATAAAAAAGCTCTGCATCTGTTAGAGTGAGTCTAGAGGAATGCCACAGAGATAATGAGAGGGATGGAGCACCTATGCTATGGGGATAGGCTGAGAGAATTTCGGTGCTTCAGTCTCAGAAAAGAAGACTCCCAGAAGACCTTGTTGAGGCCTTGCAGTACTTAAAGGGGACTTACAAGGGAGAAAAAGAATAATGACATCTTACACAGGAATATTGCAACAGGACAAGGGGAAAAGGTTTTAAATTAAAAGAGGGGGGATTTTAGTGCATTAGGAGAGATTTAGATATTAGTACAAAATTATTTACTGAGATCATAGTGAGGCACCGAAACAGGTTGCCCAGAAAAGGTGTGGATGTCTTGTCCCTGGAAGTGTAAAAGGCCAGGTTGGATGGGGGTTTGAGTAACCTGGTCTAGTTGAAGGTGTCCTTACAATGGCAGGGGAATTGGAACCAGATGACCTTTAAGGTTCCTTCCAACCCAAACCATTCTGTGACTCTATGAGTTGCACATTCTTCGTCTCCTGACTGGCTGAGGCAATGCCCCTATTAAAGTACCCATATCTTTTTCATTCAATTCAGTGACTTCAACAAGACCACACAGAACATGATCAATCCACTTCATGTGAGCTGGGGGTTCCCAGGTCAGAGCACAGGGTTAGGGCACAGTAAAAGACAGGATGCTCTAAGTAGGAAAAGAAGGGAAAAAAGAAAGAATAGAGAGTAAAATTTATGGGGAAAATCTAGAAACAATAATAGTATAATCCCTTGTTAAATGGTAATTGTAAAGGCTTGAAGAAAATTGTTTGGTATAAATAAATTAGATTAAACCATATACAATATTCTGCAGTGAAACAGAACCACTTACTCTCTGATGACACTGTGGTCTACTTGAACATACTGTTAGTATTTTCTTTGCTAAAAAGGTTAGATCTAGCCGTGTTTCTTTCCTTCCATCCATTCAGAAGGGCTGGATCCTCAGCTGGGCAAATTGCTATAGTGATGCAGATGTCAACAGAGCTAGGTGAGCTGAAGATCTGGCCTATCAACTACCAATTTCCTACAGAAACTGTAAGACAGAATGAGAGGAACTCCTTCTTATTCCCAGATCCAGAAACACAAGCTTTGAAGGCAGGTTTTCTAAAAATACATTATGCACCCCACTCAGAAAGACTAAGTTACCTAAAATTCTAGCATAACTATTACTACTTTTTCTTTTTTTTTTAACTCCAAAAATTGAAAGAAACAAAACACTAGCTACTTTCATATGGCACTGAGACATATAAGCACACTTTATATGTGCAACAGCATTTAACATGGGAATAATGAAACATGAAATTCTATTTATTATGCAAATGTAATTCTGAAATGTTATTATATATATTATGCATAAATTAAATAAGACATAACCCTAAGTTTTAATAAAAGTAATTACTTTTGAAATATCAGACATTTAAATATTAGGAAACTGAGTAATAAAGAAAACTGTGTCTGTATTAAAATAAAACATTTTATTTGCATGACCATAAATTATTTCAGGGGTCTGCCTTATTTATTGTGTAGGTGAAGTGTATTTATCTGGGCAGGTATTCAAGATCTTGTGCACACTTTGTTTTGGAAGGTTAGTTTATAGCCCACTATTCAAACACCCTCAAACAAACACAGAGCTACCAATTTCAGTGAGCATTTTCCATTGTTCCAATGGGTTTACATTGCAAGAAACATAAAAGGATATTATACCCATAAAATGAATAACAACAACGGATATTCTTATGGGCAACTGTGCGCAAAAGCACTAGTATTCAGGATAATTCAGGATTCCCACTGTAACCTGTCTGTAGTTTGATTTTTCAGGGAATAGTATGTATTTTGTGATCTGTATAATGAAAATTCTAACAAATTAAGCAAAGTAAAATTCATTTCCTTGCTTCAAAGCAAAGCAGCATAATTTCTCAACAAACCAGTATTTTAAAAGAAAACTGGCCAAAAGCCTGTTAGCAAACCAAAGTTAATGACATTTATTTTTTTCTGAAATAGAAAAGTAGCAAAGCACATTTTAAACCTCAAGACTGTTTATGCTTTAATTGAATAAAAGAGCTTCTTGCAGCAGAAAATGCCAAAAATGCTTTAAATGTGGCAACTGCTTTGCTCTAAATATGGGCATCTGTGCTGCTTATAATGATGGAAAATATCCAGGTACTCTTCAGATTAAGCATTAGAGCAGTTTAGAGTGCATTTATGATAATCCACTGAGAAAGTATGGGTTTCCCACTGGAATGAGAAAAAAATGCAGATCACAGTCTTTTACTTGAGGAACAAAGCATCAGTTTGCGTTACATTTAGGTTAAAAATATCCCAGAAATAGCTATAGTCACAAGAAACAAGTCAGCTGAAAGAAATTTTGTCTTTTTTCCAGTCACAGGAATATAAAGTAACATTTTGAAAGCAGAAGGAAACCTTAGCATTTGCTATGCTATAAGAAAATATAAGGAAATGCTGACAGGATTCTAGTCCCTTGTAGGAGTAAATGATACTTGAGATTTTTATCAGAATACTTCAGTGAACACTCTCATACAGCTGTTTATACTCTGAGTTAATATATTAACACTAACATTTAAATTAATTCTTTTCAAAGCTTTTGGTTTTTTAACTGCTGTTGAGACATAATAACTGTAAAACAAATTAGATGGATAAGGAAGAGCAGAATAAAATTGGTGAATTTGATATTCTTTGAAAGGAAAACATAATGATTGAGCAAAGGTGCTAATTTGACATTAAAATTGTTTATTAAGGATATAAAAATTCCACAAAGATTTCACCACTATCACAATTTAGACTTCAAATTTGTTTGTGACAGACATTATTCGTGTCAAAACTCCCATTTCTTTAAATTCCAGCCTAAAGTTCTGTTTGGTTTTTTTTCTTTCTTTTTTTTAAAAAGCAGTTACACTTTTTTCTCCTCTTGTAGTTCTGCAAATTTTCCATGCAGATAGGACTTTCGATATACCATGGCTTTTCAGTGAAATGAAAAAATGCTACAGTTTTTCAGCCTTTGCATTTTTTGACAAATTATCGTACTGTTTTTTCAAACAATTCTGGTATAATATTATAATTTCCACCTCCTGGCAGAAGTTCATTTTAACATTGAGAATTTTAGGTGGCATGTGAGATCCCCGCTCCCTCATTCAAACATTTTAGCAAGGTATGCTTATTTTATAGTTTCCTATCACAGGAATTTAAGGAAACCATCCACACAGATTCTTTGGATAGACTGAATATCCTTAAGTGAAATTGGTGGTTTGAAGGATACTTTTGCTTTGGTTCTCTAAAACAAACACAGATAGCTGGTGACAACTGTTTATAAGCTCACATACTACAATCATGCAGTTCTTAATTTCAAGCATCTGACTTGTCATTTGAGAGAAATTATAGAGAGAAATATAGACACACATAGCCTCTAACCCCCACTCTATAAATTGTATCAATTTCATGCATTCAGGAATGATGATATTAAGAAAAATGAACTTGAGGGGGATAATAATTCAAACATAATCAAGAGGGTTGCTTTTATCTGTGGGCTTCTTAGCTTTAACAGTCTAATGGGCTTCTGAAGTTTCTGTCTAAATAAAAAAAATGTTCAGTATTGCCTAGGTAGATATTGATTGAGAACTAAAGCTCAACTTGCCTGTCAGATAACTCAGGGTCTGATTTTCTCCTAAGGAATAATATAATAGGACAGTTATTCACTAGACTTATATGGAATATCTAACAAAAAACTAAGGCAGTATTGTTTGATTCAGACTGTGCACTCACTGATTTAGAGCCTCACAAACCCTTTTCAATTTTAAAATGTTCTAACATGTGGCATGTGTGTACCAGAATCTACTCAGAGAGTGCCTCGCCTCTTAAAATTCCCCATGACTCCTGTGTGTGTCCAGTGTGCAGAATCAACAGATTTCTTTCAGCAGAGTACTGCAAAGGAAGGAACAACACTATGGGTGAATCCCAGACATGCACAAAGCTGTGGTTTAGGATTCAGAGGTTTTGTTTCTCCTCAGTGAAAACTTTCAAATCCATGTTCACATAGATAGGAATTGAGAATTATATGGAGAAAGGAAAGAGATCAGAACATAGTAAACCACTGGAGCATAGCTCAAGATCATCAGCAAAATGCAGAACATTATCTCCACTGTGTATTCTTCCTCACAGAATTAAATTCTAACTAGGTACACCATCAGGAGAAGTGTGTCTTACTGTTCCTACTGATACAGGGTGGAAAAGAGTCTATGTCATTAAGGATTTGAACTGCAATTAGATGCTAATCAGAACGGAGCCAGTTAGTCATACAGATCATGCAATTTATACTTTTAGGTATTAAATTTCATTGCAAGACTAAAGACTATGTCCGCTATTTTTTTAGAATTGTCTTCTGTGGAATAATATGCTGTAATTGCCACAAACTTTCTGTGCAAATATAAGGGATATTATCCCTTGAAATAGCACAGGTAGAGAGAAGGAACAAATCAATTTTTGAATCAATTTGCACCACAGAAAAAAATTAGTACTCAGATAACAGAAAAACAAATACATATGTTTCACTTTTAAGACATGCAAAATAAGAGGGATTTGAAGTGATTTAACTTAGTACTTAGCTATAATGGTAAGAAAAAGACAATTTCAAAGAAACAAGATGAGATTTGTATGGGGGGATAAAGTTACAGGAACTTGCTGCAATTTCTAGGTCCTATCAACATAAACGTATGGAATATTTAGATGAGTATTTATTTTATATGAGTATTAAAAACAGTGGTATAGCATTCTAGTATATTTGCATTTTTGACAAATACTTTCAGAATGAAGACCCTGCATTGAGATAAAAGTCTTCCTGACAGATATTTTAATTTCTAACGTTTCATAATTTAATTTCATAACACACGGTCCAATACGCAATGTAACCATAGTAAGAACAAAGGTTGTCATCATCCTTCTGAAATTTATGTTTAGTCTTTTTCTTTTACTGGATTCTCAGAATACCTGCACTTGAAAATTTAAGTCTCCCTGTTGAACTTCTAAGTACCTGTTGATGATTTTTACTTTTAATCAGAATATTAATGCTCCTAGGATCTTATTATTGAGGATGTCACCTACATTCAGCAGAAGATGGCTCAAACAGCTGGCCACTAGCTCTGCATGACTCCCCATTCCACGAAATCCTCTGTTCCACAGGGTGTATGTTGGAGAGCTGTTGGAGGCATTATGGAGTAGATAAAGAGCAATGTACATCAGCTGCCTACCTAGAAGCAAGGCTGATCTCCGGAGTGAAAAGAGTAGGTGTTTTGTGACCCCATGATACATTAACAACTGTTCAGCACTACAGAAATGTCCCTTTAGAAAACAGGCCTTGGCTCTTCCAGAAATTCCTTGTACTATATAAATTCACTACATAAATTCACATGATGACTGATTTCACACAAGTGCACACTGAAGTTCAATGCTTGGACATCAAGATATTTGGAAATACATACATGCAAGTGTTCATGTGAATGGATGGATGGAGGGTTAAGCAGAGAGAGAGAGAGAAACAGATGGTATTTATATTTAAACATAGACCCTTACACTTGCACCACTCTCAGACATACTTCAAATTCTTCCAACAGGAATTCAGCATATAACATGATGGTTTGGGATTCTGAATAAGATTTTGCATATACCCAGAATAATAATTCAGCTGTTCCGAATAATTTTTCTTCTCCTATAAAACTGGTCTTATTTACACCCACATTTGAGAGGACTCCCTACATAACTGGTACATAAAAGAAATCTTAATGTATCTCTAGGTACTTTATGCTGCTATCCCCTACTGTGTTGAATAATGCAAATGCTACTGAGCAGGATTTTGTAGCATTGTATGTAATTTTTTAATTCACTTTTTAATGTAAACAAATACTTAATCTTACACTCTAGTGAAACAGAAACAAGAATTCTCCTTTAAGAGCTTTTCTAAAACTGATTTTTAAATTTCTTTTGGAGGAGAGAGGTGAATTCAGACCATATTTGTGTGAGCTTATCCTTCTTTCCTTTTATGGGTGTATAAATAAAACCAATGAAAGAGCTACTGATTTTAGAAACTGATTGTTTGAAAGTAACCATTCTGATTTGCTGAAAATGGATCAACTTCCTTTGCTTTCACATAGATATGCATGACAAAGAAGGGAAAGCTAGTTTAGGGAATTTACTCTGAAACCCACAAGGTGCCATGTGTAATCACAATTTCTGACTTGCTCTTAATAGGCAAGTTTAGACCAGCTCCTGTAATAAGCATGGATAGTTTTCTGCTACCTGCAAAAGGTTATTGTAATCATATGGTCTTCCACACATAGAATTTTTATTTACATATACATATATATACATATATATATATACACACACACACACACACACACACACACACAGAGTAGCCAATTTGTAGAGTAATTCAAATTTTTAGGGTTTATTTCTAATTTCATCTGATTGTGTAAGGGAAACTCTTAATGCCCAAATGCATTCCACCATTGAAGTTAAATTAAGAGGCTACAAAAGGGAGGAAAACATTTTCTCACCATTTACCGCATAGGATGAAAAAAAAATATAGTACAAGTCATACTTTTATCTTGCAAGGCACAAATTAACATGTTAAACCATATGAAGTATATACTTTCTGCACAAACTTACTTTTAGCCTACATATATGTCCCACTGAGATACTGTTGTCAATTGTGATATTCATATTTAGGGGTTCACATTAATTTCTGATTTATTCTTTCAACATCAAAGCTTTGTTTTTGCCATATAGACATATACCTTTACAGCCTGATGATCCTTATAGGTCCTTCCAAACTCAAGATAGTCTGTGATTTTTGGCAGCTAAAACAAGTAAACTTGTAGACCTACACTTCTGCAAAGTAGGGTGCCTGGACACCAAGAGTCACAACATTTCAGGATGTTAGCATGGAAATAGAAAGAGAATTTAGTGTAATGAGGTATGAAGAGGGTGTAAATTATGCACGAAATGTAGTAAGCAGTAAACAGAAAATACAAAAATGTTGTGAGCTGTGGAAGGAGAAAGTTAAAGAGATCTCCTTGGTTGGAGAAGAAAATGGTAGAATGGTTATTCTTCAGAATACAGGGGATAAAAGGTATAACCTTTCATTAATGGAATTTTAGAACTCATGGAACTGACGGAATTTTAAAACTGAAGTTAATATACTCAAGCCTGGGATATGAAACACAAGGACTGGCAGACAGAAAAAACAGAAAAATAAGGTCAGGAAAAGGTGTGATCTATTACTTCTACAAATCCGATTTATAAGCCATGGCTTGGGAGGACATTCATAGCTGCTGTTTCCGAAGGGGGTAAAGGTCCAGTTGAGGAGTGGTTTTTTGGAACATTCTCAACCAACCCACCAGACACCTAAATATTTAAAAGCTAAGTACACAAGAGATAAACATCATTACATTTACATTGCATAATCTAAAGAAATAAGGACCATAAGTGACTGGATGAGATGATTATGGAATGTCTACAGAATGTTTATGTTATAGAATGATTATAGATAGGTGAATCAGAGATGAAGCTTTCCAGTTTCAGAAGCCCAAAGGTGGAGTCAACTATAAAAACTTCTGAATCAGCTCTGTTTATATTGAGATCTAAATGCCAGCTTCAGATCTTCAAACAGGATGGCAAAGAGAGAAAAATGTACACCCTAACTCCAGAATCCAACCACAGCACAAAGGAAAAGATGCCAAGAGATTGCTGTTTGGAAGATATTTCTCTTACAAAGCTTCAAAGATTTCAAGATCAGGCATCTAGTCTAAACCACAGTATTACAGACAAGGGAGACTGGCAATACCTAACACCCATGAGTGGGTGCACCTCCCGTCTGTGCCCCAACCCTTTATCAGGAAAAGGCCTGTATCTGTATTGTGCTCTGTTTCCACAGACAACACACCCAAGAGGGGGAAGAAGAGACAGCACGCTCTGACTGGATCACCCATTTAGAAAAACAGGAGTTAAGGAGTCCAGCCTACTTCTGAGCAACATTGGTCTTTCTTTGGATGCTTCTGTCACTGACTCAAAGTGACAACGTAGACTATCTTTAGGTGATAGCCCCCTATGCAGGTTTCTCCTACAATAAAACAGGAAGCCTATGTGACTAACTTTGATCACATGTATGTATTGATTATATCATATGTTAAATTATTTTTATTAGGGGACTGTAAGGAGTAGATTAAATTAGTACTTGTGGTTCATTTAGGCGTTAGAGGTATAGATGTCTATATTACATGGATGGGAAACATCCCCCCCAAAAACCCTACAGACAGAAATAAATTTCTGACTCAGCTATATGTATTTAAATCAGCAGTGTTCCTTCACCTGTTTCTAAACTTCATATATCATATCATGAACCAACACAAAGTATACACTGTGGACACAAGTTTTTTGTCACAATAAGACAAGACAAGCTGTACCTAACGCAGGCAACGCCAGTTGTTTACCAATGTGCCTAAATTTACAGATTTACCCGGTGGAGACCAGAGTTTATGCCATCCTCATTCTCAACAGATGACACTTAAAGCAGACTATAGTAATCCTCTGTAAATTACAGATTATTGAATGCTGATACTTTCTGATAGAAAGACATTGAAAAATAAAAGTTAGACTTGATATCTAGACTAATACCAATTATAAAGGAGTCATAACATAAACAATCCTGAATTTGGAAAAAAAACCCCAGGGTTTTGCTTTCAGTAGCCGTTTGCAATTTGTAAATTCTTTTCACCAAGAGCCTGTGACTTCTTTATCACAATATTAACAACTGTTACTGTAAGTTAGCATAAATAATCAGTCCCATTCTATGCTGAATACCTGTATTAAAGACTATTGTGGATTGTCCTGACTAGGTGGATGAGACACTATTTAAAACCCCAGGTATTCTGGAAGAACTGGCTGATAAAATTTTGCTTTGTCTTTCTCTCAAAAAGCCATATACCAAAATTAGGCTGCAGTACTCTATTTTCCACAGAAGTTGAAACAAACAAAATGCTTCATTTTCTTAGTAGAATCTCTCTGCTGGTCCAAGCTGCTTTGCAATTAAAAAGATGCAAATATTTAAGAGATTGGAAAACTTCAAAGGCAGTGCAACTTAAGAGAACCAAATGGATTGTTATAATATCCTCTGTACCATTTTCTCAGGCATATTTACCAAACAGATATTAAAGAATCACAAAAAATCTTCAAGGAAATAGAAAAATACAAACCTAACACTGTAATACACACCTATCTTCTACTAACAGGGATCAAAAGATCAGTGTGAAACTGAGCACTGCTTTACATAAAGTCATCTCATTGCAATGTTCAACCTTGTGTGTAGTAGTAATGGCTTTTCTATGTTTTATTATTCACTTCAAGTCATTACTAACAATTCCTCTGTAAAGCAAAAGCATTGGTAATAACTGTCATGGAATGCTGAAAGAATTCAGCAAGTGTTGGGTTCAAGTCCTGCCACTGATTTTGGTAAACCTAAATTAGTCTTTCATGGAGAAATAAATATAATGATACATACAGACTACTTCTAATTGTGCTTGCTCCTAGGCTACCATTAACTGATAGAAAAAAACAACTTACTTCAATAATTTAAATTGCCACGATTTAAGGTCCCATGACAGTATCTTTAGAAACAATAATGGATCTGCCAAATGATTTTGCACAGTCAGGAATCTTAATCTTATTTCAAAAAACAATACTTCAAGGAGCTTTGTTTTGCCACCCTTCAAAACTACTTCACTCCTATCTCCATCATATATCCAGACACTCCTTGTTTGTGCCAAAGTATGTTTATGAAGCTGGTTTGCGTGTCAGGAAATAGTGGTGTATTACACAGCAGTGATTTAAGGTACTAATCTGTGATCTCTGGAGTTGTGCGATGCAGGATTAAAGACATCAAAATGAATGAGGAAGGTAAACACCTTTATCACTCAAAGATCCACAGTGCAACTAAATTACTCACCCAGTGAGACTGTTTGTCCATAAAACAAGAGACAACCAGCACACCCTCTGGCCAATATTTGAGCTCATTTCACACTCAGCCAACATTTCTCTATTCACACTCTCTGTCAACCTACTCTGTCAATGAAGGGAAGACATTTGAAGGAAATTCAAATTGAAATAAAGTAATGATATCACAGTTTTAAGTAGCTGATAGACACTTTTGGAGAGACCAGTTTCTTAGGGAAGATCAAAATCCCTATGCATTGCAATTATATAAAAATTAAATAGCTTTCTTATTTTTCCCACTGAAACACAGAAAATCCCCTTATTCACATTTTATTATGACCTAGCATCTTGAAATATAATCCAGTGCCAAACCAGCTACGGTGGTCCTGGCCTATGACAATTAACATTTATGGGCAAGATAGGAAATTTTTACTTTCAATGTATTGGCTCAAATTAATACTATATAAATATTTGAATCAGTCTCAGAAAAGAAGTATCTAGCTAGTTCTTTCCTCTCTGTGTCTTTGTGTTTTTACTCCAGTTCTGTTTATTATGATAGTTGATTATTTTTCTTCAGTTCTTATACTGGTGACAACTTCCCTATCAAAAGCCATCCTCTGCTATATCTATGAAATTTTAGCCTTGTAATTTATTATCATACAAAAAAAAAAAAAAAAAAAGCACATTTGTAGATAGATCTATATTGTTTAAAAAAAAATATCAAAAATGAGACAAAAACATTATTGTTCCCGACAAATATTACTTGTTTGTTACTCTCACTCTGAAAGGCTCCTAGCCTCTTATTTGTACTGCCTTTAACAGTTGTGCTTATGCTCAAGTCTAAATCTGCAAACGCCGTTGTATCCACATTGCCACAGGAGACAGAGCTTGAAAAGGAGTTCCCTTCACCCCAACCCTCCTTTTTGTGACTGGGGTTCATTGCTAGGAATGCCAATATGCTTCAGACTAAACCCAACACATAGGGGAAAAAAAGAAGAATATAGTAATGATATAGCATGACTCTATAGATTGTTGCTGAAAACAATCACATAGATCAAATGTCTCTGAAGAAAAGCTGGGGAGTTATCAGAACATGGTTGGAATGCAGAGCTGCTTGCTCTTCTACTGCATCCGTATTTTTGAGGCAAGTTTAGTGCACCTTCTCAGGGAGTTTAAAATACAAGCTTCCCAAAGATGTCCCTGTTAGAAGAATACAAAATTCTGAACACCGCCATGGTGAGCTGCACACTTTATTCCCCATTATTAGGGTATGCCCGATGAATCTATACAGAAGTTTCAGTTGCAGCTGCCTCCCTTTTCCAATATCTTTTGCCAAGATTAAATGCTTTTAAAAAAAGCATTCCTGCCTCTGTTGGATTTAAAGGTAACATATCCTTTTTGTTTGCTTTACTGTGAAAGTTTTGAGGTCCAGAGGTCATAACTGGACAGGACCATGAGGATTCTGCAATACCAGCTGTCTTTCATTTCCTTAGGTATTTCAGAAGGAGAAAGAATGGATGGAAATAATGGATGGTCATGAACAAGTTACAATTTTTTTTACATCAATTATATAAATATATATATATAACAGAACCATAGAATTTCTTGCATTAAATGTCTAAAAGTTATCAATATTGTACCTGGCATTTAATAGATCTAAGTCAATGTAGATTAATTGAAGTCAGTGGTCCTGCTTTGTTTTTCACTGAAGCCTTGCTTCAAATTGCAATAGCAATGTGAGGAGTTAGATCTGTAATAGAATGAGTGGGCTATCACAAAAATATCTTAGGTAGCTGTACCTCCTGTTTCTGCAAGATCATTCAGCATATTAGTAAGAAGAGGAGCTTTAGGCCAATTCCATCATAGTAATTTATTTTATCAAAGTCTCTGAGTCAGCATGTGCAAACAATAATTAGGTTAGAACCTTTGCCCAAGACTAACAATAAAAAAAAAGAGCTAATGATAGAGAAGAATTTCTTAACCGTAATAAATAAATAGGTAACAGAGTGGCAGAGTAACTTAAGCATCACCAAAAAGCTCCCAAATTACTGTAAGGCTTCTTGAAGCAATCTTGCAGTCTTCAGTTAATCCAGCAAGAAATCAGTACCCATGCTCAGCAGAGAGCCACGGCTCTTCCCAGGATGATATCAGAGGGCTGACTATTTTAATTCAGGAAGTCAATCAGACTTCAGTGAGCCTCTGAATTCTACCTGCTCAGCAACTCATCCTTTGTGATTTTTTACATTCCTTAAGGATGTTCATCCTAGGGCTTTTGAGTAGATATCAATACAAACTAATATCTTTTACAGATTGAATTCTTTAGATCTTGATCATAATTTTGCATGTAAGTTGTGCCATTGCATACAATGGAACTTTAAACATATTTGAAATGTTGGGGTTTTTTTAACTTCTTGCATATCCTGGATCAGAATTTAACCAATAAAAATCATTACAAATTCAACAGTACAGAGCCAGTTTAGACAAACTAAAGATCTGGTGGGTAGCACTTTGGGAGCTAGGCAAAAGTTGTGGATCACGACAATTCTGGGGTTTTATTTATTTATTTACATTTATACTACTGTATGAGCTCTTATATGCAGTTCAGATTTGTCCTGTTATTTTCAAGTAGGAAGTGATAATGGACATTCTCTTGTCAGTAAATAACTATCATTATGAGAACCAAATGCTGCTAAACACAGGTGTTTTTTTGTTTTATCCTTTGTGAATGCTGGAAGCTTAGAAAAACAAAACTCTGAAAAGTTACATAGATTTATGCTGCACTAGACTACACTACAGTGCAAAATAAGACAAAGAAATGCATTGTTAAAAACAGCCTCATGATGACAACATTTGGCATTCACTTCATACAGGTGCAAAGGCTTTCCAAGATACAGTACAATAAAAAGTCAGAATTTGTGGAATTTAATAGCTAAATGATATACTAAGCTACTACTTGAGCTTCTGTCAGCTTCATAAGCTAAAAGGTTTTTAAGAGTCCTTTTCCATAGCATCAACACTCAGATTACACATAACACAGGCCTTCCTAATTATATTAGTTTAATGAGATCAGAAATAAGATTTGATATAGATGATAGCAAAGGTACCTCTAGAGTGCAACAGAAATTACACCTTTAGCTCTTGAACAAAACCAGAATAAAATAAATGACTGTCAAAAAAAAAAAAAAAAAAAAAGTAACTCAAAAGTTTAATAGAATGAACAATACTTCAGGCATTATCTGATCAGATAACAAACAGGTATGTGAATTCAAATTTCTTCAGGGCTAGAGTTAACAAAACAGAAACTATTCTGTGTTGCTCCAGCAAGGAAAAAGGGGGCAAAAGAGGGGAAGCAAAAAAGATCTCAACACAAACATATTGGTTTTTTAGCTATTCCCTCCTTCTGGTCAAATAACAAATTTTGTCAACTTTGTAAGCAGCTTCTTCTCACAATGGAAATTAAGAAGAGAGAAAACGAATTTTTAAAAAATCTCACTGTTGGGGCCCTTTTTCTCCATGCTTGTAGTTGTATTAGGGAGACCTAACAGTTAACTTTCAGAAGTTGCTGTGAGCTTGTTACATGCTAAGCAAGTGAGATGCATTCTGAAAGATCTCTTTGATCTTACTGCCAGGAGTTCAGAATCATTCTGTTGAACAAAATGCATGTATGAAGAGAAAACAGCCCTTATTTTCAACTGATGACTCTAAGCTGAAGTGAATATCTTGGAAAACAGGCAAGTCACATTACAAAACATGGCTGGGAAGTGAGGAATGGGGAGAAGCTCCTAAACGTAGACTGGAATAAAATACTCCTAGGTGTTATGTTTTTCAAACCAGCAGTACTTTGCACTTGCCCACATGCAAGAGCCACCAAAATATTTCTCCTGGATGTTTAGCTGTTTTTTGAAAGATAAGAATGATTTCTTTTTTTTTTTTTTTTTTTTTTCTCTAAGAAGGTAGAAATTAGTCTTGTCTCATGAGACAGCACTGATTATTTTTTTCCTTTCTTTTTTTCATGATTTGCAAATGTACAAGGGAAATGTTTCTGTGAAAAAATAAAGCATGATGAAAGGGGGAAGAAACATCTACTATTTGACCATGCATTTCTGGCAGACTTCACCAAATATATATTTTTAAATAATAAAAGAGTCTCTCAGCCTTTACGTTTAGAAGTACTTGAAAGTCTCCATTAACCTGTTTTTATTTCAAGTAGACTGGACCTTATTGTTTGTCAGGTTGGTAACATAAAGCATATATTTGTTCTATTGCTTACCAACATAGTTCAAAATAAGATTATGTTTCATATGGTTTTTTGTACATATAAGGCCAAGGAAATTCCCACAAAACAGTACCAATGTTGCAGGTTTTGATATGCTAAAGGGAACTTATTCCTAAAATTCTGGTAGTGAACTGCAGTGAGAAATCTGATTTTCCTCCTCTTTACAGAAGTCGACTTTCTGGCTGCTGCTGCAACAGCTCTGACTTCATTGGCTCATCCCTGAGCAGGTAGGAAACATAATCTTACCATTCCTGAAGTAGTGTTTTTCTTTCTGAAACAGCATAAACATCTCATATCTCTGAAGTACTCTAAAAGATATTGTCAGAGGTTCTATAGAGTTTTTCATACAATACTTAAGCACTATTTTGTTCTTGCATTTTTTTTCAGGCTATATTCCTGGCGAACATTAACTTTACATTTTTGAGTCCCCTAAGGCGAAGGTACTTTTCTTGGATACAGTTATGAGCAGGTTTTGTATACACAGAAACCTACTCTCTCAATTTCATTTTCTCAGGCTACAAGGATGATTTAGTACATTCTTAATTTAATTCCCTGTCAAAATCTTTTTTCCACGTTCTAATAAAGCAAAAGCCATATTTTCAGCCTTTCTCTTACCTTGCACTCTATTAAGACAAGTGTTTAAGTAGCTTATAAACTACTCCTTATTGTTTGATTTTTTTTCTCTTCTTAAAGAAATGCAAATGTAATATTTCACTTTAAAACACAATCAGCTGTTGTGAGTTCACTTGTCCAAACTGTATGCAGTTCAAACCAGGCACTGAGCCCTCCTCAGTTCCCAAATGTAAACTAAAAGTAGAAATAAACACCTACAATACATTTCTTGGCATTAATACCTTTACAAATGCAACAATCTTGCTGCATCGTGGCAAGATGTGTAATTTTAGAGCAGTTAACAGAAAAAGAACATAAAATGTTTATAGGAAATATCTTTTATTTTCCATTAATATTTTTGAAATGTGCTATTCAAAGGCTGTATGCTTTTCTCATTATACTCCCTACTTTAGATTCTGTACTCTCTGTGACATAGATTTTATCTTACTTTCCAAGGCAATATGTATCTAAGTATCACCTCTTCTAGTAATAATTCAGTGATCACCTACTGAGACTTTCTTATCTCTGTGATTCATACTATAGAGTTGTCACACAATTAGTAGCTGGGTTTAAATAATTCTGAGTGTTGGCTCCGTTAAATACGAGATTTAGGTTCTTGGATGTCTGTGCAGTACTTTGCTTCAGTTTTACAGAGAAACAGGAATGGCAAACGTTTCTTTGCTCAAGTGTAAAACTAGAGTAAGTTCCAAAGTTTCAATAAGTAGAAATGCAATTTTTGAAATGTTACATAGCTTAAGATTTTTTTTTTTTTTCATAAGAGAGGAAAACCCACAAAATGTCAGTGATTCCTTATCCAGGAAAGAAAAAATCATGATATATATCAGATATGTAAAAATACTTTTAAGGACAAAAGACAAAAACATTTTAGGGATAACACTGAAAATAACTAAAATAATTGAAATATACAGTTTAAGTGAAAATGGTGAGAAAAAACATTCACAAAAATACATCAGCAACTGTAATACTGAACTTAAGCTTCTTTATCTAATTTTCATTTGTCACTCAGAGCAGACTTTGGAGACAAAGTTAGGTATCTCTAGAAATGGTCACATGTCACAGAATTCAACCTCCAAAAGAAAGGATTATTTCTTCCCTTTAAAACTGAGAAGGAAAATTTAAAGTAGAAAAAATATTTCAAAAATCATGTAAATGAGACATTTTGTAAATGAGACCAGTACTGGCAAATATCCTAGTCTGTGTTCTTGATTCCTTGCTCATCCTCGGTCCTCTATTTGCATCCTTTGCCAAGGGAAAAAAGTTGAATCATGGAAACTTGTCATAGAAAGTGTTGAGTTGGAAGGGACCCATCAGGATCATTAAGTCCAACTCCTGGACTGGCACAGGGCACCCCAAGAGTAACACCATGCACCTGAAAGTGTTGTCAAAAAGCCTCTTGAACTCAGACAGGATTGGTGCTGTGACCACTTTTCTGGGGAGCCTGTGCCAGTGCCTAACCACCCTCTGGGTGAAAAACTTTTTTCCTAATAGCCAAGCTAAACATCTGCTGACTCAGCTTCATGCCATTTCCTTGAATCCTGTCACTGGTCATGGAAGTGATGAGATCAGCCTCTGCCCCTCTGCTTTCCCTCATAAGAAAATTATAACTGCATTGAGGTCTCTCCTCATTCTCCTCTTCTCCAGGCTAAACAGACCAAGTGAGCTTAGCCAGTCCTTACACAGCTTCCCCTCAGGGCCCTTCACCATCCTTGTTGCCCTCCTTTAGTCACTCTCTAACAGTTTAGAGAGTTTATTATAACAATAGAATGTCTTTAAATTGTGGCACCCAGAACTGCCCCCAGCCCTTGCAGTGAGGTCACCCCAGCTCAGAGCAGAGCAGGACAATCCCCTCCCTTGCCCAGCTGGTGATGCTGTGCCTGATGCCCCCCGGACATGGGCGGCCCTCCTGGCTGCCAGGGCACTGCTGATTCCACTTTCTGTCAACCAGGATCCCCAGGTCCCTTTCCATGACACTGCTCTTCAGTATCTCATTGCCCAGTCTGTCTGTACATGCGGAGTTGTGTTGCCCTGTCCCAGGTGCAGAATCCAAAATTTTCCCTTGTTAAACTTTGTACAGTTGGTGATTGCCTATCTTTCTAATATGTTGAGATCTCTCCTTAGGACCTTCCTGTCTTCCAGGAAGTCAACAGCTCCTCCCAGTTTCGTATTGTCAGCAAATCATGTGAATCAGGAACAGCAAAATGTTGTACAAGTTACCTGGTGCATATTTGAGTTTAAAAGTACAAATAACAGGAGCAACAGATGCCAACATATAATTTAGTTCCTCTAACAGTGATTTCAACCAAGTAAAGGAAATATAGTCAAAACTGTGATTGGTGAATTCGTATTGCAGCACACATGAAAGACATAAGTAACAATAACCATTATTAAATTGCTTTGTAATATGATTTTTTTAAATTTCCAGCTGAAATTTCTACAATTACTAATTGAAGGAAATTAACTAGGCATGACCATTAGAATCAAAACCCATTTTTAAACTGATCTTAAAAGTGAAGTAATGATTTTTCTTGTTAAGATTTGCTGGCCTGTCTCTTATCAACCTTTCCATGTTGTTCCTAGAGGCTATTCTCATATTTCATATTGATCTCCAGAAAAGCTGCATATACTTTGGTAACAAAATCTGATGAGACCCAGAGTTCAGAATATAAAATCAGATTGGAAATGAAGATTGCTTTGTGGTGATTTTCAGCATACTTCCTACTAGCATATTGAACAAAACCATAAATAAAACTCTTCTATAAACTGAGCAGGAGTGATTTGCAACATGTGATAGTCTTGTTGATTTGAAAATATATTTTTTTCATTATGCTTCCTTTAGTTTGAAATGGGAAGACTCAGAAAAACTAGAGCCAGGCCCAGAGAGAGGTGCCATGCAAGGTATCACCATGACCAAATAATCTTTCAGATGCCTGACACAACTGATTGAAATACCCTCCCTTAGAGTGGATCCTATGTAATCTTCTGAGCTTGTGTATTACAGTTACACAAGTGAGGGTGAATACTGAGACTGGTGAGGGGTTGTTAATGTCCTGGTTGTGAGAGCCCATTCATATAAATTTTTAAGTGTTCAGATGGGTCAGAAACCACAGCAATTACATTATGTGCAGAGAGGCAATCTTGGTAGACACTCAAAAGGAAGCTATTGCTGAAATAAAGGGAGGAAACAAGAAACAAGAAGAAACCTATAAAGAAAAATGTCAGAAAGAAGCCTTAAGGGAAAGCTGGTAAACATGGCAGTGTGAGAAGTGATCTAGTTTGTATCTGAGATTTACATGGAAGAGCTTTCACAGTTGTGCTAACTTTCTTCATGATATTTAGGCAGAGAGAAGATTCATGACTCTATGGGATAACCTGGGGAGCTAGAGATACTTGTACAAACCACAAGGATACTTGTACAAACCACAATGGAGAACGGGTGTCTTATCCTTATCCACAGACTGAACTATCACAGACAGCAGTGCCCATTGGGACTCTGCCATGGTGGAATTCCTTGGTATCCAGCTATCAGAAGGAGAGAGGGGAAAGTAGAACTAGTAGAATGGAAGGAGATGCTTAAGCATAACAGCCACAGGTAACGATTCACACATGCAGAACCCCCAAACAATGAGGGGTCATCAGGAAATGTAATAAATAATACAATGGAATGGGCCTACCTTTTCTGAGGTTTGATTTGGGACTTACATATTCACATAAAAGGAGTCGTCCACTTTCCATGTCAACAAGTAAACCTCAAGTCTTTTTTATTTTGTCCTGTGTTTCTTCATCATCATGCAGCTACCTTTAGCAGCCCTGACCATAATCTCATGCCTGTACAGACATTTGTGCACAAGGGGCAGCAGTGTTAGCAGGGAAAATAAACAGGAAACTGTTTAAACTATTTTTGTTTCTTAAATCTTTTGTTTTCTGGAACAGCTACAAATCCTATTAAAATGATTTGTCTGCCTTTCACTCCCTATAATAATCTGACAGGCTAAAAAGGGACTTTGTGGTAGCTGTTACCTGTCTTCCGGACCATACTAGTAACAGTAATTAACACAGCAGGAAATACAAATATTTCTACAAGGTAAGCAATCATTGCAAGGCAACTACACTCTTTGATCACAGTGAATAATGACTCCCAATACCTGTACAAGTTTCTATTCTTCAGCACTGAAACAGAATACGAAAAAAGTCTTTTCAATCCATTATTTTCTGTTTAGCATCTGTTAGAAAATTGAATAATAAGTAACAGCTAAGGTGAAGTAAGGAGAGATCGACATTTTCTTCCATGGATATTCTGTATTCATAGGGATGGGTCCTGATTGATGGATTTGCTGGGAAAACGAGATTAAAAAAACACTTCAACTGGGAAAAAAAAAAAAAGGGGGGGGGGGGGTGCTAATGAGGGCTGAAATCTATATGAAAGAAGAATGTGAGACTAATACCAAATCAAAAACCAGTTTCATAACAGCTCCTCTGACTTTGTAGTCATAAAATTTTGTGAAAAAGTTTTGTGTGCAGGAAGAAGTACAGAGGAAAGAAAATGGCTTCTTCCCTAAAGCTGACTCCCCAGTATAAAATAATCACATCAAAACACGAGAACCATAGCAGAGTATAAGGGGGAACTATTTGGTGGAAATAATATGAGTATCATTTGTCCTTCCCCAGTTTACAAACTAAACAGCTTTATTCTTATTTCTTTGTGCTCATAAGAGTGTTGCAGAGCTGATCACAAGAATCCACGCAGCAGTATTGGAACAAAGCAAGAACATGCAGTAACAGCAAGTCAATCTGGCCATCAGAATATTGTCCCTCCAAAATGTATATATTTTTCATAATCACTAAAGCACCTACAGAATGCTACTTTCCTACTCCAAATCAAATTCTGTATGCTTCTCAGCCACAGATGCTCGTCTCAACAAATGTTAAACAGAGAACCCACACCTGAAGGAATCATCCTCCTATTCACACAGGCATAGAAGAATGAAGCTTAACAGTGGTATGAGGGATGACTTAGACCGTACATAAATTCTGCTCAGCGCCATGCTCCAAGCTAAAAGCTAGTTACACATTCACAGTGGGAATATTTTGATGCATATATTCTAACCAGTCAGTGCTGTGCATCTTTTGTCTGTACTACAGGGCTGCACCCTCACTGTTATCTAGCAGTTCTAGGGTGTAGAAAGGGTAGGGAATGAGCAACAAACGTCCTCAGGGTCAGACCTTGGGGTCTTAAAAATCTAATCAAGGAAATTAAATTTCACTCATGCAACTAGACGGAAGATTTTTTTCAAGCTGCATAAAGCTCACTGAAATCCAAATTGAGGTCTGAAGTTTTACTTGTTGTCATTGCTTTTTACAGGAACACTGAATTAACTGTATTTAAAGTCAGATCATGCAAGCTCTGTAATAGGCTGTCCTGAAAAGTGCAGCAGCTATTCTTGTCTAGTACGGACAGAGTCAGTGTATAGAGGCAACAGGGCATAAAAGTCATGGACAGAATGAGAGCCTAATGTATAGCTGTGCATGTAGGTTCAAGTGCTCTTGGCAGCAAACAATCACGATGTAACACTTAGGCTTAGCACCACAGCATTTCTTCTTGTCTTTTGTCTCTTGGTGGTGGTGAAGTGGCAGAAGTGCTTCCTTCCACCCATGGAGGCTTGCCCTCTCTCATGAGTTTTCAGTGGTGTGCTCTCTAGCATCATATACATTTTCCCAATATATGACAGAAATCTCAGGGAAACCAAGCCACCCATAAGGGTTCATCCCTTATCATCGAGCCCATCAGAGTATTTCATTCAGATCTCCCTTGCTCATAACTGCTAGAAAACACAGCAAATTCTGCAGAACACCTAAATTAGACCATCACCTGAAATCATTGCAATAATATGGAGTAGAAAGTTTGCTTGGAAGAGTATCTGTTTAGGTGATTCACTCTTCCTCAAAGCTTTGAACTTAGGTACATGCTCTTTTCCTCATCTAAGTTAGTACATCTCAGTGAAACATCCCAGTCTGCAGCTCCCTCTCTGTAACTCACCTCTCTAAGAAAAATGTTACTATTAATGACCCAGTAAGTATTGCAATCACTCACCACTGACACAAAACCACCTCTGTCAGGCCACGTTGGCCTACAGGGTACAAAAAGGCACTTTCCCATGCCACAGTATGGAACATTAAGAAAAATGGAGGAAATATTTCAAGATTCAAATCCTTTGGTGATCATTCTCATAGCAAAATGCATCATTAGATACAGACAAGAGGCAGCTCTTTTTGTTCACTGATGCTCTCCTTGGCTGATGAACACCCACAAGACTTTCTGATGGATACAAGGCATTGTACATCCTAAAATGTGAACATCCTATCCTGCTTGGAGAGCATCATTAACCTCAACAATCCAGTCAACTCACCTGAGGATACACCTGGTCATGACTTCCAGGTAAACCCCGAGAGGTCAATTCCCACCTTTGGCAGTGCAATTTATTTACATACAGATGATGAAAAATCAGCTCAAAAACTTCATAGAAGGCAATAAATCATATAAACAGATACAACAATCTGCCACAAATAAAAACACCCCAAGAAAAATGAGTGCAATGTATTTTAAACAGAAATTATCCGAAAAGCACAGGATCCAATCACTTAAGCTAAACAGTGTTCTCACGTACTAGAATTTATACCCTTATTTTGAGTACCAACCAGTAGAGATGGGGAGGATTACAAATATTTGTTCTGGTCTCAGAATTAAGGCCCAGGTTTAGAAACTTGAAGATCTGAGAGGTTTGTTTCCGTCTGGCTTTGGACAAACATTTTGGATGGTTCATACATTGGCTTACATTGTAACTGTCTTTACAGTTTGGTGGGAAAAATGTAGGGGTTTCAGTTCCCCATTGATTTTATAGGAGTTTTTTTAAGACCAGATAACTCATCTGAGTTGCATGCTAATTGCTAAAGCTACTAGGTATCTTATAATCTCACTTCATCCTGCTTTAGTTTCTTCATATTTCAGAGGCAAATATCTTGACATTTGGGGAAAACTTGGGATATTTGGGAGGTTGTTCCAGCATCTAACTGTTTTTATTGTGAAAAATTTCTTGTGAAAATATCTTGTCAGGATATCAGGATGAAATCCCTTCCAATGCAATTTGTACTCATTTCCCCTTGACCTCTCCATGTGGCTTTTTAAAAAAACCCCTTCTCTGTATCTTCTAATGCCCATGCTGATATTTAGAACCATGCAATATAAAGCTCTGAAAAGTTAGATATTTATGTTTGTGCTCAGATGAAACCTCAGCTTTAAACAAAACATAGCTCCAAATCTTCCCAAAGCAGCAACAACAGGAACTCAAACCATTAAAATCCACATTCCATTAATTACAAAATACTAACAGAAGAGGAAATCCAGCAAAGTCTCGTAAAATTTCAACCTATGGTACTTACTGTTACTTACAGCACCTTCCTCTACATATCAACAATACAGCTTCTTTCTAAGGCACCAAGGAGATCTTTAGAGATCTAGCAACAAAGCATGTGTGAACTCTGTTTTACTTTCTTTTGCAATATTTCACTCTAAACACATAACCATGTTTAAAGGTAGAAAATGTAGGTAATGGAATCAGGCATAATGCAGCATCATACTGAAATGTAAAAGGGCAAACAGAAATATTTAAACCTTTCTTCTAGCTCTTGATAGATTACATAAGCACCATTGCATGGAACAAACTTCATGTTATTTTAAATATTGAATATATGTCTCATAATGCTTTTGTGTGAAATCCTTCTCTGCAATTTAGCAATTAATCTTATCACATTGCAGCTGGTGATGCACTGTTCCACTGTTTTCAATTGCATAATCCATTTTTATTTTCTTTTTTGTTTGTCACCTCACCACTGGAAAGAAGGTTTCGTGGAACTTATTCATTTCACATCTGACAATACCAAGCCTTCATTCAATACATTACTATAAAAATTAAGTATAAACAATTGCATTTACATGAGGTCAGTGAACAAATATAGAAGATGGAAAGCCTAAAGGATTCATTGTATCTTCTGCAACAAAGTTGTAAGAGAATTCTTCATGAGCATAAGAAAGCACAAAACAAGCAATAAGGAGGAAATAATTTTTTTGTATGCAGATATTTTTCATATAATGTCATTAATATTTGGGTAAATAAATTTGAAATGAATATGTCCTCTTCATAATCTATCTTCTCACAAAAGACCACAGTGTTAGCCTCTTTTTGTTTTACTGTAAGTCAGACACTTTGAGATGAGACACTGATGGATTTCAATTTTGAAAAATTTTCCTCTTTAATTCTGAATTGCTACATTCCAATCAATACATACATTCATAACATGGTAATGTAATCAAACATTAAAAATGGTCACTGCAAACATAGCATAATCTTTATGTCAGGCACAAAAAAAAAAAAAAAAAAAAAAAAAAAAAAAAAAAAAAAAAAAAAAAAAAGAGGAAAAACACTTGTGAAAGAACTTCCAAAAGAGGAAAAAATACTTGTGAAACCAGTATATAGCAGAAAGGCTGAAAGTCATTTTCAGGCTAAAAATCTCTTCACAATACTAATGGATAATCTGTAAATATTTAACTTTGCTACAAGAAGAGGAACTGGTAGAATAGCTATTTGATCAATATTTGCAGCATTGTGTATAGTTTCCAATGGGCTTGAACAACAAAATGCTGTGTATTGACTAAAATATGCTACACATCATTGAAGCTTAATATAAAGGGTCACAAAAAACTTACTTGACCAGGAGGAGGCCAGTAATCTGGTTTTAGCCTGATCAATCCTTTCTTGCATTGTAGTAACACATGATAGCTCCCATCATCATTCTTTTTCCAGAAGCTTTCCAAACCATGGACAAATTCAGCCCCTGAAATCAGGAGGTTAAAGTATTAAATAAATTAAGATGACATTAAAGAAACAGAAAAAATGGAAGTATGAGCAGTGAGAAGGTAAAAGGCCTGAAAAGGTTTGGGTTCACAGATTAATAATGTATTCTGTTCATCATTCTGAACAGGAACCATTTTGCTTTCATCTTTCTAGCTTATAAACCTAATAAGAAAGAGTTCTTGTAGCTTTTATCCCAGTTTCATTTCATACTTTGCCATGGAAGCCCAAAAGGGACAGTGATATGTGAACAGAGAAGCCTCAGAGAAGTTAGCACTTGTTGCGACATCCATGAACCATCCAAGGAGACCAATGCTCTCTCAACCTCACGAAACTACCCAGCACTACTTTGGAACCATCAGGCTATGTACTTAATTCTGGTCTTTTTAATTTCACATTCCTTCAGTAGCTGAAAAAAATAGCTGAAAGCAAGCTGCCTCAAAACAAATATTGTTCCCATCTTTCATGCAAAACCCTGCATATTTGGTTCCAAGAGAAAAGCACAAACAAGGAATTTCGTATCATATAGATTTCTTGTGCTAAAACCTTTCAGAGAGAAATTGTTGCAGTCAACCTGCTCCTCAACTCTCCACTCTTTCTGTTGCAACATGTTGCAAAGTCCAGAAATTTGGACCTGCACAGTGGCAATATGGACTCCGGATTCAGAGTATGAGTATCTTTTTTCCTCAGTCTTGAACATGGATGAAATCATCCCATGACAGAATGCACCTGAACACTGTTCTCACTTGCCATGGAAGAGACAGGGCAGGGACTTTCAGGGCAGGCAAGCTCAGTTCCCTCTAGACCCAAAATCTCCCAGGGCAGAGTTTATTTCCCAGAGTACATCCTCTATGGCAGATGCTGGATCATATCCTAACAAAGAGGAGTTTTGCAGGTAACTTCTGAATAAAAATTTGCATAAAGTGTATTTCAACTCTAATTTCTAATAGGTAAAAACGCTGAGCTGAGTAACACTGTATTTCACATTTAAGTTCACATATCCTTCAACTCCCATGAGGTTTTTAAGTGATATATGTCAAAAACTGACTGAATATCCAAGGAAACCAAGTAGACAAAACTATATACAATCTTACATAAAAATGTACTTATTCCTCAAGAATGAATCAGTAAAATTCCTTAAATTATCATAATTTCTTCTCAAATATAGACCTACTTTTTCTCTCTAGGTATTGTGAACTATCTTAGATTGCTAAAACTTTCTTATGATTGATCAAGAGTTATGATAACACTTTATGATTGTTTTTTAACAAACTGATCTCCCATTGCTACTAAATTCAATCAGGAATCACACATACTCCTAATTATTGATGAGGGATTTTACAAGATTAAACTTCAACAGAGCAACTGAAATAAGAATTCTGACAGATCTCAGATGCACTGAGACCTTACTGATGCAGACAGATCTCAGATCTGAAATGTCACGCACAATTACCCCAGAGACCTTGGCTCTGAATCTCCAAATAACTCCAGCATTATACAAGCTTTCATCTTCCTGCTGACAGGTTTCAGGACTTGATTTCAAGGGAGAATAAAATTCCTCCTTCAGAAGTACTCAGTAAGATAAGAGTAGCAAAGTAACATGGAGTAAGGAAAAAAAAGCCCCACCATCTATTCTCACAAATTAAGCACCAGCATACAAACTATTAGGAAACAAACAGAAACCACATGCTTCCCTGGGCATGCTAACTAAAGATTTCCAAACTATTTTTTTACTTAGGACAAAACATTGCTAACTATTTTTATTTAGGACAAAACTATTCCAAACTAATTTTCATTCAGGATAAAACATTCCACTTACTGACAACAGAGATGCCTGAGAGTCAGATTTGTAGTCTTTTCCATTTTTTCCTTGCAAAGGACTTTATGAACCTTGTTCTTATCCTCAGTTACTATTCATCTTCTAATATGTAGTTATATTTGCAATTGCACACAAGTAAGATTCATTTGTATTTTAGATCATTCTTATCAGAGATCTTGGTTGTGTAAAGTACTATAACCTCAGTGGTTCCTTGCACCCATCTATTACTGGTTACCATTCACCTTTACACAAGATTTTCTGTGATTAAATTGGAACTTGACACCTGTTCCCCTGAAGTGGAACGTGGAAAAGCCACTTGTATATACTTGGTATGTAGACATAACTGTTTGCACTCTGGATTCCATGCCTAGATGTCCAGTGTAGAGTAAATAACATTTACGATTCAATTCTTGATGGATTATGATGACTATTAAATGAAAAGCTTACTCTTGGTTATCAAATTCCATTGAACTGGCATAAGAATTCTGTGTGAGTTTCCACAGCATGAAAAAACACATCAAAAGTAGAAGCAGAGGTATAGACAGGAAGAGATTGCTGGTTTCTGCTCAGTAAAGCATAAACTCTGGGTCTTTTATATTCATAAAGTGCTGTCATAGTCCTAAGAAACAGGAAAAAGAAAAAGGAAAGTCAAAAATAATACCTTTATGGCATCATTTTCCAGGGAGCCAGAAAGCATATTCATTATAAAGGTTACAATTTTCTTTTTCAAGATGGATATTTGTAACATAAACTCATCAACAGCACTTCGGTAGAATGACTTAAATAAACCGAATACTTTGCTGAATCGTTTCTCCTCTCCAAAGAACTTTGTCCCAGATCATTATGTATGAGGACAAACCAATATTTTTCAGGAGGATTTAATATCTTCCAATTCCATGTTCTAAACTTTGGGAAACAAAAATTAGTTTATTGGAAAATATAAATGAGGATGGCAGGTGGGAATGCTTGTAAACACACACCATATCACCATTGATTTGATCTGGTATAAATTTTCTCACAGGAGAAATGCTTTCTAACGAAGACAGGCTTATCCACTATGTAGAGTGACTTTACTCCATGCCACTTACATTTCTCCATGGTCAGAGAAATCGCATTTTTGGTAGTTGTCTGACTTTATTCTGACCAGATGGTTTCAGAGAAAGACAATTTGCATAGGTTACAAATTGCAGCTGTGTCAATTTCTAATTTTTAAGTTCCTTTATATTGCTTATTTGCTTCATATTTCCTTTACAAAAAACATAAAATCAACATAGCATTACTGTGACTCAGATTGAAATCACTCCCCCCCAAAAATTTTTTTGTGCATTTGAAAAATATTCCATCTGCTTATTTTTGTTTCTGGTACACAGTTATCATCAGCAAGAAGCCACAGATGCCATTTGATCGTTGAATTTGATTTAGGTAAATCTTTCAGACTATAGGACAGCCGATATAGGCACTTAGTCTGAACACCTGTCATGGGCAAACGATTCTTAACTAGAGGGCTTTTTGCTTAATTGATTCATAGCCAGATACACCAACCTCTGATTAATAATGCAGGTACTGGGAAAAAAAACACCTCAACATAGAATTATAGAATACAATACTTGGATCTGGAAGTGTTAAGGTCACCTAGCCCTACCCCCAGCAGTGAGAAGGGTCATCTCATCAGGCTGCTCAGAGCCCTGTCCAGTTTGACCTTGAATGTTTCCAGTCATGGAGCATCTACCACAATTCGGACCACTTATTCCAGTGTCTCATCACCCTCAGCATAAAAAAGTCCTCCTTATACCCAGTCTAAATCTGCCCTCATTATCTTAAAACCATTACCCCTTGCCCTATCACAGCAGACCCTGCTAAAGCTTGTTCAAACTTTTCTTATAGGACTTATTTAACTACTGAAAGTCTTCAGTAAGGTCACCCCAGAACTTTCTGTTCCCTAAACTGAACCATTCTTTATAGGAAGGACCTATTCCAGCCCTCTGATAATTACTGTGGCCCTCCGCTGGACCCACTCCAACATGTTCATGTCTTTCCTGCGCTGCAGACCCCAGAGCTGGAACTCTACTCCTAGAGAAGTCACATCAAAACAGAGCAGAGGAGAAGAATCACATCCCATCAACCTGCTGGCCACACGGCTTTTGATACAGCCCAGGATGGGGTTGGTCTTCTGGGCTGACTTACATGCAAAGAAACCTTGTTATTATTTTTTGTATTCCCTGCCAAGTTCAGCTCCATCTGTGCTTTGGCCTTCCTAACCCCTTCTATATAACCAGGCAGTGTCTCTATAATCTTCACAGGATACCTGTCCCTGATTCCACTGCCTGTACTTTTTTTCTTGCCCTTTGGTCTGTTCAGCATGTCAGTCTTGCCCTCCATTCCTGACTTCTTATTCCTGGGGATCGAGAGCTCTTGCAGGGTGTGGAAAGCATCCTTTCAGACCTACAGGCTCTGGTGTGCTCCCTTATCCCTGAGTGCAGTTTCTTAGGGTGTCCTATTGACTAATTCCTTGAACAGTTGGGAGTTTGCTTTCTGTCTGCAGGACCTCAACAACTTCCCCTGGGGACAGTATCCTGCAAGGGTACTGCTTGTCATAGTGACATGCATTAAGGCAGCCTGGGGGAGAAAATTCATCAAAAACTTACCTAATCTAATTGAGCCTGGAAAAACAGTTTGAATATTGATTTCTAGCCCCTTGACCTTTTTCAAATAACATAATTGGCCCTCGGGAAGGAAAAGCTACACCCTGCTGATATAAATAAAGATATTTATTAGGTCTTGACAGAATATGTTCAATCTTCCTAATTCTACAAATTAATTTTCATGGCAAGGAGTATACAGATTATCCTCAGGATTATTAAGCTAACTTATAAAATGTATATTCAATTGAGACAAGCAAAGTATAAATACTTTAAAAATACAAATTTTAACCTATGTTCAAGCCTGCACATCTGAAATCCTTCTCAGATACTTTTACTAAAGAATATAAAATTTTTAAAACATTCTTAAAATGTAATTCTAGACCTATTATCTAAATGAAGTCAAAAGGAAAATCAAGTCGTGGATATTACTGAATATAATTTACAATTAGCAAATAATAAGGGGTATATCTGATTATTTATTTCATCATGTTTGTACTATTAGATAATGCCTAAACACCAGTAGTATTTAGAAGATTTATTCTGTAATAATAAAAGTTAATTATATCATATTCCATACAGAAAAAAATATTCTGATCTGTTATTTATATTGGTAACTTCTGCTCAAGTGTCAGTTATTGGATTTCTTGCCTCCAAGCAAGGCATCTGTGACGTCACCCTGTTATATATCCTCAGAAGGCAGACCCCCAAATGATATAGACTTGTACTTTCCTTCAAGTGAATGTTATACTGCTCATTCATTCCAGTTTCAAAACCTCATTCAATAAAAATCTAGTCATAAACTTGCCATATAACAAGATTTCTCCAGAGACACTGCTTTAAACCTGCAGCTCTTTGATACATCAAATGATAGTCAAATCATATTTTCTTTTCCTCATTGAGATATTACTCTGAGAAAAAAGTGTGATAAAGATTTATTTATTTTAAGCTTTGTCACATCTGAAGAAAAACCCCATCTTGCTATAGCTAGAACATAAATAGCTTTATTCATTTGGAATAAAAATCTTACTTTACCTTACAATCATTCACATCAATAACATAAGAGTTACTGTATATTTCTCTCCAGTAGAGAGACATCTACAAACAGATTTGGACCTCAGAACCCGGACGAGAGAGGTTCAAAATGAAACACCTGAAGACCTGACCAGGACTTATACATGGCAGGAAGTGATGTTCATAATGGCAGCACTAAGATTTTGTCCTGTTGGCTACTGCAGTGCCATAAATAATTAGGAAAATTTGCCCTGAGAAGGCAACAGAGATATTTGATATAATCATTAAAGATTAGAGGACTGAAAATTCTTCTTAGTAGCACAACTACACAGCTTTTATACCCTTGTGAAGTAGGTGGATGCAACAACCATGGCTTTCCTAGATAACAGCACCAAAAATATAGTTACAGTTCAGGGTATAAGCATCAATAATTGCAGTCATGAAAAATCAACCCCGTTGATTTTAACTATTGATTTTTCTGATCACTCCCGGCATTTTGCTGGTTACAAAATCAAAATAGGTATATCATTATTCAAGGCCATATGTTTTTCTCAAGGGAAAAAAAAATCCAAGGCATTACTAGAGACTTTATTTACATTATTAGGCTCAAGACACGTTTTCACTTCCTTTTTGTATTTTCAGATGTTGATACTCTGATTAAAACAGTAACTCCATTATGTCTTAGTAAAAACCTCAGGGTTTGTCCTACCCCAAAGATGACTGGACACGTTTGCAGCAAAACACCCAACAGCTAAACAAGACTTTGAGGTTTTCAGAGCCTGTTCCTTATCAAAAGAGTTTCCAGGATTACATTTGTTTGATAGGTGAGAGCACTATTGCTTAGACCTCTTCATCATGTGTAAGACAAGTAGAAATCTGCATAAGCCCCACCTGAGGGGATGCGAACATCAGAACAGCCAGTGTCAATGCCGTGCAGCAAAGAATCCAGCTACTGACAGTGTTCCAGACATCTGCTTTTCCCCTGGGACATAACCTATCAGCTGCTCTCAGATCTAAGAAAATGTACAATTCCTATCCACTGGAAAAATAAATAGAGTCATGAAGATTTCTAGGCATTATTCCAGGCGTGTTCAGAGGTTAAAGAGACCATGACACAAATTCTGTCGTATATACGTACATCAGTCTCAGCATGAACATTGTATCTGGTTTTGACAGCAAAAGTAGTTTATTTACATGAAGTTTAGGAAACTACTTATTATTAGACAAATTTTGCTCTGACTGTACAGTGCTAACAGATGGATAATTGCTTACAAAACATTTTAAAATACTCAGAAAGTAAGCTTTGAATGTTTCACTGCTTTGCAAGGAACTTCCTATAGGTAAACCATAATATTGTAAAGAGATTAGTCTAAATTATATGGTAGGTGACTCATTTCAGATTCAGAGTGTGGTAGAGGGGGAGCAAAGGCCTTGTTGACTAGCCCCAAATGGAAATACTACATAAGGCAAGTGAATGAAGGGAACAGCTCTGCTCCATTTCTAAAATAGAAGCTGCAGGCTCAAACAGAGCAAAGAAAGGGTAATCTCTGAATTTGAAAACATGTGAAGGGATTAGGGGTGGAAAAAAGCTGCACATAAAGTTGAAAGAGCTTTCTTAGCTGCTATTATTGTATATTCAGCAATAAAGGGCTGGGGCAGAATTCACTGCAATTTATTATTAGCTGGAAATTAAATTTTAAGAATCATTGGGATCTACTCAATGTAAAGTTCAATCCACAGTGTTTTGGGATATTTATACCGTAAGAAGTTTTTCAAAACATTTCTCATTTCCTAGTTACTAGAATTAATATTAGCTGCATGTAAATACCAAACGTAATTCCATTTCAAGTATTTATTTTCTTAATACAATATCCCAAATTCAATCTGCCCTATAAATGGTTCTGTTAAAGGCAGTTGTTTCAAATGCCAGCATACCAAACCACATCTCTACTCCAGAGGAGACAGAAAAGGAGTATGAGGAGAGAATTTATAAGCTCCAAATATAGATCGGTTGTCCCCTCCTCATTCTTCCATTGTATGCCATTCATTTAAATATCTCCTTTCTAATTCAATCCTCTGTATCCTCCCCACAAGAATTTTTATACAATTTGAAAATAAAAGTGCTTAGGATTACATTTGTCTATTCAAATTCAGACAGAACTTAAAAATTAGCACTCCTTAGTTCACATTATATGAGCCAGATTTTATTGCAGTTTTAAAATGCTGCAGAAGGAATACAATTGGACTACAGAGAGAAACTGAAAATGATCTGGCAGAGGTACAAATAGTGCCAGATTTTATGGCTACATCATCTATGTCTCTCCACTACTAGTCTATCTGTCATGTGTGTTGAAGAAGAACGGCGTGTATCGGAGTAAGAGAGGAGTCTTCCCTAATCTGCCTTTTCTAGGGATACCACATGAGCACAGCAATTTAGAGCAGCACAGAAACTGATCTAGTTCAGTGAATTCACATTTGAAAACTGTATATCCACAAGGAGACCTATAACGCGATCCTGTGAAGTCCCTTGGTTTTTTGACTTAATGGAGTATTAGTGCAGCAACTAAAAGAGAAATTTCTCAGGAAACCTATTAAATCTTGTCTATAGGCATACTATAGGGTAGAAGAACTTTCCTAAAAATGGAAGAGGTAAAACTAAAAAGGAATGAAATCTTGCCAGTGGGAAGTGAGACTAAGAAAACACAGTGATTTTTTTTTCTTTTTTTAATTATCCTATATGTTGCAGTAACGAGAGTCAGTCCATTACAGATCCTTGCCATTGAGAGGCACTAAAAATGCTTCATCTGGACTTCTTTTCAGTAAACCTTTGGCTTTCACATCGTTGCCTTACATCTGCGATTTCCAAATCATTATACTATTGCCAAGCTATTGTACACATTTCAGGATGCCAGCCAAATCCTAATAATGGCATCATTAAGAGTGTGATATTGCAATGGTAAGTGCTGTATTACTTTGCTCATTTTGGCAATCAGTGATGTCAGTAATATCCTGTTCCTTAGGAGGCCTAATTAAATTCTTTCATTGAAATAATCAACATTCGTGTTCCCAACCACTTTGCAACTACAGTAATTCTTTGTCTGCCAGCTGTGAGAATTTCCTATCCTACCCTCTCACATCAGCAAACCAAAGGGAAAAAGTTCATTTCACACTTATATTATATAGTCGTGACTGAGGTAAGTAACAGACATATTTTGCTAGTAATAATAAAGCTTAAGTCAAAACTAAGCTTGGAAGAGAGTCAAATTAAAAAAAAAAAAAAAAGTATCAAATTCAGTCTTAACAAATTATTTTCAAAACCCACTACCTTTTAATTAGTAGATCAAACATCATTAATGCAGTGAGAATATGATCAGTCTTCATTTGGGTCTAAAGCAACCAAAACCAGCAAAGAGTAGTACTTAATTGTATCAAAATTCATTTGCAGAAGATTTACGTGTGAGTAGAACCCTGGATCGCAAATTCTAAAATATGAAACTAGTCCTAAACCATGTCAGAAAAAGATATTAAAAACAAAGATACATACTCTCTGAAAAATAAACTAGAGGGAAATGTACTGCTGTGCACTTTTGACCCTCTTTCTACCAGTGTTACACTGCATAATGGTTTGACTCTAGAGCTAAAAATTATTTCCTCCATAATGCAGAGCCTCATATCTGAACCTCAGTCTGAATCCACTGCCAAGGAGGGTCAGTAGCTCACTGTAGAAATCCTGAGAAATTTTCTGTCTAAGCAGAACTCAAGATGTCAAAAAAATACTATATGGGAAATGTGAAAGAGGAACATGAGCACCCTAATCTGCCTGGGATCCACAGCTCAGAATTCTTTTCTGAAATAAAAGGACCTATTCAAAAGATCCCTTTAAAGAGAGATTTGTTCTTTTCTTTGTACATGGCTGGGAGAAGATAGATATAAGCCTCCTTCTTCAAAGACCCACACAGAAAAGGTTCAAAGCCCCACGAGAAGATAATTGAAGACACCTTGGATCCCATCAGCTAATGTTTCAGTACTGTGAAGAAAAGAATGCAGGATTACACATGCAGAAAACCTCCAGAATCATAAAAATTTAAAATTTTAAAGACCTCTGGAGGCAGTGTAGTGCAACATCCTGTGCAAAAAAAACCCTAATATAATTTCTGAGAAACTTGATCTAACTTCATATTCACTCAGGGCTTTGTCCAGACAAGTTTTGAAGATGTCCAGACTGGAGATTCCACAGCCTTTTACACTGCTTGATCATCCACATTGAGCAGACTTTTCTGTCTTTATGTCCTGTTCTGTGGTAGTGCTTCTTGTCCTTTCATTACAGACCCCTGAGAAGAGACTAATTTTATCATGTCTATAATTGTCCATTAGGTATTGGAAGACTCAATTTGAAGAGTTTAAATCTATGTGTCCTATTTAGAAAAGTATTCAAATGCTCAGCTCAACGTTATTTTGGATGCACAGGGGAAGGAGAAATGCACAGCTTAACACAGGAATGGTCAAAATTTTTCCATACACTATAAAGGATAATTTTTAAAGTTTTTATTTCCCTTTGATTCACAAAGCAATAATAATATCTTTCTTGTTTTTTGTAGGGCTAATTATCAATAGGAATGCATTTCATAAATAGCTAACTATAGAATGTCATCTTTGTAATTGAAACAGTCTGAACTGGATTTGCTGACAACATGATAAAGCATGCCAAAGCTGGAAAACTTGGAATAATATTGCTGGCATGTACAAGTAATAAAAAGTTTAAATTTGGTTTTCACATTTCAGAGTATCTAAAATTACTAGTCCATGGGATCCACTAGCAAAAAATTCATGAAGCAAGAAAACCATTCAAAATTTTGCAGATTTGTGGAAAAGCTGTGCAGTATTCAGCTGCTGTTTAGCAAATCTAAATCCTGCAAAGTGCAGGCTTTAGCTTAGGCTAGTAAATTGAAGGATGGAAACAACTTCAGCAATTTCTTCCAATTCAGAAAGATGATTCAGTATGAGTCACCATTTTTTCCTGGTTATTCTCCATTACCTGAGAAATTATCTGTTATTTATAATCTCTAAACATTTGACTGAAAAACAATTAAGTAATTAAGCCTTAAAGAAAATCTTAATGCCTATATGTTTTCATAAGCTGATAGTGAAATTTCTACAAATTCTTAATGGATCCACTGTGTTCAACACATTAGCTCCTTGTGACAGACTGCATGATGGTACACACTACATTGGAAGTTAAAGGTTTCCTCTCTAGTCAAACCTGTTTAATTAAAGGTGTGATTTCAACGCCACAAAACCAGAAATGTGATAATTTTGCCTTCCCTAATTTAATTCGCACTTCACTGGCATTTTTCAGGTAATTTTCATTTCAGGTTAAATCAACAGACATCAAGATTGCACTGAGTGCAATCTTATGGATAAACTAACTCAAATTTTAACCATCTGAAACTACACTGGTAAAATCTCAGTGTTTTAACAGTAACAGGGCTGGTAGCTGGAGAAAAAAAAAAAAAAAGACAACATCTGGCTCTTAAATTATATAGCCAACTGTGAAATTTTGTATGTCTAAAAAAAGGAGGCTGTGAGGAACGTAGCAAAAAACCAGATCAGCATTGCCTAAATAGCATAACAAGGATTTCCAGCTTGTACCATTGGAACCTTATTTTCACAACTCTTTGAACATACTTTCACTGTTCTATTTTTCATTCCAAAGGCTGTGTCAAATATTAAACATATTCATCCACCTACTCTTTGGTATTGCACAGTTTTCATAGCTGAAGTGCTTAATTAAGCTTTGATTTGCAGTTTCTAATTAGTAGCAGAAGCAACAAGCTGTAGTAACAAGCTGTAGTACAGAACTACCAGATTTAAGGAGGCGAGAGGCATAATAATTTAAATTACTCATACATATTTTTGGGTCCTAGAAACATAATCACTTAGGAAAAAGATATGACCATATTCTAGGCAAATCACCTAAAAAAATTTATAATCCAACTGAAGTTTTAAAAATGAAGCTTAACAATTCTTGTTTAAAAATCCAGATTTGGAAATAATTTTTTAAATCTGTGTTATAAAAACCTGAGAAAACAAGCATAACTTCTTAGAATGTCTTGTTCTATCTCATGACAGATATAGCAGATGCAAAAGCAGGGTTGGGAGCAGCAGATAAATTGTTACACTAGATATTGAGAGTATTAACTAAATAAAAGATTTTTGAGACATTACAAGTGTGTGCACATTGTCATTATAAGAATTTCTTCAAATTCCATACTGAGGATCAAGGAGTCCTAGATCTGGCCTGAGATCATCTCAAACACTGAGGACTGGAGATAGGGATAATTTTGCCTTGTTCTAGTCTCCAGTTACTGGAGTGGGATCAAATCCTCACTTACAAAGATTTTAATTTGTTGTAATATATTTTTGTTACTACTACTTATTCCAATAGTCTTGTTCAGTTCCCCTTTGAAATGTTAAATCCATTGATTTAAGGAGTCAACACTGCCAGTGCAACAGTTACTTTTGCTCTGTGTCATAAGAAAAGATAAAAGAGATAATCTGAATTACAAAATTCTTCAGCTATTGAGTTCAGTTTTATTTGCAGCTAAGGAAACATATCCAGATTTTACACGGCCTTTGGTTAAAGTGTTTCTCCCTGTACCACTTCTCATCACCTCTATCTGACCTCTCCCCAGTCCTTCAATATCTTTTCTGAGACTGAGTAAGAACCACAATTTCACTGCTGAAATCAGATAGTTGATTTAGTGGTATAGCAGCATTACAATGCATTCCTTACCATTCCCCATCCAATACTTTATGATCGGAACATCTTGTTTTGATTTTGTACAACTGCTGCTCATTAAACCAGACTATTCATCCAACTATACTCCAAAAGAGGCCTACTTCCTGAGTTATTACAGGTAATTTGGAACCCTGTATGGCAACTAAAAGGTCCATATAACAGTTCTGGATGCATTTAAAGATCTCTTTTCCCCTCCCTAGAACTACTGGAAATAAATATTGCTTTCAGATGTCCTACAGGCCATAAATATCAAGCCAAACATCACATCCAGAAAACAATTCAAAGCATAAAGAAAATATGAAAGATGGATTTACTGAGACTGAAGTGCTCTGACCTGTTCACTAGGACAAAAAGTTATATGAACTTTTGCATTCAAAGAATTTAGTTCATGAAGAGATGAAGCCACACTGGGAAAAAAAAAAACAAACATCAGTTTTATTTCAGGCCTTGATGAGTAGAAGAATGTTTACCTAGGATGCAGAAACTGGAAAAGTAGGCAGCTGAAACTTGATGCACCACAGGCACCAAAGTGTCATTTCATTTCAGCCAACATTAGGGACAGATTTGGATTTCATGGCAGTGTATCTAACATTCTGACATGACCTATGGCTCTGTGAGCTTCAGGCTTTCTAGAGTTTTGAGTCTTCCAAGTCAAAAGTGATGTAGAAAAACTTGAAGAGATCAAGAGGCTGCCAAAATTGTCTCTGCTCCAGACTTTGTGGAGGTGGGAGAGAGGCAATTGAGGGCAATCTGACTGCGATGTAGGTGGTAAGTAGGTGAGTACTTCAACCTGAAACCAAACTGTTCCTGGTAACAAGAAGCAGTGGTTGTAAACCATGGCATGGGAAATTCAGATTGGACACAAGGAAATATTTTCACTGGAAGAAGGAAGGCCTGGGGAATGGTATCTGTACACCTTGTGGAACATCTGTTCTTGGAGACTTGGGAGATTCTGCTGAACAAAGCTGATATGGTTGAGAGATGTCCCAATGCGTAACAGGGGGTTTGGACTGTATATCTTTAGAAGAACCTTCCAACTATTCTGTGTTTCTATGGATCCAAATATGTTTTTTCTTCATTCAGAAAAAAGTCCTAAATTTACTATTTCCTGTCCTTACTCGTTTAGAAGCATCTTTCTTACAGAGTCCAAACTGAAGCCAATAATCTTTGTAATGCAACAATTGGGATTGAAATGTATTCCCACAGTTCTCTATAGTACTGCACAATTCCTGCAGTCATAACCCATTCAAGTTAACATTTCCTTATTGGCTCAGACACCAGCAATATTGTAGCAAGAGAATAGCTCAGACACACTTTGCTGACACCTCTGGGAAGATGTAACTATATTCTTAACGTAACCTAAGACAGCTAGGTTAAAGGATTTGCCTACAATATGTTGGAAATTATTCCTTTAAGCAAGTTTGAAATAGATGCGCTCACTGTTAAAGTGAGGTAAAGCAAAAACAAAAATTAGCTCCTGCTTCAGACATGAACACAGCTGCCTGGGCAGTACATTTCTCATAACGTTTTGTGGATAGAATTAAATGCCTTTAGATTCTGTCAAAAGTGGCTCAATTACAGCCACCAAAGGGTTTCGTCCTTCACCTACTTTCATGCATTTGACATCACATTATGTTAGTGCCTCTTACAACCGAGCTAATTTTTCAACTATTTGCTAATAGAAAGATTCATCTATTTGCCCCCAAGGACACCATGCTCATCAGAGGAAGAAGCACATCATGTGAATGTCACAGTGCTCCCATTCAGTTTACTGTCTGAATGCAGGCAGAAGTCTAGTGTCAACCTGTGCCACACTGAGAAATCCTTGAGAAAACACAGGCTTTCTCACTATTGTGAGCCCATTTCTCTCATTATTTTTTAATTTTATCCCTCTTACTAATTTTGATAAGGACATATGGGACTGACAGAGTGGTGGAAGTTGATGTGTTATTACAAAAACAAGTTCTGCCCTGCCATATTAGTGCACCTGAAGGAAGTAATACTAACATACAGAGCAATCAGAGACAGACTGTGCCAGCTGAAGCTCATGACAGAAGTGATGAGCTTCGACTGACGCCTTTGAGGTTACTCAGCAACTGAATTACTGAGAATTCTCTGCCCAGAATAATGACCCAATTCCTTTTAATATCATTGTGTGAATGTTCATCTCTCCCTTTGCTGTCTCAGACAAGATGCTACAAAAAGGGAAATAAATAAAAGATTATGTAACCAGGTAACCATGTAATACTGTATTGCCATTGCAAGCAGACCATATGCCTCACGCAGATTTACAATGGTTCAGGACTCAGGCTTGTCAGGCTTGCTCTGTCTGAACTTCTCTTGACCTGCCTCTGGTTTTGTTTTACCTAGCTTAGATATGACAGCAATTTCTCGTACTGACAACAAGTCTATGGCTAATTTATTTTACTTTTGTTTATCTTTGTACAGCACAGCTTTACATCCTTTCATTTACAAATCAATAACAAGCAGTTATCCTGTGGAAAATGGGATATTTATAGCTCTAACATGATCACATAGCGCAGAGAAAAACAGGCCTGTTACAACAAAAGTCCTTGAGCGGTAAAGAGGGCCACAACCACAGGATGCTGAAGGAGAGGGCACAGGCTGGCACTGGAGGTCCCTTGACTATAAAAAACTTACCCAACAGTCAGTTAAACATAGGTAGACCTGGAGGTGGCAGAACCCATCTTAGGGAGTAACAAAAAACAGAGACTAACATAAAGAAAATCACCATATTCTGTAAATTTAGGTATAACGGAGAACTGCAGACCAATGAAGAAAGATGAAAGGCATCAAAGCATGTTAGAAAATGTATAAAAGCCACTCCTGATCAATTCTAGCAAGACTGAAACTCTCTACACAAGCATATTCTTAATGATAAAATACTCAAGATGCTGACAGTTCACTGTAATGTTTCACAAAGAGTATTAGCATGAAACCTTCAAGCTCAGGAGTCAGACCATCAGGAAAGACATGAGGCTAACACATGAAATGGTAGGAACTAGGAACTGTAAATGTAACAAGTTTACCTGTGTTATTGGTATTACTTTCTTTTTCTCTTAGAACTACACATAGAACTTCTTAAATTAGGCTGTTAAATTTTCAGTCATGATAACAATAAATTCTTGACTATATAGAAAGATGTTTCTACAGTGCCTATGAAGAAGAATTTGAATGTAGTGAGTGTAGCAATGAGCAGAAAAAAAACAGTTCTCTATGTGCCAAAACTGAAAAATATAAATATATATAAATATATAAATATATATATATATAAATATATATATATAAAAATATATATATATATATACACACACACACACACACACAACTTTCTGGAGTAGGAGTTACCTAATTCCCATGAATAGTTGAATTGTGGTGGTCCCGAGTCCATCACAAGCTTCCTTGGAAAGCTTGCAGCTACTACACAGCCTGAGTTTGAAGTAACTCTCCTTTGGGAAATCTCTTTGGGAGACTTCCTTGTAGCTCAGAGTGAGCAAAAATGCTTCAACCCATGTGTTGCCTCAGTTTGCAGAGACTCTCCTTTGAGAAGTCCCTTTGAGAGTTTTCCTTGTAATTCAAGGTGAGAAAAAAGACTTCAACCCCTGATCCTTTACAGTTCTGTGTTAACGTTCCATATCCCATTGGTTATTCCCCTTGCTCCTGGTTTTTCCCCCTCCTGATTGGTTCTTTTTGGATCCTTCCCCTGATTGGTCCCCTTCCCCATTGGCTAAACTATGAAACCCTGCCCCTGGCTACCCTATATAGTCCCTCACCCCTAGTAGTATTTGGCTCTTTTTCGTCCAGATGTCATGAGATAAAGAAGCTCTCCTGAAGATTGGAAAGACCCCGTTTCACTGCTTTTACTCCTGCATCACCCGGCACGGCAAATGCGGCTCTGCTGCTCAGGCAGCCACACAAAGAGCTGATCACTCTGCACTCAGGAGTGCACCAAAGAGCTTGAGAGTGCACAAAGCATTAATCACTCTGCAGCTGAGAGTAGCTGTGCCTCCCTCCATCTAGGTGTCTTTTTAAAGATGCTTCTACTGAGGAAGGTCGCGGCATCTTCACCACTGGACCAGACCATGACATTGACTATACAGAGATTACCTCAGCCAGCTAATCTAAAACACAGATGATATTAATACTCACAATTAAGACGAGCTATGACAGCAGCATTTAAAATGTAGCATGATACAGACAGAAAGTTTTGTTTACATTCCGATGGAGCCCAACAACTTGGAAGGATATCAAAACATACTACTTTTAAGTCCACTGGCTACTAAAATAATTTAACCTCTAATATTCATTGCCATGATAGATATAGGATCATTAATAAGATTCTAAGAAAGTGCTGGGGTTTAAAACAATAAGCACATCTTAGGAAGGATAAAATGGAATGAAAATAGAGACAATATTCCTCCTGCCAAATAGCAGATTCTCATCTGAATCAAGTGGCACAGAGCCACTGACTTCCATCAGGGGGGTGATGGGTTACAGGCAACTCACATGTTTCAGGGCACAGAACAATCTCTAGTGGCATTTAAGGACAATCCCCATTTCTGTTATTCTCTGCTGTTACTTGCTTGCTTGCCTGTTCCTCACTGTTCAAGATAGGAGTCTTTCTCTAGTCTAAACTAGAGAAATTCATCTGGTTCCATAGAGCAATGAGTAAATATTCAAACACTATCCTGAAGATCTAGGAAAAATTCTGTGGGTTTGATTTTTAAAGCCACTGTAGATTGGTGACACCCGGTGCATATGTTCTTGCACTACAAAAGCAGTTACTCCTCTTCTCAAATTTGAGTTACCACATAACTCATTGTCCTTTTCCTACTAAAAACTGCCTCAGGAAAAATAATAATTTAGCACATAACCATTGACAGAAAAAGGCATTCAAAGAAGATGCTGAAAAGAGAGAAATTTATATAATCTTTACTTGAGCCATAAATACAATTTCTGTAGTTTTATGTAACTGTTTGATGAATTTAGAATTACCTTATTAAGAAAATAATTTCCTTCATATAATATTAATACATGATTACCTAGATGTCCTAAATTCTTTTAGGGTTCATTCAAACTACATTTGATAACAAGGAGAGGAACACACAAAGGTAAGTAGCCTTTCTGATATCAGTTAGAAGAACCAGTATATATATAAACAAGGTACAGATGACAGAAACAAGATTTTTTGTATAAATCTACTAATGCATGGAGCTGTCAGGCTGTCAAAGTCAGTAAGAAAAAATTACCCATATCCTATAATTAAACCAGATGTATTATATATAAATTGTGGTCAAAAGTACAGTATGTTGTCTGTCCTTAGCCATATAACAGTGTTTGTGGGTAAAATGTTGGATAGCAACCTAGCAGAATGTGTCCTTTAGCACAGGGAGACAAGAATTTCTTTTTCATAACATTTCTCTGGGCCAAATATGCTTTAGCTTTCATAAGTCAGTTACTTGTTTTTCCAGATATAGGTTTTTTCCACTTGTGATATTTCTATGCCAGAAATGCGGGTCGGGAGATAATCCAATGCTACTTCTGGAATAAAGGGAATGGAGATGTCAGGTTTCTGAAGATGGATTTGATAGTTCTGAGAACAAGAAAGCATGATTCCACTAGTTTCCACTCAATTTATGGGCCACACACAGAGCCCTGGAAAAACACAGCAGTTTGTTATAGTGCTCTTTCAATAACAGGTGAACATTTTTGCCTTTAAGTTGCCAGCTCCTCCTTGCTGACTGTAAAGCAAAGCTTTCTGTAACCTCTTGGTCTAATTTGGTCACAGCCCAAAGACAGGCACTTAACCAAGCACTTGGTAACCTAAAATGCTATTTGTGTACCCAGGAAAGAAGCTCAGAAAAACTTTCTAAACTTGTTTAGATGTTGAAGACACCTTGGGAATCTAGTTTCAAGCTTTTACAGAGCACCAATAAGAGAAAATAATGGTCTTTCAACAAGATAAGAGTAAGATTGCTTCTGTCATTTTGCAAGACTCTACTTGTTCAAGCACTCTGGCAGCAAGGTGGGGATGGCATTACATGGTCCTCTCAGCCACCACAGCTGCTTCCTCTGCTGCCTCTCTGCATTTTCCTCTGCTCACTCAAATCTTCTATTTATAACAGCATATAATTTTGTATTGAATGTTAAGATAAGCCAATTTTATGCCCAAATAACATTAATAATAACACAATCCTGAGTTAAAGCCATCATCTTCTATTTATTCACAACCTCAAATTTGTACAGGGCAACTGAATTCATCCCCAGCTGTTGACAGAACTAGCAACAAAGTCAATTAAGGTTCTCTACAGAGAAAAGAAGGCAGAATCTGATTTAGCTTTCCAAGCTTCATTTCTAAAACTCTGCCTTCCCTCTACAAGGAGCAATTTGGGTAAGTGGTTTCTCTGTAGGCAGTCTTCAATAGTCTTGTCAGGAAGTAAAAACAAAACAAACAAATGAAGCAAACAATACAATGAGAAATAATGGCTAATAAACAGGGAAGTGCCGCAATCTAATCCTATTATCATTTTCTATTTTTATATGCTTGGGACAAAACCCAGAAATTATGTGAATCATTCAAGACTGAAATTGGTCCTAATTCTTGCTGTCTAAATCTCTCAGTGAATCAGAGTCAACTGGGAGGGGTGGGGGATCTATCTAGTTGAATATTCACCTCCCAGTTCTTATTTTCATATAGCTGGGTTTCCGACGTGCTAATTCTAAAACATTTTTTAAAATTCTAAATGTGCACATAGATATATATGTATAAGTATATACATAGGTTCACATCATTACACACACAGAGACAATACAATGCATTTGTTTCAAAAGGCAGATTATTGTTTTGCTGTCCCTGATCACTACAATACCTAATATATACAATCTGTATATAGTCAAGGAAGAAGTAAGTGATGTTGAGCAGTTAGCACAGCAACAGTGGCATTGCTTTTTGCAATGCACACAAGTTTTACTGAGAAAAGCAGTAGAATTAAGATGTTTCCCACACCTTGTTTGGCCTGCACTTAAATGATTTGCTCATTGTGGGGTCAGCTGTTCTAATAAAACGAGATTTAGGCTACTGAGGCTTTGTTCATAGAGTTGCCTAGAAGTTAAGCAAAGCGATGTTCCCTGCATTTGCCCTAACCAACAATGATGAAGAGTTTTGTATCTTCTGCTTCCATAATTGTGAACAATCAACTCACTTCAGCGGGCACATGGAGAAACATTGCAGAGAACAAGGGATGTGTGCCACCACCTGCTTTCTGAGTGTGCATGTCAGTATGAGTTCTGGGGTCAGATTCTTGCCAGTGCAGTTCTCCTTGTATGCCATTACTGTTTTACCTTCCTTTTGTTATTTCATTCTTGTCACATACTGGGCAATATTTGGTATAGGTTTTTTTTTGTTATTATTTTTATTATATAGTTCTCTTTTCTATCTCTTTAATATAAAACAAAATATTTAAGCAATAAGAATATTGTATTCTTCATTGTAACTCTAACAGCTGTTGGCAATTTTTTGTTTGATCAAGGTTTGCCAAGCATTAGATAAATTTAGCCCCACTAAAAAAAAAATGGGGGTTGGTTTGTTTGTTTGTTTATTTTTCCTGAGTGAGGTCTATCCTGGAAAGAAAAATAGGGCTGGATCTAGGTAAAGCTGAAAGAATAAAGATTCCTTTTATTGTTATTTTTGTCAATGGAGTTGAACTTTATCATAATTTTCCACTTGTTTGCAGTCCAACCATTTCTTATTAATATGTGGGAATGCTAGGCATTTTGTCAGATTTTGATGCTTTCATCATGTTACACATTCATACACCTATTATGAACTTTCATAACCAGCCAGCCTCTGAAAGTTACTTTTTGTCCATAAAGCTTGATTCTTAATAAACTTGCCTTAACATTTCAAAAATTCAAAGGGTATAAAGAGATCAATTTGGTGCAAGGATTTTGTCTCTAATTCAGTGGGGGAGGAAGCCTGCTGTTTTAATGAATAATCACAAATAACTTCTATACTAGCAGATACTGATTTCAGCAGGGGCTACTTGTCTCCTAGGCTGACATTTAATATCTGTTAAAGGGAATTGCCTGCTGACTGACTTCAGTAAAAGCATTACATTAGGACTTCAGCCAAACTTGTTTGTATCAGTAATTTTCCTTGCAAATATCTTTCATTCAGCATTATGAGAAGCTAAAAGCAAGGCAAATCTTTATTTGGCAAAATTAGAATGAATAGCAGTAGAGCACAGAAGAGGGAAAAAACCTCAACAGCTAATTCTGATTATTTTCTACACTGCACATAGTAATTTGAGGTAAGCATCTCCTAACAGAAAGCATCCTGCCCCGATAATGCTGCAAATAAACTCTGCACTCCCATGTCACTTGTTATGACTACATAGGAGACTATCTACATAGTCTCCTGTTCAGATAACAAGATAACAGGGATAAGAGCTGCCTTCTCCTGTAAGAAGCAAAGAACATGGATGCACAGCACAACACATGTCCTTGCTTTCCTCTGTTTAAATCAAATGGACAACTCCAGTTTACACCACTTTTTGTTCATACTTCTATTACACTCGAAGTATGACTCCAATCCTTAACCTGCATTTTTTTCCTTACTTTCGTAGTTTTCCTTCAGTCTTTAAATATTTCCTCTGCTCTGGCTACTAAGAAGATGCATTACATGTCTAAATCTAAAACTGAAAGTCTTGTAAGAGTTCAAACAGAGGGTATTTAACTTTCATGATGTACATAATTTCTTTTCTGCTTTTGGATGCAGTCAAAACCATCCAACTCCTATAATGTAGAAGCTGGCATCAGCTTTTCAACTGAGGCTTTCCTGCACCTAGAACTGGATTTCTCCACCTCAGAGTCTCCAAGAATTTCTTACCATCTGCCACAAAAAGGCTATGACAGTAAATTTCCCTATTTACACCTTAGAACAAGGACAGCAAAAAAGAAAAGACTGCTATAGTCTGCATGAGATAGCCCAGTACCTTGCAATGAAAGGATAAAAGAGATACCTGGATGAGAAACCATGTTGAATACCACTTTCTCTAGCTTGGTAGAAGATAAAGGATACAGGGCTTCTAAATTTGATAAATTAATTCAGCCATAATTATTAGGAGAGAAAGACATCAAAACTGAACTCTCTCTTTCAATTTCTTTTGTGAGAAAGATTCAATTAGCCAGGGATGTGAACTTTAGTGATGAATGTAATAGGATTTGTTTATTTGGGGGTTTTTACTTGTTTTCTTTAGCTTTTGTCCACTCATTATGTCTCTCTTCCCTAAAGGAGCATCAGGGTGAGATGAATTTCTGTGGAGCAGGGGTCAGGCATTTCTTCAATTCTTACCTGCTCAAGGCTACCAGGCAGGCCAGATAGGAGAGTCACAGCAAGGACTGCGTGCAGCTGGGTGCAGAGAGCCTCAGAGAAGGTGCAGAAACCAAAGGCTACAGTGTGCAGTTTGCTGGCACTCAGAATGCTACAGAAATGGCTGGAAATGAGGGCCTTCAACAAAGGTGGGTAAAAAAAAAATGCCTATATGATCCCTATCACTGCTTTCCCTGAGTTACTCTGAGTTTTCTGCTTTAAACAGCTCTGTTGCTAGCTTTCTTTGAACTGTGTTTCCAGTAAGTCAGCATAAGCATCTGCAGCTTTCCCCATGAGACTAGATGGCCACCGATGGCAAAAGTAAGAGTCTGCTCTCTGGCACCAGGTGGGATTTTACAGCTTTTATTCTCAAGTCCTGCCTGCTTTCTGGAGACCTTTCCCAACGGCTCGCTGATGCCAGAGAGAGCTGGCTCTTCCCCTGCCATGGGTTTTTCCCCCAGGGCGAGGGCCCAGGGGCAAGAGCCCAAAGGCACCACCCAATAAGGGAGAAGCGGGAGGGAACAGAGTTAGGTTACATCTCAGTCGGGGGGATGGGTGCTGCTGGGCAAGGACGGATCCCATGATACATAGGAAAAAACATTACAAATCTGATGAAATATAAACCCAGTTAATGCATTACAACAAGCATCAATATAAAACTTTTCCCCTGAAGTGTGTTTTTTCATTGCTGTGAGCTTGTGCAAAACTCATATTTTGATTTTGTTCATGCTACCGCAAAACTAATAGCATTTTCACCCAGTTTGCACTGTCGTGAATGATGACAAAATAGCAAGCAGTGATAAAACATCTCCATAGATATGTTTCCTAGGAAACTATGGTTGTATGATCTTTTTCAGAATCAAAATTTAAAATTTAATATATAAATAAAAGTTAACTGTTGCTAGACTTTTTCTTTCCCATGATGGTTCTAATGGGATCTCCTCTGAGAATTCGCTCTTATCGTTGGCCAGAAATCTTCACGAATGTTCCCTCCACATTACTCTGCATTGTAAGAATCTCCTGCTGTTCTGTTCCAGATTATAGGCAAACGGGAAATAAAATAATACCTTTTATACAGAAATGTATTAACAAGTTTTCTATCAAGTTTTAAGAGGTGAATTTCTCGGAATTCTGTCATAAAATTTTGCCAGTGAGTCTGCTTTTTTTATGTAGAACAAATGAAACTATATATAAGAAACCCTGAGGGATACTGCAAGTGAAAGGGTAAATTCCATTTCTAGGACATACTGTTTCTGATTTTAACTCCATTTCTGTAACAACAGTTGAAGAAGTTCTTAATGAGCTTGACATAAATATATTTTACCAGGTTAGAGCAGCAAATCAGACATAATTGCTTTTTAAACTAATGTACCACAAAAAACCATTTTCTAAATTGGACTGATGGCCATGATATCTTCCAGTATAACAATAGTTGTTTCAGTACAACTTAAACAAACATACAGTGTGTTGGGGTTCTGTTTTATTGTTTCAAATATTTTAGGGCCAGAAACTCTCATGTCTGAACTCTTCTCTAAAACAAGCTCACAGACGCTTATTGCAGCACCAAGTTCAGCTTGAAGTTAATTGCATCCTTTAGAAAAACAACCAGTCTTGATATTAAGTGTGCAATAGTGAAAAATTGTTCTCAATGATATAAGGATTTCTTGCCAACACTTTTAAAAATATGAACCCTTTCCTGTATTTGACTGACTAGCTCTAAACCAGACCTTGCTGTATGGTTCTATTTATATACTGCTAGACTACCATTATCTATTTCCAGAAACTTAATCCTGTGCTAACTCGCCTCAAGTCATCACTAAAAGATGCCTTGGAAAAAATTAATAATATTGATTTACCCGGGTCTCTCAAGGCATGTGAGGCTCACCAGGTAGTGACCCTGGACCACCCGCACTATTCCTTCAGGACACTTTCTAGTTTGGAGAGAGGGCTGTTCTCACACCGGAATGAAAGGCAGAACTGGAAATATTCTGTTTGAGGCCAGACTCCATCTTGTGCAAGAACTAGCTCAGTCTTGTTTCCATGCTTAAAAAAAGAGGTGGTGTGAGTTATTATTCTGTGTGCTGTGAAGTGATCAGAAATGTGACACATTTGACTCATTTTCATATGCTCTCTTCAGAGTTTATATTCTTTCTTCTTGTTCTTTTGGTTCTTTTAAATGATAAGAATGTGTTTTTTGCAACAGATGAAGAAAGTTATTTTCTCACTCATACATTATGAGTAGGAGGTAAGTGGAAAAAGGCAGATCACTTCTCAGGCACTTTAGCAGATCATTTAATAGCAAAATAAAATATTTTTCTAACTTTCAAGAGCTGATGAGAGCAAGAACAAATAATGAATCTGTATTTTCTGCAAAATCTAAGTATCAGTCACTGTAAAAATTCCCAAAATTTTGCTGAATAGTCCAGATGAATGTTTTTTCTACAATATTGTATAAGTTGTTTTTTGTACAAATACAATATAAAACAGAGTTAAAACAAGTAGTACCTAACTAACAAATCTGCACAATGTACAAGTGAGAAAGAAGCTCAGAGTGAGAATGAGTGACAAGAGAAGCACTTGGATATTTATCAGAAACAAATTAAATGCTCACATTTAATGCTCACACATTTTTCTACAGCCCACTTCTCTGCTGAAGTAGAATATCTTACAAGATTGCTCCTGTGCAATTCTTCCTGGCACTAGGATTTTAATCCAAAACCTGCTAAATCCAGTCCTAATCTATATATTCATTGAAGACTACGTCTTGTAAAAGCAGAAGGCAGAAAAAGGCTTCTGATTTTCTTTTAACACTTGCATTATAAAGGCATTTCAATCTGTAGGACAAAGACCCCCAGAAGAGCCCCCTATGATTTGCTGTTTCTAATTATTCGCTCTAGGAGAGCAGGAGCGCTCTGCATCTAATTTTTTTTTATATTTGTGTAATCTTCTCTAGAGAGCAGTTCCCAACATGAGCAACACTCCTCTGTTTTCATAACATTTCAGAGTTGTGCTGGCCTATTGCCCCTTCCGCCTCTCTGTCCTTGGGGCACCGTTCAGCTCAAATTGTACTACTGAGAGTGAATTAGGCCCTGAGCACTTTGCTATCAATATAATTGTTAAGATCCACATGTTATAACTCAAGCATGGAAAGTCTCTATCCTGCAATGCTACTATGCCCCTGGGCTTGCAGCTAAGCACTTTGCTGTCTCGAACACTCCTTCCATTAGCTATGAAGCTTGGGGTGCTTTGGTGGTTTCTTTCTTCCTTTGCTAATGGTTTGTGCCTCTGTCTTGTTGTTGTTGTTTTCCTCTTCAGCTTCAAGCATTCTTCAGCTATGGAAAAATACAGATTTGTTTGTGTGCAGTAAGGCTGCTGCTTCCAATGAATAGCTTGCAGAGCCAAAATTATGGGAGTCTCAAAGTGCTCCATTAGTGAAATTTTCCAAGTCAGCTGCTACGTGGGTCTAATATTACCAGCATCGCTTTTTATGTTTTTCCTCAGAGTCTGTGTACTTTGAAAAGTGCCATAACTCTTCTCTCCTTCTCAAGTGTGCCTAGCAAAATTTCAAAGGTCAGGATCTTTCTTGTTTAGAAAGCTGGAATCTAGGAAGGATGAATGCACACCAACGTGAACAATAGTTTGGTTGCATATTCAAAGCATATTTTAACCAGTGGTTCTCTGTATGTTTTGCAAATATTAACTAATTACTCATTCTGTGAGGCATTCTAAATTATATAGCTGAGGAAACTGAGGTTCACCAAATATCAAGACCTAGCATTTGCAGAGGCTGGTTACCCACGGGTCCCAACAAATCAGAATTAAAAGCATTGAATACTTGCAAACACCTTCCTGCAAGTCTACCCATAAAAAGCACCACAGATCTGGAAACAAACTAAGAACCTTCATTCCCAGCCCTACATTCATGGTTTTTCTCATAAGTTAAAGAAAGTTACTCTGGTCATGATGCTTGCCTCCATTCATTTAAGAAATCTTCAGTTACTGACCATGGCCAAGTCACCTACTGCAATAGTCAATGTTTCCCATGGATTGTAAGGTTTCTCTATTTTCAAGAAGAAACATCAAGAGAGTGATCTCCATGATTCAAGAAAATAGAAAAGTTAAATCCTGTCCACTGAAAAAAACAGATGAAAGTTTTCCTAATCTCTCTGACAGTATTCCATGTTGGTGGCAAAATATTCTGCTTGAAGTTCTGCATCTAATGATATTTCAAGTTTCTTCTTTTTAAGGTAGGACAATACTACTTTGATCTTAAGTGATTTATGAAACCGGTAAAACTCAGAGGAAAGTCCTCTCATGCTGCCCAAGTATTAGGGTATGTGATCTGCTTTAATATTTTCTGTGGTAAGAGGTATTTGCTTGGAATAAAGCCTGGAGTTTATTTGCTATTCACATGATAGAAGAATCCTTTGTATTTGTAACCATAAGTACTGGGGCTCATGGCATCCTTTTATATCACTTTCTTACATTGTGTGTGGTGGTTTTTTCCCAGATTTTACATTCTGTTTTTCAAGCAGAACACATTAAAGATACCAAGTAAGCCCAGGGAATAAAAAAGGATAGGTATTTGATCTTCACGCATACTTCTGAGATCTGATGATGAAAGATTTTTTTTGTGATTCTTATCAGCACTGGTGGTTCTGTCTTTTGGACAAAAATTCTACTCCCTTTTTATCCAGCAGCAATACATTACAAAAGAAAACATCTCTCACAGAAGCACTGGCATATGTAATTTTTGCAAGTCCTGGTTCTACTCCCTGCCACAATGCTCAAGATGGAAAAAAACATTAAGTTTATCTGAACATAGTTGCTGATATCATTATAGGGATGTATATTGCTTGAAATCTGAAGCTTTAGATGTATACAAGGTTTCATTGAATTAAATAAAATCTCCAGCTTCCATTGTTTACTGTTTAAAACTTCTGTAATAAATTGCAAAAATAGTTTCTGCTGGATCATTTTGTTCCATTCAGCAGGAAGATTTGTTTTACCAAGGGATGTGATGTAGTAAGCTTTCTCACCTGTTTTGGGGGGGGTTGTTTTGTTTTGTTTTGTTTTCTTTTTAAATGGTGGAGTGGAGCTGTGATGTGGAACCAAGAAAGGAAAGAAAGGATAAGGTTTTGCAGAATGGAGGATTTTATTAAAAGCCAAATGCTATTCATCCATTCACTTCTCCAATTTGATATTTGTAACTGAATGGAGTTAGAATGTTGACATTATCTCTTTGTATGTGTGAATTCAAATGAATTCTTTTGCCATGGAGAACGTTAGTTTAATTTTGTTCCTGAATTGAAAGGCTGTAAATCCCTGGAGATGTTTACATTATGAACTCTTCAGGCTAGATGGCATGATATCTACATCTTGCACAACACTGAACACGTTATCAGATTTCAACAAATAATAAATAACAATAACAATAAATTGTACACACAATAAACCACCATCTTCCTGGCTTTAAAGTGTGCCTGGCAAAATTTCAAAGGTCTGGAACTTTTGTCTGAATACATGTGTTGAGTCAAAACAAAGCTCCAAAGTCTTCCTTTTAAACAAACTCATTTCCCCAGACTGTTTCAAACCCAACTGTGAAATCCAGACTTCAGGAGTTAGTATCTGGATATACATGAGTTATTTTCACATTTTCTGCCTCAGTTCACTAAGAGAATACTGGAGCTGATGTCAGTGTTACAAAACTATTTCCTACCATATTTTTAATAAGAAAAAGTATTGAATCTTGGGAATATATGTTTTGTTCTTGGTTGCTTCTATTGTGAGAGTCCATAGAAAGAAGACTGTAAAAAAAAGCAACAAGAAAAACTCCAAACCAAAATAAACCTCAACAATGGGACTTTGGGGTTTTTCCCCCTCATTCTCTGATTTAGAGATGAGTGCTCTCTGGAAACTAAGAGAGGGGTGGGGGGAAAAGATCATAAAAGGCAAAACTCAAGAATAATGCTGAACTTTCAATCCAGATTTTTTTTCATAAACTCTTGGTTTTCATGACCACCTACTACTGCTTTTCTAAGCCCACAAGGCCTAACTTGTCATAGCCTCTAGGCACTGAAAAATCTTTTTTGTGACTGGCTCTCTGATGCTTCACATACGCTTGGTTTCATAAAGTTTCCTTCTCCCTTCTGACAGACACCAGCCTGTCCTCTAACCATGCATTCCTTCTGATGTCTCCACCGAATCGCTCCCATCATCTCCCTCGTCATTCTGTTCCAAAGGAGCTCCAATCTAACGCATACATCCTTGAAGTGTCCTAAATTCTGCATTGTGTGTCACAACTCCTGGAAGTTCATTTGTTGAAATACATAAACAGAAGAGCTAGCCTTTCCCCTGTGAATTAGTTATCAATCTTATTTCTTAGTCAGTTTATTGTTTCAATGAAAAATTATAATGTGCATTTTTCCTCTGCTGATTCAGTTTGTTGTGTGGAGTGTTCTGGAGAAGATACTATTTTTAATTTTAGAAATAAAGCAAGAAAATACACATAAATAGAGCTGACAGACATCTCAATGAAAAACACATAAAAGGAACTATAGAAAATAATTAGAGCCTCTTGCTGCCTAAACTCATTGTCCAAATAATTTTAAATCGTCAGCATGAGCTGTAGCTAAAACAAAACTGAAAAACTGCATTTTACTTAACAGTGAGTTCAAAGTGCACAATAACTAGATATTGTTCAAAATTAGTTTTATGGGATTTGGATAACTAATTCACCAAAGCTCCTTTGAAAAGCCCAGCCTGAGCTGTGTTAATTCACATTTGAAGAAGTGAAAGGAATGTGTATGCTACTGCGAAAGTTAATTAAGAGGTGATTTTACATTCCAGATAAATGCTATAATGTTCTGGACTGGATTGGGTGGAAACCAGGAATATATGATACATTTTCTCCTGCATTGAGGATCAAAGCAAGAGCAAAATGTGGCTCTCATCAGGCATTCAGCTATCAGAACTGCTTTCCACAGGACACACTTTATACCTCAAGATTATATATCTATACATCTCAAAGTTATCACCCATCCAAACCCATTTAAATATCTGTTTTGGTAAGTCTTTTCAGCTGCTTTTTAAAATAAGGCATTTCTGTTTACTCTTTGCTCTTTAAGCAATAATTTTTTCTTGAATCCCCTGCCACCCATGTCATCAGGTCACAATTTTCCACCACTGTAATCTACAGCATCGCCTCTGCTAAACTCTTCTAAATAAAATTCCTGGCATTTCACCCAAAGAAAAGTTCTCTTTTATAAAACAACACCGATATTTTTAGAACACATGCAAATCTTTGAGAACACATGCAAACCAAATACACTAAGTACGACTTGCTTCTGGTTGCTTGGGCCACAACCTTTTAGAACTCCCAACGAAGCATCTGAGTACGATATACTGTTTACAAGAGAGAAATCATCAATAAACCCAAGACAAACAGACTTTTGCAAAGCCAACATTTGATCATTAAGATGAAATAAAAACCCATGTTTCCCTTCAGAGATGCCTGGTAGGAGAACAACTTTCTGCTAGTGTTACATATATGATGGTTGCTTCCCATCTTTCTCCTTTGCTCCAAATACTGCACAGCAAAGAGCAGAAGACCCTTGGCAAGGCAGAGGCTGCCTAACAGATGCTCGATTGACCAAATGATTTCAGGATCACAAGACAATTCTGGCAGCTGTAATGGAAAAAAACCCTGAACTCAAATTGTGTAAGCAATGAGAAAATCAACCTCAGGAATCCTTAAGGCAATCACACTGTGTTCTCCAATAATTTTAGTGATCACAAAACATGAGACAAATTATACAAAAACAAACTCTAGTTCCTCGCTGAGTCATTAGTATGCAGAATTATGTCAGACATGGACAAGATGTTCATAATTCAGCGGGACATTGATGTGAGAAGTTGAGGGAATGGGGGGAGAGAGAAAAATTATACCTGTTCTAAGAGAAAGGACAAGAGAAATGACCAAAAAACCTTTATATGTCTGAGGCCAGGCTAAGGTTTTAAGCGGTGCTCTATGGGAGGATCTTATTTTTCCTCACTAACCCAAGTGATACAAATCAGAATAGTGAAAATGACAGCACTTTCTTCATGTGCTCAACAGTTGCCGACGGGCAGTGGGACCTCCGCCTTTCCTTGTGGATTGCTGACACCAGGAAGGAGAAGCTGGAAAGACTGCAGCCTGCACAAAGGAAAAAGTTCTTTCCTCCTTTTTCCTCTCACATAACTGTGCGGAACCAAAAGGCATAAAACAGCACTTGAATAAATGATTTTATTATGCAGGATACAAGAATAGGAAAGGGCTGAGTAAACATATGGAAAGAATAAAATACCAAAGCTTGGTGTCATTAAGAGGCCCAGACTCCCCACTTCACATGTCTGTAAATCGTTTCCTTTCCTACAGAGGCTAAAGTCAGTACTGTGACTGTCAGTATAGGAAGCTGGAACACTCACATTGCTGGGCAATTGTTTGCAGCAGCAGACCTGTGTCACAGAGGCAGTAGACTTCACGGAAGAAATCTCCCAGCACTTTTAAGAGTTTGCCAGCTGGCTAACACTGCAACTTCGGGTTCATAGATTTCTGACTTTTTTTTTTTAATAGGAACTGTATTTACGTGCAGAAAGGAGGAAGGATTTGATAGTGCAGGATTAAGGTGTGTTTATTTCGTGCCTGATTTCTACCATACAAAGGACTTTGTGTTACTTGTGCAGTCATACAATAGTCTGGAGGGTAACAGAAAACTCCTGAATAGAAGGAAAGAGAATGGTATTGCAACAGGAAGACAATCACCAATTCAAGTAAAGTACAAAGAAAGGATTGTGAAGGCCTGGTCTGTAACCTTGACAAAGTTTTACATCATCTATATTTGATTCAACTTCATGATTTATCTGTCCTCTGAAATTAAATCGTTTCAGAAATGTTACTTTGAAAAAGGAAGTGTATAAGAAAGGGGATAGGGAGTTTCAAAGTGGTGGTACAATATGCCTCTTTTTTGTCTTTCAGTAACGTACAGTGTGCAATCTACAAAGATACTGAAAGTGCCTCTGGGTTTCCTGTTTTGAAGAGGGAAATGTGATCATAGAAGAATTGTCCATTAAGCATCTTGAACCTGGTTCAAAACCATGTAGACATTAACACACACATTCACTTTCAAAATTGCAGTATACAACAATTCAACAGAATCAATCCAACAGAAAAATTTGGCTTCATCTAATAAAATTATTTTCTATATGCACAGAACAATAACAATAGAGGCAACTGTGACACCACTTCCTCTGAACATGCATTTTATGAAGCCACATTTAGTAAGCCAAAGAAGAAGGTGAGCTGTGCGGTAGAAAGCAAAACCAAATTCAGTTAAACAACTTTTATAATGTTTCTGTCAAACAGGGATTGTTAGAGTTCCCAATTTTGCAATTTCTAAAATAATTTATTATCTTCTAATTATTCATTTATTGGACTCTGAATATTAATTATAAAAATATTATTTTTAACACATTAACTTTTACTTTCTCCATAAGCTTCTAGAGAGTGTGTAAGTGCACAGAACTACTGCAGGGTTCCCAGCAGAAAAGTTGTCACTCTGTATGCAGGGAATCTACGATTTTAAAGTCTGACCTCAATTCTGCTAGATTTCTGGTTTTCTGAATAGGAATCTGGCAGTCAATTCAGAGGTGAATTGGAGATGGAAATGTTTGTTATGGGCTAAAATCAACTTACAGATCAATTAAGCATGCTGTGTAACAGTGTGAGGATTTTATTCCATCTATTGTAAATACAAACACCTAAAGAGCTCCTCTCAAGGCTAGGATTTCAAAAGCAACTGGCCAAGTCTATTTAAAGAGATGAGACAGAAGCCCTATTTTCTCAGTTCAACAAGAGCAATTGTTCAGTGATGCTGCAAACAGGACTCACATCTTCCTGCCTGTTCTGTGACTCCTGAGCTTCACTCTGTGCTGCCCTGCTGTGGAACACTTTCCAGAAAGGGTTTAAGCCTTTGTCTTGTAGCTCTCTTGGTATTAAAGTCACTGCAAGAGCAGTAGAGAGATCTGCTCTTCCATTTGTCTTGTTAATGGAAAAATACCAATTCTTTTGGTTTTCACCTGTGGGTGACTGTGAGTTTTGCTTTTGTGTCTCAGTGAATATCAAGCTTGAATCTATCTCATCTGCTGAATACTTCAAGCTTAAAGTAAACCCCTGCCAGGCCATGTTGTGTAGGATTTGTGTGTTCAATATGCAGGATCAAATCTTTTTTGTTAAGACAATATTTGCTGAAAAATCAGAGCTTGAAATGCTTGTACTTTTCTGCTATCAAGAGATAACAACTTGCAGATGGCTAGCATGTTCTTACCTGGAAGCACTGACTACTAGGACAATTGATCTAAAACTCATGCCAAGTTTTGCAAGTTTTCTTCATGAGATTTTGTAAAATCTCATGAAGAAAGGAAGAACAAGAAGATGGATACAAATGGGTTCTTTATCACAAAGACCTGAAACTCTTATTCCCTGATTTCATATTATAGAGTAGGGAACATCTAGAGCATGAGAAAAATATCTTTTGCCCATGTCTGAATTGTCTTTGTGGAAAGCAGGGCACAAAAAGAGCAAAGACAGTCTTGTTCCAGAATGAAGCTCATCCACATCCAGACTCAAGAGCTATAGTCTTGAACTATTTGGGTGTAAAATCCTGCCTTATCAAGGAAAATCCAGTGATGACATCTCTTCTGAATCCACTACCAGATACTTTTGGAAGGAAGAATCATTTGAGGAAAAGACATCTTAAGCCTGATATGGTTTCATTCACATTTCATAATATGTTAATATAATTATTTGCAGAAAACCTTGTGATTTACATCTACTTGTGGAAATGCACAGATGCAAACATCATGTTTTATTTCTTACTACAGATAGGATTAACCAAGTCTATAGTGCAGGAAGCAATGGTTATAGTTATTACACAATCTGTTTTCTGGTGTGTTTTCTTACAAATAAGAAACTACAAATTAATATTTTGTATTTAGAGCAGAAATCAAAATTCCTAAAAATTTACAATAGTGCAGGTTTTCATTTTTCCTCTGGTTTCACCCAAGAGTCTGGGATGCGTCCACTGAAGCACATAGCTGCGGTGGCTGAAGATACTACTGCACCCACTGCTGTCTCATCTCTCCTCTTGACACTGCTAAAGGCAAAATTATCTGCCCACAGTTCAGCCACTCTGTTTCATAATTTTCACACAAATGGACCTCTGTGGGTAGTTTAAGCTCATGTGTGAACAGCAGCAGCAGAGATCCGAGCATTATCCTGCTGCTGCTTCTCAAGGGCAGACGTGCAAGGAGGTGAGCTGAGACAGCTGTAGCTGAAGGCTGTGCAGCAGGGCAAAGAGTGACCGCAGGGAAAGAGCTGCCCACCCCCGGCTGTGCACCGGCATTGCTCTGCAGAGCTGCTGCAGGAATTGCCCCTGTGAGAGCCAGGAACTGGCTTCGGCTTCAGAGAACAAAGGTTATCCGCTACCTAATATTTGAACAGTTTAAGCTTACACATAAGTTGTTAAGTCAAGTGGCTTAAGGTGAATTTGTAGAGGAGCCTCTGTAAAGAGATCTGAGAGAGAGAGAACAGTAGTCCTGAGAAGCAGGGCAGCTCTGCAAAAGGGTGTCTATTCGCACAGCACTAAACCTCACAGGGAACAAATTCCAGTAGAATGAAGATAATGTGGTTACCAACAGCTTTTGCTCATGTAAAGCGCTGCAAATCTGCAGTGTCACTGTTAGTTACCATTTTTATGAACTAAGAACTATGGGGAAAAAAAAGCCCTCTGACAAACAGATTATTAAAAATGCAGAGCAGGTCAGCAAAGAAGAACTGAGAGCTTTCAAATATTTATAGCTTTTTACACTTGATCAAAAAATTGAATAAGCTTGAATGTTCATAAACTCCTGGAGTAGCTCAGTCTGGAAGGAAGCTCTGCAGCAGACCCGCACTCAGAGCATAGACAAAGCCAAATTTAAAGCTGGAATAACTTGCAGATTAGACCAGGTTGCTCAGCTATTATCAATGGGTAACCAACCTGAAAATTTTTGAAAAGCTGTTTAAAGGGGTAGCTTTCTCATCCTTTAGTGTCACTGTGCATCTTATTTTAGATCACAGCAGAATGAAGAGCCCAGACTTTGTTCAGCAGACTGCCATGAGTTTGACATCACAGGAGAAGAGTCCTGTGAGAGCTACCTTGAGAGAGCAATGTACACACCCACCCTAGCTTTAAAACATAGTGACTATAAAGACATGCTGAGGTAACTGCAGTGTGCAGCTCTGTCTGGGACAGACCTCGGCAAGCATCTCTCACAGCACAGCTGAAGCACCTCCTCATGGGATGACTCACAGCATCAGGGAAACTGAAGTAAAAATATGGCTTCTTTACCATTTAATTAAAGGTCTTAAAAAGAAAACTCTGTTAGAGCAAAATGGTTTAAATTAAAAAAAATACAGTCCTATACCACAGAGAGAAGCAAGAAGAGACCTGCCTCAGCAATTTTAGCTGCATCTGCACTGTTTTCTCTGAAATCACTATGCAAATAGAAACTCATTCTGTGCAGTTTATGCTCTCAGCTACCAGGTCAAAAAGTCAATGGAAAAAAGGCCTGTTATGAAAATCTTATGTTTGACTGTAAACCCCACTGAGAATTCACTGAAATTCTTAGGAGAATAACACTATTCCATGTAGTATAGATGATGGGCACACCTGCCCCAGTGTGGAGAAAAATAAAGCTTGAGAAGTGATGCTTCCATGGCTGACTGAAGACAAACAAAAGAGTGTACAGTCAGATTTCCAGCCTCAATGCATCAAAGTAGATTTGGCACTATTTGTGAGGTCTTATTTTTGGACAAATGTTTCAATCTCAGAAATAAAGTCTTTTTAGTAGGCGAGTGTTAGAAAAAAATAATTCAAATATAAAATATGTTTAAACGTGTCTGTGTAAAATTAATTGCATTGCTGGATTAAACCCTTTTAATTTATTTATTTATTATTCAGACAAAATTCTTTTGCAACAAGCTCTAGCTCTTTTAATCTCTCTACCTCTCTGAGAGTTGCTGATAATGGACAACATTTCTGGCTCTCCAGCTGCAATTAAGAGTGTTATTCTTCCCAAAAGAAAGGGAAACATCTGTGCTTGTATCATGTTACATTAACCACCTAGCAGCTGGATCCCAGCACTAGGAACATAGCCGGGCAACTCTAAAGGACTCTAGAGAATTTGAGCCCAGAGATTATATAATAGTGACAAGGATTTGGTACAGAGCCATATCAACCTGGTTTGAAAAAATACCAGGTTTTTGGGAGTGATTGTCCTAGCATCAAAGTACAGAAGGTATATTATGATAAATCAGCTTTATAAGCAAAGCTTATAAAGAGAAATTAGATACACCTTAATTTTATTGCCAAGATAACATCAAAACTTTTTTTTCCTTTCTTTTTTTAAGTGTAGGTAAATTTAAGTTTGCTTACAGAGAAAATTATTATTAAACTCCTTTCTCCCACAGGTCTTAGTTGTCTGGACAGACAAGTTCTGACAAATCTTGCTGGGAAGATTTGTGGAGAACTCAGTTAACCCTCTGCTACCCATCCCACTCCTTCAAAGGAAACGTTGCCTGCCCATGGAAAGAAGTATTTAAGCCAGTAGTAACATTCAGCCCAGGGGTCGTAACAGCTTAAACTGGCAGCTCTTTCCTTTACTGTACCTGGTTTGGAAACTGAAGGCTTACAAAAACCACACCTACACCAGCCAAGAAAACCTTACAGATTATCTCTACCAGAAACTTCATGCTTTGGTAGTCCTGAATGAGTCTGATTTGATGGCTCATAAGGCAGAGTGTGAGCACTGATGATTATAGTGATGCTTTGATGTTTTCTGCTTTATGTCAGTAAGGTTCACTAGGCCCTTGAAAAATAGCTTGCTATTTAAACTGCTCATGCTTGTGCTTTCTGATGTTTCATTTCCTGTAACTGTGACCTTAACGGCTACTTTTAACTTATTTTAATAATTTTCACTCATGAATTACTACCATCTCATCTAAGTTTTGACGGAATTCTTGGAAAGCTATTTCTGAAGAAATATATGCATTTTACTGGCCTTAAATGAAACTTTGGTTCAGAATAATACCCAGAAGCTTGCTGGTACAGTGTAGGCTGCTGAATTAAATAACAAATATTGGATGGTTTTTTATTTTGTCATCGGCTGAGAGGGTCCTGAAAATTCCTTATGGAAGAGATGCAGAATAACCTGTATAATGTTATTTTGTATTTAAGTAGCTTTCGAGTTAAATAAGCAATCCCTCTGACCACTCCCTGGAAGCACATTCAGAACACAGATCTCCTCCCTATAGCTGCAAAACAACGTGCTGCACAACCCTTGTCCCAGAAGCAGTTTATCCCTTCCTGAGCAAGCAGCTCCCAGGCACACAGCTCTGCCTGTCCTGGAGAAGGATTTACGGTGTAAATAGATGTAAATGGCTCTATCAGGTGCACAGCTGGAGAGATCCTGCCTGCTGTGTGCACGACAGAGAGAATGAGGGTGTCCAGGTTCAATGTAGGACTGTGTGAACACCTGAAGGGATAGGATATGTCAAAGTAGTGAGTGCATATGAAATTAAATCGTTACTTTTGGTAAAGCTGCAGAGGACAAATCGTTTCAACGACAGTTAAAAAGGGAAGGCGTTTCAAGGCAAAACCTTTGAGATTTTTTTTATCTTCCTTTTTCACCATAATTAATGATTAGACTGAACCAAAGCACCACAAATCTGTTTCCTATCTCTTCCTCCTCTTGCAAACTAAAAAAAAAAGAAAAAATGTTTATAGGTCTGCCAACTACAGAAAGCTGTATATTTATTTTGTTCACTGGGAATTTTACACAATACAACAGCACAGAATTGTGCAAGGGTTAGTAGGAAACGCTGCTATTATTTAGAATACATACATTGAACTATTATTAGAAAGGGTTGTACACCATGGTTTTGCTTTGATGCTAAAAATAAATTAGACTAAAAATAATTTCTGGTGCAAAAAAATATTCTGATTATCTTTACATTCAAGCACTCATTAATTTTGTTTCCACTATTAAAAAAAATATTATCCACCATCATATATGCTGTAATAAAGATATTCAATACACGTTGTTCTTTTCCCAGCACAATTAACTTGCAGGCAGTATGTGAGGTAGGTCAGCTCAGGCATATCCATTTATTTCTCCTTTGGAATGTCCCACAGGGTCAGGCAGTGCACAAAGGAAAGTAGTTTGTGGGTGTGATTAACATTTGTAAACCCGGTGCACTCATCTGGCTGCATTGCTCTCGTGTTTTAAATGCTTTTATGTGTATTGCAGCAACACTCAGCAGCACAGACACACCCCAGGACTAAATGCTACACCTGTACACGCCAAGCAGCCACCCTGGTTTCAAAGACTAAGCCGGGAGCTTGTCTTCTAGGCAAACATTAGATTGCTTTCCTTCATCCCCACACACACTGATGTTAAGTCTCACTAGTAGCAGCTAACATTTCCAGAGAGGTCTGTTCTCAGGATACCTCCTCAGCCTTGAGGTAGGACTTGGACTTTACTGTTCCCAAGTCCTGTCTAACCTCAGATCAAATTAACACACAGCTCTGTGACAATTGATCAAGTTTCTAGTTGATCCAGTAAAACTGGCCGGTACAGTACTAAAAAAACTACTGTTTCTAGCAGCAATTCCTCACAATGCAACTGCACAGCCAGTGGATACTCACAAAATACCCCAAAGATTCAAGCAATTAGAAGCCATGAATTTCAAAAAAGAGAGTTAGCCACGTGCTCCAGAGAAGGTAGTCTTTACCAAAGATCTCAAGAGAAAGAACAGCTTATTTGACATAGAGTTGCTTTCAAGCACTTTAGAAAGTCACAAGAACACTATCATGACAAAGATAATGATGAACATTTACCAACATTTTGCCCAAATTTACAATTGTAACATTTCCAAATGTGGAAATGTGGCAGTGCTGCAATCCAAAATCCATTTCACAGACCGCCTGACTGCTCTGTTGGGCTTTTTCATAAGGTAAAAACAAAGCACAGATAATCTATAGTAACTTTTCCCCCACGCCTAGGAGGTATCACTGTCCAGGCTCCAGGCCAGATGACACCATATGCTGCAAATGCCCTTGGTCACATGGACAATTGCCCAATGACATTCAAAGCCGCTCTTCTAGCCTTTCATATCTTATTCTCCTGGTCTGTGCCTATGCAGATATTATTTAAGATCAGATCACATGGTTATGACAAGCAGGGAACTTCAGTCCAGTCTGGTGATTGAACTTTTGACACTGATTTTGAACTTCAACATACAGAAGCAAAAGACAACAAAAGAGATGAAGGCATGGCTGGAATTCACTGGGTGTTCTTTGAGAGAGAGAGACGGTATAAAGAGTAGTCAATATCTAAAGCCATGTGCAGAAATGTCTGAAAATTGTTTTCCAGATTATAATTTTGATTACATTTTAAAAGTTCTATTTGCTAGGTGCAAAATCTCCACTGCTTTCCAAAGTCAAACCTACCTACTGAGTCTGTATCCAACACTGACTTAAATCTGTCCAGCTCCTGACAATACAGGCCTTCCACACTTCCAGGTTCCTTTGAGATAGCCCTTCTCTCTCCATGATGAAGTAGGAGCTACAGATCCAGAGAGGTTTGGGCTTGGATTGCTGGGGTTTTTGTAGGAGGATATTTGTTTGTCTGGGTTTTACTCAGAAGATTTGTTCATAGTATTGACATTGAAAATACCTATTTTATAAATGTGATCCTGATCCTTCCCTAACCACTCTAATTAATTAAACAAATGTTAGAAGGATAAATTTGATTGGAATATCTATATATGGACACATCTGATATAATTCAAATACAATCATCTCTTTAACAGTTAGAGTTTTTTAGTCAGATACAATACATTAAGTATAATGTAAACTACTAAGAGCTTAATCAAGCACTGTAAAGGATGAGATTTCCAGTATGAATATCCAGTCCATGAAATATCTGTTTTTCCTAGCATACAGACATGTGAAGTAGGAACACAATGTGAAAAACATTGACGTACCTCTTTCTGTGTGTGATTTCAGATGAGCAAAATACCGCATTTCTCATGTCAGTGAAGATTTGATTAGAATTTTGCTTGGGTTGCTGGTTACTTTCCAATATCTTTTCTAAACAATTCTGGCATTCTGCACTCAAGACAAGAATATAATGTACATCCTATACTAAATACGAACAGAAGAACCGATGCTTCAAATATATACTTACAGGCCTGAAAATGGCATATTGCCCTCTAAAACTGCAGAACATCTACTTCCTTTTTTGTAAATGGAAAACTTGATCAGTTTAAAAGACGGGTTGCTGTCCTGTTATAGGGCATGCATTTCTTACAGGGTCTGCAGAATACCCATAAGCTCCTCTTTCCTGTCTTTTTCCACTTTAAAATAAGGGAAATAAAATACATATACAGAATATATATATCTATTTGGAAGTCTCTTGGCATACATATAAAAATATATCTATTTTGCCTTATTTATGGGTGCATAAGTTCTACAGGGTATCATCATCACAGCATGTTCAAAAAACTTTTCAAATTAATAAGCACCAGATAATTTATTGTTCACTAATATTTAATTCAAAACTGTATTGTTATTGCTGCATTAAAGGCTGTGGAATTTTCACAGTAAGCTCTATAGAGCTGATTGAAAATATATTGTATAAATATGTGGCAATAATCTGCATGAATTATTCTCTTACTCTGTTTTAATTTTGATGCCACAACAATGGCTTCTTGGAGAAAAAGGATATATATCACTGCAAGTTTTGTTTATTATGACTGACTCAGGAAAACCAGAGCTGTAGACAACTTGTGGGTCTAAGGATATTTTTCACAATACAGAACTGCCAAGTGAGATGATAGCTGTTAATTAAAAATTATGGAACTCACACCTTAATTTTAATAGTTACACACTAATAACTAAGATATAACTACTAAGATAGCACTCCAAAACAAAATATTTTTCTATTTTTCCTATTTACTGAAATAGTTTCAATCTCAATAGGAATTTTCCATGCACTTCCAACAAGTCAAGTACTATTTATTACCCAAACAAACTTACACATTTAAAATTACTTAGGTTAAACCTAGCAAACATTTGTGGAAGCAAAATTAAATGAGCTTTGAACTCCTTTTATTAAACAAGATTGCTGAAAATCAAAGGAAAAAAAAAAAGGAAAAGAAAGCCAAAAAACAGCATAGTTAAAAGCATAGGCAGACTGAGTAGACGCTAAAAATATGTGCACAAAACTTCAATTAAGCATCTCTTGTGGTTGAGTTATAGAATTTGTGTGTTTTCCTAGAAACATGATTTTCCAAAACTGAAGGACCTAAATTATATCTGAGAACTCAACAACCTCATTTTCAAACCAGATGAAATCAACAACACTCAAAACTGACTTGAGATCGCCCACTCACAGCGTGAATTTTTAACGTATCTTTCTTTGACCTTATAAACTTATTAAGGCTGGAGATTTTTTGGCTTCAGAAAAATACTAAAAAATGTGTAGGATAAGGCGAAATTTTGCAAGAGGACTAAAAAAGAACCTTCCTTTTTATGTTTTCTCACAATTTCTCGAGACCAATTTTTCTCACACTGGCTATGAACAGTGTTGCAATCGTATCACTCTCTTCCTTCTGTCCTATCAATTTTCCACCCTCCGTAGCGTATCTATTTCAGGCAGGTTCTTTCTTTTCCTCTCTGCCTGTACAGCGTTTAGCTCACTAGGAGCAAGTATGAGAATAAGTTTTCCAGTGTCACTACAATATAAAATGATTATAATAGTTCTAATTTTGTCCACTCTGAACACAGACAAGTAGCAATTAATCCAAATAAATTGACCAGAATTAGTTCTTCCCTTACTGAGCTGTACACAGTCATTGGCTGCAAAACACATGTGGTATCCAACCCTTCACTTCATTTGTTTCTGACTTTGTAGCTTGCTGTGGCAGCAGATGGCTTTAGTACAGTTCTTAACTATAAAGTAATATGCTAAATATTCAAGATTTGTCATTTTTGCCATCCAAGGTACCCTGCCATACTAGCAACCCAAAATATAAACAAACACATAAGCAATGGCTAGCTAATTTAGGAAATACCCACTCTTCCTCAAACTACAGGGAGTCAACTACCCCCTTTTGCTCTGAAAAGAATGCTCCTCTGGCCAGCAGACTCCAAACCATAGCGTATGGTCCCACAGCAGCTTCTGCAAGGCTCTCACAGGCAAAATCTCCAAAATCTCCCAAATCTCTTTCCACCATGTTTCTGGATGAGCCCAGAAGTTCAGTACCACAGTCTTGATTGGCCTGGGTCAAAAATCCCCAAGCCTATTTTGTTTATTTTCTAATACATATTTCTCATCTGCAGTCACTGAAGAATTAAAAGAAAAAATAATCTTTTTCAACCAAAACTTATTCTAAAAATTTACTGGCAAAATTCAGCTTTTTTTTCTTTTTCCCTGAAAAGCTCCAAACCTTAAAAAAAACAACCAAATAAATTATTCTCAAGGGTCTAGGATCTACATAGATCAGAAATTGCTTACACTTGAGCCCAGACTGAACCTGCATTTTGAGGTTGGGAAGGATTGTTAAACGTAAGGAGTACAATAAAAGGAAAACACTTAGAACTTTGTCAATTTCATAAGGAAATCAAAGACAAGCTGGAAAAATTACCTGCCTTCTATGAAGACATATATTGAGTATATTTTCCCTGATGCTGTTGAATGTAAAAATTCCATATTTTCTGAATTAAAAAGTTTCCGGGCGGGGGAGTGGTGGGGGAAATTTCAGCTGTCTAGTCTGTTGTCTCTCCACACACACACACAGCCTTAAAGCCCAACAAATGAACAACAAGAATACTACTATAATGGATGACCTAAATTGATTGCCAAACCTAAAAATTTGGACTAAAGATGAAGTAGTAAATTTGAGATCCTTTATAGAAGAACAGTAACACATTATCCAATCTAAGAGAGCTATAGGCTGAACCAGAAGAAATCCTTTTCTAGAACCCATAGGAGTCAGACAGAGTCTGGTTTAACAGGAAGATAGTTAATTTTCTGAGTTTTTTTAAAGCAGCATTCACTGTTTTGAGATGTGGTTTTCTCTAACATACCTTAACTCATATAAGTAATGATTAGTGTATAAATTCCATTCAATCATGAAGTAGCAGCTGCTCCATCCCTAGAGACACAAAGAGCCTTAGTGGGCATAGTTTTTGTTTGCCAATGGCTGCTGCAGAGTCTGGCATAGTACTGATCTCAGGTGATTTCATGTCAGGGAAAATGTGCTGATTAGAGGCCTCTAATACAAAGTGCTAAAGGCGTAGCAGTAAGAAGGCATTATTGTCATTGATGCATGGTTTCTGGGCAAAAACCCAATGAACAGGGTATTTAACAATAATGTTTGCATGCCTTTTGTCTTTTTATACTGCTTGTGAGTGCTGAGAAAAACTGTAGCCCTTATATGGAAAAACACCCACAGGAATTGCTCAAAGCAAAAGTACATAATTACTGGTCTCTCTGACAGCAGCAACATACATGAGACAAACCTAAAATGCTTCCTCTTCTCTAGCCCCTCTCTCTAGCCAGTAGGAGAGAACAATTCTACTCTTGGCATTTCACCTATTTCATGACTTTGCTGTACTGGACAAAGACATTGACTTTTTAAATTCATTCTTGCTTCTCTATCCTTTAGAGAGGAAAAAAAAAAAAGTAATGATGAAATCAAGCAAGTTCTGCTTGGCAGCCATACAAGTATTAATCCTGTTATCTAAAAGGCAGGTCTCTGGCATATAAACAAGTTAAGAGCACAGATGACAGAACTTCTGCAATAACTAATAGCAGTTATGACTGATAGAGGGAAGCCTTCACTCTTTTGTACTTGCAGTTAACAGCGGTCATCCATGGCATTAGTACAAAATGGATTTTCCAAAGAAGCCTGTAATTCATAATCAATTTGTTTCTAAATGCATGATTTTCAATATCCCAAAGCCACATTTTGAAGATCTTTAAGTGATCCTGTGATGTGAAAAATGAGTGACCTAACATCAGCAGAGAGGTATCTGAGGATAGATGCCACCTCCAACAAGGGCCGCCTGGAAATAGGGTATCAGGTTTCTGCTCCCTGCCATTTTGCACCACCAATTCCCAATGATCAGTTACTTGAATCAGGTGTAAAGAGAGGTCTTTATCTATCTATTAAAAGCACACCAGCATTTGCTGCAGTGCCCTAATAATAGGTTTCTAGCCCTATCCTGCAAAAGCCAGCTACTGACTTCTGTTAGGAGAGAGGCAGAACCCACATGCCAGACAGCACATTCTGCAAGGGCAGCCCTAACCAAGAGCAAGTTTATTCTGAACATAGATAGAAGGTTTTAGCAAGGACAGATGATGACTTAATGCCTAAAAAAGCCCGCATAATTCTATGACAATCTTATTGAACAATACCTTCAAAAGCGGCGGTACCATAAACATGGTAATTTGTTCTCTCACCTTTTTAAATATTCATAGAGCTTACAAATGCACACCTACAGATGCAAGAAGATAGTTTTCTGGTCTCTCATAAGGAGGTAGTAAGAACAGTATTGCAATGTGCCCCCTGGGACCCAAAGCCCTGAACCAGTAGGTACTTCAGCACAAGGAATCACAGAACGGGTCAGGTTGGAAGGAACCACAGTGGCTCACCAACCTCCCTGCTAGAGCATATGGCACAAGGCTGCATCCAGATGATGCAATTCTGAGCAATTGCACACTTTGTGACAGCATAAAGCAATTTCAGCCTTTTTTTTTATGCAGATTAAAACCTAACCTCCAGATGATCCTTCATGGAAATATTTCTGTTGGGGTTACTTCTGGATGTTCTGCAGTAGCAAATGACACAAGTCTCCTATACCATCCATTTCATAAATTTAGTAAGCAAATTGCACTAGCAGTACAGATGCAACTTGCAAATTTCACTGTTCCTCCGTTTGAAAGGAAATATGATTGACTTTACAAAGAAAAAAAAGGAAAAAAGTGTTCCTAGGACTGCTACTGTATAACCAAGAACATCAAATGCTGTGTTAGGGCCAAGGTTTAGTATGTACTGTAATCTTGAAGAATTATATATATATAACCATACATGTGATTATTGTTTGCACCTACGGTCTGTTGAGAGCATGGCCTCTTTTGGGCTGTTATTTATTAACTGCAGTCTCTGCCCAATACAGATAAACACAGACAAGGTGCTTTTAAACACATAGGTCCTCACAGCACAGCACTCACCATGCAAGGAGCATTCAGCTCTATACAAGCACAGCAAGTTCCCAAGTGCTTTTGCTGAGGCCACATAGAGCTGCACTGATCAGAGCTGGATACAGAACCTGTTCTACACAAACAGTTCATTACTCACATTGCACTGTCCTGTGCTTGCAGCAGCAGGCAAGATGAGACAGCAAGTTACATGAGAAATCAGACAAGTACTCTGTTCTCAGATCACATTGAATTTGTGTAGACTAAAAGTGCTGCTGTGCAGTTATCACTATTCCACCCTGCACAAATGGTCTAAGATGTTTATAGGCTCTTTGCTTTTTCCACAAGGCAGATAACAAAACAAGCTATGCTATTCATCTATTTAGATCCTAGGTGTGTGCTTCTTTTTGTGTTTTAACTTTGGGAAGCAACAAGCAGCTGTAGTCTTTAGCAAGAAGTTTGTGGAATTCCAGTCATACTTATTTCACAGCTGTGCTTCCAAACCCTGTGTTACGCTCACAGCTTTACTTATACTGCTGCAAATGACAGCCCTTCCAATGGACAGCTCTCACTGCTGGGGCACAGCTTTTCCCTTTGGACCACTTTCCTACCTGGTAGCTGTAAGAGTGCGTGAAAGACTAAGCAAGAGAAAAATCAACAGAACAGTACAGACTTTATTTCATTTATGTCATTAGAAAATGGTATAATTTCTTCAATAGAAGCATGAATTTTGTACATTTAACACCAATTTTCTCAGTGAATGGATTCGTTACCAGATCGAGGACAGTTATTCTTTTTATAAAAGTACATAGAATTAATGAGAAACAGTAGTGCTCACCGCCCATTTAATATTTAAATTACTGTAAGGCTAAGCTCAATGCATGCACAGAATCCTATACCCTGTGACATATTGGAAACTGCAGAGATATTTAAAGAAACTGATGAGTTTGCCATTTTCCCTATCCCAAAGAACTAATTGCATTGCAAGTTGAACAAACTGTTATCCATAACTAAATTCTTTAATAAAAGACACACTGAATTTGAGTCAGTCCATTCCACAAAATGTATGATATAATCAATGTAGAATAACTTTGATGTTGCTTCTATTCATGATCACAACTATCTGACTTAAATTAAAATAACATTATAATTTGTCATGTAAGAAAACACAAGCCTGTGCACAGTACAACAGCATCCTGATCAACCCCTGGAGAAAAACTACCACCATCATATACTGCAGGAAAAAAACCCCTAGCAGTAAAAAAATATTCCATTCTCACAACTCTGAGAAGTTGTTTTGCTTTTCAGAACTACCAAAAATCCTGAGCTAATTACTATTCATCAACAAGAAAACAAAAGTTGAATTGGGATCAGTGTTGGGTATGTACTATATTTTGGAAACTACTGACTAAAAAAATCCTGGTGAAGTATCCAATGATGCTGAAAGTTCTTAAGAATATTTGATTACTTCTTGAATGGTATTTTCCAATCCCCATGCATAGGTGTGGATGTTAAAAATTTATACATGGCTTTGATTCGCAAATGCAGTCATTACCCTGTAGTCCTCAAGAAACAGACTCATAAATATGCAAGTAACGTAAATAATGATATATTGATAGAAGTAGTGAATGTTTACTTCTCCAGAGGAGTATGCTGAGCTTCCCAGAAAAAATCAGCCTGAAATGTCCTAAAAAAAGAACCTAGATTAGTTAAAGTTAAATGGTTCTACAACATCACAGAATATTTAAATTATAGATGGGGGTTTGGATTGGTTGTTTTTTGATCATTTTGATTTTTACATAATTAATTTATTTGGATCTAAAATGTAACTCTTAATGACATCAACATATCATGACAATATAAGATTAGATTCTTGACAGAAAAACTTCTTTTCATAGAAAAACTACTAAAAAGATTACTAGTTTCATAGAAAAAATCCTAAATGTTAAACTATTGTGAAAGGATTTTTTTTTTTCAATACTCCACTATCTTTGCACAAATCCTGACAGACTTCACTTCAGCTTGTACATATTGGTGCAGCTCCCAAGCCCATGGAGATGGGGGTCTAGCAAGCCCCATTCTGTTAGGTGGGAAATGTGGCTGTCAGGGCAAGTGATGGCCAGTCTGCCTAGTGATCACGGCTGCACTTCAGCCAGGTGGTCAATCTAAGACGAATTTCTTTCAAAGATAGAAGGGAGAAGAGATGAATCCAGAAGCAGGAAGGGGAAATCCATACAGAAACACAAGACTTCATGTCCCTCATGGGGAGGAAAGGTTTTAGGGGGGCAGTAGAAGAAAAAAACTAAATATATAGATTCTTCTCTCACATGGAGTAAAATCCTGCAAGCACATAACACAGTTATCATTTACTAGAGCTCTTTATGACTAAAAAAAGAGAGCAAGCCAAGCCTTGCTAAGACATTCCAGTATAGCAGGGTTCTACAGCACACCACAGCTTTTCAAGCACTCTTAAATACCTAACTCCAAACTCCTTTAGAACAGACTCAAACATCCCCCAGTTTTCTGACCCCCCGTCTAGGGAGCAGCTCAGTCTGGGGCGAGTTCTGTCGTACCATGAGGGCAGGTGCTGCCCTCCCTCCATGCCCAGACAGGCTGTCACCACCCCAACATGCACCAAGCTGTAGCAGGGACATGAACCATCACTTCTGGGAAAACGTCTTGGAGTAGTAATCATTTCAGGAACAGTTCCTCAATATGGTTCACTGCAGAGCCACAGCAGATTCACTGGAGACTGCTGTACTGGCATGAGGATGGACAAAATAAGCAAATAGGAAGAGGGAAGAGTGGAACTATCTTTTCAGCAGACAAAATATTGTCTGAATTTTGTTAGCCATTCGTTTATTTCCTCAGAATTTTAGTTGAAAAATAATGGCATAATATAATACTGTGACATTGTTGCATTATATGCTGTATTTAAATCAGGTTCACCCCATGAGATTAATGAAGGGCATATTACAAAACACTATGAAGTTCAATTCTAAATATGAGGAAAAATTGAATGACTCATCTATGATCCCATACACAATGAAAGTACATTAAAACAGTGTCACTTTAAAGCTTCAGCAAAAGAGAATTTTACTGCAGCTCAGTTCCAAAAAGTGTCAAAATAACAATGACTATGCAACATAACCAGAGTATTTTTCCTCAATTTTCACATCACTTTAATAGCACTTTCACAAGAGTTCAAATTAGATCTGGTTTGAGATATTTTAATACTGTTTCTGATCAGATGGAGAAAACAGAATTTCATACATTCTGCAAACACCTACCACATTACCAGTTAGGAGGAGCACACTGACTTGGTTGCCTTGGGAACATTTACTGGCTGTGACACTTTTGAGGAATATTTGTTTGTTTGCTTTATATTTATTTTCTGCCTAACCACCCCTTTGAAAGTTTTGTGCAATTCAGGAATGGTCAGGCATTTTTTCAAAAACATACTCCTGAGGTAGTCACATGCATGGACTGGGGAGGAGGAAAGGCAGCCGAGTCAGGGTGGGGTTTCTGCCAGTAAGGCAGTACTGAGGCTGAGGTTATTTCTTTATGAACTTTACATTTCAAACAACATGACATGTTCCTTCTTTGAATAAATTTCCTTGAAATAACACCTTCCCAACTGTGAGCTGTACATTTTGTACATCTCAGTACTACTACTCATGTGATGAATCTTAAAAATTCAGATTTTGTATTTTTCCCAGATATTGATTCTTGGGAAAATTCACAGTAGAGTCAACCTTTATGAGATATTTGGGGAAAAAATATGTTTTTTAAGGGTCCAAAGCTATAGAGAGCAATGATCCTATTAAACTGCTACATGAATATGTACAAAAGCCAAATAAGTGCCTATGTAAATTCTTGGTTCCTCTGAAGCCAAAACAATTACAACTGTTTCTGAAACATGAGAATTTAAAACATGAGTTTCAAGTATTATTTTCAAATAGCAGTAAAACAGAGTGTCAAAGTTTGATTTCAAAGAAAGTAGTACAAAGGCCATTGGATTCAACTTATTTTAACTAGATATATACATGTTTATGCAAATAATTTATGGATTATTAGGTTTCTTAAGTAGTATGAAATAGGAATTGAATTCAAGCTGGCAAAATACACTTCTCGACAGTGCTCATCAGTTTTCTTGGAATGTATCTAGAACAAATTTAATCATTGTGAATTTGCCCCATTGAGTTAACCTTTTCTTTTTTCTCCACCAATGAAACCCTAGACTCATTCAACCAAAGCAAACAGCATTATCAAGGTGTACACCTGTGTAAACATAATTCAGCTCTGCCTGCTCCTATACCAAGGTTTTTCTGCTGTAATGATTGACTGACAATTTTTGTTTCTTTATAGCTACTCCAAAGTCTGTTGTAAAATATATTTCTAAAGAGAGTAGCAGCACTGGCTGTGTCTGGGGATTGACCACCAGCATGGTAGGCTTAATTACTTCTAGTGAATTGAAAGGAAACAATAGTACATAATTGAAATTTGAGAACAAAGGATGCTAATACTCCAAATTCTCTATTATGTGTGTGCCTTTATAAATCTAGATTTCACAACATGATTAGAGACAACCGAAAATGTGAGGGAGTAAAGCTTATTATACAAGTATATTTTGTCCGTACTTGAACTAAATGGAAGCCTTTGATTCTGCTTAATGACAAATCACTTTTAACTGAGAACAAAGAAGTCTAACCATAATTACCATTTGGACATTGGTGATTTGTTTTAGTAGCTCCTGTCAAAGACAAGAAAATAAATGGAGCACCTACAGCCTCTTGCAAGGTGCTTAAGTACTTTTTGTCACCTTTATAAAAGTCACTTCAGGTACTGCAGGCAAATGTGCCTTTTCAGTTTCTTAAGAAATAGCAGGAAAGTCTGTACAAAATTTATTTATGAACCAGCAGGTTTAATCAAATGCTGAATGTTCAGCTATTCTTTGCAAACTAGTTAAACCCAACGAATCAGGATTTTTACTGAATAAAAACTGTATGTTCATTTATCCTTATACATTTTAGCATCTGGGGATACATGATGTAAAATACGGACCCCTGACTTAGAGGCTATGAGAAAAGCTGACTTTATAACAGACTTCTTTTGGACAACTGAAGAATGACAAGGATGGATATCAAAGTGAGTCTAAACTTCCCTAACTTTGCTGATAAAACCCTATAGGATATTGTGAAGCCAAGAGAGCTGCTTTTTAACTTTCTTCTCCACAAGAAAAGCCACGAACTTTTAAGCAAACTAGCCTTATTGTCTTGAAGAATTGCAATAATTTGGGGTACTTTGAAGTGCTTCCAAATGTGTACACTGAGTTTTAAGGGAGAAAAATTAACACATAGTAACTGATAGAATAAATATTGCACAATATATGAAGATGAATACAAAATCTAGGAAAACATCTCAACCATTTGTAGACTTTTTGCCATGCAGTTGTACTGAGGTGCTATTTATTTATTATGAAAGCACTTTTATTATATCAACCTTTAATATCCTACTTCACCATCAGACAGCCAGTCATGCAGATTTTTCTCTTCCTTGTTAGTCTTTGAAGCTTGACTGATGAATGAAGTAAATCCAAGTTTCTTGGTTTTCTCATTTTCCTGTGCCAAAACGCATTTCTCTCAGCAAACTACAAAAGCCTTCTGATTTTATTCTACTCAAATTTGTTACTTTCATTTTAGTCTTTCCCATGACTGATATACATCAGGAAAACAGAGACAGTTCTAACGAAGTCTAGTGAAAGAAATACCGCAAACACCAAATTCTTTTCATGGAATCAAAGAAGTAGCACCACTGCTATCTTGTGGAGAACATGAAGTTTTTGAAAAATCAGGATGTCACATTCCCTGAGCACTTTTGGGTAAATTTTTTAAGAGCAGAATTTGCTTCTGGTCTACAGTGTCAACAGCACCGTTAGAGAAATGGAAAAAGAGAGCTGATGAATCAAAGAGCTGTGCTCCTCTTGCCTAGTTAGCAAGTTTATGGTGTAAAAGTTTGTTATCTAGTCTGTGCTACTCAGATCATCTCCCTCTACGGTCAGTGGAAGCCAACATATCTCTGAATATATCCCTATTTAAGACTATAGCAGAATAAAGTCCAACACTCTCCTTTCAATGCTGTTACTGTCCACTGACAAGATGAAACCTCTGGCTGCCTAAAACCAGGATGTGTTTCTTGGGGAGAGTTGGGGTTTTTTTGAATGAACCCCACTCAAGATCCGCAAAGCTCCTGAGGGTCTGTACATGTCCTGAAATTTCAGGACTAGGACCTGGACTTTGATAATATAATCTGCCAGTCCTTTTTGTTCATTTGCTCTACTCACTTGTTTGCCAAAACATTCACCTTGCATCAAAATAAAAACATGTAGGCAAAACACCCAGATATATTTTGGCCAGCAGGTTGTTCAGCAAGCTGATGCACTGGGGTTTCCTCACCTAGAGCTCTGGGCTCAGAGTGTGTCCTTCAGCTGAGCAGAATCCAATATTCATTTTAATGCCACTATCATATTTCCTTATTTTTTTAAGAACGGACCTTGCAGTTGCTGTCAACAATTTCAGGAGCAATGCAATTCTCCAACATCACTTCCCAATCTTTCAAACAGGTTTTGTTCATTGTTTCTTAAGGACCAAATTCCTGCTGCACTCTCAGATCTCTGATTCCCATGGGCATATAACAGTGGTATCAAAAATGTTCATGTTTGATAATAATGCTTGGAATTTCCCCATCCTTTAACTAGCACCATAAATATCAGCACCCAAGAGAGAAATGCCAACATTCTTTTCCTGGCCTCCTCATTCTTGAGAACTTCCTGTGGCCATGTCAGAATCCTCTACAGATCCTTCAGTATCTTCCATTATATCCACTTACTTGCCTTCAGCTTTCTGTCTAAGATAGTGGATTTCTTTCTTTGTCTCCCAACTTGACAAGCTGAAAGCTTCTTCTTTCTTTTTGTGGACTATACTAACTGATCTTGTTGACCAATTAAGTCAACACTAGGTAGTGATGAACCTGTTAAAGCGTTTCCAATATATACTTCCATCTTCTATATATGGAGAGGACAAATGACTGGAAATAGGAATACTGGCCTCTGTAGAGAAAAAATTCTAAAGGACAGCAGTGTAATTTTCTTCAAAGTTTAAAACAAACAGCATATGGCAATATGCATTGGTCATCTTGGATATTAATCCTTGGAGGTTGGATTGTATGGGTCTGGAAAGAAAAATGAGAAAAAACACAGAAAAGGAGATAGATGCAAAAAAGTGAAATCCAACAAAAGTCCATAGAAGAAGACTTGAAATCACATGCTTTCAAAGGACCCCTCTGGAATTGTACATCATGTATCGCTTTATCTTTGTTCTTTCTCTACACAATCAGTGACAGCACTTCCATCTCCCAAGCTTGTCTGTGGCCATGCAAACTTCCCTGAATACTACCAAAGGTCTCCAGTTTGTTTCCAAAGCACAGAGGATTTCTGAGTACTATCACTGCTTGCCCTCCCATTTCATGCAGAAAGCCTGACAGTTTGAAAGAATTGTAAGCTCCAGATTACAGAAAAGTAGGGCAATGTTTTCTAAATTAGATGCCAGAATTAGCAGAAGGCTCTTCTATGTGCAAAAAGCACAGCATGAGCTGAGCTACTTTCAGAAGTGTGCCCCTCTTTCAGCTTTACAGTGCTGTGTGTGCAATGCCTGTTCCACTTCGGGAAGTCTCTGTGCTGCCATGTGAAAGCTGGCAGTGAAGCAGAGGATTCATTCTAGACTCCAGGTAATCATTCACATGTGCATTTACATCCACCCTCCCAGAGAATACCTCGGTTACATGTTTCCTATGGTAGTAGTGAGGTGATGGACCTGCTCTCCTAGGATTTCAGCTGTTCTCCATACATTAGGTCAAGGGAGGCATCCCGTCATTTGAATATTTACTCAGTCTACTCCCACTCCCATAGACTCAAGTAGCTTCAGGACCTAATGTCTGTTCCAGTCCTGCTCATTGTTGCTATTCAATCAGTTTGAAAGAGGCAGGAAAGGGAGGTTTCTTGAGCAGTTCTTCCTAAGCATCTCAGAGAAACCTGCTTGAGTTTTAAAGAACAATTCCAAAGCAGGCACTCAGGATAACAGAATTATTACAGAAGATCAATGCCCAAACCTTCCTGTCCTATGGCAAAAAGGCACATGGCAAAAATCTTGCAGCACTACCCATCTGTCACAACAGCGCATTCTATGAAGCTGAGCCAATCAATCAGAAAATTCAGGTGTATCAGTCTCCAGAACACTACTAATCATCTGTTCCCAAGAGAGAAACAAATATCAGACTATGTCAAAATGTTGGCTTTGTTGCAGGAATGTGACCTAATTCTGTGATATTCTCTTGCCTAAGGTTCAATTGAGTTTTAAGGAAATTATGAAGAACTGTGTTTTGTGTTTTTTCTCAACTATACTCCTGCTTAATTAGCTGAGATTATAAAATATTGTAGTCTGTTTAATCTGACTGTGCTTTTAAGAAAGAGTGTGGTTAAACCCTAGACCAAGCCTGCAAAAGTAAATGGAGGTGGACTGGAGATAGGATGGCAGCTATAGATTCACATAAAACAGGTATAGTACAAGTAAGTATGTATCCCATGATTAGTTTTATAGGTGCTGTCCACAAGTGCTTTTCCTATCAAATACTTTCTACAAGAAATATATTTCAAAATTACTTTAATTCCGTACTAAAACATTCTAATCCATGAGGAGATTCTACTTGCCTGAAGGTACAAGCAAAAGTGAGTAAGAGAGACTCAGTACTGTCAAAACTTGCACAATCCTGCTAATACACAGGGAAAACCCAGCTGTCTCTTTCCCATTGACAAAGTTATGGATAGTCTTAAACTGCCTCTGGCAATAAATTTGCTACACAATGTATCACCACATAATAGAAAACTCAGTTTGAGCTAAGAAGATGAAAATAAATTAGTTTTGAAGCTTGAATATATCGAAACACTATTCTTTCAAAATATAGTTCAACAGAGCAAGTTGAAAACAAATGCAACACCAAGTTCTAGGTTAAAAAGACCACATTATAAAAGCAGCCTGGTAAAAACGTACTGATCATTACCAGGGTGATTTGGGAGCTTCTCAAAGTCCAGACTATAGCTTCAGCATAGCATTGATTTTCGAACTAGAATAGCAATCTTAAGAGATTTTATTTTTAATAATTTTAATAATAAAAACAGAGAAGTACACATGCAGGTATGAACCCCTCCAAGACAGTGCAGATACTGCTGCTGCTTTTACTGAAGTGTTTAATTTTCCTTCAGATCAATGGAATTTCTTCTAAATGTTTTTTACTTTGTGAAACCAAACATAGAAAAATGTAACCCTTCTCAACTGCAGCTTTTGGTTCATAGTTATGAATGTTAATGATCATATCTGTACTGGGTCCATTGCACTAAGGAAAGCACAGTGCATCATTTGGCTTCACCAAATGACATTCATCCATTCTTCTGATGAATGTCCAAAACCTGTAGATATTTGGAAGCACTGATGACACCAGTCACCCAGAAGTTGCACTCAGGGTGATCATGAACAACTTGTTGTTGGTGACCCCTTCATTTCACAGAGTCCATAGTGCAGATAGATGCATGCAGTGGCACTTTCCTCAGAAAGAATTTTTTCATCTAGTTCATATTAAAATGCACATTTTGGGAGAAAGATAACGTGCTTATGTTTGATGGATAAAGTTTAGTAACACAACATAAATTAGCAGTGCAGACTCTGTCATGGAGCATACAGATTTTTACAATCTGAAATGATAAACTTTATTCAGACTTCCGCAATCTTTAAAAAGCACCTGCTTATCAGCACACCCTCTGCAGCATCCTGTAGGGGCTCTGATACAGCACAATAAAGATAATTTTGTTACAGGAACTATTAATTATGAATTCACAGTACCAGATTAAATCTGCAGGGGCAATTTGGAAATTAGATGCTTACTAAATGTGGTTAAATTTTTTAAGTTTTCCCTGAAGACTTACTACAGCTGAATGCATTTCTGTCACTTGTTTCTGAGGCATTGAAAGATGAGCAAAGAAAATCCTGCTTTCCACTTTTCAGAGTGACTCTCATACGTATGCATTTCACTTCCTCCTTCTGAAAAAGGGTCTTTTCAATGTGGACATTTCTCATGTGAAATAATTAATTTGGGCAACATTCAGTTATATAGACCAAAAAGAGGAGTACTTCTGCACACTATGGAATAATTAAAACTTTGGGTTATGGCTGAAAAGAATGTGGTGCTTTGCTTTCTTTTCATTTGGCTCCATCTAAAAACTTGTATGTAAAATTTCAGAGAAACATGGAAAACCCCATAAGTGTACTCTTGGTGCTAAACATTTGTATCAGTACTAAATACCTCGAAATAAATATTTTAATGCCCTGCATACATTCCTGTTGCCTTATTTTGAACACTGTATTGAATTTTATGGGCCAAAATCAATGCTACATTTTTTTGAGGTTTGCCAGTCTTAGCTCTCAACTCATCTGCAGCTTAGAAGGTTCTCTACTATAAATTTTGGTCACTATTATTCAAAGTTAAAATAGCTTTTTTCTGGGATTCAATGCTTTAACAAAAGCAGACATGCACCAACAATAGTACACAGCCACGCCAGCAAGTCTGTACAAGTTTACTCTGGTACAAAGAATTACAAAGCAGTCAATCAACTCAAGAAGTCTGAGAAGTGTATATAAAGCAAAAACAAAAGGTTCCCCCATTAAAAATACATTATTGCTCATCCACCTGGTTGTTTTTTTCACTAAGTAGCCCCCATTCCCCAAAATACTGGCTCAAGAGGACTAAAAAACTGCTGCCAATTGCTTCAAAGGATTTTTTTTGTAAGACTCATATTGTTCCAAATCACTAAGCAAAAGTTAATGCACGAAACCCACAACAAAGTTTTACAATTTAATCCTGCATGCAGTATTTCTCTCTCAGAGTATAAAACAAAATGTTGCCTTTTTATTGGTACATCTTTATCCATGTGAGAATGAGATTCTACATCACAAGGGTGAATAAAGGCTGAATAATATCCAAAATCCAGATGCCATGTGAATAAAGTAGTCATTACTGAAACATCGCAGCATTTAGTTATTTATAGACTCTATTCAGGCTCCACCACTAGCAAGACAGCACATGCTACAACATTCTTTTTTAATAGCCTTTCAGAGCACTTGAAAGATCTATTTTACAAGCCTGTACCACCATCCAGAGAAGAGTCATGTATATAGGGTAGAAGTAAAACACAGCAGGCAAACACATGCACTTGAAGGAATAAAGAACATCTAATCACTTTTCATGTAAAAAGAGTGTTGAAATGTTTTCCTGTAATAGTGGCATTCACTCTGAGAGCCCTTCTCATAAAAGATCTATTACCCTCAGAGATGCAGCATTTTGGAAACATGTGCTGATATTTTCTAAGAGGCCACTTGAAGAAAAAAGGAAAACTGCCTATCCCCAGCTGGCACAGACAATCCACTGTATGTGTTTTTCTGTCAGTAAAGACTCCAAGACAAACTTCATCAAGAAGTGTAACTTTCCCTTTTGACCCAACCAACTAATCTTTTCAGCATGGTCCTGCCTGCAGGACAACCTCATAGAAAAATGTCTTTTGAACAGATCTACTTATTTGCAAAGTCAATGTATGAAACCCTGCTTCCACAAGCAAATGGAAGAATCAGGAAAGAGGGACTTATGGACAGTGATGTCCAAAATCTTCTCTCAGGCTGTTTTTGTTCTAAAACCTTTCCCTCTCATTGCCTTATTCAAGGTGGAAGGAATGACAGAGACTCACAGGCAAGCACAGACCTACAGAACTCCTCAGAGGATTCACACCCAGTACAGAACTACCCTCCTGGAAACATATCTGCCTGCACAGCTGGAGCATCTCACACCACACTGTACCATCAGTTCTCCTTTGCTCTTTGTGTTTTATACTGCTGGTTTTGTTTTTGTGGGTTTTTTTGTTTGTTTGTTTGTTTGTTTTTTCCCCCCTCCTGGTGCACACACATACCTGCCTATACAAGCTGGTGCCAGGAGCCATTATCCAAAATGTGATTTGGACTTTCAGACTCACACCTGTGCTTCATCTCCAGAGCTGCTGCAAAGATACTCTTTGGTTCCCAGGTAATGAGATGCTCTCCTGACCAGTAAATGCTCCAACAGGTCTGTGGGCAAGAGAGGCCCAGGGGCAAAAGGACTGCAAAGATCTTCTTTCTGATTGCAGTGGAGAGATTATTTTCTAACATTTGTCCTGGAAGGCACAATGCTTGCCCAAAAGTAGAGAAAGAAGCAGTGGTACAGCAGTTCTGGTCATCAGCCTAGAGCTGTGATGGCATTGTTATAATAAAGTGATGGGGCAAAGTGAATGATGTCTTTGTCTGCCAGATAACTCTGCCATCCTTGTTCCATTGAGACAACACAGCCACCTGCCAGACCTAAATGTGCTCTACTGCATCAATATGCCAGGCTCATGAGAAAGCAGTATTTGATTCAATGGTTTTTCCACCTGGATTTTTACACTTGAAAGAAGTCTCTACTTCCCCTTGATTGTATGACTTCTGTTGTCCACAACGAGTTAAATACAGAAACATCAGAAGTCAGGAGCTGACACGGTAGCAACTGTTGTAGATCTCTGGTCAGAAATTAAATGAGGACAGATAATAAAAACTCCTCCCTGTTTTCCTGGGTTTGGGACAAAGCTCCATATTGTATGAGCGGACTCCTAAAAAATGCAATATGTACAAACCACAGCGGTGTACTACCGATATGAGGACAGTGAGTTCATTTCATAAGAATGATACTATGCCCTTCAGCTACCTAATAAATGAGTCAGAAGTGAGGAAATTTATTAGAATTCTCACACTTCATTCTCTTTCACAGTTGCATTTTTATACACATTTCTGCCACATTCAAAGCCCTCCAATAGCCATTACAGGATGCATCTTAGTGAGTGAAAACACTGGTAAAGGAGAGAGAAAAAAAAAATTATTTGGCTTGGGTTTTTTGGTTTTTCATCTTGTCAATACACTTTTATGAAGTTTTTATTTAGTATCTAATCATGCTTTGACCTTTCACTTCCCTGGCTAATACTCAGATGAGTATTGGTGGTGTCTCATATATAATATATGCCATCAAATTGAGTCTAGGGAGTTTACTATTTTCAGGACAGAACCACTGATGAGATCCTATTTACCCCCAAATTTCTCTCACTCTTGCTGGCCAGGCTGCCTTACTAGCACTGTCCATTTTTACCTCAAATTCAAATACTTGTTTGAGATTTAAATTTCATACCTGCACTTCATACATATTAGTCACGTGATTTCCTTATGCCCCCACAAATGTTGGTGAATGCGTTTATCAGCTACAGGGAAGATTTAATGTTCCAATGTTGCACAGATCGAGCATATACACAACATCTAGAACAGTGCAAGTAACAATGTTGTCAAAATGTAATCTGGATGTATCCAACTCTGTGTGCACATTTCCCAATTCCTCTGCCCTCCTACAATTAAAAAATTCTAAATAGAGATACCACAGAGCATTTAAAGGCCAAGTCTCTGTCTCTCCAGTCACTGGATGTATTTCTGAAATTACTGTAAAATTAGCTGTTTTATAAGAAACAAATTATTTTCTGTGCTGTCATTTTCAAAGGAAATATGTAGCAATATAAATTAAACATTAAATGCAAAGCCATTCTGTACAGCCATTTAGTCAGAAACAGAAATGCAGATAATTAATGAGAATATCTGTCCTTGCATATTCACTTCCCTCTCCAGTAGAGGCCATTAATCTTTAAATGGGTATGAAAAGGACACACGTATCAGCACACAAAGAGCATGTATTAAGAACACTAAATAAATTAATGACAACTCACATGTCAGGGAAAAAAAAAAAAAAAAATATTATACTTCTAATCTCTCCAAGCCACTTTCGCAAAGTCACTTTTCTGCTCCTCTGAAGTGACAACCAAGAATTCCTGGGAAGAGGAACAGGGAGAATCCCAGCTCTTCTCCAAACCCTTTCAAATTTTTATAAGTGATTATTAAAATATCTTCAATTTTGGTTAACCCATAAAACATTTTGTCTTATAGATAGATGTACTTAAATGTCACAAATGGGAAAAATCATAATTATGAATTGAGTCTTGTTGAGGCAACTTTTCTTGCTTCTGGCAGAAAAGTTCTTACAGTCTGTTCATTCCCACCATCAAGATGTTTATAGTGAGGAGGAGACACGCCTTTGCTTTGAAGCTGAACAAGGCTTTTTAACAAGACTAATTCTGACTGTAAAAATAAACAGAGTAGAAGGAATGACAACATCGAAGTGTTTTTACTTCTCATCTGCCCTGAGACCTTCAAACACTTGAAAACCTGATACAGACAGTTACACCTCAAAACATGCTCTGTGAATACAATTTCCAAGCAGCTTACTGTAGCTGGATATTTGAAATTTCTTAGCTTTCTCCTGCACCAAACAATCATTTTGCCAAGTAAAACAATTTCAGAACTAAAAAAAAAAACCCAAACAAATGAAAAAAGAAAAAAAAAGCGCCCACAAGACAAAACACCTCACCACCCAAAAAAAACCCAATATCAAAGAAATACCTCAAGACAAAACTTTTTTTCTGAGCTTGAAGTCTTGATGCCTAATTACAATGGGCTCTGTCTCTTCACCACAGGCTAGGTTGCATTTAATATTCTTGGGGTGAAACACCTCATTCTAATCTTTTAGTTCCTTCCAGAGCACTCATCTGGGTTTGGAGGAATCCCATCTACATTTTTATTTGAGGCTGCAGGCAAGGGGTTCTGCACTGCAAAACCAAGCTGACAAAATTATGAATCTTAAAGGCCACATGCATGATAATTCCATTTTCTGGTCTTTCTCAACCATCTTATGGACTTCGACATGATCATTTGCAGACTCTGGTGTCATTTGTTCTGCACGAGAATTTCTAGTGTCATACTTAATTTTTATACCTAATTTCAGTCTGAAAAGAAGAACTATGTCCTATCTGTGGCCTCAGGTCACAGAACTCCAGCAGACACATCTCACACAGGAAGACCTTTGAGACAGTATTACTCTGACTTATAGATTAGAAATTGAAGACACAAACAATAGGGTCAACTAAAGATGTCTCAACTGCTTTTCAATAAAACTCTTCAGTGTAGAAAGAGTTCATTTTTTCATAAAAAAATAAAGTCTGATATTTGTGATATTTTGTCTGAAATACTCTAAGTTTAGTAGTTTTTCATGAATTTCAAGGTTTGCATTAAAATGTCATGAAAACCAGATAGCTGGGTGGGGGGTTCTGGTTGAAAATTTCCACATGAGAAAATAAATAAAAGAAGTCAACTTAAAAAGGAAAATAGGGTAGAGTTGCAGAAAAGTCACTTTCAGACTTTACCTTAATCATATGATCGTCCCATTGTAAAAATTCGGACATCCCAACAAACAAATATGTAAATTATCTGGCTAAAAATGCAGCAGTATTTGTTACCCTGAAAACAGAAAGGCATTTCACCCAATGTAGTAAAAGTAAGGAGATTTTCTGTACTCAATATTATATTAAGAATCTGTTTACTCAGATGTATGTGAAAACAGTATCCATTTTCCAGAGATACCTTGTCTCCTTTGCAAAGGAAAAATAAACGTGGCTTCAGAGTGTTCCTCCTTAGATCTGTATTTCATGGTAATGTGAAAATAAGTAAGTTAGTGGTACACATGGTTGGGAATTTTCTGAACAAAAATGGTGGAAATGGGAATAAAAATTGCATCTTATAAACTTTTTTTTTTTTTTTTTTTTTTTTTTTTTTTTTTTTTTTTTTTTTTTTTGTGGAGGTTCATATCTCTTTATATTAGATCTCTAGGCCGTAGGTAGGTTTATAGTCCTACTGGAGAATTATTTGGCTAAAAATCACATCATCATGCATCTCCTCACATTGAATTAAGCAATATTCTGCTCACTCTGCTCACTTGTGTTTTCTACATGAGAGATAGGGAAATGAGATGAAGTTCTTCCGCCTAATGCAGGCAAGGACTTAAAAATTATAAAAACAAAATCTATTGGGTTCTGGAATCCAAGTACACTACAGGAGTTCTTTAACTACAGAATGATTCCATTTCTGACAGCACTGGAGAGAATCTGCCTCTTTTTGTTGTTGTTGCTCTCCCTACAAAAAAAGGCTTCAAAAGAGCACAGCTTTCCTTCAGTTAATATTAAAAAGAGGGAAAAAAAATCTTCAAAAAGTCCATGGGTATGAAAGCTGATATCAAGAGCTGCAAGCTCTTTAGGCAGGACCTGCTGCCCAACAGCAAACACAGCTGTGAAGTTTCATCTCTCAGGACTGCAGACAGCAGCTTTTTCAGTCACTAGCCAACCAAACTACCCAGAAAGAAGCTCTGGCCCCATGAGGACTGCGCCAAGATCTGCCTGGTACAAGCCTGTCCCTGAGCTGCCCTTCAGTCATCACCTCCTGCCACCCAGGATACATTGCAGTTAAAAACACTCCAAAATTTGTAGCTCTGAAGGATTTGCCCTGATCAGGGAACGATGGCTGGACAAAGTGTTAGCTGGCAAGTGCCAGACAAGGAGTGAGATTTCACTTGCCAGCTCAGGCAATTTCAGTTTGCAGCCTTGAGAGGAAAGCTTCCCGCTTTCAAGCTTTTCCCCACTCCTGCCTGCACACTTCCTCTTCTTCCTTCACTTCTGCTCTGGTGTTTCATGGGTCCATTTTGTGATTTAAATTAATTTGCTAGCCTGGCAGAAAATTAACCCGGCAGAATAAATTGGGTGGTTTCCTGTGGAGCTGCTGAGTTAAACAGCTTCACAAAAGAATGTCCAGAGCCACCAGGGAGCTGGACACCCAGGGGTCAGCCTGGAGGAAAAGGTGGGAGGAGAGGTGAAGTAACACATCCCCTTCACAATGGAAATGCAACACTGACTGAGCTCAGTTTGCTCCTGAAACAACAAAGTTTACCCAGCCTAACTGAAAAAAAATTCAGGGTAATGCTCATAATTCACATTAAGTTGGTTAAGGCAAACTTTTCTTATGTACTGCAAGATCCATAAGTTTGGGAAATGAAGGTAGCTTTCTATGAGAGATCAAATTTAGGATTTTCTAGCTACCCAAAACTGATGGGCTTAAAGGGTTACAGCCCTTTGTAAGATTTGCACTTGCTTCAGTTAAATTAGGGTCAAAATCTGGAACTTTTACCATTCTGCTATAATTACATAGCCTTAGATGCATGCCTACAAACATAAAAATACTGACAGCATCTGACATGGAGAAACACATTTACACAAAGTACAGTTTAGAAATGCATTGCTAGCATGTTCCTGTTTCTGCTGTTATTCTTGATTCAGTCATTATCCCTGGTGGGTTTGAAAGCATAAGACCACTTGCACTAGAACACTTATCAAGTAATTTTTGCATGCCACAGAATAATGACTTAGAACATCCTGGGTTTGATTCCAGGTTCACATATTACAGAAAAGGGAAAAAACCTAATTTAAACTTTGACTTTTTTTTTTAAAGTGTATTTGTATTATCAGTAAGTAAAATACAGTCACAAAAAAAAAAAAGCAGTGAGCTAGGACAAAAATGAAATGGGAATACTGCAGTACAACATTTAGAAATAATTTACATTACATATACAATATTGAGTAGAGACAAGAGCTCAGGTCTTGCAAAACAGCTACAATTTTTTTCTTAGCTCACTGAGGTTCACATTCACAAGGCCATTGTAAAAATATTAGCAGAACTAAAGTTTTGGTGTGCTCTCTAAGGCCAAGAAGATTAATGGATTCTTTTTTTTGTAAGAGCTTCATCAAAATTAGGGAGATTTTAGCAAACTTAAACTATTTCATCTTTCTACACTACTAAGAATCACAGGTGTAGAACAAGTCATATTGACAAAAAGAAAAGAAAAATTCTGTACTCTAAAAAGCAGGTCATTCTTACTTCTTTTTTTCCTTGGGTTATCTCACTGAACAACATTACTGTGCCTACTGTCCAAAAATACAATCCGTGCTTGTTTCTGGGCTTTGTTATTCTGAGCGGCTTTCATTGGCCCACCTGTCACTGACATATACCACATTTAAATACAGGCAAACTAGAAAAGCTATGCCTCAGAAGTCCCCATGAGCAAGCTAAAGTAGAAAAATGCTGTTTCTTATTTCAGATATATCTCAAAAAATACATCAAATCAAATGAACAATGACTAACTACCTAAGCTTCATCTAAACTGGAATTCTGCGAACAAGATTGCTCACAGAAGGGAGTATTGGAACATGTTGAATGGAAGCATTTTTGTCTTTTAGCACCACAATTGTTCATCACAGCTTTGTCATAAGTTTTCCTGATTAATGAGGAAATTCCTGAAATTCATGTTTATCACACCTATTTCTTTTCTCAGCATTTGCCAAATGCACCCACAACAGAGCACACATGAGAGGGCTGTGGGGCACCCTGGTCACAGCCAAGGCACAAGTTCTGACAGAACACTTTTTCTTGCTCTGATGGGATATGCCCTCCTGCCACTTCCATTAAATTAAGGGACCCTGCATACTCAAAGTAAATTATTTAAGCAACTAACCTTGCTAGGAAGAGGGGAAAAAAAGAAAAAAATCTGTCTTCTCTTTAATTATGCATTGAGCTGGTTCAGCCTCCAAAAAACAATCAGCAAGATCAGATGGGTCAATAGATAGCAGGCCATCAGTCACAGGGGAGGAGGAGCAGCCTGGTCCTTTCCAGTGTCAGCTTCCCATTAGATCTATTTAAGTGTAAGGTCACACAGCACAAATGGTGTGGTTTCATTCAAGTCCTTTTTGCCTGGATATGAACCAAGACCAGAGAGTCCTGGAAGCTGAGGCGTGTGAGGCGATTGACTCATTTGACACTGAAGGCAGGAGGTGTGCTCTGCCTGAGGAAGGAAAGCAGACAAGGGATAGTCTGATGGCTGGGGTGACTAAATGACCCTCTCTAAACTCAGGTTTAAAACTTCTATCCTTCTTGCTCATGTGTGATGGGAAAGAGGTCATGAAGGCAGCTTCTCAAATATAGTTACTAATTGTGTGCACCCCAGTTTTTGTCTGGTAAGTGGAGCTGCCAAGTTATTCAATACAGCATGCACCTAAAAATCCTAATCCAGTAACACAGAACTGGATTTTCCCCTCCAGTTTGTCCGGGTGCACAGCCTGCTATCAGCTGTGCTACCTGCCTATCCCTCATCCCATCGGCCGGGGCTCCCAGCTCGGACACCTCTCCCTCACAACCATCTCACAGGGAGCTCTCGTGCCCTCAGCATTTCTCTGAGGTGGGGATGCTCCCACCTCACCCAGCACTGACACAAAACTGTGCCCTGCTGGGCCTTTTCACCAGAGCCGTCCAGAAACTGAAGGTCTGATTCACTGCCAGGCAACTGCAGACTTTTGACAGGATAATTTCTCAGAAAGTCTTTGCACAAAAAACAGTATCACAATCATGAATTATTCCTTCAACCTCTCCTAAGTGATATTATATACCATCCAAGACACAGATCCTTCAGATAATCCATGTATTTGAGAAAGTGTGCAAATACATCAGTTGAGCCCTCCTGAGCCTACTCTTGACTGTTCTGCTGGAAAGAACATTCCTGAGCTCACAGTACACTGATAACCCATACTGGGAGAAAGGGTGAATTATTCAGCTAGTACATTTAATGCAGTAAGATCTTTAGTGGCCATTAACTGAAAAGTTAATTTGCTAGTTTATTTATGAATATAGTTTTACCTTAAGGGATTATCCACCCAAATATTCCATGTATACTATTGCAAGTGTTTATAAATACATACCAGAAAACAATCCCAGCACGATTAACCAGGAGTAATATAATTGACCTTCTAATATAACTGAAGTCAACAACCTAGAAAAATGAAAAGTCTTTTCCCAATTTTATTTGGAGCTGCTTGACTGACACCTTCAATAAAAGATTGTTCTCCGACTGTGATGATTTACAATGCAGCACTGTCTTCTGATAGAGAACCAATTTCGCCTTAAAATTTACTGGGGTTTTTCAATATTTATTACCAATATTTTCCACTTTGAGCTTTTGTTTCAAATATAGTCCTGATCCAGTAAGACATGCTGGTTATGCGTACATACCCATTATGAAAAGAAAGAAAAAGTGACTAAAATTAATAAATTGTGAAAGCTTAGGAACATTCCAGCCTCTCCCTTACATTTACAATATCATTTCTGGAATGTGAAAAGATTCTATTTTAGACCTGACTAGTTCTGGATTCAGGAGAAGCAGATCCTGGTTTAAAGCCAAGGTTCATTTGCCTTCCTGAGCTCCTGGGATGCTTGGTAGACATGTATATGTGCATATATTTGGGACAAATAGATTGTAAGTCCTGTAATATGAACTAGTCTAGCAAATTATTTGTGCAATACTTAAAATGAATTATGAAAATAGCTATTTTTAGTCTGAAGCTCTAAATGTTATATGGTGTGTTCACCATAGTAACAAAATCTTTTAAAGGAGAAGAGGAAAGGAGAAGAGGGAGCTTGAATTCTTACACTGCAGAGACTAAGGAAGCTGGGGGGGAGGGAAATCCCACTTTGCAAGCTTATAAACTTCAGACAACAATAAAAGAGAGGAAAAAATTCCAAAAAAAAAAAAGACAAAAAAACGCAAACAAACAACCCCCCCCCAAAAAAACCACAACCCAATAATTGTATTTATTCTCTTTTGCCAAGACATCATTATAGACTTCTAGAAGTATATTGTAGAAAGTTTAAAAAAAAAATTGTCATTTTTTCCAGTCAAAATTAAGTAGGTGACTTATGCAAACACAATCCACAGTATTCCAACAACAGTTAAGGAAGGTTTCTTTTTCAGTATTTTATGCTTCACAGGCAGAAATTTACTTATTCTACAAGCTGAAGCAGGAAAAAATAAAACAGATCTTCATTATGTCATGGCCACTTGGTGATAGACAGCTTGCAGACTATTCGGTGCTGCAACAGAAGGATTCTGTTCAGCAAAGATATAATAATGAACAGTAGATCCTTCACATCTGCCAAAGTAAAAGTTGATGCTGGAAGGGTGACAAAGTCAGTGGCCTTTCAGTGCTGTGATCAGGGAGCATAATTTATTATCCCCTGAATTTCACTGACAGATTTCATGTTTAGGCAGACAAGAGACAGGGAGAAAAATTTTGCAAGCTAGACTCAAAGTTAACATTTATACAGTATATTAAATGGTCAGCACCAGCATTTTTTCTACAGTGACTCAGTCTGGACACAGAGTTAAGATGCAGGCTGCCTGCAGCACGGTGCACAACGTCCTCGCAGTACAAAGGCAACACCAGGGAACTCTCTCTTCCTTTCTACAAGCATCTGGCAGTGCTGCCAGACAAGGGCACTGCTGCCCCTCCTCCTCAGATGGATGTGCAGGATACAAGGAGGTGCTCAGGCTGCTGCTAAGGTAGAACTTACAGCTGTGCCCTGCTGAGCACCAGTGCCTGCCCTGAGCCTGTACCTGAGCATGGCCTATTGACATGTCACATGGATGCTAAGGGAAATCAGATGATCAGTTCAACTGCAGACACCTCCTGTGTAGTCATCTAAAGCTCAGAGATAAAACCTGTGCAGGATAATTTTGAACTTGTGTTTGAAATGCAGTATTGATCTAGAAGACAGCTTTAATTTAGGGGCACAACTTTAAAAGAAAATTAAAGTCAATTGTCTTATTCCTTAATATATTTCAATATTTTAACCAGTAACTCCAGACTGGCTGCACACAGTTAGAAACAAACCAACAAATACAGTAAAAAAAACACAAACCACAAAAAACCTAGGAGAACACAGTTAACTACTGCTTTGGAGGAATGTAGTAGAGCAGGACAACCATGTTTAAGACTACATCCACGCTCCCAACACAAAGCAACACGACTCCATACGGCCTAAAAAGGGATTAGAGTGTCTTACAGCATTACATGCTATTATTATAGAATATATCATGAGTACATAAGAATTGGATCATGACCACATGCACACCCACTCCTGATGATTCTTTGTTTTGCTGCAGATAATCTGCAGTTACCATCCCAAATTCTTCCCAATACATATCTGTGTCCTTCATGCCCTTATCTGTACAGTCCACATATTTAATGTCAGTGCTAGTGGTAAGGTAACATTGACAAGACTGGTGAACACAATATATCAGGTACTTGAGCTGTATAGATTACAATTATCTTAACATCTCTTTATTAACACTGCAGGGTTAAAAATAACTTACAGGGACAGAGCTTTTTTCTTGTTGCAGTGTTATTGTCAGTAGGCAAAAGAAAATCATTGTGAGGTACCACATGCTGAACAGTTGGTTAAAACGATGAAATAATGCAATATAGTTTATTTTGTATGGGTTTTGTGGTTGAAAGGGAAACAGGACGAGGAAACAGATTTAGAAGAGGAGAAAAACTTAAGAATGTATTCTTTCCATTTTTTCTGCCTTTGCTGATGAATTAAGGACAGGTTCCTTATTTTTTAGTGCAGGTCCTTTGAAAATAGGACTTCAAATACTTTTGTTTTCCTTTCAATTTCTCTGCTTAGTAAACAAATCCAAGCCTGAAAATGCCAGCCATCAGGACAGCCTACACAGGTGCTTGGACTTCTGCAGAACTGATGTATTTATTTTTAAATAGACAAGTAGAATAAATGCACCTCACAACAGTGCATATTTGTGGGAAAGAAATTTTGGTACTCTGCCCCTCTCTCTTTGTTACATACATCTGTGGAGGGGTAAGACTCTTCCTAGGCTTCCACAGATGTTGATTTTCCCTTTCTTCAGAATATGGTGTGAAGTCTGTTCCACTAATCCTGTATCCCTTATTCAGAGAGTGCAAAGAGTTTTTTAAAAAACAAAACAACCCTCTTAGCTGAAGAATGGCCGTTTGCAAGCTCATTACACAAGACTGTCTCTGCAGGAGTCTCACCATTCCAGTTTCTGCTACAAGCAGCACACCTGTGGTTTGAGAACCTGATCATGGTCTCCTGCCCTATTAGTCACAAATCTGTCACAAGGAGATGGAACTGGTGTACAATACTTCCTGAGCAGCTGGAGCTCCTCCCTTGCACAAATCTGACTTGATAGTTAACTAATAGTAGCAAACCAAGCTAAAAACTCTTGATTAGGATTTTCTATTATAGCTGTGCATGCCACAGGGTATCTGGAGAATAAAGCCATCACTGCTTATATATCCATTTAACATACTAAATGCTGTACAGAGTTTTACAAATAAACTAATACAATTGTGTGTGTACTATACACCACATATATTCATATTCTATTGTTGCCAGGAAAAGCAAATGACAGAAAGCCATAAGGCCATAGCCATAAGCACTAATTTCATCACTGTCCTGAATCATTTAAATGACAAGGACTACATTATCTTTAAAGAATAAACATCTTCAGTGACTGATTATTGTTTCCATAATAACAAGGAAAAATACCATTTCCTTGCAATCTAAGCACTTCTAGAGACAAACTTTCAAAAATTAACTCTGATTGTCCTTCCTTGATAAATTATTTTACCTTAGATTTTGAGTTTACCATTCTGCTCTACAGATGTTTTACTATTCTTGTTTCTGAGCAAGGCTGAACTCCTTGGGAATTAAATTTGATTTTCGAACACTACAAAATTTAACATTTGGGAAATCTTTACTCTTGTTCACTAAGCCACTAAATCAGCTCTAGTTCTCAAATTTACTGAGAACAGCTGGCTTGCGAAACAATTCCTAAATTTAGACTACAAGTAGATTGCTTGAGAAATAATTAGGTATTGTTACATGATTAAAAAACCAGGCTGTCAAAGACTCATCCCACTCTTAGACTCTTAGTAGGGGTGTGAATAATTACATACTCACTTCACAGTAACTTAGTTCAATCAGTCACTGCAATATACAGCATTCTGGAACAAGTGTATGTTTCAAAGAAGAGCAAGGGCAAAATAGCAAAAGACTTCTGCATTTCAGCACTTCAACCATTGGAAGACTGGATTCAGTGTTCAGTATATCTTTGTCCTATAAGCTGAATTTCCATTTCCCTCAAAGTTAAGCAGCTCCAGTCAATAGAGAATGATCATTGTTTTTCTCTTGTATGTCACAGAATTAAACATGGTTACATGCTCTGCACAGCACAGCAAGTCTGAGTTCTCTAAGACACATAGAAACTTTTGCACACAGAGGAGATCTGACATAAAGCAGAAGTACAAATGCATTAGGCAAAGCAGAATTACAAGATCATTAAAGGAAAATGGTGAAACCTCCCTATGTGCATTCAGTTGGTGTATTGGGATTTCTGAATGGCTGTAGCCCTGACATGGAGCTAGAAATTTCAGCCAAATTACAAAATTCCTGACTCTACTGGAGCAAAAATTCCTACCAGAGAATGGACAGAATGCAAGGATAACTATGGCATATGGTTATTCCTACCTTGACCAGAGTATGAGCATATATAATTTTGATTTTTTTATAAGGAGTCCACAATTATTTGGTTATGATTTTTAAAAATATTCTGTTATTGCTTATGGCAGGATGTTCCAAATGTTAATAGTATGCTGTGTGGATCAGCCTTGATACCTAAAAGCAATTTTATCCTGAGAGATAAATCTCATCATTTAACAAACCTGTGGCAAAATTTTCACTGTTTTCTCACTTTTTTTTTTTTTTTTTTTTTTTGTTAGTGTAGATTTAAGAAGATGAATTAATGTTCTAAAATATTATAAACATAAAATAAGAACAGGAATCAGTTTATCCTGGGAGGGAGAAATAAGATATGGCCACTTCTGTGAACATATCTACTAGGAAAATATCACCTTTCACAGGCTGAAGAATTTGTGTCAGTGTGAAATACAACATGAAAATCATGAAAGAGAAGATTTTAGTACAAGGTCACCGTAATGTGTCAAACATCAATATGTTTTGACAAAATAGGTAGAATTTCTCTAAAATCCATAGCTGTATTTTTAAATAAACCCATCAAATAGTGGTTAAAAAAATACAAGGGCTCAACTCAAACCAGAATAAATCCAGAAAATACAGCAAGAAACAAATTACCTCCTGTGCAAATACAGACCTTTTACATCAATTTTCATTTAAGCAATTCCACCTTCCTAGTCCTTATTGTTACCCATGTATTTTTTCCTATAAAATTACCATTCATATTAAAAACCAGCTAGATCATTCAGATGCATATTTCTGGGCCTATCACCCAAACTACATAAGACTCATTTCATATTGGGACCATCAGATAGTGGGGAAATAAGAGATTTCCCAGAAAAGCAGTCAATTTAAATATGCACAGAGAAACACTTCGCTGTCGCTAAAGGGCAGGCACAACCTCAGCCTGCCCCCGTGGTGGCAGTTATACAGCCCTGGATGGCACCTCTGGAAAGGGGAGGTGTAAAAATTCGTATCTGTTATTTCCTCGGTCACAAACCTAGCAAAATTCTCATTGGCTTAAACAAAAGAAAATAATTGGATACTTGCAGTTTTGTGAAGGAAGGGAAGGCAGAAGAAGACCGGAAAATTGAAATATTATTGTGTAGGAATAATGAAGGTAACTACAGTAAATCTAATTTTAACACAGAACACATTAAGTTTAATGACATCATTTCTTTTCATTTAAGTTAATCAAATCAGGTCAATATAGAATTGTCATGAGGGTGGGTTTTCAGAAAAACAAATATGCCACAGAATTAATCACAGATACATGTTCTGGGTAGCATTGCAAGTCTGAGCTCTGAGGCAAATAGAAACCTCTGGAAGAGAGAGTTCTAGCAACTCTTCCTTTGGAGAGGAGTGGAGCAGCCTGCTCCCATAATGTCATCCACAGATGATACTCTCTCTCCTCCCCATGCTAAAGGAATTCAGAGTTTCACTCACATGGAAAAGAAAAGGTGGTGAGAGCAGGCAAAGCAACTGGTCCAATGGGTCACCCGTTATCCAAAAGAGACTGAATGAAAAAAAGATCAAAAGTGAGTGAAAAGGAAATTTTTATGTTTCAATCAGCTGAAGTTGAATCAGGATTTTTTTCTGCAAGTGATGTGCCATATCACCTTGGGCAGATAGGCCATTTAGTTTACTCCCCAACAACCGGGGATTGTAATGCTAAATTCAAATTTGTACACAGCACTCTCAGATCTCAGGCCCGCCAAGTATGCTGGTATTTGATTTAAAACAAATTTGAAATAATAAAGCAAAGCAACATGGTGCAGGTGAGTTCAGTGCCCCCAACTGTAAAACCTCTACAGCAGCTGTCAAAAAGAGTAAAGGAAAAACATGCAGCTAAATTTGATCAGCTGAGACAGGGTAAGTGCTGTCACTGAGAGAACACGGTGTGAGAACTAGAATACTGATAAGAACAACAACAAGTGGAGGTCAAATGCAGAATGGATTTCTTTCCCCAAGTCAGAGAAGTGAGAAGCTTGGGAACCTTTAGAAAATCAGAAGTTTGAAGAGTGAGAAAATATTCCTTTTCTTAAAGAAGAGACCTGCAGAGAGGTGAAGGGTAGGCCTTTAATCGAAATCTGGGGAGTTGCTCAGCAGTGATCTCGGGAGAGCCTAAGGCTGTTCCATTTCAGTAAGCAGGCATGTTGGGTCAGATGTCTTACCTGTTTCTGAAATGTTACCTGCCCTTGTGTAACCTCTAATTATAAGTTTCAGTGAGAGTCTTTATAAACTACATTGCAACTGGCCTTATTTAAGCATGGTAAGACTTGAAATGGTTCAGGACCTCTGATACACTTCCCTTTTTCTTTTGTGTACATCAGCCTTCTATGTTTCTCAACTGTCTCTTCCTGCTCCTACCTCAACTTCAATAGGATCAATTCTTAAAAAAACATTTCCTTCGATGAGATAATAAAACCAGGAAAAAAAAAAAAATAAGTTGGAGAATCTAAGAAGGTAAGTAATAAAAAAAAAATTAGAACTAATACCAGTGATTAGAGTAGGGTAAGCCTAGGCTCCTCCTGCATGATAATAAGAAACAATCCACTTCCTTAAAACTGTACATCCAATTCCTGACCATTTCCCTGAAGCTGGATATTACTCTGCTCATGTAGCTCTACTTCAGCACGCAGCAATGTCACCTAGTTACTCAACCACGCAACACAAGCACTAGGATTTGATGCAAGACCTCTGCAAGCTGGTTCAAAAGGACAAAGGTTGGTAGGGTTTCCACACCTGACAGCCTCCCACACACAGCCAACAGAAGCTTTGTGCTGAGCTAGAAAAACACAGTCAAACACACGACATTTCATTTATTATTCAAGACAGGGCAGTTGTGGTTTTCACCCCCAAAAAAGCAAATTTTCATCAATACAGTGTCAACTTTGCACCTCATCATTCCAGCTGCTGAATGGAAAACACTTTTGAATGTACAGAAGAACAATATCAGTGTCTGCAAAATCCTGATCATCAACTTTTTAACTATTGAGACTGAAAGGCTTTATTGGAACAAAGGATATTTCAAAACAGCCTTCTGTAACTGCATATCCAAGTCTAATTTGAGGCTTCAAGTAACACTTGAATTTGGCTTGACACTTGTCTCTTACACACATTTCTGAGATGGAAAACTGCCAAAAAATACTTATTATTCTAAATATAAACAAATGGTTCTTCTTGTGGAACAATGGGTTTGACACTGGGAAGCTTGATGCACTCCCAGGTACTTGTACCATATCAGGAGTTCTTACATGCTCACTTCTTTCTGCGCTTTCCCTGTGAATAGCATTTAAGCTAGAACAAAGCACAGCACACCCACTCTGCTTCAAGGTACTGCCTCACAGGTGATGACACAATGACAGTAATTAGAAGGGGTTTGGTAATGTTTTGCTGGCCAGCCAAATTTGTATGTGTCCCTTCTAGTAACTCCGATGAGAGCAAAACAAGTTCAAAGCGTTCAATTTACTCTCCAGAAAAGTAAATACTGCAAACTACTAACTGAGCAGCCTATTAACTAAGAATTACTGGGAAGAGATTTAAATTCACAGATATATGTGTATGCATATTTGTGCGTTTACCTGTGTCTATCCACCAATAAAGATGTACACACAAACACACATAACTTGTCCTTGTCCTTTCAAACAACAAAAAGAAGGCTGAGACAAAAAGTTTGTGACCAAAGACAGTGGTTGGCAAACACAGAAAAGGGATAATGAGGAGCATTCAATTCCACAGTCTCCTGTCCTACAGGCACCTGTGGAATGCAGTGAATTATTCTAGAGTGTTTGCTAAATTCAAAATGAAGGCCTACAGAAAGGGTGTTGGCTACAGAAAAATAAACGAGCTGTAGGAAAAAAAAAAATCCAGACAACTGAAACACACACTTTGGACTGGAAAAAGAGAGTGATAATAAGAAATGGAGTTCGGTATCTAAGGGGAGGCAAAAACTAGAACAGGTCTAACAAAACAAATTACATTTAAATTCAATGTACTTGGAAAGAGGAGGCTATCTTTAAAGGAGAAAGAAAACAGTTTTCTGGACACAGCTACCAATGCCAAAAATGCCTCACACCAACCCAGTTTGTGAAGTACCTCATGGCTTTCAAACAGACCACATAAACAAAACACCCCTAGAGTTAAATTGTGGTGAGGAATACACACATATAAACACATCCTGACCCTCCATGTACAACTGATGAAATAATGGGAGTACTCATTTTTTCTCACACAAGAAAACTCAAATACATCTATCCAAAACAGAAAAAATTAACACAGGTCTTGGAATTCAGCGAGGAATCCAAACTCTTCAGGTGTTCTGTGCAAAAAGCACAATGGCACAAAACAAAACCAAGCAAAAAGGTCATTCCCATTAAAAACAAAACAAAAAAAAAACCCATACAAAAAAAATCCCCAAAACCCACAAACAAACCAAACCAGAAACAGCATCTCAGCACCTAAGAAACACACACAGTTTGTGGCAGACAACTTTAAATTCTCAGTCTGCAGGTCAGGTCTTGACATGCTCTCACCATTTGGCTTCGGACAGTACACACTCTCTCCCTCTTTCCTACCCCAATTCCAAATAATGTTTTGTCAGATTTTTTAATAAGTTTTGACAACTTAACAAGTGTCAAAACCATCACCATTTTAACCAGAGACTTTCTAACAAACTCTTTCTCCTATGATGAAATAACCACCATGGACAAAGATGAGAGAGATGCCAAGAAACTGAGCAAACTGCTAACAGTCCAACATCTATTACTCTGGTTAACTGCACACCTCTCCTTTTAAAATCTCACCTTTGGGGCATACTGCTTTTATGTTTCTCTTGTTTCCTTACTATTTTTCTCACTTTCTCTAGTCATTCTTATGTCTCAAATTGTTTTAAATTACTCTTTTCAACTTCCATTAATATTCTCATTTCTCCTTTCTTCTTCTCACCATCTCTGCCAAATTTTATTTGCACATTGCATGCTCTTAAGTTGTTTATTGTATTTGCTTCCTTCCCCCAACTCTATATTTCTCTCCTATTTATTTACTTCACTAATTTCAATTTGGAGCGCTGGAGAAGATCATCTATCCTAAATTATCTCTTAAAGAGATAGAGAAGTGTTACTGAGGAATAAATAGTTTTGTATTCCTTATATTTTCCAGGAAAAAAAATAACAGGTGTAGGAGAAAAAGGAAATATAGATAGTGTAACATCCAGTTAACGTGCACAGTTAAACCATATTTTTCATTACAGTGTTAAATATCTGTGCTCTTTCTTTCTTTGTGTCTCTTTTTAAGTGATAGCCATTCATTTTCAGATTAAAAAATGCCAAACTGGGTTGTTATTTTTAAGATAAATCCATAAACCGAAACACGTTAAAGACATTTCACTTCCCTTTTGTGGCAGCTTTCAATCACTTTCAAAAATCAAATGTGGCAATTATTATTACACAGATACAATTCAGCTTAATCATAACTCCCAAATTTGGGTGCCTAAATCCACGTTGAGACCCTTGGCGCCTTGTCCCAAGGTATGTTTAGGTCTTACATGCACAGCTAAAATAGAACCCCAACTACAGCGCATCTCAGAGTTGGGTACAGCCAGCACAGGTCATAGGTGCTCCCCTGCTGTGGAAGTGAGAGCTGGCTGTGCTGACCCTCGACAGGAATGCACTGAGAACACCAGTACACAGGCAGAGAAAGAATCTCACTCAGTGATCCTATCAGTTCTTTTAGTTTCCCCAGAGATTTAAGATTCCAACACCACTTTTCTGTAGCAAGGTCTCTTCACATTTTTCTGATATTCAAAAATCTCAGAGACTCGGGCGTGAATTGGCTAATTTTTTCAGTTTGATGCCTGACCAAAGAGGAGTGGCCAACCCTCTTTTAATGGGTGTCTAAGTGGCACTCACAATAACAAACTGTGAGTGGGGTTCTTGTTGAATCTAGTATTTGCCCTTCCATAAGGGTTGCTTTGGAAAGCAAAATGAAACATTTCTTATCTTGAGATCCCTGCGGGAAGAGATCAGCTGAGTTATCACCTACAATCATATAAGTCGTCTGCCTAAAGGCCAGCACAAGCTGCATTATGTTTCTAAATACTTTGTATCTCACTGCTCTGCCACAAATCAAACTAAATCCAGCAGACTGCCCATTTTAATCCCTGGAAGCTCTGCAGCATCAGAGTTTCATAGGAAATGTTCTTCATCCCTTCACATAAATAATGGTCTTTATTATATTACCTATAATTTGTTGCTCTATCCTTGCCCCTTGGTTTTTGTTTTGTTATTTAAAGAGATATTATTTCTTATAGCAGAACAAGTGAAAAGCCCAGAATAAATGCTGTTAAAACAGATATGAACAAGTTTCTGATTTCTAGCACATAGTATTTACTATTAATCAACTATAACAGATTGAATATACTAAGGAAAACACAGTCACTAGTCACCATCTTTTCTCTGGGAAAGCACTGAGATCTTTTTTCAAGGAGGTGATTTGTATTCCTGGCATTACCTGCTGCATAAAGCAGGTCATTTCGATAAATTTTTGAGAGATGCATATCTGCTGCTAATTTATAGTTAATACCCCATTTACTCCTTTCGTATCTTTAGCAACTTACACACATGAATTTTCATATTGAACTTTTCTTTTGCCTTCTTACTGGATAGATCTAGGGCAGAAAATGCTTTCAGGGGCTATACGTCAGAAAATACAATAAATTATTACAAAGTCAGTCATTTATTCTCTCACAGAAAAAAAAAAAAAAAATCTGCAGAATCTAAACCCATAGATTTTATACGGTGTGTTCCAAAGAACTTTCATCCCAACAAATCACAGACCACAGTTAGTACTTAGAATACCGATGGGTCAAATGAGAGAACCAAGAACAAACATCTTATTCAAACAGATAAAAAGAATTTCCTATATGATGCAGTCCTGATGCTTCAAAACAAGGACAATTCAGAATTTGGACTGCACAATCTACCAGCTTCATTTCTAACTGGCAATTTTGCTCCAATAGTCTGTTTGGAATTAATAATTATGCCGCACAACACAGGTTTTTCTTTGCGTTGTTTTGTTACATGATCTTTCTCTGCAGGAGAAATGCAGGCTCAGGCAAAACTTTTCCATTGTTTACTTTGATGACAGATTACTGACATTAATAGATTTTTAATGATATGCCAGAAAGTGTATGAAACTGCATGGTTACGAGGTAACAATTGTCAAAAGAAGCTGCTCTGAATGCTGCAAATAGAAAGTACATAGTGTGGTTCACATCTGTCACCGACAGCCAAATCTGATGGTGTACATTTTACATTAGGAAATTCTTCCTTTCCCTTCATGAATGAGATCCAAAGACCATTCAGAGGACTGTTCCTTTTTTTTTTTTTTTTTTTTTTTTTTTTTCCAATTTGTAAGTAACATATTTTAAGGAGGCTAGCAGAAACCTTTTTTTCTTCCCCTAGAACTACAGCAATTTAAAAAAATCCAGATTTATAAGGGAAATTGGTATGTATTATGAAGACAGTAAAACATGGACCACTATAGCAAAGAAAATGTGAAAATGAATTTTTGTAAACAGATTACTTTGTGTATTTAATACACTGAAATGCCACAAAGTTCTTTGGTTTGTTATAAATAAAACACCAGAGTAGCTACAGACATGTTGCAGCGCTCTTTTATCCTTTAGAGTCAAAAAATAAAATGACAGATGTGGTGAATGCTGGTCAACAATAAAGATTTCCCTCAGACATGAAAAGCTGCACCAGCTGTCTCTTTATTCCAATTTTACACATAGTTTCCATGCTATCATAGAAATGCCAGGCAACAGTCTGACACATGCCATGCTGGAACTGATTCACCTGTCAGGTCGTGTGGCTCAGGCCCTTCGCACCCAGAGGCGACAGACGCATTTCTCCACAGTACACTGAAAAACACTCCACGAGGGCACCACTTTCTGAAGCACCAGAAATCACATCGTCAGCCTCTAAAACCCTTTGCCCCATGCATAAAGGAGTGGAGGAGGTAGAGGGGGGCTGATTCCTGGCACTGCTCCCACTACCCCCCTTAGCTGCCTCTCCTCACTGTCAGTGCACCGTCCCTGGAATGCGAGCACTGCTCTCCAGACAAGGTAATGCTGAAGTGCAGTGTGGAGGTGACTGTCTTTCAGATGAGCTCCAGGATTTCTCTAGAGCAAGGATGTCAATACAGTACCAATTAACAGCTAGTTTGCAGCCTTGATACCAGCACATAGGATTCCTAAAAACTATTCTGCACTTATACAATTTATTTCAGCTTAAAAAAGAAAGTTCCTCTGGGTCTGCTGCAAATCACAGAAATTATACCTATTCATTGTAAAGGATGTAGGTAGTATCATTCATGTGCTGATAGCTTAAATACAGAAACTTCAAGCAGAATCTAGCAAGATCTGCCAGTACATCTCTGAGCCATTTTTTTACAGCTTTCGGGAGCTAATCATCTTGATACAAGAACAGATCTACAGCACACTTGATGTCTGAATTGAATGTCTTCGCCACTGAACGTGCCATAACAAGGACATTGGAGGTTGCAACCATTGTTTGATTATCCCCACGCAGTACGGGAGATTTAGTCACATTAGAGCCGTCAGAATAAATGTAGGTAAGTGGGTTGTACTGCTTTAGAATGCTCTATCAGAAGCAAATTAGGTGTTGACCTCTTAGGGCACATGTAATCTCTTCAAAGCTCTGACTTGTCTCGGGCAGTTCAGCTGTTCTCTTGTGAAGAGGCCTGCTTCTCACTACAGCGCCTAAGTGCTGAATTTAAAGAGTAAATACTGTTTTCAGAGGCTTTAATTAAAAATATTTCAGAAGTGTGAGGGTGCACTCGAAACCTAACAAGGAAGATTTTAATCTCCTCACCTACAGTAATCACTTCACAGCATGGGTGCTAATGGAGCCAGCAAGGATGGGAGATACACTGACGAACCAATTAAAAGCAAAGAAAAATACAGCATATTTTCTCTTAAACAGGGCTTGCCCAGCAATGGCAACAAGCAAGTAACCAAAGGTTAACCTAGTTATTTTGATACATCTCAAAGATATTCAGTGTCAATACTTAATAGCATCCTTTAAACTTTCCTTGCTGTGTTGAGATTTGTTCTGCTACTACAAAGGGCTTTGCCAAAGAAAAACCTGGAGTCCCCAGACATATCAGTGGATTTGTCTGAGTGCACAAGTCTCATTAGCAAAATAAAACATGGGATACTTTCACAGAACCATATATTTTCTGTTTAGTTTACCTGGATTCTTGTTTAAAATAATAAATAAAAATCTTGCAACTTCTAATATTTGTCTTATCAGTTCAGTCCAAGACCACACAACAAAACTGTCTTAAAACAATAACCAGATGCTTTCAGTTCCGTTGCATACCAATACGTTTTCCACGTTGCAACACAGAAGAAACTTGTCAGAAACACACAAACATGCACACACTCTTAACATCTTGGCAGCCTGTGGCTGTTTTGGGACTTTTGGACTGAAATTCCTCCTCCATAAATCCACAACCACTGCTATATTTCCTAAAAAAGGAGAAGTTGCCATTTTCTAATTCAATGGTGCTATGTTTCAGAATACTCTTTCAGATCACCATCTGGACATCCACTCTGAAAAGCAGACAGCAACTCTTGAATCAATATGTATCAACTCCGAATAATCCTGTTTGATAGCACATGCATACACACACACCTCTTAATCTAGACATGCAGCAATTTAGCAGGGACCACCAACCCATTGTGTTTTACTGGAGACCTCGGGAGATGGCACAGATACAGAAGCTCACATACTCGAACATGGCACAGTAAAGCACTTGAAAGCCAAGGCATAATTGCTTTTTGATTAAGGTTCTAGGCAGTGCTATTTAGATATTAAATTTATTTTAAAAAATATATTTGGTGTTGTAACAGAAATCTTTGAGTATCATCTCTTCATTACTTGTACAACACAAGTACCTTGCTGAAATGAAGTACTCATTAACATGTCAGAGAAACAGAGAGGATAATTGTTTTGTTTTGCTTATTATTGAGGAAACAACTTAAGCAGAATTGATCCAAAAAACATGAACTCCTAATTTTAACTGAGAGTTCAAATACATCATAGAATCACAGGAGGGTTTGGATTGCAAGGGACCTTAGAGGTCACCTAGATCCAAGCCCCATGCAACATGCAAGGACCCTTCCCATTGCTCAGAGCCCCATCCAACCTGGCCTCGAACGCTTCCAGGAACAGGGCATCACAGCTTCTCTGGGCATTACATGTGGAGCATTCTCATCTCCTTTAAAGTATGCTTAACAGTAGGGGTTCTCTGGTAAACTCTGTGGTAAACACAGACAAGAGCAAAGCCAAGAATGAGAAATAATAAAATTCCAAGCATAAAATCTTCAACACTTTTCCTTTATAAGGGAGCAGTTAGTCCTCTGAATTAGCACTTTTATTTATAGAGAAGGCCCTTAGGAACCAAACTACTGAACAAATTGTCTTCAATGGTGGGTATCATTAACACCATTGATTTAGTGAAGAAAAGAGCACCAACAGAACAGCAAAAAACAAATAACCAACTGCATCTAACAGTATTTAATTAACTTCTTTGTAGAATATGTTCAGCTTTGCATTTATTGATTCTCATACATAACAAGTTAAAAAATCACCAGTCTTTCCACATGCAAAATGTAAAGCACTCTGCAAGTACTGAGAAAGATCAATACAAAGACGGGAAAAATGGAAGACCCTCTCTGAAAGATCATCCAAAGAGAACGGATGTTCTCTTCTGGTTTTATGTAATTATATATTCTTTAGGAGAAAACTTACATATAAATTTAGTACTGGCTAGAGACACCCATTTCTTAAAGAAAGTCTTCATGCTCATCAGTGATAGTAATACTATATTGTTATGTATTATTATGGACTATTGAATACTTCATCATTATTATATGTTAAATATTTAATATATGGCTGACAAGTTAGGTCAGTACTAACACGATTTCAATAGATACTAGATTTCAGTAACAAGTTTTACTGCAAGCAAGCTGAAATTACTTTAGTATTTCATGTGACTCCCCTTTCCATTTTTATCTCCAAGTCTTTCTATAGCACTAAATGATGCTAGGCAGAGTACTGGAAGCAGCTAGCTTGCATCTTTACATCTGTATTTACTGAGATAATATTCTCCTAAAGCCAGCTGCTTTGTGCTGTTTTGGTTCTTAACTGTAAAGTAAAACTCAGAATTGCAACAAAAAACTGTTTAGTTCACAAAGTTCATTTATCAACATCATTAGCTTGCAATGAAAAGTTAAGCTGATATAGCAGTTTTTATTGAAATTGCCAAATTCACTCACTGGAACTAAAAGTTTTCTCAGGAGACCAACCTTTTTCAGAATAAAATATGCTGATAACAGTTTTCAAAGGGACTCTCTCTCTCCCTTAACCTAGTTTCTCATGAAGACACTTAAAAGCTGACAATCTCTCCTGGGTTGTTAAACAGGAAAACTGTAATGACAAAGTACATGGTAGAATGAGAAACCACTTCCTGCCCAGCTCCTTTGAGGCATTTTGAATATGGAAAATAAGAATTTAAAAAAAAAATTTTTATATATATATATATAATTTACATAGCTCCATTAGCAACATGAAGACAGAGCTAAGCAGGACTACAGATATATCCACAATTATTACTTAGATCAAGACAGCACTACAGAAGCTGATCTCCTAGTAATGTCCCTTTCCTCAATTATTTTTCATCTTGAAAAATCCATAAATTGGATTTCTTTCTGAGAAAAGAAGCTGGAAGATGTTCTCCAGAAGGGCATCCAGTATGCTCTGTCCTCTGCTAGACATTCAACCTAAGGGACCAGGCCACAGCTAACCTAAATGAAATCATAAAAAATGTGCACTGCACAATGAGTTCCTCACAATTGGAGGAACGCAACAACAATAGCCCACAACCCCTCTACTTTGAGCAGAGACATCTTCAGTCAAAGCAGGTACCTTAGGGTCCCATCCAGCTTGATGTTAAATGTTTCCAGGGATGGACATCTACAACTTCTCTGGATAATCTGTTTCTGTTACAGAATTACATGTAACAAAAACTATATTACATAGAACTGAATAAAGTATGTTTTGAGATTCACAGCCACATTCTGAAGAAAAAGGTGGGGTTTCGGTTTTGTTTTAAAAATTGGATCTGAATTTTATCTAAATCATATCCTCTTAAACTGAAGTGTTGGTTAATTGAATCTCCCACTTAGCCACAGAGAACAGAAAATTAATAATGTACATTTCCATTGTTACCTTGCCACCGTATTTTGTTCTGGGGTGGTGAAACATCTCTCAGAAAATAATAGATCCTGTAATATCTAGGCTGTTAACTTGATATTTCAAAAGATCAAAGCAAATAAATAGTAAGCTATCACACACAATTTTGCTCATTTTGCCCCCTCAGCTACATTATGCACCAAGGTGCAGCTGCCTGGGCATTTACTGAATCCCAGAGCCAAATTCAAACAAACCTGAACTCAAACAAGTTTTAAGCAGTGTTTTCATCTGTAGTCTAAGGCAATTTTACACCATGTTATGTTGCTGTAAGGATGTCTGAATATGTGGGACACAAGCAAAGGCTTATGAATGCTGTGATACCTTCTTGAGGAAAATTATGTCAAAAACTCAGCATGTCTCCTTCCTTTTGCTTCACTGAGCATGTTTGAAACTTGGCAATCTGGGGGAAAAAAAGCATTATTGAAACTGCCATGAAGTAATATCCTTGTAGAAAATTCATTGTGCTCTAGCACTCTTTCTAAATTTTAGCTATTCTTAAGAATTCTTTTCCTAAGGGTCCTTAAAGAAAAACTGCACATATAACTTCAAATAACTTCAAATAACTTCAGTGTGATGTCTCTGCAGAAAACACACACCAGGGCTATGCATAAACTAGGCATGTCTTGCCTCTTGGTCTCAAGCGTGAAAAAAGACTGGGGGACAAAGACCTCAGGACTAGGGATTTCATTCAAAAGTTTCTTCTCATTGCCTAATAAAACTCTTAATAGCTCTAAAGAAATGCAGTTTCTGGACTTGTGTCTCTGGTATTGTTTAGAAGCAGTTGGAGTGTCTATAACACATAGAATTATATCACCTGCTAAAACATTTCAAAGATTCTTTTAAGGGTGAACATACTAAAAATCTGTGTAGATGGAGAAGTTTTGGACCAGACATTGTACTCCAAGTGAAGCTGTACTGTTTCAAGCAGTATTAACAATAATGGCTTCACATCCTGAAACTGAGACAGTGATGATACACATTTAATACCTGATTATTTTTATAAGGTCAAGTAGTTTAACTTAGTAATCAAGTTAAGAAGTGTCTTTCATGATGTACAAAATGAGCTGTTAGTGTTTCTTCCCTACATTGGGCCTAATCTTCTTCATTTCCAACTGACAAAGGCATCCAAAATTATTTGGAACTTCATCAGCAGTATGATAAGAAGCTGTTGGGTTTTTTTAATAACTTTCATATTTTTATGAAGAATAAAGCCTCTTTAAAGTTCAGCATAGGAATAATGACCATGGTATTCCATGCTCAAAAGGAAAGCAATTTTACTATATTAGTTTGATGAGTAATGTGTACCAAAATTAATGGTGCCACCTAAAGTTTAGCTCACTCAATCTGCACCAATTTGCTTGGCAAACACTTGTTCTGTGGACAAATAGCACCAGGTCGTCACCTTTACAAATTAGGTCAGTTGCACAATGGTTCCCTAGATTATTGCCTGCTGAATGATGGCTTGGTGTAATACGCAGGTGCAGGTAATGAAAACACTGTTAAATACACACACTTTCATGAGCACTAAGGCGTAAACAGAAGAGGGACCTGATTCACCAATGCCTGGCATGTTGTGATGAGAGTAAACGAAGCAGCATTTTGGAAGCCCTCTAAAGTGGCTGAAGATCTTGAGTGAATTTGGAGCCAAGGAAGGCTGGCTCTTCTGGGGGTCATCAGCTGCTCTAGATTTGCATCTCCCAAACAAACTGCGCCCTTGAAAATAAAGTCTCCATCTAATGTGATTTCTAAAACTGATGTTTCACCACTTTTATATTTATTCTGAAAAGTAAATAAATAAAAATACCCTCTCATCTATTGTATTTGTTTTTATTTCTGAAATTATTTAGATAAAATTTCTGGTACACCTTTGTAAGAAAATGAACCTTACTAGTGTCACAGATATTTCAAAATACTTTTTAAGACTTTCTTGCTCAAAAAAAGAATTTAAAAAATCTAAGTTGTAGTAGCCTATATCTCCTAAAAACACATGCTTATACAACTTCTGAGCAAGAAAATGAGCTGTTAAGGTTACAAGATTACCTTTTATTTAACTTATAAAGGGCTCTACTGAACCTCACTTTTGCTGGCAGAAAACAATGTGGTGTAAACTACATATTTCACAACAAGCATATTTATCCTTCAGTCAACACTGGAGTTTCAATAAGTCAGCAGTATTTCAGGATATGCTTTGGTCAGAAATAGTCAGCAAGTTACTTTTAGGCAATAAATATTATTTTATCATCCCCTTGAAATGGGTACTTTTGCTGGGGAGTCTACCCATTAGAATCTGCACAGCAGCTTATAGGCCAGAATTGCCTTGTTGGGCAGAATGACGATTGGCAAACCTTTGCATGTTCAAGACCAAGAACAGTTTCCAGAACTAAACAGAAATTTTCTGGAAGCTAGACCTTTTTGGACAAGCCTTCCCTTTTATTTTCACGACCCTGCCAAGACAGAATACCAGAAACCTCAGCAGGACACCACCTCCTGTGAGATTTGATTCAATTTTCAAACAAAACCTTTGGTTAGTTCACCTAAGATGGAGATTACCAAGCCAAACTTTTGGTTGCTTAGCTGAACAACATTGGATCATATATTTTGAGATTCCCTTCAAATTATTTCACTAACAGAAAGCAGAAAAAGATAAAGATAGTTAGTCTCCTCCTGTCAATAGACAAGTTTGTTTATGGATTTGACTTTCTTCCAAATATAGCATCCCAAAGAACCTCCCAAACAACAATTAATAATGATATATTTGTTCTGTTTCTACACCATTTTCATTAAAATGATGAAGTCAAGGGTTAGCCAATGTGCATAGATACGATATTAATGGTGAAATGAATGCACGGGGAAAAAAAAATCCAGCATGGTCTGAAAGTGAACCTTATAAATAACACTGTTTTTTTGGAGCAGAAGCTGAGAAAGATCCACAGAGTTATCTTTGCAGAGATGCTTTTGGAGACATCAATGAGAATAAATCTATTAGAGTTATGGTTGACTTTCAAAAAAGACATTGTAACAGGAAAATTCACAGAAAAATAGAATAGTCCCTTTATTCAAATACAGAGGGGGAGGCATGCTTTTTTATAAAAAGAAAGGAAGTAAAGCATGTCCATTAAGGTCAACATTATGCCGTTTAGTGATTCTTTTGCTGCTGTAAATATGTCCCCCCATAAGGGAAGATGAAATGCAGAAGTATGAGGCCACACTATGCAGTGTAACAGCCCAGACCACTGAAAGGTACTGTTCCCTCTAACCTCTTCTCACCTTTCTCATCTCCTCTATTAACTTTCTATCAGCTTGCCAGACAATCTTTGAGAACCAGGTTAAGCTCGATGGGGAAAAAAAATCAGAACAACAAAAAAGAAACAAACAAATAAAACCACAAACACCAAGCAACTGGAAATTTTGGTACTCTTTGAGTTAAGGCAGATCAGAAAAGGATCTGGTAATCTTCAGAGAAGCAAACTAGTGAGACGAACAGAGCTGGGAATCAGGGAGAGGAACAGAGAGAACACCATGTAATAGGAAATAGCTGGGGGAAAAAAGTTAAAACACCTAAGCAGAATACTCTCCATTACATTTTTCATAGAAGTAAAGGTACATTAGTTTTATGGTATTACTTCAAATGATACATAATCAGGATGAAAGGGTTCTTAATGACTAGAATCAGTATTTCTTGGAGGTTCAATCCTCCCTTACAGCTTAGCTAGCTTATTGAAATAGCCATTACCTGTGTCTGGACAGAGTTTCACATGAGACTTGCTTATTTGTAAAAGGCTTGTAAAAGGCATACATCTAAAACATGGTGATTTCTAATATTTTGGCCAGAAATCCAAGATAAATGCAATATTCAAAACACTTTCAGATTAATTAATCCAAAAATCAGGAAATGGGAAGAGGAGACAATTAAAATATGGTTGTATAATTTAGGTCCAAGTACAGCAGTATATCTCTGACACAAACAGACCCAGGACCCTGAATTTGGGGAAAGAATATTCAACTGAATATTTGCTACTGATACAGCTTCTGATTCCTTACAGGACGAGCTTTGGAGCATTTAGTGAAAAGGCCCATAGCTATTGATGCTAATTGCTGATTTCTGTTTCAGGAAATTACCCAAATTACTCCCTTTATGAGCGTAGCTGTCATAGATATAGCTGCTCTTCCCCTCCTACAGGAGAAAGTTTTCCATGTCATTAAGATATTTTCTGCAGACACTGAGCTCATGCCTTTAGCAAGATAAACAACTCCAAGACACATATATTTCAAAGATCATGACATCCTTAGGACCTCCTTTTTTATTTTATCTGCTATAATCATTAGAGCTAGCTATTAGTGTAGTTATTAGTTATTAGGCTAGTTATTAGTGTAATCTGGATACAAAGTTTGAAAAACAAAAGGCAAGGAAAAACCTCCAAATGAATTTTTGAATACAGCACTCCAAACACTATTTAAGTGTCAAAAATAAATTTTAAATTACATTCAATATTAAACAGAACTTCTTGTTAACAGTTTGAATGTATTTGTGTTTAAATTAAAATACCTCAAGAGTAAAAACTGAAATTAATTACAGAAAAACGGTAATATCAAATATTGAAATTTTCAGCTGCACTTTTTCATTTGGGTTTCATTCCCAAGATTAGATTACATGAAAGCTTAAGGTTTTTTTCTTAGATATACACACTTGGTTACATAGACAAATTTGAACTAATAAAGGTCCAGACAATAGAAAACATGTAAGAAATCTAAAAAAAACAACAACAAGTACAGAAGCAAGACAGCTTCACCCTTGACAACTACTTCAGGATTTTTTAATATGTAGCATCACTTATAATAAAGATGGCCATATGACTTTCCTATACCCTAAAAAATAAGTAAGGTTATGGTTCTGTCTGAATAGAAGATTACATACAATATAGAAAATGTAATAGCACCAATACCAGACAGAATTACCTGGAAGAGAAATTTCTGAATTAATAGAAAGTCTCATTACCTATTGTTGCTTATCCTAAAAGCCTACAAAATTACTTTCTAAGAATGATAAAATAGTTGAGTACAAAATACACAGTGAGGAGATACCATGGAGATCAGCGGTAACAATCAGTTTCTGTAGTCTCTCCCTCTCATGCAACACAACAATGAGCTGCATCTGCACAGAGCCCTAGCAAAACTCTCAGATATTTACATGGGTCTATCCTAGCTGCAGAAGTATAAATATATACTGAGGAGAAAAAAACCACAAAACCTCTGCCTAAATCAAGATTAAACTAAAATGATCTCACAGTGAAAGATAGCAGCAGACCACCCTGTAATTTACCAGCTTCTAACATGATAGTTTCTTTCTTGTTCTGTTGTGTGCCTTTAGAAACATTTTCATTATCAGCTTTTGCCAAATTTCATCATTTGATATTTAGGATCCAGACAGCTGTGCCTAAAAAGAATTTCCTCTAATAGTGGTCATGCTGTACTAATCAGCACAGGCAATGTCACTGACCTCGCCAATACCTCTTAGAGAGCTATTGATCCAAATTTTCCCAGAGAAATGTAATAAGTGGCAATGTTAATCCCATTGGGATATTTTGTGGCATTATAACTCTAATTATTCTCAAGCATTTAATTTTCAGATACTTATACTTTCTTATTTATTATATTAATCAACCTACTGAACCATACTATTTGGGATTAAGTAAATTATTCCACAATGGCTATTCAGGAAGAACTCAATTTATTTCCACCATGCCAGGCTATATCTCATCTCCTCAACTGGATATACTGAAGTTGCAATACAGAAAGCCAGGTTCTTAGCCTCCGTTTCCTGCTGTGGCTGTACTCAGGTGAATAACGTTACAGCACACAGTTCCCTGGGACCAGACAACACTGCTACCCCCACCCCTTCCCAAACACATCCAGTCATAGAACAGACTTCCTAGATCACAGGCAAATAGCAGATCTGCAGGGATTATACAACCCAACTACTTGTGGAAATGATATTCATTTATTAGAGCATTTCTTTCACTGAATATGGACACTCCACTTACAGCTTGTAATCACTTGCACTAAGGCCTCCTTACACTTATTTTGCTTGAACCCCATAAGGTCCACCTTCAAAATGCTGATTATAGTGGTTGCCTCAAGATACAGATCACAAGTGATAACATCCTGTCTTCTACACCCAAAGTCTGAGTAAACTGGGACACCACAGAGAAAGTGTTCAAGTATATTGATTGTAACAGATAAGAAATAACTACAAGACTAAGATGAGCTGCTAAGACTGCAAACACCATACAAAATACCTGGTAAAAATAGTCCTTACTCTTCTCTCACCCATCTGACTACACTGGAGTTACCCTGATTTACAGACAAGTTTTACAAGGCTAAAACTGATGCCAGTTAGATCTGAATCTGGCCAAATGCTTACAAATGGAGTAGCTTCAGATGCTGGCTTAAACTGAAATGGCAGATGTACTATCACATGGCAACCAGGAAATTTGTTCTGCTTTCTTTCCCAAATTGCTACTGACTCCAGCCATATCCTTATGTCAATAAGGAAGTGTGAAAACAGGAATCTGGGGAAAGAGTAGACTATTAAAGATCTTAAAAATCTGTTTTTAAAATTGTGGGGGTTTTCAGCAAGACTTAAATATCTAATAGCCTTGCTTCAATACTACTTTTATGTCACTAAAAACAGTTACTAAAAATTTTGAGCTTTTCCCCCCCTGGCAGCTTCCTCTGTCTTTTATTTTAATCGCACAAAAACTAAATAAAGTTCTTTTCAGACACAAAAGAAGGCTGGATGCACTGTAAATAACTGACCCATTTCAGGCTTTCTCTTCCTTTGTGCCTAATTCCATCTTCCAGGATAAAGAGAGAAAAGACTGACTAATCAGAGAAGCTTTTACAATTATAATGGACTTTTATGACAGTAGCAAATGTATTGATGCTTTAGTACACAGCAGGGGCTTGGGCCAGCAGCAAAAGTACCTTACCACCTTCCCAGATGATCTAACTCCTTGACCTCGCTGGGGGAAGAGCTACAGCAAAGCACAGTGCAACCTGTCAAAAAGTGGCCCTTTGTTACTGAGAGAAAATGCACAAGTCAGTGGAAGGAAGGGTTTATATAAATCTAGAGACCACAGAACCACTTTGCCAGTGATTTTGTTGTACAGCTTCAAGAATTTCAGCATGAAGGCAGCTAATACCAGAAACCTGCAGCCTGGCTAAGGTTGCTCTGTGCGGTGGCTAATCTTGCCTTTTCAAGGTTTGGTTTTTTGGACAAGAAAACACGTCCACAACAGTAATTTTGACAGACTAGTTCTTTCACTTGAAGTCATCATAGTCAGTAGGTTTGTCATTAAATATCCCTAATATTCCCATCTTCATAAATCTTTTTTTTTCTATAGCAAAGACAAGTTTTGAATGGTTCAAGGTCATTACTGGCCTGGAAGCATGCTAAATAAACTGAAAATTTGTAAAGTGTGGTTTGTACCACAAAGACAAGACACACCTTCAAGTACAGTCTTGACCAGGTCTCAGCCAAAATAGACAAATCAAACAGAGGAGGCTAGCTAGACCTTTGCATGCTTCATCAAGAGGTAGTCCTAATGACTCCATACTGAGCTTCTACTACGCATCACAGATGACAATGCAGCCAAACTCTTGTGAGCAGTAGTAAGCAAGCTAAACATGGACCAGAGGCACAAGCTGAGCATTGAGACAGGCATACATACAAAACTCACCACAAAAAGAGACTACAATGAAAACATCTAGAAGGGCTGTGCAGCACTGGGACAGATTACCCGGGGTACTCAGGGACCCCATCCTTGGCAGTTTCCAAAATCGGAACAAGTGGTGGCAATAATCCCTCTTTAAGGAAAAGGCTGGGCTTCAGGCCAACCCTTCTAGCCACCCTTGTTATGATTTTGGGAAAAGAGTGGGCTAGGTAGCCTGTTTTCAAGATGTTTCAAAAGCTTTATTAACCTTTTGTCAGAGCCAGGCAAAGCAAGGCGAGACAGGACACACCTATACTGGGGGCAACCCCTCTGTCAGGGCAGGGAATAGGAGACTCCAGGGAAGTGCCTTGTGATACTATGGCATAAGAGTGCAATAAGAGAGCAGCATCATTACTGGGACAAAGTAAAAGTGACAGGTAGAAGGCATTAGATTAGTAAAATGATGTGAATAATGATTTTTCCCGGGTCTTCTTGAAAAAGGAGTGAAAGACAAACCTGTTACAAAAGTGAAGCACAGACAAGTATAAAAACTGCTGTACAAAATGGGTTCTAGGACAGAACCTTTGCTGAGTACCCTCTGGGGGAAATGTTGGCTAGAACAGCTACGTGTGACAACTTCCCTTCCAGAGTTATGGCTTAAATAGACAAAGAATATTCCAAGACAAACAAGTAAAAAAATCTTTTTATGGGCTTAATACCACCACTGTAGTAGACATGAGTCACATTCAGAGGGACTTTTTACACTTTTAATATTGTAGGTTATAAGCTATATTTATTAAAGAAAAAAAAAAAATAGAATATCCTTTACTCATTTAACCTGTTCTTTTGTAAGACCGGGTCAGATAATAAAATTAATGATGGACACATAAAAGTGTAATTTTCTTTGGATAGCTAAGGCTTCTTGGAATAAACCCTTTGTCTGTGTCTTGTTGCATATCGTGCACATTTTGTGCTTATGCTGGAATATCAGTAGCTAATTTCCTTCATTATTAAGCCCAAATCCTCTTCTTTGTTTCAATCAATTACACTATATCACCCAGACTGACTGATCTAAGACAAATGTGACAGGACCTTTGAGAGTCAGTCTAGCATCAAGTGATCTTCTGATGACACAGAGTGGTCACATCAGTCAGTGTAGCTGTGATTTAGATGAGTGAATGCTCCATTAAGCTCTCCCTAATTTCTTAATCATTTCTTCCAGACACACTGGCAACTGCCCTGCAGTGGACAGAGAGAGAAATAAAAAAAAAACCTCCAGGACAATTGTGCTGGAAAATATGAGGCCTCTCACTCAGCTTCAGTGATTACAAACAAGAGATAAAGAGACATCACTCTATCAAAAATAGACTGCTGTAAGGAACATCTGAGTTGGATCCAAGCCAGTGTGCTTTACAGTCAATAGTACAAGCCAATTTTTTTGTCTCATACAAGTCTTACTAGTCTGAGACATATTAATCTTTATTATTTAAGCAATTACTTAAGTATTTCAGAATTTTTTTAAGAAATTCAGAAAAAACAGTGGTCCATCCTGAGAGAACAGGATGTACCGTGTTAAACTTCCTGCATGCAGGGAACGGGAAAGAAGAAAAAAGATGATTTCCAGCTAATTGTTTATGTCCTATTCTTTGGCAGCTATGCCAATAAAAGCACTGAATAATGATCCTGAAAGGACCAAAACAAGAAAAAATACATGTTCAGCAGTTCTTGTTATTTGAAATCCAGAAGTGTGTTTTATTTGCTTTTCAGCTTTACTTTGGTGTGGCCTTTCAAAAGGAAATAATTCTGTGAACAAAATATCTGGCTGAGAAACAAAAGGGCTGCCAAGTCTGATCCACAGGTGATGAGACTTGGCCAGCAACCAAACTTCAGCTAAATTAAATACAGTTAAAACAGACAAAATTGTCCATCTGCTTGTACAGTTAATATAGACAGAGTGTAAAAGGGTGCTAATAATGACTAAAGAGAAAATCTTACACTACATGGTGAAGACCACATGTCCAGCAAAAATTTCTGCCGTACAAAACAAGCCAAAGCAAAAAGCTTGTACAAAGGAACTCTAGCAAACCACTAATATGAAGTGCCTCATTTTTTCATGTTTGGTAGCAATATAGACACATTTTTCAGGTCTTCTGTGAATGGCAGAATTAGATCCTCAAATCTAACATCTTTTCCATTTAAACTGTAGTAGCTAAAGGGATATTTAGGAGAATTTTAAAATTATGAATCAACCTGAAACTAGCACGTATACTGAAATAATGTGAGCATTTTTTGAGTTCTACACATGCAGTGTGTTTAAGTCCACAAAAAGAAGTCATGTATCAAGAAGGAGGAATATAAATAATAAAACAATATAACCACTTAAATGTTATATAACTGAGATTCAATCTTTGTCAGAAATCTAGCACAGTTAAAACAAAGTTTTTCCACTAGTCTTCAGCCACATTCTTCACCAGCACATTTTTCTAATGACCCAGTAGCTGTGTTCTTTAACAGCAAGTGGGACACCCAAATTGAATTCCTTGCTTTGACTCAAATCCCCAGATTTTACTCAAATCCCCTCAGTCTGTGTTTTACTCTACAGCTAAATCTGTCGTAGTTTTCCACTGCCCATAACTAATCCTTGTGTCCCGTGCTGTGTGTTCATACTCCCTGGTTTCCCTGCACCCACTACACACTGGTTTAGGAAATCAAAGCAAAAGACCATTAAATGTCAGTGTTTTGTGTCTTTGCTGGGTGAGATGCCTAAACAGGCCCACAGTAAAGTGCTAGAGCTGGAACAAGGGAAGCAGCTGAGCACACAGCATACGCAAGGAATGAGCAGAGAAATAGGACCGCCCCTTTCAACAATAACTTGTGGTTCTGCCTCCTTAGTGCTATCCTAAAACTACAGCTTTAGTTTCATAGATGTTTTGAATGAGACAGCTGTGGGTTGATTCCAAAAAGAGGTTGATGCCTTGCTCACTCCTTTCCTCCTGGCAGCATTTAGGCAGCCATGCTGAAATGCTGGCATTTCATTTGCAAGCTCATGCTGGGTTTGGTTATGATTTTCTCCTATTAAAAACATGTTTATAAAGACAGGAAGAATGGAAATACTTTTTGGATATTCAGGAGTTTTCACAAAGTAATATTATTACTTTCTCTTTCAAAGAGGAGATGTACATTTTTAGCTTATTTTCTCTTTCAAAGAGATGTACGTTTTTAGCAAACACTCAGTGCCTCATTAGTGAACATTCATGGTTTAAAGTACATTTTAAACATGTTAGGAAAAGCAAATTTTTGTGATTTAAAATAACTTAATAGCTTATTTTTCTTTCTTTCTTTCCTCCTTAAAGAGAGGTACTAACATGGGACTAAGCCAACACCATTGAATGAAAATATATTGCCACCTCCAAGATGACCACTAATAGGGACTGTAGAGTTGATCTTACCAAGCGCTCACAGATATCTTAAATCACTCCTAATATCAATGAAAGTCCAAACATCCAACTCTGTGCATTAACAGGGCTACTGCAACCTGAATCCAGCTGCAGAAAAAATGTCACCAAAAAAAGCCAAGAACAGACACTTCCAAGATATTGGTTTTTACCTCACAGAACAGTTAAATGGAGATGAATTAACCCCTCTAAGAAAGGACACCCTTGCTGGCATGTTTAGTTTTCTCTCCCATGGTCACTGAGCAGACTGCTCAAGCTCTCTGTTTACTGAACTGAATACTGCTCCGGTCTGAATCACACTCAGTAGTACAGAAGGAGCCAGACTTACCCTGACACTTCCAGACCAGCAGCACCATGGGTTTAGGTAATCCAGGCCTAAACTCATCTAAACCAGCTCTGATTTACAGGTCTTTTAGTTCTTGATCTTTATCAAAGGGGAAGGACTCCACTCTTTCCTGAAGTAACCAGCCTAAACATAGTAGTTGTCCTCTTCATTAGAGGACAACATTTTACACACTTTTAGATAATTGTCCCAAAACAGAGTAGCAAAGAATTCTCAATGTGAATAGAAATGAATTTCTATTTCACAGATGCCACTAATTTCACTAAAAAACATGTTAGAAAATAACAGCTAGCTCTTTTCTCTGTTTACATCCACACAAGCGGTAGCTACTCATCAGGGATTAGGCAAGATTAGTTAAAGGAAAGTAGCAGCACAACATAATGAGAAAAGAGAATTTTAGGAAGTTAATGTCTCTGGAAAAGCCATCATCTGAGTTGCAAAGTTTAAATATTCTTCCTCCCATGCCCAGCCTTAGTAGAGACAGATTAATTTCTTGGATCACTTTTAAAAATTTGTACTGAGTTTCTGGTAAATATTTCCAATAGCTTTTCTACTTCATCAAGTGCTCTAACCAAACAAGCAGAGAAAGCAGAAAGTATACAGCATGATTTGCTTTTTGAAAATCAGACAATTTAGAATATTACCCATCCCTCAGGCTGGATATTAGTCTTCATTTTTGAGAGGAGTAAGATCCTTATTAATTTTTTAGAAGGGTAAGGTTCTTATCTGTGGATATGCTCCAAGGGGGAGAAGGGCAAGGTTGGCTGGGTTTTTTCTAAATGTGCCTATCTATCTTCATGCACACAACTATCTTACCAGAGGGTTTAATGCATTCTCTTAACCTCCAAAGGTCTGGGCTTACGCAAAGCTCCTGAACTCTGTCATTCCAACCCAAAGCTGTTTATACCAGAGAAATTGCAGAGCAAACACACCAATCATAGCCTTATCAGTCCCAGCCTCACAGCTCCGCATCACTCATTTTTATTACTGAACAGTTTGGACTTTTTTTTTCCCCCTTTCTTTTTAAGCCACGCTAATTAAGAGAATCCAGTGAAGTGCATTGTAGAATTTCTCCAGCAGAACCCCAAGGGCTACTGTTTCAACTAGAAGGCAATCTTATAAGCAGAGTTATTATCAGTAGGGAGAGATTAGCTTGCCTCCAGTAGCACTGGAGTACTGATAGCCAGAGGTACATGCACAGTGATCACAGCAGCATGGTAGGAGAAACCAGCCAGGATCGCAAATAAAGCTGCACTGCTAATGAGGGGCTGGAGGAATCGGAGCATGAGGAAGCACCAAATTAAGAAGCCTTCCTGTCTCAGCACTGCTCACTTTAACTGCCTCAAAGGGCCAAGTACCTTTAAGTACCCCCATAAACAGTTTTATATTTACTTCAGGTCTTACCCAGAACTTTCTTCCCTCAAATCTCAGGTCACAACCTTTTATATTTTGCTCAATGGCTAAAAGAACAGGTGCTTGCATTTTATATAACAATGCTGTTAAAAAGCAAGTGTACTACACTTGCATTATCTTTTTGGGGCAAACATAGATGAGCTAAGGGCTGTCCTTCTCAATTGTCCACAAAATTAACACTACATATTAAGACAATAAAAATAATTCAATACTGGAATTAATCCGATATTTGAAACTTTCTTGATATTTCTTCTCTACAGAAGCCAGACGATTAACGGGAAAAAAAATGTTAACAGTAAAAATCAAATAACATAAAAGTTTAATCACACATGAACTGTGTATTCTCTCCACCACATACCTTGCAAAATCACAGCCAGTGAAGGATAAAAACAGTGTTCCAAGAACAAAAAGTAGCAGGTGTTTGCCTAAGGGCTGTCCAATTTATCAGTACTTGATGAGACTGTAACGCAAGTTGTTTATTTTGTGTTGAATTTGGGATCTCAGAGAGGTTTTTTGAAGCCTATTCTGTTAGGCCTGTAATTGATAATTGTAATCTGAAATGATAACTTGAAGGGAAAAGGAACAACATGATGAACAGACTTCAACATTCTCCAGAGCGTATCCTTTTCTGAGGGAAGTGGGCAAAACAGATGCTTGGATCCCTGCTCACTACTTGTTGTGTCAATGCAAGGCTGCCTTTGCTGGCAGTGCACACCCAGTAGCCAGGCAGTGACCAGCAGCACCGCAGGAGCCTTTACACACTTTCCTTTACCCCCGACTAAAACCACCTGGGGGAAGGAGTAACATCTTCCACTTCAAAAGGTGAACACGCATCAGAGACCAACCCTCAGACACCCCTACTGAAATAATCACATCATATTATGAAGCAGTTGATGGAAAGACAGAAACTGTTAGAGATTAAGATAAGGCTAACTAGTATTTATTGCTCCTCTGTAGGCTTCAGGTGAAACCACACTGATGAAGGGAACTCCCTCCCCGCCCTCCACATGTTAATAGCGTCTCGCCTCAAACACGTCAGCTAACAAAGCTCCGTGTCACTCTAAATTCTTTCATAACCCATATCTGGCCAAAGCTTTACCCTGCTTTTATTTTTGCAGTGGGAACTGGGGAAAGCTAAATGGCCTGCAAGCAATCTCAGGAAAGCCTTTTCAGAGTGAGGGGGGAAAGGATTGTGCCAATTGACTCTGAAACCCCAAAGACTGTGTTCAAACAGCCATAACTTGATAGCCAGGACAGACTGTGCAGTGAGGCAAAAAGCAAGCTACTTAAAATTGCTGAACAAGGCTTCAACCAAACTTGTGGAAATTACTTTATTTTTCCCCATGTTATAAGAATTCTATGGACACATTTCTAATTGCTCACATTAATTTGCTATTTACAAAACTGGCCAAATACCACTTGAATGCATAATTTTGGAAGATGTTGATGAGTTGTACAATTATTAGAACTACAGCTGAACAAATACAAGTCCCCAGTGGGAATGCAAGATACCCAGTTGATGTAAACTGGTTTAACTCCCTTCAAACACTTAAAGCAGCCCTGACTTATCCAAGCCAGGAACCTTTGTAAAGTTCAGACTTATTTACAACCCTTCTGCTGTTTCTATCTTTTTCCTTCAGCCAATTTTTTAATAATGGGAAACATGTTTCAGCTAATAGATTGTCCTATGTATATTCAACAATATTATTTTTTATGTTAGCTACTAAATGACCACAAGTGAGAAGCAGTTTTTTCTATTTCCCAAAGGGATTGCTTTCAGGAATAGGATTTGAATTTTAGTCCAAGCACTTGTACATGTAGAGATTCGTGCAAATCCTTGCATGCTGAAGTTGTACTGACCAGAATTTTCACAACCAGTTTTACTGACAGAGCTTTATTAAATAACAAATTCTACTGAAAACTAATCTGATCACTATGATTACTCATAGAACAAATTCAATTTACATGGCGTATATTTGCTAATGCTTTCTGCAGTAACTACCAGATGCTATTTATAAGACAGAGACTGAAATATAGACAGAAAACAAATTAAACACATGAAACAAGAGAAAATAGGGGATCCTTCTATGATCCTCTCATTTTTTCTGTCTAAAGATGAAACTAAGCATTAGCCAGTTATTTTGTCCTAGGGTATTACACAATACTGGACTGACAGTACAAGTCTAACATCTCAAAGCTGCATATCTATCTCCTTCCATTCACTTCCAGCTTTGTGTTCCCTGCACTAACGTAAATATGCCTATCTTACAACAAACTGCTTCAACTCACTAGTCCAGTCAAAAAATTAATCCAAAAAAAACCAACCCCAAATATGCATAGTTTTTTTAATGGCTTTTTGTTGGGTTAGGGAATTTGAGCACCAGCCATTCTGGTGACTCACAGAGCAAGGACAACACAGAAGAAGACAGCAGATCCTTGAGGCTGGGTGAAGGAGACAGGCAGTAAAAAAGAGGAAGAAATAAGGACAATCTTTTAGTGACAGCAAATGAACTGGCTTAATGCCAGTGTCATCTTCCCCATTGCATCAGAAAGGAGTGCAGTCTTTTTGCTTATGTATACACCTGCAATGTAGTCACCCCAGCAAATATTAAATGGATGCTCACTTACAAGACATTTCCAGGAAATGAGTTTCTAAAATATTCAGAGATACCCACTCTCATCCAACAAAACCATTTTGTATGACAGGTAGAAGGGTAATCTGCTATAGTAGAAATTACACTGAAAATAATGTTACCTCTTTCAGTTAAAATTAGTTCTGCTTCAGTGTTTCTAGTGCCACTTTGATACACAAGTTTATCAAATATATCTATATATTTGTACTCAAATATATCTACATCCATAATGCAGGCACTACCTAGACTAGCCAAGTATTTTTCCAAGTCTCCACTTTCACAGCCAAGAGAAATATTTGTCAAAGCATCATTGTTTTGCCTGTTTTCAAGACGAGCAGAACTAGAGTCCCTTCACTTTGAGTCACATTAACTCAAAATCATTCTGTTGCACCTGAAAAGCCCTTTGATATAAACAACATCAATGCTCAAATTGCCCAGAAGGCTCAAAACTAAGGACCAGACTGAGTGCACCATGGAAGACTAGAAAATACAATAGCAGATGACATTTTTTTCTTCTTAAATTTGTCCTATTGTTACCAAAATCAGTAGGAAAAACTCCTTAACATGAATGTAGCATTAAGATTCAGGCATTATTTATTCAGCACTGGATGCACAGAGACTTATTTCCTCCCATCGTGCATACTGAGTTCCTTTTCTTGATTAATGTTTAACATGATTTTGAAGCATAATCACTGTATTTTCCATAAGTTAGGAAAATTGTTCATCTGGTGACACTATGAAGCATTAAATTGCCTGGAACAGAGATCGCAGCCATCTGTATAAGCCCAGCACATCCCATTTCTATAGGAAACAAGTAGCCCAGAGGTGTCAAATGAGAGAGAGTGATCAAGGAGTCAAACACTCAACAACCCAAAGTCCACATTGCACTGTTGTTTTCAGCTTTGCCATAAGATATACCTTGGCTGAGACTCAAACATTGCTGGCCTACAGCAGTTTTGCATACAACACCAGAGTAAAATTAGTTATGGCATTCATAACCCAGCTGAAGCACGAATCCACCCCTCCCGCTCCTCTCCCACCCTGCACTACACCATTCCCCACCTCAACCCTCTGGAAAAAGCACCCATAAGGCCATTATATACACATTGATCCACTAACAATTGCTCACAAAAATATTTCACAACTTTCAGGTGATTTCAGAAAATTTAAGTACCTTGGAGGATCTACTTTTCAATATAAAACAATCAGATTTCTCTTCAAATCTCTGAGTCATCATTTTTACAGCTGTACAACATGAGTAAAATATTTTAGGAGTAATTGGCCTTATTCTTTCTAAAGTGATCTTGTTGATATGACAGTGCTTCCCACCAAGCTTCCATGCAATGAAATGCCAGACAGGTTTTCTTTCTCACATGGATTTTGATCTTCTGAGAGACAGGGAGAAGGACGACAAGGCAGTAATCTTCATTGTAGTCCCTGGGTGTTACACCACTGGTTTGCTCCCAGTTGCATTAAAATAATCCCAAAGTGTTCCAGCAAAAGAGAGTTACCACTGATCCTGAAAGTACCAAAAAACTAACTATTTACTGCCAAGAAGTTGTGGCTGCCCCATCCATGGAAGTCTTCACGACCAGGTTGGATGGTGCTCTGAGCAACCTGGTCTAGTGAAAACTGTCCCTGATCATGGCCAGGGGGTTGGAACTGAATGATCTTTAGGGTCCCTTTCAACCCAGGCCATTCTATGATTTTATGATCATATTAGAGGAGATCTGTCTTTAAGCACTTTACAACAATTCAGTGAAGTACTTTCTTATAACACAGTCTTTGGCTCTTCCTCCATGCAATGAGAAAGAAAATTGTCTCCATTAATGCAAATTTTAAAGACCGGGCTTATAATTCTTCTACAGTTAGTGGTTGCTCACTGTTTTCTTCAGTATTTTAACAGTGTGGGGAGGGGATGATTTGATGACAAAACACCTGACAGATGCCAGGTGAGGAGCCTGGGTTCGTTAATTAAAGGGATGTACCTCAGAACACGGACCCTTGAAGTTTAGGGGTTTGTATTAGAGGATCTTTATGGTCAATTATTCAGTCTGTAAGTATTCATTATGTTTATCTGGAAGGTCTCATGCTGGAATTCTTTTGACAAACAAACTGCCACTACTTATCAGGTCATTCTTGTCACTGATGTGACAAAATAATTCATGAAGGGATTTTAAACTGTATCTGATTTCCCTCCAGCTAGCTGTAGTCTCTGGCACTTCAGGAATAGCTGTAGGGAAGTACTTGAGGCAAAAAAATAAATGAAACTTAATAATCTGAATATTATTTTTAAAAATCTCCACCTTATATTGAAGAGTCTTTAAAATTAGTCTGTCTGCACAAGTATAACATCTCTAGAGGAAACTTGGAAAATTTACAATTCTACTTGTATTAGTCAAGAGAACTAGGAAAATTGGAATTTTGCTCATTTAAAAGAGTCAGGTAAAACATATTAACAGAATCAGAATAAAGGTTTCAAAAACAACAGCCTGAATTTTGAACTGAAAAATGTGATAATTACTTACAGCATACTAAATTTATATTTGTTCAAATTAGGCTAGATACACAGGTGTTGCCTTAATCTGAATAAATATTTCTAAAAGGTTTTTAGAGTTATTAGGAAGTTACGTAAAGGAGTTTTGTGGAAAAAAAAAATCCTGAGGTTGAAACCAGACCATAACCCAGCCCAGCCTCTGCATGACGTCACCAGGTGCAAAACCACTCTGCGCTGAGGCACCAAGCACCAGGCTCCCACCCCAGATGCACAAGGGTCTACAACTCCTCTACGTAAACTCCCAAAGCACCTGGCCTAGTGAGTAAACTAAGAGTGTGTTTATTTCTCTTTGACAGATTCAACTTCCCCTAAAAAAAGTTAAAGAATTAAAAAATCAACTTACAGATGTGAGGTTGGGTAGAGCTTTGGAATCTGCTCTAGTGGAAGGTATCCCTGCCCATAGCAGGAGGGTTGGAATTACGTGATCTTTAAGGTCCCTTACAACCCAAATCTTTCAATGATTCTGTGCTTTACTTAGGGAACTTTGAGGCTAGATACTTGCATGCCAACAGACAATCAGAGGAGCTAAGACCCACGTACATATTTCTTAAGATAGCATTTTTCTAACAAGAGAAGCAGACTAATCCTGCAAACGGTCATCGGACACGCATGCAGAAGAAAAGAGGCTCCTGCCCAACATTTCTTTGTCCCTAAAAGCATATATGAGTTTTATATGGTTTTCACAGTAGTTGACTAAAACAGCTAAGCCGTTTGTTTCCTAAATTTCAAGTCAAGGTAAGGCAGAAGGGCGTTTTTCTTTTGGATAATCAGAGGGGTGTAGAAATAGCTTCTTCCTGCTGCTGAGGACTCCAGGACGGTGTAGATGAATGTAGACGAGAGATCTCTGAAGTTAGGTTTTAGAAGATGAGGTTTATTGTAAGGGATGTGGGGGCCTTGCTCGGAGCTGCCAGGCTGCAGCTCGTGGCAAGGCCTAGGAAAGTGGGGGAAGGGAGAGGAAATTCCAAGAGAGGAAAGTCCTCAGGGAAGGGTGCAAGCAGAAAGAGACCGTCCAGCCCCCCTGGGACCCCTTATCAGGGGTCTTCAAGGTGGGCTGGAACAAGCCTTGGGCCAATGGGGTTACAGATACCTGTTACTTCAGGGGAGGGGTACAGGTGTGGGATGAACCATACATTGAGGGGTGAGACAGAACATTCCATTTGACCTCTGGGTCCGGCTGCAGGTAACTTTCAGATGGTCACATAACTGTTTTCCCAGAGATCCAGTATCTAATACATCTCAAACATCAAAACTTACTTTCAATTCTATCTCAGTTACAGGTTTCACATTCTCAGAATAGAGGCAATCATATTTATAGGGTTTTTTGGCTTCTTCCTCCCCAACAGAGGGGGAAGGGTGAGGAGACTGGAGCACCCTTAAGCCCCTACTCATTTATTCCCAGCCACAAGACACAACCATCATCATCCTACCCTTGTATAAGAAAGTTTAATGGAAAGAAATTAAGACTTAAAACAGCATCAAACATATCTGTAAGAACTCTCAAACCTGGCAATCCATCATGCACTGATGCTTGCTAGGCTGTTCAGCAATCCTTGATCATGAGTGTTTCCAACAAGGCAGAATGAGCTTACAGTTCTTAACTCCTACATATGATATGTAAGGATACCTATGACACATACCAGGCATGAAGTTAACATTATAATTGCTCCAATAAAAATACTTGAATTATTCAAATTTTCTTTTTTTTTTTAATGAGAAAAAAAAAGAAAAACAAAACAGAGATAGTATCTTTTTTCCCTCTCATTTTTAATATTTTATGCTAAAACCCTTAAATATTTATTCATGTTGGGAAAAGTTATTTTCTGTCAAAATGGTCTCCCTTCAGAAGAACAGCCTAGTCTTTTTTTAGTTACTTCTAAAATAAATGAATCATTGAATATTTTCTTTTTACTGCAAGTCTTGCTCTTGAGCCTTATTTCCACTGGCAGATATAAGACTATAGGGTTGAGAATATTGTCTAAATCCTTTCTCAAACCTTCAGTTCAAAGAGGTTTTCCAGGGCTGAATTTTTGATTGCTCCTTTTTTTTTTAATAATGAATTCAGTGTAGTCAGGTTTTGATGCAAAATTAAGTACTAAACAAAAGAACCAGACCATTAAAACAGAGAGGTGCAAAAACAGTGTCACTGGTTTTCTTAGTCTTGACCACAGAAACTCTTTCATTACAATGCATGGAAATCAAAGATTATTCTGTTTTGGTTAATGTGTGTCTCAAACACATATCCCAGTTTTGCAAGTGTATTTTGCCAGATACCACCAACCCATGCTGCCCTGGTGTGAACTCCAAGGCCTTGAAGGAGTCACACCAGGCAACAACTCCATATTGAAGGAGTTGGGCAGAATTTAGGTTGTAGGATACCAGACTGTGCCTTAATATCTCCTACCCTGAGTAGACATATAGCTGTCTCTTCCTCACCGTTATGGTAGTGAATTTTAAGTAGTTCAGCACTGGTGACTTGAGACAACTGCCTGTTCCACAGCCCCAGTATGTGTGGCCTTCTGAGACACCCAGAGATGCCACAAACACTATCTGGCCCTTGCTGTCACAGTTAAATTGTATGGCTCTTGCAAACCCTTTATTATACACCTCTGCAGAAAGGTTACCTTCCCAAAGCAGCACTGGCAGACAGGAATGTGTGCCTGCACCACAAGCACGTTGCCACATGGTCTGACAGAGCACATCTCCAGCTTCCTTTCTCAGGCAGGTGTAGCAGGGCCGGCTACTGGGAGCATCTCCCATTGTCCCGCACTTCCCTCTACAATGGCTGTGCCTTGTTACAGGAGCAGCCACAGAGGATGGGAATCCACACCTCAGCTGCCAGAGTTTGTAAATGATCAGTGTGAAGTGTGACACTTCAGAACCAACTAAGAGTCCTGTCCAACTCTCCTTCCCAACCTTTTTGTATGGGGACAGGACAGACCCTGTCAGGCATCAGGAGCCAAATCTCCCTGAAAACATGAGACACAGACATTATGAGTCTAAGCTGATATTCCAGGTTACAATTTGAGGTAGTTTTGATGTGGTTACATTTTGCCTTTGCCAGCTTTGATGTGGACACCAGAAATTCCTACAGTAGAGCAGAAGATACAGCTGCAGGTAGTAACTTCTTAAACTGCCACAGCACATTCTTCAAAAAACCTGATACGTGATGCTGTGGATTGCATTCAGGAGAAGACACATTTAAATCTGAGTTGCTATAGCAGCAGAGAAATAGATTGCTTCTTTTCAACTTGATTGTAGAAGCAGCGCAGACCAGAATCCAGGATCACTAATACTACTTAAGTGTGATTTTTTTTCTTGCCATGCCATGACACCCTTAACATTTTGGGTTCGCACACACAAACAGCGAATTTGTAACTATACCCTGCACAGGCTTGTCTGAGTCAGCTTGAAACCAGCTCAGGGCACTGTTGTTCTGATGCTTTAAGACAATGCTGCTGTGAGAAGTGGCAAACCATCCCCCCTGCTTTCAATCCAAACTCTGTATCAGCAAGCAATTCAACTCAGCAGGTATCTGTGCAACTCTGCTGCTGGGGTCAAGAAAAAAGATAGGGCTAGCTTAAACTTTTCTTGGTGAGTCAATGGACCTCTGGATTTTGGCAGTAAATCACACCAACAAGCAACAACAATGCTTCAGCTACAACATCTTTCATGTGGAAACAGATAAAAAGCCTTTTGCAGCTAAAGATGCTTTATGTTGCAAAATCTGTATATGTTAACTAGTTTGCCTAGCTCGGGCATACCTGGACAAGATGCAGCCCTCTTCTGACTACAGTGTGAGAAAAGACAGGGTGACTAGATGGAGTTCAGATGCCACAACCCAAGTTAGAGACACCATTGTCATCAATGTCTATTTTAAAGCAAACAAAAAGAACAATAAATAAAACAAACAAACAAAAAGCCAACCAAACAACAAGCAAACAAAAAATCAACAACAACAAAAAACCCACATCCCCCCCAAATAAATAAATAAACAAACAAACAACAACAACAACAACAAAAACACACTAAAATCAAACCCCTGAAAAACAATCCTTCTTGCAGAGTTCAGGGCAGGTACTGGACAGCAGTAATTTTTATTCCCAAACATTGTTTATAGTCTTTTTGTGTAGAGTACTTCAGCTTCTTCACAGATATCTTCATTATACTCTGGCATTTCATACAAAATGAGATGGACATATTTTGTCAGTGTCCCATTTTGTTTTTACCAAGAATCAGGCAAGGACTGGAGATCAGAACTGACACTCCTTTTTGGTGAATCTGTTCTACATAACATGATGTTAGAGTATGCTCCTTCCAACTACATTTCTCACCGTCAGTCACGGCTCAACTCTCAAGTATTCTAACTTTCCCAGGTTTTTTTGTTGGTTTGTTTTTTAACAATCCTAAACAGTATTCCTGGAGGCAATAGATAGATTGCAAGTGCCATAGCATTTACTATTTCTATCAGAGGAAACATTAGTAAGGTATGAACAGCCTATGAACATTTTAGTATCTCTTCAGACCAGATCTATAATTCTAGTCACAGAGATTCTGAACTCAGTATCAAAATTTTGTATATCCCATCCTGAATTATAAGGCATTTGTATTTGAGGGAGCCAGAGCCCCAAGAGCTTGGAAAAGAGTCTTTGTACAGGCATATTTATTTTGTTATTTTCTCCACAACAAAACTCCTCTATTCTACCCCCAAAAAGACAACAAACAAACAAACAACACACACACAAAAAAAACCACAAAAAAATACCAAAAACCCCTTTTGGAATGCTGGAAAGGAAGGGGAAGGATCTAAGACATGTAAGAGCTTCACTACTTCAGCTGCATGAGTTAATGTTTGCATATGCTAAGAGATGTTTCTTTATGCATCTAATTTCAGAGTTCTCCCTCTATGAATTTTAATATATTGGGGTTTTTAAATTTAAATTTTGAAATAGATGAATTCTAAAAGATGGCTGTGATTGAGATGTGCGGGTCCAGATCTGAGGTGAAATTGTTACTGCATAAAACCTGATTTGAATGGAGCTGCACAGGAACCTTTCTGAATCAAGTTTTTCATAAAATAATAGTACATACAAAACATCTATTCTAATAACAGACCTTACCCTTTGAGGCACCTTTTTTTTTTTAGATCAACATGCGATTAATTCCATTCAGTGATCTATCTTTCAACAATGAAATATTCTTTCCTGAAATCTTGTTTTTATACAGTCATTTTCATAGAATAGTTCTTTTCAACTGCTCGAAAGTGCGTATCTTTAAAAATCAAAGTATAGGTAGGCCTGCACAACCTTAAACAAGTGCATTATCAGGTGAAATTTGACATAAAATACCTGAAAGGTTTACCTTGTCTTCTCCATAAATTGCTGCAATACTTTCACTTTTGCCACAGGCTTTGCCAAGTGGGTAGTTTGGCATGCCTGAACGCATGAATTAGAATACAGAAAATCTTGGTATAAAGAAACAGTGCCTGGGATTTGCAATTCCCACAATGCCTCTTCTAATTGCATTTTCACCCCAACTGATTTGCTTGCAATTAACAGTTCTGCCTCCCCTCTCTTTGACATTGACTTAATTCCTCAAGAAGACAGATTGCTGCAAAAATTGCTCTTGGCTGAAGAATAAAGACCCAAGTGCCCTCAAAAAAGGGCAGGGAAAAGAATTCCTTCCTCTGGCTTTTTAGTAATGTAATAATACATTTATGCTCATATCTTAACAGAAATGAATGCCAAGGACTTCCCTGGTGGGTAGCCATTATCAGTCAGACACTATCATTTTCCCCCAGACTCCTCATCTCAGACCTGCATGGTTAACACCCCTTAGTCATTTTCTATAACCTCTTTTACATGGAGCACAATGAATTACATTGACTCCAAGGTCTTGACTATTCAAGAGCAAAACTAGACAAAGTCATGTACATCATGGAGTTTGGCTGGCAAAGACTGCTTTAGTAAAATAACTTTGGTTATTGCCAATTAACAAAATTCAGCTTTCTACAACCCTTACTACACTGTGTTGATGCCAGGTACAATTAGTCCATAACAAAAGGGCACAACTGGCAAGAAAGAAAATTTAACAGCTGAATCACGAGCAGCTTCATTCCCCTTTCTTCAAATGCAATAGAAATCATATAGCAAAGACAAGTTAATTTCCTCCTACAGTGAGTTATTCTGGACAGCATGCTGCAATGCATGTGATAGTAGAGCAGAAAACAGCAACAAAATCTAAATACCAATCTAAATCTTTGACCAAGTAACTATTAGATAGCTCAGTCTTATCATCATTTGTCTCATTCTTAGTCAAGAAGTTCCTATTCAGTACAAGAAAAGACAGATGTGACACCTCATTGTGTTTTGCAACTGATAATCATGATGAAACCCATACCATGGTCTCAGCTTGAAACCCTAATAGAAGACATCCTCCAAGCCTCACCAGTCCAGTTTGAAGTTTATCTTCAACCACAGTTCCCAAATTTAACCATCTATCCCACCTCAGACAACAATGCGTTGTTGGGGATTGTTGTTTGAGAGAAGCTCCTGAAAAGCAGAAAATCTTCACGCCTTCAACACTGAACAACACTGAGTTTGTAGAAGGTGAACAAAGAATGATTTTTCAGGAGTTTACAAAAGGGCAGGTACAAAATCCAAACAGGGTCATAGGCAAATAGCAAAATCCCCTATTGGCAAGAACAGATCCCTAAGAATGGGGTGGCATCACCTGTCTCTCTTTCAACCATTAAGAGCAAACTCTTGAATGCATAACTCAATTCCATATATAGGTACCCTCTCCTCTAAACTTCATCCTCCATCTCTCCCATGCACCTGCTGTTGCTTCACTTGGAACACTTAGTTCTGCGTTATAAAATAATAAAAAGCAGTTTTCATCAGTGATCTCAAAGCCTATGCTATTTCCATATCAAGCAGAGATCAGGCAAGATTCAGGATTAGTAACTAACCAGATCAGAAAACAGAGGGAGCCAGTCCTCCCTCCCAATCCGCATCAGGCCAAAGGCAGGAGGTAAGAGATTGGCAACAGGATGGAGAAATTAGAGTGGCTCACTGCATGTCAGCATTAAAAGCAAACCCCCCCAGCCTAAGCATAGTTACATGGTTCCTGATTTTGTTCCCAGAGGGCCTGCTCCTCCCAACCAGATTCATTTGCCTGCAGTTCCAGAGCCACCCCAACGTCCCTCTCTGACCAGCAGTGAAGTGCTGGCAGTGCAGATGGACAACACCTTCCAGCTGCAGCTGGCTAAAACAACCTTGCATTCCTTAGCAACCCCTTCAGGTTGTTATGAAGGGCATTGACTGTAACTCCTTATCACAGCACTTAGATCAGAAAAAAAAACTGCCCAGGAAAGAGCTAATTATCTTGCCAAGCCCAGAGAACCCATGCAGATAAAAGAAAAGAGGAAAGCCCCTGGCTCAGGCCGAGATCTCAAGACTCACGGAAGTTCTGCTACAATGCCTGTCTCCTCCCATACCAGGCTGAAAAGCCATCCTACACACACTGACAACCTGACAGCTCAAGGCCACCATGCCATGCAAGGATGCTGCTGAGGCATTCAGGGAGGCACTCATCCTTACAGCCTTACTGCTCATGTTCTCACGTGCTAGACACTGTCTCACGTGCTGTCCTGCCGCAGCCGGTAAAAGCAGGAGTGCAGCAGAGCACCCATCTGACAGTGACCTCGGTGTTGGAATTGGGGGGGAAGAAGAACCTGGATGGGTCACTTGGTATCAGCCCACACCAGGAAAAGTGTCAGAGATTAATTGATTCAGGAAAAAAATGGCAAACTCAGCGATACTCCCAGATACAGCCAGTTCATAAGTTTGAGGTAGAACCACCACTGTCATGTCCAAGAAAAACTTTTACTACCATTGTCATACCACCCCTGAGAGGCTCAGTGTCTGAAGTGACAGACTTTTTTCACCCTTTTCCACAGAGAGGAAAATGACCTTCCACAGCCTGATGTCACTGTCAGTGGTGTTCTTACAAACAAAGGTTAACAGGTGAACTCACAGAGTTATATTTTGCGTATTTGGAATAAAGCAGTCACTCTTCATCAGTATTTTGCTGCCCAATCTACACAGCACATGCAGGATTGTTCACTGGGGAAAACCCAATATGTCTATATTTACACATGCATGAGGAACCACTCAGAGATCAGCTCTGCCTGCTGAGAGATGGGGAAACAGAGATGGCAGAGGAGCAGTCCTCAGCTAGAAAGTCCTCCTTGAGACACAGGGTTCCAGGCATCTCCTAGACCCCAGGCTGCTTTGGGAGCAGGATCATCCCCAGTGTCCTGGATGGGCTGGGGCAGAGTTGGTTTCCTTTGCAGCATCTAGTATTGGGCTGTGTTTTAGATTTGTACTGGAAACAGGGTTGATAATACAGAGATGGGTTTGTTATTGCTGAGTTATTGTTTTTATTGCCTTTTCTGCTTTTCCAACTGCCACACTAGCAAGGGGACTGGTGCATGGGAGGCTGGGAGGAGACACAGCTGGGAGAGCTGACCCAAACTGACCAAAGGGATATTCCACACCATATGACATCATGTTCAGCATATAAAGTAAGGGGAAGAAGGAGCAAGGGGGGGACATTTGAAGTGATGGCATTTTTCTTCCCAAGAAACCATTATGTGTGATGGGGCACTGCTCTCCTGGAGATGGCTGACATCTCCTTGCCCATGGGAAGCAGTGACTTAATTCCTTTCTTTGCTTTGCTTGCGTGTGTGTGTATTGATTTCCCTATTAAAGTATCTGTATCTCAACCCATGGGTGCTCCATCTTTTACTCTTCCAATTCTCTCCCCAGTTCTGTTTTTGGGGGAGTGAGTGAATGGCCCTGTGGGGTTCGGTGGCTGACTGCGGTTAAACCATGACACACAGCCTTAGCCTACAGCAGTGGAGATGCTCAACCGGTTGATAGTTACTGTCTGGTCAAGGCCACCAAGGCTGCCCATGACCTCGGGGTCATGCAAAACTGAAGCTCTGCAGCCTCTCCCCATCTCACCCCCGCAGCCAGGCAGTGGGAAGAGGCTGAAGAGCGGAACAATAATGTTTTCTTAAATCAAGGGGTTTTGGTACACTGGAGTGCTCAGAAAGCAAAGGTCAGAACAAATGTCTGCAGTGAAAATCGATAAAGAAGGCAAGCTTAAACGAGCCACCAAAGGTGACTTTTGCACTTTCTATCCAACACCATCTTTCCCCTCCACATCGTCCTGCTTCTTTCAAGACCAAAAGCAGAAATGTCACAGTGCCATCAGACCACTGTATTATCACTTATAGCGCCTTTTTTTTCCCCCAACATCTTCCACTCTCTGCCTCTGAAAATCCTTTTCTCTTTCTCTGAAAATCTATGCTTTGTGGCCTCAGGAGTGCTATATCCAAGTTCAGTTGCAAAAGTATTTAGAATCTGAAAATAAAATCCATATCAGCAAGAACCCAGAAAGGTCACAGCTACCCCAAAGCAAAATTCATATTTCTTTCTTTACACTTCCCTTATGAATGTAACTGACCAGTTCATAACATATTTAAACATTGAAAAGAAAACCAAGATTTTGTTATATTGTACTTGTGGGGTTAATAAATGAAGTATTTTTAGTTACAGTTAGGTCTGTTTTAACTTGACAAATAGAGAGTTAGTTTCAGCATTCTTCAATTTGTTCTAGTAAACATCAATGCAGCCAAACATCTTCTCTTAGGACAAAAAACTAAATGCTTCACAAGTACTTTTTACAGGAAAGAGTACTGAAGAGAAATTTCTGAATATTTGTTTTATTAAGAAGCTGGAAACCAATGCACATGTTATGACACTATTGAGCCTTTCACAGGGACTGGAAGACAGCTCAGGTTAAAAACCCAAGACAAGATTAAGGCCTACATCACTACTACAGTTAGTAAATACCCTGCCCCAGGCTGACAATCCTTTATAAACTCCATGACCTCTTTGGAGGTTTTAGATGGGACCAACAGGGCACTAGATAATCACCTGGTATTAACACTAAAACTTTAAAGGGAACAATGAAAACAACCTAAATTATCATCTTTTTTATATGCAAACTATGGTAAATTGGGAGTCAGCAAAAGCATCCCAGTCTGAATTGTTTTTCCTTCTTTGAATGCTGGCTTCGCTTCCTTGCTGCTCAGTACAGTATGTTCCATCTTCCACTTTTTTTTTTTTTTTAGGAAGACACATAGGAACTTCAGAAAAACAGCACATGCTCACAGAGAAAGAAGTCTCAAAGGACTGGCAGATACTTGTGATTTCTGAGCAGCAGCGGGGTTTTCTAACTACAAATTGTTCAGATGTTGTGGGCTTGACAGAATCTATTCCAAGCCTCTTGTTTCCCTGCTCTTTTTCACAGATTTAGAGTCTCTGATGAATGCTATGTGTACCAGCCCAGATGCTCTGTTCTAGCTATAAAACAGTTTTAGTCAGCTAACTGGATAAGAGAGCCTAAAATAGTGCAGCTCTTTACTCTTTATCAGCTTAACATTTTCCACTACACATCACTAGACTCCCAGAAGTACAAACCAGCCTGGTTACAACCGACATACATATTCTGGGATATTGTTTAACGTTGCCTTAATGTTAGATTGAAAGTAACTAGGATTTAACACTTTGTCCTGCCATTCTAAATAGTGCCCAAATATCACAGCTAACTGAGCATTTAACTATTACTGCAATTACTTGCAAATTAACAGACTATTTGTAAGGATTTGACCTTTCTTACAGTTTTAGAAAAGACCATTAGGGGATTTGTGCTTTGTGTCCCCAATCCAATTCTGTTTTCTAGACTCTCTCTAGACACTGGAAAGAGACTTACTATTTTGTTTGCTTTTATTGTTTTTTAATCTTTACTATGAACATTTCTCCAAGCCCCTAAGATCAGAAGCAGAGTTCTAAAACTTCTCGAGTTCTAATCACTGCAGATTCAAGTATCAAATAGCACTTATTTTAAGACCAAAATCATTTTGACATGTTGAATCTCTCAAATCCCTGGTGGCACCATGCCTTTTGGCAAAGCTTGTGACACTAGTCATGCCAATAAAGCAGTTTGAATTGAGCTGCCTTTTTGCCCAATCCCACTAAAACCATAGTAATTGGTTCAGACGAAGAGGCTCAGCTGTTTCAATGAGGGCTAAAGCTACCAGTCAATCTTGACAATGGCTTTTTTTCAAGCCTGGCAAAATGAAATGTAATGCAAATGTTCTTATTCTTGTTACTGTCCTGGAACATTTACATCTTTCCAAGCTGTCTGATTTTTTCATGTGTGTTCACATTCCAGGACATGTTGACCAGATTCAACCAAATGTACCAGAAGGTGAAAAGTTCCACACATGTCAGAGAACAGAAAAGAAAACCTCATTATAATGCAGAAAACCTTATAGAAGGAAGACAAATGCCCCCACAAACCAGAAAAATATTCCCTCAAACCACTTTAATCAGAAAATTTGTTAAGAGACACAAACCTCAAGAAGCCACAACATAACAGCTAGACCTTTTGTCACATGGAACTATTTGACTTAGCAAGAGTTAAGTGATTTTTCCTCCTTATAGAATAGATTTTCCAGTTCTTTTTCTAGGAGGGACTGGATGCTGTCGTGCTGCTCAACTTCTTATAAAAGTAACAACACCATGCACATTCAGCTTGGACGCTCGGAAAACACTCCCAGTCAGAAGTGTTATATCAGAACCTGCTGTTTTGTGGCTCACTCAACGCATCTGTCTAGATATGGCTGTCATTTTTATCAAAACCAAATATTAACACAACAACAATTGCTCCCGACACCAGTTTTAAGTGTTGTGTAAAAATGTGACACCTTCTTCAGGATTTTCATTATTCTGTATTATCACACAACCAGCCACATCAACACCAGGGACATGAACTCGTAGTACCAGGGACAAGACCTTGGTAGTCTTTTAATATTGAAACAGTGACAGTACTTCAGCTACCATGTGAGATCCCTATGAGAGATGCAAATGCAAATTATTTTCACCAAATAGTCCTTCCCAGTAGTAGTTTGATATTTCAAGGAAATTATGAAATAAGTTTTATTCTACATTTTGAAGTGAATTACTTGATTATATGAAGAACCTCTAAGGAGATAAGTAGGGCAAAGTGCCAAAGTGTTTTTTTTTTTTCCTCAGCCAGATCAGAATTGCTTTGTTATTAATCTTGTTTATAAACAAGATTGGAGATATCTCTAATCCGAAATTCTCTCCTGCCCCTCTCTTCTTCTAGTAGGACTTTTCTAATCCACTTGGGAGCAGCAATCATACAGAAAAGAATCAAATTGATAAAGTTTTCCTTCCCTTCATTCTTTTTTCCTTTTGCTGACAAAGCACCTCTTGCTTTCTAGTCTTTTGCCTGCAATCCAAATGAGAAATTGAATTAATTCAATCTAATATTGTAGCATCCTAGTGAAATACCCTTTTCCCTTGCTGAATTCTTGCCCTATGGGACTTATTCTCCAGTTCTGCAGTAATCCCTTCCAGGATAGGCAATCCACATCTAAAAGAAATATTAAAAAACAATAAACCATTTAAAAACAAAATAATCTGTCAGTTTGTTATATACTAGAAACAAGAGAGCTGTGCATTCAGAGGAGGTATCAAAAATTCTTCACCTTTACAGTCTTCTTTGACTCTATTCTAAACACAGGAAACAGAAACTTCCAGTTTCCCCTTATTTGGAGCTGCTCTGTAATTTATTTCTTACAGAAACCTCTGAAGCATTGCAGAATTCAGGAATTCTGCAGGTGCATTTAACCGCAGTGCTGCACATTTCTAACCTTCAGAAGTACATTCACCTATGTTACCAAAACCTTTTCTCCCTGTGTCTGCATCAATAAGATTCAACAGCTTTTTTGCAACTGAAGAGTTTCTAGCGTAGCTCGGATCTCTTAAAAGTCTCAGACATAGGGATTTCCCCTGGCAGAGCTCCTAATGACGTACATGTCTTACAGTAACCCAATAGGAAGGCATTATAATTTCCCTCACTCTGGCAGGAAGGTGCAGTACTTAGCACAACCTGGGTTCTGCTCTCACCTGCATCTCACGCATCCACTGTGACAATCCTGCTGCAATGTAGGATAAGGCTTTTGTAAGAGCATGTCTGAAGGTCCCTCGAGCTGCAGCTAAGTAAAATTCTGCACCCAAAGAAAGGCACCTTCACTATGAAGAACCATAAATTTCTTTTTATATAAATATGGAAAAAGCAAGTAGTCTTGTTGTATTCACAAATACTTATATTCCAGTCGCACACATGGTATTCCTGACAGTAGAAGTAGCCTGAAACCTGGCCACTATCAGGATCATAAACAACAGTCCTAAACACTGCTACCATGCTCCAGTAGCCTTTTGGTTTCTCGCATACACCCTAACTAGCTGACCTGAACAGAAAAGGAAAACCAAACCAAACCAACAACAAAAGGAAAGGCAAAAAAATACTACACACCCCCTAAACAAAAATCCTTGATTTCAGATTAACATCCTTGAAAATGTCTGTCTAGCTTGCCTCAAAACTTTTAGCAGAAGTTCCTGAGTTACCGCAGATGCGCAAAGAGCACTTCTTCTGTGCAGAGGGATCCTGTACTCTCAGGATTCAGTGAAGCCATGCAAAGATCAGTCAAATCTTTCTGTGTTTTCAAGCATTTTTCCTCAAATTTGTCAAAAACACGCATGCAATTACACATGGTTTCACACTTTCTATTTTACAGAACCCTGTTCTTTTAGGTACCACACGCCTCAGGCTTAGAGAGCAAGGAGGAAGATAGAAAAGTGCTTTATTGAAAGGGCATTTATTGTGAAATACTCATCTTCTAGAAGAATGCTTACCTTAGAAGAATATAAAATATTCTTTAAGAGAAAGGGAGATCCTGTTGAAAATCCTCATCTCTACACCTGCAGGATAGGCAGGTAAAAAACCAAAATCACTAGTCCTAGGGAACATAAAACAGCAGCCAGAATCTGAATTTCTGCTTCCCTTGTGAAAGATGGTCATGTTGTGTTCTCTTTTGTTAAGAACATAGTCAGAGAGAAAAAAAAAAAAAAAAAGAGAGAGAGAGAGAGAGAGAGAGAAGCTGAAAATAGGAACTCAGGCTCATGCTACAGCTACCCACTTGACAGCAACTGCAAGGACCAAAGAAGTATCTCTCTGAAGAACAGACAGGCTCATTGCAGGGGTTTTTGTCCTGCTTCGTAGCATTAATACAATATGCTTTGATGCCAAAGCACAGTGTAGTCTGAGATGTATTGCTATTGGAGAACATAAGACAGTGTAAGTAGAATTAGTGGTGGCAATAATGGGTCTGTCTTCCATCATCTGATTAAGAACAATAAGACCAAAAGGAAATAACGAGGACCAGTTCAGAACTGCATAGCCTGGATACATTGAGCCTTGGGGAGGTAGAAGAGACCTTTGCTTCTTCTCACATGAATTTTAACTTTATATATTCTAAGAGCACTTAGGGACTTCTTAGCACCAGACTTCCAGCTAGAAGGGCAGTAGTGATGACCAGTGCCTGAGATGTGGTACAGAAGCAGCTGCAAAGTCTGTTTTGTATGTATTAGCTAAAGGCTGAAAATCAAATCTGCAAAGGAAACCTGATGTAGTTTGAAAAATCATCTTATGGTAAGATATGCAGAGCAGAGAAAGAAGCAGGATTTATTCTCTTTCTTCCTCCATTGAAGCCTCATTCCTGTTTGTAACAGATGGCACATCAAGCATGTGCTGGGTGATCTTTGCTAACATTTAACATTTTGGAAACTGGCTTCCTTTAATCTGGCTGTTCAGGGAGGTACATGTGACAGTTGTAGTGCATAAAAGCTGAAGGGCTGTATTTCTGGGCCGCTCCTCACTTATAAGGAAACACTCTCCCAATGAGGAAGGATTAAGAGGGAATTGAAAATGAGGAAGACAGGGGTGGAAGGTAACGCAGGTAGTTGGCTCAAAAGCTTTAAGAGGAAAGTCCCAACAACCCCACAGCCAATAAAATCGGAATAACTCCTTGGAAAACCTGTATAAAGAAAGAAACCCATAGGAGCTTACAGGCTGTAAAAGTCCTATACAGGGAAGATTTTGTAGTGAGGCAAAAGCTTTTGGTTAGAACAAAGGGAGACACCTTAACACTTCCAGAGAATTATCTAATCATGGTATAAAAAAAAAAAAAAAAAAAAAAAAAAAAAAAAAAAAAAAACCACAAAAAAACCCCGCCACTTTTTCCTTATAATAACTAGAGATCTTAGAGAGGTTCTTACAAAGCAGGGGTACGACTCTAAGGCAAGAAAAGTATAAAGGGATACTTACTAGTCTTGTCCATGCTTGCCTTAGCAGATAGTGACCCTTCCTGAGCTGCCTACAGTCTTAGAGGGAAGGAGGAAAGGAGACCAGGGAAAGCCCAGTACCACATAAATTGAAGCTGAGCAGGGGGAGCAAATGGCGTTACAACAATATAAAGCTGGACTGGATTAGATCAGCTAATACAAACCTACCTCTTACTGCTTGCTAAAACAAGGGTGAAAGCTTTTGATACTGTGCATCAGAAACAAGCTTTAATTTCATAGCTTAATGAAAGTGTCTGGTTAAACATCATTATTTTAAATATTTTTTTATTTTAATTTTATGCATCTATGATTTAAATGTAAGATATAAAAGACAAAAGGTCTCACATTAAATTACAGTTTATTCTTTTCAGTGGAAATATTGCATTATGTAAGTGGTACCTTTTGACGTTGGAATAGAAACTGCCACAAGGCCCTTCTGGGATCTGTTCTGATTTCCCAAGTATTTGTTCTATTTCTATACACGACTTGGAATTGCACTGAAATAAGGGTTTCTTTGTTGCTATCACTGCAAAAGGGAGAAAAATGGCAAGCAACAAATGAGCAATGCAACAAAAGCCTCTAAATTAGGCACTTCAAAGACTATGGGGTGGATTCAGATGACTTACTTCAGCGCTGCAAAGGCATACAGACAGAGAGGGTGACTCAATGAACTTATGCTAGGATTTTATGTTTCCCCTACAGTCAATAGAAAGAAATTGATACCTCTGGAGAGTAATTCTAAAGTATATAACAGAGGTAACTTTGGCTCCAAACTCAGCCATTTCACAGCGAATCAACAGAGTTACCTATAAGGTACACTGAGTAATTAAAACAAAGGCACACATCAAAACCTGGTGTACAGGCATGAAGCAACGCCTATATTCTCCAGTGAATATCCCCAAAACAAAGCACACACATTTATGAGAAAAGGTGCTACATCATTCTAATGACTTGGTGTCACCACAAGAAACAGCTGACACAGCTGGAGGCTAAAGACTTGTCCACACTGCAGAGCTGAATACTTGTGTGGATGCCACAAAAATCGGACACGAGGGTACTCCTCATGGATGCACAGTACTGAGAGGTACCTGTTTCAAAAGTATTATCACATTCCCACAACCCTCAGCCCGCAAGAGTACATAATCCAAGACCAGATGTGGCATCCCAGCATCTCCCAGCTGCAATTGGAAAGAATAACCCTAAAACAGAGCTTGGAAATAAATCTGACAGATTGAAGTAAGCACGTCATGCCTGAGCTGTGGAAGTGTTTTCCTGATGGCAATAACGCAACCTCCAAGAGGAACATCTCTCTCTGAGAGTTTCTCTGCTCCCAGGAGGACTGAACAGCTGTAGTTGCTCTGCTGGGGGTGCTGACCATTGACACAATTTTTAAAAAGCAGCTGGGTCTTGCAATGTTGACAGGACTGATCCACAGCCAGCAATTTCCCTGAGCCCTCCTGACCTTCCAATGAGAAAACTAATGAGACCCAGTTCCAGAAAACCCCATTTGAACACTCTCAGGGGGCTGCTCTTTTGATTTGTACCAATACAAGAGGCATGATGAGACCTTTGTCTTCAGGAGTAAATTAAGGAGGCTTTTGCCCCACTGTTTTCTTTCCATCCTCCCAGGAACAAGCATGAGGCTGACACGGACGAGGAAACACAAGTGGCCCTGCCAGGGACAGAATAAGGGAGTGTGAAATCCTCATTCAAATACTGCTATTTTCAACTGATTACGTGACAAGCACAAAAGCGAATCTCAGCACCGCTCACGATGAACCCAAGAAACTTGGCAGCTTTCTCTGACCCGCCTGGGAAGCAGCCTGCTGCTATAGTGATCTGCTCCTCCCTCAAACGCACTCTGCTGGGAAGGAAGGAAGATTTGGAAATACAAACAGAGATCAGGGACCATTTGCAAGGGGATTTATCAAAAATCTTCTCTTTAGGCAGAACAAATGGGTCTGTTTTCAGTGGGGAAAAAAGGAAAATATCAAAGTCCCGAGAAAACTTACTAGTTCCGTTTAAAATAGCATAGGAATAGTAAATGCAGAATTACTCTGTATTTGCTTCTGAAGGTCTCTTTCTAAGGGTAGTTAGGGTGTGACCAGTATTTTTTTTTTCTTTTTTTCTCCTGAAAAGATGCCAGCTGCTGCTACCTCAAGAACACCTCTGAGTGGAACAAGTGGGAGCATGCCAGGTGCCTGCTAGACTTTAATTCTAACCCTCACGTAAACATTTTTGTCTCATCTCCACAAAGGTAACAGTAAAGTGCTCAGAGTGGGCTGTGCTTGCGCTAGTGGAGATGCATCATTGTTGACAGTGAATAAAAAGGGATGTCTTGCAGCATGAATGCAAGGCAACCATCTTTTAGAGCCCCTTCTTAGTGTGAATCAAAGGATGATGGATAAGAGTGAAATCAGGAGAGGACCAGGATTAGTCAGATCCAGAATTCTGTTCCTTTCTGCTTTCATTGTAATATCTTTTGATTAATCATCTTTCAATTAAGTTAAGGCTATTCTTTGGATCAAGATACAAGGTTTGAAAAGCACTATTTTTATGTCATCATGAAGTATCACCACTAAGAAGGACTTCTACATGTCATATTTCATTTCTATGTTAACAAAATCTTAATTGGGGAAAATATTTTAAGGGGTTTTTTTTTATATTCTATGGAGCCTTGTGATAATTATCCTAATGCCAACACAATGCTTTAAAGTGGAAGGTCAAGAGTCAGAAGCCAGTCACATGGCATCAAGAATGTTCTCTGGAGACTTAGTCTGCTAAGAGTCTTATCCTAATCCTTCCAAGGTATTCCTTAATGCTAACAAATCTGCACTGAACCCTCTGCACGAAACTTCTGTGCAAAATATAATGCCTACTCAAGAAGCTATTTATCATAGAAAAGGCAGAATTAAAAACAAACAAACAAACAAAAACCCTTCTTTCATACACTGAGATTTTAACAATCACTATGAGTAAAATTCAACTTTGGATTTCAGATTCTTTCTTTTAGTCAGGTTTCAAATTGTACTTTCCCAATAAAGAATGAAATAATATTTAACCTGTGACTTTTAGTCAGAGACTCCTGGAACATACAGCCTAATATCAGTGCTGCACAACAAAGTTGAAGGACACAGGCTACATCAAGTGTACAGCTCTTGAGGAAGCTCCCCCATAGAATGAAGAAAGGAATGAATCCTTCTCCATGCCCTCCACCCCCCCCATTTTACTCTGGAACACTACATTTTAAATATATCTTTTGCTGGGGGGATTAATATTCAAGTTATTGTTCAAATAAGTCAACATGGGCTGTTTTCTTCCTGCTCTTACAGGTGAAACATCATAGAGAGCCTCAAATACTGAAGAGTTTAACAGTTCTTTTCTCAGTGCCTTCTGCTTTTGTATATATATTTTCAATTAGACAAAGAGAACTAATGCAAATGAAATTCAATTATGACTATTAAACTGTGTCTCTTGGGGGAGGTTTTCAGCATGGTTAGCAGGGAATTAGGCGAACTTCTCCTTTAGCATTAATGAGAGCTTTGCTCCTGGTTCCTTTACAGTACAGCTCTGCAGCACCTGCTCCAGAACAACCCTTCCACTTGCAGCATGTTTGTGTGAATCAAGATGGGGCCTGTTAAGGACTGTGACACATACATATTGCTCATTTATAACTGCACAAATAGGCAGAGACGCAGGCAGGTTCCAGAAAGCTGGAAGTTTATTGCTAAAGCAAGGAAGCAAGCGGACAAGAACTGCAACTGAAGATAATCTCATAAAGCGCAGACACAGAGCAGGACTCCTCTGTCCAGGAGGCCCTGGAACACATCCTGCTTCACCCTACAACCCAAACATCCCCGTGCTGCTGCTCTGGATACTTCCCACCCTCATGGCTTCTCCAGGATAAGGAGAGCAGAGGGCAAAATGACCTCCCCCAGCAATGTTGGTGATGGTACTGATGAACCCAGGCACATTAAAGGTCCCTGACAGTGCCAGAGCTGCTCCCTGCCCGTCAGCATCACACCCAGGTCACACAGACATCACCCCAGTGACAACACCTCGCATTGCAAAACAGTTTTCTCCTACAGGACAGCCAGGAAAAGGTCATTGGGTTGTTTTCTTTGTTTTGGCTTTTTTTCTGTTTGGTTGGTTTTGTACTGCACAAAATTCATTATAGAAGAAAAGCAACTGCCAGAACTGCATTTTTGTTTCCGGGCTCCATAAATGACAAGATCCTTAGTGAACAGCTTTGCTGGATGTTGGGTTTGCCCTTTTGCACTTTCTCTTCTTTGATTTTGACAGAACTAAAAAATAGGGAAATGAGAAATTGGCATACATTCCCTCTCCTTATTGACTTTTAAAAGTCCCCAATTTTTTAAGATGTCATGGTCAAGCAAAACAAATTATGAAAACACACATGTTTTCAAACACTACATGGAACTTACTTGCATTTCTGACAAGTTTTTTACTACATGCTAAAGTAAGTTTAACTGTTATTTAGTATTTAATAAGAGGAGCGTCAGAAGTATTTCAGAAAAAAACCCTGTTCTTGTCAAATTAACTAAAAATACTCATAGAAAGGACATTTTCTATTGTTATAGAATTTCCTAGTCAGATTAGATTTTCTGCTTTTTGCATCTATCAAAAAGGGTATTAAAATGATTCTTTTTTTCACATCTATAGCATTTGTCTGTAAGAAAATAAACCTACTTTTAAAATTTTATTTAAGCTTGTATACTGCAAATATAAATAACAGTTCAGAAACACATACCCACAATCAGGCAAGACCTGAAGCAGTAGAGCTAGGTGTAACTTAACTTCACATACAATGCAGAAAGAATTGAACCTCAGAAGGAATAAAGAAAATAATCTTTAAACTTGGAATCTAAACACACAACCTGAGGCATTCGACTGTGCTTTGCTGGAAACTAGGAGTAAACTAATTAACCTAACATTTTGGTTTTTACAGCTACCTCTTCCTAAAGAATACATTCCTTCCAAAACCAGCAAGAAACAGAAACGAGTTGGCAAAAAGACTAAATCCCTTTACACGCAGTGTTTACGCTGACAGCGCAGGCAATGAAGAGAACATCAACTGCGGCAGCTCCAACCTTGTTTGTCGCTGGATTAACTAAGAGCCAGCAAGGACAGTGGCTCAGCCACTCATGCCCATTAGGCTTGCCGTGAAAGGCTCCATTCATTCACCAGCTGGCACGGCGCGAAGATACCTAAAGATGTGAACAAGCCAAAGGGGCAGAGGCAGCCTGGCCCCGCTGCAATCTAAAACCAAAGCTGCAATTAATTATATATGGAAGGCAGCCAGGCTCTCCCAGCATTGTAATCAAATGGGACCACACAGGGAAAAGAAAACCCTTTATCACGTCACGTGCGCTGCAGACAGAGTTCTCGCAACAGAAGGTTTATTTTCTTTTTTTTTTTAATTCCTCGTGGCACCATTCTGGTTGACAGGCTATAGAGAGTTTATATCTTAAAATTTCAAGTTTGATGCTTCTGTTTTATTTCCAGCAAAAGGCTTACAGGGCTGTTTGTCTATTCTTTCACCACCAAAATCAGCCACGTAACAGAATTTTTTTTGCTTCATATATGCTTTTTGTCCTCACACTCATAGCAATAATTTTATATGATTCCAGTACTTGTACCCTAGAGATATTTAAATTTACAGGAACATCACTCAAATGGCTTGCAAATTACAAGTCTAACGTGGGAAATTCCTGATAGTCCCAACCACACACTGGCACAGCCCACGGAATTCATGATGCTGTAGGCATGTTTTAGATGAGACCAGCTTCAGCTAATTTCCCCTCAGTGTAATTCTCTAGGACTGCACACCCATTTTTCCTCTGGGAAAAAAAAGTGATTACAAAAAGCAGGCCTCTAAACCAAGTGAGAACAAACAGTAGCTACAGATAGCCAGAATGATGGAATGGTGTCAACATCGCCCATATCACGAAAGCAACAGCATTACCTAAATTTATGTAGCACTAGGATCCCAGGATGTTCTCCCTTGCGTACACATCAACAGTAAGATACTCTAGCTGAAGGACTTGCAATCAGATAAAAAACCCAAACAACCAAATAAAAAAGATTCATTTTACATTTCTTTTGCTTAAAAGGTGGGCATGAAGGCAGCTGATAGCGGAAACAGGAAGTAAAGAAAGTCTAGCCTAGGCAGGAAGTTAACCTTATATGCATCCCCCTCTATCTTTATCCCTCTTTGGACATTATTTCTGTCATTTGCTTATTTTCTTGATTAATGTAATTTCAATATACCTACTTAACAATGTATTGGCTATTCAGAGTGCAACACTAAAACCAATGAGAAACATCACCTAGAAATAAAATGAACTGCAGTCTTTGCAGAATGAGGTACAAGTTATCTGAGGATAGGATATTACTTTAAGCTTATTTTTTACAGTGCAAATATGTCTTGGATTTCAAGGTACAAAAAGAGTGAACAACAATTAAACTTTTTTTTTATGAATAAAAGTTGTGAAGGCAGAGGGAGGTGCTTTAGCAACACAGATAGTGAAGGTCTGCATCTGCTTTGTTACAAATTACACAAAACCAACCCCAAAAACCCTTAAAAAAGGTATCACTGCAAACAGTCATTATTTATTACGAAGACATGTTATCCATTCACTGTGTAAAAAAAGATGCCATCCTGTAAAAGGCTGAACCAGGCCCCGTTCAGTGCCTACAGTGTAGCTCTTGTTTCACTGCCTGGTGTGCTTCTTGTTGGCAGATGTTATTTTCACAAACTGTCACTATGTATTTTGATACAGAGGAAAAAGGGGCAAAATTCAATGTGCATTCAAGGATACAGATACTGTTAAAATATGCAAATATCTAAATCTCCACATAATCCAGCACACAGCAGAGCACCAGTTAGCATCTATCAGGAACACCGGGCTTTTTAGGAGGAAAACACATGTTTAAGGAAGTTTTGGGTGTGGAGTTGGTTTTTTTGTTTGTTTGTTTTTTGTTTGTTTGGGGGGTTCTTTTAGGTTTTTTTTTTTTTTGTGTAGGTTTTTTGGGGTTTTTGTGTGGGTTTTTTTGTGTTTTTTTCTTTGTTTTGTTTTTTTTTGTGGGTTTTTTTTTTGTGTGTGTGTTTTTTGGTTTTGGTTTTTGTGTTGGTTTTTTTTTTTTCTTTATTTATCACTGGTCATTCAGGGTATTTATAAGGCCACAAATGCATGAAAAATTCAACCTGAAAAGGAGAAAGGGAAGTTTCAAAGACCAGGTCTGGCCACACCAGCACCCATCCAAATGGAAGGGGAGCCTGGCAGAGGAACTGCAAATAAGTGTGCCTAAGTCCCTCTCTCCTGCTGATAGCCTCTGTGCAGGTATGTGGGAATATTAGAAGCAGCAATGAGTGCAGAGAGGGGCAGAAGCAAAGCACCCTTTTGAAGCCTGAACCCCCAAGCCCCAGCTGGAGCACAGCTGAGAGGGGGAAGGAGACACACAGAAGGAGCCTTCTGGCAGCAGTATGAAGTCATATCACCTCTAGTGCACTGTAAAATTTGAACTTCTCAGAGTCTGGAAAATATAAACACCTCCAGAGCCTGTGGAGCCATGGCAGGTGCCTCCCACCACACGGGGAAAGAGACCCCACATTCAAGCACAGCTGGGTGCACTAAAAGGAGGCCCAGTAAACTGATCTTTTGGTTGGTTTGTTACCTCATTCTGGGTATTACTGGGGCAGACCAGGTTCCCCCAGCTGTGAAAAATCCCTTCATTAAAGAAAATAAAGTATCATCATCCTTCATATATGTAAAATGGCTAAAGACTATACTTTCAACATGATCTCAAAAGAGTAAATAAGAACAAAGTGGGATTTTTCAAATGCCTGTAGGTACTTCAGACTACTGAGGGCAACACAGAAAGAGAAAGGAGAGAAAATAGTACTCTGAATAACTAATAACCAGTCAGTTGTGGTAGATTTCAAGCACACAGAATGACTGGATCTATCAGCTGACCACTGTGATCCCCTCTGCAGGGAAGCATAAGCAACATTTTGACCATGTAGGTATCTATCTGTGGGTATGAACAGAAATTCACACACACCTCTCAGTCCTTTAACCTGGAGAACCTACAATATCGTAAGGAAAACATTTTGAGAGCAGTTGCCCAGTGATTTGTGGGATAAATGAGGAGCAAAAGAACCAAACAAAACGAAGTCCCACACACAAAATAGACACTTGATCTGTAAATATTGAAAAAAATTCCACATTAACCTGGACTGACCACTTGAGTTCAGGAAGCAGAAACTCTTGTGTTCTGCTTTAGGACTTGAACTTTCAATGAAGTCAAACATCAGATATGGATATCATGGGCAGGTGTAGCCCAATACAACCTTCTGCCTCAACTGAAGAAGTTAGGAAACCCACAAGCACCTCAACACATTGGTGGGGAACTTATCTGCTTGGTACATCCTGAATTTATATCAAGAACCAAACTGTAAAAGGAACTGTGACTGTGCTAGGCAAGTCTGACAGATATGGGAGTCAAGGGAAAGAAGAAAGGCAAGATACCAACCATCAAATCTCCAGTTTCTAGAAGGCATCATTAACTATTGTGCCCAATATTCTCTCTGGATGTCAGGCTGAATCCAAGGTACAGCAGGGCCATTTATACTGGCAACTCCTCAACAACTTTAATTGCTTTTATTTCTCAGTTATTTAATTGTTTCCATTATTCTAATAAAAAGAACGTGCAAAAGTTTGTTAAGACTGAAGAAAAAATATAGAAGGCTGTTCTACTTTGAAAATGCTCTTTAAAGTATTCTGCCATCTCTACTCTTGATAGTAAACCTACCCCCAATTTTCATTAAAATAGTGCTTCTTTTGTAATCAGAGCAAGAAAAGTCAGTGGGTACTTCACAGCAACCCTGCTTACATAGGACTTTTGTTTCTTGTACTCCACAGGAGTTATTTTAGGAGCACAGAGAGTTGTGAATCCGTTGGGATGCAAAATGCTCAGCGGCTCTAGTGGAAAGGGACTGTCCAGCAGCAGCCTCCCATCTGCACACTGCTTGACTTATTGGCATTTAGGAGGCCATTACAACCAACCCCGAATAATGTGTTTATAATATCTAAAGAAGAAAAGGAGAGTTAGTGAGAAATCAGCTCATTGTCATCTCATTTTTTCCACATATTCAGTTATTTGTCGTCTGCTTGTGTCTTCTGACTGACAGCATTCATGACAGCTGCTGGCTGAATGGAGCCTTCCCGTGTGCCTAAATAGACTGTTTGTCTTCATTTGTACAAATTCATTCAGCAAGGACTTGCAGACTGTCATTAGACAGGTCCAGTTTTTCAAGTTCTGCTGCCGCAATCCAAGATGTTTGCTTTAGCAGACTTTCCCCTCTGCTTTTGTTCCTTTGACAGAGGAGAATCAATTTCTATTACCCTGAGTTGTGGGTTTGTGGTTTTGGGGGGTTTTTTTGTGTTCCATAACTGCGGTTTCCAGGCAAAATTCCACATTGCACTGCAAGGGGAAAGGGGAAATGCCCAAACACACTACATCTTTAGGATAATAGATTTCATTGTATTGCATTTACTCGCTCCCCAATATTCTTTCATGAAGCAATTTAATAACAAGTCCATATCAACTAGATGATTGAACACCAAGGAAGAGAGAGGGACCTAGCCTGAACTTTGATTTTTCTGCCTCAGGAGAGTGATGAGATGAAACTGTATTAAGTGGATAAAAATGGCACATAACCTCGGTAGTTGAAATTGAATAAAAGCTCCTCTTAAAGTCAGGGCAAGATTATTGTTATATTTCAAAACAAACATTCTTGTCCTTCAGCACGCTTGGGAAAGGACACGCAAAGCTGGAGTCAGACTTTAGATGCCAGAGGATATTCAAGAGAAGGAGCTGTTGTTTTTCTTTGAATTATTAGAATCAAAGCCTTTTAAAAAAGTTTTCAAAAGCAATAGTAAGTAGATCCTTCTCCTGCTTTTTCTCCTTCTGAGGACTGGGTCAGTTACTTTTACCTATAAACGTGTCATGGTTTAACCCCAGCCAGTCACCGAAGCCCACGCAGCCACTCACTCACTCCCCCAAAAAGAGAACTGAGCAGAAAATTGGAAAGGTAAAAGATGGAGAAATCATGGGCTGAGATAAAGATACTTTAATAGGGAAATCAAAAGTCACATTCACAAGCAATGCAAAACAAGGAATTAATTCACTGCTGGGCAGACAGGTGTTCAGCCACCTCCAGGAGAGCAGGGCCATATCTCATGCAGTGGGTACTTGGGAAGACAAATGCCATCATTTCAAACATCCCCCCCACTCTTTTTCTCCTTCTCCTCCTCCTCACCGAGCACGATGTCACATGGCCCAGAATATCCCTTTGGTCAGTTTGGAGCACCTGTCCGGGCTGTGTCCCCTCACAGCCTCCCATGCACCCCCAACATCCTTGCTAGTGTGGCAGCAGAAGAAGCAGAGGTAGTCTGGCTCTGTGTAAGCCCTGCTCAGCAATAACAAAAACATCTCTATATTACCAACCCTGTGTTCCGCATGAATCCAAAACATGGCCCCATCCTAGCCACTGAGAAGAAATCACCCCGCCTAAAACCAGCACAGCATGGCTGTGGCATCAAACTTCTGACTACAATTCACCACCTTCTCAGACTATTCATCACAGGAAATATATGCTAACCATGGGATATATGTTATGCATTTCCCTTTCAGAGGTTGCTCTTCAAAAGGAGTCCAACTACAAAGTTCCAAAGCAATACCAAGAGAAAACAGTCCTTCTGGACACAGTCACCGTCTGCCATTCTGTTATATATCTACACAAGGCTCCAGAGGTTTGAAAGGGAACTATACAAGAGCTGCTGAAAAACTACTGCCAGCAATACTTAGAAAAATTTAAAAAAAAAAAAAGTTAAGTGTAACAAACAATGCTAACCCTAACTTAAAATGTAAGACCAGGTCATCGTATGTGCTCATAAAGATAGAACAACCATTATCTTAAAATGAGTTAGGTTTATCTATTGTATTGCAGTGTATTTATTACAGGAATCTATTGGAGGAATTCTTTAGGGTAACTCATAGCTTAGATGTCAACTCATGATGACTCCTTGAAATCACCCTTAAATGTCTTCTCGCTAACATTTTATTGCAAATCCTGTAACTTGAGTTTGCTGGGGAGTAAAATTTTATTTTCAGAGTATCTACAAGAACACTTCAGCTTTCATTAGTTTGATTTGAAAATAATTAGTTCTAGCTTTATGACTTTATGCTCGTGAAGAAAAGGTTGAAAATATCAAAGAGTATTCAGAATTATAGATAAAGAGAAAAAATACATATTTTGTGACACTTGTTCAAGGAAGGTCTGTGTAAATGACATTTCACTGAGTAAGAGAGAAACAGTTTAAATATTTCTGTAAATTAATGTCACTTTAAAGAACGTAATATTCAGTAAAAATGAAGAACTCAAGAGACTCAATAACAAAGAAAAAACCACCAACTAGTTCTCAAAAAGAAAGAAATCATTCTTAATAAATTAAAACATTTATTGGCAAAGGTAGACTTTCTAGAAGAACAAAAGCATTCCATGGGTTCTGACACACAGCCTTTAATTTTTTAATTTGTTTTAAAGGTTGAGAAGTTTTTTATTGGACTTTCAGAAAGCAGACTCAGCCTGGTTGTTAACACTATTCTCTCTCTTTTGTCTAGCATAAAGTATACATATTAATGTGTTTATCCATCATCAGAGCACGTAAAATAACATGGAAAGAGGAATCACTTCAATCACGAAGGAAGACCGTGCTTTCTCCCAGAAAAAATCCTGCATTGCACTGTCTCCTGAGTCTCTTCCAACAGTCAGACCTCTCTCTTCTACGAGAAAGCACAGTCCCAAGAGGATCCTTGTGCAAACCAGATTTTTCCAGTGAAAGAAAACTGGCTATTCACCAGAGAAACACAAAGCCTGAAAGGTTCTGAGTAGAATTAACTTTATTCAGTAATTTCGGTAGATTTTGATAAGTTAGGTAATAAAAAGAACACCTGAGTATTTATACCATATTTGCAAAAACATACATTTGGCCTTGGAATGTAAAATGGATATACCACTCCTATCATAAACCTGAGCAATTCGAAGCCTCTGTAAAAAAGATGCCAGGTACTAACTAAAGCTCACAAAATACTCAACATTCAATTTAGTTCCTTTGGATTTTATGACAGAACCAGAAGATTTTTTTATTTTTTTTTTTTTTTGTGGAATTCTTTGATATTATAAATATTGCTTTTCCCACAAGGAATTTAAAAAAAAAAAAAAATAGGTTTTACCTTATTTTGTTAAAGTTCAGGAAAGAACATTCTAAAACCAGAAAGCATACAGTTCCTTCATGGTTTCCAATTGCCTTTTTATAACATCTATGTATTTTCTTCAAGATTGGCGTTTTGTGGTAAGTAGAATATGCACAAAACAGAATTCATTGTACTCTTTCAGTATCACCCTTTAACAAGACAAAACAATAGTAAGGTACATTTCCAGTACTTTTAGAACAATAACGTCTTCTTTAAATGTGACCAGAAGGAAGCTGATTTGCTGACTGTTAAAGAATATCAGGTTCTACCATTCATTGCTTGTTCTTTCTCTATCTACTTTGGGGTTTTTTCCCCCTTTTTTAACACAAACTTTACAATTGTTTTCTTGTTTACAAAGTTATGGAGGATTCATCTACTCTCCCATTATTTTTCTCCATAAATATAAGTCCTGAGAGGAATTTCAATCAGATATTCTATGGACTGAGTCTTGGTTGTTGGAATGCACAGTAAATCTAAGCATACAAACAAAATGCACACGTGAATTTGAGACATGAAGTTTCCCTTTCAGGGAAAGGGATGATAATTGACACAAGTATCTGTACTGTCATGCCCAGTATGCCTTCCTGTCCCGAGCAGGATACAGCACATGGAGCCTGACAGGCACTCAATTCCTTAATTTTCAAGAAGACTGTGGGGCTGAGAGCAGGAAACACGGAAGAGAATTGTGAACTTGAAAAACAGCGGTGTTTTTGATATACAGTGGTAATTGCAGTCTGTTCGTTATTTCTGACAGGAACAGCAAGAGGGATTTGCATTGCTGCATACAACAAGGCATCTACATGCAAGTACAGAACAGCTTTAGAAGAGTTTGTTTAGGGAGGATGTAGAACTTGTACACCCCCCCCCCCCCCCGCCCAAGGATTCAAAGAACAGAAATAACAACCGTGCTTCTGCAAAGACTTAAGTAGAACTATAACTTTCACAGGTTGTTATTATCTTTGAAGTAAATGAGAATATTTGCATGCAAAAGTTGAAGCATCATTAAGACAATAGTCTCTATTTTCCCAAGCCATGCCCAGAGCAAGCAAAACAAAAAAAGCAGCAGTCCAAATTATTTATTTAAACCGTAGGAAAAAAAGCCTTACACGTGTGTGTTGTAATGTATTTTAGAAATTTAGAAAGAAAGAGCTTAAAAATCATGAACTTTATTACTAATTTAATATATTCTAACTATTTCACTTTATTTTTCAGAAGCCCTGCTTTTAGAAGAGTAGAACAGCCAGCCTCACATCCCAGAGATGATGAAAAAAAACAAACCCACAGGAAACCCACTCAACAACACTGAGGAAGTTGTTTCAGGAAAAGAATATTCTTTTGCAAGAAAATTACAAGGTTTTCCATGCTGAAAGACATCAGCTGAGCTCTTACTTTCAGAGCCTAGGCTGATGAGAATAAGCAATTTATCAAACATGTCCCAAGTCACAGAAGCAAAACGCTTCTCTACAACCAGTACTAGAACTCTAGAAAAGTCTGTTTGGTTCCTAATAAAATTAAAATTCCCTCAAATCCTATCAGAAAAGATGGGGTCAGAAGAAAGTGATCAACATCCAGAACATGAAAAACTTAGTACCAGAAGATGTAGGGGCAGCACTTCATAATAACCTCAAAATGAAAATGTATTTTCATTTTTTTTTCTCCTCACAGTTCTGTCATTGTAAAGACTCCTCCATGAAGAGACCAAGAATAGATGCTCCTAGAAAAAGTAAAATGGATCATTTTACCCCCTCTCTTTATCTATTCATCCTATTATTCTTTGTACCCAGACAACAATGATCTGGAGCATCCTCTCACGATCTTTCAAATAATACCAAGTGAGCACTTTGAAAAATAAGCTTTGTTGACTTCCACTGCTCAACTGGAAAATGACCAAGAGTGCATTGCACTCACTAAAACTTCCAAGTACTCATTAATCCTATAATTAAAAATGAAAAGAATACTGCTTCTAATTTCTTACTCTATGCACTGCGTTGCACCATGCAATGCCTAGAAAGTTTGGTAAGGGCAGTATATAAAACTATCAGCTCATAAATAACTTCTTTGGTCCACGATATGGAATTATCCTGCTGAGATAGCACTACATATTGTCCCATTAAGTCTCTATTATATAACCACAAGTGCTTCAGCACAGGCAGAGTATTAATTATATTGCTTGTTAATGAATCTGGAGACACTTTTCCAAACTGTACTTCCTAAAATTGCTTTTCACAGGTTTTTTTCCCCACACACTTCTGTGAGTGTCACTTCGCCTAACCTAATTCCAAGCTGTTCTTGTTGCCAGCAGCAGCTGCACTCACAGCACCCTACTCTACACATTAAAACAGATTTACAAATACCAAATTCGGCTTTCTCATTGCTAACTGTGGTGATATAGTTACAACAGACTGTAGGTGAAACTACTTCTGCAGAAATAAGAGCTCCAAATCCTTAACAGTATTTAGCATGACACGTTACACTCCTGAAACCTGCACCTTCCCCACTGCAATGCGCTGTGCTACCAACCAAGCCTCAGACAAGGTTTCTGCAGCCAGACTTGAGCTTGGCTGTCAGCTGGGGTTATCTGATGTCCAAGACCTAGTAACACATCCACCTGCTGAAGGGGAAGAATGCGAGTGTCAGCAGAGATACAAGTTCTAAACCAGGGTAATGCAGAGGAGTCCCCTGGAACAGATAGGGGAATATGGACCCTTTCTTAACTCAATGAGTGCAGTCAATACCTTGAGCAATTTGGTGGATGCCATCAGCACATCAGGAAGTTGATCTTCATCTCTTCTGCCGTGATCTGTTGCTCACCAGCAGCATGGATTGTCTGAGCAGTTAGAGTAAGAACCTTGATCTGCCCTTTCCTTCAGTGTGCAGTCATTTTCTTGCAGTCAGGCAGGATTATGTAGCTATTATGTGCAGCAAGATGATTGAAAGCCTAGGAGATCTACTTCTAGCAGGTCAGCCCCAGCGTTGCCAGAGGTGTCCGTAGGGATTCACATGCAAATAGCCTTAGAAATGACTGATGGGGGTGAAGCAGGGAAGAGAGGAATTGCTGTTGACACGGCAAGGTTTCACATATCCATGAGAATAAAGACAGCATAAGAATTATACACATTTCGAGCTTGGCATTATTCATACCCATCACCTCTCTCTGTTGTAGGAAAGCAAGCCACAGTCAGTGATTCAGCAACACAGGCCCTCCATGCACAGCACCCCTGCTGAATGCTAATGCTACAAACAATGACTAATTTCAGTTCAGCTCGTGCTTGTTCTCCTTGGGAGAGAAACTGGCTGTTCCACTCACACAGCATAAGTGAAATGTTTTCTTCTGTTCAACACTTAGGAGTGCAACCAAATTTTTTAAGTTGTTCTGCTCTTGCTACAGCCACTGCTCACAGCTACAGGGATATAGGGATAAACAAGCAAGGGGTCCTGTTTCGAAGAGAGGGACACTTAAAAGAGCTTTATTTCAGTCAATTTTCTTTCCTTACAGGAGACATCCCTTGGAATGTCCTGAGGTGCATCATATACAAATGTTAAGCCTTTATAATAAACCTTGTCTGCAGATACAATGGGAGATTTCCTGGCTTTTTGGCTGATTTAATAAATACCTGTGGTGGGGAAAAGCAAATGTTTGCTGCCAAATGCTAATAAGGAGCACAGGACATTGGGTTGAAAGGGAGTGCAAAGTAGCTGAACAAAGGCAAGGACTGATGGGAAATCCCAAAATAGATATAATATTTACACTGTTTTTCGACAGTCATATTTAAGCAAGAAATCTACACAGGTAATATATCATCAATAACTTGAAGCCTTCAGAAAGAGACATCTGGCATTAAGTTAAATATTCCCGCCTTATCTCAGCTATGAGGACCAAGATGCCTGTAGGAAATGCAGGGTGAAATTTTAAAGACGATCATAATGGTCTGACTGGTGTTCACACCTCTGAGCCCCTCCTGAATCCCACAGGAAAATCTGGTGTGGGTTTTTTGTTTGTTTGTGCTTGTGCAGGAGTCAAAAGGCTGCTAAGGAACTTAGTTTCCCTTCAGCATTTAGCAGGCTCTCCCTCTGTCTTCTTGATTGAACAGCTGTTCATGTTAAGACAGAGGAACTATACAGTAAAATTCACCCTTGGGAGGGGTATAGGGAAACCAAGTGAGAGCGAGCAAGAGGGCTCTGGAAAGGACAGAGTGAAATGAAATAGCATTTGGATACCTAGAATGGAATGCAAAAATGGAAACTGTAAGTAGGAGCATATCTTCAGTTTACAGCTCTAATAAAACCTCAGCAAAGTTGCCAGGATCTGTAAGATCCCATTTCTACTGCAACAAAACTTCACACAGAAAATTCAGAGGCAAACAAAAGCAGTAAAAACCACAAAACAACTGCTATAGTTGGGAAAAAAAAAAAAAAAAAAAAAAAAAATCAGGCCAGAGGCAGATAAAATATCCATTTCCAAATAAAATAAGGCAGAAAGCAATTATTTTTCATAGCCACAAGGAACAGTAAAACAAGAACATTAGTTTAATTTCCAATAACTAGCACTTAGATACTAGAGTGAATTCTGAAGGCACTGATTAAGGGATGAAACACAAAGTTAAGACTAGCTAGGTAGACTGGAAAATCATTCTTGAAGGTTTTCAAGAGTAGACACTAGCAGAACATGTTTTAAGGAGGGCTGGGTGCACTTGGCCTCACACTAGCACAGACACACAGATTAATTGGTCCCTGGCATTCCCCCCAGCACACAGCTCCAGACTTTGCAGAAAAGACAGAATAGGAACTGTCTTATCTGAAGAACAAAGCAAGTTTCTGTTCTTCCTTTTTCTTCAAGGAACACAGTATGCCTGCTTCTGCTATCTGGTAATCTTTTAAAGCAGTCAGCAAACTATGGCTACTTTCAACATTGTTGCTGAAGAAGGGAACGGAAATTTCTGCTGTGATTTGAAATAATTTTCTACCACACTCTCCTCCCCATTAATCAACAAAGAGCTTCAGTACACACTCATACCATAAATTTCAACTCCTTTTTACAAACTTTGTGGAGAAACGTTGATGAAACCATTAAGTAGTTTGTCTCAAAGAAGGTGTGTCTCTTTTGCAAGTCCAGCAAAAGAAATAATGAAAAAAATATCAGTAAATTTCAGGCTTGCTCCATTGTATACTAACATTGGCCCAAAAGAAATTGCAGCTGCCCCAGGGACTGGAGCTGCTTCTCTGAGACAGATACAAAAGTTAAATTTAGTAAGGGAAGCACTATGCACACAAAGAATTAAGTAATTTTAGCCTTCTTTCATAAACTAATCACAAACCTACAGTTTATTAAAAAACAACAACAATAGCACTTTGTCCTGCAAGCAGCAAGGAAGGAGCAACAGAAATAGTTTATACTATCTTGACTAACTTTATTTGGGAGGGAAGTGTTCAGGCCCATACTGAAGATAAACAGCTCTATTCTGAGCTCATTATTTGTAAGCATAAAAAGGGATCTAAGTCAGACCCTTTCTGTCTCTTTTATACACTTTGAAGTTGCACACACCCTTTGGCCTGTGTGGAGAGGTATCCTGTGGACCTCTTTGTAAGTGCATAGCGCTCCAAATCACAACTTCATTACAAAATTCATTTTCTCCTCCAAACCAGACCTTTCAAGTTATTCTTCCAACAGGACTTAAGATCAAACATGCCTAAAGTTATTCAGCAAAACTTGCACATTCCTTGCTGCATATGTCAGGGTCACCAAGAACACTTGCTTTCCCTTTTTGTATGGTTGCAGCAAGCAGAGTTCCCCAGAACTTTCCTGAATAACAAGCATTACCTGTTGATTTCATGCCTTTTCCTGTGGTTTTCCCTTTTCACTGACCTCCTGCCCTTTCACTCACAGCTGGTGCACATTTCTTTTGGCGTTTCAGCTCTGTGCCAGCTTCTTTCCTTAAGTTAGGAGTCAGCCTTCCAAAAAAATCCTTCCTTCTCTTGCCTCCCATGTCCTACTACATCTTCATTTCAATCCCACGTCTTTCCCACCACTGGCACAAGGCACACCACACATGCTTAATACAAAAATCACAGCAACCCACTTGCACCTGCATCTATATATAAAATATGAGCTTTAAATATATGAAAGAGGCAAACTTTTATAATTTAACTAGTTTGTCTTGGTTTCTAGTAATTTTAAAAGTTCTAGAGTAATTAATATTTTTTAGAATCTTAAATATTTTTAGAATCTTCTCTGCAATGAGAAAACCACACAGATGAAAAAAATCCACCTACTTCCAAGATTCCTAACTTCCAGTCTTTGTGGTTTTGGAAATTTATTTATTAACATTGGAGATTTTTCATATTTGACTCAAATCACCTGAACTCGTCATAATACTAAAACATTTGCTTTACATGTTTATATGGTAAAACACCTTTTGTGCCAAACCAGGCTTCTACACTGCTGTAAACTTGGCCCTTCTAGGCAGAGGATCCATGCTGTGGTTTGTTTTCACTTCAGTAAGCGTCAGGGGAGTCATTAACTCTGACAGGAACAACTCTACTCTGATCCAAATGGCATCAATCTGCTCCAGCCTTAAAAAGTGGAGGGGTCAGTGACCTGGTATAAAGAAAGCTAAAACAAATGTCATGAATAATTAATTGATCAAGAAATTTACAGCAGGGGAGTGAAGGATGTCAAGTACACACTCAAATGATCCAATTCCCATGTGAAGGGGGACATGCAACATCTTAACAGCAAGCCCCCTTCAATAAAGGCAAGTTTTAGCATGATGCACTCATATTTTTCATGAGTATCCTCAAACATTTTGTCGGTTAATAAAATACAGAGGGAAAGGTATTAAAATGTATCCTTTGGAAACAGAAAAGAATTACTTTGTTTCTACACACCTGTCTCTAGCATATATCTGTCGTCAATACACTGGATATGTAAGGTTTTTATTTTTAACCATAAGCCTAAGATGGCAAGAGACACTTTCAGAATGATGGGCAAACAGCATTCCATTCCTAGGGGAGCAGCCTAACAGGGGTCTGGATAATTCAATGCCTGGCCCCTGTAATTAATAGGGAAAAAGAGGTGAAAGACTATCGTTTCCATCTGAGCCAGTCTAGGAACTGGTAACTCGTGATGCCTGCATTTAGTGAGGGTTTCTGCTGACAGGTATTAGCCAAGAACTCTTTGGCATGCAGGCATGAGTGCCAGGAGCATGCATGAACTTGAACAAAGGGCTGCCAACAGTAATTCAGGACTAATTTATTTACATCTACACCTCTCTGGAAGAAAATAAGAGATTATCACTTAAATGATGCTGCTTCACTTGAAATCAGCAAACCTGCTTTGGGCAAAGAGGCTTGCAAAACTTCATGGCAAAAACAAAAGAAAGAATTCACATTCCTTTACTGTGCCAGCAACAAATACAAATAAAGACCAAAAAAAATTTACCCCAAAACAGAATAACAGTTGGATGGCCTTCTGAGTCTGAACTGCTGCCAGATACTACATTTTGAATTCTACAGTTTCATCTAGGAAGAGTTTAAAAGTTTTGCTCTGCACACTAAACTCACTTTTATGTGTAAGTTTTGCTGGAGACTGAAGCTTCAAGTCCCCTCCTGCTTCACACTTCTAGCAGTGACCCAGATGCCTGAGCAAGCTAATATGGCCACGCTATTGCTCCTGCTCATTTGAAAGAAAATGCTTTAACAGAGCTGTCACCAAGAACAAGACAAACCCCATTTCAGAGATGAAGCTCTGTTGCATGTCCAGCATGGGGTATAAGCTGTGGGCTTCTGCTTCAGCCCAGGCAGGGTGCTGCCATGAGGCTGAGCAGCACACCCCGCTGCGTTTTGTGCCGCGTTGTTTGCACCCAGCATTCCAGCTCCGATAACTTTGCAGCAAGCTGAGGAACATACTACATTTTTCTTTAAGCCCCAGCTAAAATATGTGGTGGGGAAAAAAAAAAAAACCACCAAACTTCGGACAGTGTATTTCAGATTTACTGCATCGTTCAGGTTAGGGAGGTGCACTGAGTGCACCTCGGTGCTCTTGGGCTTCCAACAGTACAATGACAAAAGACAAACGTTGTGCTGATTACACGTTCCCCGACTCGGGAAATTGGAGCTTTAAGGACAAGAGCCAAGCAGCCAATGGCTCAGATGGACAAGCATCTCCCTCCTGCCCAGCACACGAGAGCCGGGTTTCCTTGGCACCCTGCGCTTTAAATGGCCCTGGCCCTTCACCTTTAACGCTGAAAAGCTCTGCTCATGAACCATCGGGAAAAAGTTTAACCTAAGCCAATCGCATACAATTGAAAAGGCACATTTGTTTGCTAGGTAAATGGTATTTGCCTAGTGCTAGGCTGATCATTCACGGGCTTTACAGGATCTTATTCTTTGACTTAGAACACATTATTCCTGTTAGCAGAGAACAGCACCTAGCAAGAATGACAATGGTTCATACAGGAGATAAGTAGATCTTCTGACAGGCCAACAGACCTGAAAGCAAGTAATAAATTAGCTGCAAAATGAAGTCCCTCCGGATGCAGTGCCTGAGCACATTTGCTTTGTAATTTATTTTGCTAAATAGGTACAGAATTACTCAATCTTCAAGACTAAGAAGTGAGGTTATTTGTTTGCAACGGTCTTCTCATTACACCTGTCTTGATATTCTTTTCATGGAACAAAGTTCCTGAGGTCTTGATTCATTAATTCTTACTCAAGTGTCTCATGGTAGCACTCTGGAGAGTATGGCCAGATACAGAGTCCATGAATTCCATATCAGTGTTTGGAATGGGAGAAAGCACAGGGCAGCTCTTCACATTTTCATGAAATTCATAACTCAGTTTTCCTGAACACAAGCAAAACAAACAAAACCCCCCAAAAAACAACGAACCAACCAAAAAAAGTCTTTGGCAACAGAACCTACGTATCCTTCCCTGTGTTTCTGAGATGCAGAGCAGAAAGCAGGGGAAAAATAAAATAAAATAAAAATGCTCCAAGCTACTGCCTCAGCATCTTAATAAAAGGGAATAAACCAATATAAGGCAAATAAAAAGTAAACACACTTCAATGAAGTCTGCAAAAAACTTTTCAGTTTGAGCCTCAGGGGTTTGTTTGTTTGTATTCATATTTTATAAATAGCTGGCAGATTAAGTTGATATTGGATATTTGGACTAAATTAAAAGCAAACGCTGAAGATCATTTAGAAAAAGTAAATTTTGATGCAGTAATCCCAATATATATAGGACTTCCTATAGTTACCTTATCCAAAACTGAAGTCACAGCCCTGCTGAAAGGGACAGTGAAAGGAAGTGAAGTGTTTTTCTGGAGCATTATCTAACACTGGACACTCTTGTCCAGCTACCTGTGTGATTTATCTGTCTGATCATAACAGCTCAGCTTTCAAATATCAAAGGTTTCAAATCATTCTTAGGAAAGCAGCAGCAGACCGAGGCCTTTTCTATAAAGTCAGAGAAAATGCCTTTGGGAATAAATGATCTTTCTCTGGAAAACTGCCCAGGAGCTATCCCAAAGAAGCCCCATACTTTGAGGCTTGCAGCCCGAGGTCCATGCAGCCAGAAGCAGAACAAAACCAGTGACACCAAAAGGACTCTCATGGCAATGGTCGCTGTTGTCTGGGGCCAGACCACCAACTGGAGCAGTTTTAAGGACCAGGTGAGAGAGATGAGACACAGAAGTTGAATGACAGTGCTGCAGCACAGCCCTGCTCAGGTGCTCCTGCCGGGATTTTCACTGCTTATTCCTCCCCACTCCCTCTTCTGGTTCCCTGTGCAAGAAAGGGACAGGAGGATTCTGCAAGTGAGCTCTCTCCTGACTGCAGGGATGGCTACAAGAGGTAGTGTGCCATCAGGCAGCTCCAGCACAGGGCAGAAAGGACAGGATCTACTGGGGCTCATCAGGAAGGTCAGACAGCACACTGTCCAAAAGTGCCGCACACTGAGCTCTTGAGTCACACCAGCACCTCTGACAGCCACGATTTCACCAGTCCCATGGCTGGCTGGGACACAGGGAAAGGCTTTCAGCAGAATCCTGCAGGAGTGGCACTATCAGCAGGGGCCTCTCAAAGGGAGCACGCTGACCTCCAAACTTGCAGTGCCATCATCCCGACCCTATGGTCCTACTCAGGTGAGTTAGCAAATTACCATCTTGAGGTGACTACGAAAGAAAAAAAGGTTGGGTTTTTTTGTGACTTTTTAAAAAATAAACAGCTTCCTATCAGTATTAAATTGAAAACATGTTCCTATGGCCAGGGCTGCTCTGAAAAAAAAACCACAAATTCTTTATCAAAAGAAAACATTTTTCAGGCACGCCCGAAGATATTGCAGGAAAAAAAAAAACCCACTTATCTATGCAAATATAGCAGGAGGCCAGACTCAGGAACAGAAAACATAGTTCTATGAAGAGAAAACTGTGGATTAGAGATACCTATAGCCCTTATAAATTTCAAGTATGTAAGAATATATTCAGCCTCTTGAGGTTTCCAGGTAGTGGAAAACGACTGAAGCTGTGCAAATCATTTTGCAGCTGTCCTTGGTATAAATTTGTCCTCATTGTAGCACTGCTATGGTTCAGTTTCTAATTCAATTCAGGTCTAAATAATAAATTCTTTTCAGAGACCTTGACTTTCCATAGAAAATTAATCAAAATGTAGTATGTATTCAGACACCTGGTAGCACATTTGCATATGTGAAATAATGCAAGCCAAGATTCTGCAAAATAAAAGAAACCAATGAGTATGGGAATGGACATGTTTCCATGTTTCTGGTGTTACAGTCAGTTTGAGACAGACTTAGAACAAAGGCTAAAAAATTTACTATGCTACAATTTTATATGCCTACTGAACTGGTGTGTTTCTTCATTTTGCTCATCTAAACATCCCCTAAATTTGATCTTTCAGAGGGTGCAAGAACTGTCATTGGCAACCATGAAAGAAAGAAAAAAAAAAAAAAAAAATCCTTCTCTAGGAAAATCCTGAGCAGTTAATTAAAAGGTTTCCAGTATAAGAGAGAGTGAAGTCATCAGGTATAGCTATGCCATGGCTTAACCACAACTGGAAATAAGCATCCCATAGTTGCTCGCTCAATACCATCAGTGGGATGAAGGAAAGAGAATGAGAAGGGTAAAAGTGAGAAAACTCATGGGTTTGCATGGGAACAGATTAATAACTGAAATAAAATAAAAACAACAAATCACAATAAAATTAAAATAACAAAAAGAGACAAATAAACCCAAGAAATAAAAGAGAAGCAAATGAAAACCATCACTCAGTACCAGCACACCAATACCCAGCCAGTCCCTCAGCAGTAGCTCCCCAATCAACCTTCCCCCCAGTTTTATTGCCAAGCATGATGCCCTCTGCTATGGGATGCTCCTGTGGTCATTTGGGGTCAGCGGTCCTGGCCACACCCCTCCCAAATCCACCCCCAGCTGCTCAGTGTTGGGATGGGAAGCAGAAACAGCTGTGGCTCAGTGTAGGCACTGCTCAGCAGGAACTGAAAGGTCCCTGATCAATCAGCAGTGCTCCATGCTAACCTACCACATACAAAGAGGTCCATACTAACCGTGAGGAAAATTAACTCCAGCCAAAACCAGCACCAGCTATCCAATATTAACAACTGAGTCTATCTTGCCTCATAGACTCATTTTTAGACTTTTCATGAAACTGTCTCCCTCTACACATATATAAACACATTTGAACTATGTCATCTGTCAAGAATTCAGCTATCTGTACTTCCCTCAATTTTACTTTTCTGGTTACTATAACAAGGATGCAGGCAGGTAACCAAAAACAAACAGCCACAAAATCCCCTCTGACCTTCAAGCCATCCTTTGAATTTGACATTGAGGAACACACTCTGACAGCAGGTGGGGATTTTGGCTGACACATGCTTGCCCCAAATAGACCATCTTCAGTCACAAGGAACACCTGCATTAGGTGGGAGGCAGTGCCCTTGGGAAAGCAAACAGGCAACAGGGGAACAGGGGAAAGTGAAAAATGAACTCATGAGCAGAGGTTTACATTAAAGCAAATTTTTTTTCTTCCAGAGCTACAAGAAGTATTAGAAGAGTCTTTTTATTTTCCCTGTGGTATCTGATATTGGCTACTGTCCATTTCAAAAATATGTAGGAGAGAAGCAAATAGATATATCCTAGTAAGTCCTCACCAAAACCAGAAAGAGACCTAGGGGAGAGGGGTCAAACACAGATAACAACAGTTTTTACGTTGGGTGGAAAGGCTGAGGGTCACAGAGGAGGTAATTTCAGAAGAAAAAAAGAAAATAAGAAGAAAGAAGAAAATACCTGATAGTTATTCAACAGCATTAAACAGCAGCTAACAGCTTCTGAAGGCACCTCTCCCAAAGGGAGAAGGGCTGCCTCAAGGCAAAAGACATGAGAGTTGATCAGGTACTTGTGCACTGATGTAGAAGCCTAGAGCCCCATCCCTGCCTGCAAGCACTTAACCAAACAAAAAGGCTTCATGGCAAGAGCCTGCATCTGGAATGCTTTGCCTGATTGCCACCTGTGGCATTGGGCCCTACAGCACAGTTTTGGGGAGGAAAGCAAGGATCACTTTCCTTCGAAACACCCACTGCCTGCTTGCTGGAGATAGACCCACCATTTCCTTGGGCTCTCTCCTTACCTCTACTCTTCACTCCCATAAAATGAGGCCACGTTTATGATATCCGTAATTCTATTGAAAATTTCTTTTGCAATACTCTGACCTCCTTTTTAGCCAGATGCCTCATCACTGAACACCTATAACACAGTGTTACAGAAGAGTACATTGTCACAACAGACAAATACTGAGTTCCACCTATCCCTCTTTTCTTCTTACCCACTTACTGGAACAACTGAAAAAAAAAGCATGGGTAGCATGCTCCTGTTGTTGCTTGGCTCACTATAAATATAGAATAGTATGATAAGGATTAGTACAGTATACAAGAAGTTCATGTTGAACTTGGGACATTATGATTAACTGCAGCTTCAGCCTTGCGAGGATAAGTAACCTAGTAAACATCGCAACAGCTGCAGAACAGCAGAGCTACGCTAGAAACCATCCTTCTCAAACTAAATCCTGCTCATAGAAAACTGACTGCAAATAGCTGGCTCTTGGTGCCAGTTTTAATGAAAATTTGGCAGCTGCTAATCCATAGAATAAATCTTCACAATTTCAGCTTTCAAAGACACAAGATTTTGTCAAGTTTGAACTCACCATGTTTCCTCCCCACCTTCTCCCTCCACATCTCCCCCCAGCAATGACAGGTTTGAGAATCTATCTTTACATCTTCCCTGAATAATAGCTGGCAGGGCTGGGTTCAAGAGCAGAGTACATCTTTGACCAAAGAGCCAAAACAGAGAGAAATACTTAATTTTCTATGCCTACACCTTCCACGGACACATTCTGCTGTCATTGCAAGTTTGGTGTGTTCTTATTTCATTCAACATTAAGAGATAACATTAAGATCCTTTGTTGGTTATAACTGATGTAATTCTGAATATAGAGTAGATATCCAGTCCAATCTCTGTTAAAGTCCAGGAAAGTCCCTTGCTCACCTCAATAATTTTAGAAATAGTTCCTACTGTGAAGACAGTAAGGAGACTAAACAGAGTACAGTGAGGGAGTGTTCAGTTGTAGGATCTATGTTCAAATGATTCTGAACACAAGTTTAAATGAGTTTACTTGTCATAAACACCACACATTAAAAAACATCTGTCTAGTTCTGTAGTTCTGTGATGCTGGAGCCCTGCTATGGTCTGTGCAGCCCCATGGTCTGTGCCCCTGTGCTTTCAGCTACGTGCTCTTAGACAGGATTTCCAGAGCACAGCTTACTGCTGCTGCTTGCATAACATACTTCTGGGAGGGAATGCGTGCTGCAGCTCGACGGTGATTTTTATTAACACGCAGATCTCAACTGAGAATTGAGTGACATAGGACTACCTCGTTACTGATTAAAACTTAGGGAACAAATTATGAGATCAAAGTAAGTTATTAAAAAAATAAAACACCACAAAACTTAATATCACATCCTAGACGGTTAGAAACTCTTGGTTGGATGTGCTGAAAAGTATCTGGCATTGAGAAAAACAAACAAAGCATTTTCCACCTTCAAAGCTCTTACATCATTAGCAAAGAGACTTTTCAGCTGCTCAAGCAGATAAAATGCTAGAGAAGCTTGTATTTTAGGAAACTGAAAATTTTTTTACTCTACAGTTTTTCACACTACTGTATTAAAAGAAGAAATTAGTTCCCTTATACTTTATATTTTTGTTGACATATCCAAGGCCTAAGGTTGTGTATCTAATGAGACATTATGGGACCTGTACCCTCTAGAACAGCAGCTAGAGACAAAGCAGAAATCACTGGAGTGCCTTATGGTGTTTGAATTGTCTTATGTCATTTAGGCAAATTAATTGAGGCCTTTCTGTCAAGATATCTGATGAGGCAAAAAATCCACAAGAGAGCTTTATTTTTGTAGGAGCTCCACAGCTATCTGAAGTATATTCCTATAAAATGGACTATTTCCTTTAGTACAGACTATTCTTACACAGCTGCTTTCAAGGATGCAGCCAGGATTTCTAGGTTTATCAAGCCAATGCTCAAAAACATGATGTGTACCAGATGCAGAGGATACACTACAGTGCCTATGGGCTCCTCATGGTGAATTACTGATACCTAAAGGTTTCACCGCGCTGATTCTCATAGCCTCAGCCATTCCTTCAGTATGTCTTATGCTTCTAGAGCTAGCCTGCAGTTTGTCATCGGTAAGAAAACAATACACACCCTATGACAAACACGTACAAAATTAGTTAATATCGTGACTGTTTATGCAAGACTGTATTTGTGCTAGTGTATGTGCTAGCATTCAGACTGTGAATAGGGTAATCTGCTTCAAATTCAATTACTTAGCGACTTTGCAAAATGCTGCTTATCAGGCATTAATACTTCCCTTTTCTTGCTTTAACACCTGCGTCACAGCTTGGAAAAGAGCAAGCTGAGCCAGTGAAAGTGAGAGTCACATGGGGTTGCAAAAGTCCCACGGGACTACTTCTTAAGACCTCAGTCTCCATCCCAAATCCTGGTTTGCTCAGCCTTAGGAGATCCCTCAAACATTTGAAATACCACAGGGGCTTTCCTAATTAACCCTTGGTTATATGATTATACATAATAAGCACCTGAAGGCTGCATTTCTCTTAATTCAGACACCTTCAGGGAGACCCAGATTCCATTTCTCTCTTCCCAGGGCTGCTGGCAGATACTAGATAATGACTCCTCGCTCTCATCAAGCTCTTATAAAACCTGCCAAGAGCAAACTGCTGCTTTGCAATCCAAACGGGTCTCTCACAAGAGCAGCAGAGGCCCAGGAGAGAAAAGAAAAACACAAGCTAAAAAAGACTATTTATGAAGTTCTTTTGAGTGGATGTTTGGTTTGGGTTTTATTTGGTGGGGGTTTGGGTATTTTTTCAGAAGAAGGTGATATCTCCTTACCACTCCTGTGACTTTATTATCCATGCTTTTCTGAGAAAGGAATGCATAGGAAATTAGAAGTCAGAGAGTTACCTGTGCTGTGGACTAAACCAGCCAATTAAACTGTATGGACACTTTGAACTGCTCTAAACACACTGTCTGATAAGATTTTAGTTATTGCACTTGCAGCAACCTTTCCTGGCCCAAAAATAAAACAGAATTTTTTAAAAGGAGGATCAGAGGCAATTTGGTTACCTTAGTGATGGATTGATCTCCTGTAGAACAAGTTACTAGCCCCACACTCAGTGAGCAGAGTCTCAGTGAGACAAAGCCAGCAGGAAAGAAACCTGTTTCAGATACAAAGAGCTCAGCTCCTTGCTAAGAAATCCTCCTAACTACAGACAAAGCCTCAGTTTTACTGGTAGTCAATCAAACATATTTAGAGTCAAATGTCAGAAAGAAAAGTTACTTTTCTTGTCAGAAGTTGAAAAACATTAGTAAAATCAAGGTCACTCATTATGGTGGTAAAACAGCAGCAGTGTCTGAACTTGGGCTATGACTGCTTGAGGAGCAATCAAACCTCATTCTTGCTCACTGGAGTACTGCCTGAGAAGAAAGGAATTGGGTTGTATGTCAGCAGCATGAGCAGCTGGAAACCATGAGGTACATTCCTAAGAGTTACATTTTACATCAATTAAACACCTTTCATCCAAACAATCTCACAAAAGGATGAAAGAATTACCATCATTTTACTGAGGAGAACTGAGAAGAACTGAGGAATGCAGGCTTGTGTATAACTCACTTGGATCTGTCTGCATTGCATACTGCAGGCTTCTGCCAAGCAGATGAGAGTGTTTTCAGTTCATGAGCCATGCTGGAAAAGAAGTGTCTGCACAAACATGTTGGGACAGCACCATGCCCAGCCTAGCAGAGAAAGCCTCTCACCACGACTCTGTAGCCTCAGGCATGGCCCTACCTTCACCTAACACAGTCACCTGCCTTTAAAACAGAAAGTATAGGCAGGTATGTGCTCATATGTGCCTTTGTGCCACATGCTGGAGGAGGAAGGGAAAAGAGAGAGATTTACAAGCCTGACTCTATAGAAATTAGAAATTAATGAGAGCTCAGCTACTAACTCAGTAAAAGCCAGATGTTTTCCACAGAGCACTGACTCGCGTTAACACTGCCCAAAGTCACTTTGTGCTGTAACACAATGGGCAGAGACAAATTTCCCATTGCACAGCCTCAGCCACACCAGAGCCCAAAAATAGCTTAGGTGTTAATCTTCTAACATTAGAAAGTTGGAAGTGGCAAGGGTCCCTCTCTGTTTTGTTCCAGACTCAACAAATATGCACCTGCACTGTTATACTAGCAAGGCTATTTTAATTGAGAAAGTCAACTGGTGCTAAAATGGCCTAACCAACTTAGAATGCAAAAGGCAGATCAAATTTATTGAGGAAACATAGTGTGCTGTAAGAGAAAAGCTTTCTGAGAGAAACTCCTGGGTAATTGTCAAGGGAGGTAGACATTCTGTTGCTCAGGAAGCTAAGCCCATTATAAAGAAAAAAAAAAAAAAATCCACTAAATGTAACAAAAGGCTATTGTTAAAAGTCTCCACATAAAAAAAAAAAAAAAATGAAAACATCAGGTCACGGGGTGGGAGGAGTGGCTCAACCACCTGGTCCCTGCTAGAAATGCTATTTCCTAAAAATTTGCAAATATATACTCAAAAATGAATACACTCTGATGAACTACACTTTATTGATAACATTCTGTCATAGTCTGGATAATTCAAATTGATTTCTTCCCACAACTCCTTTCACATCATCAACTTTTTTTTGTTTGTTACATTGAATTGTGTCACCAAAATACCCAATTAAAATAAAACCGCACCACTAGTCAAAGAATAGATGTGAGATTTTGGCACCAGTGCTCAACTTTGATTTGCACTGACCCCAGGAAAGAGCTCAAAGCTTCCCTAATGCAATTTACAAACAAGAACACGGTGCAGGTTAACCCACTGTGTGAAGAAAGGCTGCTGCCCTCAAAAGGATGTTGTTATCTAAGAGAGAGGTATGGTGACACAGCCAAAAACTGACACAGACAGACATTGTCAATTGTATGAACTTCCAGCTAGGCTGCAACAATGTGGCAAATATGTCCCTATCGGCCCAAATATTTTTGAGCCGTACTTAACTTCCCCCTCCTACAAACATGAGCAAAAAGTATTTCTATCTCAATAAAGGGAGGAATTAGATAGTTATTTGCTGACGGGATCTTTCATATCCCAAATTAACTGCAGACCATAAAAGCAAGCCCACATTTTCAGAAGGGAATGACAATACACACCATTGCTGCTATGTATCCTTGCCAAGGAAGGAGAGGAGCGTTTATGATTCGGAGGGCAACAAAGCCTTTTTGTCTGAGCACCCTGTGCACCTTGCCACCTGTGCTATTTGGAACAACACGTTTGGGAGCAGTTCAGAGATGTCATGGTCCATCACATCACCCTGAGTCACCTTGACATTTCTGAGATTATGCACTGAGGTGATAGCCTCAGGGCTATAAACTTGCTTTTTAATATATTATTAATGATAATGGCTCTTAGAGACTGCATAGTCCTAATGCCTTGTTTTCCTCTCAGAAATCTAACCAAAGTAGTGTGCACACATAACACAGTGATATGCTGTAGGTCTACATTTGGTTTTTCAGAGACTCTAGTGTCTCAGCACTACCTGGTGTCTGCACAGGAAGGTGTACTTCATGTTCCCAGTTCACTCCCTCCCTCCCAATGGACAAGGGAACTACATAGGCTCCAGTAGTCTACTATATCACCTAATGCAGATGTTGGATGTGTTTGTTGCTTCAGTTAGACCTGCAGTTGCAGGAAAAAAAAAAAATCTAGGCAATGTACCTATTCAACATCTAGAAAAAATATGTTTGCCTATCTCTCAAATTGTGCACAGAATGGAAAAGTAACATTAATGGACATTAAAGCAGGCTATTGGACCCACCTTAGGTAGGTAAAAAAAAAAAATTATCAAAAATACCCTGTCTGAAGAGTGCCATCAGAGTCACAGGTGGTTCGCAAAGACAGCAGACTGCAGGAGCTTCATTTCCTTTGCAAGCTTCACAGCAAGCTCTGAACATGTTCTTCTGGCCTTTCTACTGACCTCTCATTGACTTAAAGTCTGTCCTTCCCAAGGGCTGCACCCACCCAAAGAGCAGAAGGCTGTGTAGTTTATCCTAAAGTTTTAATGCACTGGTCCCTCCTCCCACCTGACACTGCCCACCTACCCCACCCTAATTGTATTGATGAAAAAAGCTCGAAAATAACCCCTACCCTGTAAGAAAATCAACGGTTTTGCTGTTTAGTCTTCAAGGCTTTTCTAGCCCACCACTTTTTCCTCAGCTTCCCTGTTCATGAGGAAGAGCAGCGAAGCAGCCCTGCTCCTTGCATGTGCTTTGCTTAGCTGTGAGCAGTGATACACAGCTGTTTGATTTAGAAGTGCCTCTAATTACATACAGAAGTATACGTACAGCTGACTTTGGGTTGGTTCGGGTAGTCTTAAGGACTACACTAAAGCAAGGCCAGCCCTCTCACATACATCCCTTTTTCTCAGTGGGTTAGTCCAGCCTAAATGTTACAAGCAGAAGAGCCTGGCTGAAAGTCTTCCATTATCTCTTGAGAGCCGGTGCAATCAGAATATTAACAGCATTACACGGATATTCATCTCATGCTCCGATAGCATTGTTATCTCCCAGCTCTCCGCTGCAGAAACAGGCACTCACGCTCCCGCTCAGCTTCGCACATCAAAGGACAAGCGACAGTGGAACAGCTTTGAACAAAACGCCGCGACCCGGCCCAAGCTCCGAGCCGGCCCGCAGGCGGAGCGCTCCGTTTGCGCGCAGCGGGCGCGGCCCCGAGCGCGGCCGAGGGGCGGCTGCCGGGAGCGCTCTGACTCAGCGCCGCGCTGGGAAAGGAAACGCGCTCCCGGCCAAAACCCCGCCAAGGCCACGCTGCCCTGCTTCGTGCTGCCACAGCAGAAGGGGAAAAGGGCACTGCCAGGGTGGGGGGAAAAAAAAAAAAGAAAAAAAAAAAAAAAACCAAAAAAAACCACGCCACACTTCCACGCTTGGAAGAAAAAACATATAGCATCAATGCACTTGACTCTTTCTTTGACCTCATGCTGACGCTCGCCCTTGCACAATTCAGGAGTGAATAGAGCCACACACCTTCCCTCCCCCAGCAGGGACCTCGGCAGGGCCACAGAATTCCAGGCAGTCCCGGGGACCGCCCTGCCTCCGTGATTTTAGCTTGCGAGGCTGCAGGGGAGGGCAGGGCACGGGAGCCGCACAACACGCACATTCCCCCAAAGACACGTGTGTATATTTGCATATGCAGATAGACACACCGTTGTTTGAAAATTGCTTTTGAAGGCCTCTGAGCCGCCAACGCCACGAGTTCACTCCTTCAGTGTGCTTTAAACAGTTGCCAGAGGTCAGGAATATGAAGTTCTCCTATGTTATTTCAGAAACTCATTTCACTTTTAGACAGGTTTTCGGATGTCCAGCTATGTTTCCTTTACACTAAAGTACAGTATTTTTATATATATGTTATGCAAGCAGACACAGAGACATGACTTTGAAAGCAATAAAAAACAAAACAAAACCTTTAAATGAGAACGACATAACCACACATTTCCTGCTGCCTGCATTTGTTTTACTGAGAAAGCCACTTCTCAGGTCCAGCTAATCAGCATTCATCAGTAAAACAAGATATCACGGAGCAGTGAGAGCCTTAGAGGTGTTTATCTTCCTCTTCTCTGAATCATGAAGCTTTTCAGAGAGTATTTTCACAAGAGAATTGTTCATGAGTATCTTGTAGATCAGCAGTGTGATTCGGGAGCAAGTGCCAAAAAGCAAAAAAGACAACAGAAATGCTGCATTTCTCAGGCTTCTCTAGCCTTTCCCTATCCACTTCAAGATCATTGTGACTTTTAATTTTGTCCCATATCAAAAAGAACAGTTAATAGGTAATGAGAATCTGGAAAGATTTTTGCAATGCTATAAATAGCCAGAGCAGTTCTCTGGCCAGCAAAAGCAGTCCTGTGTTTATACCCAGAGAATGTAGACAGAGAAAGATAATGGTTTGTTTTGTTTGAGGTGGAACGACTTTGGCAGTGAACAGTTGCATTGTTACTAATTTTATGTAGTTAAATATGACAATAAAATCTTCAGAGTACATTTCAAGACACTTACAACACAAACTTACGTATATCTGAAATACAGCTTGTATATGCAATCATCAACACACATGTAGATAGAGCCACAGTGACTAACACTGACAGGGTGCTTCTTTTATTTGCTCAGCTCTGCTGGGGCACACCACTGAACAGTAATGCTCTGAACCTTGTCTTCATACAAGAATCTTGCAGAGCTGGGTTGGATTAGCATCTTGCACATGTTTACACTGGAGTAACGTTACCTTCTCTGTAAGTGTGCTTCTGCATATTGCCCAGTTTCCTCTGCTTCAAACCAGCCCAGCTTCCTCTGCTTCAAACCACTCTTGTTCCAGTCCATTCACCCTTCCATGACTTCTCAGTTCTCCTCCCCCCCCTTACTTTTTTTTTTTTTTTTAAATAGGCTTTGTCAACTCCGCTCTTAAATCTTCCTGTTCATTTGGTTTCAGGGTCATAGCTGAGGTGGTTTAAATTAAACAAAAGAAAAGCCAGGAGTTACAGGTCAGTTGCTTTTAGGTAAGACTCATGAACTCAGAAACAAGGAGTTGCAGCTCAGATAACAGCACACTTCACCACGTAAACTGTGTTGGCTTCCTGAAAGGAAGGGGACACACAGTACCCTCCCTGCAGCTCCAGCACTTCTTGTCATAGTCCCAGCTCTGAGATCCAAGCTCTGCAGTGTGCAGCATGCCTAAGGCCTGCAAAGAACAATTATATAACACTGCAGTACAATATTCTAGAGAAGGCAAGAAAAACACCACCAACCAAACCAGAAGTCAATTGCTGGAAACAGCCAATAATGAAATATCATTCAGCAATTTGGCCCTAAACTGCTGGTGTTGGGAGACAGCACCTGCTCTCTAGTGCTGTGCCTTTCCTGCCCCAGAGGGGCTGTGCAAACCCCCTGCTTCCCAGTCCAATCCTAGGCACATACTATGGATCCAGACTTGGAGATCAGGTGCCCTCTATCCCCTCCTCACTTCCACCCGCCAAGCCACACATGGTAATCTGCTACACAAGCAGAGAACTGGCATCAGACTAACATAATTCAGGGGCTAATCTAAAGCAGTGTCATAACTTAATATTTAGACTCAATTCTCTTAATCCATTCTATAAACAGGAACATAAGCTATACATTGCCTTGATAAGTGTGTACGCACACAGCAGTCTGTATAGCTCTTGAAATGTATATTCAGGAATGCATAGCCTGATTAGCTAGAGTGCCCCTAGTTAGAAAGCTGTACCAGCCAACCTCACTGGTTAACTTCGCAGGAAGACATGGCACATCAGTTGAGGAATAGCATCAGGTTAATGTAGCTGTAACTGTTTCTCCCCAAAGCTACCATGACCTGCACTGTACCACGTGGATATCAGCTGCCAGGTAGCTGAACAAGAACTCTGAGCTTCACTTCCAAGACTGGACACACCCATGTGCTGGCAGGCTGATGTGGGTAAAGTACATGCAGATAAATTCTCCATAAGGCTCTCCTAGTGTAAATGGTGAAGGGCACTTGACAAAATAAGTAAAATAAAGTAACATGACTAAAAAAAATCTTTAGCTTCATAAGGGATTAGGGTTCATTAAATCTTATCTGGAACAGTTTAAGGCATCCATTACTTGTACATATGCCACCACATATTCAAACTCATTTCCCACAACTCAGAAGTACAATAAGACAAAACCCATGTTTTGCTTTTGTTAAACTGGCTGAGATGCCACTATGAAAATAAAAAGCTAAGAAAAAGAATAATCAAAAATCACAGTTGGTGGCTAAAATTTAATTTAGGTTTCCAAATGGAGGTCCAGAATATGACCTAGGTTTGAAGGAAAAAAAAAAAAAAAAAGGGAGGGGGGGGGAAGCTCTGGAGAATAAATTTTTTGTTTGAGGAATCTTTAACTGAATATTTTTCTTCGGTTTTGACAGGCCACAAAGTTGAGCCCCAAATTACTCCTTCATTAAGCCTTACATCAACAGCAATTTTACTTTTACTCTAGGATTTCTAGTTTGTTATACTGCTAGGGATGACAAAGCAGGTCAGAAGGCACCAAGGGCAGCACATGCTAGACATAATACACCCTTGGCTAGAAACTGCCATAAATTTAAGTAACAGTCACACACCAATGTTCAATAAAAACTTTGTTTCGACATCAGAAAGTACAATACTAAACTAAAATGACTTTCAAACAAAGCCATGCGCTGCAGACACTACCACCGTAGCTCATATGATGGGTAAAGGTCACACAAAATTTTACAGTGGTTTCATCCATTTTGTGCTGAAGTAACACCTCTTTGAAGGCCAGTTAATTATAACAGGATTTGACAAGATAAAAAAAAGGACAGAAGACAACTGTGCGAGCATAAAACAATTTAATCCAAACACCACCCACCTACACACTGCAGAGAAACCTGTGTAGACAAGAACTCATGGAGCCAGATCTCAAGTAGAAGGCTGGGACAATAAGCCAGTTTAGAACAAATCTGACTCCATCCACTTATTTTAGCTCCAAACTAACATTGTGTGTGACCAGTTCATTACTGCATGCTGGTTTTAGTTCACTGTTTTTCAGAGTTAATGTGAAATGGAAAGATTCTCCCACAAGCCCAGTAGCCATCTGGTGCTATCGCTGTACTTCATGAAAAATTCATTGCCTTTTTATCATAGTCAGCTATTTCAGCGATTGTAGTGATTTATGTTTCTAAGCAGAATATTTTATTCACTACTGATGTTTTCAAATCTGCTTCAGCATCACAGTTCAACAGATTATGTTCTTTCTGGCTTCATCCTGGGGATTTCTAGCAGCCTTGAAGGCAGCAGAAGCTGTAAAAAAAGTAGTTTTAGTAATAGATTTATAAAATGGACGTCACAGTGTCGTCTGTTTTCCCAAGCTAAATAAAGCTAAACTCAGTGCCAGTGAAACATGCTCAAGCACTAAGAGCCGCATTACAGCTCCAAGCTCTCGTTTATCTCCATTCATCTCCAACAGAGCTATCTGTCAAGTCACACACAACTGAGTTATTCATTCTAGCTCAGAGAAATTTTATATTTTTCCTTCATGCTCTACTTGCAGGAGATTCTGCGACCAGAAGTACTTCAGCGGGCTGTACAGAGAGCAAAACCAAGCTAGGGTGCTTAGGTTTAGCACAGGTTAAACCCCTCCTCCTGAGTGCTGAGAGAGGCATCAGCAGGGCAGTAATTGCTTCCTGGAATGGCAACCAGTCATCAGGAGCTCGGCTGTAACACCTACTTTGATCCTGCCCCGCACCACCCCAGTAGGAGCTGCCTGTGCTGTGGCTTCTGAAGCCCTTAAAATTGTGCTTTTTCTTCCCTCCTTCTCCAAGCTAACACGATTAAGGCCAAAAGAATTCAGATAATACAGCCCAGCAATTCCTTTAATCAGAACGAATGCTTGGGAGAATTGGCAACACCTGAAGAGTGGGTGTGGAATACACCTCCAACAATTCAATACACAACACGCTGAATAGGAAATAGCTACTAAAACTGAAAAGGAAGAGAGTGAATATTCATAAGTTCTCATCAAAAATAAAATCACCTTTAGCCGTCCCTTTACATACCCGCAAATACTTTACCAGCCCACATAATACTTCTGTCTCAAGCACTGCAAGTTATCTCAGCCCTTGGTAATCAAATATGCTGTCAGGGTACTATTTCTGAGTTTTAATCTTAAAAATACTGCCTTTACTCAAGCAAACTCCGAAGCAAGTGTTTACTTTGTTAGTTTTGAAAAAAAAACTAAACTCAGCCCTGTATGACTTGATGTCACAAAAGCATACCAAAAGCAGAGGGTTTAAGGAAACACAAACAATAATAAAAAGTGTTAGAGGAAGCAACAAGGTCTTCTTTTGGTACAGAGTCAAAAAAAGCAATTTTATGGAAAACGTTGTTCTGTTGCTGAATGGGCTGGGGGATCTTGGTGCTAACAGAAGCAGAAAAGGCCTTTACCAGCAAGTTTTGATCTCGGGCCTTGCTGGTTCCTCTGCCCAATGGGAGAGCAGACTAAACATTGCTCTGGTCCTATGGGCTCATGTGACAAACGGTAAGTGAGACTGTTGGGCAGCACCTCTGAGATGCCAACCTCAATTGCCTTTAAGAGGTCATGGCACTTTAGGAGGGCCCAATTACTTCAGAAATGCAAAAAGGTCAGATTCCTCTTCAAGGAGGATTATCTTGGGAAACCACAGACTTAATCACAGTCCCTGGAAAGACTGTGGAGCAAATCTTCAAAGCCATTTCTAAGCACAGTAAAAATGAGAAGATCATGGAGAACTGGCAATGGGGAGTTACCAAAAGGAAACAGTGCTCAACTAATTTGATCTCCTATGAAGAAGTTGACTTTGAACAAAAAGTGGTAGATATCTTTTAGCTTGGCTCTCCCAAAGCTTTCTCAATAGTCTCCCCTCAGTATCTACACCAGCCAAGTCAGAAGTATGGGATGGGTCGTTGGCATATAAAGAAAGTAGATAACTGATTTATAAGGACCATTAATTTGTACTGAAAGAGTCAGTCATCAGAAGTCCTTGAGTCTCATGGGAAGAGGTCAAAATAAAGATGACCAAATACTAGCCCAGGCTGCCCTTTGTATCATCTCAATCCTTTGAGATTACAGAATATTTGTGATTAGAAGGGATATCTGGAGATAATTTTGTCCAAAGCCCCTGCCAAGGTAGGGTCACCTAGAGCAGGTTACAAGGGAATGCATCCAGGCGAGTTATGAATACCTCCAGAAAAAGAAACTCCATAACCTCACTGGGCAGACTTTTTCCAGGGCTCTGCCATCCTCAATACATACATTCTTTCTCATATTAAAGTGAAACTTCTTGTTGTATTTTAGAGATATTCACAATTGACTGGGCAAGGGTCTGAGCAGCTGTACCCAACTTCAGAGCTGGCTGTGCTTTTGGGAACTGTGATGTGCATCCTGCAAGAGTTTGAGTCAAGGATCATGAATCCCGAGATCCAGGCTTTTCTTGTCCAAAGATCAAGAAGATACCCCAGCACAACCTCACATCTCACATGAAGTTTCTTTCACCTTAAGAAGGGAAGAAATAACTTGAAGTAAGACTTTCAGAGGCACTCTGTTCTCTCTACTTCTTGTTTACTATTTGAGATAAACTCCAGTGTGTTGGAGATTTTAAGCAGAATCCACAAACATGCAGAAGAGATTATACTGCCAAGTTCTAAAGAGTAAACTGTGCAAACTGCAGAACAGCTTGAACTTTTAGCTTCCCTGCACTGCAGATGATTGCACAGCCAGGCTCTAGTTGCTCTGTCAAGCTGGCTTTGCAGGAAATACCTACACGCCTAAACAAACATTAATAGTCGGAAAGGTAAGAGCTCTCCTGCCCTGTCATTCCAATAAGATCACCCAACAATGCACTTGCAGGCAAGCCAGTCAGTCAAACAAATCATTAACTTGAAGCTTCAAGGAGCATGGAAGAGACTTTCTGCTTTCAGCACAGTTCTTTCCTGATCAGGGCAGAAAGAGTCCATGGCCTCTCTACACAGCAGCAACCTTCACACAATAACATTACTGCCAACTGCAATGGCATTGCACAGGTGGCTGTTTTAGTTATTGCTTTAGGCTGCTGATAAATCATTTCCCAGGGGAGGGACTGCAGACACTGCACCTGCATGAATTCTCACAGACTACTAACACCTCTTTCTGAAGTCAGAAGCATTAGCACAGAAGTGAACATCAACAGAAGTAGAAGAAAAATCCCATTTTTTTCCTGTACATCCTCTGGAACTATCTTACCCTCTCCAGTCACCAAGACAAAACCTATGAGTAAAGAGGCTTTGGCATGTTTGTCTAAGGCATTTCAATTTTGTGGTAAAAAAATAACAACCCCCAAAAAACAATATAATATCCAAATAATTTTATTCCTATTAGAATGGGTCTGATTTAGAGGTCAGCAGTAGGAAACCTCAGAAGGCAGAGTAGCCCCCACGTTTTGTTTCATTACCAGTATGGTATATGATGGAACCAGTATGTTCCATCCCAGTTCTGAAGGATGGTTGTCTTACATGACTCCATATAGCACACCAGCATGCGCTCACTGCTCTCTTCTTCCCATTCTCCATCATCCTGTATTCCTCCAACTCCTAGTCATCTTATTGAAATTACAAGGCTGGGTATTGACATTTTGGTCTGTGTTTGCACGGCCCTTTGCACAATGGTGTGCAGGTCCGTAAGTAAGTCTTAAGTACAATGTTCATACAAATCAGACCAGTTACATCAACTAACTGGAAGAGTGCTGGTCCTGTTACAAGTTCTAATATACTTGCTGTCTCAATTCTAAGAACAAAGACACTTATGATAACATGAATTGCAATAAAATCATATTCCCACACTCTGCACCTGAATTTCTCTCTCAAAAAAAGGCAGTTTGTCTTCAAAAAGTGAAACAAAACACTGTCAGTGGCCAACCAAGAACAAGGGATTCCAGTAAAAAAACCCTCCCAAGGAAAACTAATCCTAGCCTTCATGAGCCTGAGAGTCCTGTCTCCATCAGCGCCAACCATGGTGGTTTATTAGTATTCCCAGTGCTTGACAAGTTTGGTTAATAGCCTAAAGCTCCATCTGTGATAGGCAGCATTTATTTAACAAGGAGATAGCCCACAGGCTTCAGTGGATTGCTTATTTCTGCTCATGCTGTAGCAGGCCCACAGACTTAATACAGATGGAAGGAAGGAGATAGGATGTGGTTCTCCTCAGCTTACACAGGAGAGTCTTTCTGCTAAGAGGGCATAGAATAAGAATCTGAGTCAACATCTGCTGAATGTGGTGGAAAGGCTCCCATCCTTTTCTTCCCACTGTTTTTCTACTCATCTCCATTTCCAATTCAAAGCTTTATGCAAGCATATGTAAGTAAATAAAATACATTTTTTTGGCCACTTATATTAAATCAACCCAGAAGTTCAGTTTTTGCTTCTTCAGTTTAGTTCAATCTGTTATCATATTGCTCTGGTTGGGAAAAATCAGTTAAGTAGTTTTTTTGCTTGCTGTAGGTAGATATTTCTGGCATCTAGCTCATTTCTAAAAAGAATGTTTTTCAGACAACACCCCCTCTGCACACACAATTTGTTCATAATATATTTCTAAGTTTGTCACAAGAAAGCATCTTCCAGTGGAATAAATTTAAACTTTCACTTTGAAAGGATCTTAGCTAAATTGAGAGTGTGCACAAAAAGATAAATATAGGTTTTAAGATAAACACATTCCTACTAGAACATTCAATCACAGTGTTACTGTAGTAACAGTCATACATACTTTCACCCCTCCTCACAGCTGAGGGAAAATAAGAGCTGGATGACTGTCAGGCAAGTGCTGAAGCAAAGATCTCGGATCACATCCAAAAAGTGGTCACATCAGCTGAGGTGGCATCAAGAAGTGTGACTGATATTTCAATAACTCACTTTGGTTTTCATTAAGCAAGGAATGCTGATTAACATAAATCAACTGCCAGGTTTAGCCAGCTAAGCTACTCCAGAATCATTTCCTCAGCCTAGAGCTTCCCCTGCACACAGTGCTGCATCAGGCAGAGCAAGTAGCAGTCCAGGGCTCTTGCTACAAGGAGTCCAGAGCACTTCCAGATATAAAGAAAAGACAGATTTCCTCAGAATTCAACTTAATTTCAGCAACAAAGACTATAAACTATTACCTGTCCAACTGAAGCAAACTAACTAAAATTAACTATTTTAATTAACACTGACCGAGGAAGAGTGCAAAACCCACAATTTTCCTAAAATTCCAGCTTCATTACTTAGTTTTGCTCAGGCTCCTTACAGGCCCCATTTGGCTTTGAAACATGCAGTGCTTGGCCTATGTAGAGCAGACCTGGGCTGTTACAGCTGCCTGACCTGGTCCTGTGATACTGATGAAAGGACTTTGCCTCGTTGTACCCTGGCATGTGCCACACCGTATACAGTATTGGGGCAAAGTGCCCCTCGTTTCCTCCCGGATGTGCCAAAGTCACCCCAAGCACATTCCAGAGTGTAATAACAGACTTGGTCAACACATGAGCCTTGTGGACAAGTCCACTGTGCACAGCCAAGAAGGCATGTGGTGGTAGTAGTAGTAGAGCAATAACATCAAGGCAGCAACACATTGAGGAAGCAAGTCTTTGTAGTCACCATGGAATATGACAGGTTAAGGATGCTGGAAGGAAAGAGAACGTTTTAGGCACTGGCAATAACTTTTCCATACATGCAAGCAGCTAAAGCAGCGCTAACAAATGCGCCAGCATTGGTGCCATATGCCTTCACAAGCCTCAGAAGGAAAGAGGCTTCCAGATAAGCATCTTGTTTCAAGCAGAAGTGACAATCTTCCCTTTGAAATTAATATTTTCTAACTGATTATCCCCATTAGTTTATATGATCAGATTCAGATTAGGTAGGATGGGAAAGACCCACTAAGATCACAGACATACCCAAGGTAGACTAGTAGAACTGGAAGATCCTTCCTTACCTGCAACTTCATGTTATGAGTAAAGGGGTTTTTATTGTGGTATAATGCTTTAACTTCACTTACCTCCCCAGCAAAATTATACCAGCACAAGCATTTTTGTTTGCTGCGATCACATCGACAACACCGGTACACGTAAAAAAAATGCCAAAGTGTCATTCTGCGCCAATGCTTTGCCAGCTGAAATTTCACAGACGGAAGCACAAAGTCCAGCATGTAAGAGATATAACTACGTCCTTGTTAGATCTTCCTTCTTAATACCCACTACCCCCATCAGAGAATGATTGCTGCAGAAAAGACCACAAAAAGAACAGGTGTATGAAATACTAACAGTGCAACAATAAGACAAACAGCTGGGGACAGCAAGCAGGCAAGTCTCCCATGAGAAGGAGTGAGGGAGCTATTCCCAAAGGCACTGCTGATCCCTTACATTTGATCTTATCCCCCATATCACAATCCACGCATTGTTTTTTGGCAAGATGACAGGTAGATGGAGAGCAATTCAACTTCTCTGTCAGTGGGATGGTTTGGCATGGCACAAGAGGCACGTATCCTCACAACTACAAAGTCAGAGGGCTTATCAGAACCACCCTGTTTGCTTAACGAAGTGACGTAAGCCACACAACCACGCAAGCACAGCCTTTGTTCTTTCCTCCAGCTATCCCTGTTTTTCCTCAATGCCCTCCCACTAATTTCAAGTCTAGCCCAGTAGTCTGTAAACCTTAAAAGCAGGTACTACATCTTTTTAATGTCCAGGTGTGTTCTGAGTAGGCACCAAGGGTAGCTAATCATAATAAACCTGAATTCAATTGTTGACAACTAGAATGTCCCTAGAAACACCATCTATATATACACACACATATATGTGTTGTTTACTATTAATAAATTCTGTTTTAGGAGGCTGAGCGTATTAAAGAAATGATCGTGCCTTACAAAAAATATATTAACATCTACTTATAACAGTAGATGGTATAATTAACAGATTACCATAAGTTCAACTCTTAATAGAGATGATTTATAGATAAAAGGTGAAGCTTCCTACTGAGCTGCTTAAGACATGATACTCGTAACAGGATTATGTCAGTCAATTACAAGGAGGATAAATTCCTGATTTCTGAAGTGTGACAGAAAAAACAATTACCTCATAGGTAATAGGTAAAAACAGACTAGGCAGAACACAAGATATTTACCTGTACACCAAAAGACACACCATTAAGGTAAGGAGAATCATACCAGTTCTTTTTATTATTATTTTCTATCTCAGCAGACTTGTTTTCAGAAATTTCAAGATCTTTTGTCATTCCACTACCCAAACAGACACAAAAATCACAATGGAGTCAGCCAGATTTAAAGGCAAACCACATTCCTCAGCTAAGACTCTTTTTACTTTAGATAATACAGCAGAACATCACTTTTTTTTTTCCCCTAAATAAATATATATATATATATATATATATATAATTAAAAACTAAAAATAAATTTAGAAAAGGCAAGGCTGGGCAAAAGTCTATGAGGGACCAAATATGAGTTGCGATTGTTTGTATTTATAAAACAATGAATACATTACTACTATTTTCTTTTATTAGCCCAGGTGTCTGGCCTGAAACAGGCAGCACCACAGAAGGGAAGTGGGTGAGCCCAAGCTGACTGGGCAGGAGGTAGAGGGATGCTAGAGGGGTGGCAGACAATTCCCCCAGCCAGCAGCACTGCCAGGGAAGCTAAGGAACAGGCAAGCAATGGGGACAGCCCAAGCTCCTAGTGCTGTCACAACAAGTTGTTAGTTTAGAAGAGAATGAAGAAGCTGAAACTTCCTTAAGTACACACCCACGCATCTTTAAACCCTAATAAATCCATGCACAGGAAGTGAGAGGATGGTTTGCCAGGAAAGAGGGAGCTCCTCTACGTGTGTTCCAGTTTATGCAGTCACCAGATAGAGGACTCAGCTGTGAGTAATCAGTTCCCATGGGTCAGATGTGACCAGCAAGACAGACAGATGATCTCCCTCTGCCAGAGCACCTCCTCATGCTGGAGTGAGAGCACCCAAAGCACTCACACCACCTGGAAGTGACACCTCACAGGCAGCTGTTTGACCTGTCCAGAAACCCAGACGCAGCGGCCTTTTGGTACATGGCTCTTTTCCAGCCCCAGGAGCAGCCCCTTGCCTCATGGGCTGCCCCTCCAGCTGGGGAAGGAAGAGAATGGCAAAGCTCTGGTGCCAGGGGAGATCAATTGCACCCTCCGCTCCTCTATCACTAGGTAATCTAATTACTAATCAAAAATTTGACAGAGTAACAGTAGCCAACACTGTCATAACTGCATCTTTTAAAGAGTAATTTATATCCATCTCAAAAGAAGCTATAGCTCACCTCCATCTGAAAGGAAAATAAACACCATCTGAGCTAAACAAATAATGTCTCACTTCAAACATTCAATTTAAAAACTTAAGGAAACTGGAAGTAAAAATGACATTTTGCTTTGTTCTCACCATAAGCTTTCATACACATTTAAAATTTCTAGCCAAGAACTGAGCTGAAGCTGTCAGTAGACAACATCTACTAGATTTTACAAATATCACTTCAGCAACAGAATATGAAATCAGATGAAAAATAATTTCACATCAGAATTTAAGCTGCAATATTACTTAATACTGAAGTCAAGTATTGTGTATGTTGAACAACCCTATATTAATTGAAGACAAAAGCTTTAAGAGAAAGTGCCTAGCAATGAGTTAAGACAGCATGACATTTCTAAGGCATTATATTTTTTCCTAACAGAGTAGGTGGGGGAACAAGAAAGGGGGAAGGAACAGCCATCGGCGCAACTAAGATCAAGGTCTGCATTCCTTACAGACATCAAGAAACAGCCAGTCACAGGCTGAGGTACCACAGTATGACCTCAGAACAGACAGTTCCTTGGCCTCAACCACCATGATGTCTCCAAGATTTATTTGCTAGCCTTCAGAAGAGGATCAGGTTCTCAATCCTTCTGCCCTTGAAGGTTAGGAACAAAAATCCCTAAAATAACCAACCCCCCCCAAAAAGAACAAAACCCCACAACTAAACCTCTACACCAAAACCCAAAAAATTCCTTAAGTAAAAAAAAATAATAATAATAAAAAATCCAACTTTTTGAGTCATAACATCTTTTTATTGACCTCACAAACTTCAGAAATTTTAAAACATAATAGGTGATTTTGAGCTCTGATTTTACCCTTTTTACTTTCAAGACAATTATTTAGAAGCTAAAAAGTTGCTTATAACACACTAACCTACAAAATTCCTTCTGTTTTTAGAAACAAGCTCATATTCTGATCAATGTATCAGAGAGAAAATTACCATAAATAAGTACAGCAATTGTACATCTGAAGTTTTCAGAAATGTAGAATATTTGCTTTGAGACTGAAAAAATTGCCACCAGTACACTGTGCAGTGATATAAGAGAAAAAAAATCAAAACAGTATTCAAAAGAAACTTTAAGATTAAGACAGACACTGTTAAGAACTAAGGTTCACTTCCTACTTCTGCTTAAAACAATTCCAGCTCATTACTTCCATGATGACAGCCAGTGAGACCAAAGATATCTGTCTAGGTAACGTGTTTTTTCAGTTTTTACAAAGAAACACTTCACTGAATTTGGTTTTGTGCACGTTGTTACTACTTTGCAAATATCAAGGCCCTGGTTTCATGATCCAGAACTCTCCTTCGGCAGCAAGGGCGCTAGTTTTAGGTACTCCCACCATTCAGCCCTATCTTCTCTGCACGACTCCCACCAGTTGTGCTGGCATGGAGTGCAGCCAGCTGCAGTCTGAATTGATAAACTGCAAGATAACCCAGGAATTTCACTGAATCCGGATCAGCTCACTGTGAGGGCCACAATACAGCTGCACAGGTATCTGTGCCAACACAGCTACAGCATGCAAATCAACATTTTTATTGAATGCTTCATACCAAAGAGCCAAAGAACCTAGTTGTTTACATTTTTGGAAAACTCTTAAACTCTTCTGCCTCATCGTATGCATATTCACGAGTCAGAGAGTCCATTTATAAAATAAAATCTAATCTAGCCTTAATACTGAGTTTAAGAAATAAATACGTCATAATCCAAAGATTGAATAAACCTCCCAAATTACTTTTAAAGATCATTAAAACCACTGATAAGGAAATGCTAATACTGGAAATAACTTTCTTAAAAATGGCAAACTTGGGTTACAGGAAGGCCTTTATCCAGATGATATTCCCTGGGAGAAGCAGCACTCCATTGGATTATATCCCTTTCGCTTCATCACAGTGAAGAAATTTTGAGACTGTTAATACTTGGAAGCCACAGACAAGTTTGTAAGAAGAGACACTGAAGTGGTTTGCCACAAAAAGACCACACACCACAAAAAGACCCATGACAAAGCGCAGAAATGGCACTGTGTTGTGTTGAAGCACTAGGAAAAGGCATTGAGTGCACACTGCCCAGACCAGACCTCTCCACATGCCCTGGACAGGCAGTGAGTAAGAACAGAGCCATCTCCAGCTCTCTTCCAGAGAATGCAGAACTTGCAGATAAGAACTGTCAGGGTTTCAGTCAGAAGCTGCAGTAGCACCCACCGCTCAGGGTAAGGCTTAACACCGCATTTCCAAAGGAAGAGGTTTGCTCTCCATTGATTATCAGAAGGGCAAAGAGGGAGGGAGGGAGAAGGGAAGGCTGGCTCGCCCCTGGCAGATGCCTCCATCTGAACACCTTCCAAAGTGAGGACAATTCATTGTCATTTGCCAGTAGCCCCCGTACAACAGACTAAGATCTGCAGGGAGCTGGTCTCCAGCCCTGCCCACCGAGGAGCTGGGCAGAAGCATCACACCAGAGACAGAGAGGCCTCAGCAGCGAGTCCCCAGTTCCCACGGGTCGCCTCATCCCAGCGCGTTGGAGCCCCTCGGACTCGTGAGTCCACGGGCCGGGCTCTCCCACCGCTCCCGAGGCGCGGCTGCCCCACGGGAGCAGAGGACTTCGGAGCTCAGGCTGCGGCTGCACGCGGCTGCACGGCAAGGCCACGCTCCAGGCACGCACGGGACCGCCACCAGAGCTGGGCCCTGCTGAGGAAAGGCAGGACAGCCTGGCGATGCTGGTGTTACCCGGGCTATACCCTGGGAAAGGGCAGCACCTCCAGCCCCGGCACCCAGAGGCAGGCACTTCCTGAGGGTCCCTACTCCCCCCATTTTCCCTGGAGGAAAGCATACACTCATTCGTAACCAAAGCCTGCCCAAACACCTGCCAGCCAAACTGTCGCCAGTGAAAGTATCCAAAAAAAGAATCATAAGGAAGAGTCACTTTTTTTTTTTCCCCACAATAACTCCAGCAAAAGCCAGATCATTTCACCAAACCAGCACAAACTGAAAGAGCACCATGATGCCCAGAAAAGTCACGATCAGCCCAAATCACCAGCAGTGATGCCACTCTACCAACAGTTCATGCCAGAGCAGCTCTAATCCCTTTCCCCAGGAGAGGCTAAGAGCAGCATGGAATATTTTGGAGCTCACAAGTCAGATGAAGCCTCTGGCAGGTAGCATTGCTCTGCAGGCCAGAAACACCTACACTGACAATCTCCAGCTCTAGACACCCTGACAGCTGACCAAAGAAGGGCAGCAAAAAGCTCTTTAAACACAGCAACAACAAATTAGTCACTACACTCCCCATTAAAATATTTCTCAAGAGATCCTACCCTGGTTTTGCATTCCTTACAGAAGAGTAGCAAGGTCACTGGAATACTCTCAGTGTTCTCTTTGAGTTTTAAAAGGCAAGAAAAGGGAGAAAATTCAGCAGTCTGCTTGGATATGGGATTATTTGATCTGCACCAGGATTTAAATCGAGCTTTTCAGAGTCACAGTACAGTACATGGATGGAAATTCATTAGAGTCCAATCACTGCAGGGGATGAGTCTGAGGCGTAAGGAGGAGTACAAAATTGGATCCTGCTTCACAGGTGACCTGCTGTTGGCACTGAAACAGCCTTGAACTGCCCAGAACACACTGTCTGGGGGAGTCCCACCACAGAGCTGAGTAAGGCAGACTCACAGAACTCAAGCCATGTTAGAGTTTGCTAAAAGGAGGGTTTCTAGGTGCCAGCAGCAAGCTCTGGCTTCACAACAGAGCTTAGCACCTCCAGCATAACAAAAAAAAGAAGCTCTCCTGTGCTTGCCACCAAGCTCACCACCAGACCTGGTCCAGCTTGCATCCATGGAGCTTTATTGCTGAACTAAATGGCTTGGTAGAAAGAGTACAACTGTAGCTCACTCTGAGCAACGAACAAACCAACCCCTACAAAAAAAAGCCCCAAAACAACAACAACAAAAAAACACCCCCTCACCCCCCCAAAAAAACCCTCACCAAAAATGAAAAATGCCACAGCAAACCCCACATCCCTCACTCTACAAAATCTTACTATTATCAAACAAATCTTAGAATCACTTGTTGGCTGAAGGGCTTTTTGGCCTTTTTTTTTTTTTTTAATGTTGGGGTTTTTTGGATTTTGTTTCTTCTATTGGGGGGAGGAGGGAGGGTTATAGTTGTTGTTTTAACAATAGTTCCTAAACATGGTCACATCTTTTTGCAGACTGTATTTTTTTGGACTGGTTTAAGTCTTTGCTCCCACATCTCTACTTTCCATTTTGTAATAATTAAAACATGTTAAAAAAAATTAAAATCAATGGCTTAACAATATCCACATTAGATGGATGAGATGAAAGCTTGCTGGGGTCCAATCCTAAGAACAGGAAAACTCCTAACCACTCTATTCGCAGTATCAAAATACCGCCTTGTTGGTCTTCTGCAGGAGTATAACCCCTGCACCACTCTCCTCTTCTTCAGAGCTGAAAACTCTTTGAATGCCAGCACAACAACTTACTAGTGCTGAATTCTCTATGCTATGCATTATTAATTCATTGCCCCAGGCCTGAGAAGCAATAGGTAAAGGCTTTCTAAGCACATCTGCAGTGGGAGAGAGAAGGCGGAGCTAACAGGAACAATGCAGGTTTCCAGCAGGAGTCTCAGCTCCAGTTTCGATGTCTTCACAGCCCAGTTTAATCCACACAATACACAGAGTGAACAGGATGTTTAGGGAAGCAGATAATATCTGCTTTGGAGATTATGTACAGTTATTTTCTCACTAGAGATAACTGATAGGATGTCATAGCACCTGGTCTCACATCAGAGATAAGCCCACAGGAGGTACACCCTCACCGTGCTTTCACATGATGATAGGATGATTTAGGGGATGCAGAAATCCCCATAAGCATGCACAAGGGCTTTCTTTTAAGATCAAGCAATTGCTTCAACAAAACAAAGTCTCACGCTTTCCCCAAGCCTACAGGAATACACAATATGCTCCGTTTAGTCACTTGCTAAAACCCAAAGCCCATAACACCACACCCTAAAATCTCTACTTTCAAGGTATCTTCCTCCCTCTACCCCAGCTTCCAGCATTTCAGCTGGGTTTCCTAAAGAAATTCATTATATGCAATTCCAGAGTATTATCTCTAGTGGATTTTGAACCTTTTAGGCAACAAGAAGTTTGACCCTTATAGATACTGTAGAAAATACAAAATTATCACAACTTTCACAACGCAGGAACAAGGAAGCCCCTTTTTCATACCTCCTCCAAAGTTAGGGGTTTCTCATCAGAAAGGCTTTCTGCTACTCTTACCTTATTAGACAGAACGAAACCTGGAGGCATACAGCAGGTCATAATGCTCTCTGCTTATGGAGCTCTGTACTCACATCCTATTTCTATGCTCGAGTCAACCCTAAAGACCAGCTAGCAAATTTTCTTCAAGCAACTCCTCTCACCCTTTAGCAATTGCAGGCTGATTGTCAGTAGCCTTTCTGTGGCCACACCAGAGCAATTGCAACTCCCAGCAGGTGCAGAAGCAGGTGCAGATGCTGCTGGACCCAATTACAGTATGAATGAGTTGAGATCTACTTGCATTTTCAAAAAAAAAAAACCCAAAGTTTAATACTTTAAAGCTTTTCTAGATTATTTTCTAGACAGAAGTTTTGTTGCACAATTATACAGCTTTATCTCCCACCCACTGAATTTGATGGAAAAACTACCTTTGCATGCTCAAGGAGCTTTACATAGATACTGTATGAGGAAGTAATTTAGCTTTCAATTTCTCTAACAAGAATATCTGGACTGTGAAATGTAGTCTTCATGATAAATAAAATGTTTCACTGCACTTTGTAAAATAGATACTATTTAATACACTGGTCTTTGTATTTTCCTTCTACAAAGGGTGTTGCCATTGTCCAATGCCCAGAAGGACTGGGGTGGGTTTGCTAAGGCAAAGCACTGCATGAGGCTCTCAGCTGCCATAGATTGACACAAATTTCAGATGGCAGACACCTGCATTTTCTAACAGAGGAGCTGGCACAGATTTGGGGCTATCATTTCAGATATAAATATAGACAGTTGGTGTAAAAGACAGGTGTCTATATTTGAGTTAATCAGCTTATGCTTTCTGTAGAGCAGAGAAACAAGGCACAGCATAGGGTGATTTATCTGACCTCCCTTAGATAGCACTCCTGAACTAATATGAATTACACTCTAGACAAAGATGTTTCTTCCCATGAATTTTAAAAAGACCTAGAGATGCCTAAACTGAAAAAGAATGCTTAATTTTTATAGCTCTAATTTTAAGTAACTTGAATCCTGACTGTTGTGCCTGTATTACACTAAAAACAAACAGCATTTCTTCTGAAAGGATATTATAGATGTGGTAAGCTTCCCATAGGTAAATAAGAGAAAGAAGTCAGGTTGAGTGGAAGAATACTCTAAAATTGACCCTAAGTGCTTGAAGTGAATAAGGATTTTCCAACACAAAGTAGGTAATTATGGCCATCCCAACTGAAAGCGAGATTTGAAAGGAAGGAGTAACAAAAAAGTGTTTTTTTTTTTTTTTTTCCCTTCCTTTTATTTTTTTTCTTTCCACCCCCTCCCCTCCCCCCCCCCCCCCCAAACGCTAGAGGTTTTGTACCCTTTATAAAATTCATTGGGCAAAGAATGACTGAAGGGTATGTCTGGTCTTCTGAGCAGATCAATGCTCCTTGGTGAGGAAGAGTGCTTTGTGCAGGCACATACATGCAGATGAAATGAATGCAAAGGAAGAATAAAGTATTGCAGATTCAAACAGCCAGGTTCTTTACCTCCTGTGCAGAGGCTTAAGTGAATCCATAAGGAAAAAGCCAGAAGTGATTTAGGTCAGACTAAAGCTATCATTAATATCGGATCTCTGTACCAGTTCTGCCTTTAAGAAAACATATACATCAATGCAAGAAGATATTATAACCAGGCAAGCTATGCCCTTAGTTACCCTCAGGATAATTTCAGGGTTATTTAGAAGGGGTGAGCAAACATCAAAAGATTCAATACTTCTTTTGAGACTAGAGCCTGCTCCTTTTTTTTTTTTTTTTTTTTAAATGGTTTAGAAAACAGCCTGGAAATTTTACAAGGTGGTTTTTTGTTTGGGTTTTTTTTTGGTTTGGTTTTTTTTTTTTTTTTTTCGTTTTCCCACAAGATGGACAAAAACCTGCATTTGATTTACTTCAACATCGCCACAGTTAAGAAAATGAACTTTGTTAAGGAGAGGACTTGAAATTATTGACTAAAAAAAAACACAGGAAAAGCATGTTCATCTTTCTGTTCTCTGTACATGTTCAATTTTACAACTGTTACTGCACAGAAGTAGCTCTACTGACACTGATGAGAGCATTTCACTCTCTGTGAGTGAGCTCTGCAAGCTTGTATGATGTGTGTAGGCCTGATTTGCAAATGCTAACTATTCTGACTTAAGAAAAAAATTTCAAAGGTTTCCATTTGGATCTGCAAGTTCAAACCATTTCATTTCACAAACAAAACTAACTTTGAGATGGAAGAAGCAGCAAAACACAATCCTATTTTTTGTTTATTTACATTCCCCTCTAATATATATACATATTTTTATTTTTTGTGGTAAAAGGCAAAATGAATACTCTGTGCCAAGTTTCAGACACGTATGAAATTTCAAGGCTTATGTTATTAAGCTTCTGAAATAAGGATTTATATGTATAAAAGAAGTGCTGACACTTGACATGAACTCTGAGCAGTGGTCATGCCACTAACGAGAGCGTGTTTCCCATGCAATGTGAACAGCCCAGATTACCTTAGCCAAGTAAAATGAAAGATTTAAAACAAAGGAAATAATTTCAAAGAATCATATTTCTGCTGTCATGTTTGCAACTGCACTTGGGTTTAAAAGGTGGGGAAACGTGAATCTATTTATATATTCTCAAGTTACACCCACAACACAGGATCCCAGAGAAATTCTCACCAACAGGGTTTGCAAGAATACAGCAGAAGTGTGTGTAGGTTGATGTGGGTGCCTGGCTGGATTATGTATGTAATCAACATGTAAAGCTCTATAATACTGAAAATAATAAATTGTTGTGAAGGGGTAAGGGTGGAAATGCATTTTACATGGATTATCTGCCCTAGTTCCTGTTCTTATTTTTGGAAAGCAATCAGCTCTTCGTGAGAACTCAGCACCACGCTGAGCCACCCTGGGGCTTTTCATGGCCCAGCCCTTCACTTTGCATTATCATCTGTTAGCAGCCACATCCTGTGCAGACTGATTCATTACAGCCAAGAAAGGCTTCGAGAACAGGAGACCCTCTGAACCCTGAGGTCTGAAATCACACTAACATACTCCTTCTCAGTGCACTATATAAAATAAAGCTACTTTTCCAAAGGCATTTCCACTCATTTTTGTAATTATTCCAAATAAAAGCTTATTTTAAGACAATGTTATTTTAACTCAAGATCTTTGCAAATCACTGTTACTTGAAAACACTCATATGCCTGATTTGGAGACCATATGTTCATCCCAATTTAATTTAGACATAAAACCAAATAATTCTGACCACTTTTGCTTAATAGCTATGGTCAACCTCAAACAACAATCAGATAATCATAAACTGATACAGTTTATGAATATTTGTTTGTTGACGTATATGAAGTACATTATTATTTTCAACTATGGCAATATTTTTGTTTTCTGTGAAGCTGAAGTTCATGCAGTCAGATAATATAGTAGGTTGAACTCGTATTTTTAAACTCTAAAATGAATTACTTTTGAAATAGTATGATTTCCTGATGTGTAACTATTGAACACAAATATGTTGCAAGCCAATTGAAAATCTGAATTAGTATCACACTTTACTACTTTCCATTTCACTGTCTTTCTAAATATCCTAATATCTCACAGCAGTTTTAAGCATGAATTTAAATGTAAGAGCAACTACATGATTCTTGTTTTACACATCGATGAAGAAACTTCAGAGATAAAGTGATCAATGAACAGTGGCTGGGCTGGATGTATTAATCTTCAGTCTTAAACTTCCAGTTTCCTGCATTAACTCATTGACTTGAAATTACATTCTTTGATGTATTTGTTTGAAAGTTGCAATGTACGCCTGAGTCTTTGTACAGAATGTTTTCTGTCTCCTCTCATGATTACAGCAATAGCAGGACATAAGCAAGCTGTATATAAGCCAGTTCTATGACAGAGTGGCAGAAACACAATTGCTGAACCATGTAGAAACACAGTTTGCTGGTACCAGTGCTACCATAGCAAACAGTGAGGGATGTGTATTGATGTGGCAATAGGAGAGCTGTCAGAAAGCATCAGTGTGGGCACAGTCCAGGAATCCCACTTGTCTCCAGTGTAACATGACTGATTACAGCTAAATTACAGTGACTTTAAATGTACAAGTCAATTTTCTAAGCTAATTAAAATCAGGGAGACTAGTACTTCTAAGGTTAGCAAAATTCAGCTCCTATACAAAATACAGCATAATCAAGAAAAATGGAATATATATATATATATATATATATATATGATTAAATTTATTGGCTGGAGTTCAAGGGAAACAGTGCTACTAATAATCCATAGATTGCCATTTTACTGTATCCCTTATAATAGGAATCAAATAGGCAAAAACTGTGTTTGCAGAGATACTGATACGTTTCCCAAAGGATCAAGGTTCTATTAAGAAATTAAATTGACCCACAGGAACACCTCAAGACAACTGAAAACATACATCATAGATATATACATTCAGAAATACTGTGGAGACTTTACACCTATTGTCTGCAAAGTTTTGAAGGCATTTTAGAAGTCATCATGCAACTGGTGTCCAGAACAACAGCAGCCCATGCTTCAACAGCATACAATAATTCTAAGACAAGAGTAGTTCAGCTAATGTTAGAAACAAGAGGATATTTTTAGAAAATTTCCCTCTCTAAGGTCATCTTCAGCCTGCTAAGCCTGCTTTGCAAAATGGCTGGTTTTACCTAAGTATAGGTCTTTCAGTCATGGGTCAACAGTCTTACCTCATCCTCTCCATTCATAAACTCACCATTTTGACACCCACTTCATTGATGTTTTAATATCAAAACAACCTGATAAAGCTTTTAAGGCAAATGGCACTGGAACGGGAAAGGGATGAAAATGTTATGCTCCAAAGGAAATAATCCTAAATTATCATTCATAAACTGATAACAGAAGATAAGCAGTTACAGGGTTGGTGGTATCTCTGGACTATGTGTAGTGTCTGAGGTATCAGGCCTCACACCTTTACTTTGTCTGACCTAAATTCTACCATTCTGGTATTTTTAGAAAGAACCTTGAAATACGGCAGCTTGCGAGCCAGCTAGGAGCCCTCAGCACATTTAACAAGGCTCAACAACCCTGCTGACTTTCTCTTTCGTCAATTGAGATTAATGCAGTGATTAGGTGACTTTCTTAAATGAGGTATTGTTTCATTTCAGCAATAGGAAAGCTAAAGCGTATAAAATAATAAAGATTTTGAACCAATTAAGCAGCCTAAAATCATATCTATTTCCCTAGGGCTCAATATGTCTTGAAAAGCTAGGAAGACCCAAGTTTCAAATCCTCTCTCCCACCACACACCCCACAGCCAACAACTGCACTTGAACTTCTCCTTTCTAACTATTCTGTCATCTTTAGCTCTTAATTCTAGTGGAGCAGCTGTGTAAATATAGCTGGAACTAAGAAACCATAATCTTCAAAGCACAGGGATTATTCTCTCTTACTTTCCTGAGCTGTTTGCAAGCAGGTATTTAGCCTGAAAGTACTGTCTAGCCACCGTGCCTGCTTTTTCGCCTTAGATGTGGGGTTTGCCTTTGAATAAAATCACTGTGTGACTACTCTGTCCCGTAGTGAGCAGGCAGGCAGCATCACATCACCCCCTCGCCCAGAGGCCCTGGGCTCACTCCCAGCCAGCACCAATAGAACAGGACACTGGCAGGGAGGAAACTTAAGTCCTTCATTTGCTGTGTAGGTCTTTTGCCAGCTAGGTCTACAAAACTGCAATTTTCTTCTTTACAGATGGTTTAAGACTGACTAATGCGTTAAAGAAGGGCAAGGTACCAGCTATGTATTGGCCCTTTATTTTGTCCTCAGATAGGCAGGATGGCTGTGAGAGCCCACATGACAACCCCCAGCATCACCCTGCTGTGAAGCCAGGCTGTGTGTTTCCCTTCAGTTTATTCACACAGCTCTGCAGTCTCATACTGCTCCTAAAAATAATCACAGCCTGCAGAGCAGCATGAGGGGCAGGCCTTCACATACCTATGTCAGTCAGGATTTAAAAAAAAAAAAAAAAAGGCTTTCCTCAACCCCCAGACTAAACAAACAACTCCCTACACATCCCTCCCAGCAGCAACAAGGGTTGTTTTGGCTTGGGGACACAAACCTACCAGAGTGGGCTGTTAACTGTGACCCTCGCAAAAGATGAATCACTGAACAGTAAAGTGAAAACACTGATCCTAAAAGCACTGATTCATGCCTAGATTTCTCTCTCAGAAGTTAGGCAGCATTATGAGCACACGTTTGCCAGCCTTCATGCACTGCAATCTGACAGCTGACTCACGACTGCATGTTCATACTAGTGCCCCATATATAGTGGATGCAGGTCGACTATGCTTTCCACATTGTGCCTTACCAAGTCCTTTGTAGCATCAATTTGTAGCATGTAAATCCTTCCTCCATGTCAAGAATGACACCTCTCAACAAGTTTCAGCCAGACACTAATTAACACTCTGTTATTGGTAAACAAGTTATCCAAGATACAGATAACATCCCCCCATGAAGACAAAACTGCCTTCACTCAGACCTGCTGAGGTCCAGAAGGGCTTAGCTAGCCCCCACCTGACTGCTGCCAGCTCCTTGCTGGTCTGTGACCACAAAGTCCTGGGTAATGAACTCCTGCAGGACCAGGGTGCTGGGTCAAAGGCTACAGAAGCACCCAAGTCAGGCTTGGAAGCATGGGCTGGCTGTGGGTATTGCTTTCCACAAAGGATCAATCACATCTCACTGAAACATCAAAATTTGAAGAGCAAAATGTTGGGGTTTTTTGTTTGGTTGGGTTTTTTTTTCTTTTTTCAAATATAAATGCACGTTCACTGTAATGCAACTTTAAAGTGATGTGAGAACATGAAGGAGCCTCATCATCCCACAGTATTTTTCCTAGTTGAAACAGTCCGATGCTAACACACAGCTGTGCAGCTAGAAAATAAAAGACCAGATCCTGAAGGCTGGCTAACTGTGATTGCAGGTGCGTAAATAGCTGAGGCAACGCTATGCAAACTTTCGTAAGCTAAAACAAGTGATAAGATGACAAGACCTTACAGCTTTTCAATCGCACCAATTCAGATGCAATTCCTTACCTCTTTAAAGAAGCAGATTAAGAGTCACCTGAAATCTTGAAGAACACAGTGTTCATACATAGCCCTTTTAGCAAAAAGTATTTTTGATTAAAGATTTGTAACTCCAGCATTGTAACAAAATGACACTTGATTATTCAGCTACTCTAAAGATTTCCTTATATATACCAGTATTTAGGCAAGAACTGATAATTCATCATATGGAAAAAAGTGATTCACAGCTGGCAGGACCTGCCAGGAGGAATTCAATCAGTTCAGATACTGAACACTCTCCTGCAATCATTTTGTCCATAATTGGAAGACTTTTGTCATAGTAATACAAAACAGTTTCAGAGGTACATCAACATTTATATATTCTACTCTGAGAAGTGTCACTGTAAAAGTCCAGCAAAACACTTCTAGTACAGATAGATGCTTAGCTTGAATTTAAAACTCATCCCCCTAGAGTTTTCTACTTCCAAGTCAGTATCAACACAGTAAGAACCATGACATTTTAGAGACAGTACTCTCCACCTTCTCTCACTTTTTCCTCCAGAGTGCAAGAGTACAGATCTGTCAAGTCTTTGTGATTAAAATCATTCACTGCTGTTTTTCTGCATAGAAGAGTTCAGGGAGACTGCCACCAGATAAAACACTAGCATGTTTAATATGCCAAACAAAAGTTTTGGGTTTTTTTTTTTCCAAGCAGTATTCCCAACAGGAGCCTAATGACTACTGAAAATGAAGCAATTAGTATTTGGTATCAGTTTGTTTACCAGGTATAAAGAGCCAGCCTGCCATCTCACTTTCCTCAGCCTAGGAATACAGTGCATCCAATAGGACGGAAAATATTAGCCAGATTATACCAGTTATACACCAAATTCATAGGACTCAACATCACTTTTTCCTCAGGACTAAGAGTAACCTACATTTTGATGTGCCATCAGTTACATAAACAAAAATGAAAATATCGTTTTGGGAGTTTTGAGAGAGAGGATTGGGTATTCTTGTTCAAACTTAGCCATTTTCATTTGCAGGCTAAACAAAAAGTTTTTCTCGTCTATGCCTGGGTCCTGAAACTAATTAGAAGCTTGGGATATCAACACATTTCATTCATTGCTGTACGGGATCTCTTCAGATCCCAGAAGAAAATTCACCCAAGGCTTTACTGCAGATGAATCCCTCAGCTTCAGATACACAAGGCTAAAGACCCTGAATCAAGTACCACCTGAGAGCACATGTGATACATGTCCAACACTGCCTAGTAAGTGTTGCACATAACACAAAATAGGCTCAGCTATATACAAGATGTTTCAAATTATGCAAGAGCCATCACTTTGGAAAAGAACCATGGCAGGAGGTATTTCTTCCACGCATATAAAGACATACCATTGATCCAAAGCTCTCAGTGATACTTCCAAATTCTAATGAAGTGACATTTATAAGCATCACCACATCTCAAGACTTTGGTTATTCAAAACACAAATACTGATTCGAGTAACAGCAGAACTATGTGCACAGAGGTTGCTAAGAACGTACCACTGCAGCACAGGAAGTCAGACACCTTCTCTCTGCAGGCTTGTTTTGAATTGTTTATTGAGGTTTAAGAAGTCATCCACATTTCTATAAATATAGACATTACTTGAGTAAGTGACTTACAATGTCACCAGTGCAGGTACATATATAACCAACATACAAAAGCTCCACTGGAAGCTACTTCAGTTTATTCAAAAAGGACCAAGATGTCATAAAAAAAAAACCAAACAGCTGTCACTTTCAGTTATCGAAGACACTAAAGTGCATTTTTGGTTACCTCTTGGTTGAACAGCTGCTGGTTAAAAAGTTTGATTTTTTTTTTTCAACATAGCTAAATTATATCAATTGACATTCAGGTTCGTAGCTGTCATCCTCCTGATACATGGCAGCAGGCAAGAAAAATGTATTACTTTGCTGGTTGAGAGGAGGAAATTAATTTTGCTATTTTTTACTTACTTTTTTTTTTTTTTTTTTTTTTTTTAATCTGGTATTTCCAACAAAAGTTTAAAGGTAATCTAACATTCTGATGAATTTTTACAGCACCACTAAAGTTAGTCTTAAAAATCCAGGCTCTGCTTTAGCCCTTTTAATTGCTAACCAAGTATCTAAAGAGTCACTCGAAGCTCTGTACCAGTAAGAAACACTACCCTCCCTTTTCTGTCAAGCACTATCCTGCCCAGTTAACACTGTTTGCACACTCTGTAAACAAGAACAGCTTAAAGCATAATTAAAGCAGAACACAGGCCAATCTTGAAAATCTTCTTCCCCCTTTCCCTTCCCCCCCCACCCCCCTGCCCGTCCCCGCCCCTGGTAGTGTCTAATGTTTGAGTGTATAAAGCATTATTACATTCCTAACCACAGAATACTGTAAGAGTCACAACAAAAAAAGCATACGTTGAAAGTGACATAGCAATACCACTTTAATAAAATGGGGTATTTTGGGGAGATACAAGATGTGCTCTACTAATTTTAACTCCATCTTTACTTCACTATGTTATATTGCCAGGAAAGTCACCAGTAGGGCAAAGAATGCTGCACTGGTTAGAAAGACAGCAGCCATGGTTGTTCTTTATAGCTCCTTTACTGCAATTCATTGACTTTTGATACTAGGAGGACATAATACTCACCATTCAGAAATAAATTACTAATTTTGAGTAACAGTTTAAACCTGATTAGCACTGTATAATGATGAATGGCTATTTCTAAAAAATAAAAGCCTTACATACCAAAAAACATGCTATATGTTGGGAAACCACTTTTTCATGCTCCATCATGTTGTTTACAGTTTTCACTTGTCAAAGTCTTTCTTTTACCAACTGAAGAATCCACAGCACTTAAAACTTCAAGTGTTTGAACTGAACATGATTCAATTTTAAAAAGTGCCAAATGAAAAAAACCTACATGTGTAGCCAAGCTTTCATAGAAATCCTCAAACAAGGTAAAAAACCAGGCTCAACAAAATTATGGGTTACTAGCTTCATACATGTTTTTAAAGCTGTATAATGTTCACCTAAGCACTCCACTTACGAGCATTAGAAGTTTAAAAACACAGAACACCTTCAACGCAAATTGCTTGCAGAGGGCACCCTCAAACATATGAGTACAACACTAAGCAGAAAACCCTCGTTTTATTTGGCTATTTAGACATCCATGTCACATATACCCACCCATCCATCCATTTCCTGATAGCATTACATCATCTATTAGGGCTTCTGAAATAATACAGAGCCAAAAAACTCAGAAGAGACTAGTTAAAAAAAAAAAAAAAAAATTCCACAACTGCACTGCCTTCCTGCACGCAGCAAGGTTGTGCAACTGATTGTTTAACGTAACTAAGCTTAACGGCATCCAAACAGGCCTGGGTTTGGAAGCTGTCTTACGTCAAATTTTGACCATGTAACTACTCTAAAATAGAAAGGTCAAAAAAGAGCTCATCTCTTCTTTTTCTGCTGCCTCAACATTTTCCTTCGCTTAATTATCATATCATGTAGTTTCTCCAGTCCCTCTTTAAGTCCGTCTCCAATGATTGCACAGGTAGGCTGCAAATGCCAGGGAGTTGAAGAACTCAGCTCACTCATCGCTAACATTTTCTCGATTTCAGAAAGGGAGAGAGAGTTCCTCAGGTCCTGCTTGTTAGCAATGATAAGGACAGGCACTCCTTGATTCTCGGATATCCTAGTAATCTTATGAAGTTCTGTTTTGGCCTCCTCCATCCTCTCAACGTCGACGGAGTCCACCACAAACACGATGCCATCGGTGCACCTTGTGTACGACTTCCACAGCGGCCTCAGCTTCTCCTGGCCGCCCACATCCCAGAAGTGGAAAGTGACCGTCTTCGAATTGCCTAGCGTCACTTTGATTTTCTCCGTATTAAATCCTTTAGTGGGGACAGTGTTGACGAACTCATTGAACTGCAGTCTGTACAGCACCGTCGTCTTCCCAGCGCAGTCCAGCCCCAGGATGACGATGTGAAAGCTCTGGAAGGAAGGCAGGCTGGAGAGGATCGGCGTCTGGTCCGAGAGTCCATTCCCCATTGCCAGAAGGGAAGGTGACAGCAGGCTGCCACAAGCAGAGGCGGCTCCCGCGGCTGCGCTCGGATCCTGCCAACGACACGAGCGGCGTTACACCCCGCTCCGCCAGCGCCGGGGCTGCGCGGCCGCAACGCGCCGGCCACGGCGCCGCCGCCCCGACTGCGGGGGCGGCCGCGGGCAGCGCGACGCGGAACGCCACACGTCCCCCGCCCCGCCCGGCGGCTGCGGCCGCTCCCGGCACCCGGGCCCCCGCCGCCCCTCGCCGCGCCCCGAGCCTACCGCTGGTCCCTCAGCGCGGGGAGGCGGGCGCTGCCCGCGACCCCATGCCCACGCGCCGCCGCTGCTCCTGCCGCCGCTACCGCTGCTCCTCCCGCTGCTGCTCCTGCCGCCGCTACCGCCGCTGCTCCCGCAACCGCTGCTGCTGCCGCAGCCGCCGCCTCTCCCGCTGCTGCCGCTCCCGCTGGCGCCACCGCCCGCGCGACTCTTCCCTGCATCTGACGGTGGGGGCGGCTACCAAGCGCGCGCCTAGCCCCGCGCGCCCCTCCCCGCGGCCTCCCATTGGCCTCGCCGCGCGCGGGGGGCGGGGACCAAGGCGCGCTCCGCCTCTCCCATTGGCCCGCGGCGCAGGCCACTCGCGGAGAGCTCGAGTCGTACCGTCCGCAGCCGAACGCTTCGGGCCGAGCGCGGCCGGAGGAAGGGGCCGCTCCCCGCCCTGCCTTGAACGGCCCCGCTGCTCCTCCTCCTCCCCGGGAGGCGGAGCCGCTGCCTCACGCGGGCCGCTCGGGGGAAGCCAGCGCGGCCGCGCCCTCCGCCTACGGCAGCCTCTCCGTCCCGCGGCGGGCGGCGGCCACCCCGCGGCGGCGCAGCGCTCCGCCCCTTCTAGGGAGAGCGCGCGCTCGTCGGGCGCGGGCGCTGTCACGCTGGGGCGCCCCCTGCCGGCCCTGGCGCTGCCTCCCCGCGCACCTGCGCCGCTGCCGGGGGCGCGCGGGAGCGGCGCCGTGCGCGCGCAGCCCCGCGCCGCCGAGGGCCCCGGGAGCGCGCTCGGCTCGGGCGGTCTCGGAGGTGCTTCTTAAATGAAAGTATCCTGGGCCCGGCTCTGCGCTCTTGTCGTACGCGCTGTATCTGCCTTTGGCCTGTCCCCCCAAACCGGAGACACAGGCCGGGAGGAGCCGGGAATATCGTAGTGGATGACACCGTTCTGATGGACGCCTGGCGCCCACGGATGGCAGCAGTGCTCGGGTCTGAGTGAACACGCAACGGTACCTGGCTAGGTTGCAAGAAAGGTTTCCCACAGCACAGAGATAAGTTAAGTGATCCTGCATTTTCATATCTCAGGCTGATTTGAGCAGTGAAGGGTTTCCCAGAACGAATTACGAGTGTCTGATAACGCATTTACTACATTTACTATTTCCAGAGCATACAGGTGTTAGAGGAGGCCTGGAGTATTTCTTCTCAGCTCTTCTTGCTGTCGTACCATGGTTCTGTTCCTTCCCACTGCTCTTGTCCCTTACTGCCTTTGCCACTGCAGTTTGCACAGCTGTGGCAATGCAGATGGCTGTGTAGATGTACCCCGGATCAGGGTAAAATAGCACACAGAAGGATCAGAGCAGAGCATACTACAAAAATCTTCATCTATAGCCCTTAGATAAAAATTTAATAAATCAATCTTTATGATAAAAGCATATGTTTAACTGTTAGCCAAAGCTATTGTGCTGCTCTAGTCTTCCAGTCCAAGTGTATGTTTTCCTGTACTCACTATCACAATCATAGAATCATAGAATCATAGAATCATAGAATCATAGAATCATAGAATGGTTTGGGCCGGAAGGGGCTATAATAATCATCTGGTTACAACCCCACTGCTGTGGGCAGCGACACATTTCATTAGACCAGGTGGCTCAGAGCTCCAACCAACCTGGTTGAACACTTCCAGGGATGGGGCACCCACAGCTTCTCTGGGCAACCACCCAATTCTTTGACCAGCTGGGCTTCAGTAAACGAGGAGTGACAATTTCAATGTTAATCTTGCCTTTAAGAATTCTTGATGTGGCTGCCAAAAAGGGTTAATTTACAAGAATATTCAGACAATCATATTTCTTTTTTTTTTTTTAACCCTTTGAAAGCATTATACTATGTATTTTAAATAACAGAGGATTTTATGAAGTAATTTAATAATAAAGGGACATATAATAGCAAAAAAAAAAAAAAATCCACCATGTGCTGTAGGCACCATGTTTCATGCTATTAAAGTGTTAAGATACCCATTGTAGTCCTACTAAAAACAGCAAAATTCTAATTTGCTTACATCTGAGATTAATATTTCACTGCTTTTTTTTTTTTTTTTTTCACTGATCTTTGTTCGTTATTTACATCCTGATCTTGCAGCTGATTCTCTTTGGAGAAAGTGGCCTGTTTGTATAGGAAGGTGATTTTACATCTATGGAAAGGAGGGGTAAGTTACTACCCCTGAGGCCAGCTGGTGAGGTTTCTGATTTGGCAGTATTTTACAGTACTTTTGCATAACATAGAGAACTGCATGGCATACAGTGTAATAGAAAAGCATCTACAGTGACAGGAAAAGTGGGCCTTAATTATTTCATGGATGGTTTTCAGTAATTCAAAATTGGAGGAAACCAGCTAGAAATACCTTGTTAAGGAATATTACTGCAGATAATAGATTTATTCATAAAGCTTGACAAGCTGAAATAAATCAAATTGACCTTTATCTCCACCTACAAAATTAACTATCCCCTATTTTTAATGGAAAAATAAGTCTATTAGATATTACAGTCTCCTAAACCTTCATGCCTGATTGTTACCAAGATCTGTTCAAACTTTAACACAGCTTCCTAATAATACATTTTGCAATTAATTCCATGAGAATGGATATTGGCTAGCTCCTACCCTCATGGAAGGTATTTTGATTTTAAACATAAAATGCATAAGGCTTGTTTTTATCTCTTGTTCTGCTGAAAATACATAATATTTTATTGAAAAGGGAGGGATAAAGAACGGATTTTTTTTCTAAGGTACAGTATATTCAACACAATAGGTGGAGAAGGAATCTCATAAATTATGCATTTCTTTGGAAGAAGAGTTTTATGACATCACGGAGGTCATGTTAAGATTAGACAGAAACTAACATCTTCAACAGCAGGAGCATGCCTTTATTGTAAATATATACATGGCAATAATCCCTACTCTCCAGAAAATGCTTGGACACTCCCTACAGTTAATTTATCACATTTACTTGTTGTAACTTGCTATGAAGTGAATTATGATCTCTCTGGGGCTGAGACTATTTTTCACTGTAAGTCTTCTTTGCACCTTGATCTTAATTAATGCCTGTAGGCACTTCTGCAAAACAGCTATTAAATAACAATCCAAGTGGATCAACTCCTCCCATACACTTCATGCTTCTTTAGAAGTCAAACGTGCAGACTGGGCAGGTGTTATGGAGTAATGGTATCTAAATTAGGGGGAGTGTAGAAGAGTTGACACATTCAACCTCTGATAATTGAAGGTAAGGGTAAAGCAAGGCTTTGATTATCCTGTAGAAGTCTTCAATGAAGGAGTTGTACAGAAAGAAGTGTACTTTTCAAGTGTGGAGTTAAATGGGGGGAGCGGGCTGTTCTTAGATGACAGCTGAAAATAACTGCAAGATACATGTAAGAGGAAACAATGGTGAAAGGCTCCAGCCATGTGCAGAATTTTTAATGCAAAATAAGGAGGTGCCTAATTTCTGTCTTGGGGTAATTTCACATACTGATCCTTTTCTCATTTCCTATCTAATCTCTACAGATCTGAGTTCTTTCTGGTTCAGCATTCATTAGCTCATGAAAACAAGTGCACCTTCAGCTCCTCTAGCTCCTCTGGGCTAAAAACCTTCTCCCCTTTCATGTTTACACAGTTTACCAGTATAAATAGTAATATATTATTTTCTACATAGGTTTCTTACATAGATGCTATAAATATTTTCCACACAGAAGAGGGTAGGAGAAGGGACAAAATCATTGTGTTTCAAGAAAAAGAATCAGTACCTGCATAACATGCAGCTTCATTATGGTAGTTTGGGGGTCTTTTTTTTTTTTTTAATAATTCCTTAATAGCCCAGGGATAATTTTGATTCAGGGCAGGTTTGAGAGGACCAGGGTTCCAATGCTGCAATTATTAACTGCCTCTGAGAAACTTAGATAGTCCTTATTAGGGATATAGACCATGAAATTTGTTGAAGTGTTGCCAAGAAAGAATTGGCATACAGTGAAAAGATAAGATTCTTGGAAATTTTAGTATTATTACCCAGCGGAGACTTAGGTTACCTTTTAATACATGTCACCTTCTTCACTTCGGGAGCTGTCTCACAGTGCCCAGATAACAAAAATGCAAAGGATTATCAAACATCTACTTGCAAGGCTGCGTGCATTCTTCACAAGAAATCATCTTTCATATGGAAATAGCAATTCATGGAAATTTAGCAGTTCAGGAGAGGTTCACTGTAGCAGGACATTAAATCAGAGCTTTCATTAGTGCTGGTCATTTTAAAGTTAAATTTCACTCAAGCAGGTATGACTGTTGTTATACAACCACGTCTAGTGATGCAGTAGATGAGAAATTCCTTCAAAAGCAAAGGTAGTGGGCTTGAATTTCCATGGCCACATAAGTCCAATATTCCTTTTGTTTTTGTTAAATATTATAATTCTGAAGAACAGGCTAATGGCATTTATTATCCAGTTCAATAGCTAATAATTAGAGTTATTTTTAATAGCACCACGTGTTGCGTGTTGCAAATTTGATTCAAATCAAATGAAAAGTGAAACGTCAGACAAATGATCCTGATCTGGCCATATACTGCCAGTGCAGAACTAAAGAACAGTAAAAGTCAAGCAAATATGGGCAAATGCTGAAGGAATCAGCTGCATCGCAGAGCTGAATTAGTTGTCAGACACAAAGGAATGAAGTCATAAGAAGAATGGAATTATTGCAAGGACTGTGCTCTGCCAGCTACAGGTAGCTGGCCTATAGCGATGGGATTCCAACTCCTCATCTACACAAGAGAGATGTGTTAGCAGCCTCAAACTACCAATTACTGCTGCTCCATGTGGAAATCGAGCAGATTTCTCAATGTGTATGAAAGAGAAAATCAGTTGCATTTCAGTACAATGACATGGCAGACCTAGGGTGGGATATGATGTATTAATGTTTGTGTAATAGCAATAATGTTTATTATTATAGTAACCAACTGTAGCTTGGTCGTACATTCAAAAATTGAAGTTACTTCTCTTCAACTGTACCCTAGATCTCAGATTAGAGCTAAAAAAGTACTGCTTTGAATTGTTGTATGGTTCTGAAAGTATTGCTTTGAGTTGTTCCACAGTACATAAAATATTACAGCAGTTTCACCATGAATTTTGAGAACCCCCTTGAATATGAGCAGTAAGAATCAAATAGCTGACATATTGCAACTTTTGCTCTTAAGACTATCTCTTAAATTGATGTGCAAAATGTTTTGCACAAAGAAGTCTTTTATCATCTTGCTATGTCTGCTGAATTCTTTTATGATAACTTACATGCTGCATGAATTACTCTGCTTTGATTATTAAAAAGTAGTTGGTGGTAGAAAGTCTAATTTATTTCCTCAAAATAAATAAGCTTAGAGCAGTAGGAGATGGAGTTGCCGTGTGTTACAATTTAAATTACCACTCTGATTACACCAGTTAATTAAACTTACTGTCATTTCATACATATCTTCACATGAAGTCTAACATCTATGTTTTGCTACTTTCATTTCCATAAATAAACATAATGCCACATAGCAGGCTAACAAACAAAAAGCCTCTTCTTTGATGCCGATAGTCAGACTTTGTTGCATCTTCAATTCTATTCAGGTGTGTTAGCTGAAAGCAAGCTGTACTAACTCATAAAAGTTCTTAGTCACACTGAGCAAGTGTTGGCTCAGGGTAACTGAAATTGCAACCTCCGCCTTCCAAGCTCCGTGAATTTCAGTTGTTTCATCCTCTGATGGGATGGCTGTGATGCTGGTGACTCCATGTCCATGGGAACAGTCTGACCACTTTGTCTACATGTGGCTGTACAAGTAATGTGCCTTCTGTGATAGAGTGAGACAGCAGCAGGGCTGTCCCCAGCAGCATCTTTGTATTACCCACTTGTATCACAAAACTCGCAGCCATGCGATTGTTCATTTAATAGCAGAGTGTAATTAAAAAGGGTTTAGCATAGATCCTCTCTTCATGTTATACAAAGTTTATGGTCATAAAATCCAAACCTGGACATAGGACTTTTTATGGGGCAGTTTTAAGGAGTTTAAAGTGGTGGGGTTGTTGTTGTTGTTGTGTTGTTTTGTTTTGTTTTTTACAGGAACCCCTGGTTTCCACACCCACTTCACTAAGAAGCTGGTGCTAAAAAATCCCCAGCAAATACGTTTATTTAATAAATGGACAAAATACCTCCCAATTTAATCCTTCATTGCATGAGGTAAGACTTCTCCACCATGAGGAAGTCCAGTGTTCAATATGTGATACTACATATGAGCAAGCCTTGGCTTGCATGTTTGCTTCAATAGCTGTATACTGATCAAAGATTTACATTCACCTCAGCCACAGGTTCCCCACCTCCTACCCCAGGTTTGTGACAGCACTTTTGCTTTTGTAGGGGTTTTTTTCCCTCAGGAACTACTGACTCGAGTTATCACACTCTTTTGCTGAAAATGCAGTGCTACTCAATGCTACTGTTTGAAAATCTTACCAGATGAGAGAATGGCTTCCAGTATTTTTTTTCCCCCAGTATTTTTTCCCCCAGAAAATCCATGGGCACTTTAGAGGTGTTTTTTTTGTGGTTGTTTGTTTGTTTGTTTGTTTGTTTTATGCCAGAGTAATTCTAAGCAGTTTAAAATTCTACCAAGCTGAGATTTCAGTATCAGCTGCCATCTTCTCACATTGCTTCCTTTGAAAAGAGTTGCAGAGTTTTTAAATATATACTTTTAATATGATGGGAGCACTTTGCAAGCAGATTATAAGTACTACAGTTACAAATGTAAGAGCAGCATGTTTTATTTTTGCCCCTGTATAGATGGATTTAATATGTGAAGGTATTTTCCCAGCTCCAGAATAATAATGGAAATGTTGGTAGTGTAAGTACTGCTGTTTGAGGTATTGCTAACACAGAGTAACAAGGAGGGAAAGAAAAAACTGCTGTTAAAGATTTTTCTTTTCTAAAGAACTTTACAAACATTGTATATCTATTTAACATGTATAAAGGTGCTGACATTTGCTGGAATTGTAATAGATAGGAAAAAACAAACAGACCTTGGACATCAGAACAAAGAAGGGTTTTCTTTAATAAATTTGTATCTCAGTTGATTTACTGTAGTGGGAAAAAAAAGTTACAAGTTCTGACTGAAGCTTCTGACTAAGTGTTTATAGGACGAAACATTCATTTACACCAGTTATTTCCTAACAATCCATCTTCTTGCAACAGTTACTTATTTAAAAGCTATGCTTTGTTCTTCAGGTGCTGCATATATCCCAAAGGAAGTGCCATGACGGGAAGAAGCACACAGCACTCAGTGCACAGTCAGAGTTACCATATGGTTAATGAAATGCTTAAATGACAAATGTAGTGCACTGAAACCTGCCATGAGAGCATTTCAAAGACAGTCACAAAAGACAAAGCACTGAAGCTCCACTAATTTGCAGGGATTGGCCTGTTCCTGTGGCTGGCTGGAGCAGGGAGCCTGTGCCTGTGTGGTGTGCACAGCTGGCTCTTGGATGTGTTCCCACCATTTTGGCAACAACTGAGAGGTAATGCCCGTCCAATATACAGGGGTCGCTGTGAGAACGAGCAGGCTGTTGATCTGTAATAACTTTGTGTAAATCAAGTTAAGTGCACACCTTGAAGAGGAAATTCAGTTGCTCATGTCTCCTAAAAAGGCACAGCAGCAACAGAAACAGATTTCACAGAGATTACACTGTATGGAAATAAAACTTTATGGGAGATATGCCTAAGCTCCCAGGAGGGCTGTGAAAAATATAAAGTCTGTTTTAGTGTATAATAATGTAGGTAGTACAGTGATAATGTCACACAGTTCCTTGAACCTGGTGCTCAGAGGCAACAGCTAAGAGAAGTCCCCACTGAGACAATGAAATAGACCACAAACAATTTGTTTGATGTTTTCCAACAACTGTTTGGTAATTTATCAGTATTTTAATAACAGGAGCTTGTGAATGCTGCTTATAACTCCTGGTCAGATACAGAACAAATAGTATGGTATATAACTAATCTCTGGCTTTCTGAAAGCATCTCTTTCTTAGGTGAGTGAAAAGAGAGACTTGCTGGCTCCCTAGATAGAGGGGAGGGGGTTATTTTTATTTTTCAAAGAAAGAATTTATTATTAACTTTAGTCAGATAACTGAGCTCAAATGTAGTTATAATATCTTTAATAAGGTAATTAATGGATTAACAGTGTTCCTGAAGAAAAAAACCAAATACATGCTTTAACAGATAAATTAACTTGGTCTTTAAAACCACAGAAGACTGGTAAAGCCTACTGAGCATCTGAGCAGTCCACTGGTCTCATTCTCTGCAGTGCTTGCTTTGCTTCCTGCCAACAGTCTTTCCCAGGCACTTCATTTTAGCTCTATAGTTGTGAGACATTTGTGAGATTTCAAAAACTGAGCCACTGGCTGGATCTTTAACCTCTCTTTTTAGTCAACAGGCATCTGAAGTGCACAGTGAAATACTTAATATGGCACAGCAAAATAAAACAAAAATTTGCACTCAGAATTATATATGACCCAATTCTTTGCTTGCAAAGAAGGTCATAGCTTTGAGTGGCTTTTCATTGGAGACTTCCCAGGCACTAGAGTTTTGAGCTAAGACTTACCTGTGTTTGCCTCTATTCCAACACAACAGCCCTCCCAAGTGTAGCACATGCAAACCCGGATATAGCAGGTCCTACAGCTTTGCCAGCTGTGTGGAAACTGTGTCCAGTCCCTGTGCATGTTTGGATTTTGACCAATACATGAAACTTTTTTTTAAAGCAAGAGGGTGTTAAAAATCAGCTTTCCAGGAGGGAATGGAAAAAGCAAATAGTCTTTTGCTTTGATTTCTGATATGAAAAGTAAACTTCAGTGAACAGAATGTGAATGAGAGCTAAGCATTCTAGATTGGACTTTTTTCAAGCCCAAACAGAGTTGTTTGGCTGCCAATGATAAGAACTACCGAGTTTCAGTGCCTGCAAAGGAGCTCTTTCCCCCCAGGGCCATGGACAGTTTCACCAGCTAGCCTGAACTATGGCATGGTTTCAGTCCCTTCCATTGAGAAATGATGGACATCTTATACTTAAGTACTGGATATTTGTTGCAGTTTCTAAAACTTAAGCCAAATTAAAAAAAAAAAAAAAAAAAAAAAAAAAAGTATTATTCTTCTCAGTTACAATACTTAAGAGTGTAAATGTGAAATCTGAGTCTATTACAGTGTGCTATAGCAAAAGGAAAAACAACCATTATCCTAGGGAGCTCCCAGGTTTGTATTTATGATTAGATGAAAAAGGGAAGAAGAAACAAACCAAAGAGAGGACGATGAAAGAATAAGGTTTCAGGGAAAACAAACACTGTGTGGGTGGGGAGGAGTAATTTCATCTCCTTGCTCAGCTGTAGTCTAGATTTTTTAAATCTTACCAGCTCACAATGTCTTCTTTTTGAGTTAATACTGAATCTCAAAATACTTCAGTGAATGCCAGATTAGGCCTACTGATTGCTAAATATTAAAAGCTAAGTCACTTGAAAATTGATTTGAAAGCTAATCACAGGGGTGCTAGGCAGAAAGCTTTCTTTCACATCCTAGATTTCAATTCTTGGAGAGAAACAACAGTAAACTCACTTTGAAGACCTTATAAAACCTGTCCCTGTGAAATCCATTTTTGCTTTCCTCTCCCAGGGAATATGATTCAAACAAACCACATCATACATTCCGATTCCATAATATTGAAAAATGAAAGCCTTTCAGAGAATTTGGCACAGCTGCTGCCACTAGAATTGTAAACTCACATAAAACCCTGCCAAAATACTAATTTTTAAATGCATACTTTTTTAAGCCTTTTGTTGACATCACAGCATTTTATCAGAATATAGGTTTCACCTTCTCTGGCTCTCATGGCCACACCACACCACTTAGCAGGCTTTAAACAAAGTAAAGAGGACAAAAAAACCAACTTGTGGAGGAACAGATTGTTTAGCTGAGATTTTAGTTGTGTTACTGAACTCCAGTGAATGGTGGCAGTACTGCAAGAGCTGTTGTTAAAGTGCTGCAAGGGTAAGCTCTGCAGTTTTCATCTCTGTGAAGGCCTTCCTCTTCACCTCTCCCACGACTGATCATAGAAGATTTGGAGTCCAGGCAGGACTTTAGGGAGCAGAAGCACCAGTGGAATACTATGAATAGAATCAATTTTTTTTCTAATTTGTTTATTTTAGTCAAGGCCTCTCTACTGCTGGAAAAGAAAAATCCCACAAATAATACCTCCTTATGTAAGGAAAAAATAAGCATGGGCATATTTTAAACAGAAATAATCTATTTAAGGAATCTTCATGCTTTGAAGATTCTGTATTTCAGATCATATACAATAAATATATGATGCCTTCAGCACATGAGTAGATGCAGCCCCAAACTGAATCTTCAGAGGAAGCATGAGAAAGCTTTAAAGAGGACAAATGGTTATATCCCTTCCTCCTGGTTTACTGATAGAAGGCCTCTGAAGCCACAGGTCATTCTGTGAAAGGCAGTTACTAAATCTGAGCGATTCTGCCTGCTGAGGGTCACTTGGAGCCCTGCCCTTCTGCTTAGGGACACCAACATCTGCAACACTCTTTCATCTCAGCACAACTGTAGATTACCAGGGGTTTTAAGTTAGCATCACTGCACTCCCTGTAAAGCATTCATCTTTGAGTCCTTGCTGAGGATTGATTGAAGGCACAGAAATCTGGCACATAAAACATATATGTGTTTCTGTTTTTCAGACCTGTGATTAAGTCAGAGTTGAGATAAAACAATATCCATTAGCAGTCACCACAGAGGCCCTAACTCCAAGCTTTCACTGGGCCAGAGTGATGAAATTAGTGTGAAGCCAATAGCAGCAGCCAGCAGCCAGTTGTTGAAGAATGGAGACATTTAAATGCAAAACCAAAGTTTCAAAATTAACAAGAAATTAGGTAATCTTCATCCCTCCATCTGTAGGCAAGTGAGCACTTTTTGTTTCTCTCAGTTCATACCCTTGACTGTGGACAGGACTCCTCATGCACAGCCTCTGGATTGAAGCCTTGTCAGTGGATGTCTGTTACCCAGTGTAATTCAGTAATAATGAAAGAAACATCCAATACATTATCAACAGTCACAGTCCTTAAATCAACCACAAAACAACAATTGCCAGAAACAAAATGAGCTGTACTTCAGAGAGGCCTCACGTCTTTAACAACAGCAGCAGAAAAGTTTCAGGACATGGGAAATCAGACAAGATGCCATCCCTTTTAAAAGCAAATCTTTTCATTCTCCAAGTTGAAGTTAGGAAGCACCTGAGGATCTTGCTATTTCTTTGTAAACACAGCAGAGCCTTTTCTTTGTTTTATACTTATAATCCCCAGAGCAGTTGCGCCCCATCTGGAGAGGAACTTTTTTGGACCTGATGCAGATATAGCCATAGTTACAGCTTTAAAGGAGTGTCAAGGCTGAACAGGTGAAGGTGAGAAATCTATTTTAGCTTATATTACGTTACAACATAAAAGCTTTACTTCTTAGTTGAGCTGGCCTCTGCCCATCCTCTGCTGCCCTGATGCCACAGCTGGTGGAACTGCACCCATTCTTCAGCAGGTCTCTGAGGCATCACACTCTTCTCATCTAACCCTGCTCTAAGCAAGTCTGTGCAGCCTGGCACCAATAACCCGGGCAGCTGTCTGGATTATGAGCAGTACATACAAAATGACAATGTTGAGAAGTGACTTGACTAGGTCAAGCATTGTACAAACACATGGTAAGAGACAGAGCAGCTTAAACAAACAGGGAGAGGATTGAGGAAATGCTCATTTAATAGGTAGAGAACAGTACTGGAATCCAGTGACTCACTTCCCATAGACAACAGGAAATACAGGTACCAGAATCCCTGTTTGCTGCTTTGAATATCAGAAGTTTTCATCACCTTTCCTCACACAATCTTAAAAAAAAAATCACTTTGAGTTTTGGGAATTCACAGATGGGATTATTTGAATGCTGAAGTGCATCTGCAAATGCTAGGAAGGGACAGAGTCTGGCAGCAGAAGGCTGCCTGGGCCTTTCTAGAAAGGGAGTAGGGGATTATTAGAGCGGGCTTCTTGCCTGTTCTTGCTGGTAGGACATTCACTGCCACTCCTTATCCAAGTAAAGGAGAGTAGCTGGTTAGTGTTGGGAAGGACAGCAGTCTTTGGTGCCATTAGAGATATCTGCAGCCCACTCAGCTGGTTAAATGGGGACTCTGATGTGCTGCAAGGCCCACTACGTGAAACCTGTGACCTTTCTGAGACACCTCTGTGAAAATCTAAGTCTCAAGGGAAACTTGTAGCCTTCCAGTCAGTGGTCTGTTTTAATCACAACTGTTTCTGTAGCTGCTTGTTCTGTAGCAAAGGTATCAGACAACACAAAGCATGGTGAACTGTTGGGCAAATGATACTAAAATCACTTGATTGCATCCAGTCTTGATGTTTTCAAGGTAAATCACCCTGAGTCACCTCTGTGATATCTGTTGAAGAGCAGCAAGGAGAGCTGTGCTCTTCTAGCACCAGTGAAGAGGCTTTTTTAAAACAATCAAATCAATTGTTGCTGCAAAAGAAAACATGTGTCTCTGGGCTTTTCAGTGGGATACTGTTAAGATTATTCCAATCTCCCCTGCTTGCCTCCATGCAGCTAATTTTTGAGGCAATGATCTGCAGTCTAACAAACAATAAAAATCAATGCTTTCACTTGATGCTTTCATTTAATGTGCACAGAGGCCCAAATTTCACTGCTGACTGATTAAATGTGGTGGTAAAATGTACAGTGTTGTGGTTCTCAGTACACTCATAACAACCCTTTGAGGAGAGAACACTCACCGGGTGCAAGTGTGGATGTGTTTAGGTAGAAGCCTGACTGTTCCACCTTCTCCTTGCTCCCCTGAAATAACTTTGTCTGCTACTACTGAAAGAAGAAATCCTTACATATTATGCTCTTTAGGGGCAAATTTTCCCCCCTGCAATGCAAATATGCTTTAATGTCAAGAGGAAAATGACAAGCAGAGGGAGAAGGGCCAAAATAAAAATCTAAATTTTATGCCATGGTGGGCCTCCCAGTTCCCATTGTTCAGCCCTTCTCCTCCTTGCACCTTGGAAGCTGTATTTGAAGAGGGTGTAGTAAATTAATTTTTAGCATAGGGCTAATAGGCTGAGAAGGTCAGAGTAACTTTAGGCCAATCAAGAGAGGATGTAATTTAATCTACTACATTTAAGACATGAGGTAGATTAAAGATCTGATTTTGTTTTCAGAAGTTCTTTGATTTTAGCAACAGATCTCCTAGCTGTAAGGAAGGAAAACTGTACTATTTATTTGTCTAAAGACAAAATTATTGTCTTTAAAAAAGAAAATGCAAGGATTTGTAGAGTCAGCACATCAAAGTGTTATCTAGCTCTGGTTTTATTAGATAATATTTTTTTTTTTGGCTTACATACTTTCATTTGTCTCAATTAAGCCATAAAGGCAGAACTTCAGTGAGATGCTGCTAAAGCAACTGTATCCTAAAGCAAAGTTTGAAAGTTTTTTCTGAAGTTTTCCCATAGAGAAGTCAACTCTGAAGACAAATTTCAGCCCATGGAAAATAATAGCCTTTTTTTTTTTTTTTTTTTTTTTTTTTTTAATTCTTTTACATTCAGTAAAAATGAAGACTACAAGAATATTACAAAGTTCATAACAAGAAGTGTTCCTGTAGCCTATAAAGATGTCTAAAGATGTCTGAGAGCATCTTCTGCTATAGTCTAGTGAGCAAAACATTTTCTGTATGATTACTGGCAAGAAATCAAACCATTCAACTGGATATAGCTGCATTTAACATAATCATTTACAGCATATCTAATTCTAAATAGCACTATGTGCTATGGTCAAAATGGATATTTAGAGCAGTGATTCCAGAAGCTGACTCCTGTCCTGTGCATAATCTGTAGTTATACTATAAGATTATGGTATTTTACGTAATATAAATGTTACGTAGTACTATGATGTCCTGTTAGTTCTAAGGATTCCTAACACCTTTCTGTTGCAATGAAATAAAGATGAAAAATGATGCTGTGTTTGCAACCAATAGAACATTAATGCTTTCTGTTTGGTAGTAGCATAATGAAACTCCTAAATTAGGGTCTAATTTTGCCATTACAGGTAGAGTGAACATACTATTACTGCAAGACATAGCTTATTCTAGACTGTACACAGATCTGCAAATTTTTTTTCTATTATGAAAACAAGGCAGATAGGTTTGATATATGTATTCACAGTTAGGTGCTTAAATATTTTCTTGAAAACAGCTTCATCTTTAACATTTCCAAGCACTCATAGTCTATCCTGTCTGTCCTTCCTCCTTCTCTTCTTCTTGAGAGAAAGAAATATGTCTTTGTGTGTACTGCACATATATGTATGAAAAATAAACTTCCTCCCTGGCAAGTAAACCCAAGAACAATGTTGCTAGCAGCTGTTGTGCTTAAAGCCCAGTGGAGAACACTGTTCCCTTATGAGCTCTCAATACTCTTCTCAACATCAGTAATCAACATGCCAGAACAATATACTACAAACTCAAAAGCCCAGGCCAGGAGACCACAAAAGCTCCTCTGTCTTATGTGAAGGAATTGAAAAGAGGCTTTCACAGCGGTGGAGAATATGCTGGCAGACTGTGCCAGTTCAGAGCCCTCAGTGTTCCGGAAGATGTTTATGTACAAAAAGGACAAATCTTGTCGAATCCTTGGTTCAGAAGTTACTATAACTGTTATTTTTTAAAAATGAGAAGAATCATATGTATGTGTTGAAGACAACAATCAGATAATTACAGGCTGCTCAGTGGCTGAGGCATTGAAAAGGTCTTTGTGCTCTTTCCAGCAGAAGGACATCTTATCTACTCTCACAAATAAAAAGCAAGATGTATCCTTTAAAAACAAACATAAACCTATTTTATAAAATAGTTATTTCTGCACTTAATTATTTTTGCAAGCAAAAGAATTATAAAACCAGAGAATTCGATTTACAACAATGGTGTTTTTTTCTTAAAGATTAACATAATAACCTAATAAGCACCCAATTCTTTGATCTTCACTTAGGTTTGTAACTGTCAAGTTGTTGAGAAGAGTTAAGTTTCCACTGGGCACAATGGCACCAAAGTAAAAACAAGTAACTTCTCACTGCACTGTCCATTTAAAAGGAAGGCACCTACTTAGGTTTTCAGGAAGTCTTGCTAATCGCCAGTGGAAGCACTGCCCTACAATATGTCAAAGAGAGGAGGATCAGCTTGGCATATAGAATACTGGTTTTTGTAACTTTATTTTAAATGAAATTACATTCAGATACAGCCCAGCTATATTAGCAGACATTTAAACAAATGTTTAAAGCTAACTCCTATAATTAATTTCTTAGCTTCACAATTCTTTTGTCATTGATATTATGAGCTCAGACGACATTCACTCTTTTGCATTACCCTGATTCAAAATCCCAAGCATGTTAAAGAAATACAAATATATCTAAAATTTCACTTTCCATCCTAACTTACAAGAATGATAAAACTGCTGAAATGCTGTCAATAAAAAAACCACATTAGTATGATTTACAGCTGTACAAATTGTTGTTTAAAACAAGCATTACTGGATAAGTGATCAAAGCAGTAGTGAAGATTTGAAGAAGCTTTCCCACTTCCCAGATTTTTTCTGGCTAAGTTACAAATAAAAGTCACTTTGAAAATGTACTTTTAAATTCACCAGAATAAAAAAAAAGCTCAAGTGTACCTGAGAGAAAAGAGAAGGCCATATTCTATGGTGCAAACTCACATTCCAAATTCCCAGAAATGCTGCTGAAAGCAGGGGTTTCCTTGCTTTTGATGTGCTTGATATTTGTCTAACACCTGCACAGAAAATTAGAAGGACATCCTGCAGCTGACAAAGGTGAACAGTTTGCATGCTGAAGAAGATCTAAGTACTGCTGAGTAAGGCAACTGAGGTGAAGTATGGCTTAAGAGCAATCTGGTTAAGGCAGAGTATGCATTTTTGAAGCTGTTACTTTTGCTTCCACTTCAAAGCACTAGTGCACTACAATGTGTTTAAGAGCTTTAGTTAAACAGACCTGGTGGAGCTGGAGCTGGTTCAGAGACAAATCTAAAGGGATTCATTACAATACACTAGACAGTCCCTCAAGAAAACCTCTGTCCATTTCACATTCTGACAGTATTCAGTCTAAAGCTCCACACACAAACATATTAACAGAGTAAACAAACATGTTAAGCACAGCTTTCTCCAAATATCCATTATTTGCCCTCCCTCCACCCCGCCGTGAGCCACAACTTCCACTGTGGATCAGACATTATCTGAAATTTTCAATGAGTGTAGCAACACGTGGGCCTAGTAATTAAATCAGGTGCAGTCTTTTCCTTGGAATGGATAGTTTTACTCCTTTGTCAGGCCAAATTCTGCACAGTATTATCTTGACCTTAATCTAAAGGAATTCCTGTGGCAGTAGTTTGGATTTTTAAGTGAAGACAGAATTTGGTCCATTTTAGCACATTAAAGTAAACTGATCCACAGCTTCTCTTTAAAGAATCAGTAGATAAAAGAAAATATATTTCTTTCTTTTAAGATTAAAGATTGGTAGCACTTTCTATATTTACAATTTAAAAAAGCCCCACTCACGCAATTTGGTTAGTTTACAATTATCATTTATCCTTTCCAGTGCTAAGAATTTCTAGGTTATTCACAGAAATACATCAAAGCTCAGGAAAATGTAACAACAGATGCATCGTATTGTTGCATAAGTTTATGCTTAAAAATACTAGAGAGTAGCTGGGCTCTGGTCATTTTTTGGCTTGAAGCTGCAGTCTCCTTGGAGAGATCAGTTCTTCCATTTGTTTGAGTCCCAAGCCAGGAACCAGCCTGTGAATGTGGGAGGTTCATGCCCTTGCTTCACAATTACAATGGGGGTTCCCTTATCTCTGCCAGAAGGATCTGTTTCAATATAGCGTTTGGCTAAAAACAGAGAGGAAATAAAACATGGAATATATTAGTTCATTCCTTTGTTATAAAATATACATTAAAAGCCACACTGAAAGAACACAGGGCTGCTATAATACAGTATTCAATTATTTCAAAGGCAATGAGATGATCAGGTAAAGGCTGATTTTTCCCAGCTGGCAGTGAAGGAATTTTCCATGAATTTAAAACATAGGGATGGCTTTTCTGAGCAGCTTGTTGCCATACAGCTGGGTTTTGGCTCTTAAACAGGAGAAGGCATTTGCTGGTGCTGTGAGGATGCACAAGTTTTGTTCCCATTTTGTCCATGAAAAAGCCAGCGAGTGTAGTTTCCCTTGACACCATGACTCAGTCCATATGGAAACACAGCCAGGTAACCCTAGCTGCTCCAGGGAAACACATGCAAGAGTTTTCAGCATGAACTCTGTCAGAATAGCTCAGCTATATTAAGTCACACCAGGGATGACACGTGATTTTTCAAGGAGGTAAGTGCCACATAAGTTGTCTTGATTTGTTCTGTTTGTTCTGTAACTGGAATTTATTCCTGCAAATTTAACTTGGGTGGCACTGTAAGGACTTGCTGGCAATCCTTTCTCTATATATATTATTGAGGGGGCAGGTCAATAGGGACCTCCTTTTAAATTCCTTCTCTTTTCAGTGCAGTTACTTTTCATAGGGCTCTCCTACATATTATTTAAAAAGCTCTGCAGCCCAGTAATGCTATCTTGATTAATTTTATCCTTCATAAACTTACAGAGTTTTAAAGCTCATTTAAAGGTGAAAATAATCATCTCCCGTATTAAATCCTGATAAGCTCAGTAACACTTTGAGACACTGTAAACATAACTAGATTTCTTCTACATCATATTTTCCTCTTTGTTAGGTAATATTGATGCTACTTCACGCAGAAATCTACCAAATTGATTTGATTTACCTGATTTAACGGATTCCTGTCGCTCAGTTTCATTAGCGTCCTTCCCAATCCAGATGAAAACCTGTTAATAGAGGAAACACGTAACTCCCCTGCTGTTGTAAGGAGTTATAAGGTTGTGTGCAGCTGGTAAAGTACAAAATAATTGATTCCTCTAGGAGAAAGAGCATACACTATGAAAAGACTGCAGAGATACAGAGCTCTCACAAACCACAACTGATGTTTCTTTCTCCCTTGTGAGAAAGTGTAGTTATGCCCTCTGAAATCTCACTGCTCTCTATGACACTGTAAGGCCAGACCTTTATTCATTCTGATGAAAGGATCTCTAATTACTTTTTTCATAGGTATCTTTTACACTTTTACAAGGAAATTGCTCTTTGGGTGCAGGTAGTAATACTGTCTCTAGTTTGAGCTCTGCGTGCACATCAACATTTGTGCCCTGTGACATGTGCTACCCTGGGCGACTGCTAGATAGCCAGCTGAAAAATCCAACAACCAGAGCCTTGATCTGCAATCCCCCAACCCCTTTTTTTTTCTCTCTCTCCAGGATTTGCTTGGAAACCAGCTACATGTAGTTCCAAGACTTCTTATCTGAGTTGTTATGTCCCAACATATGTTCCGTCCAGCTCTTCCCCATCACTCCCCACCATTCCTTTTCACATGAACCATTCCTTATTACTCCAAAAACCTCAGCCTTTTGTTCCTTCAGGGTTAGGCCGAAGAAGACAAATAGGGTGTGGGCCTTCTCTTTCCCTCCAAGATGAGAGGAAGAGTAGAGAGAATATACTGTGAGAAACAGATATGTTCTCTAAATCTGCAGTGAGTTTGCCTGTCATTCAAAAAGCTCTCCACATTTTCAGTTTTCAGTGAACTAGGCAATGATGGAGGTTATTTCTGTCACCCTCCATTAACTTTCTAGTATGAAAAAAAATATGTAAGGGTCTATCTAGTGCTGGTCCCTTTCTCTACTAGGACTTCTTTGTAGGTGGCTCCTGTTACAAGGATTTAGTGGATTCTAAACACATTTAATGCAATAATTTTTTTTTAATTAATAAATTTTTGTGATAAAGTCAATAACACTATTGAGAATCTTTCCAGAACACTGCTGGGGTTTGTACTCTTGCAGCCTCCATTGGTTTAAGTAAGTGTCTACCATGGTCTCACATTATGCTTAGAAATTCAATTGCATGTGTGAACATGAGCACATCATATAGCTCAAAAAGTATAGCTCCTTTTGGTATAATTTAAAGAAAACAAATCTGCTTCCATTCTGTCAAGATATTTGTTCCTCCCATCATACGAACTAAGTGATTAAGAATAAATTATCCTTGTTATCACAAAAAGCACTGGTCAAGTACACAGCTAACCTGCTCCCAAGCATCCAGCAACATGACATCATCTTCAGCCAAATCGTCCTGAGTGAATTCTCCTGGGACCTCTTCAATCTAGAAAGGATAATATGTTTTGAGGGCATTTTCTTGTATGTCTTGATAAATCATTAAAAACAAATTTGCAAAGACCTAACCTATTTTTATAATGTTAAGTGCAGAGGCTGATGTGCAATTCTTTTGGCTCCTAAAGGATCAAATCCTAAACTGACTTGATGAATGCATTTAGAGTGTTTCTCTGAAATGAAACAAATAATGGCATGTCCTATAAAATCAGCTCTCAGATTTGGTAAGATATACTCAGGAGAGGCAAAGATCTATATTACACTTGTTGACTGCTGTTAAGTTGGGACTGAGGTCTGCCAGAAGAAGGAGACAGGGAAATCTGAACCTTGAACCAACCAAGCTGGTGTCAGCTTATACATTCATGCAGTTTACTTTCATTAATTAGGAAAAGTAACTGCTTTGGTTTACAGTGGGTGAGCTCAGAGATGAAATACACACCCAATCAAGCTTCCCAATCACTCGACAACGGGACATTACAGTTGACTAAGCCACTGAGGATTAGTCCCCAAAGAAAAGGCAGACTGCTTGCTTCTTCCAAGGACATGCAGGAAGATTGAAAGGCAGTTTAATATTATTCTGTATGAGGAGAGATAATAATGTAGCTAATGGCTGCTACTTTTAAAGGATTGTCAAGGGTTTGGCTATGTGTGGTCATGCAGAAGTGCTAAATGGACAATAAGCAGATGGTGAAAAAGATATTCCTTTTCCCCACCCTGTGTTATAGTGGCCAGAAGGTCACAGTAGTCTCATCTGCCTCTTCTGGGACCTCTAATGGTGGTGATTCAGTTATTAGAGAAAAGCTACAGGAAAGAGGGGATTTTACAGAATTTGTAGGGAATTTAAAGTAAAAAGTAAGTCCATAGATCCCAGCAGACTACTGCAGAAAGGTTGGTTCCTATTACTGTATTTCCCAGGAGTACTTTAAAAGCTTGTTAGAGGAATACACTTTCCTAAGCTCATAAGATTTTAAAGTACTTATTAAAGGATCCTATTTGTTTTATCCCCCTCCAAATGACTAGGCTGTGCCTTAAGGAGACTGCCAGCTATGTCCCCTGCCTAAAAATGAGTGTGTCCTTGCCAACTGGTGACACAGCATTGCCCTCCCAGAATATGGTAAGTAATTAAGCCTGAATCACAGACTTAATACCCAGTGCATAGCTCTGGGTATTTCTGCCATGGAAGCAGGTCTTCCTACTTCCTTGAGCACAAGCCAATACCTTAAAGGCATAATTACACATCTTAAATCTCTACGGAAAATTTCAGACTGCTAGGGATTTTTGGCAAGCAGCATTTCTTTTCCTCGCCATCACTGTCAAACACGTAAGGGGCAAGCCACTGAACTGTTCTTTCTCAGCAAATTGATAGCAATCTGGTGATGCTCTGCAAGAATTAAATTGCTTTTGACTGGGCAAATGCCTCATCTTTTTGCATCTGCAAGCCTCTCTTTCCAGGCTGGAGCAGGCTCTGGATGCAGACTTCTGCAATATTAATGGTTCTGTGCATCCATCTCATTAGGATAGTTTAAAGCATCAAATGTCCCCTCTCTAGTTCTTGCCAAGCCTGGCTAACTAAGCCAGATCCCTAAATTCATTTAATGACCACTGATTTTCAAGGCAAAATATACTAGAAACTATATAATTAAACAGAAAGTATTCATCATATACTCACAATAAATCTGCCTGTTTTATTAGAACAACCATACAAGCGAGGGGGATGATCTTCAGCCTTTGTCAAGAGTTGTGATGAAGTCTGGTAAGTTTTTTTGCCTCCAAGTGCTTTCCAGAATTCCTCTAAAATACATAACATATAATTTATTCACCAGCTGACTAAACATTTGATGGTTTAGCTTGTTAGATGGTGTTTCAGAAATCCCCAAACAATCTCTTTGCTGTCTCAAAAATGAATCTGGATTCTTACAGTACCTTCTGCAGTTTGTCAAAATACCAATATCAGTTACATACCTAGAAAGAATCATAGAATTATAGAATGGCCTGTGTTGGAGGGGACCTTAAAGATCATCTAGTTCTAATGCCCCTGCCAAGGGCAGGGACACCTTTCAGTACACCAGGTTGCACAGAGATCCATCCAACCCCTCCTCAAACACTTCCAGGGATGAGACATCCATCACTTCTCCGGGCAACCTGCTGTAGTGCCTCACCACCCTCACAGTAAAAAATTTTTTCCAAATATCCAATCTACACATACTATCTCCATGCAGTGCTGTGTATTCTCAGCTCTCTATTAGCAGCCATGTGGCCGCATACAAACCTGGTTCCTGGCCTTCATGAATCTTAGTAGTTTGGCATTTGAGAACATTGGCAATATACTGAGCGCCTTGTTCCTCTTCTTTACTTGCTCCTTTCCCTACCCACGTGTAGCCAGAGTTGTTTGGCAATTTCAGAACAAAGACGTCATTAGAGTTTAGTGACACCGCATCAACATCAACCTAGATTAGAAAAGAAATTGTTTTATTCTTCAAATCTTCAAATAATGCAATTACTATTTTGCATGTTTATATAAAACGTGTAGACATGTTAATCTGCTATGCTTTTGGTCTTCAGTTCTTCCCTAGTTTTATATTAATACAAATTAGAGAAGGATTTAAGACAGGGAACTGACTTGCAGGGCAAAACTTAAGACTGTTTGCAGTAGGAAAGACCATCTCATAGGGTTACTGACTTCTTATCTATTCTTTGTCAACTGACTGTTCACTGTGTTTATTCTTACAGTTCCTTTTGAAGGATGTAGACTGATTCCAGCCAGCTACAGCATGTTCTCTTTGGTTTATTGGACAGGTTCGTTAAATAGAGCAGTGGACTGGATTTCAGGTTCTGTGTTCCTACCACATATGACTGTCTGCCCAACAAGATTAGTCAGAGGAGCTCATGGCAGCTCCATCATTTCCCACCGGGAATGGCTGGTTTACTTAGCAGGTGACCTTACCTCCGCAATCCTAGTAATGGCTGCCAGGTTCCTGCGGATTTGGAAGAGTCGTGTCGGTGGAGCAGGTTTCTGACCTTCCTTCCTGGATGTCCCATTCTTGTAGACTATAAGTGGTTTGTTTTTGAACAAGCTCAGTAAATGTGCAGGCTCTTTGCCTTGACTGACTCGGATCTGTACATATGTAAAGAAATGCAATAAAAGAAACAAAAGGACACAAGCGGTTATTTCTGGTCTTTGCTGAATAGCTTAGGGGATCTTAGCCAACAATGCTAAGTATGTTAGCAAAAACGAGAAGTGGCAAGCTGAAAGGATCTAAAAATATAGTTCCAGACATACAGAGTTAGAGCATTTGTGAGATTTTTTTTGTCAATCACGGTGACACAAAGACAAGATTCAAACTTCTAACACAGTATTTAGCTGATTAAAATGGCTGCTATCTACTGTAAAAAAAAAAATAAAAAATCACTGATTTTCAAAAGAACTGTCATCTCACAGTGTTTTACAGAATGACTTAATCCTCCTGAAAAACTGTCTTGGAAGCTTAGGTGCCCTGTATTTAAGCAGAAGAGAATGGCTGTTCATTTTATTCATTATTTCTATATGTGTTTTATTTGCAAGAGGATGAAAAGGAGTAGCATAAATTTCTCATTCAGAGGATAACATGGATGATGAAAATGAACTTCCATTACAGATGTAAAAGATGCTACTGCCATCCCAAAATACCACATTGCACTATGAAAAATGACTACTTTTAGGTTAATGTACGGTAAAAGTTATTTATATGCAACCATTTAATTTTCCTTTGTAACAGTACCATTGGCCAAGGTAGAGGCCTTTCATTCCCAGAAAGGGTAAAAAAGGGAATGAGACATGCTGTGTAAGCTGCAGAGCAGGAGAAGTGGAGAGCCCTCAGTGAGGCCTGGGGCAGCTGCGAGCTGGGATACCCAGAGGACACATATAACTTTACTTATTTCACAGGTAGATAGACTGCTACAGTTGTCATGTAAGGATAACCTAGGACACATATACTTGCAAGGGACAAACTGCAGCAGGATTTTACAAATGGGGAAAAAACCCTCAAACCACAAAACAAACAAACAAACAAACAAACAAACCAACCCCAAATCACTCAAACAGCACAGTGAAGCATACTCTTGCAAGCCCAACGTTTTAATAGTCATTTGTACTGTCGTGCCATCTAGTGACCACACAAAATAGCACACTTAAAGCTTTCAAATAATGCTTATAGAGACATTAGGCACAGGTAATATATTCTGTTTGCATAGAAATGCACATATGAGCATATATATACGCATATGGATATGTACACATATATTCCTGAACTCATTGCAGGCTGAAAGTACTTTTAAGTATCATGTCTACTGCAGTGAAAAGGATCTCCTTCAGCTTTAATAAAAAGACTTTTTTAAGCATCCTACTACTGCAGCAGTAATATTGTTATTACTTTAAGATTAGCATTGGGTATCAGGAAAGACTATATTGTGCTGGACATGGTCCAAATATAGAGCACATGTTAGGAATATTTCAAGCAGTAATTATCTAAATGTGTTCTAATCCTTCCTTAATAATTTCAATCAGAAATCATAACTGATTAGTGGCTAAAAGTATGGGCTGCCATCTGAATTAACTGTACCTTGGCGGGTGGGGGAAGCCTTTTGCTTTTGCTATTAAGAAATGGGAATCACACAATTATCTCCTGCTGCCTAGAAAATCTGTGCTTGTCCCTCGTCATCTTACAGTTCAAGCTTTTCTGTGAAAAGAGACCTCTCAGGTCTTCACCTACCCACCACTTCTCAGCAGTGATATAAGGAGAGCACACCCAGTCAAGCTAAGGACTAGCTTATCTACTCGCATCCTTTAGTTGCCAGTGTCCTGTGCCTTGTTTTGCACACCCCACTTCTGCACGTGAGGATGTGTGTCCTGCTTTCATGGAGCTGCAAGCACTATGGGATGGGAAAACCCCAGTCATGTTCCTCACTGAGGCAAGGAAAAGTCAGACCCCATTGCACAATTCCAGCAGGCTTTCCTCTTCTTTCATCTGGTTTTCAGTTCTCCCAGTTTTGGCCCTCCAAAAGTCAGTGTCATGTCTGCGCTAAATACTACAACTTCCTCCATAATCAAAAGGAGACAGGGGAGCTCCCACAGGGCTGTTGACTTGTGACACTCCTGTTTGGAGTGAGTTCTCTGGGACAGTCTTATCATTCAATCTCCACTGGCTATGCACAGGGTCTATAAATCTTGGCAGGACTGAAACCTAATTTTAAAACAGTGGAAATCAAAGGAAAGAAAAGGCAGTTTTAGGTTCTGCCATATCTGTGTTCTTTTGGACAACTGCACACAGAAAGAATGATTCAAATGGGCAATCCCTGGCAACTTTAACAGGATCCCATGGTGCTTGGCTTGATACATACCTGAGAAATTGGCATTTCCATTCTTTAAATGCTAGCTCCTCCTTTCAATTCTCATCAAAATTTGCATATATCACGATCTCTGCTGGATATTATCCAAAAGACACTAACCTGCACAGCCTGATCATTTAATGACTGATCCAGCTGAACAGTCAGAAATGCAGATGCAGTCAGTTCATCTTTTGTAGCATGGGCTCCTTGCCTGAGGAAGACACGGAGAAAGACAATAGTTAAATTTATCTTCAGAGTAATCCAGAGCTTGTGCTGTAGGACGAACTCACAGTGAACAATCTTACATTTATATATGTTCTACTCAAAAGGGCATGAAGTCAACATTAAATAATATCCACATACTGCAGGTCTGTGCAAAGGCAACCAAACATACCATGTATAGATGATCTGCCCTCTAGGGTAAGTGTAGAGGATAATGTAACAGTCACCCCCATAGAACTGTCCATATGTCTCAGGTCCCACAGGAACTCGGCCACTGCTTTCCACACGCCAGATCTGGGGAAACAGGGAAATCACTGGAGATTGTTGAACTTCATCCTGAGACTCTTCACAATGTATTTTACTATCTTATCCCTTGAGTGTCCTTCTGTTCCCAAGTGTTATTGAATAGAGGATTCTTCATGAAGTAGGTAAATACACCCTGTACCCACTGAATTAATGATGACCATCAACAAGGGACTGCAATACTCTGTCTTGATGCTTTATTGCCACACAAGCACTTCACAATGTTATACTGAACATTCTTAACACCTTAAGGTGACAATATGACATGGCACAACATTATGATCCATCCTAAAACTAACATATCATTTTGGAGAGGCACGCTGCAGTCAGATAATGTGGCGTTAGGCAGATTTCTTCCTATTTCATTCACTACAGCCCAGTTCAGCTAACAATTGGCTGCTCAAGCCTATGGACCATCCCAAGTGTGAGGTCAGAAACCTAGAAAATACACTGATGAGACTGTAGGCATTCATCCCTTCTTTTTCTTCCAGAAGCCCACCATGCAATTTGCATTCCACAGGCCATGTTGATACAGTGCCCTGTGTAATCCAAAGATAGTCCTGAAGTGGAATATGGAAAGCTCTAGAAAGACTGTACAGTCATCTTTTTCTCTCCAAATCCAGGCTGCCTGAATGACACACTAGGGACAAAGAAGGCTCCTTTAGAAACCAGACTGGCTACCTACATAAAGACACAGAACATATTTCTGATTCCAACAGCAAGTCTTCCCATTCCAAGATGACATGTGCTTGAAGTTTTTCCTTTAGATTAAGAATCATATTTAAAGTAAGTATTTACAAGGTATTGTGTAGAAGGGGTAATGTTTCTGGTGTTAGATTTCTCTTGACGACAGGTACATCTTTCCTAAGCACCAAAAGAACACAACCCAGCATACAGCTGATGTTCACCTTCTACTTCAAAGCACCTTTTGTGATGTTAGAAAGTAACACTTCCACTAATATAGTGCTAATCTAAACAACAATATAAAAATTAAAACACAGAGTAGCAGTTTAGCCCATTACAAGCAGCAGAATACATCAGTTAAATAAGATAAAATTTATTGTAACATGAAAATTACCTCTACTTTCCCTGAACCATCATCTACCATGTTATGCTGGGCAGCCATTTGTGGAGACTCATGTAACTTGGTAGCATCAAATTCAATCTGCTCAATTTTAGCCACTCTCTCTGTGACATATACTTTGCCAAAGCCATCGCTTTGATCTTTATCCTTCCAGTCTTTGAAAAACTGTTTGAACATTGGTGTTTCGCCTCCTTCGGGAAGGACTTGAATCTGAAATGAAGGAAGACACATGAAACAGTAGGAAAACTGACACAGTTACTCAAACAGAAACTTTTCTAGATTGTATGTGAAATATTGCGCTTATAAGCCCTTAAAAATATTTTTTCTGCTGACTTAAAAACAATGTCTTTAACAGAGCTCAAGCTCTCCCGGTATCACCTCCATAAATAGCTCGCACCTGTGTGTTGGCAGGGTAATTCATCTGCTGTATGAATTGTTCAGCATTCTTCATGGCAGCTTTTCTCTCTTGAGGGTTAGCATTTTTGCCTGATTAAAACAGAAGGATAACAGTACATGGGAAAGGGCAATAAGCTCACAGAACCTTCAAAAACAAGTAGTCCTCGAGCCAGGTTCTCTTTGACACTGCTCTTCCCTCAGTCTTGAACAAACACAAATGCTGGACATAGCATGAGCAAGAAGATTCACATGAAGTTGAATAGCCCAAACAGTGCTTCAGTAGCTTTGAAACAACTAACTAAAAGGGAAAAAAACAACAGAAAGAAAGAAAGAAAGAAAGAATGAAAGAACAAAAGAACGAAAAGAAAGAAAGAACAAAAGAACGAAGAATAAAAGTAAGAAAGTGAAAAAGGGCGCATTTTGTTTTACTCTGTGTTTCTGCAAAAATAAAAACTGGTTAATAATACCTGCTTGGCTCAAGGTACCCTGGGTCTTTTCTCTGACTCTTCCTTGCTGGGCTGCAATATGGTCAATTATAGCTGAACTACCTCCACTTCTTCAGGCAATGCAAAAGAGTAAAAGAAACTCCTGCTTTGTCTGGCTGGGCTTTGCAATTTATCTATTTCCCTATCCACTGCTCCTTGTTCAACCTTGCTCAGTGTTAGATATCCCTGCAAGTCTCTGTGGGATTGACACTCTTCAGCGGCTGTGTCCCAGCAGGCTGCAGGGAGTACATTCCAAAGACCTCACAGTCTAATCAGGTGCTCATTTGTGAGTTGTTCATTTGTATCCCATTTTGAATGAGACCATTACCGAAGTAATTCACACTTTTCAGCTTAGTGGCCTGAAGATTTCCAGCAGAGGTGATCGCTGCAGTCTCCCGTGCAAGGGTAAGACTCACAGTCTAATGGGGGTTTCCCACACATTATTTTTACTGGCAGTAGCAAAATAAGGATACAAAGAAGCACACAGGGCCACAGTCAAAGAACCTAAGTCGTATTTTATTTATTTTATGCCTGACCCTGTTTCGGCTTGGTACTTCTAGGAGCTGTCATATAGAGCGACAATTGGGAATCAGGGGGTCAGACAGAACATAGGCCATCTGAGCACAATGCTCCCCAGATGTTTTCTTTTAAGGGACATTTCCCTAACTGCAAATAAAGGTTTCAAGCAAAATGCTTAAAATGCTTCCCGGGCTGACTTGAGAGACTTTATAAATGCATTAAGTAATTATTTGGTATTGTACGTGGTAAAACAAAATAAAAATGCCAGAGAATAATTAATAAGCTGCCTCAGACCAAAAAAGGAGATCCTCAGCACTGGATTTAATGGCAGCACTACAGCAATCCAGCTACAAGGCGTCAAGACCTAATTCCACAGTAGTAATATTCTTCTCCAGGGAAGCAATCAGACAAAGCAATTGCCAACTGATGATATCTCAGAGAAATATTTCCTAGAAAAAAAGAGACATCAAACTATTTGCAAGCTTATGCTTTTAGTTTATGCCCTGGACACGCACCTTTCACTTTCACACCTCTGTGGAGATGCCTACCCAAATGGAATGTTCAGTGTCCAGATTTTGTCCCAGGAGATAGGGATTTGATGACAATATACAGAAGTCATAGGATTATTTATGTTTGCTTTGTACTTGCCATTTAGATAAGCATTTAATCACCCAAGCTTACAGGTATCTCAAAAACAGGGTCCTTAGACAAGATTCAGTGTTGAGGTCCTTGCACAAGTGACTGATCCTTGTCCACAGACTGTGTCCAGAGCTGTGTACAGGGTGCAGTGTCCAGCCAGTGTTAAATTCTTGCTAGTGTCCCAAGGGTGTTGTGTCAGCTCCTTAAGTATCTCTGTGTAGCATCTGCATTTGTCATACAAGTGACCTGTTACCTTTCCACACAAAGATCTTCCTGGCAGCACCATTGTCCAAAATGAAGCACTCCTCAGACAAAAGCATAGCCATAGAGAAGGGGTTTTCCTCTGCTACCACGGACACCTTCATGGATCCACTTGCATCTGACACCTAAGAAAACAGTAATTTCAAATTTAGATCAACTCAGGCTTTTATCAACAAATTAATTTCTGCTCCTGAAATTAGTATAAAAATCAGATACCACTCCTATATATAACTGGCTATATGAAATTTGTGTACTGCTGGGAAGTAAAGTAGGCTAATGATTATTATATTTTGTTTCATTTCATTTTACATCCAATAGAGGGAGATGTCGTGTTAATTTTAGGGAGTTTGTTGGATCCTTGTCTTGCAACTTAGAAGAAATCTGTTTCTCTTCCACTGGTATAGTCCCTGCTGCCAAGCAACTCACACTGAAGCCAAAGGTACATGTACATGCTGAACAATAGCATTTGGAACCATAATAAAATAGCCCTACACTGACACTAACAGATGAAATGCCTACATTTATAATCTGCTGTTCTTTAACTGGAAACTCTAATATAAGACCTGTTGTAGAGTCTGCTTTATAACCTCTACCACTACTGTAAGTTCATGTAGACTTTTAAAACCTTTTAAAAATCACTCCTATATAGCTGAAAAGACCAGTTATTACTAGTGAAAATAGATTATTGCTATTGTAATTACTTTTCTATCAGTCTTTATTTCCTTTCATAATTAAATATTAATTTTAAACACCATTTTATCTTGCATTTTATATTACAGAAGTACAAAGGGGAAATTACCACTGCACACAACAAATAAAACCCAACCATTATACCTACTTTGAGGGCTCACCATATACCTGTCTCCTGCCTTTGACACTCACTGTTATACTGCAACACATTCACATCTAGCTAACAGAGCTCTGTCAGCAGGATCTGTGTACTTACACTAATTTATCAGATATCCACAGAAATTTCAGAGTTTTTAGAATTCAAAAATTTACTTTCCCTTCTCTAGTTATGTTTTACTTCAATGGTCCTGATCATATATGCAGGCCTTCTTCTTTTGTTTTCCATTTTTGTTCCCTTAAACCCCTGCTGTGAAGAGAAACAGGCACCAGATCTTTGGCATGAAAGGAATGATTAATGTGAACTAAACACAACACATAGACAACTATGACTGCAAGTGGCTTTGTAACAATGATCACCTCATACAGGCTCCTTGTAAACCCCACGTACACCTACGGGTAGTGGAAAAATCATGTAAGAGGCAGGGGGAGAAGAGAGGTGGCTCTGTCCCGTGGTCTGTGTGGTGCAGGAGCTGCAGAGGGAGTGACTCCTCTCACACCTCACAGCTTCCACGTTATTGTAGATGGCACCTACAGGGTCACACGCATGGGGATCCAGTAGCACTCCATACTGTCAGAGTGTTGCCACTTGTTAGCCAAATCCTCCTTGTTACGTGATGATGGGGAAAGGAATAAAGTTGTAAATATATTAAATATAATGTAACTGTTCATCTTTTAAACTCTGCTAAGAATAACTAAGTCATATATGACTACTAGAAGTATCCCTGTTAAAATTAAGACAGGATGACTTAAGAGCAATTAACTCTCCTTTGACCTGCAGTAGTTCGTAGGCCACGTTTAACTTGTTTCCTGAGTAAACAGAAACGCAATCCATTTTTTCCCCCTCTAATTACCTGGACTATCTTGATTGACATCCTTTGAGAAAATTGTTCATTGGCTGCAAATAAACTGAAATAAGAGCAGTTCTGTAAATGAAGCCAGAACTCCATATATGAGGCAGGAATGAATAAAAGCATGACTACTGTTGAGCATACCTAATTATAAGTAAATAAATAAATAACTTACCATATACAGTTTAGCACTTTTCCTGTTTGTGATATCAGCCAGCTCATCATCATCATCATCACACTCAGGAAGCTCTGGCTTGTTCCCTAAAACCTGTGTAAGAGAATAACAAATTCAATGCAGGGAGAGCAGGTGCTTTAGCATAAGCATCTGTACACTAATGTATTGTCACAGCAATCGAATAATTGGGATCATCTTTAGATATAAAGCAATCCAAAACAGAACTCATAGCTGACACAAACATACAGATAATTTTTAAAAACTGCATCAGATCTCCCACAACTTTATACCTTTCATGATGTCTTTTCCACAGGTCGATTTGCTGGTTATCTACATACTACAAAATATGCATATAAAGGTGTATGTGACCTTATTCTATGTGTGTGTTTACCTGTCCATCTTCTTTTTTTCTTCCAGTAACTTCTGAACTATTGTCAAGAACATCTTACAATTTTTGGCATGACATTACTCTTAAAATGTTTTAACAATTAAACTGACAGAATGAAATATATTAGTTGAAATTATAAAGTAATTAACAATATAAAATATCAGATTATTAGTTCATTAATCTTAAGAGTTGCAGATTCTTAATCCCATTCTAAGGTGAAAATTTAGCTAGGATTTTGAAAATAATTTGTGGTGTGAGAAAAACATTTTCTTGTTCTACCACTAGAATTTCAATTTTAACATTGTGGTAGTTTTACGCCATGGGCGATATTATAATAACTATCACTACAAGAAATTTACAGAGGTTCACCAAAAATATGTTAGGTCAGGTAGTCATTATTAAGTCCTAGTTACCCTTTCTTGATGATCTTTCCTTAATGACTCATGTATGTGGACGGATCCAAAAGTTACACACAGAATGTTATGGATTCTTATGAAATTATGTCACAGAGTGAGAGCAGCAATTGATATGTTTGAGAGAATAAATATTAACATAATGTACAAGGGCAGTCCCAGCCTCCCTGTGGACTTGTGCATTATCTGTATAACATGCTGTGCAATATAACGTGGAGTCATAGGCAAAAGCCTTGAAAATATTTCATAAAAGGGAAGCCCAACAAAGTATACAGCTGCAAACAATTTGGGAAAAAAAGCAATACAGAATAAATATTTAATAGAAATCTGCCATTGTGGAGTTTTCTTACCTGGTAAAGTCAGTAAAATAAGATAAAATTGAAATAGCCTTTTCAAGTATGATGCAGTTTAAGCTAGAAAATTTTATCTGCAACTCATTGAAGACAAGAAAGCAATGCCCTGTTTAAGAAAGATGTTACCCATAGCTCCTCAGTAGCTACCAGTCAGCATTTCCTGAATTTGCACTGGATGGCTGCAGATTTACTACTCAATAGGCCAAGTATGGTTCCATACTTGGAGTTCCATACGGTGGAGTGCCACCGTGCTGGTGAACAGCTAGAACAGTGGGCATATGCAGTTTATTGGCACCAGGTTTCTAAAAATGTTACTATTCCTACCTGTCTTTGTAATTCCAGGGTCACAAAATTGCCAAATAACATCTTTACCTGAACAGACACTAAACAAGTTTCAGGGTTTTATAACATTTGACTTTCAGTAACCAATAAGAGGGTGAAAGAGTTCTGTTAATGAAACTCTCAGCAGTTTGTACTCACTAGTGCTCTGCTTAATTAGGCATTTACAGTAAAAGAAAAAAAAAAAAAAAAACAAAACCAAAAATCCCCAATCAACCTCCAAAACAAACAAACAAAGGACCCTAAAAAAACCCATAAAAATTTTGACTTCTGACACAGTTAAAGTCAGTTTTCCCTTGCTATACATAGCAACTTTGTAAGTCATGCACGTTGATATAAAATCCCCTTTTTTTTCTTTTAACTCTGCAAGTGTCATTCCGAATATTTTAAAGCAAATAGTGCCTGTTGGTGTTTGTGAAAGCATCTTGACAGAAGCAGCCTATTTAAGCAAGGTCTAGGTGCTGCAGTCTGGTGGCAATTCAAGTAAGCAGACTCTGTAATTTGAAAACTGGGCTTTAAATTTGGGCCCAGAACAGGTTAGACTGCTGGCCTGACCTGTTGCTATCTTAAAACCAAACGCAAAAATGTTTTTCTGAAGTAGATAGAGAATTATTGTCAGACTCAACAAGTTGGTGTTAGGAAATCTCAGTTCATGGGTACTAACACAGGGAGAGGGATTAGAAACCCCTTTGGGCAGCTGCAGTTATAGGTATGAGACATTCTGGTTCCAGGGAAACCCCTCCCAACTCATTAAACAGCAGCTTGCACAGCGGCATCTCTGGCCAAAGACAGCTCCACTGCCTATCTTCTCTAGCCCTGTGCTTCAGCACAGGCAAACAGAAAATACAAATTATTCATTTCTCCAACTCTTTTTCTCAGAAGAAGCCAAAAACAAATGGAGAAGGACCTTGAGAGTGTCCCCTTCTCCTGCATTTTAAGTCACACTTTCTTGTAGACCCTGGCATTGTGGTGACCCTTGTTAAGGACACGATGTGCTTCTCTTCCCACCAAGTAGGAAAACCTAGGACTTGTGAGGAGGGCTGTGCAGCCAACACAGCTGTCAGAAAATGCCTTGAGCTGAATCACTAGTGGTACCTGCACATGTTGGTATCAAAACCAAAAGATGATACAAGGTTAAATGACCTAAGACCTGTGAAGGCATCAATTGTGAAGACATGTAGCATACATACATACAAATATATACTCAATATATGAAGTGCTATTAGATGAAATATATAAAGTCAGTACACATGTGTATTGCTAAGAACAGTTTATGCAGTTTCCAACGTGCATTTGTTGCCAGATTGACTTGCAGACTGGAAGATGAGACAGATCGTGGAAGGAAAAATCCCCTGCTTAAGCACAAAGCATGAAATATTGCTGAAATAATGTTCTCTTCCATAGAAATGCCTTCCAGTGAAGTTGTTTTTATTCCTCCTAAGGCAGTCTCCCATGCTATGTCTGCATGTTATGACAATTAATAGCTTTATCAGTAAGATTACAACAGTACTTAAACAACAGCTAATTGCTTTGCTGAAATTAGGTTGTATCATTACATAAGCACCTGCTGGCTGAGCTGTAGCTCTCTGGGGCACCTCCCTTTTTACAGATAATTCTCATGTGATGGATCAAAAAGAAAACAAATCACTCCAGCTGAGACTGCAGTCACACGCTCCCAAAGCTTTGCAGCAAGTACCCCAATAAGATAATTTATACCAACAGACCATTAGAAGGACACCAGGTCTTCTGATACTTACCTACATCCACTCCAGTTTCACACAAACCCTGTGGTAGCTATACACACCGAACTGCACTCATGTAAGCCTCTCTGCACACTCAGGCTGCTCCTCTGGGTCTTGACACCACATGACCCAGCGTGCTGGCAGCCCTCAGCTGGCTCTGAGTGGGAGACCCCAACGTACAAACGTGCCAAGAACTCAGACCCACAAATCCGCCCTACACACCTGGAAACAGCAACGCTCTCTTGGGTACACAAGGCAACCTAGCCACAGTTTTCCTCAGATGTCCAACTGTGCTAGCAAACTTCCAAACTTCCATCTCATAAATGCACAGGTGCACACACAGGCCTTGAAACCGCTTTTTAAATCATCATCATCATTATTATGTTTATCATATTATCATTATTCACTACTACAGTAAGAGCAATATAAAGAGTAATTAGGGGCCCTGAAAGCAATCCATGCCCCACCTTCCTCATTCTTTGGGCTTAGCATTGTTTTAGCAGTAGTATTCATTAACTCCATACCTTTAGGTCTTGTCTGAAGGCATACAACAGGAAGTCAGTCTGCATTAATCTTAAAATTTTCGGGCTTTTAAGTTTTGTTAGACTTTTGCGTTGGCAGGTTAGTACAAGAAGATCATTATGCAAACCAACAGAACATCAGTTCCTCTTGCGGTAAATGCGACATAGCTTATCTTGCCTGCAAAACCTGTTTCATATTTGCATGTGCACAAGCTCTTCTCTGTAAATATCTGCGCTCCCTCAGATAAGTGCAAAATACTGAGCTAATGCTTTTTCTCAGAAGTGAAACTCCACCCTTAAAAAAGAATAGAAGAAATCTCAGACAAAAAGGTTTCAATCTAAAGGAATGTGATGAGGTAAATAATTTAAAATAAAGTCATTAAAAGAAATTTGGCAAATATTTTCTTCATAACTGGAAAAGCCAGCTCTGCATGATAAAATAGTTGATTATTGATTTAATGGGAGCAAGAAGTTTAAGGAGTTCAGTGAGGCTGAAAATCCACCAAGGAAAACAATACCTGAACAGCATGTGAAGTGAAGATTAAGTAAGAGAGAAAACCAGTTCTATGCAGTTTAACTTGTGTACACTAGCACTGTGTTTGATTTTCTTCTCCATATACACCCTTTGGGTTAGGTTTCTGGGTCTGAAATAGAACTGTTTGTTGTGGCCGTGACCCTGAATATCAGATCTCAAAACCACTCAAACTCCCATCTTCATATGCTAAGAGCAACAGAAAAAAAAAGCAAGAAATTTACATAGCTTAAAGCCGTCTAAATGACCTAACATTTTATTACTTAATACTTTTGGAAAACAGTCAGGGTAGTAGCTCATCATTTGTTTTCCTGTATGCTTTGACACAAGCAAGTATATCCTGCTCCAGAAATTCAAGGTACACATGTAGGTTGTGACAGAGAATAAAGCCACTGTGCAGGACTACCGGTCTGAACAACAGAAACAGTACGAAACCACTGGTAGATAACGGCTTAATTTTCATTAACCTTCAAAGCAGAGAAGAATATTACAAGGAACATCCCTCTGAAATACATATTCTCTTAAGTATGTACTTGAGCAGGAAAAAAATCCATCAGAGAAAGGAAGGGATGAACATGATGCAGGCTAGTAACCACCAGGCTGACCCTGGGTACCAGCACAGAGGATCATCAGGCAAAGTGGCTTTAGGGCTTCGCTGCTAAAGTAACTAGCCACAGTTTAACTTCCAATTGTTTGGGGTTACTGTTCCTCTGACAGAGCACAGCCACTGCTGAGGATATTCTAGGCCAGACAAAAATGACTTTTGACATTTGTCAGATTATGAAAAACCAAATACACTTATTTTACTGGTTATTGTAACCTGCAACTCTTCCCATCAAATTGTATAAACGTTCATTGTCTTACAAAAAAATTACACTCCCAGTGGGACAAACTTATCCTTCACTGAACTGCTTTATAGGGTTTCTGCCTGAAGTGGCCTCTCACTAGCAATTCCAGCAACAACAGATCTCATTACGTGCTCACCTTGAGCAGACGACCTCCTACCCTCCTGAACACAGACTGAAAATAAGATGGAAACAGCCGTGATGCACTGAGAAGTGGACAAAATGATAGTTTATGTTAACAAATAGTTCTGGCAAGCTGTTAATTTTGGGTTGTTTACCATGTAATTTATCAAAAGGACTTTCTGGCATTAAGGTCTAAATCTGGGCTGTATGAATTCAGATTGCTACAAAAGAGCAAAACACATCAGCTGCTCATGGCACTTTTGATGCATAAATTATGGCCTACATTTTTAGCCAGTTTCTGTTGTCTCAGGAATTTCAAATGCAAATCATAATTTTTTTAAAGCTCTGTGCTTAACTGCCTAAAAATAGGACACTGGGGTTTGGCAGCTTTTAATAAAATATTTGCAACTTTGCATATCTGTCTGGGATAATTTGAATATAAAGCCTTTACTCACATGATAAAAATATTGTAATATTAATTTTCTGTTCTGTGAAATTGGCCATGGATAACATGTTCACGAAAAGGTGTCTAGATCAGTCTTGGGAGTACAAATTTGATTTTTTTTGATAGTTTGGCTTTGAGGTAAAACAGGCAGCTTTCTGTCCTGCTGGGATGGCACAGCTGGCAGTATCTAAGCTAGTTATTTACTTGGAGACTGGGTGTGCATGAAATGATGAAATCCCCAGCCTACATTATCTTCAAATATCTGGCTTCTGGATGCTTCCAAGATAACCAGCGATCCTGTGCTAAAGAAATCAGGAGGGTGAATGGCAGTAACTATAAAATGCAGCAGTCATTTTCTAACCATTACTGCTGCTGAATGAACGTGGGAGAATTGAGCTGCTCAGCACCTGTCTACCTGCAGCATAATTAAAAATGAACTAATCAATCACTTCCGCATCTTTTTCGCATTTATAGTAATTCTACCTAAATTTTTAATCTCACTCCTTTGTTAACATCATCCTCTGATACCAGCAGTATGAAATATGGGACCGAAAGCCTGCAGGGACTTGCACGTGTACTTGAGATGCCCATTTTTTCTGCTTTATTGGAACATAAATTGAGGCACACACTGAAGCCTTTGCAGCTTTGCAGATCTCTGTTTGAAGGCCTTGTGGATAAAATATCTTATGTGCTGCGTGACAATGCATGCTTATGTGTTGGACAGTAATGAAATAAATCAGTAACTAATGCCAACAGGGAGCCTCAGACGTAAAGAATATTTATCTGATAAAATCCACAACACTCTCAGCTTTTCATTCCTTAAGTGCCTCCAGTTTTGCAGCTGGTCCCAAGGCTGTGGCCAGACTACACCAATACGGGAGTGAAAAGAGGAGCGTGGCAAACACTCCATAAAGCTTGAGCTGGAGGCAGCAGCCCACGACTGGCAGCCAGAGAGCCTGCTAGAAAATCAGCGTTCCCAGGGGATGCACAGCAGCTGAAAGAGCAGCAGGCAGCTGTGATACACAGCAGCATCAGGGTGAGCAGAGGAGCTGCAGCAAGGTGTTTCATCACTTAGACCACCAGAGGGGAAGGTGGAAAAAGCTACTCCAGGCATTGGAATATTTTTGCAGTGCAATGCTGACTGTATCCACAAGCTCAGCATTTCCAGTCCCATGGAGCAAACAGACCAGATATGCCAGGGGGTGCTCTCTGGCATGACACCAAATTCTGCAATCAGACAGAGCATAGATTGGACTCTAAGAAAACAACTCAGAGAGTATTTTGACAGATATTCTCTAATGACTCCTGCTGATGCTTGAAATAAATTAAATATTTATTAGCACAGAGAGAGAAGAATGTTCCTTTCACCTGGTTGTCTAGATATATCCTGCTTAGCTCTTTGAGAATAATTTCCTCCTGCTAGTTTAGGTGCCCTTCACTAACTGATTTATGTCTTTAAGTTCCTACCTGTCCTAAAATTTTGTGTAAAGGAGTCAAAATGTTCAGCTATGATTTACAGTTCTTCAGAGTTAGAAGCTGTAGCACTCATTACTGCAGTATTTAAATTAATCTTAATTTACCTGCCTTTTTTTAAAAAATTATTTTTAAAGGTAAAGTCAGACATTATCAAAGTCATGAGCAGTTGCGCAAGCAGAAGACCTGGCCCTAACAGCCTGCTCTGCAGTACCTGCAGTAATTATATTTACAGATTTCTTCAGCATCACACACTGTGGTGGTGAAAATACCGAACGTATCCCCCAACACATGGGATGCTTTCTTCCATATAACCATGCTTCACTCTGGCCCAAATATGAGAGAACTCTTACCCAGTTTTACATGGCCTGGACAGGGAACAGCAATCTGTGTAAATGTGGAGTCCTTTTAAAAAAACCCAACAAAACAATCTACAAAGTTTTTCCTCTCTGAGCCCTTCTTCACTACAGAACTTTCACTAAGGAAAATTCAAAGCCAACTTTGCACACAGATGCCAGTTGCTCTGCGAGGGGCTGGAAGGAGACAAACCTGCAGGAAAAAAAAAAAAAAAAAGGAAAAAAGAATCCCTTCAAGATACATTTCTGTTAGGGAGATGCAGGATTCCAGGAAGATATTATCTCACAGCTTTTCATACAGCAAAGAAGATCTACCCTTCCAGGTCTTCCCCATGAAATTCCCCTGTTGCAAGAAAGTACCTTGAAATAAGAGCTAACAAACCCTGTGAGATGAGCGCTAACATCTCTTGTCTTTGGTCTTCTCTTAATTATGCTCATTTAAAAACTGAAAATTATAGTATTTTTCACCAATAGATTTCTCGATAGTATACCACAGAAAGGAAAAAAAAAAAAGCTATTACAAACTCTATTCATATTCTAACATGTAATTATAAGATTATAATTGGCTCATGTGGTAGCCCTGCAAGCACTACAGCACTAAAGAAGAAAACATAACAAAGATGAGTGGTTTTCTCACTCACAAGAATGCAAAAGAGACATGTTATAATTTGAACCAAAGCACTTCCAGAAAATCATTAGGATTTTAGAAATTCACTAGAATACCTAGTTTAGAAGCAACTTTCCTAGCATAAGAAATTAGGTTTTCAACCACCTGCTAGTAGAGCTGCTCATAAAGAATTTAGCTCATGCCATGCAGTATGATACACCTGAACATTTTCTTTTCTGAAATTAAATTTCTAATGCAGGCATTGAAATTCATATTTAGAGACTTAATTAGAAGCCTGGCTTTCAGATGTGTTTGCCACCTGCAGCTCCTGTTCAGTTCCCTGTCATTTAAGTCCCTAGCTTCAGGCAGCCAAGACTGACTGAAGAATATTTTGGGTAACTCCCAAGGTTTAGGAAGATTCCTCCTTACTAGCCTCTGCCATTCTCTGGCCAAACCCCTCTTGATCTTCTTCCTGGGTCTGGGGAAAACGCTGGGCCAAATGCTCATCTGGTACAAAGCAGCTAAGCTGTACTGGAATCCAGGCCATGCAAGTTTTGCCTGAGTATGAGTTGTGTAATTCAGTCATTTAAATGTAAATTTGCATCAAGAAAAGTGACTTTCCTTAATGAAGGAGATAGGCTCCATTGCTGTAAAGAAAACAGGTCTCCTGGTTTTGACAGCTTGAAACTGGCACCCTGAAGGGCAAGGGGTTTGCACTTTGTACCCACATGCACAGCCCATCATAAAGCTTAATTAAACATTGGAATGTTTGGTAAACTGCCACTCCTCAGACTGAACAGGTGTTGCTGTGAAAGGTGCACAGTCATGTGTAGGATTTTTACCCCGTAGGTTTATTCCCCTGGACTGAGTTGTATCCAACAAACTCTTACTGCTCAAAATGACAGGACCCAAATTCTTGCTGGCACCTGCATATACCCAAAATCACTCCAGTGAAGAAGCATTTTCCTCTTCCTGAGGGGTAAATTTGACCCATACTTTCAAAGCAGCCTGAGAAAGCTGTCTGTCCATTTGAGTAGCCAATGCAATTACTAAGAGAAACTACAGCTAGTAGTTCTGCTATTTTCTGTGCATTAGCTTTCTTAAGTCTCTGCTTTCTCATGAAAATGTAGTTGACTTATCTGTGTCCTTATGTTACAGCGTCTTTGCACTGGTACAACTTCCATTGTGCATTCCTCTCTCAATGCATTCATTCTCCTTTGTACATGACTGTTCAAAACTGCTTCTACCCTGGGACTGAAATTCATTTCCAGTATTTATTTCACAAAATTCCTTGGAATAATGTCTATTTTTTCCAGCTGTCTCAATTTAGACAATAAAAGACATTGCTTTACATATTTCCAAAGCCATAGATAGGACTTCATTACTTTTCATATTGGGCATTTTTTTTTGGTGGTGAACAGGTCAGGCTGGACCCTGACAGTTACATGCAATTCAGAGCTTACGAAAATGCAGCATTTGAATAAAACTGTGTACAAGCTACATGATTAAACAATTGCTTAATCCCTAACAATCGCCAGGAGGTTGTAGTCCACAAAAAGTTAGAATAGAATATTATGCTAAGGAGTTAGACCTCTTCCTCCTCTTACATCACCCTCACTCCCACTGTTCCTCCACTCCTCTGTATACAAAACAAACAGACCTCCCTTTAGCATGACTTGAGTTCATAATACAACCAAAAGCAAGGGAACAAGAAGAAATGCAAATGTTGAGAGTAGCAAGAGCAGTTTTTGCTTTTGCAGAGTTGTGCTGACAGATCCTGCTCTTGCTGGCTCTGGGAAAGGAGCAGGTACCAAAGCGGCGCCTTCGCCAGTGGGACACGTGCTGCTCTTCCTGTCTTATGCAATGATCCATGTGACAGGGCCAGGGACTGCAAGAACCTGCACAGCTCCTTCAGAGCAACGTGTCCTCGCACTCTCACACCCACTTACACGTCATGGCAAGTCTCGCTTTTTCCCAGCTACCTCACTGTGCTCCATGCTGTCCTTGGAAATTATCTTTGGTTTGTAAAAAATAATGTTTAAGGGCTTGAATTTAATAAGAAAGGAAGGAGTGATCCTGCTCTTCTATCCATATGGGCAGACATCTATCCAGTTAGTTTAAGGATTACTGGAACTTCATGTTTTTAACATATTTTCATTATTTGGGTCTCTAGAGTGTAGAACCCCTGCAACTCGCATTTGCAATGGAATCTCTTTATTGTCTGTGCTCTGGCGACTTTATCCACAGAGCAGAATTAGCACTGCACAGTGCTGCCAGTCCCTTTCCAGCTACCAAGGTAGAAAGGTGTGACTGGCTGTATGTAATATGATCAGACCACTCACTTATTCACATCATAGGCAAAAACAATCGTCAGTCACTGAATACAATGGCATTCAGGAATTCTCATGATTAAGCATTGCTTAAAGGCTTTAAAGGAAAAGCTGGGAGAAAGGAGAAAGGCTGCTTTACCAGCAAGGAGGAAGAGGTTCCCCCTGTTGCTCGATATTTACACTAGCTGAATCTTTACACAAGTATTTTATGAGAGGTTTGGACTCCCCTGTTGTAAGGGCTCTATAACACTCACGAAAACAGGCATGTGACAACTGCAAATGCTGAGCAAATAGAAGTGGTGGAGCTTTATGTTTAAATGCAGAGGAGTGATTCCAAAGATGCATACAAACAAGATGATTCATTTTTTTGTGGTTCTGGATCTCAGCTGTCACATTTCTCAGGTTTCATTGTCTTCAATCATGAAAATCAAAAACCTTTACAAAACCACAAGAAGTTTCAGCAGTAAAACTCACAGCAATCATATAATACCAAGAGTTGCAGTTTTAAGGGGGTAATTTGTAGGGGAACAATAAAGCAGTTCTATGAATCAGACAGGTTCAGAGAAAACAGAAGCATCTTGAAAAGTTTCAGCTGAACATGACATGATTAAGTAGAGGGGCAAACACAGGCTTAACACTTAGTTTAGGTAAAACTCAGTCTATCCTACTTTTTCATTTGCTCTCATACCCTACAGACTGACAGAGCTGCTGACGCACTTGAAATAACAGGGAGATGAGTCTTTGTAGATAGAAAGTACTATCAACATAAAACACATTTTAGGGTGTCTAATACTTCAAATTACATAAATAGAAGAAAACAAATATACTAAGACTTTCTCCTCCCTTCTACTTCATCTCTGGATTTACAAAACTAGATTAAGGGATTGCTGCACAATGAGTGGAGTCTTGGATGCTTTGCATCTTTCCCGAGTGACTCAGAACTGAATATTTCTATGCTTCCTGCATTACTGCAAGCACCTTCAGCTTGCTAGCTGACTAGAAATCTTCACTACTGTATAAATACTGTAATTTCTGATTCCTTGTTTCTCCAATTTTATCCTCTCTTCAAAATTAGAGCAGAGATTCCAGCTAGAGTAAGAAAATTGCCTGTCCTGAGCCTGCCTATTACTTTGGCTGTTCTCAGTCCTCAGTGATCTCTTGGGCAACTAAAAGCAGTGTTATGAGATCTCTGCTTACCACTGCCAGCAGTGAGAAGGATGAGCATCAGTGTTAGCACAGTGGGCCCAAGGGGGCAGATACAGCTAGCAACAGATGCTAGAGGATTTTGGTCTTAGGTTATCTTTCAAATAATATATTTAGTCTTCCTCCTTAGAAAAGAAAAAAAGCATAGGACTAATCCTAACATGGTCACTCTGCAGCTACCAAACGGAGTCAAGCATTGCTAAAATATGTTTTGGATTGGTCCCATGAAGGTCAAAAATTTCCTCTATCACAATTCCAACATTCAGGTGTAAGCTTCAGCAGAATGGCTAACTATTCAGCTGTTTCCATGCAAAAAACAGAGCAGAGCTGGCATCTGGTGATTTTTTTAATGTTCTGTTGAGACTGGTGACCAGTCACAGCAACAGCAGCAATTTGTCCAAGGTGGTCTGTTTCTCTTTTAATTTTCCAAGGTAGCAACCCTATACAGCACTGCTTCTTTAAATCTGCCAGTCTCTTCCTCACCTAAAGTGCAAACATGGATGTGAAGCCAGGTATATAAATATCTTTGATGTGCACAGAAGCACAGAAAGCTTCTGCCTTGTCTTCACAGTCAGAGTTCCACTGATCCCTGAAGCATCTGTGCACCTGCTGCAAATCTGAGCTTTCCAGACACGCTGTGTTTCCAGAGTGCAAGCACAGGGTGGTCACTGTGTGTTCCCAAGTGGGAAGTTTTTCATCTGTCGTGGCAGATGAAAAAGGCCTTGCTGCTGTAAAAACTACTCACATACCCAGCTTCTAGAAATTCTCCTTTCCCAGGGCGAGCGAGCTGAGTCTTGCTGGTCTGCCACAGCAATTCATCCAGTCCCACAGCAGCTCCAGACAGCTCTCTCACACAGGCAAATTCAAGCACAGTGCAGCCCGTTCCCTTTGCTAAAAATGGCAGCTGAGAGCAGGTAACTGCCTTTATCACACAAGTTCACCTCACCCACAGCACCACAGCTCCCAGCAGGACAGTGGTCTGGCTGGGAAACACCACCCCACCACAGCACTGCTGCCTCTGCTAATCCTACAGCAGGACACAAGTGTGGCAGGGTTAGCTCAGCCAGCCTGTGTCTTGCCTCCATGGTGGGGTGCAGGCACAGAAGTCTTGCTTTTCTGGTAGGGACTCATAACTCTGAGCTCGTGGAGAAGGAATAAGATCAGTTTTGGCTCTTTCTGCTGGTACTCATGGTAGGTATATCAGCCCCTCCCTGAAGCTCCTCCTGGCACTGCAAGAGCAAGTTTGGCCGCTGATATGGAAGCAGATTTCTAGCTCACAAGAAGGGGAATCATTCCTGACATTTGTCAGAGGATATAATTTTAGGAAATCTCTTTCTAATTTCAGTGGCATACTGGATGACAAAATGAATATTTAAAGTATGTAATTATTTTCCCTAGAAAATAAATCAACCTTTTTCTAAAAAATCTGGAGATGCCAAAAATCCACCCTTCCTGATGTGGAGGGACGAAACAAACACCATGTCAGCTCAACACCAGTTAGCCTGGGAGAGTGTAATAGCAAGTTAAGAGACAATTCTGTGGAAGCAAAGAGAAATCCAAACAAAGAGTACCAGGAACTAGAAACAATTTGAGCAGGAATAAGGATTAATAAATTTTATATGTCTGTGAGGTTAACTACCCTCCTGACTTATTAGTAGCACATTTCAGAGCAGACTGGGACAGCCATCACTGAGCTGCAGACCCTGTTATGGAAGCAGCACTTACATAAGCAAGGCTAGCATGATGCAGACTAGAAGATAAACCCTGACTGCAGACACGTTCATTCAAAGTGAGCTCATCACAGTGGCAGCAATAAAAGCAATTAATCTAATTGCATTGAACTACCCCTATCTGTTCCCTCTATATTCAGAATTCTCAAAAAAAAAGCAGAAACTTCTTCATACACTGCTGTGCAAGTGAAGAAATAATTTATTCCCTGATACAATAATTATGCGCTACAGGATCAAAATGCAACCTTGGCATTTTCCTGCTCTTAATCATGTGTCAAGGTTGCTACAAAACAACAGTTGCACACAAATGAAAGTCTGAAAGAGATGCAGGGGCAAGGGCAGCATATCCCTTCCCCTCAGAGCCTGTGGAGGGGGATAGCAGGGAGGCAGCCTGCAGCTGGCCCATGTCCTCACTGGAGTAGAACATTAAGTCCAACTTACCTGCACCTGTGCCAGATAAGAGGAGCAAAGGGAGCTGCTCTGATCACTGCTCAAAAGTCACACATGAGTGTATCAGAAGCTCTGTTGAGGGCCTCCAGTGGTAACCCCAGGATGGGCTTGGCAGCAGCAGCTGTGGCCAGGGGCAGAGTCCCAGGGCCACCCAGCCACAGCTGCAGCAGGATGCAACCCAATGTTGTGACTGAAATCAGGAGCAGGAGGGTGCTCTGTAATTGTCAATCTGTGCTCTTTTCTAAAGAGTCATACATGTAAAACATGTGTCACATCAGAGCCAGTGTGGAAAGCTCATATAAGGAAGTAAAAAACCACATTGTCTGCTTGGGTTTTTTCCCTCTTGAAAAATCTCGGGTACACTGGGTGCCACCTCCCCTACTTCTGAACACAGCCACATCTGTACTTGCACCCACAGGAAAAAAGGTCTTTGCAAGCACAGGGACAGTCCACCCAAAGGGTCCCCACTGCCAGCATGGCCACGGGCCAGTGGCTCAGCACCTGTTCTTCTGCTCAGGCAGTAACTAGTTAGGCCACACATGACCACACTGAATGAAAGCACCACAAAAAATAATTGCATTTCTGCATGCACCATTAGCTTTACTTCCTGAACTTAATCTGGAGTACAAGACAATATCCTAGCTGTACATATAATATTGTTGAAGGACTGCTTTGTGACCCTGCTTCCCTCTTCCTTCTTTTTAGAGAATGAATGGAAGAAGATTCATTTAGGACACAAATGGCAAGTGCCAATGGTTTTGTTAGTATGCAGCCTGCAACAACTCCTGAGCGTTTGTTAATTTTTTGATATCTGAAAAATTCATAAAGTGGGAAATTTTTTTCCATGCTACTTTGATCAGCTCAGTTATGACATCTGAAATCTGGGGATTTTAAGTAAATGGTTAAACTTTCTAAACATACGAGGAAGGGGCTCACTGGGGTTACTAGAGGCTTGGATGCATACGATCTTGAAATAGAAGCAGAAGTATGTAAAGCAATGTGCTTGGCTGTCTGCATCAATATGCAATTTGCTACATTTTTTTTACTTTCTACGCACAGTAATTCTGTGTCTTTCTTTCTTTGGTGGTGTCCCAGATGGATGCTCCTTCCTCACACAGAGCTGATAGCGTGCTTCAGCATGAGCCGTGCTGTTAATTCAGTCACTGTACAGCTAATTCAATAAAGCAAATATTTGTTCTTGTAAAAGTATTCTCAGATGATTAATTATCTCAGACTGTAATGCCCAATTAACTTAACACTGCCTGGATAAGGATGGGAGGAAAAGGTCTAAACTGGCCTACTGTATCCTTTGTCTGTCTTCCTAGCATCAGCCCAATCTGATTTATTTCCTGAGGTGCAGAAACTTTTATTCGCAGCTCTGCCAGCAACAAGTCAACACATTACAATACCTCTATGAGCCTGTCTGGCTCACTCCCTTCTTCCACAGTAATTAATTTAGACCTTCCATTTCGTTCATTGTCCCGAATGCCAACAGCAACCTGTGTAGCCTTCAGCCGCTCGTATTTATTGCATGATGAGCCACACCACTGATAGATTTCCTGAAATAACAAAAAGAACACACACACATTACCAATAGGATTCAACACAGCAAAATTAAGAAATGAATTTTATTAATAATTAATACTGGATCTAAACCACCGGAACATCAGTGAATCTACATCTTTCAGAAGTACTTTCTAGAAGAGAGTTGCTCAATCACGTAGATATTTGCAGTATCCATGACATAATCTAAAACTGCACCAGGAGAGATTTAGGTCAGATATTAGGAGAAATTTCTTCACAGAAAGGGTGAACCAACACTGGAATGGGCTGCCCAGGGAGGCGGTGGAGTCACACCCCTGAAGGTGTTAGAGAAAACACTGGATGTGGCGCTCAGTGTCTGGTTGACAAAGTGGTGTTCAGTCAAAGGTTGAACTCAGTGATCTCAGAGGTCTTTTCCAACCTATTTCATTCTGCATCATGTGATGCTGTAATATGCAAGACATTTACATAATATAATTTAGCTTCCACATATTAAGAGATCCCTTGAGCTCAGAATAGTCTGAGTTTTGATTTGGCTGAGTTTTATCCCAATTACATGTAGAGCTTCAGCTATATATAGAGCTTCAGCTAATTAAAGAACCAGAAACTCCTAAATTTGCTACTGCAAATTTTATACATGTCAGCTCCTCTTGTATGGTACTTCAGCAGTGCTGGTACTTACCTGTGTCAAGAAACAAATTAATTTCAAAATCTCAAGGAAGATCCTGTAACTGCATGTGTTTCTAAAGTACAGTTAGATCTTTCAATCTAGTTTTTACTAGCCGACCTTTTACAGAATGCAACATGTTCCCAGGGCACCTCTCAGGAAAGGGAGACACTGGAACCAGCCTAAGACAGGTCACCTGATTAGCCACACAGACCAAGGATCCCCAGTTTTGGCAACTCCCATTATTCATCCAGAATGTGAAATATTTCAGAATAAAGAATTTAGATTTCTGTCTTGATGAAAATTACTACAAAAAGGCATAACATAAGCTGCAGGGATGCTAGAGACTGGGCTGGAAGGAGCCAGTCCAAGGAAATTACTCATCTTGGCTGGTTGTTTTCCCGACCTTCTCCTGGAAGAAGGCAATTTGATTCTTCACATGATTCTGTCAAATAGCTCAAACAGTACAGCAATAAAGGTTTTTAAAAGGTTCAACTGGCTTGTGTTCATCTGCAATGCAAATTTTAATCAGAGGCCTCACTGAATAAATTACTTGGGTTTAGTTTTATGTTGTATATACAACTGTATAAAACCTAGATTTGAGATGAAAATCTGTTTCATAAAAAAGCAAAACAAGTTATTTCTGCTGACCACTGTTGGTCTTTAACATTTCTCAAAAGGCTGGTTTGAGACAAGTGAGGGATGAAGCACAGTTTCTCAGTACTAGCAGATGCAAATTTTTAGAAGACAGCTAATATTGATGGGATCTGCATGCAAAACAGCGCTAGTAACTTCCAACAGTTACTTTTCACCAGTCTGGACACAAAAAAAAAGAGCCCCACAAGGAGATCTCAGTGATCTCACTGTTCCTTTCCAACTTCCCTTTCCCCCTTCAAATGCATCTCTTCAAAGACATAGTTTTAAGCTTTGTCAGGATTACATGTCTCCTACATTCCATTCAGGATTACACCACAGAACTTCACAGAACTGTATCCCTTTCAACTTGCAGATGTTATGCTGAAAGCTGTGAGGTTTTCAGCTTGCCTTTAACAACTTGACTGTAGGCTTAAATAAATAAATTGCTTCTAAGTTCTGGTTTAAATACCGTCAGTTTACCAAGTATCCAGAACCTGGAGACATAGCTGGTGTTAGATCTGAACCTTATCTTAAATCCAACTTCCCACATTTCCCCAGGAAAACAAAATGTCTGTTCTTACTTAGGGAAATAATTTTCTAAAGAACTGAATGTGCAGAAAGTAAAATGTTCCTGTCTGAGCAGATTTTTTAATACATTTGTTATTGCCAGGCACTGCTTCAGCCCTTTTCTACCAACTTCATAGAGACTTTCCACAACACAGACTCCTTAGCATAATTCTCATCTTGGCCTACATCCTACTAATTGAGCTTATTTGCAATTGCATGAGAAACCAGGAGGCACTAGAGATACTGCAGCAATAAGCAGGAATCCTTTATTTCCCATAGTCTGTAGATGCAATACAGAAGAGTAAGAAATCATATAATAGAGAACTAGGGAAAGAGGTAAGGCAGCTCTTGATCTCAGAGTTGATGTGGCAATTGGTGGAGATTGCTCATTCAGAAAGGTTAGAGGTGCAGCTCCAGTTGTACACAGTGGCCTTCCCTTGGTGTTTTGGCAACTGGAGATGGAACCCCAAACAACCAGTTACATCTACAAAATGAATATTTTTGCTATACTGACCACAAAGGATATTGTGAGACAAACTGCCACTGCAAATTAAAAAGACCTTTACTTCTTGCACAATAAATTAATTTTCTTAGCGTCTCCTAAAGGCCCCACTGCACCCAGGTTACTCCACATTCATGGTTTATTCTCCCTGTCTGCCTTCAGTCAGAAAGTGACTGAAGAAACTGAACTCTCCTACATTCCTCAGGCTCTAGGCTTCAAATGAGCCTGAGGAAGGCAAAGGACTTTTAAAAATCTACAGTAATGGATTTCAGATTTTTAAATTTGCAGGTTTCATTATTTTCCTTATGGAGTCCATGTTCCAGGTTTTCTCCTACTGCATAAACCACCACCTAAATCAATAAACAGTGTCTGAAAACATTCTTGATCTGGAGAGTCACAAGATCCATCTTATATGGTTATTTGAAAAATACTGATTTTAAAAGCTAGAGAAATAAGAATCTGCTTCTTTTTAGCACTAGAGCACTATTCTTTATTGAAAGCCTGAAAGTTAAACTTCCTTTACTGTATAATCAAATAGAAGGATGAGAACACCCACAAGTCATGAAAATGTCCCAAAATATACAATATTGTAATGTATTTACTATGGCCACTAAAATATCTTAAGCATTCAGAGCTAGAAGCCTTCAGGAGCTTGGATTTAATTAATTTTCTCTTCTGAACTAAAAGCATCTCATTTTCAATGTATCTAATTTTGAGGCCTCACAGTAGACAAGCAGAATATCTACAAGTTTGCCTTCCTGATATAACTTATCGATTTCAGCCTCTAGGCAGATGCAGTTTTTCAACATTTTAAGACCAGAGAGAGAGTTTTACAAGTTAAAGCCACTTCTTGAGAAGGCTAATACTTAAATTTACCTGAAATACAGTCAATTAGTTATCTAACTATACACAACAAATCATTGAGCTTTTGGGTAATTTCATTATTCATGTATTTATTTTTTTAGCTATATAAAGTGCTCAAGTATGGGCAAAATATGATATTTAGCTTTAGCTCACTCACTACTTTCACAATTTCCTAGCTGTACTACATCTTCACTATTTTAAGGCTTGTTTTGCTAACTTTATTTGGAATTGGCAGGTTGACAAAAAATGTTTCCATTAAAATGAAAACAGACTTCAAGTGTTCACTCCCCTCAAAATAAAAGAGCTTCATTCATCAGTAATTCCTGTGCCAAACCCAGTTTATTTTCAGAAGTTTGCACTAGCAGTATTTATTTTTTTAAACCTTTTAAACAGAATTCTGAGAGAGATACCCTATATTAATGTCTGATGATATCAATATAGTTGTCAGATCACAGTGGCACAATTAACAGCTGAGGGCAAGTTATAATGAATAACTTTATAATGAAATTTTATAATGAAAAATGTTAACATGAATAACAATGGCCACACTAGAGCTCCTGAGTGAGGTTAGGAGGGCAGGCTGGGTCTGTGCCATGCACACTGTGGTCAGAACGAGCTCTCCCCTCAACTGCACATTTTGGAGACACAGTTTAGTCTTCTACCCCTAGCATGTCAGAATTCACTGCTCTGACTCCTCATAGCTTCTGGCCTTCACACTGACCTTGTGCAAGTCACATGAGATTTCTACAGCACATTAAAAATGACCCAACATTTAGCTTCTATACAGAAGTTGTGCATCAAGATGATTATGCATGGCTCATGTGTAACCCTGAGCAAGCGCACCTTGGCACTTTTCCCTGTAAGGCAGGGGACTGTGAAAGTACACCACCTCCTGCTTCCTGCTCCAGTCCCAAGCAGAGCAAGAGAAGGAAAAACAAATAAAAAAATCACTTATTTCAGAAGTGACATAAAAAACAATTTTCCCCTTCCAACACATAGCCACCTCTGTAGTCAACTGGCAGCCTCCTTAGTCTGGAGGCAAATGAAAACATCTTTTCTGGATCTTTTGTGGTCATTTCTGTGGATCTTAGCCAGGACAATGACAAGAAAAGCCAAGACGCTTAAATACATGAAGTTGTTTTTCTCTAGTTAAACATGCCCTAAACATGCAAGTATTTCAAACCTATATGTCTACTGAAATATCTACTAATTTCCAGGCCTCTACTCTAATTGCTGATTTGCATTCTCTTACACAAAGAGATACTAAAAAGCTAAATTAAATAGGTTTCAAAACTCTAATTTAAAACAAGTTTGTAGTGAAACTTATATTTAGGTAGAAAGTAACAGTGGAATGTTTAAGTCTCATTAACCTTAAAATATTGAAATAAACTTTAAACTTTCATTAAGGAAAGAATTTAAGCCAAGCATCAGAAGCTGGTATGCCTCTATTCTTTGTTTCGAGGCCCTGATACAGCTTAAACCTGTCCACCTTTGCCCACATATACCCCAGAACCTGCTCTCAGAATGTAATAGCACCTCAATTTTAATATATATACACCACTCTTAGCTGAGAAACAGGTAAAATGTGTGGTGTGGACTTTTCCATGCTGTCATGATGCAACTCATACTAACTCAGTGTCTCTCAGTCAGGATGCTGTCTTCCATTCCTCTAAACCACATTTGGTGCAGCAGAGGTACAGCACTAATGCAGAGGCACTCAACACAAGAAAACTCTTCAGCTAAATCTGCTCATTCCTGTGAAACACCATGCTACATTCTCTTTACCCCCACAACTCAAGCTAAAGGGCTGAAAGAAAGAAAAGAATATTTGTAAAGTTATGATTGCTTTAATTCCTCTCTTCCCTTTGATTCAGCTGCTGCTGTTCAGAAGCAGATCAGAGCCTGGGCAAAGAAGCACATCCCAGAAGGCCCCTGCAGTGGTTTCACAGCAGCTAGAAGAAAGGCTGATGAGGCTTGTAAGGACAGGTGAGTCAGGAGGAGAAGAGCTGTGATGTAGGAGTCCCCAGAACAGCCAGCACTCCTAGCACTCACCTCCTGAAAGAAGTGGGAAAAAAACAAAACAGCCATGCTAGAGACAGATGGAACATACATGAATATTGGCAAAGCTTTATACACATCTTATCATGCTACTATCAAAATAATGGGCAGGCACTCAGCTGAGACTCTTCACGGTCATTAGTGAACAGCTGCTCTGATAAGGCATGAGATCCTTTCAGCTTGTTAAACATCTAGTCCTGTAATTAAACTAAATATGCTTAATGAAGAAAGGTCAATACAAAATAGAAATAAATTTTGACAAAAAGTTTATATATGAGCTGCAAACAACAGAAATACTTCTAATGCCTTTAATTCTAAGTATTTGTAAAACAGCATATTACACTGGTATTTATATTTCAAACACCAAGTTTTTGGAAATAAAACAGAGCGCCGTAAAACAAGAGTATGGAGTTTTTATGCTTGGTGGGGGTTTTTTCGTTTGTTTATTGGTGTTTTTATTTTTATTTTTTTGTTTGTTTGTTTTTTAAGTACATAAAAGTGCTAAATCAAGAAAACAAAGTCCACACGGTGGGGAAAATAACTGAACAAAACTAACTGGAACCCAGTGTCTTTTGTCAGTTCATTGACATCCAGGGGTTTTAAAGGAATTGACAATATGTATTAAGAAGAATGTTTGGATTCAACTAGATTAATATAATGTTTGGATTCAACTAGATTAATATAGACTTCTGAATTTTTCTCCTTATTCACTTTCTTTTCCTTTCTTGACTGTTGAATTCTTGATGCAGGCAGGGAAAAAACCCTCTCATTTCACATAACCATAAAATCTAACTTTGTGGAATCTATAATACAGTGAACCATTGAAAGTTGTCGAGTTTTGATAATCCAAAACAAACTCCAAATTCATTCAGCCAAAATACCTCTGAGGCCACCATGAGCCTGGCCCTAGTAAAATTACAATAGTGTCTTTGTAACCAGTCTTTGGGAGTCTCTCATTTGACTCAAACAGAACAAACTTTCAGACTAAAAATAAGTCAGATACAGCGGAGTCATGCACTTAGAACATTCATTTTTCCTCTCACACCTGTTTTGCTAGTATGTACTAGGAACAGCTCTTGCTATACCACAGTGGATTAAGGGGTCAATACCAGGATAATCTTAATTCTAAACAATAGCAGTTCAAGCAGCAAAACATCTGGATTTCCTACAACATCAGGAAGAAAACTAACTTAACCGAATCTTTGTGGATACATGTGTGTCCACTCCACCTGAAGCTTAAACAGCGATCTCTGGTTCAGCTACTTTTCTGTGCACAAGTGGGGGCTGACGAGAAACTTTCCAGTCTACAGAGTATCAATAAAAATCCATACTCCGAATACTTTAACTGAAGTGAGAGGCAAAAGGACTTAATTTTTTTTTCCTCCACCTGATGACTTTGAGACTATAACAACTTCCAGAATGCTGGCATTTACATTGTTGGAGTAACTGGTTCATAGAATTACAGAAAAATTAAGATGCTTGCTTACCAAGATACACATTATGTGGACAGAACAACATTTTTATGCTGTTAGTAGGTCTATAAAGTTAATAAAGAGCCTAAGCACTTTAGTTCTTCAAACTCAGCTACTTGTCTGGCAGCTCCCTGCTGCAGCATGAGCAATAGTTTAACTCTCAGCTGGGGGAAATTGGAGAAGAGGTTAGTTGTAGGAGAAACATGTGAATGGAAAAACAACATGAGTCAGTTGTTAGAACCAGGGAAAGCAACTAGGTACAGTGATGAACTGCAAAACGCAAGAATATGCTCTTCCAGTCCTGTTCATACCTCAACAGTGACTTTATTAAAGCAATTAATATGCGTGTTGTGAACTGCTTCATCCAATGAAAGAGAAGCACAGCCACCTAAAAGAAATAGTGAGGGAAGAAGATTACAGAAGTCACCAAGAAAACTGTGCTTAAGCTTGCAATGTGAGGCTGAATCATACCCTGTGGTCATAATCATAAAGCAAGTATCTGTTATGTTGCTCTTTAAAAAGCAGAAGTTACTTTTCTTTTTGTAAACATAATTTAATCTAGACCAAGTTAACAGTTGTTATGAAAAGCAGCTGTCATAAAAAGCCAGTCTTTTTGCCTGATGTATTTCTTCTAGTGTCTTTGTTGCAAGGCAGCAATTTTTCTTCTTCTGACATGCTTACTACGTCGGTGTTCCCATACGAACATACTGACAGACACATGATGACAACAACTCTGTTTAGTCTCATACTTTCGAGTTCTAACTTCATAATTTTCATTTGGATTATGAATCCCTTGAGAAATACGTACATCAATTGCTAGATAGTACAACTTGTTTCTAAGAATATTGTAGGTTCTTACATTTCAAACCAGCAACCTTTTGGCTGCTTATAAATCAGTTTATAAGCACCACTATAGGAATAGGAAGAACAAACAACTTCTATCTCCATTTAGCTTGAGCTATAGTTATCATCTCACCCATCTGCACTCTTTGGGAGAAGGGTGATATTCCACGCACAGAACTTCAGGCCCAAGCTCAAACCTCAGTGGTAGATATCACACATTGTCCTTCACCCCCTTATTTTAACAACTGTCTCTTAACTTCTTCGAGAAGGCTGAGCAGTGCACAGCTCTTTGCCTGCCCTTTGCAGTCAACCTAGCTCATGGCACTGCTGCTGTCCCCCATCAAGAGATTAATCAATTAAACAAAGAGAGTCAAGTCTTACATTTCACAAAGCTCTATCCAAACACATGCACAGAGAATATTTTTGCTGGTAACTAAAGATACGACTTCAGAGAGCCTTCATACAGCAGGGCTTCATAAACTGAGTTGGGAAGCATTAATAAAATCAGTTGATCAATTCATGTTGCTTTATTTCATTGTTACTCCCATTATTTCTGCTCCATGTTTTGGTAATTACTGACATATCTCAACATTGCAATTTCATAAATAACCAGCATACACCAATGTACACAGGGTTAATTTCACAACATTGACAAGTTTCCTTCCCACTTTAAACAAGGAAAATTGACAAAAGATATTAAAATATTTAACACATTTTATCATAAATATACACATATACAGTATATCTACATATGCATCTAGACAAATACTAAAAAAGCTTTAAAAACTGTATGTATGTTATTCACTAAATGGCACAGTGATTCATCTTTTCCCTTGCCTTCTGTGATCATTTTCCATGTCCTCCTGCTCTTTGCTGTTTTGAGAATTGTCTTGGTGATGAAAGAAAGAAAAGGATTGTGTCTAAGGGGAGGTGGCTGGAAGATAGGGTGAAACAGAGAAAGCTGCATCTGGAAGTAAAAGTGAGCACAGGGTGAGGCCAGGCAGTTTAAGGCCACCAAGAACTGTCAAACCCACCCTGGTGCCTCTCAGGTGGGATACCAGCAACAGTTAAGGACAGGATTTGGGAGGGCCTTGAGGGGAAGCTGTATGAGGATCAGCTGAGGTTACTTGGTCTGTTCAGCCTGGAGAGCAGGAGACTGAGGAAGACCTCAGTGCAGTCTACAATTTTCTCTTGAGGGGAAGAGGAGGGGCAGACACTGATCTCCTCTCTGGTGTCCAGTGACAGGACCTGAGGGAATGGTCTGAAGTTGTGTCAGAGGAGTTTAGGTTGGACATTAGAAAGAGGTTCCTCATCCAGATGGTGGTTGGGCACTGATCTGGGCTCCTCAGGGACATGGTCACAGCACCAAGCCTAACAGAGCTCAAGAGGAATCTGGACAATGTTCTCAGGCACAGAGTGTGACTCTTGGGGCTGTCCTGTGTGGGGCTAAAAGTTTGACTTTCCGATCCTTGCTGATCCCTTCCAACTTAGCATATTCTGTGGTTGTGTGGCAGAAAATAACAGCTCTTGGGAGGCCTTGAGCAGAGCTATGCCCAGACAAGATGCACTAAGCAGCACCTGACAAAGTAAGATGTGCTCCATACTCTAGCCTTCTCAGCAACTGCCCTGCACTTGTCTTGCCTACCCAAAGGCTCCCTTGCAGAGAGATTCCCAGGTTCACCAAAGAGCTGTCGTGGAAATCCCACGTAGGAAAAACACCCCAGCTTAAATTAGGGTTTGGCATCCCAGCACTCTCCTGGAAGATCAGTACAGTCACAGCACTCAGTTCATGGTGTTACAGAAGACTGCTTGACTAAAAGGTCTTCACACATTTCCCACAGACAACAATTCCCCTCATAGCACTGACAATGCTTTCTCTGCTTTCTGCAGCTATTTTCTCTTCCAGCCAAGAGAGTTGTTCAAAGGAGGCAAGTTGAGACCTGGGCACAGTATTTGAAGTGCTGTAAATGTGGCTTAGTAACAAATCAGCCAAGGTGCTCTGTGGGTTGTGCACACGGGACACAGCCCCATGGGATCCTGACCACTTTTAGGAAGAGGGGGCAGGAGACAGGCAGTTAGATACAACACTATTTTTTGATCTTCTTTGCAGCCAAGGTTTGACTCCAATAACTTAGAAGGCTGGATCAAGATAGAATAACCTTCATTTAAGGTCAGGTTGAACAGGGCTTAAAGCAACCTCAGATTGTTGAAAATGTCCCTGCTCATTGCAGGGAGAGTTGATCTAGATGACCTTTAAAGGTTCCTTCCAACCAAAACTATTCAATGATCTAGGTATGAGATAAATATCAGAACTTGAACTGTAAATATGTGAACCTAGCTTAAAATGCCCACACACACTTTTTCCTAAAGCATTATCCCTGTAAAGGAAATCCTAGTGATATGTAATGATTTTATTCCTACTCATTATTATCTTTCATAATTTTCCCTTATCTGTTCAAACCATGCGTTTAATACTGAAGTAATCAATGAAAAACTGAAATGATTTTTTATTATATTAGATAAATGGCTTGATAAAATACAACAGGAAATGAACAGCACAAGCAATTTTTCAGTGCCATAGAGACCATCTTCTGGTTAGCTAAGAGACTGGGGAAAGTAAAGCTTGGAAATTCATCTTACTTGACACACTACAATAATTTGATATTAAAAGTACTGACCATAAGCTCATTATTTTATGCAATTACCACCCATTATTCTCAGACAATGAGTCTGCAGTGGTCTTCAATAAATACCAAGACTCAAAAGCAACCCTATTTAAGATTGATTTTATTTCAATTGTTAAGTAAAGGAATTTACTTTAGCCAAAATTTTTCATTTTTCAAAGAAAACTTAAATTCAATTAAGAGCCCCTATAAAGACTCATAAAGCCTTGCCCATTTACAGTGGGCCTCTAGTCATGAAAAATTTCAATCTGAAGTATAGTTATTTCAGCTTGAAATATAATTCTTACAAAACTTGAGCAAGGTTTCTCCACTGACATTGTATTTTCTATCACACCTCTTTATTTAGAGGTACTTCACTAGACTTGTACATCTTCATCCTGAACTATGTCACACATTTTCAACTCCCACAAGGATGGTCTGGTTTATGCAATAACCTATGACTATCTAGATGCTAAAACACTTTTTTCCTTAACTTGTCAGAACATCTAGAAAAACCCATCTCTCTTACACAACCAACATGATAAGACCAAGAACTGTTTTAAGTCATGTGATTTGACTGACATTTCTCATAGAATGGCAAAAAAAAAATCCCAAAAACAACTCAATATTGTTCACATCTAATCTTTTTTCCTGCAAAGGCACAGTGTTGCACTGCTGCTTGACCTCTGCCTTGTCAAACAGTGAATCAGAAACTGGTGACATTACACTAAAAAAAGTAAAAGGCATGTACATTCAGGATCAGATAAAGACTCTAAAGCCATACTACATTTAAATTGCTTAGTGACAGCACTCTCCTCTCACCAAAAGGGAGGTGCCCCAAGCTACACATGTAACACTGCAACACACCCACAGTGCATTTCATCAATGTCACTGCCATGCCTGTGGTGTGGCCTGAGTAATTACTCAAGGTCATCTGGGTCACTGCAGCACAATAAGCATCAGACCAAGCTGAATTCATGGAGTACACCCAGATCCACAACACATCCATGGGAGGTTAACTCCAGAAAACTCAAGCTCCATTACAGCCTGACTGCAAAAGCAGCATTTTCTAGCGATGTTTGGTTCCAAACTTTCCATCTCCCATGGGTTAGCTCTGGAAGGGAATAGATGATTTGGGTCTTCTATGCAAAGTGACATTGAGAGATTACTTTGGATATTGATCACCAGGCTGTTCTAGATGATTAAACCACATTGACATAAGAGGAATAGGATCATATTCAAAAAACACTATTTTGTGTTCCATCTGAAGGCTGTGAAGCATAATAAAAATCAGACATATTGGCATCAAGAACCTATATTGATTATCTTCAACTGTTATGCTAGGGGACACTTTCAGAGAGAACACCAAATGCACACCATGAATTCAGAAGAGTCCATTTTTCAATAGGTCAGGGGAACTCAGATCTTGCAGCAGCTGACCACCTCCTTGTGAAACACTACAGTTAAAATCAACTGCAGATAAACTATTTCCTTTCACATGCTTTCCATTTTATACATGTGAGCATATCAGGCATGGGAAAAATTTCAAATTGGTAACTAGCATCTAGTGTGGACTACATCCCAGCTGCTACTCTGAGTATCAGAAAGTCTTCGTATGTATTCTGAAGTGACAGCACTACACTTTAAGCCATCTGAGGAAAGCAGAATTATCTTATGTGTCAATATCCTTCTGTGCTATGTCTACTTGTTTTCAGCAGAAAGCCTTGAAGCACTGGATTTCTTCTCAAGTGATCTCTTGAAATATTTGAGTAGTTTTATAATCACTTTTTCAGCTATTTCTTTAGGGTCAACTGTCACTATCAAAGTTTGATAGCTATGAAGAAATGCTCTTAAGAGAATGGTTGAATCTGTGTTCTGCTCTGAACACTGACACTGATCCCATTCATCTGGTAGAGAGCACCAAAGTCTAACTGGACTTAGAATGGACTGTTCAAACAACAGTAGTGAAAAACCCTAATGCCTTGAATGGGAAAGAGAAGTGTTTCTTGAAGGATAATCTGTGCACACTTCAGGAAATATTTAGGGCAGTTTGAAACCTGTAAAGTGATGTGACACTAAAACTAATGTTCTAAAGCAGATTCTTTCTGCTGGTTCATATGAGTGACAAAATCAGTTTTGCATTTTATGGGATGACTCAAACATTGGAATGGATGCGGGTCTTACTTTTCAGTGTTTTAATCTAGAAAATACTTACATTTCCAAGGTCAATAATGAAACAATCTCCTTTGTTGAAGCTGGTCCAAGCCAGGGGGACTTCTGTGGCTCTTACAACTCTCCGGCCCTTGATATGCAGCAGCCTCTGAGCACTCAGATCATTAGTAACAACATGATTGAATCCGGAGGCAACACCACCTGCCTGGATAAAACAAAACATCCAGCTTTATTTCAGCTTAATTTCTGCAAAGTTACTTTTTTGTTGCTGTTTTGGTACAGATGAGGAGCCAGCAGTGGAAAAAAATGGTTTATGTAGTGAAAAACAAGACAAAGTAATGTACTGTTTAAGTGTGCTGCTCACAGACCAGACAGACACCACTGCTGCTCAACTCTCAGGTGTGAACCTCTAGCCAAGGGAGCAGATGTTACCCTCCTTCAAGGAGTTTTCAGATAAACAGCAAAAATGAAAGCACAGAATTTACAGCACTCTCCAGCCTCCTTCAGAGGATGAGATAATACTGAACCCCATTGTTAGGAGAGAAGTCAAGGACTGAGGAAAAGCAGAAAAATATGCAGGTCTTTTTGAAGTTTTCCAAACTTGAATCTCAGAGGTCCAGGTGGTTTTAGCCCTGGTTACATGTAGATGGATGGATAATTCCACAGCAGCTCTGTAATTTTATGAAAGGAATATTTGCCACTTAAGAGTCAACCTGGCAAAGAACACTAAACTAGGGGGAGTGAGAGCAAACTTGATTTACAGTTTGTGAGTGTAAATATAAGCATAATGCTGTAAACTGGCTTGGAGGTCTGCCTTTGTGAGGCAGCATTCTCCATTCCTCTGGGAGACCCAGACCTTGTGTTGGAACAGAGTGGTTCTTGAAATAACACACACACAAGAAAAAAAAAAAAAAAAAAAAAAAAAAAAAAAAAAAAAAAAAAAAAAAAAAAAAAAAAAAGAGTTGCTATTCAGCTTCTGGAAGTGACACAAGGACACTGACGTTACACCATTCCAAAAGCTAAAATTTTTCAAAAAAATCTCAGTGATTGTTTTATCTACTTCAGAAAAAAAACCTGCAGTAGGACTGCAAAAGTGTAATTTAGCGTAAAAAACGATTTTAGATCCAAGTGAAGTTCTGATCTTTTCCACTCGGTATCCATGTTTCTAACTACTTGAGCACACTGGGTTCTGTATTTGAATAAAAATATTTGGTCTGCAAGACAGAAATTATTTCTGTGAGATTTAACACCTCCCAGACACAGAGAGTCCCTACTGTGAACTCTCTTAAGACACACAAGTATGAAATTTCAGGACAGTTTTATTTTGGGGAAAAAAAATTAGGAAAGGTTTTCACATGTCAGAAGAGGCACTGACAATCAACCTGCTGCTTTCTGGGACTCCTACAGTTTAAGATGGGTAGCTCAAATCTAAACCCACAAAGCATGAATAAAATATTTTTAAAATCTCCATTTACAAAGAAAAACATTTGATTTTTGTGTAGGGAAAAATATTACATACAATTTCAGAATGTATTTGGACAGACTCTTTACCCTGTATTTAATTCCTCCTTTGAAGTAACCCACAAACTCAGTAGACTCATATCCTTGGATTTCTCTACTCTGCACGGGCTTTCCTCCTAGATAGTCATCCATTTGAACAGCAAAGATAGCTGCAGCTGTGCTTTCATCCTGGGTGCAGTCTTTCCCTGAAATAAGAGGAAGTGTGTCAATAAAGCATTAATACAATTTTGAATTCAGCTGGAGAAATTATTTTTTCGACAATTGGGCATGTTTATGTGGAAACAAAGCACCGAATCCCAATCTTGTTCATCATCAAATAACACGATCTTCCAGACCATTTCTTGACTACTTGTAGAACTACATTCATAAGGAAAAAAGAGTGAAAAATAGTGAAGTTCATCTTCTCTTAGAATCTCCAAACAAAAGAATAATTTAGTTTAGCATGGCAAGTGTCAGCTGTAATGATTTTTGGACTTTTAGCAGAAGTTCAAAGAAAGAAAGGTCACGTGAATGGACTATCTGGATAGTAAAACATTTTTTTTTCCTAAGAACAAGTCACCAAGCCATAAAGCCAAAATAATTCAAAAGCAGTCCTCTTGACACTATAATCAAGCAAGATATTTTGCCTGGTACATCTTGGGAGAAAGAGAAGCAGCTTTGGGGCTCAGGTACTTGCTTCCTGAGGTCACACTTTGTTTTGTACCTTATAGAGATTAGCCTATTCCCAAGACTGTGGCAAAACAGCCTCTTGACCTAGCGTGCTGATACTCACACATGATGAAAACGGGCTGTATATTAAACCAAAGATTTTAATGTGTGCCCAGACACTTTTGAGGAACATTGTCAGCAGTTTTAATTGTTTCAAGTAAAGCACAAATAGAATCAAGTCAGAAAAAACAGGCTTCTCAGTAACTCCAGAAGGAATGGGAAAGGTAAGCTCTTCCACTTGGTTCTCAAACACTCCATGAAAGAACTTGCTATGTTCCAGCATGATTTTACAGACCTGGCTACCGCCTTAAAGTTGGTTTAGAGTTTTGGAGGTTTCAGGGATGCTTTGTTTCTTTTTCTAAATAGTGGCAATCATATCCATTAAGGCTAGATCCTTCTAAATTATTACCTGCAATTGCATACCAGGGTTCAGGGTTAAAGAAAAATGGTTTCTGAACAGAGTCAGAGATAAGAGCTACTATCAGACTTGGTCTCATAGCTGTTATGCAATAAAATACTCAGTGAAACGCCATTAAAAAAAATAAAAATCAAGTGAACACCAGTCCAAGCATAAGTTACTCAAGTTTATACGAAAACCACATTTACCTTACAGTCTTAAGGTACAAACAGCTAAAAATAAGCCAGAGTATAAAGGAAAAAAACCCCAGGTTTTTACCAAACAGGTCCTGGTTCACATGGACAGATTTCATGAGTTCATCACTGGGAACAAGGGTTAAAAAGCAGTTAAAAACCACCACGCATGATTTGATTAAAGATATGAAGTGGGGTATAGCCAGTCTCACTCACACAAGTAGTTTCATACTGGCACAGTGCATGCTGTTTCCATTAATGATAGTTTCAAGTCCAGACAGGTCCCTCAGGATTAGTACAGCTACTAAGGCATCTCTCAAGTGCCAGTAGAGACAACTGAGTCAGGACATCTGAGCAACGTTAAAAGTGGATACAGCTGCAGCAAAACAGATCCACATCGATTGCTTGGCCATGCCAACAATGTTGATACACCCAGGTGAGCTTGCTCAGAAATTATCCAACTTCAGCAGTATCTCAGTGTATGTGAGATACTTGGTGAAACAGTGGCTTTCCCATAGGAAGCTTCAGCATGGCAGAACAACTGTGGGGTCACTTTAATCATAAGATGCCAGTCACAGCTGAAGACTGTCAGCACACTGACATCACAGACCATCCCCCCACGGTCTAGACTTTCTTTTAACCCTTGGGGGGAACCTAAACAAGGAATTAGGAGCACCTTTGCCACTATGTAATAGGAAAATTTGAGGTTGGGAGTCTTTTTTTCTGGTTAGAATCCATTCACACTCACAGTCCCTTTATGGGGCTGCCACAATAACACACCACAGATGACAAGCAGGAGGAGGACTGTGTCACCAAATGGCAAGGTCCTTGTAAGTACCTAAGACGGAAGTCCGCAGTGTTTCCCCCATCACAAGAATTCTTTTTTTACATCCTAAAGCCTGAGTGATAGTGACTGCTTCAGCTATCCAGAGACACTAATGGGAAGTCTTCAGAAAGACCCTATTGTGATCTTTCTGGCCCACAGGTTATACAGCCTTTGCTAACAAGAGAAAAGTCGGGCATACATAACAGCAGTGTGAATCAGTTAAAAATACCAGAATTATTCTATGGTTTTGCCCTGAGTGTGACTGGCCCTCCCAATACACCTCGTATGAAGTCCTGCTCTCCTGTTGCTATTAAATGTGTAGCAGTGTTTGAGATTTTTGCACCGTGCTGCTGAAGTATCTCACAAGCCCAAAGGGATTTGCCAGCAGTGAGCCTCCCAGCTGCCACCTTGCCAGCTGCACAACAGTGTGTGCCCAGGTCTCCTGAAACCATTTAGGCTATCTAGATAGCACCACATCAGCACATGTGTATCAATGTGTACAACTGAAGCTCTTCAGCCACCAGCAACGAAGTCTTAATTGCTGCAAATGTCAGTCACTGTTCTACCTTTCCTTCCCAAGAGCTGCAAACAGTCCTTACTCCTTGTGATGGGTCTACTAGACCTTCACTAAGACACAAGTAGTTCTGGTTCATTAACAAAGGTCTACACAGCCAAACACTGCTACTAATTAGCAACATTGCTGACAGAAAATTTCTCTTCCAGAAATTCATTCACACTGCCATCGATGATTATACTCTTACCAGAGGCAGGCTCTATCCTGCTTGCCAGCTGGAAAACTCCGAAGACATGCAAAACTCAACGCTCAAACATTTATGCAGAAACAATCCCAGCTTTGTCTGCAATTATTTTTCAATGCATGCAAAAATACCATGGAAACTTCAGCAACTCAAGCATATTAATGTTAATACACCTATCTTTATATGCGTTCATTGAGATGATTGCCTACAAACACAAACTTGGTGAAACAAGAAAAAGGTAGTAAGTTTCAGGCAGCTAAACAGCAATCGCTGTGGCAGGATGACTGTGTCCAGATGGGGAAGTCACATGAAACCTCCAGGAGATGAGGAAGTCACGTAAAACACAACCTTATGTCAAGCTTCAAATCTGATGTAAAGTGGGCTAGTCAAGGTGGAAGGCAAAAGATATCAGCCTGGTTCCAACCAGTAGGCTGTCAGACGGATATTAACGAGGTTTTAAAGAAAACCTAGTGTCTTTGCACATGATCTCTGTACCAAAAGAAAGCAAAATTAATCTAGCTGAAAAAGGCACACCCCGACACTAACCAGGGCAACACTACAAGGAGATGGCCAAAAGGACATTTTCATCCAGACGAAAACAGGCAAGAAAACTCTTCCTGTGAGTGAAGGAAGGATTTCACTCCAGAACCTCTGTCGGGCACAGCCAAGATCTGACTTTAACGCCTCAGTACTTTTCCCAACCAACACCACAAAGTGAGCAAGCTCTCCCCTTTCTGCCGCACCCCACCGTCCCACCACTTAGCCCCTCAGCATCGGAAGGGATGACGCTTGGCACCGCCCTGATCCTTGGTGGCAGCCCCACTGCTGCCTCCACCTCGAGTACCCCTCTCGGAAGCCTCGCACACGCAGCCTTACTGAGAAGGGTGGGGAAAACCCCGTCCCCGATGCCCTGGAGGCCGGCAAGCCCCTCGGCAGCAGGCGGGCTCTCCCCCGCTCCTACCGAGCCAGTAGTGCAGGCGGTACGCGACGTTGGTCCCGCGGCGCTCCGTGCACAGCACCAGGTACGCGTCCCCAACGAAGAAGTCTCCGTGGCGGCTCGGGGGCACCGGCACCAGCTCCAGCCGTTCAACGCGCCACACCTGCAGCCCACTCTGCTGCCCGGCCTCGGCGAACGCCGGCGAGGGCCGCTCGGGAGTCATGGCTGGGAGCGGAGAGCCGGCGGAGCCTCCGCGCCGCCAGTTTATAGCGGCGGGCGGGGCCGGCCCGGGGCGGCGCGGGGCGCGCTGAGGGGATGCGCCCGTCCCAGCCCCGCCAGCCACCGGCTGAGCTGGCCTGAAGTTACATGTTTGTAACGAGCCTGGGAAACAAACTCGCCAGGAATCTCTTTTGCTTCTGTGCCCAGCGCCGCAGCAGGGGTATTATTAAAAAAAACAGCCACCCCCACTGCAAACAGAGAACGTTTCTCTATTCTGAAATAATAGGAGAAAACCCGAGAAAAGACAAGAAAGAAAAGTACAAGTGGGCTAATCCAGTGTCTGCGGATGTTGTAGCACTGTGTTGTTTGCTTCTTTGATTACCACATCTGCCTTGTATGAACTGCTCATACCAGAACAAAAAGCGTTTCCATAGCTTGCACTTGCGGCGGAGCGCTTTTTCATCCGCGGCTGGAATGGCAGAGCGCAGCTCTCATCCACCCAGTAATCCCATTTCTTTTGTTCGATCCTGATAGGAATCTTTCTAGGTGGGGGGGTAATTCTTTCCTCTGGGATTCCAGATGAAGCCCAGAATTTATATAAATTTCTCTTTCTCGGAAAATTTAAAGAGTTCTGCTGGTGTTTTTTCAAAACTGTGCAGCAGCCCAAAAGGTTTTAAACCCACTTCCTAGCTGTCTATCTCCTTTATAAATGTTTGGTACATCAACGTGACAATTGCAGCTTTCATTGCAGTATGAAAATTATAGCGAACCACTGTTTTCCTTCTAATATTGATAGGCAGATCAGTCTGGGTACAATACAGGCAGAAACAGTGCAAGCTGTCAATATATCAAAAGATACATTTCATAAAAGGGTTTTGTTTAGTTTCATCATCTTATCCAACTGGATGCGTTTTGAAGCTCATGATTTCCCCGCTAGGTTGCTTTATCAAGTTAATACAAGAAGGGTGCAAGTACCCACCAACAGGCAGATCGGGGCTCCCTCAGCAAGTGGGAGAGGTACTGCTAAATGCAACAAAGCAGCTGGAGAGCATCTTTGCTGGCAACAACAACAACAACAACCAAAAAAAAAAAAAAAAAAAAAAAAAAAGCACACCACAACTAAGAATTTTGTGTAACTATCTTCCTATCTTCTCTTTATACTGTCTTGAGGCAAAAGAGGACTTTACGCTGTGTGTGCTCACAAGCATCTCCCACTTTGATGGGCACCCTGTCATTGGTTTGCCAAACAGGTGCATAGGCAACCTCAGCTTTATCCTCACTGTTTAAAAAAGCAAACTCTGTGTGCTCTGTTTTGTCTAATGTCCAGCTGAACATGGTATAGCTCACCTTCACAAGTTCATGGCCAAGTATTTTATCCCTCATTCTGCCAGGTCTGCAGTAAGCCTGCTTGATAAACAGGGTAATTCCCAAATAAAATACATTTGTCAAGATGTTCATCAAGTGAAGAAGGAAAAAAAAAAAAAAAAAAATATATAGAAAGAGTAGCCAAAAAATTCCAGCAGTTCCAGTTTCAATATGGTATCAGAAATATTTTGAAATATTCAAAAGTGATTTCTTTTGAATCACTTTTGTCCTCACATTTATGCCAAATGTTCTTCTGTTCACTTTTACTCACTTAATTTTTTTTCTAATTGCGTGCCTTTTTGCATTGTTGTGCATTAGTTTGCTTCAGTCGGTGAGGGCAGAACTTACCACATACTCCAGAATTGTATGGGTTTACTATTTCTTATGAAATTGTTCAGGTGAACTCACTTTGCAATTGTGCTGTTTTGCCCACACAGGAGCTCAAACCAGCCCAGTGTTATGCAGCTTCACGTCTCGTACATGTTCTACTTGTCTTGCCAAGAAAAAATTCTTCATGCACAGATTGCACAGAATAGGTTGGTTAAATTTCTATCTCCTTATTACATTTAAATTTTAAATGTACAGTCTAAATACTGCTCTAAATGGAATGCCTCTTGCTGGCTTTGAGATGCATGCTGTTCGTTTAGCATTGACCATTCCCAGTATCACACACCAGTGGACAAAGGTTAAAGACACAAGAACAGTTTAATTGTTTTGTCTCTGTGTCTGTGGCACTACCCAGACACAAAGGATGTTAGTACTGACATCAGAGTTTTCTCATGCCCCAGTTTGTTTTACTAGGATTATGTAATCACTCACTGGCTGCTGGCAAAGAAAAAATTGGATTGAATTTTGTATCCTAAATGCCAGGATACATGTTTGTACTCTTCAGTGTTAATTTTTGACTGTTTGCAAATCTTGCTTTTGCAATCTCACTTCCAATGAAAGTTGTACTGTCTTCTGTCTTGATCCATCCTTTATTTTGTAGCAAAAGTAAGAAATAACATTGTTAACATGACAGAATTTCATAAATTTTTAAATAATCAAGAACTTTCTAACATGGTTAATCAAAAGTGAAATTTTTGAGAAATTTTGGAGTTACTTATAAGTTGCACATTCAGAAAGAATATTTATAATTACTTTTTATGTGCTTTTACATGTCCTTTGACATAGTAATTAGAGAGGACTAAAAATAACATTATTTTGTGACTCAGAAGCCCTTGGTCAAATAGTAATTACTACACTCATTATGAATTGCACTTCAATGGAATTTTAGACTTAAGACTTAAAATAATTTTTTTCTAATTTACTAAAGATTATATCTTGCTGATGAACTATGGCTTTCTCAGAAGGACAGCAAAGGCCTAGCACTGTTTAAGCTTTGTAGTAGCAAGCAGGAATAATTTTACATCACACCTTTTCCTTGGGGGGAAGGCCTGATATAGCAGTTGGTTGCTGTCACAGCCCAGGAACACAGTTATGGGGTAAAGATGCAGCTTTCTGCTCAACTGCACTGTTGGAGGTATGGCCATCTTTAAATGCCTGTCTTTTTCCCAACTCCTGATAGATCACACAGGAGTGTTAGAAGATGTTTGTTCTCCTCATGTAGTCCAAGAAAAAGCAGATTCAAATATATTGTATTTAAAGCTTTGGTATGACTCAGAGAATTCAAGGATTTATGAGAAACTTCGCCATTTAATTTTGCTCACTTATTTCCTAAGTATTTTGTTATATTGAATAAGAGATCTTTTCCCCTCAAAGTATTGTTGTCATATACTGCATATATGCAGAGCGTGTGTGCATACACCAGAATACCTGAATGCAATGTCCCAAATTCTGATTTTTGCCTCAGTCAGGTGAAAGGTTCACAAAAAAACAAGGTGGTGTTTCCAGGTGACATACACAAGGAACTTAAAAGGGCTCCCAGAATTTAAGCCCCAGCATCTTTCCCAGCAGGAATAACTTTCAGCTTATACAAAGTCTAAGGTTTGAGTCCTTCTACAAAGCCTGACTTATGGTTCCAGGAGCTAACAATGGAAGTAATGAAAGGGGAGAGAATATTTTCAAATGTCTCATGTGTTTCCTTCTACAAAGCTTATTTCTTCTCCACCATAATCGGCAAATGCCCTCCTGAACTGTATAACTCTGCCTAAACAAGGAGATTACAGATGTTTAGTTTTGCCTCTAGTTTCACATGACAAAGTTTCCTGTACACACATACAGAGTATGTGTGTCAAAAGCACACTCTTGTCCAGTCACAGAAGTCAACCTCTGTTCTTACCTGTTCTGTTGCTGAATTACAGATCAAGAGTTATTTCAGATTTAGCCTAAACACAGTGTCAGTTTGAAATCTGAGTTAAATTCTTATTCCAATATTCATCTAAAAAAAATGATTACTGATAATGTAAGAGCTGAAGGAGAATCTGACCACACACCTTTAAAAGCCAAGTTATCAAAACAAGCTGTAGAATTATGTTACCACTTGCTAATTCTCTCCATTCTCCCATCATCCTTCCATCCTTTGTGGTAACTCAGCTTCAACTGGAGAGAACATGCTGAAGAAATACTGAAACCTAACTTTCCTCCTTATTGGCAAGGTTTGAGTTATGAGGCTGCCAGATGACAGGTATGAAAAACCTGGCATAAAGGTATGAAGTCCTCCTTTACCTTCAAGACAGGAATCTGGTTTTAATCTTTCAAGTCCAGAGCAAATAAAGGGCCTTAGTGCGTAGTTTTGAGGCTAGTGTCTGAGGCATAGAGAGGGTAGGATCACAGCTACACCATGTGCACCACTTGGCAATTGGCTGGCTCCTACCTGCTTAATGAGCACCGTCGCTCCCTGTGGCAGCCCTTGTGCTGCCTGGACAGGCCACGAGGGATTCCTCAGTGGCACCCACCACTCTCACCTCTGCAGGCAAGGACACCACATGCCCAGCAGCTGAGAAGCTCTGACTCTCCAAATTCATCCTACAGCAATGGGACTAAGTAGGCCATGTAGAGAAAGCGATCTGAGTGTTGGCTTCAGTCAGAGAATCTAGGCAAACATTTTTGACGCTGGGATAGTGAGAAGTGAAATGTTAATTATGAAGTATGTTATAGCTCCCTGGATTTTTCTTATGTTCTTCCCTTGAAATATTCAATGGGCAGCATAAATGTTTAATCAAGAAATTCTCATTTTATGTTCATCTCAAGCCACAGTATTATAGCATTATATATTTCAAGAAGTCAGAGAGAGGGAGTTGAAGCAGTCCTTCAAAAATCACCTATCTTCCAAAAGACAGAATGTCTCCTTTATGTTCCTGTGACATGACATTTCATGTGATGATTGTGATATTAGATAAAATTTACAAAAAATATATTTTCAGGCTCATCTTTTACCCATCTTGACTATCTAGAGAGAGAGAAATGTTGCCATGCCTCCCATCAATGATTAATCATCCCGTCCACATTATGTGCTCATTTGGTCTACCAAAGGAATAAATCATGCTGTTCTCTATGTGGCCCAGTAAGTTTCACCAAGACCATCCCACTGATCCTTAATTTTGCTTTCTTATATTTAGATATAGTGGTCTCAAGTTTCATGGGGAAAATATCCAGCCCTTTTCAAAAAGTTCAAATTTTAGTGAATCAGCATGTTTATTTAAACTAGAATAATGGAAAGGCCATTCTTTATTGAGAAATATTCAGAAGTACTGACCAGAAGGTATTAGTCAGAAAGTTTAATTAAAACAAGACCATTTTATATCAGGTGATACCTTTGATTATTGCTACAAAGCCTCTTTCACACATTTTTATCAATTTCCACAGTATTGCTGGGACTCAGGTGCACACTGCTTTGTGAAGAAAATATTGCAAAGGATAGATTGGAATTAAACCCTGATTTCTGTATTTATGTATTTAATTATTTAGAAAAGTTCAAATACATAGCCTAAAGAGGGCTACTATAAGGTAGAATTTGTCTGCATAGACTAATATTCTGTAAGTGTCAAAGAGTATGATTATCCATTTTGAATTTGAAAATATTGTAAATTTGGTCTGACTATAATTTCCTAATGACATTTTTTGTGCCAAGAAGTGATAATGGATGCTCTTATTTCTATATTGCAGCTACAGGTTCTGATGATGGCTTAAGTTGTTTCCGAATACCTGGAAAAGAGGGACAAGGAAACAGCCACACTTCCATTTAGCATCAGTGCAGTAATTAAAATTTAAAGCATCTAAGTAAAACTGAGGAAGAGAGAAGAGAGTTTTACTTAGAAACAAGAATTCAGGAACAATTTAAAGAAAGCACAGTCATCTTCTGGACCCATTTATTAAATATGCAACATACACTAAGGTCATACTCTCCATCAAGAGGGCCTTAAATCTGTTGAAGGAGTGCCTGAAATATTGGATATGGCAGTATGGAGAGTGCAGAGAACCTAGGGAAAACAATCTTCTCCATCTGTATAAACCAGTGTCTCTTCTAACATCTACTCACAAAGAAGGAAGGGTAACAATCAAATCAATAGAAAAGTGGTAATAAGCAAAACTGCTGGTAGTTATCAAAATTGAAGGAAGTTTTCAGTTTAATTTATTTCATTGCATTCTTAAATAGTAGATGTTTCCCTCATTATTTCCTTGTTACTACCTAGTCTGAGAAGGTTACTGAAATTAATATAGAAAGGAACAATCATTGTGCGATGTTAAATTAAAATCCTCAGGAAATGATTTTTTTTTATATGTTTCTAATTGCAGGTGTGTTTTGAAATAGAGTTTATTCTGAGATAGCTTTTTCTCTTGCATGAGAACTATGTCAATACCTTTATGCATTTAAAGGTGCTGAGTGTGAAAAGCAGAGTACTCACAGCATGTGCATCTTTTACCCCCGTTTAGCAAGTAGTGCCTCTGAATTCTCACAGGAATAAGCTCATTGTAGCTGATTCCAGTGGTAGATGTCCATGGAATAGGCCAGATTCTCTATTCCAGTCAAAACAGTTGTGAGATTTTTTAGCCATGAGTAACAATAGGATTTAAGTTTCTTTAAGCTTTTTAAAATGTTCAGAATAACACAGCTCACTTGCAATGGTATGGCTGTTTTCTAAATACAGAGTAGCTCCTAACTTTCATCAAATCTCACACATAAACTTTTCCTGGATTTGGAAGCCATATATTGAAACTAATGTTTTTTAAAACATTCATTGACATTCACGAAAAATTTGAAACAACTTCGAAAAGTTTGCATCAGTTTTTAATTCACTGACCATGAACACTTACCTAAGTCACGAAAATATCTGAATCAGAAAAGAAGGGGAGGAAGACAGGAAAACTTTCTCTTTTCTGACTTTGTGAAAAAAGTCTGCTTGAAGGTTTCTTGAATTTAGTACACCAACTTGAAAAAATAAACATTTTCTGTTCAAAATATCCAATTCTTACCAAGCTTATATAGGAAAGTGTTTATGCCTCACATTTATCTTCTTAAGCACAAGAGTGTTGTTATACTTTCATTAATGAAAGTGGTTTTAAACTCTTCAAGAATAACACATTTGAAAATTATGAACTTTATTACTGTGTGTCAGCATTTATGTATTAGCCAAGTTGCCAACACAACACTAAGATCACTAACAAAAGTCCTGTCACAGTATTTTGGAGTTAGTAGTCTCAGCTCTGCTTCAGTTTCAACAGGGTAGGAAAGCTTCCTTGATCAGCCTTCCCCAATTAAATAAGTAGTTTTTAAGATCACTGATATTTATTGAGGATCAGCCCATTGAATTTTACAGATCTGAAAGCAAAGTTCTCTGAAGAACAAAGGCATCCATACATCCATTTCTACATCAGGGACACCAGATTTATAAAATTAACTTCTTCCTTTTCTCTGAGGTATTGAAAGTATACTAATTTGTCAAAAAGCTGCTGACATTTGCAATCCTGCTGAAGGCAGCTTCTAAAATAATTATCTCTTGGTAGCCCATGTTCAAGATGGGATCTTGATATTGCTCAAGAGGTCTACAGAAAGATCTATTTTAAATCAAATTCCTGTTTCAAGAGTCTGAGACATACTTACTGGAAAAGGACCCAACTTCTTTGTTTTCTGATTAGCACTATGCCAAAAAAGCATGGAGGTGCCTTGACATTAAATGTTGACCTGCCAAGACAACATGTATTTTGAAGATGCTTTCATAAATCTAAGTGACAAGGAAAGGCATGAATATAATGTTAGGCTTTTTTGCCACTCATCAGGTACAATAAAGTCCAAAGAACACACATTTCCTATCAACTGAAATCTGATTAGTAAATCATACATGTCCCTCAGCCTTAGATGCAAAAGTTAATCTTATAGGAGGAATCAACACACTCAGTGCCTTGTTTTAAGGAGACTATTATCTTAGAGAAGGCATGCCCTCAGGGACACAGCACATTATCTTAGCAGACTCTGTTTTGATTCCTCTTCCTATTTGATTGTCTGCTGGCAAAGGACAGATACCAAAGAAAATAAAACATAAGGTAAAATGCGTAACTGATTTGAAACAGTGAAATGCAGTTTATTGACACACTCTGAATCCTAGCTAGCATTAGACATAACTCCCAGAATAAATTATTTTTCTCACTAAAAAAAGACTTAAAACTTAATGTCTCTGATATTTGTTGCCCTCTTATTTCCTTCATGTTAGTAATATGTGAGGTGAGAGACTGGAATGTTAACAGTAATGACTCAAAACTATTGGCCATTTGCAAAAGCCACAGAGTGCTCTGCTGGCCTTGGGCAAAGAAACCACCCATGTGCAGAGGGGGTGCACATCCACCACAGAGGCTACAAGCTGGAGTTTGAGCCAATTAAAGGAAGAGGCCAATAACAAGCAGATCCTGCAAGGTGAGATAGTGCTTTTTATCATGCCAATGTTCTCTCTTGGATAATTGGCTCAGACATGAAAACTCCTCTCTGGGGAAGTACAGGGGCATTTACACAATGGCCATTATTCACTCAGCTACAATGATGAGAGGAAGCTGTATTGTCTTAGAAGGGGTCATAAACCATCAAAGACCCCCAAGTGCTCCATGATCCACAGTGTTACATCATACAGTGTAAAACTCCTCACCCCAAGAGGAGGTACCTGGGCATTCACACAAACCTGAGAATATGCTAACCCATTCAACTTTGTGTCGTGGGCTTTCCCCGTCCCCAATGGATCAGGATTGCCACCATCACTCATCAAAACTGCAACCAAGTCTTGCTGCTGGATGCACAGATGGTAACAATATACCTTTTTACTCTTACCCTTTCTTTCTTTTCCCTTATATATTTTCTTAAGTGTTATTTCTATGGGGGGTTATTATTATTATATATAATAACCAAAATGCCTACATAGTGCTTTCCATTGCAACCAAATTGTTCTAAAATAAACCCTACAGATATATATATTTATAAACATTGGTCATTCATTTCAGCCTAACACTCCCCAAGGGATTTATTATCAAGTATCTGGCCTGCTCACCCCTTCTGGGGCAGGTTGTAAAAAATACTGTATATGCATATGCTCCCAAACAGATCTACAGCATTCACTACTTCCAGAATAGAACTGTTGAACAGATACCAAGCAGCCTTTAGATTTTCTTTCAGATCAATAATTTAGGTATTTTCCCTGGGTCTTCAGTTTATCCTGCTAACTTAAATCCCATCCCAGCCCCTCTGTGCAATGCTCTGGGGTCTCTGACATTTTCCTGTTCCACGTTTCCAAGCCTACTTGACTAGACCTGCTAGAAGCCAAACATAAATGTCATTTCTCAAATTTCTCAAATTTCTATTTCTAAGAATAAAATCCTAAGTAGTACCACAAAAGAAGAATGGGTTATGCCCAGTCTTACAAGACATACAATGTTGTGAAACTGTGATATACTGTGTGATGCTAGGAAAATAAGAAACCAAAGCAAACAAAATAAGCAAACAAACCCACCCCAAACACCATCACGATAAAGTCAATAAATAAATTTATAAATTTTAGGCTCTTTTTTGTGCAGTGACAACACAACAGGAAACTATGTGCATGGACAGTGTGCTTGAAATTGCAGATATAGAAGGCACTTAAGGCTTTGTCCTTCCTGAATTTGAGAGAAGTATTTTCCTTGCTCAATCCAAGGTAGCCAACATGACGCACTTACGCAGCTCCTGCATGGTCGGATTCACGTTTTACAAAGGCTGTGCCAGCCAGTTTTTAAAGACATAATCAGAAGGGTGGGTGCACATTGTAACATTTGTTCCAGTACAGACCATTACATCCCCTTTCCTTCCTTGCCTTTTCCACAAGGTCAGAAAATTTCCTCTGTTGGGAACAGAAAAATCCCTTTGCTATCCTTTGACTTTCTCTTTTTTTAGTTATTTTCACTAGTAACAATTTGTTATTTTCTTTCAAAAGCACATAACCATCAACAAGAACAATTAACACTCACAGGAAAAAACACAGAAATATAGCTTTTTATGGCTCTGTGTTTTGACATTCCACTGGCTGTCAGGCGATTGCTGTTTTCCTATCCATCTCTTGAGATGAACATTCAAGAAATAACCATCCTTGACTACCATTTTCTTCAAATAAGCAAGTGAAAATAACCTGTTTCTCTTTATGAAGTAAAAAATGATAGGCAAAGAGTCAGTTGAAGAACACATTATTACAGATATATTTATTTTCCAAAGCATAATTTTGGTATAAACTGCATGACAGACACTTCCTTGATTCACTTTTTCCAGCTAAGAAAAGGCCTCTGTGGAGCAAAAGTAGCACTTCTATGTTATAAAGCTTGATGTTTTAAAACAGTTACAGAATGGTGTTTCTGTGTTTCACACGCCGTCTGTTGGTTTGCAACTTGAGGAAATCCCAGGGTACTAAAATTAAACTGACTCTTTATGAAAAGAACCATGTACAGGCAGCCACAGCTGCCTTTCCAGCTTTCCACATCCCACTGCCTCTTCCAAAGCCCTCTCCTCACCATTCCACAGTTCCCTCTTCTTCTCCCAGTCTCATCTCTGCCTGTTCTTCACCACGGTGTGTACAAAATTCAGCCAGAACAGTGCCAGCACTTCCTGAGCTGTTATAGCAGTTGGTGTTAAAGGAAAAATGGGTATTATTCTCACCTAAGTGAAAGGTGGATTCCCACAGTATTTTTAATTTTGCTTCACTCCTTTACTTAGCATTGCACAGGTCTCTATCTGTCTTTTGGGATGCAGTTAGTGACTTATTAAAGACAGTCCCTTATTTAAAACAAATTAATATTTTTCTTCCTTATATGAACTAAATAGTGCAGTGTTAGCTAACTGCTGTTGTATTATTAAGGTAATAAAATTACCCCATTGCTATCAGCACAACATGTTAAGGTATAATGCAGTGCTCAAAGCAATATAGCAATATTCAATGGAGCAGAGAAGTATCCAGCAGAAAATTATTTTTTCCATTTTTTCCAGTATATTAATTTTAATTGCCATCAATACAAGATTTTTTTTTTAATTGCAAACCAACCCTCTATCTTTACCATCTTTTGTAAATCAGGTCTCATAAAGATTTTAATAAATAAAACTTTAAATGTTAGATTTTTTTGTATACTGTTGATTATTTTGTGTCTTTTTTATGATTTTGTTCCACAGGAAAGGCCTAACATTTGGTATTTCAAAGGGTCATTGTGACAAAGATATTCACTTTCAACAACAAACACTTTCAACAATACTTAAAATTTGATGACCACTTGAATACTCTGGGTGTGTGTGATAACATTTTCAAATGTATGGGTTTTTACATGGAGGAAGGATGTAGAAAAGTTTTAGTTAAACTAGGGCAAAAATTCATGGCAAAGAATGTAATCAAAGTTACAGAAGTATTGACAGATCTTAGATTAGAATTAGGAATCACAGGATCACAGAATCAACTAGACTGGAAAAGAGCTTTTTAGATCATCAAGTCCAGCCTATGACCTAACACCACCTTGTAAACTAGTCCATGACCCTAAGTGAGACCATCCAGTCTTTTCTTAAAGTCCTGTGTGTAATTCAAACACTGACTCTAGCCTGCATGGTAATCATTCATGAGTTCCAGAAATCACAGTGGACATGGCTAAATCTAACCCGAAGTACAACAGTTTTAGAAATAACATTGATGTGAAGTATATGGGGGATGGCAGAGGTCCTGAGCAGAGACCATGAAATCTTTTATTATAAAATTTGTTTTATAATAAAGATATATAGGGTAAGTTCTATACATATGCAAAATACTTGCATTAATAACTTACAGAATCTCCCGATCTGTCTTTATAGAGTCACTATGTGTGGGTAACAGATCTGAACTTTTGTGCAACACTTGCTCCTTCTGGTCATTTATGAAAACACAGTATTTACAGTTAACCTGTAAACCTGCTTCTTCCTTTCAGGACTTGAGAAAGTATCCACATTCTCTCTATATCTACATGAGCTGTAGAGGTTTTCATAAAGCAGTTTCTAAAGGAACAATCTCATAGTGCTGCCCAAAACAAAAGAATTCACCTCCATTAAGCCTGTTTCAAAGTACACTGAAGTTAATAGAAAAATACTGACTGACTGGAGCAGATTCTAGATCAGTGACATTTTTGGTAATGGCTACTGTGCCTTTCTCCTATACTGGGCTAAGAGGTGTTCACAGTGAAGTTGACTGTGTGCCCAAAGGCTGACATAGCTGTCAGCAGCACTTAGAGTCCATTTGCACCCCCACAATGAACATGCAAAAGTAAAAAGAATGAAGAGATTTTGCCTGTATCCCTAACTGCTGAGGCATGAGAACATCACTTTAGCCAGCCCTTGATAAAAAAAAAACCACACTCCACTTCCTCTGAAGTTTAAGAGCTTTGCAAACTGTGTCAGAGTAGATGGAGATCAGCCTGAACAGCAAACATCTCTGCAGGGCAGTCTCAGGCCCCTCTGGATTCTGAATCTGAGTGTGTAGCAGGGGCACAAGTTGATGCTAATCTGAGGCTAACGTGAAGAGTTGTCAGAGCCCTCTGCTCAGGTGCTGCACTTCTTCCATGTGTACCTCTAAAACAGTGCAATGGGCAATGACGCAGAGACACAGTAGAATGCCAGTGACACTGCAGTCCTGGCCTCTGCTGGATGCAGCTGCCCTACAACAAGCCAACACTGCAGAGCAAGCAGAACTGCTCTCTGGAGAGCCTCTCAGTCTCCATGTTGTAAAGCAGCACCATCAGCATTTTCTGATCAAGCCACTGCACTGTATTGGTAAGCCTGGGTGGGTAATGGGGGCTTCTGTCTGCACAGCTGGATAACAGCACTGCAACTGCCTTTCACAACAGCCACAGCTGAGTGTCACACCCCTGTAGGAATTTGGAAGCAAGATATCTGTCCTGCCAATAGCAGTAATGCTCTTAAAGCTGCTTTCTTGCAAGGATGTGCTGTTGGAAGAAAAAAAAAAACTTTATACTTCTTCACAGTGTTCTTAACAGGAATAGCTGGCTTTGTCTTACATATATATCACATATGGTAAAGGTATTTAGCAAAAACAAAGCAGGTAAACAAAACAAGTCAGCATTTTCAAAAAACTCTCGGTTTATATTCTTAGGATATTTCATATTGTATATTTGTGAGTAAAGAGGACTATCCATACATAGATTTACTATAGGTACCTTTGTTTCCTTAAAACCTTCGTACCCCAAGGTCTCCAGCAATTGTACTCTCCTCACTGCAGAGCAAATCTGTGTTTTTCTCTTGACTCTTCTAAGTGAAAGAGTATAGTTGCCTAAGCCAAGAAATGAGTGTCTGTAACATGTCCATGTGTCTCACTCTCCACTGCAGACTAGCACAAGGGGCTACCTTCATTTTGTTGGTCATAATGAAGACACCCACATTTTTAAAGGTGAGGTGTTGTGCACAGAGGTTAAAGACAAGTTCATTCCTCTTTTCCTCAGGAGCATTAGAAATGCCTTCACATGTGTTACAAGAGATCAAATTTACTTTCAAGAGTTTGTCTGAAATTGATTCTCCCCTCAGGCTTTGGGGGCAATTAATTTACCTGTTCTGTGCCTCCTTTTCTCCATCTGTCAAAAGACCAGGTCAGTATCATTCCCTTGAAGGATTTCCATGTGTGCCATTTGATTATACTGTCACTCCTATCACTATGAGGAGGTCCAGCTAAAACTCTATCATAATCTGTGATTAGTATAGATGCAATGCTATTATCTTATGATTATGTCTGCCAAGCTGTAACAAGAGCTCCAGATTCTAACCTTTAATGTGTCCTGCGTCTTTCATTTGCCATGCACACAGAAATCACCTTTTACTGGGCTGAGTTTGTGTGGCATTCAGGAAATGAGTAATTTACAGGCAGACTGGGGACTTTAGCCTTTCCAAACTGAAATTTGGGGAACCACAAACTTCAAACAGTGTCTGAAGATTTGTTGCAATTGACAGGAAGCTCTCTTGAACAAAATATATGCACTTTTTTATTGTCAACATCTTGCACAATTTTTATTTTCAATTGCTGCATCTGGGAAATCCTGGAGAAATGCCAACCTCCACAACAGTGCACACAGAGACAGAAGATCCTCACATCAAGGATTCTTAGTACTGTCCCTAACTTTCCATAGTGGTAGATAGCTCACTGTCTTTGGAAAAGGCAAAATTATTCAATATACAATTTTCTATGCTAAATCACTTCCTGGGATGCATTTACCATGCAGCTTACACACAGTTTAAGTCTAGAGATTTGTGTCCAAATATGGCTCTGGATACACCTCTAAAGCCCTCAGCAATGCAGACTATGACTAAAAAGTGCTTCCCCCTGTTGCACTCAACATCCACACACACTGCTTAGAAAAGGAATTGAAACCACCTGACTGTGTGGAGCTTTCAGCAGTCCATTCCAAGTAATCAGAATCAAGAGCAAAGCAGATGTGTCAATTCAAGGAAGAGGAAATGTTTGAGGTTTTATTTTGGCATCAGCTGTCTGCTGATCCCCAGCTCCTGGGTGCAGAGGACAGGCAGTTTCAAAGTAAGCTCATGATGGCACTCAGCATCTGTAGTTACCAGGAGCTTGATGGGCTGTGCCTTTTCTTTTATCTCCAGATAATTTAGGGGCTGTTGAGTGATTTGGAAGTGTTGGTAAGTAATTTTAGCAATGGTGAGGGGAATTAGAGAGGACTTTGTTAAGTAGAAAGACATAATGATATTCATTTCCATGCTATTTCAGAAATTGGGGCCTAAGGGAAAGAGGTCAAATACTCACTAATATACCAAAGGACATTCAGTGTGTTTCTGCTCCATGCTGGTATTTACAGTCATATATGGGTTATTTTCCCCTCAATGCTCTATTTGTTAATCTTCAGTAATGTAAATTGGAGCTGTTTTATAAGCAAAGACGTTCTAGTTTGGAGATCTCTACATTTAAGACTTTGGTGTATATATATAAACCATAAAAACATCCATCCAGCATCTGTTTATTCTGAAATACTCTCTGTCTTTGAACAGTCTAATATGGACATCTTGATTCCTAAAAATGAATTACCATATGCAATACTGTGTAATTTTCTGCTAAAGGCTGAAATAAGAAAATGTTCTACAACAGACTATCTTTCCAACTCTATCAAAGCCCTCAACAAGAGCTAGAGAAAGTATCACACTCTTGAAAAGCTAAAGAAAATGAATGGTCCATGTCCCTAGATCTCTAGTACAGTGACATTTCCTTTAGGATATGCCAGATATCCTCTCAAGACTGCATGATTCAAAATATTCTGAAATTATTGTTGTTATTGTTATTGTCATTTCAAACTATTTTGATGCAGAGAAAAGCAAGAAGTTGTCTTTTAATTTGACTAACTAGTAATAAAGTAGATTTAAGTGGCCAGGGACTCTTTGACAGTAGCAGCTGTGGATGCCACTTGCTTTCAGGAGGCTTGTATGTAACTAATCTGTCAGAGTCCTTTTGCTTTCCTTTCAGTGGTTCAAGTTCAGCATCTGAAAATATTAAGCAAACAGTATTTATAAGCTGTAGGAAAAACTGTCTGGATTCTAGGATTTGAAAAGCAATGCTTATTGTTAATCAGCTAGGATCTAGAAAAAGGAGCACTCAGACATATATAGTAAACATAAGCAGAAAATATTCTGTCCATGGCCTTGCTGTGAACAAAGTCTTGCCTTTGCCTAAGGAGAAAGTAGTGTTTTGTACTACATGGTATGTACGTGTGTGTACTTTAATTTATGTCAAGTTAATTATTTTCAAAAAAGCTGTCCTTATAGGAGGTGAAGCTATAGAAACACTAAAGGGCAGGCACCCCTTCCCAGACCATCCACCACATCATGAATGCAGATATGGACTATTGTATCTACAGTGAGTACAGCAGACATTGGACTTGAATAAGTTGCCTGGGAATAACCCTCATTTCAAGGTTGAAATTGCAGTCTTATCAGAAAAATCAACATTACCAAGCAGTTTTCAGCTGGTAATCTTGCTTGTATCAGATGTCCTCAAATCTAAGTGTCTTTGCATGAGTGAACTGGTGTATTTTGTGTGCTCTGAGTCTGTTATTTAGAGCTTGGAAGTGGAATTTCTCTGATATTGAAACTCAGGGGAAAAACTACTCCTTGGTCTTCAAGTTTTACCTAAACCCATTTTTTGAGGGTTCTTATTCCAGCTCCCTACCGTTGAAGTAATGTTCCTAAATTCTCTAACACAGTAAATGTGCATGTTGCAAAGGACTCACCCATGTTTAAATGCTGTGGTTTTAACTTCAGGTTGAAAGGATCTCTAGGGTAACCTGTCACAGAATTTGGTAAATTGGCTTCATACTGCATTTGGAAAGGAAAGTACATGTTAACATCAGAAAAGCCACCAGGAAAGAGACCAATGAAAGAGAAAAGAAATTGAAGAAATGAAATGCCATTAACAAAACAAAATTGAAACAAACAAACAGAAAATTTAAACAAGTGAGAACAATAAAATGGAAAGGGGTGACATGAAGTACAGGGTAATGGTCCAAAACCTGTCAAATTCCTACTCATTGAAATTGCAAGGTTTCATTTTCTTTCATGAAATGAAAGGAAATTAAATCTTGAAATCAGAGAACAAAGTGAAACAAACACTCTGGAATGGAGATACAATAAAATCAAGTGTAATTAAAAAGAAAGGAAATTTGGAAACGTAGTAAATACAATGGAATGCATAGGGATAACATGAAGTGCAGGGAGATGGACCAAGCCTTGCCAAATTGATCCTCACTGAAATCACAAGATGGAAATTCTTCATTTCATCAAAGGAAATGAAATCTTGAAATCAGAGAAGAAAGTGTAACAAACATTCTGTAAAGGAGATACGAAAAAAAAGCAGTTTTGAAAACTGAGTGAATATGAGGAAATAGACCGAGATGACATCAGGTCCAGTTCCAAGGACTGAAACTTGACAAAATTATACTCATTGAAATCTCAGAATAAGGAAACCAAGTGAAACCAAGGGACAGGAGAAGAAATTGAAGAAATTAAATACTATTTAAAAAAGAAAACTAATTGGAGTAAAGCTGATGAAACCGATGAAATGGAATGGGATGACATGAGGTGGAACGAAGTTTACTGATAAAGAAAGATACGTGTTCCTACTGAAGGGGTATAGAACAGGGCGCAGAGAAGGAAAATGAGAGATGAAGAGAGGAGACAAGGACAACAACATTACCACTGCACCTCAGGGTGCCCCATAGGTGTCTGTTGGGCAGATGGATCGTGCGTGCAGCCAGCAGCCAGCACGGCTCTTGTGACCAGCTGGGCACGACTCCCAGGCAGCCTGGTCCTGGCCTTCACCAACCAACACAGGCTGGCTGCTGACGGCTGGCTGCTGACGGCTGGTTCCTCAGGGCTGGTTCCTCAGGGCCGGCTGCTGACGGCTGGTTCCCGAGGGCTGGTTCCTGAGGTCTGACTGCTGAGGGCTGGCTCCGGGCAGTGCCGGAAAGATGGCAGCGACAGCAGGTACCATGCAGGCCGCAGCTGCCCCCATGGCAAATAGCGGAGCACAGGGATGTCATGGCGACCGGCTCCATCGGGGAGATGGTGAAGCAGGAGAGGAACAGTGTGGACAGGACAGACAGCCAGGGAAGAAGCAGCATTGCAGAGAGAAAAAGGTGAGGAAGGGGCAAAGTTGACGCTCCAGGCAAGCCCCTGCTTCGTCCAAGAAAACCAGAAAATGGCAGCCCCAGGAGTATGGTGCTGGTAGCTGCTTTTATGTACTAAAGCTCCTCAAAAAAGCCCAATTTATCTGGCGTTTTTTCCTGGGAAGACGATGTTCTACCCCAGCTGCAGGAGTCCCTTGAAGCCAAATCATGGAAGTTTCTCTCCCCTCATTGTCTGTCAAATGAAGTCACTTGAAGACTGGGCTTCCTATGATGTCAGCACCTAAAGGAAGTTTTCACATCATGTATAACATATGTTGAGGCATAAATGAAAATCAGGTTAGTCCCTCCATACATGGGTGGTGTCAAGGAGCAAGGTTTGGAGGGAGCAATGTTGGGGCAGTTCTGTGCCCCCCTTGGCATGCCTTTTGTATAGTAATTGTCCCTGAAGCCCTTGGGTTTGTGGTTTTCTCAGTCCTAAATCTACGTGTAACCTAAGCGCAGCTCTGTCATGACTGTGGCCTTAGACATCCTTTTCGGCTTCAGTTCCCCTTTTCCCTTTTCTGTGGCTTCTGAGGATGGTTGGATGACTTATAGAGCTGGTATCTAAAACCAGGAGGTTGTTTCACAGCCATAAATCCATGCTGGCTTTGGATTGCTGCGCTGCAGTGTCTTGTTGTGAGACAGGCCAGTCAAGGCTTGCAGAAAATTTTCCTTGAGTTTCAAATAAAAATTTTCTCTCTTCTTGGTGGAAGATGAACATAATGGTCTGATGATTAATTTTTTCTTCTCAAATATTGCAATCCCTGGCAAAAAGAAAAACCCAAGACACACACAATACAACAGTACATTTATTACTGATCGCTACTTTCACTCTGACTATACTTGTCTGCACAACACAGCACATTCACTGAAGATAAATATGTGGTTGTACCTGTGCTTCAAAGAAGAAGTACTGCTTTTTGGTTCTGTCTTTCACTTTTGCAAAGTAACCTGATGAAGAAAACTCCCGAGCCTAGAGAAAACCCATCTGAAGTCAAAAGCAAGGATGTTAGGAATTTACACATTCATACCAGCCTGTGGGAACGGGAGCTCTGAATTTTATTTTACCTGAAATACTCATCAAATGTAACAACACAAATACACCCTTTTTTCTTATTTTCATTCTTGTCTCATTAAACAGTACATCCCTGACAGGAGACTAAACTTGTGCACATGCAGGGCAGCACAGAAGGGGTTTGGGGTTGTAGTGGGGCACAGCTGGCTGCACACTAATCTCATTTTGTACAAGTAGAAGTGACAAGAAGAACCTTGAAGGAGGAAATGTTGAAGCTCTGCTCTCCATTCATCCTGATGCATTTTCATCTTTCTCTGCATTCCTGGGCACACCCAGGACACAATGTTCACTAGAGCTACTCCATTGCTATCCCAATGTGTGCCCAAGTGTTACGTCCCACCAAGGGCTATCTCATCAGCCAGTGCCATGAGCTTCAACTTTTTGCCCAGAGGTAGAGGAAGGCATTTCCCTACACCCAAGGATGCCTCTGGGCAGGATGAAAGACCATTGGAGCAGCATTAACACCCTAAATAGGCAGTAAAGCATTTAGTTCTGTGCACGAACTGGACACAGATACTACCTTATCCATGTTTTCTGTTTTGTGTCCATGATCTAAAAGCTGCTCCCAGACTATTACCTTTCTTACACAAGAGCTCCTTTTATGCCCTGAAAATCTGGAAGAAAGACCTGGATCACAAGGGTATTGCAGCATGCCCAAACACAATAGAAACATTTTTTTCCTATTCTAATTCTCAATGCTCAGGAAACTTGAAGGAACGCTCTAACACTACAACTTTCTCTTGTTTGTACTCATTCATTCTGAGAACAGAATGGGTTTTTTTCTAAAATAAGATCATGGTCCATTGAAGGGCATATAGAAGTATGTCTTTACCAACAAAGCTTTGTTTCTGAACAAGGATTTGGGTGGGCAGCTTACTGGACATAAATCAAGTCACAATCACAAATTACTTCTGGAAGGTCACGTTTCTGTGCTCTTTTTTTCAGATGATTCTGGTTCCCAGGCCATGCTCAGCTGTGCTGTGCTGCCCAGACAGGTTCCTTCCAGCCAAGGACCACACATTTCCAGCTGCAGTAGATCCCTGCTTCAGGACAGCCTTTGGGAAGGGGCCAAAACTCAGTCTCTGCTACACAGGTTATACCCAGACTATCCAAACTCTGAAGCATAACCCCGTTCCTGCTTAGGAGGAGGTGAGTAGGCTTGAGTTGGCACTTTGCTTCGGTGTTCTAAGGTAGCCCAGGCTTCCCATCAAGTGTGTGTGGGCAGTCCACAGGCAAACCAACTGTCCCACCATAGCCTACTGCTGTGTTTACTCATGATTTAATAAATTTTGGAAAAAAATTGACAGTTGATACTTTATACATGTAAAGAAGCCTTTTCTTGTTTTGCAATTAAACTGGCAGAATGACTAGGCCAGATTTAGATACGGGTAAAACATGTACATGCCAAGGTCAGTGGGATGAATAGCACAAGCGCTTCTGCTCTTCTGCTCTGTGCCAAAATTATACTATCTGAGACTTTACATTGCTGCTGTTGCCATTGTGAAAAGATAATGTGTGCACCTGTATGCATCTGCCCCTCCACAGGCATCAGGAGCAGAAATGTTCAGCTCTGCAGAGCTGTGTGTTCTTCTCTGCCCCTTTTCCTCTCCCTCTCCATGGCAGTGTTAGTCCCACAGTCCAGAGACAGCAAAATTCGGAATTTGCCTATGTTCCTGAAAAGACTCAAAACTGCCTATCACTTTGCAGAGATTATGCTAAAAGGATATCTTTTCTCCATTTCAAACACAGGTAACAGACCACTAACATGTTAGTTGCATGATTAGATAACATTAGAATAGAGATTTCCTCCTTATCCCTCAATCCTCTACCTATTTCCTCCAGCCCTAATTTCCTTCTTAAAATCAAGGGTTTACACCCTAGAGTTTCTAAAGCTATACAATTCTATGACTCTCCATTAATTTCACCAGAGCAAAAAGTCTGTATTTTCACACATCCCACTTCTGCCAGCTTTGTTACCATTGATTTTTGGTGCCTATATTTGTATCTTAGAAACTGAAACTCACTGATCCAAAGTACCTACAGATCCATATGCACAGTGGTGAATAAAGACCCCAGAGAGATGCAGAGAACAGAAAAAACAGAGATATGACTCACCACTCTGCAAAGACAGGGACTTCCAGACAAACTTCATCTGCTGTACCTTCCCTTTCTTCTCTTCTCTGGGACATTAAGTGAAGCGATGGATTTGCAGCACACACTTACTCAGGGAATTGTATATTCTTCCATTGTACAAAAGAACTGGAATATACAGTCTACCCATCTGTGTTGCTAAGAAACAGGGCACTGTTGCCTTGGGACTTGATTCAGAATTCAAAAACGAGAAGAATGTCTCAATAGACTGCATAAATGCAGCTTGAAACCTAGCAACAAGGCCACAAGTTCAATACGCTTCTCTTTTATGCTAGAAAACAAGGGTATTAGAAGGAAAATATATGACTGAGGAAAACAAATTGTAATTTGAAAACAAAACAGTGGTTTTCTATCACAAATTATCCTAACGGATGGAACTATGTTTTACTAAACATACTTTTATGACCTGTAAGATCTGATGCTGTCCTGTGCTTTGAGCAGGTTCATATTTACTAAAACAACTGAATAGAAAGGAGCATCAGCATTTACCCCAGTATTGCATAAATATTCATCTTGTCCAGTAAAAGTGACAACACAAGAGTCAAGATTGCAGAATTAATTTCCATTTGTATTTCAGTTTTCAAGCATTCTGCCAACAGAACAGTTTAATAGTTGCTACCCACATCTTGAAATCATCACTTGAAATGGCCTGGATTGTGTAATTGCATGTGACTACTTAGCCACATACACATAGACTGTGTATGTGGCTAAATAGACTCCTCTATTTGCTTATATCCCAGTGAAGTATAAATTATAAATCAAAAATACCTTATACACATTTCGCCTTAACAAATGATCATCATGTGCTGTTGGAAATTACATTGGTTCAACCAGATATTTCATTGAAAACCTGTTCCCTCTGTTTGCTGAATGTCACTACACCACTGAAACTTTGGCCAGCACTTCAGCCGGGAAGGCCAAGTTTGAAATAAGTTATGGTTCTCAGCTGATTAAAGAGAGCTTGCTTGGGTTTTTTTTGTTTTTTTTTTCTTTTTGATGTTCTATCATGAAATTATAAAGAGATATTTTTCAGATGATATGACTGTGATAATGGATTTAACTGGAGATGAAGAAGGAAGCAAAATTCAGAAGTACAAATCACCTAGAGCCACCACCCAGAGTCATCACATTTGTTCCCTTGGGTTTTTTTCTTATAAAATATACTACTTCAAAAACAAAGTAGAGAACAAAAGCTTTAATCCTTAAATGTTTCTAAGTTTACAGCACTACCATGCAGGTCCTTCAACATTTACATTTTTAAATTTTTCAGAGTTAGAACCAAAAGACTATCTGGGAAAATACATTTTTGTTTGGTTGGTTTTAAAGAATATTGAAAATCCTTTGAGCGGGTGCACCATTTTCTCTGTGTTTAAGGAAATTTACATTTGTTCAGGCTTTTAGCTGGAAAGGAATTTGGAGGCTGTAGCTGAGCTTTGTGATCTTTGTATCGGTTCAAGTAAGAAGGATTTCACAGGGAACCTGAAGTAAATTATAAGATAATTGAATGTTCCTTTGTAAGTTTACAGTGCTCAGATACCTACAGTTTTACTGAAGAGAAAATAGCATCAAACAAACTTCCTTAAGAAGTTGAAGGTTTGTACTCCTTAAATCACTTGAAGAAATAAATTTTTTCTCATTGCCAACAGATGGCAGCATGTAACTTACTTTGGAAAATAAAGGCGTTTAAAACCCAGGAAAGCCAAAGAGTAAGCCTTTTTGCTCTACCATAGGATAGCATGAGGGCTTGACATTTTCCTGCACAAAACCACCTCATCTTTTCAGCTAAATATAAGCTGTTTGTAGACTTAAATAAGATTAAGGAGATCTTAAGAGTTCAAGCTGGGAAAAGCAGCAAAGCTAGTCAGGATCCTAGTCTAAGCTGCAGAATCGTCTTAGGGACAAGCAAGCATAGATGGAATATCATACCCAGATTTAACCTTGAAAACTGGAGCTATAGCCAACAGGATCTATACTTTTTACCTTGAGAGAAGGTATTTCAAGGGGGGAAAAAGAGATTAAAAAATCCAGAAAGAAAGAGAAAATAAATCCTCCCATTCATTATTTCTAAATAGTGAAAGAAAAGGGGATGAAATATATATTTTTTTGACCACATTATCAGTCAAACCAAGACTATAAGAAAAACACATTCCTTGACAGGACTATAAGCATGACCTTTGGAACATGTTGTATTCTTTGATTTTTTAGGGTTTTTTAAACATTTTACTTTGTTTTATGCTGTATTGTTTTCAAGGAATCAATGACAATAACAAAAGGAGAAAGAAATAAAGAAAAAAGGAAGTTTACTTTTGATTTTGAAAACAGATAATTCTTATCACTGCTTTCCAGCCTGTGTTAGAAATGGAATCTTTTCTTTTCTTTACGTTCTCAGCTTTGTTGCAGCAGTGACCTACTTTTTTCTTGTATTTCTGTGTCAGCTAAGACAAAAAATTTCAGGGTACTTGTTTGGGTTATATTCTAGCAATGCTTAACAAAATCAGAAAGAGAACACTGGGTGTTTCTGATTGTCCTTGCACTCATGCAGAATCTGAGTATGTCCACTGAAGTCAGTGTAAAGGCAATGTGAATCAGAATTAATTATTGAAAACCACTGCTGGAGCAACAGGAAGAAAGATTACATTACGGCACTTTGCATTCTGTACAAAATGCTGATCGGTATGTGATAACAGGATAATATTTCATTGTTCCTTAACCAGGATATACAGTGGTGTTTGAGGGTAAATGGGGGCTTAGTGTTCCCTTGCTCTAACTCATTAAAGTAAGGAACAAGCCTACAGATTTCATAAACCCACTTCTTACTTCTCAAATCTTATTAGAGACTGAGTAGAACAAATCCTGGTTTACACTAAAATAACTGTTTCATTTCCCTCACTCCAAGTAGTTGTTTGTCAAACCAGGGAACGCAGCTCTGAAATATCTCAGCTGACTGCAGGATCAATGCCTACAGGTCCAGGCCAAGGTGACACATCCATTGTTGCTAATTAGTCTTCATATTCAGTGTCATGCAAACATAACTCTTTTGCATTTTAGTGATGGAATTGAGAAATGCATGGAGCTCAGAGCTATTTTAGGCTCTTCTGTGCTGCACAAGGAGTTGCGAGGATAATTCTTTATCATCGTTCATTTCACAGAGATGAAGGAAAAATAGAACAGTCTCAAAGCCTTGGCAGGGGAAATTCCTGTTTCTTGAAAATGAAATAAACATGAAAAAGAGCTAGGATACTTAGAATAACAAACCAAACAATAACAAAACCCAAAACCTTAAAAGTAGCATCAACTTGTCCAATTTGAGTTTCTCCTTTTATCTGGATATGCCTTCAAATATCTTCATTATAGTTTACCGTAAGATACTTTATGACACAAAAATAAAAGTCACATCAGGTTTGACTGTGAGAATTACCACAAAATTATTTTTAATGGAAAATGTAGAAAGTGACTCATTAAAATCATAAGAAAAAAATTTTGCTTTTCTAGTCCATTCTGATAGCAGTCTTTCATTCTGCTGTTTCCAAATGACACAGAATTGAAAAAATAAACACACAATAAGTCAGCAGTAGAAACAGCAAAAAATAGCAAAAAAATCTCTTATGAATTGTAATGTCCTTCTACAGCTAAATTAAACTGGACAGCAATTTTCTCTCCCTTATATTTCTCCTCTCCAGTAAGGCCACAAATGTAAGTGTGTATATGTGTATTAAATCAGATTGTATATATTTGGTATTTCTACACCTTAAAATAGCTATCTCCTGAATATATTTAGTGTTCTTACACCTTGAAACAATTATCACCCATGATCTCAGTCTAAGCCAAGTTATGGCTTTTCTCACAAAGTTCTAAATCCCTCACAAATAGGATTTAATTTAAAATTGCTGACAAAATCAAAACAGGGAACCTACATTGCTTTGGATTTGAGTCATTGCATTAGTTGTTGATGAAATGTTCTCTTTTCTGAATTGGAGTTCAGTGGGATTGGATTCTCTGAATTTTGTATTAATAGAAAGCCAGGCACTATAACAGATCGGCACAGTGATTCAGAATATGTAGATTATATTTATTTGGTTAAATAGTTTGACAGATGGGATGTTCACAACTACTTAGGGCTGCCTGTTCAAGTGCCTCACATTCATACACAACAGCAAGTTTAATGAGTTTAAGCACAACATATGAACTATGTATAAAATATAATAAATGTTCTGAAAGCTACTAGTCTGTGAGGGTTTTATAGCAGTCAAAATCACAATGTCATTCCCACCTGCTGAAATAATTAGGGGAGGGGTGGGAAATATCTGTAAATACTTGGGAAAACCAGTGTTTAACCTCTCTTTTCAGACCTTGTCTTCTTTAAACGTCACAGAAGTGCCTATCTGTATCAGATATTTAAGACTCAGACCGACTTCTACAAATTAAGAGCAATGCGTAACAAAATAATCTCATGGAAATATAGACAGAAAGATATTTCTTTTTAAAACAAGAAAACAGGACAGCAAAAGAAATCCTATCTCTTGATTTAGGTGCTCCTACAGCCCACTGTATTGTTGCAAATTGAAATCTCAGAGTCCAGCTGTCCCTATTCAATATGCTCTGTCTCAGTCCTATGAACCAGTTCTATAGCCAGGCTCCTAACCTTCATGAAGGCATTACAGCAGCACGCAGTATAGGTCCTAAAATATTCTGTTGGAGACATCCTGGTAATTCTTCACACACCACTATCTTAGCAGGCTGTAAACTGGACAGAGGAGAGAGTGAGTTGCAAGAAAAGCAAGAGGGAGTAGCCAAGTCCCAGAGAGCATCAGAGGCATAAACATGATTTGGGAGAAGGAACTGAGAGCAGTTTTGATTAGCTCTACCTTCAGACTTGCAGACAGTGAACAAGAGAATACCCACTGGTTCTGTCCAATGTGAGTAAGTAGGGACCTAATAAATGTTCTATGTATTCGTCTTTGAAAGACAGTTTCAATCATTACTTTGTTGTCATTTGCTAAATACAAATAATTTTTGCAGGAAGTTTTTACTATTAGGAAACTCATTTCTTAAAGAGCAGACAAAATTTTATTTTACTAGGAATCAATAATTTCTTAATGAAGTTAATTCTTTAATTATATGCCATTTTCTCTTTCAAATTATTTTTCCAGTAATATCCATATTTCTCTAACAGATGAAAGTAATTATATTGGCTCTGCTGAATAACTTTAAGTCATGAAAGTCCTTTAGCTAAGCATAGATTTATGAAAGAGCCAAATGAACACTGTCTTTGTAATGAAGATCTGCAATCTCAAATGTTTTATAGTATAAACACAAAATTCTACCATTAGAAGTTAGATATAACAGTCAGGACTCTTTCAGGTAAATTGACTAATAATTTTCCAATACACTGAATTATAAACTGCACAATAAGGAGTTAAAAGTCCTGAATTCATAAGAGTCTTTGTTCAGTGTTTCAGAAGCCAAATCAAGTACAATTTGCCTCACTACATATGTGTTAATAAATATACATTGCTTCCAAAGGCTGAATATAAACTTATATAGATTGTGTATATGCTCTATATCAGATTAATTTATAAATGGAAATCGTTAATTCAACCACTATACTATGTTAATGTCACATTTTCAAACCTGCTATGTATTCACATCAAGGTGGATGGAGTTTGTTTTCATTATTCAATATGCTTAGCCTCCAAAAATAAATGGAAAACGATAATGAGTCAGATTGATGTGAGCAGATCAGTGCATTAAAAAGCCAAGCTTTTATTTATTTACCAGTAAAATAAATTTCAAAAGAAAATACTTATCTACCAAAACCCAGATATTACTTTTATTCTCTTAAAATATCTCTCTGCCAAGCTTTTCTTCTTGTTAAGTGTGTTGGTGGAAGCACCCTCTCACTTATGAACTAAACCTTTGTAATAGAGTTCCCTTGTGACAGAACCATGAAAAGACATAGCCTTTACCACCCTTTGCTGAAATGCCAACTTTAACATGTTCCTCTAATTAATTCTTTACAGTTTTATTTCTCCTGTGTCTATTTTAGTCCCTTGGTGCTTGTCTTCTTTTGCTTTATTCTCTCCTGCCACAGGGGTGGCAGGATGATATAGCATCTGTTGGTGGCTCTGCAGAGGTTGGACAGCTTTTCTCTTGACTAAGCTGAATGTTGAGATATTAGATGTACAGCATTTTTTAGTGAACTGCTCCAGAATGAATGTATTTATGACCCATTATATAGAGATTGTTGCAGATGCAGGAAGGGAAAGCAAGAAGCTGTTCTTCAGAACACATTTGTACTTTGTCCTATCAGATGCAGATTTTTCCAGAGAAAATACTAGATTCTACAAATCTTCCAAATGAACATCTTTTCTGTCTGAAACTGTTCAATTTCAGTATTTCCTTGTATCTTCTCAGAGATCTTGATGTCACATCGAACTGGTACTCACTACTTTGCACATGAAACTGTGCATCTACTACAGCTTCACCTTATATCTTCCTGGCTTTTCTGTATCAAATGTTTCACATTAACTGCATGGTTCTCTCTGAAAGAAGGTACCCCTTGTTAGAGTGATCTGCAATTTGATTATAACAGCAACACACTCAAACAATTTTGTTATTATCTACTGTTTTATCTTACAGCTCGTTCAGCAATTAGCCACTAATTTGAAAACGTCAACCCCTTTGCTTGGTGAAATGCAACCATGTACTTGTGAGATTCTCTGAAAAAATATAGGTTTAATTACACAGAGAAGGGTCTTAGTGAAATGAGATGCTTGTCCTAAAACACGAACCTGTGTGACAGGTGATTAAAACCTGCCAATGCCCAGTACTTGCTGTGCCAAATCTGATAACACCATTCTGTACCTGGTATCTGTGTACGTGCTCTGGTTCCAAATGCAACTCTTGTAATGCAAGTGCAACATCATATACTAGGGTTTGACTCTCAGTTGCCTTGAAAAAAGGTAGTGAAAAATTCAGAAGGAATCCACTGAGCATCTTTATTTCTATGACTTTATGAATGCTATCTGTATAAAAATAAAACAGGGCAGCATCTTTGGTGCTCACAATACTGCATATATACAGCTAAAAAAGTAAAGTTGAAGTTTTCCACTTCAAACCAATGACGATACATGCTCATGTTAACAGAGATCAAACAAGTTTCTATTGTAACAAGAGGGTACAGATCTTGCATTTTTGGCTAACAGACAAACTCCCTTTAGTAAGGACTGATGCAGATGGTCAGACAGTAAAAGCCAGGGCAGTGAAGCAAAGTTCAGTGGAAGCTTATGAATGAAAACACAAGGGAGTAACTCCTAAATCCAGATTGGGATGTGTCATCTGTCAGGCAAGGCTTATCCCTCACTAGACACATTTTGAGCTGCTGTTCTTTAAGCAAGAGATCAACTCCAAATATCCCTCACTTTTAAAAGACAAGCAGTTTGTGTTCTGGGAGGCTTCAAATGATGTCCCCTATTTAGAGATATTCTGGAACATTTCCCCAGTGCTACATCTTGAAAAAATATGTGGTACCAATGAATGCTAGCAATGAATGTTAGCAATGAATGAAATTACTAACGAGTGAAGTTGCTACATATCAGTAATCATCTGGAAATTCATAATAGGCTTTATACTGAGCTTCCGTAACAGTGATTGGTATGGCAGAAAACCAAAAGCCTCTCTGAGTTCAAATTGCTTTGAATCAGGACAGTTGAATGTACAAGTGAATAAGCTGTTAACAGAGCTTTGAAGAAAAACAGCTAGACACTTCTGTCTTGAAATGGAGTGGAAACACGATCATTGTCATAAAGTAAAAGAGAAAATGGAAGTTAGCAAAGGTGAAAGTGCTCTTTCATGTGCTTCTGTGCTGAGGTCTCTTCACCTGGATGAACTACTCTTCATCTGCACAGTATGCCTGCAGAGAGACCTGGCTAAAAAGAGCTGTGAGTATAGCCATGTAGGTAAGTGTTGTTGCTGGAATGAATATTAGTACCTGAAAACCTAATTTTTATTGTTAGCTCACTTTCCCAGGAATAATGGTGTTTGGTTTCTGGGAGGAAAAATGCATTGCGTCATCAAAAGGAATTGACACAGAAGTAGAGACACCAGAGAGTTAGAAATTAGCAGTATTTATGGAAGACAATACATGGGTAGGTTATGTATCACAGGTCTGAAGGATGCAGAAATAATTTGGGATTATTTGGGAAATAATTTATAATTTGGGATTATAAATTTGGAGGGCATAGATGTAACATAAACATTCATAAAAAATATTCTGCCTAAATCATCTGCCATGATGAGGTCATGGTGGAAAAATTCCAATACCTCAGGAGAGCCAGGATAAAGTTACAGGAAAATCTTTTTTGCCTCCTAATCCCACTCATAACGACAATCATAACTCATAATGACAATAAATTAATTTGCTGACAGACTGACATTAACTTAAGGATGTTGAGATAGATTATATTTCCACCTCAGAAAATTCCTTTTAGTTTTAGTCAATATTTCTGAGGATCTACTTCAGACAGAGAGACTTTGATCTGAGTAGTATCACTCTGTCTCCAGCTGCCACCGAGGCTTACTGCTGGTCTTACAGGGGACAACATTTTTTTTTCTAATCTGTAAATACTGAAAAACAAACCAGAGATGGACTAAGTTTCTAAATCTGCTTTTACCATTTCAAAAGAGACACAAGAAAAGCCTTGTAGTGACTTCACATTTCAGTCTGATTGTTGATAGTAAAATACCTACTTTCTGTCCAATTTCTAGCTTTGGTGTTTATATCTCAGAATGTAATTCTGACCTCTAACAAAACTGAAAAAAGTCAACAGATTCAAACAAGTTATACTTCCCTTTGGGATAGGAGTATTCTCTCACTTCTCCATCTCATGTATACTGCAGGATGCCCAGGTCTGGAGACGTATTTTATTGATATGATGAGATATGTGAAGAGGATTATAACACTGTGGTTAAACCTCTGGAAAGGTCAGAATCTTTAGCTTGCTTAATTCATCTCATTCACATTTGGCTCTGTGCCAGGTTCAGGTCACAACACCACTTGCAGATGTGGTACTGACTTACTTGTAGAGAGCAGAGGCAGCATCCACCAAAGAACTTTTGCATCCTCACCCTGTGGAAGGGAGGAAAGAAAGATGGAGCTGAAGCCGTAGTTCCTAGTTCTTAGAGAAGTGCTGCAAAGGGAGGCAGCAGAAGAGCGCTTTTTTTACTTCTAGTGAAGTACAACCACTAAGAAATCATCCTCCCTGGAAGAACCAGGAATAAGAGAATGAAAAACTAATGGACTAACTCCATCACTCAGCAAAAGTCATTGTTCTGGAAGATGGAATTTTGGGTCCCCTTACAGAAGCTGTCTCCATATGAGTCACTGTAGTGATCTGTTTCCTGTGCTCATTACTTATCCTCATTAGAGGCCACAACTTCCCCTGTGCTCTTCCTGTCATGTCTGCCCCAACTAGGCATACAAGTGCAGTAAAAAGAACATGGGTTAGGTCTCAAGACTGAAAGGTCTTTATGGTCTTTATTTGTGCTCAAGCAATATCAATTTATTCCCAGTCCACATCTTCAGAATTTGTGTTATAACTAAGTCAAATAGGCTTCCCATGTGTTTACTCAGTGATAGACAGGAGTCAAACAAGATAGTCTTCCAGATCCCACAAACAGCTGTCTTGACACCACTGAATAGACAGGAGCTCCTTAAGCCATCCTATCATGAAATTTTGGTTTACCATGCCAGGAATTAATAGGCTTACTCAAACAAGAACACAGCTTGTTTCCTGTCACACAGATCTTACAGCTTCCTTTCTATTGAATCCAGAAATTTCACAGAACGTATTTCAGTTGAATACTCTTAGGGACAAGTTGCATACATAGAGCTGGTAGGATTATGGGTTTGAGTTCTGTGGCAAAACACAGGTCTTGAAAGATGTATCTGGAAATCACAATAGAAGCTTCTTGTTCCTTTAAAATTCACCACATGCTTTACATTATGTGAATTGCATAATTTTGAAATAGATAACTGTCTGTTCCTTTCAAAGTTAGAAGGTTTTTTCATCCCACTCAAGTTTTATAAATCCCTACCCTGTTTTTCACCTGAGTCACTTTGTTTCCAAGCAGTAGAGTCCTGCCATGGGACAAAAAGTAATGCAAAGTCCAGGGCAAGGGCCAGGTGCATTCAAGTGGGTGCTCCCATAAGTATCAGCTGGGAACCCAGGCTTGCACCTAATCCCTGGAATCATAGGTTTCCCTGGCAAAGTCTTGTTTTCAGTGTTTCTCAGTATCTCTAAGCTCAATGCATGTCTCCTATGCAGAAAACTACACGTATTTTTTGCTTTTAGATGTCAGGCACAGTGCCACAGCCAGCACTGTAACAACATTCAGCATCACTCCAGGGTTACCTTCCAGTTACTCTGCTGATCTCCAGCAGTTAAGCCTATACCTTCTACCTGTATTCCGTTAAGAAAGGAAAATGTTTTTGATGGAAGCAGAGATATTTCTGTTCTCCCACTGGCATCATACTTAATGAAGCGTGAAACCAATACTGAAGTGTTGAGGGATAGAGATTGTCAGAGTTTCAAGGGGATGTTTTTTATCAAGTGTTACCAAAAATATTTTAAAAACCTAATTTCCATTTCAAATGTTTACATTTTGCATTGGATGAACTGAATCAGTGGTACAAACACTGTTTGTCTAACAGAATGTAGACTCTTGCAAAGTGTTTTGGTAAAACAAACCCATTATCTGAAAACCGTGGGGTCCACCTACTTTGTCAATTCCTCATTCTTTCGTCTTCAACCAACGACAATGACTGTCCCAACAAACACTCATTCAATGAGTTTTTTCTTTGGGAAAGAGGTTATACAGAAGGAAAAAAACACCTTAAGCCAAACCAAACATTCTTGCTCTATCAAGTTCCTTCCTGCCATTGGTGTCAATGTCGGTTTTCACGAAATAAAGATTAGATATTACTTATATAGGGTAAATGCAGAATTGCAGAAATATTTTCAATAAAGCCAGTGTATTTGGCATCTCAGGAAAGAAACTTATTCTGCATTCCAGTTCAGTACAATTCTTCCAACCAAATTGGTGGAGTTGGGCAACCAAGATGTGCTACATACATAAGGCACTATCAAAACTTTTTAACTTGTACATAATATATACAATTTGTGGATCAGCTATTCTTACATATGAGAAAAATGACAAATATGGCAGATGCTCTAGAGAATTTAGTGATCAGTACCAAAAAACCAAAGATTTTAAAGATTAGGTGCTGTGAGTCCAGGAGGAAAACCGTATATGTCCTTTTTTTTCTGTCTTGCTTTCAGGACACTTACCAAGACTTTGGTTCCCAGTGAGAGCAAATGAGCTCCACGCAGTAGCTCATTGTTTGTAAAGACGGTGCATAAATGCCTTTATAGCTTCTCTGTAATAATGGTTTGTGATGACATGTGATTATGATGCATTTCAGAAACTGTGTATTAGCAAATATAGGAAAATACATTCTGTTGGAAAAGAAAGGTGGTAAATTACAGTTACAGAAATCCAACCATAAAGGAAATTATTCTAGCTTAGGTGTTCCTGACTCAGACATATAATTATTGTGTAACAGGGCAGAATCAGCTGCTATTCTGGATTCAGAAAATTGGACAGATCAGCACTGCTCTGGTGCACTACTTTGCTGGGGTTTCTTTCCCATGTCTCTAGCCACCATCCTTTCTGCAGTATGCACTGGCCCCTTGTCCCCTACTGTTTTTTTAAACAAAATACAACAGTCCCTCCCTTCCCTGCAGCAGCAGCCTGGCTACCCCTTTACCCTTCATCCACAGAGGTCACTTGGCTCTGAAGCCTGCCTGTCATGGAGCGTGCAGGGACAGAGCTGTGGCTGTCTCTCAGCTGTGGCCAAGCAACCGCGCATTCCCTTGCCAGCCATTCCTGCCCATGTTATCCGCTGAGAGTGGTAAGGGTGATAAAATGCTCAGCAGGACACATGAGGCCTATCTGCCGTGTACCCTATAGATATATTCTAAAGGAATGTGTAAAAACTGCAAGCTATGCATACAAGCAAGAAGACTTCCTCCTAGGTTGCTCTCCATAGTTCCAAAATCCCTGTGATTTTGGGGCTTTGTTTCTATTTTTTTTTACCCGGTCTCTTTGCAAGGCAAAACCTGCAAAAGTATAAGGACTTCAGAAATAGACTAAAGTGCCCAGGAAATTGTGAAAGCATTTTCTCAGTGGTAACTGTGAATTTGAGAAGTCTTCTTCATAATTTCTCATTTATACTATAATTGAAATCTTAGGGGTTTCTTTCCATATATGAACAGAAGTGTTACCATAGTTAAAACACTAGAATGGGACATTTGAATTAACATCTGCTTGGAAAAATGTAAAGCTGTCATTCAGTTTCTGTTTATAGATAGTGCCAATATAATATGTATTTCTTCATTTTCATACTCTCACATACCTTCTTTGAATTAATCTTATATTTTCTGATTATTTGTAAAAAGGAAGAAAATTTGGAAGTCATTGCACATATCCAGCTTTACAGAGCCATGCTCCAACACTTTAACTTAGATTTATGAAGATTTTATTTTGAATTAATGTACATTAAAAATTAGTAAAAAGTGGTTCTTTGTGTCTGACCAATTACACAGAAGCATCATCTACAATTACAGTTAGTATGTGCAAAATATGGAAGAAAACAGACAATAAAAAAATTCCCTGGGAAGAATTATAAAGTCCTTGAGCATCTACAAAAATAAAATTTCTCTCTTTATTAAAAGGTGATGACATGAAGCATAGGCCTTTCATTACTGTCCTTAAGAATGATAGAATTATAGAATCATAGAATGGTTTGGGTTGGAAGGGACCTTGAAGATTCCACCCCCCCCCCCCGCCATGGTGTCTTGGGTTATGTAACCAAAAAATGTGTATTCTATTTCATCTGCTGAAAGCTGTTGCAGAGATGTTTTTTCCTTATCTCTTGTAACTCCAGGGGGGAGGGGGGGCGGATGTCTTCTGATAATGGCCCAGCCATCAAATCCAGGTGGGGCAGTGTTTCTTATCCCTTTCACCACCCCTCCATCTTCCAGGGGGACATCTTCTGATAAGGGCCATTAGGGCCCACCAATGACATGACACATTCCATCATCCCATTGTGAGATGCTCCACCCAAAGCGGTAGGAGCCAGTGCTTCCTAACTCGATAAAAACTGGGACTGAAGAACACAAGGGATCCAGTTTTTCCACTGGATACCTGGAAGAAGACAAGACCCATCTCATCACCACTGGACTTTCTACAGGATCGTCTCTACTCCACAGAACCACACCTATTACTCCAGGAAGATGTATTTGGACTGCTTCCAACACCCTGACCAACAAGGTGTCAGGTCATATCCCTAACTCTGTCAGGGTTTTTCCAGGATTTTTGTTTGCTTGCTTGCTTGTTTGTTTTTTATACTTTTTTTTTTTTTTTTTTTTTAAACTATTCCTAGAAAAGAACTGTTACTCCTATTCCCATGTCTTTGTCTAAAGGCCCCTAATTGCAAAATTATAATTATTCAGAAGGAAGGGGGTTTACATTCTCCATTCCAAGGAAAGCTCTAGTTTTCCCTGGCAGACAACTGTCTTTCAAAACCAAGACACATGGGCATGGACACCTTCCATTAGACCGGGCTGCTCAAGGTTTGCAATCCACGTGTGATATAATCCAAAAGGCTTGCATGCTCCACATACATGATAAATACCACATCCCCAGCAGCTACATACTGTGCACACCAGCTACGTAACCAACAAAAGACACAACAACTTCCAAGTTCACCAGGCAGGCATCAACCTCTCTTATGGCACAGTGCCATTCTTCATTCCCAACCCAAGTAACATTTTATTGTTCTCCAATTTTTCAGTGCCACGCAGTCACCATACTTGCATAATCCAGTGCACTCCAGAACTTTTCTGGTTTTTTACCTCTGAAATATTCACCTCAGCTAATTAAGGACTTCATCAATCTTTTAGTAGGGATCTATAAAGAACATTCTGCAAAAGGCAAATTCTTAAGAATTTTAAAAGCAATCCTTCCTGACACTCACTCTGGTCCCTGCTGCAGTCTGTGGTAAAACTTACGTGAATGTTAATGTGCCCAAATTTCTCTTGTCACAATTTAAGAGACGTAAAAGAAAATAGCAGAAGGGGTCTGAAGTGATCCATTGTTTCAGAAAACTCTACAGAGTGGCGAAGATAAAGGGTACTGGAACTGGTATTCTCCCTAAATATGAGCTTGTCACTACCTGCAACTGAGAGTAACTACTAATAGTAATTTCTCCCATTAATTTCAGAAAAGCCTTGCACTGTTTTTACTTCTGTGAGAAACTGCCTAGTCAACAAAAGAGATTGTGACCGAAATCTCATGCTTAAAGAGATAATAGATGAGGTATTTAACATGCAGAACACTTGGGATCCAGTTAAATGAGGAATGTAGGCTGCAAAGGCTCAAGGGGATCTATTAGCAACAATGTCCTGCCGTGAGAGTACCCAGCAAGGTAACAAAATCATTTGTAATAAGGGTATTCCTCAGAAAAAAATAAATCATTAATGTGTTCCTGCTGTGCTAGGAGTATTCATGACTTATGGAGAGACAGCAGTGGTTACTGGGCTGGAGGAGTAAAACAAGGAGTCCTTTTTAGAAGATCGATGGTGTTATTTTATTCCAACCAGGTATAGCTGGGAGTAAAACCAATATGTCTAATGACAGCTCACCAGAGAGGTTATTTGTGCTGCGCCAGAAGATTTTCAGATTTCACCCACCAAGGAAGCATGGAGAAAGAGCAATAAGACTTGAGACTTAGTTCAGTTTCCAGGCTAAAAAGACATTTATTGATTTTATGTAAACAGTGATATTTGATGAGTGTTTGATAGTTGAATTTCTCTCAATCAATGCCTGATCACACTCTAAAGATTAGAGTTCATCAGAGGCTTGGCACATGACCCAGAAATCTCAAAATTTTGGAAGGGTTCTACCTCAGTCACTACTCCACTGTACATGAAGGATAAGAATTCAGTTCTAGATTTAAAAAATGCCACAGTTTCAAATGTTTTATTCATAATTTTCAGATCATATTTCAGAAATCTTTCTGGGTATGGGAGTCAAGTCCCTTGAAAATGAATGAGAGAGTTTTTATCAACACTAATGAGCATTTAATCAGAACCTAAAAGGAAAGAAACTAACTGCATACATACATCAGTTCTTTCTCAAGTTATACTCTTTTGACAGTAAGAGCCTGTGTAATCTTTGACTGACTTTCTTCTAACATACTCAATTTTTCATTGGCTTACTGAGGGATGATGCCCTTTGATAACAGAGAGTTAATGTATTTCCTGGCACTTACAGACTTTTGAAAGTTCTATCTCTTTTGCAGAGAATTACTTAAACTTGTTAATGTTTACTGAATGATTTCTGAATCCTCTGAAGGAAAGTTTTAGATAAGGCACTCTTGTTTTTTGTCTCTGATAGCTCAACTTGGGATTTGCCTTGATGCTGAACGGAGCATTCAGGGGAAAGCTAGAAATCTTCTGGACTTCGGAAGATTCAATCTTACTTCTTAAGCAAGACAAAGAAAATAACCTTACTTCCTTGATGATATATGCAGTTATAAAGTGTTTCATTTGTAAATTCTGGGAAAACAAACAAAAATTTGACAGCATCTGTCACTAGTCCTTTGAAAATGGTCCTGGAAGGGAGGAAAAAACATTTTTGATTTATTCTAGAAGCTCAGCATTTACATGAACAGGAAATATATCCAATGATGTTCTATCACAAGCAACTACCGAAAGCCAGGAAATTGAATGTATGACTTTATGCTTTTCAACATGGACTTTAGGAATTTAGAAAGGGAGACTCTCTTTATGATAAACATGAAAATTTCTCTTTTCCAGTTCCTCTTGAGATTTGGATTTCCTTTTTGCTAATGCAGTAGTGTTGTGTTCTTCCTATTGCATTAATTCATCATTCAGTCAGTCAGTCAGTCATATCAAAATGAATTAATGTCTTTTTGAAAAATTATACACAGAATGAAAAGACAGACACTTTCAGCATATTCATTACCTAGTTCATAAATCCATCTTATTCCTCTCAGGTTCTGTTTTCTGACATACAGTAGGTTACCTATTGTCTTCACCCCTCAACAACTCCATATAGAAAAGGGATATTACTGAGTAAAAATATTGATTAAAATGTATTTTTTGCAGCACCACATTAGCATAATATAATTTCTAAAACTTTCTGTTGCAAAAATATCCAAGGTATCCAATACAGATTTCTGGTTTGCATTGATTTTTCCTAAAAACACCTAGTTATTTCACATTTTCTAAGAGTTGCTTGTATGTAAGTTTTTCAGCCCTTGAAACAACAGCTGTGGTATACTGATTTTGGTGGTGATGTGATAATTTTGAAAAGTTGCTTTGGATCTTCTGTTCTATTTTCCTTCCTATGTACCTGTTAATTATTAGCAGTGTAACACCCAGTATCTACTAATGTGCTCCTCCATACAGAAAAGTCATGGACACACTGGAGCAAGTCCAGTGAAGGGCCATGGAGATGATTAAGGGGCTTGAGCATCCAGTGAGAATCACAGAATCACTAGGTTGGAAGCGACCTTCAGGATCATCGAGTCCAACCCGAAGACAGGAGGCTGAGAGCTGGGACTGTTTAGCCTGGAGAAGGAGCTCAGGCAGATCTTACCAGTGTGTAGAAGACATATTTCTTCTCCAAGCAGTTTCAGTCTTTCTTCCATCAGGGTTCCAGGGCTGCTTGTGGTAGTTAAAACAACAATGCTTTCTTCTATTTTTTGACTCTATTTTGTCACTCTTCCACTCTGAAAAGTCCAAGACTCTGCATCAGGATAGTCACAATGAAAAATGTAATATACTCATTTAGTCACAAACTCTTTCTCCATGAGACAGTGCGCTAAGGAATGCCTCTAAGCTGTGCCTCTAATGTTCTGCAAATTCCACAGTAAGAGACAGAGTGGAGATAAGTATAATTGGACTTTATAGACTGGGGGGGGGGGGCGGGGAAGCAAGCAAGCAGGCAAATAAGCTGTATGATTTTTATTGTATTACAGGAACCTGTGATCAGATGAAAACCTGCAGGCTAAGTGTCTTCTTTTGTATGACTCTTTTAGCAAACCATTGTTTATAGCTGTATTTGCAATTATATTTCAACAGACGTTTTCTGTCATATGAATGCATGTTCAGGGACTTAAATGGGAAATCTGTTCAGAAGCAATAGCAAAACTAAGTCCTTAACAATAAAGTTGGAACACAGCTATGAAAAATAATTACACTTAAATACAGAGATGAGACTGAATTCTGCACTGCCTTGTACTGTGCAAGACATAAACCAGACAGCAAAATAATTGATATTTCAGAACCTATCCAAGTTACCTACTATTCATTTTTCATCTGCTTTTGGTTTAATTTCTTAATACTTCTGATAGGAGAGCTGTCTGATAATATGTTGCAGAAGTAACTAATGATCTATCCTGGAACAGTTATAAAGGAAATTACAATTCTACATGGAAGATTCTGCAACAAACATTGCTTATGAAAGTTTTTAAATGGCATCACAGGTACTACTGGAGGAACAAGAACAAGAAGAAGAAGTACAGAATGCTATGAACAAGAAAAGAGGACTGAAATCATCTGTGGAAACAAGTACCATCTCTACAAATATTATTTTTAATGTTATTTTCCAATTCTTTAAATGTACAGAACTATCTGCTTGAGGCAGTGCAGAAGGGTGAGAATGAATATATCCTCAGCATGCCAGCTGTTGCTCTGCAGATAGATAGGCTATTTTATGCCAGGCAACATTTAGGTTTACAAGAAACCTCTGCACATGATTTTGGAATAGTTGACTCAATGGGATTCCATTGCCAGGAGCAGCAAGATCAAATATACTATCTCAGATTACAATTACCAATTCATTGCACAAGCAGGAATTAAATTTACAGTCAAGAACATCAGGATGCAGAGGCAATAATCCCACCCTATAAAGTCACCCCGCTGTTTTTTCTTAAGCAAACACAAATGGGTAGATATTCATTAAACTGTTTGGAAAGTGGTAACCTGCCAGCTCCACTGACCACACTTGATTTGGGTGGGTGGGTGCCTCAGTGAGAAATCTGATTAGTAGGAGATAGCGCAAAACCCTCACTGAAATGTTTTGTGAAAAGAGACAGCCCTGCTGTGCAATATTGTTGTATTTCAGCCATGCCCTGCTGGGATAAGAGATAAAGCAGGAGTAGTTATAGCTATAAAAATTTACCATATGACTGCAATGCAGCAAAAGGATTAAACTTCTTTTAGTGACAGCGCTCAACTTTAATTGTATCAACATCACCAGAAGGGGAAACTCTGCTGAACAGAGAAAAGAGCCATAATTTTCACAGTTTTCAGTGCTGCTACCAAACACACAGCCCAGCTCTGGCATAACCAAGTTCTTGGCCAATTTTTGCTTTTTATGTCTGAGAAAATATTTGTTGCACATCCAAATGGTTGTCTGATTGGTAAAAGTATGTCAAAATTCAGACTGTAAAGGAGTATAAACTTTTGAATACACACACTAGCATGCTGATGTAAAACTATGTCTTGCGTACTTTCATCTACCTTGTTCTTTTTTCCTAAAATAGGGTGTATTATGGTGAAAAAGAACAATTTTAGCTCATTTTGTCCAGTACTTTGGCCCAATCTCTTTGAACAAAGCCATTTGTTCTCCTGCACTGTCAAACCTTTGGGCTTTTGGCGCACATTTAAAAATTTTTTTGAAGAAAACAATACAGAACTATCTTTAAGAATTTCTATTTTAAAAACTCTAAATGTCCCTTCTGCTACTGCTCATATGCCACTAACAAAGACAAAGGAATAACCAAGACAGACCGTACCTTAAGTTCCTATGCCAAATTTTACCTGTTGACACTCAGCATTTTGGGAATATGAGTAACTCAGTAGGCTCTGCCTGAGTTTCCTCCCTCCTTTAATTGGCAATGTATTGTGACATTTACTCTCAAATTAGATCCAGACTAGATGGGAGCAATTTTAGAGTCATTACTTTGTTAAGCTCACTCTGAGCGAACCTAAGCTCGAGTGTACAACTTTATTATTGAAATCCAAAGTGCTGCATCAAGGCAAAAACTACAGCAGGCAGAAAATACTCTTAGACACATCCATACTTCAGTAGAGACTAAAGGAAATTCATCATTCATTGAAGTGCTGGGACTTTAGTTGTCTGAGGTTGCTTGAGAAAAACTGCTGAGAAAATCCTTGCTGCCTGTGTTCGGCCACTTTCTTGTTCTTAATATTTTTGGAAATGTTTACCTGGATGGATGGAAGCCTACAGCTTCTGGGTCCTCCTTTCCGTACTTCTTGGATACAGGGAAGATATTTGATTTCTTCCCAACCTCAGGAACCTCCCCTGAGGGCCATGACATTTCAAAGATAATTGAGACATTGGCCAGCTCCCTCAGCACATCTGGCTGGTTTCCACACAGTCTCAAAAATTTAGGTCCAGTTTGTTTAGATGTTCCCTAACCTAATCTTTCTTCCTTTTAACAAAGAGAGTTCTTTTTGAATGATTCAACTGACTTTATTTGTTAGATTTCGAAAACTCGGCATTTTCAGTACTTTCTTCATTGATTTCTGAACCTTACAGTAGCTTGGGTAAAGCATCATCAGTTGTTGCAAAGCAATCTTACTAATGTTTCTACAAAAATATTCAAATTTTCAAACACTGCAGTTGCATTGCTACTGAAACAAAAGCATTAAACCTGTTGATCCAAAGTCCTTTTCTTTCAGCTGTGATTTCATATTGGATGTGTTCTCTGTACAGTAAATATTAAGACTACTTCTCCAATCTGTGAATATTTATCTAAATAAAAATAAAACATATTTAACAAAATATTGCCAGTCTAATAGAGTCTAATAGTGACTTAAAATTTTGAAAAATGTTGCTACGTGTAAATACAATAATCAAGTTTCATGTATGAGACCTTGTGTCTCATTCTATGGAAAAAGTCACGTCTTTCAATGAACACAAGGACTTACTTATGGCTTTCTGTGAGCTAAGTGTAAAAGTGTAGGTTCATTTTAGTTTAAGCAGTGTGTATAAATGTGATTTTTCTTTTTTTAATCTTGAAGAACAGCTATAACTGTCTAGGCAGATCTTCATGAAAGAAAGTGAGGTACTAGAATATACCTGCAAAGTGCTTGTAGTTAAATAAGCTGATTATAAATCTGTAGTTAAGTTTTAAAGGTCCTCACTAATATATGTGCATAGAATATATTGTTTTACCTTCTCACAAATTTTTTGTAACTGTAGTCCATGGGATTTAGAGGGGTCAAGGGATTAATAGAGAGCATCAAAACTATGTAGAAAAACATTTCTCAGCTGCTTGGGAGCAGCACGTTTTGTCAGCAGTTCAGCACGAAGACGTGCTTGCTGACCTTGGCTGTGTGTTCACCTTGCTCTCTGCAGCACAGCCATTTGGCACTGTGGCTGAGCGGAGATGTCCTGCACCATAACTCTGCAGGACTGGGAGGGCTGCATGCGTGTGTGCGTGCTCGTTGTTATTTCAGTGCTGGCTGAAGGCAGTTTTCACTAAAAAAAGTTCCATAAAAGCTTACTGAATAAACATTCAAGAAGACTTGGATGAGATAGCTGTAAACCGCTGAGACTCATTTGCACTAGAAAATAAAAACATCTGTTTATTTCTTTAAAATCTCTGCTTTCACAGGTTTGTCAAACATATGCTCCAGAAAAACATAACAACACAATAGAAACGAAAAAAACCTGGATAGCTGCCATTTCTCATAGCAGTACATTAATGAAATAAAAGCTACATTTTTGTAATTGGTAAGATAGCATTTTTTTCCTTTTACAGTGTTTTTTTCTGTTGTGTATCTTTTTCTGTAAAAAATATAGGAGGTAAAAAAACTTTTATCAGAAAGGTTAGTTGTCTCTAGAAGTATTTGCAAACAAAATACCATGAGGGCAATTGGGTCCATGTTTTCTCAAGTAATGTAGAGTGCTTTAGGCCAGAATTCTACAAAAATGTAAGAAAAACTATTTTGATTACAAAGATTCCAATTCATGTAAATCATGTGTACAGAGCTGCAGCAACATCCTGCTATGAAAAATTTCTTTCTCCCTACTATAGGCTATCTCCCAGAGTATCCCCAAGCTCTTTAAGAGCTGCCACAAACCTGGAAGAGTATCAACACATTTCAACCCCCCCCCCCACAGTATTTAGATTATTTCACTGTAAACAATTATGGAGTAAAGTATCTTGTGACTCGGCTTAAAGACAAATTTTTCAGACAAGACTTCTTTTATAGAAATCACTCTAATTTTGTGTGACTTTCTAAACTAGATCTAAGTGACAGCAATGACTGAACATGGAGGTAGCCCCATACAGTGATTTCCTTTTCCTAGAAAGTAAAACCATAATTACTGTAATTGGAAGTGACTTTAATAAAAATCTGAACATTTGGTAGATGTGAAAACCATTCCTTAGATATAGCGTTTTGTGGCTTTTGGGGGGGGTGAGTTTTTTTGGTGTGGTAGTGGTTTTTTGGTTTTTGTTTTTTTTTGCTTTCTGGTTGGTTGTTTGGTTTTTTTTTTTTTTTTTTTTTTTTTTTTTTTTTCCCCCCTTAGATGTCAGTATTTACCTACTTGAGAACCTTATTCTTAAAAAAAAAAAAATCACATTCTCTGGCAACTTTTCACATCTCTCAAAAGTGCTTCTAAATGGGACTAAGTAGAAATGCAGAAAGCATGAAGAATGCTGTGAGGATTTGGAGCACAAGTAGCTTTTTGAGAAGGATGCAATTTATAAAACAACGTTAATTATGATCTTTAGACAGTAATGATGGCTTTGAAAGTGGCTTGTTTTCTTAACCAATTCAAATGCACAATGTTGCCCCAGGGTACATGCTTTCCTGACCATCTCTTTTTTTGGCCATGAGAGTACAATGAGATTAAAGGGCAGTTTATTTCCAGGATTGATGAAAAACAGTGTGCTACTTGAGGATTGTAACCCAGGGCTCAAAAAATGGGCATACCTGCTTGCTGAATGAAGCAATGTGTTACTTCGCAGCTTATCTTGCCGTTCAGCTCTTATTACTCAAAAGGAGGTACAACTTCTAGTCCTAGACAAGCACTGCTTGTCCTTATAACAATGCCAGCAGCAACTGAATTTACTGGGGAGAAAATTTTGTTCCGCCTCTGGTGCCCTTGTAAACAGATTCTATATGTTGTAGTGATCATTGCTTCTTCATTTTATGGAGTCCTTTAAAAAGAAAACTTTTCTTCTGTTGCACCATTCAAGGATATGATGGGCTTAATTTGAATTTTGTAGCCAATATAATCTTAGAAATATCAATGGACAAGTCAAGCCTTTAATCTGTTTCATGAGTCTAAGAATATCTTTTACTTGTATATGTATATATGAGGCAAAAGCACACAAACACATAGATATAAGAAAAGGCAAAGTTGTACAAAATACTCTTCACTTATACATACATACAAAAAAAAAAAAAAAAAAAAAAAGCTTAGGAGTGAAACTGAAAATAGCTGAAGGGCTAGAAACAACTATAAAGTTTTCTGTAGTCTCTACTCAGCCAAACCTCTCTGGTTTTGAGTTCTGTGGCAAGGTAAAATATCTTTATGGAAACTCAATTTATACATTTGCTTGTAGATAGCTTTATACTTTTTTCCCTGTGAAGCCTTTTGGTTTTACTCCTGACCTCAGCTTTGGATATACATATTTCAATTCCACTCAGTCATCTTAAACATGCATCTGTAGTCATATTCATTAGTAATGAATGCACATTTCTGTTTGAAAATGAGCTCCATTAATTGTTGCTCCATGTCATTCATGAGGAGAGGCATAATATGTAATGTCTCCTTTGTTAGAACTGTTATTGCCTTTCATATCCAGAAATGGGTGGGAGGGGAAAAGTCAGACCACAGGACATCACAGCATGCGCCTTCTTGTCTGGTGTGGGTGGGATGGCAGTAGGCTCAGAATTTTATTGGCCATAAAGCCAGATAAAATATTCTGAGGAAATGATATTAAAACTCAGTGACATAAAATTCCAGTGAGGTAGAGATAACCATGTTGTATTCATTCTAAGGTTTCCCAAAATATCAACATGGACAGGTCTGTAATTATGCTGTAATAAGGTCCCCAACTGTGCCAGTTTTCAAGTCCTTCCTTTTTGTACCAGGAGGTCTGTGAATGCATGGAACAAGAAAAATCTAGTCCAAATCAGAGCAGCTTGGCAAAACTTCCAACAAAAGAGTTTTCCCTGACGAAAAATACCTTAATTGCTGTGAAATTTCAGTGAAGCAATAATCTGGTTTTTTGTCAGGTAGGCTGCTTAGGAGACCAGGTCTCCTAAGTCTGTCATTGCCAACTTCTTCATCATGATTTATTCTGAGGTTAAGAATGCCAAACAATTGAACAGTGTAGCTAGAAGTACAAAACACTTTTAGTTAAGTGTATAGGGTTGACTCCAGATAGCAGACAAGCCCCTCCCTAGTAAGACGAGGGAGAGAATCAGAAAACAGAAATAAGAGAACTTGACAGTAAAGACAGATTAATAGGGGAAAGGGAAGAGAGGGGGAAAAGGGAAGCGAGGAAAAGCCGTTACTCACTACCAGCTGATTGATGCTCAGTCTCTAAGCAAAGGCTATTTTGGAAAAACTCCCACCAAGTTTTATTGCTAAATATGACATTATATGGACTCTCTGACCAGCTGGGGAGAGCTGTCCCAGCTGTGTTCCCTCACAACCTTTTGCCCATCCCCAGCCTTTGGTGGCATAGCTGGAGAGAGAGCCTTGACACTGTGCAAGAGCTATTCAACAGCAGCCAAAACATTGATGTGCCAACAACATTGCTTCGGTCACAAATCTAAATCACAGCTCCGTATGGGTTGCTACAAAGAAAATTAACTCCATCCAATGAGATCCTGTACATTAAGATTTTTAATAAGTGTTTGGCCTTGAATTCCATGAAACCAATGCCATTTCAATTATAACTGTTTTCTAAGGGAGACAGAGGGTTTTTGCGAACATCCTAAATTCCTAGGAAATTACTGGGATATTACATAAAAACACTTTTGCTAACCTGCCCAGTTTTCACAAGGAAGTGGTGATTGCTTGAAAACAGTGATGGCTTCATATTTACAAATGACTTTTTTCTTAGTTATAACCTCTCCTCATGCATGTTTGCCAAAGAAGAGGAAAGTCAGGAAAACATTCCTATATTTACAGCTCTTACACTTAGATGTTGTATGCTATTTGCTATTTTCTGCCTGCCCCGTGGATCCCCAAGGACTGCAGGGGCGCAGCTGCTTCACCATGCAGAGGAATCTCAGCTCCAGTGCCTGGAGCACCTCCTGCCCCTCCTTCTGCACTGACCTTGGTGTCTCCATGTTGTTTCCCTTGCATGTTCTCACCTCCTCTTCTCCGGCTAGCAAAAACTGTACCCACTTCGTTTTGATTTTTTTCTTAAATATGTTATCACAGAGGCATTACCAACATCCCTAATTGGCTCAGTTTTGTCCAACAGCATGTCAATCCTCAGAGCCATCAGGGATTGGATCTGCCAGACATAGTGGAAGTTTCTGGCAGCTTCTCACAGAAGCCACCTCTGTGGACCCCCCACTACCAAAAACCAGGCCATTCAAAACCAACACACATATTTGATGCGTACCTGCATAACTTGGTAGTGTAGAATGGGAAGAAGCACAGCATGAGGCATTTCTGCAAAATTCAGCATGAGGCTTTTGTATCATGGTTTAACAGGACTTGAGTGATGCACTGGCTTTGTACTGGCTTTCATACTGTGGGGACTGTGGGTCAGACTCTTGAAATTATGAACCCCAAGCTAAATATAAATACCTAGCTCTTTACTGGAAGACAAACAACTTCTGGGGACTTTGGCATCCTATCTATTTTTGTATGTCTTAAACATCTGGTGTCATGTGGCTTTCAGATTTGGTATGTTAAGATTATTGTTTTCCTATCTTAAAGCTGAATTAATCTCACTTGAAATCTGGTGAAGGCAGTGGTGGCTATCTAACTTAGTGTTAATTCTCCTGTAAGGGTCAGTCCTTAAGGGTTCTTTTACTTTCCTGAATTAAAGGCTATTGCACTATGTACCTTCTATGTAGTAGTAACATTGTCTGTAAGAAAAAAATTGATGGTTCGTGTTATTAAAGACTACTTTGTTAGAGAAATAAAGTTCACAAATGTGTCACAAAAGTGTCACAAATAGAGCCTTCAGATAAAAGGTTCTGTCAGCTACAGATACATTGTCAGGTGAGCCGCCAATGACATGGGAAGAATTGGTGGGTGGTAAAGTTAGTTTGCTCCCTCACACACCAGCTCAGCTTTTAATTCTCTTTATAATTATATATGAGAACACATTATACAAGCAATCAGGCTCAGGGGAAGTCCTCTTATTTATTATCTGAATAAAGTACATTGACATTAAATAACTATCATGAAGAACTAAGTCATTGTCTCCCACAGGAGAGCTGTTCTTTTATCTTGTCTCAGAGATTGATCATTTCAGAGCCCACAGACAGGTCTCTTCTTCTTTACCATGTTTTTCCATTTACATGTGCTAATGGATATTCTGTAGATGGCACCACTCTCCTAAAGCCATTCTTACAGAAAATTAAATTTCTCGGAATTGATTGATGACACAGTTAAAAAATGTAACTTTATTAAAAACTATAATTACTAATATGTGAGCTAACCTTGACAGAAAAAGTATTGCATAAGGAGTAGACTTAAACAAGTGCAACCACAAAAATAAGCAATATAATACAGTTATTTTGATGCCTCAGATCCCATACCTGAAAAAACAGCTATTCTGCTACTGTAAAGATTATCAGAGTTATTCTTCTCAAGGAAATAAAATTAAGCCTTGATTCTTGAAAGTGGAAACATAACTGCTTGCTTCAAGTTTTATAGGAGTATTTTAAGCTTTCTAGTGTAGTAGTCACAGATGCCAGTACAGTTTATGTTGTTGAATGAGGAGGAAAGAAACATATTATGCAGAAATGCCGCCTTTACTACTGAGTAATTTAATGTCATGTTTATCTTCTGTGGAAAGCGCTGTGCATTAGGGTTTAAATTTCTCATATACACATCAAAGCGGAGGGAAAGAAGAAAGTAGTGTCTATGTGTACAGCTAAATCTTTTACTGAAACTTGTATGGCACATACATGAATTTCCAAAATCCAAAAAACCTATTGGCATGGAGAAGATAAAGTGGCGCTACACCTCTTCCATCTGTGATGATTTACTGTCTAAAGTTCCTATGTTCAAAGCTCTCAAATTGCCCAGCTCTACAGTTGCACAGGGTTCAATAACAGATTCAGCAATGTTTCTCTCTTGACTTTGCCAAATGCCAGCTCAGTGACAAACCACAATCGTATTTTATTTGTGTTCAAAAGCCGAGATTTAATTTAGAAGCAAGATACCACATTACAAGAGATGGGGAAGAGAATGTCCTTAGGAACCACTTTGATATCATTGTTTAAGAAGTCCACAGTGGCTAGAAGGAAGAGGAGACAGGTTTTAACTTATGTCTAGGGCTTCTACCAATTGAACATTATATCTATATGTAAATAGCATAAATATATTTGAATTAATCAGTCCTGAAATGGAATCTCTCAGACAAGATACTTAACCAATCTGGTCTTCATCTTCCAAAGGAACATGTCAGTAAGTTTTAATTTTAGGATTATAGAATTGTAGAATGACCTGGGTTGGAAGTGACCTTACAGATCATCTAGTTCTAACCCCTGTGCCATGTACAAGGAGATGAAGACTGGATTGTTTCCATGGTCCTTCATCTGTTCTCTGATAAGACTGGACAATACTTTCCAGAGCTATCTATGTAGCCTTTTTTGGTTATTCTTAAAGGCTACACACACACACACACACACACACACAAAAAAAAAAAAAAACAACCAACCAACCAAACAAAAAACCCCCACCACCAACACCCCAACCCCCTGCAAAAAACCAAACCAAACCAAACCAAACCAACAACAACAACAACAACAAAAATCAACCCAGCAATTTTCTTACAGAAAATCTTAAAGAGCTTAGCAGAGAATTGATAGTATTGATAGTATCAGGTCATGAATGCAAAAAACCACTCCATATATATTAAAATTTATTGTCTGTTATGTGACTTGCATTGAACACAAAACTATGGTTTCATGCAGTAAAAATTATGCATAATTGCTTTAGGCAGATTTACATTTAACCATAGGACAGAACAATAAACCTATTTTATTCCAATATCGTTAGATATATTTTATATGTGAAAGGTACATGTGTATGCATTTACACTGACACACATGAGTATATTCTTTATAAGAACTTATGCACACACATGTAAGTTATGATGAACTGCTTTAGACCAGCATTGAATGGAGGCAGACAGGTAGAGACGAAATTTAAGATGAGAAGAAAAAAAAAGGAAAAGGAATATTTGGTGGGTTTAACTGTTTTCTAACTTGTAAACTAAATCCTAGTCAATGGTCTGGAATATTGAAAAGTGCCTGGAGCTTTGCTAGGCTGAACAGAATACAAGGAAGCAGTAGTTTATAGATAGTTTACAGAGCTGGACATAAAATGTTTTAAAATTTCCACAAAATGGGGGGAAATGTTCTAAGGAATATTTGGCAATTCCTTTTTCTGCTTGCTCTTTTTGCCCAGCAAGCTTAATCTTGTCATTGCCATGTCTACGTATGTAAGTGCATGAGTACACACATACACAATAAGGAGATTAGATCACTCAAACAAGATGATAAATCCCAGACACAAGCCATGAATGTTCACCATTTATACATAAAAGACAACCCCTTGGGGAATCTAGCCACTCTTCAACTGCAAAACATTTAATGGTGCAGAGAGGATGTGATCTTGATCCTGCAAACACTTAAACATGTGCTGCAGTGTAAGCTGTTAAATAGTCTGAAGAAGTCAAGTGTGTAAGGCTAAGTACATAATTTAGTTGCAAATTGAAGGTTTTAAAACACAGCAGAATGTATCACTTTTAAAACTTTTTTTTTTTTTTTTTTTTTTTTTTTTTAGCAATACCATACAAAGCAGGAAGAGATAACCACAGCTTGAAAATCTTTTAGTAGAATTCTTGTAAAACCGAAGATTACAGTCAGAAGGGGCAACTGTCATAACCTTTATGCTCACAGATGCTGAAAAGATGCTGGTGGTCTAGGGATTATCTTCAAATATACAATGCTAAGACTCCAGTTGAACAGCAGGATGTCTGTTCTTAGCATTGCAGCAAGTCTGGAAAGGAGGAGGTAAGAACATCACAGAGTCACAGATCTGTAGAAGGGGAATTCCTAGTTTTGCAAATCAGCAAATGTAAAAGCACTAGATTAAGTCTGTGTCATCAAAGAGGAAAGATGTGAGTAGGGTCTGACTGATTAGATTGCTTTTGCAGAGAGGGTTTAAAGACTGAATGTTTTAACTTCATTAAACATGCTGTTAATGGGTTGTGAACTTTAAAATGACCCTTCATCCTCAAAATACAGATAAACTGGGCTTCTACATATGCAGCAGTATTCTGAAAAGAGAAACCAAGGAGGTTATTAAGGACCGGGTGGGAAAGAAATGCTACAGAGGACATTAGCTTAAAAATATACTCTTAGTTCTAAGACCGTCACTCTTTGCAAGGCAAATAGCAATCTTGTAGCCTCCACTACATTTTATTTCTTCTTCTTGACTGACAGACCCTTTTTCTGTGAACAAGCAGAGAAAAGTGAACACATTTTAAACCCTGTTCCTTTGTAATATATGTAAGCCTAGACCAGGTTTTCCTGAATGGAAAGAAATACTTCACTGTACTAATTGTTTTTACTTCTAAACATCTTCACTTCTGAGTGATAATCACGTTAGGCTAGTAACTAAACAAATCACATTTGCTTTCCAACAGTTAAAGAACAGCATTGACCAGGGTAATTATTCTTTTCCTTGGAATGGCATCAGCTTGGAATAGTCCTGGTGGGACACGGTAGATATGTTTGAGATACATTTTATCTATCAACCTGTACGTGAAGATTTAAACTCTTGTATTTTACATTTTCACAAGGGACTCGTAAGCATTAATTTCCATCACATTTCAGGGCAGGTTACAAAACAAATTTTTAACTGCTGTTTGAAGGCTGTTGAAGATATTGGAACTTTTATTATCCAATGCTTTTCATTACCTTGTTTTTTGTTTTTATAATTGCAGACTGCATTTTAAATTCATGACAGTGGATTCTATGAAAGCATTTCATGCAGTGGACAGCTACAAACACACAAGCTACAAACACACAAGAAAACCCACGTAATGCAAATTATTTTCCTACTTACTGGAACTGCATAAAAATGAGATAAATCCAGCAGCTAAATTTTATCAACATGAAGTCATGTAGTTCCGTGGGGCCCACCAATGTAACAGACACTATTACAACAACCAATATTTTCCATTCTTTTCAACCTTTCTCCCTCAACTTGCAATCAGACATTGATGCAGTTTAACAGTATAATTTGGCTTTGATTTTTACAGTTTTTTTCTGGTATCTTTTATGTTGATTTCATGTGACAGTTTCAGCAATGACATGCTGAAAGTATTCTCCAAGCCCCTGGGTGGTCTCTGAGCCAAAAAAAAAAAGGACTTGAAAAATGAACCGTATTATAGAGTAATAGGCCTAACAGGAGATTATTATTAATAATGCACATTTATTTAATTTTGTATTTTCATAGCTCAGGCCTACAAAGATGAAGACTTAGAATACCAGTAGCAGTAGGATGCTACAGTAATTCTGTCACTCCTTAAAGCACTGCAGCTCCAAGCTTTTCCAGGTGATGAATTTTTCTTAACTTTAAACTGAGATATGGCAGGAAATAGGTCTGTTTTTTAGCAGCACTAGCCCTTCCACTGCTGACAGAAGAGACATAAGAGTTTATGGCTTTGCTGTAGTCACCCATCAAACCTTCAGGTATTTGTCAAAATCACATTTCCTCATCAGAAAGAGCACAAGCTGCTGACATCTTCTGAATATTTTCAAGTTTGAAGGAGTGTTGTATGACACTACATATATGATGCCTTGACATTAGTAATTGCATAACACCTCAGGTTAAGCATATTACCATTTTTATAGCAAGGGAGATAAGTTGTCCAACAGGTTGGAGCAAATCTTTGCTTAAGGAACACAAAGAAGTGAAGCTCACTCAACTCAGCTGCTTATGCGTTTTTTCGAACACAAACAACACTCTACCAAATGTAACATCAGGCATGATTTCCCTTTGTCAGGATCACAGATATAACCAAAGCAGCTCTGAAGTGAGACAGGTATGGTACAGAAAGGATGTACTTTTAATGGGAAAAAAAATTGTTATGGGCATACGGTTTGGGGAAGGATTAAGGCAAAGACAAATGTCTACACATAGGTTTTGTAGGAGACACAATTTGCAGGGAGCAGATTCACTACAGCCTTGCGCTAGCTGAAGAAATGAAGTATCTGGTTTGTTGGGTTTTTAAAGTAGTGCCAATATCTCAGTCTAGATTTTATTGATGAAGCTATTGTTTTATTCGTACTTGTCCTGTGTAGACATTGGAACAAAACTTGTATCATTAAAAAAAAAAAAAAAAAAAAAAAAAAAAAAAAAAAAAAAAAAAAAAAAGCCAGAAGATTTATTTGTCCCCCCACTGACCATCTGGCTTTCATTCTCAGATCTACTTATGATCTATTGCTAAAATGACAAAACTGAGATGATTAACAATATGAAATGTCAGAATACAGAAGTTAATTTTTTTATCCTTACTCAAAACTTTGTCTCCATAAGCCATTTAACTACCAGGTTCCATCCAGTCACATCTGGGTGCCAGAATAACATTACATCTAATACAGTTCATATCAAAATTCCCAACTACAGAGGAAGAAAGGTAGTGAAACAGAATGTTCATAATACAGTAACATTGAGAGAGTTGCCAGAAAAACATACAATTAAAAAAAAAAATTACATAGCATTTACCATACTTACACTGCCAATAAAATGAGAATTAATATTTTAAACTAATATTTTTTCTGTGTCTCTCAGTATAGCTTTCCTTTCACAACATTTCTGTTTCTTCCTATTGTTAGCTTAAGAACCTGAGGTATACATTCACGAGCCAGCTAAGGTTCCCTATTTAAATCTGGCAATGTTTAGGTAGCTGTTTACCTCGTAATTATATGCAATTATATATTTTTTTGCATTTTTACTCTTTACTGAAGATTAAGAGCTTAATAAAAATCAAACCATGTATCACTCAATACCAGTGCCTGAGAGGGACCAATACCATCCTGCTAAGAGAAAACAGAACACACAAGTGAAATCATTCTTTGTCCCATTCTCACTTTTGTCCGATCCGATGCTTTGGTTTTCCTGAGCCAGACACTATAGCTATGTTTAACACTTCCTCATGCCTAACACTTCATCAGATTAACAGCCTTCAATTCAGTGTAATTAATTTAGCACCAGGCTTTTAAATCTGGAATACTACTAAATTAATATTTTAGTGGATTTTCAGATTTTTTATTTTTTAGAAATCAAATTAGCAACACTACTCCACATGAATTTGTAAAACAGCTTTTGAACATTTTGTACACTTCTTTAAAACCTGTGCTTTGTTCCTGTATCAATAGACTTCTGTCAGATCGAGTCATGCTCTATTTTTTTAAGCATAATAAAAACCAATGGTGTTAACCTAAACATTGAGATGACCAAACTATCAAGGAAGGAAGTTAACAGGGCACCAGGCAGAGATTGTCCTTCCAGTTTCTTCAAACTAAAGATAATAAAAACCATTTTCATAATTTGCTGAGCCAAGAAAATTGTATCAGTAGTGAGATATCTTACTTCTATCCAAGAAAAAGACTTCATTTTATCTGGGGAACAGACAAGAAACATATTTTCCATTAGAGTGAGGCAGGGGGATCTGTTTTCCTCAAAATACTTGTTTAAAGCCTCAACAAAGCCCAGGGGGTGGGGGGGTGGAAATCACATCTCTCTGTGAGGACACTTCTGCTTTTTCTTACTGTATAAAGATACAGATGAAAACAGGCATGCTGGGCGAAATCCTCAGCAAAAACTAGTGGAACTTCATGCAATAAAGCTAATTGATAATCTGTGCTTCTGCCCCTTTAGAGTGCATCTGTTCTTACCATCCCATCCTATATCGAGACAGTAAATATTGTCTCTACAATGCAGGGAAATAAATATTTCTCTACAATGCAGGGAAAGGCTCACAGAAAGTCACAGCTCAGCTCAGCGTAGTAGTTAAAGCTGAGGAACCCCTCTGCCTGTGCTTACTTCCTTTTATGATCCTCAGCTGTGAACTCCCTCCTTCAGAGACCACAGAGACCATTTCATAAAACAAAGGCAAAGAATATGCTTTTTCTGGTTTGGTGAATGCATCTTTTTCTTACCAGGCCAGCCACAGGTTATTTGTTTTCATATTCAGGGTTATCAAATAGCCATAGATTGTGTGTAGGATGTGTCCCTTATCAGGGGTGCCATGTCTGTATTTGGACACAGCCAGAGGTGGCTGCTCAGTGACCTCACTGACTCACTTCCCAGGAAGCTGCTCCTACATCAAAAGTAAAAGCTAGGAGGAGAAATGAGAGGCCCAGAAAGAAGGAACACGGCTTTTAGCACTAGGCTATGGGATTTGGGAGATTTTTAATCCCCCTTCTTCTTGTAGAATTTTACTGAAACACATTTTAACACATCTAACACATTTTAACACATCTACTAAAACACATTTTAATGTCTACATGAGCAAAGCTTTTGATATTCGCAAAATCTGAGAATTTGAGATAAATATTCTATTATTTGCTTCTCATCTGCATAGGTTACTTATTTAAAAATATTTTTTCTCGTCTGCATCTTAGAAGACCACATAACTTAGTCAAGACTTTTATCCAGTAATGTTAACTTTTATTTCACAAATATTAGAAATAGTGGTGCAAACACAAATAGATGAAAGGCAGTCAGACTGGGTATGAAGTATACCATTACCTATAAGATCAATGTTTTGCACCTTACTCAAGTAGCATTTATTCTATATAGCGTAAAGAATTAATTCTATGGTGTCCTACTTTTTAAAAATTGCTACTAAGTGAGCTGTACACACACAAAGACAAACTGCATGGGAAACAGAAAGAGATTAAATAGTAGTTGAGAATTTTATCATACTCAGCAATGTAATTACATGTCAGTGCTACATTTCAGTATGCATAAAACAATTATTCCATTAATATCCCAGTAGCCAAGGGATTTCCCAGACTTCAAAATATTCTGGCACATTCTGAGTAAATACTGCTGACAGACCATGAGCTAACAATATAAAAATACTTGAGAAAAATAAAAGATTAAGTGGTTGATCCAAAGATGATTGAAGAATAGAAAGCCTAACAATGATTTTATTTGACTCTTAATAACTCCTGGAGACAGGTCTCCCATCACTTACATTAACTCTTATACTGCTTATCAAAGCCAAATTACATAAGATTTTTAAACTGAAGTCCTTTACTGCATAAGTCAAATATCGTATATACAAGAGGTCAAATATAAAAGAGAATTAGGGACTAAAGATATTAAGGATGTCATTACTTCTGAAAGTTAAACAGACTGTCAGTGCTGAGTACATTTACATGGCAGTTTAAGAAATACCATCTATAAATTTTAAAAGCATTTTGGAAAACAAATGTCACTCAAAAGCCCCTCAGTTTTCTGAAAAAGCCACCAGGAGAATAAGCATGAGTGAAGTTAACCACTTGTGATGCTGCAATATTAGTAACAGAATGACCAAAATGAATAAATGCATGTGACCATTATCTATTCTCTGTTTCTATTTATTTGGTGTCAAAGATAGGAAGGGGAATAAAATATCTCCTTCTGAAATGGAACTGGCAATGTGTCTTCCTATGTTTTAGTGAAGTTTCAGGACATTAGTTTCAGAGCTGTTAAACTATGTTTTTAAATCAAATGAACCTTAGTTAAAAGTCACACAACCTACAATTTGAAGGGAAGATTGGAATTTGACTTTAAGGGCAGAATTGATTAGACAAAAAATGTTAACAATTTATTGCTTTGGAAAAGATGAGTTTCCTTACCATTCACTTTTATGAACTGGCACAAGCAAAAAGGAATTATTTTTACACAAAGAAAGAACTGAAAACATTAAGGGGCAAATGCAAGAGGGGTTGCAGGCTATCTCTCAGGCATCTGCTCCATACATGAGGGGTGTTATCCGCTGAAGGCAACTCTTTTCAAACATTCAGCACTTGGCAATACTGCAATAACCCTTTGAAGCTCTGCAGAGAAATTTCTCCCTGCTTCCAAGTTCTGCTCACAGCTTTATTTGGAGCTATCATCCATGCTCTATCTCTGCACAGATAACAAATACAACAACATAGATTTAAAGGGATTATTCAGATTTACCTTGCCTTACACTACAGACATGTACTTAATGGAACAGCCTAAAAGATTCATTTAAGAAAGACTTCCATTTGTACTCTTAGCTACACAGTTGGGAAGAAAAGGTTTATAATTATTTAGATATAGTGGGCATATTTAGCCTAAGCTTAGTGAGATTCTTCTCTAAGTATTTACCCGTGTTTACAAAACCTGGTTAAGAACTTCTGTGTGTCAGAGCCAGCAAATCCCTAAGTATCAGAGCTGGGGATTCATTGTTCAGGACAGCATCCACCTAGCCAGCTGCCTTGAGCTCTCAGCCTCTGCTTCCCCTCTGTTGTGCCCTACCATTCACACTAATTACTTGTTATTCCAAGCAGCCCACCACAAGTACCGCCTTTCTTGTAGGTGATTCCCTTATCTACCTTTGAGTAGATCTAAACCTGAGTTGAGGGTTTGGATACAACTAGGAAAAAAAAAAAAAATCTGTGGCTTTGTCTAGAGACAACTTTTAAAATTCAAGGTGATTTTTCATTTCCAGTTTAAGCCTGAGCAGCTGCACATATCTATTGGTACATATTTTGGCAAAAACTGCAGATTGTTCTTCTCAACTTAGTTACCTAAAAGTCTTTAATCAACTTTCTATGCACTTGGCGGCTGCTCACTCTGGGCTATTTCTCCAAATGCAATGGGAGATAATGACATCTTGTTAAATAACGTATAAACATGTACTGCGTTTACATTAAGCTACTGATCTAAGGTGTACTGCTACAAACATCTCACTGGCATGTTAGCAATAGAAGTGTCAGATGACAAAGTTGCTATGTTGGCTACGTTTATGAGAAAATTCCCTTTTTTCCCTTGGACGTTTTTTCTGGGATCCCTGTTATTCACACACAGCCCATGACTGAGCTTCACAGTCATGAACTCACGCAGATAACCTTTATATCAGAACAATACAGTTGCAGATCTGTGGCAGTGTCCCTCACGCCTAGCAGGCGTTGACCACAGGCTAGGTCAGCTCTGCACTGCGGCAGCGTGGATCAGTGGGGGTTACAGGCACGGCGAGTAACCTCCTCCCGGTGGGTTCTTGGTTCCCCACACTGGCGGGTGGCCCTGATGGTGTCACAACTATGGCGGCAGAAAAAGGGTCGACTCTCTTTGAGCAGGGTAAAAGATGATTTATTAAAGGGGAGTCTGGCAAGGAGCTCCGCCTCAGACCCTTGCTGCCCAGAGAGAGCCCAGATCAAAGCTGAGCACGAACTTATAAACGGGGGAGGATCCAGGGGTGGTGACAACGGGCCAGCCAATAAGGGAACATGGGTGTAACAGGGGGTGTCAACTCTTAAACAATGAACGAATCACAAGAGGGGAGGAGGGGATTCCCCAGGCACCAGCCTATCACTTGATGCCTCTCCTGGATCTTTCCAGAAGCCAGGGAAGGGTCCCGAAGTGACAGACAGGGCAACCAGGAGGAGAGAGGGGGGATTGACAGGGAGAGGTGCAGGGGAGGAATGATTGACATAAAACGTCTGGTTATATAACTAACTCATAGTGGGGAAACCATTACAGAAAATGGGGGGCACAGTGGAATGAACCATTACAAAAAACATCTTATAAAACTTACAAAAATAACTTAATAAAACAACTCATGCACCACCACACAGATCCAAGAACTTAGCATCAGCAGATCTGCCTTCTTTATCTGGATTTTTAAACTCTATTTTCAGCATTGCCCATGTTGTGTTTCTCGTCATGCAACACGTCTTTTTTTCTTTGATTTATCACTATGCTCTCTTCCCTGTCTTATGAGACAGTCATGAGTCAGCAAAAGCATTCCTGCTCAGGCTTTGTTCAAATAATTAATTTAATTTATTCATAGACAAGTCTTCAGAATCCACCTTAAAATAAATATATATTCAAAAGATTTACCAAACAGGCTGAGATTACTAAACTCTAAGTTAGGTTTGGAATAATTTTCAAAACCAAGCTTAAATCTCTCTTACTTCATTGTTAATCATAAAATCCACTGTGGGAAATGCTGTTTTGTGCTGCAGCGTCTAAATGCTCCCTAGAATTGATATCATTGTTCCTTGTGCCATGTTTTCAGTGGAATATTAAGTAATGACTTGGACAACATAATCATGACAGTATCTTAAATTATTCATAACACTCTTGGTTTTCCTCCCAAACATCCTGCTATTTATAATATACACATACAAAATTGCAGTTTGACTTCACATTCCATTGTAAACGAAAGAAGTGTTTTCAGTAGTGCAACACAATTTTACGTAGCCTATGATTTACTTAATTGAAACGATGGAAATTACTAACAGAAACTATCTGGAATTTCACCTGTTGGAAAGCCCTGTTCTCCTATTATAATGGGACTGCCTTAGAATTACTTTCATTTTCCATAAATTCACTGTCACTGACACAACTCAGTTACCATGAGTGCCAAGTACTGCTTTTGGCAAGTTGTCAGCTCTTTTAACCACAATATGTTTTTCCCCCTGCTGTCGCCGTAAGAGGCTACAAGGCTGATAGTAGCAGAGGGAGCTGGCAGAGAAAAATCAGTCTAGAAAAGATGAAAGGTGCCTGTACTCCAGCGGCCATTACTGCCACCTCTTTCTATCCCCTGAATGATCCATGACAAAAGGTGTTAATCCTCCCGTAAATCCCACTCCATCATGACTAGCAGGGGTCAAAGAAGTAGCTCAATGTTTAAATTTTGTCAAAGCTTCTCACATCTCTCTTTCTAGGTCTTGACTTTGTAACTTGTTTAGTAAACCTCCTTCTTTCCTCTTGTTTACTTTATAAACGTGTGGTTTGGGAAAAAAAAGAGTAATAAAACACAAACTAATTTCAGACATATGCAGCATTTCAGGATAAAAGCTTGTCATACCTGCTGACAAATAACAGGGAGAGTTGATTAAAAAATTAAGAAAACTTATTGTTAAAATTTCCCCGAATCTTTAGGACAAAAGCGTCTGACTTAGCTGACAGGAATCCAAGACACCGGATTCAATCCTCAGGCTGTGCCAGTAATTCCTTTTAAAAATTCACTGTCATCATGGAGCTGAACTGTGAGCAAAAGAGGACTTAGGTTACCCCAACAATGCTGCTCTGCCTCTGCCTTGAATTCAAGCCCTGACACCTCCTCCTGCAGAGAAAGCTGCTCTGCAATGAGCCATCCAAGTCAGTACCTCATGGAAGCAGTCTTAGTCGACCATTTTAGCCTGGCAGATGTTCAGTGGATAGCAGTAAAGGTGTGTTTTAGTGTCATCAACTTTTATTTTTTAGACTTAGGCCTACATATGCTACATATATACCTACACATAGAGAATGTGAAACATCTCTGTGGACTGCTGTACTGCTTGGTGTGTATAAAGTAGTTTAACGACTGCACAAGCTCAGGCCTACAGTGGAAAATACCAGCACTGTCAAATCTTAAATGCTGAGGTTTGTCCTGCTCTTTGACATGACAATCTCCAAGGAGGCACATCTCTTAGCAAATCTTGAAGCTTGGGCTCTTGCAACTGTCAAATATTTGCTAAACTCAGTCTGCATTAATGGTACTGAAGATTACATATGGGAAAGCTTAAAGCAATATAAAACATTCTTGGGAATCTATCGAAGAACCAACTTGAAAACGGCTCTTCTTCAGAATTTTACTGTACATCAGAAAACAAATACAGTTCTGAGTTGGAGGGCAATAGGACATTGCTCACGATGACGACCTGCTTTGGGACTGCTTGGACCTCTTTGGGATATGGACAAGCATCATCACAGAGCCCCCGACAAGAACCAAGAACTGTTTCACTCGTTTTCTTTCCGAGAAGCCCCACGAGGGAGCCCCGGACAGGGCATGCCACAGCGGCCCGGGCACAAGCTCCCGGCCGTGGCAGCCGCAGAGCCACGCCGGAGCGCGGACACCCCTCGGCCACCGCGGCGGGGCCGGGCCGGGCCGGGCCGGGCCGGGCAGGGCAGGGCAGGGCCGGGCAGGGCAGGGCCGGGCGGGGCCGGGCCGGGCAGGGCAGGGCCGGGCCGGGCAGGGCCGGGCCGGGCAGGGCCGGGCAGGGCAGGGCCGGGCGGGGCCGGGCAGGGCCGGGCAGGGCCGGGCCGGGCAGGGCAGGGCAGGGGGGCGGGCCGAGGCCCCGAGGGAGGGGCTGCGCGGAGGAGCGGGCTGGGCGCACGGAGCCGCCGCGGGCGCCGGGAGCGAGCCGGGCCGGCGGCGAGCGCGGCTGGGAGCGGAGCGGCTTGGAGCGGCGGGGCCATGCCGGGGGCCATCCCCGCAGCCCCGCGCCTCTGGCTGGGCGCGGCCGTGCTGGGCTGGCTGGCGGCGGCCGGGGCCCGCCGGCGAGGTAAGGGACCCCGGGCGCAGGGAGCGGGCCGGGCACCGCCGGCGGCAGGTGGGCGAGCCCGAGGGGCGGGGGCGGGCGGCCGCGGCGGGGCAGCCACAGCGCCGGGCTGCGTGCCACGGGTGTCGCTGGAACAGGCTGCACCTTATACCTGCCAAAGTAGGAACTGTCCTACAGCGCACTTGCGCGGAAAACCTGCCCAGGGGAACTTCGAGGGGCGCTGGGTCTCCCACCCTCTCTTCCTGGCGCTCTTCGCCTGCGTGTTGGAGCGCAGGCAGCGCCTTGGCTCATCCTTACATGGGACCTCTGCTAAACCCGTGTCTGTATAGTTTCAAACTTCGGATAGAAAATCTACATCAAGTGTAGATACAATAACAATGAGAACTACTAGAAAATGTTTTATAAACATGTATTTTACACTTTTGTAAAGGTTATGCGATTATTCACTACCTTTGCAAAGCGCCTCGTAGGTTGTGAACAGAAGTGGTGGAAAAGTGTTTTAACACCCAGTCTAACGAGGTTATTTGTAAAGATGTATTAATTTGTGCGTGTTGATTCTATTTTCTTCATTCGTCCGTGCATAGGAGTCACCATGTTCAAGACTGTCGTTGCTACAACATTTTTGCTCATGTTCTTTTATAGGTCTCATCAAAGAAAATTGTATTTTTTAGGTCGTTACAATAATTTTTATATTATCCTTTAAAAGTATTACTCTAAGAAGTTGCTCCAGGATAACTTCTTCCAAAAAAGTGAACTTTTTTTCCTATTTTATTATTTTGGAAGAGTTTAGATCCACAAATACTTTTGTTAAATTCAGTCATAGTTCTAATTTCTGCCTTGGGATGTTGGTATGCTGCAACCTTTGCAGTCAGTAGATGCAAGAAGAAGCACATTCACGCTTTTTTTTTTTTTTTTTTTTCCCCAGTGGGTACTTACTGAAGTCACTGTAAGTTTATCAGTGGTCATTTGTCAGACCCCAGCCTGTGGGCAGCAGGACATATACACTCATAAGCTATTTGTACCTGAGGAACTGGATTGCCAGTGCTGCCACTCTCCCCTTGCCTGTCTGTAGTCTGCTGTGACTCCTTTTCCCTTCTCTACTCTAGTTTGTACCTGGTAGTCCTCAGTTTCTTACTGTTCCATTGGGTTGGAAACATTCTGGGCAGGTGGAAAATCATTGACCCCTCTTTGCACATGGATAGAATAGAGATGTGGACAGGAAGTTGAAAAGCTCTTCCTTTGTGGAACTCATTTGCCACTCGAGTGCCTCAGAGATAGTCATCAGGAGCCACTTGATATCTCTGTGGCAAATAAGCTCCTGTGTTGACTTCAGCAACCTCTTTGACTTTTGGTTAATGTGTTCAGAGGACCTCTTACATGGCTCAGTTTACAGCAGCTGTGGTAGAAACCTCAACGTGTTTGCAGAGATTTCATCTGTATCTCTCCCAAAAGGCTCATTCTCTAGCACAAGGCTATCCATGTGCTTAAGATGTTGTGGTTTAGGGTCACATTTCTCAGTATCCATCAGGACCAAGGAAGTCTGGGATGGATCCAAGCAAAGCTCACTGCAGTAATCCTGAAGACAGTCAGGAAAAAGCAAATATGGAATCAAATTCTTCCTGGTGTGCAGAGACAGAAGTTGAAGTACAGTAGAGAGCCATGTGCAGTAGATAGAGGGTGTTTGTGGAAAGAGGCACAGAATATAAGTAAACACAAATGCTAGGGAAATAGCTGCATATTTTCTCAGGATGGACTGCTCTTTTTCAGCAGACACTGTGATGTATCTGGACCTCCAAACAGAATGGGAGAGTTACAACTTTCTAGGAACAAGTCTCTCCTGATAACCTATTGGTAACCTTTTGCATGTTTCTCCTCAAGCTGAAGTGTGAACACGGGTGCACAATCTACAAAGGACACTGGATATCATGGTTTTATTTCTCAAGTATTCATTTGTGTATTTTATAATTGGAATTTCACTATTCTATTGCAGATATTTTAAAAGAAGGTTATTCAATCACTAATGCACTTAAATCCATAAAAATTATTAAAAAGAGTATTCTCATATGTATGAAAAGGTTTTCGTCAAGAACAATCATGAGTAAATGCTAAATTTTGTTAATACTTACATGAGTTTTCTGGTTTGTGTCAGAACATACTAGGATATTTTATGATTGTGGATGAAGTCAAGTCACCAGTAGTGCAGAAATCTTCCCCTAATTTAATGTTCCTCACATCCTGGGCAGAGCTGGTGGGTAAGCCTGCCCTGTAGGTAACCTTCCTTAGCACTTCAAAGCTATCAGAACCTGTTTTCAGTTCCTTGTAATTTTGCCAGATTTGAATCATTGGGAAGCCTCCAAGAGAGATTGAGAAACACTGTTTACAAGGGTGTGTAGTGACAGGGCAAGTGGTGATGATTTCAAACTGGAAGAGAGTAGGTTTAAATTAGATACTAGCAAAATATTCTTTACTGTGAGGGTGGTGAGGCACTGGAATGGGTTGCCCAGAGAAGCTGTGGCTGCCCCATCCATATAAATATTCAAGGTCAGCTTGAGCAGAGCTCAGAGCAACCTGGTCTAGTGACGGGTGTCCCTGCTTGTGTCATGGAAGCTGATATATTTGATCTTTAAAGTCCCTCCCAGCCTAAACTGCTCTATGATTCTATAAAATTGCTGGGTGTAAGACACAGGCAAAGCTTTTCTGGAGCATTTCGGTGAAGTCAGTATTCATCATTCCGAGAAGAATGTAGCCTACTCCCTCTTAAATGTTTCTGATTGGAGCAGATCTGTTCTGCAGGGGTAACGTTTTTGCAGAGAACATGACATTAATTTTTTGTGTGTCTGTCCATAAATATGATAATTAATTTGTTTCTGCTGTTGGTGAAGTTAGCACTTCAGTTACACTCAGGTGCGTAAAAAAGTTGGTTTTATTTGTGTTATTGTTGATGACAGTTATTTTCTGTTGTTTTGCGGAATTAAAAAAAAAAAAAAAATCAACCAGTGTTAAACAACATAAGACTTCCAAACAATAACTGTGGAAATATTAGCATACTTCTAGAAAGGAGAAAAGGATTCATAAAGAGCTGGATGGCCTTTTAAAGTAATATGCATAATAAGAAGAAACTTCTAATTTGATCTTTAGTAGGATTTATAACCCTATTACAAGTGACTACAGTCAGCTGTTTTAAAGATCTATCAAATGATGATCTAATTAAACTGTGGAGGAAAAGAAAATAAAGACTTGTCTCATGTCTAGCCTGATTTATTAGTGGAGAAGGTAACAGATATTAATTGTTTCAGGAGTGATTCAGTTACAGGAAAGAAAAATAACGAGAGTGCTGTATGAAAGGGAGAATTCCAGTGAAAAATAGAGGACAGGAAGAAACTTTCATCATGGTTCGTAAACTGCTTGTGCTGTAGTTTGCTTGAAAAACATTTCAATAACACACATGACTGACCTGTGATTCTTCAAGGGCCTTCCTTTAAATTCCAGTGAAGGGTAGGTTCCCTGTAAGGTCAAATTGTATGGACATGAATAGCCTACAGGCTACTACAAGAAACTCAGAAACACAGTGGTGGCACAGTCAATTACACTGACTTCCAGCTGCCCTTAGAGGATAGAAGATAAAGCCATTGTTACCTGCCTGGGTAGCCTAAAGCCGTACCAGATTAAATCTTCAGTCTTTGAAAGACTGTAGGATTCTCACACTGTGCTGAAAGAGATAAAGTTTATTCTTTCCCTAGGACATCTTCTCTGTTTAAAGGTGGGGAATTACCTGATTTTGAAACTGTTTTATATTTGTGGTTATCTAGAATGACATGAAAAATGTGGAAGAAAGTTTATTATCTTATGTTAATAAACCAAAATGTTTCTAATCAATGAGACAACTTTACCATGCAAAATATGTGACAAATACAGACAAACCTGGAGATCAGAGCATTCATATTCAAAGTGTAACATTAGACAGCTTTGCTTACAGCTGCATCTTTAAATTTAATAGTAGCATAATAAAAGCAAAAATTTAGATTCATTGTATCATTCAGTATAACCCAAAATTCTATTTACAGCATCAGTTGGTATCCACTTTTAAAAGCAAGGTAAATAGATAGGTGTACTTTTAATGCCACTTATGTATAAATGTTTTCTTATTTTATTTTTTCCATTCTTTCACTTCCCAAGCACATTTCTGAACAAGAATGACTATTCAGGATGTTGCATGTAAATATGCCATTAACCAGAACTTTTGTTAGACAGAAGTCGACTCATCTACCAGATCACACTCAGAAATTCTGGCATTCTGCTTTGTTTCTAAATGAGTTTGCATTACAAAAAAATCCCCCAAAAAACTGTGGTAGATTTCTTCAGATTCTGATCCTTCATTTTATCTATCAGAAAATTTGAGAGATTTTTTGAGGCCACAAGGTCACTTAGATGTCAAAAAATATGTTTGGCAGTTGTATTTTCTTTACGATAATTTAGTATGTTATTCATGCAAATTGACTTAAAATGTGTAATCAAGTATCCACCCATTTTTATACACACTTTTGTGATGTTTTGCATGTATACATGCAAACTGCATGCAACTATCCAACTATCATGCATTTGAGGGAATTAATAATTTCATGCAGAGGAGTTCTGTAAAGTGGTAATCTATTCTGAAAAGACCTTGGGATAAACTTTACTCCTCCTGAGGTAAATTTTTTATATTCTCATGTATCTGACACCCCATTTGTATTTAGGTTTCATAAATACCAGTGGAATTAGAAAATCAAAATCCAGGTAGAATGTATAAACGTATTCCTTCCCACTGGTTTTGCATCCAGGGTAAATGCCTGTGTGGCTATTAATGCATTTATTGTTGACTAAAAGAAGGAAAGTTATGACATAATGAATTCTATTAAATTTCAGAGTGCTAACATGCAAAGCTGTTGTTACTAAGACTTCAATATATTCTTTAATAAAATTAGTTTTGCATGATATTGCAATGTATCCTTATTTTCCTTTAAAAATGCTTAATACCTTTTCTAAAATACTTGTTAGACATTCCATCTTGATACTCAAAATCCTCTCACTCCACAGTTCTTGAATGCTCTCCTGGTGGACATCAGATCCTGCAGAGCCCTTACCGAAGCGTGGATTTTGAATCATCCCTCCTCCAGCAGTCAGCTATTCAGGATTTAATCTGTGACCATTCCTTAACACCAGGATGGTATCGCTTCATGATTTTTGATAAGCCTGCTGAGATGCCAACCAAGTGCGTGGAGGTATTGTTACAAATAACTTCATTCTGAGAAATAGATATTTTGTTGAGGAATTTTGCAGTAAGATAGGTATAAAAAACCAATATGATTATGGGGACTGATGTGAAACAATACAAAGTTCCTATCTCCTTTAAATACTTGACTATATTAGAATGTGTGAACTGGAAAATTAAGTCTTAAGCATTGAAAATTTTACACTGAATGGGCAATAGCAGGGGATGATAGATTAAATCCCTTTTAGAGCACTCAAAAACTGTAATTTCCACTCAGTGCTGAAGAAATTTTCTCAGTGGCAGCATAGCAAGGCTATCACGTTGTTGAAGTGGAACTGTGTGATGGTCAGCGTGTTGGGAAGGCCATCTGAGAGTGGTATAAAGGCTTGCAGCCACATGAACCCAGTAATTGTGGAGCTTTTAATGTCATCATGTCACAGAAAAGAGATTAGTCCTAAAGTGACTTAACTAACAGAGCTCATTGATTATTTGCTTTGTCGTCTGCAAGCCTCTAAAGACTCACGAATTACTTGAAATATTTTATACTTCAGATATAATTCTTCAGTCTAATATACTTCAGTCTAATTCTTTACTTCTAAGCTTATTTGTAGCTTTATTTTGGAGCTCTGTTATATTCTAAGGAGATACATCTTTTTAGTTTCCCCTCTTCAAAGCATTTCCTTCCTTAAAAAACCTAAACATGTCATTAGAATATTGTAGCCTTGATTTTTCTAATGAATTGAAATTTCCTTGTCCCAGTCTCTTAAAAAATAAGCTAAAATCCCATCAATTAAGTGTTTTTAAATTAATACAAAGCAGTTCAAACAGACTAATGCATCAGCTGCTCGCATCTCTTAGAAGAAATCCAGGTTAGTTGAGCATTCAGTTGATGGCAAAGGGCAGATAAAAGGTGACAGCTTTAACACCTTTAGCTGATACTCAGTGTACTTCTGCTCTACACTGCGTTTGCTGTGCTCTGATAGCATCCACAGTCACTTACTGTAGGTTAATGGTGCAAAGTAGCTCCCTAAGCCATAACACAACTGTGAGCTTTCCTGAGCAAAACACTCAGATGCGGATTCCAGTGAAGTTCTTCAGGCACTAAATTATAGCCTGTCTTTAGAAACAAACACAAATTCACTAGGTTCTGTAAAGGACTTAAATCTTTTGTGTGCATTTGTATTCAGATTTAGGAAAGTCAGCAATCCCACTGTTTGCTGACTTGCTAAAAGCTCATGCGAGAAATTAATTACATATGTACCTCTCATTAAAGCACAGCAACAGTTTGATGTAGCATTAACCATTTCCTGATGTTTTTCTCTGGTGCTCAAGATGAATCACTGTGGGACTCAAGCCCCTGTCTGGTTGTCTCTGAGGGAGTCAGAAACCATGCCTGGCCCCGGTGAGATCAAGCAGTTAACAGCTTGTGCTACATGGCAGTTTTTCTTCAGCACTTCAAAAGACTGCTGTCTTTTCCAAATCCCTGTCAGGGTGAGGAACTGCGGAGATTTCTTTGTTTACTTACTGCAGCCCACCCAAGGATGCATGGGGTATTGTGCAGAAGGTGAGAAAATGCATGCTCTAACTCACCTAAGTGTGTGTGTTTATAAGTAAGTGTTTGTCTGATCTGTATCTGTCTGATATTTGGTAGAGTGGAAATGTCAGGAAATAGTTTTGCTAAAATTTTTTGCAATCCTTACTTTTAATATTGATCTGATAGGAGAAATGATCGGAAATGATGAGGTGGGTCCTCTTCACCCCTCCTTAACTTACATGTAGCATTTGACTAATTTTCAAAGACCAGAAACTTAAGAATTGAAGTTTTCCATATAGTGAGGTGGGGTTATAAGGCACATCTAGAAGTCAAAATTCAGTATACAAAAATTCAGTGTAATTCATGACACTCAGACTGTTCAAATAGCCATTACTGAACCTGCATAAAATTATGTATCAGAGAAATTTTGTCTCAAGTACCTCAGCAAACTGTGTTTATATCAATTATTATTTATCACTGTTAGGAATGTTTTCGTTGTAATTCTTATTGTCTTTCTGGAGCATATGCATGTTGCTAATAGAAAATTCAACACAGAAATGCTCCACTGATACACCTTTTATTAGTAGTATGACAAAGGAGACCTTTTGCAATGTCTGCTGTTGTCTTGTGATGCTTGTGTAGCAAAAGTATGTTGTGTTCACAGCTCAAAACTTCAGTATTTTGTTATTCATGACAGATTTTTTGGATAATCAAGCCGGGGTTAAATCCTTACAGTTATAAATACTGTGAAACAGTGACAAATTATTGCAGTAGGAAATTCTTATTAGCTCATATAACACACCATTATGAAAATACTAGCAGTATTTTCATGCATCATATGCTGTATTGCTTAGAGTCATATTCTCTGTTACAGACTACTTTTAAAAGCTTAGTAGCAAATCTATCAGTGGGCTTTTTGGTGCCTTGGCCCATCGTTATACCTTTAGATCCGATTGTTAAGACATTCTCCAAGGGTTCAGCAAGCATGTGCCTGAAACAATGAAGAACTCCTGCACAACTGGACTTGCATTTACTTGGGATCCTGGTACATGATGAGGAAAGAAGATGTAGCTAGACAGTGAGCTAGACAATTTTTACTGCCTCAAAACAAAGCAGGCAAAAAAAAAGCATAACTCTTATTTTCCTCTACTGAATACTGTAAATCTGAAGCACATCTTGAGTTTAAATGCATATATTTAAGATGATGTTGTCATGTGAAGTACATGGTACTGTTATACTGCTTTTTGTATCTAGGTTGCCATGTGTACTGTGTTTTCCCTTTAACACTTGACAGCTGTAAATACCTGATGCAAATTTTCAATCTGTACCCTACATGCTGAGGAATTCAGAAATTATACCACTGAAGTGTGGAACAGCAAAGTCTCCTCATCACTCTTTTTGGGGAATGAGACTTCCAGTATTGCTGCTGCCCTTCTTGAGTAGAGGGCCTAACTGGCATTTTCACATTTAAGTCAAGTTCCACTTACTTTTCTATAGGATTCAAAATACAAAACAATAGCAATGCGCAATCACTTTTTCTGTAGGATTTCTTCAAAGGTGATTTTTTTCAAAATAGGTCTGCACTGAATTTCGCTGTCTGGGGTTACAGTTAAAGAATAAGTGTTCAGATGTGAATTTGGAGAGGCAAAGTATATATTTGAGAGAATAATTCATTTTTATTCACTAGCAAAATGTATAAGTATTGGCTGAGCACATCAGCAGTAAAAATTGTAGAGGTGGTAGAATGTTCTGTTCCCTTCCTCCTGGATGATTTCCATCACAAGACATTGTGCTCACTGCTGTCATAGCTGTACAGGGATCAGATTACAAGATTGCTTCTATTATGAAAATTCACACTTCAATTAGTGTTTTGTGATATTTGGTCTATAATCTAAGAGCACTGGTGTTTGTACTCTGTATGTGTGTGAAATTTAAAAACACTTTATAGCTGTTTCAGATGCAAGGCCACAGACCTGTGATCCTGAGGGAACGGAAGCTGAAGGCATCTCTACCAGTGAGTATTTTGTTTTGATTTTCGAGATTTTCTGTGCATCTGTGACCCAATAATGTCAACATTTAGTGATATTCTGACTTGAACGAAAACATGTTCATGTTATCAACAGTATTGCTTGGTTTGGTGCAAAATGAGCAGTTTGGAGGTAATTTCAAACAAACTTGAATTTCAGAAATTCTTTCTCAGAATATTCTGAGTAGTTATCAAAATGTCAAAAAACAACGCTGAATGGCAGATTACTCTGATTCTTCAGAGTAAAATATAAGAGAAATTTATAAATCATATTGTTGCTGATTCTGCTCCTTTTGAAATAGCCTTTTTCTTTTTCTTTCCCCGCTTTCTTCATAAATAGTGAAATTATCCTTCTGTAAGACAGATTCCTTTGCATGTTGCTCTCTCCTGCCTGGTAAAATAATTAATTGCATTTTATTTGCTCTATGGGTTTGGTTTAGGTTTATTTGGATTGCCTTTTTCCCCCCTCTTTAACACCTTCCTATTGTCTAGAATATAAAGAGTTTCTTCTCCTTTCAGTAATTATTAGAAGGAATATACATGTTTTTCTTTGATTCTCTTAAGAAATTACGTAGTGTTTCTACATATTAAAAAGGTAAATATTATTAGTGTATTAATTGGCAAAAGATATGTCAATGTCATTGTATCCAATGCTGATTTTGTGCAGAATAAAAAGCACAGACCACACTTCTGTTTGATTAGGTAACCTGGCTCCTACATCATCTGCACCTGTGTCGCCACCACTTCCGTCTGTTCCTGAAGTTGTAGCAGAGATGATCAAAGGCAGCATCTACCTAAGATGTACCTTTGGCATTCCTTTTGCAAACAGCTCTGTTGGATTCATTGTTACTTGGTCAAGACTTTCTTCTGAAGGTGTCAAAGAAGAACTTACACATGAAACAGCTGTTCATACCTTCTCACTTCTAGAACTAGATGGGATAAATGTCAGACTTGGAGACAGAGTACGTTAAAACATTATTATGATTTATTTGTATATTTGTAAATATGGCTCAGTAGACACTAACAGTTTTTAGAGAAAGGTCCAACACCTTGCTGTATAGTTTTTGTTGGCAGAAGTCTACTGCCTCTATTTATTTACACCAACTGCCCATATGAATGTGTAAATATCACAGAAATATAACTACCTCTGAGGTTTTGAGACTGGTTGTCTCAACACAGTGCAGTGTGCCTCCAGGAGGTATATTTTTATTTGAATAATGTAAATTAAGAGGAGTTTTAGATGCAGCTGCATCTCAGTGAAAGATGGAAGTGAAAGTGGAAGAGCCAGAGGTTGTGAAAAGCTGTGTTGTTGATTCATTAAACATACAGTTTTTCCTTGGATGAGCTGCTGCTTACTGGTTTTGCATCTGGGATTTATGTTTTAATCTCTGCCATCAAAAGCAGTGGGATGCCTTGCCTTCCACTGTACCAGAGTGAAGACATAGGCTTTCATGGTAACTTTGAGAAGCCTAGGCGTTGGAAAATCAATAGATCTTTTGGCTGTGTGTACCAAAATACAGGTGAATTTTTCCTGGAGAAAATAAAACCCAAAAAACCGTGGTTGGTATGCATATGTACATTCAAGCCAAAGCCAGGCTGCTGGATGACTTAAGGACAGTAGTTGCAATTGTCATTGCTAAAATCATTTGGGGACTTTGTGAAGACTTGCCTGACAGTGTTGGCTTGGAGACAGTCAAAAGTAAAGGCACAGTCATAATCTACCTCCTGCTATGAATCACTTTCTTTTCAGGATCAGAAATACTACATGTGTCACCAGCACATCTCAAAATGGATACAGAACAAACACCAAACCAAAGCAAAACCACAGTGTCTAGTAGCATGAAACTACTTCAGAAGAGAAAAATCACGCTGAATTCCTCATCTTGAAAAAGATTTTCCAGGTCTATAACATCAGAAAAATCATAATCTAAGACCTGATGGTCACTAAAAAAAATTAAAAGGCAAAAACTATGAAATGGAAAAAAAAGTAGTAAATAACATGTAAACAAGTGTAAAATACATTTTCATAGATATAATTGGTTGCAGAAATGCTTCAGAAAAGATTTTTTAAGTATCCATTAAATATGATTTGTATGCAGCCATTAGTTGAAGCAGTCTCTGCACCACTGGTAGAATATGCCAGGAATAAGTCCTAGGATGCTCAGTCTGTTTCTATTTTTTTTACTTTTGCTGTATTTATCAATTACCAGTGGCAACTGGTACCTTCTGGTACAACTAGAAGACTGGCCATGGTGAATCATTGAACTGACCATATTGGCTGAGTTTTGTCTTCATGTGACCATTTCATACTAAAAAAGTACTCTCTTATTCTGGTTTTACCCTACAGGTGTACTGTAGCAGTTCTTCTTTTTTCATGGAGAAGCCAGATATACAAAGCTCTTCAGTTGAGAGCAAGGAATTTTTTGCTGGAATTAAGGTAACTTGTAAAAACATAATGTAGTAGGAACTTTTGCTACTGCAGTCAGTCCTCCGACTAGAAGACACTGAAAATGTATAAACTGTGAATTAGTAGTGCCTGTTGTTGGCTGGGGTGCACTTAAATTTGTCCAAAAGCTGGAGAGTCGCAGTGGTTTGTGTGCTCCCTGCATAGTCAAGGTGCAGGAGGGCTGCATTGGCACCTTGCACACACAGTGCAGGCCTCGGTTTCCAGCAGCTGGAGCTGACTGGTGCTGTGCTCATAAAGTTTGAGGGCACAGCCCTGAGCCAACCCGGTCTGGGTTTGAAGAGGGGTAGCTGAGAGGTGGGCTGTGCTGTTCTGCTTGGGCAGGGGCAAAGCACCAAACTAGTTTTGGTTCCTACTCTGGGTAGAGCCATAGGGACCCATTTGCTGGCCGAGAATGGAACCCCAGTCCTAGAAAGACAAGACTTCATGTCATTAATTACATATTGGGTATATTCCTGCTGACTTAGCCCGAGCTTCGTTCTGTAGGATCGGAGCCCAGATTTCTCTCGTGGAAGTGCCGTTCTGCAGCATACCCTGCAAAGAGGCAGTGTGTTCTCTTTGTTTCCCTGTGAGCCTGCATTCAGGGCTCAACCCAGCCTACCAAGCTCAGCTGTAGGGCCCTCCTACTGATCTCTACATGAGCTTTTGACTATACATTTTTGGTGATCCATATTGTAAGCTTGCAGAGAGGAATCCCAGGAGAGATATGGTGCTTCCAAATTCTTTTGGAATTGTTACCTGCTAACCAGCTTCCCATTTCCTTCCTCCCACCCAGGCAGTACACAAAGCTGTTTGTACCTTAGCTTCCAAGGGCTACTCATTTTTGTGGTGAAAATGTGGTTTGCTAACTCCCTCCTTCCTAGCTAACCTTTTTTCTTGCCTTTTCCTTATCCTTGCCCCTTTACCCACCTCTTCAAGACTATGGCTGCTGTGCCTGCATCTTCTCCTCAATATGCTGCTTCTCCTCAGCCCATGTAAATAAGCACTCCTAGGTGTTAGGAAGCAGTGCTGCAGTTTACTCACAAAGATAGCGTTTTAAGTATAATTTCTTCTGTGCCAGATACACCCAGAAACATATGAAATATCAGAAGATGGGAAGGAATACAGGCTGACAGTAGAAAGTAGCATTCCTATTCCTTGTCCTGAACTTAGCCAGCTACAAAGGGACTGCAAAATCTCGCTAGCATTAAACAGTGTTGATGAGGGTAAGTATTACCCATATTTTCTTATATTTCGTATATTTAATTGTATTTTTGTATATTTTTATAAATATTGTGCTGGTTTCCTTCTTCAGAGAAGTTATTACACTATAAAATACTAAAGGTAATTTTGTTTACCTCTTGCATTACAAGTATTATATATGCAGTCATCAAGTCATAATTTTTTACTCTTATAGCCATTTTCTGTAATATTTTCTCAAGCACAAATCCTGTGAACCAGGAGGAGCCTTGCCTATGCAGACAACCATTTTTTTCACATTATCCAGGCTATCATGATTTCCATTTGTCTATCAAACTGGGGAATGCAAAAACATTGTCGGGTGTGAATATGAAGAGGTAGGGAGGAGGTTTTTTGCATGACCAAACCCAAGAAAAACGCATAATTATTTTAATTTATGAAAGTGTGTGTAAATAAGTTAATATCTATAATAACAGTAGGATGGAGAATGTTGCTTCTTTAGAGGGGGAACTCACTAATGATGTATTTTCTTTAAAACAGGTAAAGAGGAGTTAGGTCTAAACTTGGCTCTTTCTTCTTGTCATGTGGATCTTCTCCAGAAATCCTGCAGTGATGGAATCTGTAGTCAAGCTGTAATTTATTTCACTGCTGTGACAGACTTCATGCAGGATGGAGACAGGCTTACCAGAATTACAGTCGAACCTATATCCAGTGAGAATTTCCTGTGGAATGGCTATGTTCCAGAAAGCACACAGGTTGAAAATCTTTGTGTTAAGATCTGTACACTGTCCAGAAATGTAGCTGGTATTAGTGAGACTTTTATTTCAGTTGTTGCTGATTCACACCAAGTTTTCTAAGTGGTTGATTTTAGTTGCTTTGGGTTTTTTTGAAATTCTGTGTTTTAATTTTAATTTTTTTGTTTTACATTTTAATATTGAAGTAACTACTATGATTATAAGGACAATATAATATACTTTTTAGAATAGTAAACTACTATTATAAGATAAATACCTGAGTATTTTACCTGAGTGCATTTATTTCCTAACCTGAAATGTTTTACAATTGTTTTTCTTTGTTTTGAAGATTACAGTTAAGGATCTACCCACTGCCTACTGTTACTCATTTACCGACCCTCATATAATTACTTTTGATGGAAGGTAATTACTGGCCTGCTGCTCTTAATTTTAAGGGTGTTGGGAGTTTTTTGGATGGGTTTTGGGGAATGTGTTTTATTTCCTTAATTACTTCTCTATTTATTTCTCTATTTATTTCTCTGTTTATTCTAAATCTGTGATACAAGTAATTGCAGTTTCCTTCAGTTGCACTGAGTGTTTTACAATTTCTTATGACAATAAGGATAAATATGCATTAGTTGGTAAAAGCTTGCCAGTCATGATGAGGTTTGTAATATTTGCATTTCTAAAGGCAAGTTTTAAGGTTGTGGCAAGAGAATGAAGCAAATGGACAAGAGGAGTGGTAGCTGTGGAGTGTGTTGAAAGCAAAAATTAGAAATGTTCATATATTAAATAGGAACCATGATAAAATGATGGCATAAACAAAACTTTTAATGCAAACAAAAGCATAGTTTCCCTATTTTTGTGTGTCAGTATCTGAATCTGTATAAGGATCAAATTATGAGAAGCTGTCTGGTGTCTGGGTAGCATTTTGCTGTGTTTATTAGTGAAATAATTGAGGCATTGAAAGCAACTTGCTGCTGTCACTTGCACATCACTGGCCAAAAAGGATTTTGAAGTGAAAACAGCTTTCTTAGCCACAGCTGGTTTTGGTGTGCTTTCTTACAAGGTATTTCTGATTCATAAAGGATGTCTGAACGAACACAGGCTCCACACCTGGAGATTTTATATTCTTGGTTCAGCAGAATGACATTTCAAGGGGCAGGGTGAGAAGAAGAGGTTATATTGCCTCCAAAAAAAGGATATTCAGCCCACACATAACAGAAGAGGAAATAGATGTTGTGACTGGTTCTCTGATAGAACTTTGACTACTACTATTACTAATAAAGTCAGTGGGCTTATCCTGATCTTGCAGTTTCTCCTTCAGTGGAAGTTTTAACTGGGCGTTGTAGCCATGGATACATTGTGATCAAGCTTTCTCATGAAGCAGTGTTTTACTGAAATGTGATCTGTCTGGAGGCATGATGCTGCTATTTTATTTTACGAATTACATACCGGATTATGGACAATCGGATGCAGTCACAGTAGTTAAGCCATCTGCAGTTTGTCAGCTGGCCCATTATACACAAAGCAAATTGACAGTCTACAATCAACTGTCAAATGCCATTTATAGCCAAGAGGCTATTAAACTTACAGCAAAAGTTTGGGGATTTTCTTTCTGTTTCTTTCTGTTTTTATTTTTTTTTCCTTGCTGCTGAATTCATTAAATTGGCTATTTTAACCTTGCTTCAGGGGACAGATGGCTAACCCTAAGGAAAAAAGCAAGTTGCTATTTATGGTTTTCATCTTAAATGATCATTGGGAATAAGCACTCCCCATCTCCATCTTAATAAAGCAGACCTTTTTAAAAGGATGTGACTTTCTAAATCATTTTGTCAAGGGTACTTGTGCAGTTTTCAGCAGCTGCCCCCACATGCACGCTGCTATGCATCTTATTGCTCTTGCTACATAGGTGTACCATTGTAGAAGCACAAAGGTTGAGAAATACCCTCCATATGCACTGTTAAAATCAAAGAATGGCAGTAGCTTCATTCTTATGTTTCCATTCACAGCCATTGTCTACATATATCCTACTCATGATCCTTCTTTTCTGCTGTAAAAATAAGATTTTTTAAAAAATTATTTATTTATATTAATTTAGAGCTGCTCAGAGGAAGATATGATGGCATTTGCTCAGGATAAAGCTGTGTTTTGCTCTGTGAGCTGTGCTGTTTTTTCTGACTTGGGAAAATGAGTTTCAGTATCAGTGTTCACCAAATATTAAATATCTGCTTGAAAATAAAGTTGCTGACATGTAGTGATACAGTTATTTCATAATCAAAGTGATATCACATGCTATTCTTTTGATTCCAGAGTCTATGACAATTTTAAAACAGGAACATTTGTTCTCTATAAGAGTACATCTCGAGATTTTGAAGTTCATGTTCGCCAGTGGGACTGTGGAAGTCTTCACTACCCAGCATCCTGCAACTGTGGCTTTGTTGCTAAGGAAGGAAGTGATATAATTGCATTTGACATGTGCAGTGGTCAGCTCCATGAATCACAGCCACACTTATCTGTAATAAACAGAGACACAACAGGAAGCAATGTCAGAATCACTGAATCCTACCTAGGAAGAAAAGTAACAGTAAGTGGTAAATAATTGCTTACCGAATAAGTAAAATAAAAAAATCATGTTTCTCATGAAGCTTTCTTCAATCTCTTTTTAGGTTTTGTTTTCTTCTGGAGCTTTTGTTCGTGCTGATGTGAGTGAATGGGGAATGAGCATAACTCTTAGGGCACCCAGTTCAGACTACAGACATACAGTGGGACTCTGTGGCACCTTTGATGGAAATGCAGAGAATGACTATCACACTGCGAGTGGCATGGAAATCCCAAACCATGCTAATGTTCCTTTTTCTTTTATTAAGGAGTGGAGGTAACAAAATGCTTCTGTTGATAAATGTCATCAAATGTCATCATTTTTGGTTCTACCTTTCCTTCACACACTTAAAAACTCGTCAAAATAATAAAAAAAAATCTCCCTAAGTTTTCAAGATGATACTAGAATGTCATAATTACATTCCATAATTAATTTAAGAGGAAATTGAAACTGAATTGGCAAATAAATATTTAAGCACTATGATATAAGATTATTTTGATTAGGTTTGGAACAAAGTACCAAGGTATAAAGAAAATATCCACTCATCTCAATTCTTTTATAAGTTACTCTTGAGGTTTTGCGTTTTAACTGGTGTTTAAATATAGTTGTGTGCTGCAGACTTATGCTGTAGAAGTATGAAACAACAAAGAATGAAGAAAAGTTAATACTTTAGTAACACAAAGAAAATAGTTCAGATGGTACAGCTTCACCTTTTCCTTTCCTCACTAGAATTTTACCAGGAGAGAGCTTGTTTGACAAGACACCTGCTTCTTTAACATCTAGAAAAATTTTCTTCTGTGACTGTACATTTGAAGATGCCAGACTATATCAACCAGCAAGCAAACTGGAGACAGTTACTCAGTCAGAACCTCCTCTGTCTTGTAAAGAAAGTGAAAATGGTCGATTTCTTTCTTTGATACCAGGACTGGATGTCACTGCTGAATATCTTGGCCCTGCTGATCTTGTCAGGGGCTTAAAGAAACGTTCATCTACGCATGAAATGGATTCATCTGCACTTCTGCAGAGGCAGAATAATCAACCCAAACTTCACAAAACATCACTAGTAAACTCACGTCTCTCTGCCACCTCAGTGGGAAATACAGGTACAGAAAGAGAGGGAAGTTCAAGCTTAGACATTAGGAGAAATTCTCACCAGCATTACAGCAGCCATTTTCACAAAAGTCCATCTGCTACAAGTAGAGGGAAACGCCAAAATTATTATGAATACCATCCAGTATTCGTCTTCCAAAGTCTCAGCCAAACAGATTTAGAGGGATATAGTTATTTTTTCCCAGAGGACCATACCAGTGACACAGATGAAAAGCTCCTTCCTTCTTGGCCGACACCTTCAGGCCTCACTGAATCTAGCGCTTTGTTCCTGTGCCAGCAGGCAGTAGCTAATTCCAGCATAGGGAGATCCTGTGGTGCTCTCCTTGGCCGGCGAACAGGGGATGCCGTCGATATGTGTGTTAAAGATTTGCTGCTGAAAGATGACCTTGGTTGGGCAGAAGCTTCCGTAGCTTTGCTGGAGAATGAATGTGAGAAAAGAATTTTGGAAGAAGTAAATTACAACCCACAGGAGCTTGAAGAGTCAGTTGAGAGCCTACTTACTGCTTTAAAGTGTCCCAGTCTCTGCAGTGGTAATGGGGAATGTACAGAATGGGGCTGTGCATGTTTTCAAGGCTACAGCTCATATGACTGCAGCATGCTGTCTGGTAAGTGGGGGGAAAATGAGATTTACTTCAGTAATGTTCTCAGTGTTTGTGCAAAGTTTTGTTTTGCTGCCTTTCTCTCCTGCTTTTGTACGTGGACAAGAGTTCTTAGTTATTTAGTTACGGTTTACTACAGCTATAATTATTTTGCATTCAGCCTTCTTGTTTCCGAGGACAGAACATGAGCTTAGTTTCTAATAGGTCAGATTTTAAAAGTCAGTTTGCAATACGGAGTCTAGCCCCCAGAGACTGGCAATGTTTCCACATGCTGTCTCCTTCAGGGAAAATACGCGACATTCATCCCTCCCCTAGAAGTGCATAGTTTATGTGATCCTGTTTATTAACTCTAAGTTGGATGTTTTTGTCCTTGGTGATGTTACATCTCTGTAAGCTATTAGATGGGATGGGAGCAGAATTGGTGGTGAAGAAAAAAGAGGTATAGCAAATAGTGCTGGACAGTGATTTGATGGGGTTTTTTTTTTTTTTCAGTAGGTGAAATATTCACTAAAAATTCAGTTGAACAATTACACTGGAAAAACATGAACAGTACTGCCAAAGACAAAACTCTTTCAAAATAAAACCTGTTAATATTTTAGTTTGCAATGGTGTTTTTGTTTTAATAACTTATTTAAGAGCAAATAGAGAAAGAGGGAATAGAATAATAAGAAATATTTGACTTCAAGAGGAATCAAATAAACTGGGCTTATCTCATAAAAACTAGTTTTGAGGGTTCTGATCTGTCAATTTATTTCCTGAAATAGCTTTCATCTGAGGTTTTTTTAATGTTTTTAATAAGAAATAATCCCCATATAAATTAATGCATAACTGTCTCCTTTCCAGTTCCTGTTTCTAAGGCCTTAGTTTCATTTCACCTTTATTCTGGAAGTCTGATGTAAAGAACCATTGTTGAGAAAGCAAAACGTATAACAAGCATTTGTTATGATTTGAAATTTCTCTGCTTCAAATACTGAGGTTACAAGAGAAGACATAAGCCTAGCTTTAAATTTAAAGTTTCAGTTTTACAATGTAAAATCTTTCTGTTCATGCTTCCCTTCAGCTGGGTCCAGATTTTCTTGTGTACGTAGTTTTCATGGTTGGGTAGAAAAATAAACACATTTCATAATGTAAATGCATATAAATTAGCTCCCCCACTAGCATTTATTGTCTATAATCTCTTCTTCCAAGACCAGACACCAGAAATTACAGAGTTGGAGAATGCTGGGCTGTGTGATATTCGACAGTATGAGTGCACATCAGTGAGAGTGTTTGGACATGGCTTCAGGGACTCATTGAACCTGAAATGTGAAATCATCAAATTGCAAGTAAGTCTCCCTGAATAGTGAAAATTACATTTTAAACTTCTTAGAGAACAAGGGACAAAATGTCAAACATATTATTCATTGATGTGGGCACAACCCAATGCTTTAGTGGAAGCTAAAAGCAAAGGCACTCAGCACTTTCACAAACACTCAAGACTTTGCAAGATTGCCATTTCCTCCGTGATAAGAGAAATACAAAACATAATGGGAATGTTCAGCAGCTGGGAGGGAGATAAGAGCATATGGCAGCTATCCATCAGAAAAGGGCAAGGGCAGCCCTATTAGTAACAACCAGTACATGGTTGTGTTTTTAAGTGCTTATGGAGAGGAATTGAAGTACCACTTCTTTGAAAAAGGACAGCGAGGTTAAAGCCGTTACTAGATTTCTGTCTCAAATCTAATGCTTGAAATAGCCTTTTATAAACATAATAAATCTGTTAGGAAAAGATAAAGGCATCTTTGATATGTTGTCCATTTCCCAGAGGTAGAATACCGTGGCTATTTAATGATATATGTCAGGTTTGAACAGGAGATTAAAAAATGTTTCACTGTAAACTTAAGGGGAATTTGTGTAGAGAGACTGTTGTTACTCATCCTTAAAAAAGTTTTTCAAGGCAAATATGTAAGCAATTTAGAAGTTACAGCCTGGAATAAATGGTCAGCAATTACAACTTTATATGCCATATTAGACATGAGAACAAAAAAAGCTAAAAGTAAAGCTGTATTTTATTGCTGTGATGATGGAGGGAGGGAGAGCTGGCAACAGGGGAATCATTCAATGGGAAATTTTGTTCCTGAGACAATAATTTTCTTTAGCTATTTCCAGCAGATGCTGAAATTATTTTGACAGATTAGGCAATGCTGGCTATAGATTTTTCTTAAACTCAACTAGTATCCACTCAAGTTGGCTTGAAATGATTGTCGAGAGTAAGTTTATGCTCCCCTTATATTGAAAGACTTTTAGACCAAGCTCGCAGTAAGACAATTATTGGGAGTTCACTTATCACAGTTTCAAATGTCTCAGTTTAAACTCATGGCAAGATGTTCTGAAATCTCTCTTGGTGGTGCTGTATTTAGCTCCCAACACAAAAACTTCATAATTACTCACTTTTAATGATGATCTTCTCACTGACAAGAGCCATTTTACTGCTGTTAACTGCGGTTGAGAGAAAGCTGTGATTTTTTCCTTTGAGAATACAAAAGAAAGGAAGTTTGGGGTACTGGGGTTTTTTTTGTTTAGTTTTTCAGGCTGGAGAAATAGTGAATTTAAGGAAATGTCAATGGACTTGCAACAGTATAGAACTCCAAAATTTTGAGATTGAGCTTAAATGATCAAAACTTTATAGAAGAGGCATGTTGACAGAATTTAGAAATTTTTCTTTTCAATTTTCACATTTGAAGTGTTAAATCAAATCTGTTGTTCATGGGCTGTTTTACCCAGCTTAGGATAGATACTTGATAGAGTTTTGGTAGGAAATGACCAGAAACCTATGATTACAGAGATCGAGAATTTAAATTTAAAGGAAGAAAGTATGTTTAGACTCTGCATAACAAAAATATGGCTTTATTTCCTTCTATTTTACATTGAAATGCATTTTCTGTCAACCTTAAGAGCTGGAATGCCTACAAATCTGAAGGCTTTTTAATGGGTTTTTGAAAGGTTAAACTTTCTGAAAAAAAATTATCTGAACTTGCCTCTAGCTAGTAACAAAAGATTTCTGAAGAAGTAGACTGTATCCCATTTCAAAAGTTACAGTACTAAATGCACTCAAAATTACATATTTAGAAATATTTAGCTTTTATATTTACCTGTGCTGTGAATTCCTTAAATGATTATAAGGGGAAAGAAAACAATGTGTGGTTGGAACAGAAGTAGCACATGTCTTTTTAGCAAAAGTGTTTCTTTTTCTGTTTGGTTGTTGTGGGTTTTTTGTGGTTTTTTTTTTTTTTTTTTTTTTTTTAAAGGCAAGGGCTATACAGCGGATAACTCTTAATGTGAGGATTGGGATTGAATAAATGTTTTGATTGGCTCCAGTAACAACAACAAAAAAAAGCCAGCTCAAGAAAAACTACTCAAGCTCAAAATGCTGTTTACTTACCATTCTCTTGATTCTTAGTCTGTCTGAATTCTTACTTCCATCTCGTTTTATTTATTTTCCATATGCTTATCCCTACTTCCACATCAATGCTTCAGTCAAATAGTATTGTCATCCTTATTCTGTTATCTTGAACTCTCAAGATGGATCCTTGGATGCCCTGTCCTCACAGCAGTTTAGAAGAAAGGTCTGCAGGTCAATGGTGTCTTGTTCTGTTGAACACCCTATTGGCTCCTACAAGGGCGAAATGGTACTGCCAGTATCGCCCCGGCACCCAGAACGATTCCTGAGCCCTGCCAAAACCCTCATCTGTTCCTTTGACTAAAGCCTGTTCTCTCGTGGGAGCAGAGATGGAGTGGAAGGAACAGAGGCACTTGAACGTCAGATCAGTGGTGTTTGAGGATCACCCACTGCTCCACCCTCCTGTTACCTTCCCGCTGGAAGGACTGTTCTTCCTTGTCAGTGCAGTGCCAAAGGGCTGTGCGTCAGGAAAGACTTCTCTGCTGTTCCTCCACAGTAGCAGACTTAGGTCAAATCTCTGTGTGCAAATACTGTCATCTAATATTTGTCACTGCATTCTAATCCAGGCACATTAGACACTGTGCAACAGTGGGGAGTTTTTCTCTGGTAAAAAAGTTTTCATTATGTATTTCAGTGAAAAACAAATTTTTTGTCTTAACGTTCAGTACAGTGATAGACAGTGGATTCCTGGAGAACGTCTGACTATGCCAGCTGCCTTCCAAAATGCTAGGACTGTTGACTGCCACTTACCAAATGATGGCCACCAGTCTGATGAGATGGATGTAGTTGATGACAAACCCGTTGCCAGATGGCAAATAAAGGTACTCTGAGAAATTTCAAATATTCATTTACAAATATTCCTATTAAGATGAAAATACATCATGTAGGTGTATGACGATCCTTTATTTCGTGGTACTAAAGGGAGAAGTTAACTTGCTTAACTTAGGTCTTGTCACCTATGCTTAAGTGTTAGGTATCATTTGACAGTGTTATCCTGCAAGGGGACTGCTAGATACAACCTAGGTCCTGCAGAGACACACATTCTTCAAGAGCAGAAGTTAAAAGCCAAGTAGTTACCCTAGAGTATTTCAAATGACCTTGGATCCATCTTTGGTAGAGCTGAGTTGAGCTCAGGTACATGTACAAATCCCTGTGAGCAGGTAGATATCTGAGATCTCATACAGATGGAGTCAATAAGGTCAGTAGAGCCTACACACAATTGAATTTACCTTAAAGTAGACACCGATGTGTGGTTGGTCAAAATCTGCCCAGACTCCTTGGCTGATTTGATTTCTGATGACTGTTGTGAGGGACACCTGTCCAATAACGAGTGGGAGCTCATGCTAGCACACCATATGGGTTATATGTCAATACTTGTATCAGTTAATCCATTTTTACTGCTCACCTTGCAGATTTCTAATGATGGATTTGTTTATAGCAACTCTAAAACAATGATATTATATGATGGAGCCTGTCAGATATGTGAACCACAAGAATCTGGGTTATGTATGTTAAAGGTATGTGTTTCACTGCTCTCTATTATGAAAATATGCATTTTTCAGGCTGAAAAAAAATAGAAAAATTAGCAGAACATATCCTGTTCTTGCTTCCAACAGGGATTTTCAATGCACAGAAAGAGAAGCTGGGATGAGGCAATTTTAAATGTAAAAAATCAAACTGAAAGCTCCTCATATGATTACCAAGTAAAACCAAACTTGCTATCAGTTGTTTAGATTTAAAAACAAGCTTAGTGGTTTAATAGAAGTGCAGAATTATTAGATTTTATTTGATACTTACAAATTCATAACAAGTTTGATGACCAAAAACATTAATGAATCACATTTTTATTTCTCTAAAAGGACAAGATATGCAACATAGATGGACTCTGTTATGGTGAAGGAGACACAAATCCAACCAGCCCTTGCTTACTGTGCAGACCTGACTTATCAAAGTTAACTTGGTCAGTTGTTGAAAGTAAGTTCCAAATAGTTTTATTTTAATATCAAATAGTTGAAAGTCTGCAAAGTTTTAAAATATATGGTAATAGTGATGTTTTAAATTTAATTAGGTAAGTGTTTTGGCATTCCTGTTAGTTTCTGAAAATCATATTGTCATTTCCAGACCATATATGTAATATTTTGATTTACTTTCCCTGACTCTCCTGCTATAGCCATTACAAATGACTAATGAAAATTATTAACTTTTAGTCTAATTATCACTTTGGCATCTTGATATTTAGCACAGCTACATCCACGTTTGTCTTCAACATATAAGTGTAACAGGTATTTTTCAACAAATTATTCTGATTACAAACAAGTGGAGATCACAAATTAAGTTAAATGACATCTCTTATTTATTAGCCACTTAATATCTGGGCATCATTTACATTGATGGTATAGATACGTGGCCTAAATGCTTGAAAGTACATCCAAGGCTGCTGTACCCCAGTCCATTTGGAAACCACACAATGAAGGAAAAACTTAAGTCTTAAACTTAAGAATTTTTCATTTTCCTTATCTGTAGTACAAAGTTCCAGCATAGAAGTTGTAGCTCTTTTAGTGCAGATTTTAGTCTTTGGATATACGCATCACCTTGGCTCCTTCGCCAAATGGAATGTTTCTTGGAGCTTTCATATTAGCCACCTAGCCTGCCCTGCCAACCCGAGTCTATAACAACACAAATACAGGCATCCTGTCAGTGTCTTCATGAGTGAAAGACTCATGAAATCAAGACTCTTCCTTGATTAGGAAAGGTCCTGTCTGGATGGGACTTCTGGTGCCTGCCTTGGTGAATCTTGTCCTGTTCAAACTCATACTGAAAGCCAAGGTAGATAAAACTGTTCTAAAAGGATGAGATATGAGTGGAAGGAATGAAATGAAAGTCATCCAGCAGACAGGAAGTCGAGGGATTTCCATATTATAGCCATGTTCTGGACTGGAATTCAATACAGCCAAAGTCAGAAATGAGAAAAAACGTAAACCAGAGGAAATGCTCCAAGCATAAGGAGCACAACCTCTTCTGCAAGGAGGATGATGTTAGAAATAATGGAGTTTAGCAGCTGAGACACTGATTACACCTTCTTCCTTCATGGGTTTTGCCACAGTGGGTGGATTCCTGTTTGCCGCAGTCACTTGCTAGTATTGAAAATATCAAGAGTTTTTCATGTGCCATTCAAATGGCATTAGAATTTAAGAGAAATAAGTACATGGTATTTCTTTAGTAGAAAGATATGTTCCTTTTAATTTTTATAAGTATGTTGCAACTTTTCCTTAGAAGAGGAAAATATCTCCTCTGTTGCAGGTAACCAGCCCCCAGTGCTTGAATCTTTTCAGGGTATGCTACAGACATTTTATGGAGAAGATTTTTTATATCAGTTTTTGGCTTCAGATCCAGAGGGCTCTGCTATTCATTTCACATTGGATTCTGGTCCAGAAGGTGCCAGTCTTTCCCCATCAGGTCTCCTTTTGTGGAAAGCTGTGGCAATGAATGTCCATAAATTAACATTTTCTTTGACAGACGACTGCAATGCAACGACTAAGGTAGAAATAGAGGTAATGAATATTACAGTAAAATGACACTTACTAATAAGATATCTAAGTTATCTATTTACAGACCTCATTGCTAGTTCATTAAAAAAAAGAAAACTGTCTTATTGGGCATGTCTTGTAGGTCAGTGTAAAATCATGTGATTGCCTAAATAATGGCTCATGTGTGACAAACATTAACTTCCCACCTGGAAGTGGAAGATATCTTTGTGTGTGTGTGGCTGGATTTGAAGGTGATCTCTGTCAAGTGAATACTGATGACTGTAAACTTAACCAGTGTGGTATTGGCAGATGTGTGGATGGAATAAACAGCTATTACTGTGAATGTCCACATGAACTTCAAGGTAAATTGCTATTTTATTTCCATGCATTTCTCATGTTTAGTGATAAACAGTTTTTAATTTTATGTCTACAGTTTTCTTTTTTAATTTTTCACTGTAACTAACTTACTGTTGTATTATGAAGAAATTTTATGATCTTGTGGTACAGATATATGATATACTTCAGGATTTTTCTTGCATGAGTATAATAGTTGTTTATTTTATTTTCATTATGAAAGCTAATTTGCATTGTTTTCCTCTGCAAAGGTAAATTCGTCAACACGGGGAAACACAGGAGATTCCTCCTGCAGATAAGCCTGTAGTCCCCACAGCCCATCCTCTCCCTATTCTACAATAAGCAAAATACTTGATATGAGATGAAAAAAACGTGAATAGCAAACCTTATCATCTGTTCCTGTTAGATATACTGAAATGATTTTTTGTACTTTTTTTTTTCTCAGCACTTGCATACATTGTGATTTTATAAACACACCATCAAAGTCTAGTGACATGATATTATAAAAAAAATTAAATCTGTATTTCAATACAGGCAAAAATTGTCAAGAGGATGTAGATGAATGTGCATCCAGTCCTTGCTTCCCTGGAGTATTTTGTTTCAATACTTTTGGTTCTTACTATTGTGGTCCTTGCCCAAATAATCTTCAAGGAGATGGGAAGTCATGTCATGGTAAAATTATTTGATTTTCAGAAGAATAGTATTGTCTTATTGGCATTCAGATAAAATATCTTTGATTGTGCTTTATATTTTTAACAACTTAAAACTCTTTTCAGTAGTGAGCAAAGCAGGGCTGTGTCTCTGCTGATGGCAGTATTAGCCTGTACTGGGTCAACACAGCTGTAAAACACTTTTTCTAGTATAGAAAAAACAGATACAAAACACACTCCCATTCTTTTACATCAAAGTAGAATAATGCAGTGGAATATTTTTAGCATTTTTCTTCATTATTTTCATAATATGATAAATTATTAATAAATTATTGAAAAAATTATTTCTATTAGGTTGGTTAACATAGAACTGTTTACCCAAGTCAAGGCAGCTGCCAAACATTTATTTACATGCAATTACTGAATCACTTGTATTTTTAAAATACTCTGTTGAAAAACTTTTTAAGAAACATTTTTTTAACTTTTATCTACTTTCTGAATTTTGAGGTTTTTTTTAATGTAACTAAATTTTAACTCTGTAATTTATTTAAATTTAAACAAATGTAGCTACTTCTGTGCACTACTAATGTGCCTTCACATCTTTTCAGAAAGCTTTGATGACGCTGATGTTGAAAGGAAGGATTCCACAGGAGAAATTGGAGGGAATAAAGGTGATTTTTTTCCTGAAGAAAATGGAATTTCTGGTTCATTTACTGATAAGAATATAGCTGGCAAATAATGGTTGTAGTTTTATGCTATTCTCTTTATTTTTCAGTTTGACACAATTTATTAATTACTGGGGTTGTATTCTGATCTGAAAAAAAACGAGACTGAAATGTCAATATCAACAAATCCCTTGGGTCAGTCAAGTGATTTTATTAGCAGTGTGATGTATGACACTCTTACAGTTGCCTTTTGTTTTAGTGACCAACCACTGACATAAAATAGGTAACATGGGGATAGGGACATCTGCTATATGAGATAAACAAAAGTTTATGGCATTATGTTGAATGCCATTTTCCTACTTTAACTCAAAGGAGAGGTGAAGGATATGGCAGGTGAAGGTCTTTATTCCAAAACTCTCTAAATGCTGTTCCTGGCATTTCCAGGTCTGTGCCTGCTGGGTGTTTCTTTTTAGGGAAATCTCATGTGTCTTTTCCCTTTATCTCTGAATTGTTCTTGGGAGGAAGGCATACTCCCTCACTGCACTGCCTCTGCTGGATAATTCTTCATCAGCTGCAAAACGGTTTGCATTTCAGCAGTGGGAGAGGACACTTTATTATGGTTCAGTGAAGTTTAACCTTTTGTAAACCATTTTCTAGTTATAAATAGGTTAGGATTTCATTCCTCCACTGCCCCATAGTGCTAAAACCCCATATACAGTATTCTACCAGTGTGGGATTACAGTGCTGTACTTCTTTCCACAAACCACAGGCTTTGCCTGGGCAGAATATGAAAAATTTATCATTCATTTTGCACTCTTTTGAACGAGGAAACTGAGTCAGTCTCTGATGTTTATTAAACACTTAAAACATCCCACTACTAAAACCCATGCAGAAAGTTGATTAAAAAGTTTGAAGAATTAAACATGGTAATACTTGTGCCACAAGTTGGTGGCTTATTCCCCTAGAATACAGTCCATGGTGCATCAGCATGTATAAGCATCTACATACATGTGATTTTATCTCTGCTTCTAGTGCTTAGACACACTGATGAGCCATATGCAATATGTTTTCTTTGAATTCTTTCAGTTACCTTGTTGAAAGCAATATATGGAGCTGATAATCTGCTGACAGTAAATCTGTTTAATGACCTAATATGGGAAAATCTCTGCTCCTATAAATTATCTTTTATTCTTATCTTCCAGTTGAGGAAAGGCCATGGTGAGGGCAGGAAAGGTTGTAATCAGAATAATTCTCTAGCAGAAATCTTCTCTAATTCTCCCATTTAGATTCTACTGCATACTTACATTCGAACATAGCACAAGGGGAGATTTCCTGAAGCACAGAATGAATGGGCTGTGTGTTCTGTTCAAAAAATATTCCCTACACTCAAAGGGAAAGAAAATCTGATGGTATTCACATATTTCTCCCCCTTTTTGTTCTAAAATACTGTAGGTTTTCAACCATCATCCTTTGAAAAGGTTTTGAGCATCTCAAGTGATATTCCCAGTTCTACAGATGTCCCAAACAGATTTATTTCTGCAGAAATGTTTAGTAGCAGCAGGCCACCAGCCTCCACAGTAAAAACAATCACTGCCTGGAAGACACCTGATTCTCAGAGAAGTGCTTCTGTACAACCAGTGGTTACTGGACACGTTGCTCATGCTCTAGGCACCGTCAGTGGTCACCTTGCTGATGCTGAAAACAATACTTCAATACATGCTGTAAAGGCTGCATCTTCAAGGAGCCATGCTGTATCACCTGAGGAGAAAACAAGGGCACAAGTTGAGGCCTTCAGCTATTTTGAGAGCAGCAGGAAGACTCCCCCTAGCAGCAGAGCAAGTATAAGCAAAGGACACTCTCTGCCAAATGAAGCGTTCAGAGGTGGAAATGCTCAGAGAGTTCTGCACCAATTAGCTAAGCATAAAGCAAGTCATTTACCTTTTACCCTTGTTGAAGTCACTGTCCCACCAAAAAGGCTGCCTGAAAAACTGAGTGAAACAGTGACACCTGAAGTAGTGACCTGTTCTGATTTACCCTGTTTTCCTGGTGTATCCTGTGAGCCACGTCAGGATGGAAGTGTCAAGTGCGGTCGTTGTCCTTATGGTTATTATGGAGATGGCTTCACTTGCAGAGGTATTACAAATTATTGCACTTAAATGCTTTGAAGAAAATATATGCCTTTATAACTTGCAAATAGATTGTTACGGTATTATCAGTGGAAAGTGTGGTGTATTGAATTTTCTCATTTTCATTATTAATATTGGCATAGCTTACAGGCTTTTAGTTGTATGGATGCTCTTAAAAATACTTTCCTGATGCATCTCAGGCTCCACATTTATGGGCAGTGACTTAATGGATTCTCTGTGATCAGTTCATTACATTAGGCAAAACACAAAGTGCTGAAATGCCACTTTCATTTTTCTTATTCCTTTCTTTGTTTTCTTTGCCTTTCAGCAAGATGTAGACAACCCTGTGGCAAAAATATGGAGTGTGTGGCACCCAATATTTGTAAATGCAGGCCTGGTTATGCTGGTTATAACTGTCAGGCTGGTGAGTATGGCATGTTAATTCTGCCTGTGGTAACTCATATGCACAAATTAATGATTTGCAGTGTGCTGTTGATTTTTTTTTTTTTTTTTTTACAGCTCTCTGCAGGCCTGATTGCAAAAACCATGGGAAGTGCATTAAGCCCAATGTCTGTGAGTGTTTACCTGGATACAGTGGCTCCACCTGTGAGGAAGGTAAATGTAGCAGTTTTTGCTTTTAAATCCATAACTACCCAAAGGATGCTGTGAGCAACTCCCGTGACTGTTCATTTTGACAGCATGAACATGTGTTCGTTTTACTGTCACTTTAAAAGAACTCTTGAGCTACATTTTGGTATATGTCCTGATTTTCTTGATATACACTGTAAATGTTGCTTATGATTGGATATTCCTAAATTTAGCTTTCACATTAAGTAGTACAGTGAATGTAGTTGCCTCTAAGCTGAACTTTCCTGAAGAGTGGGAAGCACTGTCTGGAAACTGTATCAGCTTTCTTTTCTTCAGGGTGACCACCACTATTGGGACTCTGTACTATTGAAGCAAAGTTGTTCTTGTTACTTACTCTTGTCCAATGGCATTGCATATATCTCCTTATTTTATTTCCAGCTTTTTGCTCACTGACAGTTACTAACATTTCATTTTTTATAAAGCATAGCCAGTCCATGCATCTTTTTAGAGGAGATTCTTTGAACATAATTCTATATCTGCAGCACACTGTAAACCACCGTGTCAAAATGGAGGCACATGCTTGGCCAGAAATCTCTGCACCTGCCCATATGGTTTTGTGGGACCAAGATGTGATACAAGTAAGCAAAAGAGAATAAGAGAAAAATATATAACATTTTTCCTGTTCTTCAGGAGCAAGAAAGCAAATTACGGTTTAAATTTTTTATGCCTTCTGTCTAATGCTAGCAAATGACATAATAGCTGTGCCTGTTTGAAGGTTCCTGTACCTGGGCTTTTTGAACAGCAGGTAATATTTGCACATAACTGAAAACATAATGCACTATAAAAGCAGTAAATAATTTATATTTTATGATTCACAAATATGGAAAAATTGAGTACACTGTGTATGTGATACTACCTGTAGAAAAACACACAGATGTTTCATAGTCCTAACAGCTTTTTAGCTTCTATCAGCTCAGATTGATTAGATACTGGGGTACATTCAGAAATTGGTGTCAGTGAATCGTGTGTCAAAAAGACTGGGATACAGGAAAACTGAATTCAGAACCACGTGATGGTGTCTTATTTTCTTTTACCTGACCTGAAAATTGAAAAATTTGCTGTGATCACAGCTGAAATATTGGAATTACTTTGTCTCACATAAATTGTCTTTAAATATCAAATCATACATGCTGCAGTTTGGCAACTCCAAATTTTAGGTAGATTTTATATGGGTAATTTGTAACCTTCAGAGAATCCAAATCTAGATATGCTGTTTATATATTGTCGCCTGAATGTACCATTGCATTATTCACTCTGAATTTGGAAAAACCTTTGTCTCCTCCTCAAAAGCCAGGAGTTTTGGTTTTCAGTTTTTCTTGTTCTAATTTCAATTCTGACAAAAACAAATGCTGCTCTTTGTGAAGGAGTACTAAAGAGAATGGGGTGTTTTCCTGAAGAAGTGATTCATGTTTTTCCCTAGTTGTGATATTTTAATGTCTTTGCTTGTCAGTCCCATGTTCCTGTGTGCATGCAGCTGCGCTTGCATCACGTAACACAGTCCATTTGTCTCTTAGTATTGCATTTCTTATTTGGTTTAGAATTTTTATTTAAACTTCTACATTTTTAACACTCAATATAAGCAGACCATGTATATTGGTATGGAAAGAGATTTTATTTACCTTTGTCACCTGTGCTTGCTATTATAGGTGTGAGACTGGATTACTTTGTTTAGCAATTCCTCTTCAGCTAGGAATTGTATATTACTTCCAGTGTTAATTTTTGGGAAAGAACTGAAAAATTAATCAAGAATAATTTGTAATGTATCTCTTTCTTGTCCTCCCAACCTCTGTCTCCTCCTTCTTGGATGGTAGTGGTTTGCAACAGACACTGTGAAAACGGTGGTGAATGTCTCACCCCAGACATCTGCCAGTGTAAACCTGGCTGGTATGGACCTACCTGCAGCACAGGTAACACCCCTGCAACTTCCATGTTCCTGGGAGAGCATCCATAGGACCTCCCATTGTTTGAAATTTGGAACTGCATGGCTCACGTGGCAGCAGTGGGCAGCTGCTCTCTGCTGCAGAGCTCCCACATTCCCTTGAGTCTTTGCATGGTAGTTCTGCTGCCAGCTGCACCTCTGGGAAGTCTTGTGCTGATCCTTTAATTTGGGGTAAAGATTCTACAGGAATGATGTTACCTGCAGTTATCTTAGCTGTTTAATTCCTCTTCTTGAAACAGACACACATACTTCATAGACTTTATTTGGATGTCATGCTTCCCACTCTTCTTGACCCTATTTCTGCAGCAATGTGTAATCCTGTGTGTCTCAATGGTGGTTCCTGTGCTAAGCCAGATGTTTGCCTGTGTCCACATGGATTCTTTGGTGCCCACTGTCAGAATGGTAATATTTTCTTTTTTTCTTCTCCCCACTCCTTAGTTGCCATTATGAGGAAATCTGTGAGAAAACATTAAGACACAAAAGTATCAATCAAGTCATGTACCTGAGAAGTGGTGTAAAACAGAGGTTACATTATTTTTTAGATCTTGTGAGTGATTCAACAACTGTCTAAGGAGAATGAAGACTCAAAATTAGTCTTTTATTCCACTCAACATTTAAGCAGTTTTCATCCAGTTCCATTGTATGTTATGTGTAGTCTGGTTACTTTTGTACACGTACAGTTGCCAACACTGACTCCTTTTTGTCTGATTTTGTCTTTGCTATTGATTTTTACACCAAACTACATTACTACAATTTTTGCAAGGCAGGCCTGATAGTGCTAAATGTCCATACAACCTGCCAGAATCCTAGTGTTGCACTCTGGTTTTCCAAAAGTATATCACAAAGTCAAAATGCAGACTTCAGACTTTTCCTCATGTTTGTGTCTTTTAGCTGTCTGCAGCCCTCCTTGTAAGAACGGTGGTCATTGCATGAGAAGTAATGTCTGTACTTGTCCTGATGGGTACACAGGCAGAAGATGTGAAAAAAGTAAGCCAGTGTTAAAATCTTCCTGTGATCCAGAAATAGCCAATCAATTATTCTGTAATCAGTTAAATGTATTAAACAGCAGATGTTTTTGATTTTAAGGTGTCTGTGAGCCAAGGTGTATGAATGGAGGAAGATGTGTAGCCCCAAACATTTGCTCTTGTCCTTCAGGATGGAGAGGAAAAAGATGTAACACTCGTAAGTACCTTGTAGTTACCAGGAGAACCATACCCTGGAAGTAATATGAGATGCAGGGCAACTCTGCCCACACAAGTAATAGGGTTTGTGTCAAAGAACTTAAGAATATATACACATTGAAAAAACAGTTGTTTGTAATTAGGCAACAGAATTTAGGATGGAGAACTAGTACCATGCAGTTCTTAGGGTAAATCATGCCTAATCACTGAAGTATCTATGAAATTCTTGTATAGCAAATATTATTTGTTTCTTTTTGGATTCTTGTCTAAATAAAAACATCTGAGTTTCTGCAAAGAGATGAGGCAAAAAAGTGAATGAAATCCAGTTCGTGCTGTAGGACATAAAACCAGACATAACAGAAAAAGTAGTTCAGTGAAATACTGGAAAACTGGAAACATGGACATGATGTGGATGAATGATGCAGTGGGCACAAGCTCTTGAGGAGAGGTAGAAATAGGACAGTGATGGTTGCACATCGGTGGGTCACATTGTATCTTAATGAAGATATTGATGGTGCATAAATTAATTGTGTCAGCATGGATAAAAGCACAGCGTGAATATCAATATGAGGATGGATGGTAGAAATCCCATAGCTAAAGTGTTAGTGTCTGTCAGAATACCCACCCAAGGCTTGAGAACTGATGTGGGCAATGAGTTCTCTAATGGCATGGAGGAAAAATACATTTTCCTGTATTACTTTCTGTAATTATTGGAAAGGGGTTGTTTTTTTAAAAAAAACCTATATTACCAGTATTTACAGGGGTGAGATATTCTTGGACACTATGGAAGAGAGATTTGGTTATCAAATAGTCAGCTATGATTGAATGGAAATAATAGTGCATTAGATCATGGCTTAATAAGAAGGGACAAATGTCCAGACAAATGAGTCATAGAAAATAACTTCGGATCAAATATTCTTGAGTTGATTAATTGAGTGTTCAGTTGAATGATAAGACAAAAGAGTTCTCGCCAAGGTGTGTGTTTTAGAAAGGTAAATTTGGAAAAAATAAAGCTCTTTAATGGTGCTCTCTTAATTCAGTATTTCATGCTTTTGTAGCAATCTCTGACATAGCAGAACCTCTGAATGTGGGTTTTGGTTGTAAGGCTTTTTGTTTCTAGTTGCCTCTCTTTAATATCCTGTTGGCCTTAGACAGATTTGAGTGAAGACGTGACTCTGTATAAAAAGCACTCCACCTCTTGTGAGCATCCTGAAATCTGAATAATAACTCATTGTAACCATTTGGGATATAACCATACTTTGTGATGATGTTTGTGCAGCAATCTGTCTTCAGGAATGTAAGAATGGTGGGGAGTGTATTGGACCAAGTACCTGTCATTGTCCTCCGCAGTGGGAAGGAATCCAGTGTCAAACACGTAAGAATGATGCAGCCTGAAACCTCTTGCTTCTGCACAGTTCAGAATGCTTTAGCCACACACAATGCAGGGAAGTCCTCCTATAGCTTGGATGTAGTTTATCCACATCTCTGTCAAATGTAGGATAAAGAGTAGAGATTGCTCTAAACCCTTCTGAAGCCCTGCAGGATCTGATGGCACTCTGCGACAGTGGCAGTATGTGTTGGTTTGTTCCAGTGCTATATGTTGCACAAGCTCTGGGAGGCCATTGTGTTAGCTTGAAATAGCAAGATATGCTAAAAAACAACTTACTCATGTTCTTTGCTCAGTCTCATTCATACCCTCAGCATGTTCTCATGTTAAATCCGTGTCAAAGCAAAAGGCGGATGGGATAGACATAAGAACACTGTTGGCTCCACATGACCTTTAAGTCTCCTTATGCTGAGGGCTGTAACCCTGTGAAAATACCTTCCAAGATCTTGGTTCCTATAACAAACAGAATAAGTATCTAGAGACAGCATCCAGTTTTCCTTCAGCAAGATGTGTCCGTGAATAAAGCCTCATGTGTACCTCTCTTATTTTAGCTGTGTGCAACCAGAAGTGTCTGTTTGGAGGCAAGTGCGTATTGCCCAACGTGTGCTCTTGTCGTCCAGGTTATACTGGAGTCCTCTGTGGGAAGAAAATTCAGGTAAATATAGAGCCAAGACACCATCACAATACAGTGATTTGGGAGTTAATAATTAATCCACACATGTCCAGTGAAGCAGCATGATATACACCAAATGTGTATTTTGTCTGATTCCTTCCTTTCACCCTGCAGTGAGGGAGAATTAATGGAATTCCTAAGAGCTTTTCCAGTAATTTTTAGATTCTAATACTTAGAGAATTGTTCTCAGCACCAAATGTAAACTTTCTTTGTTTCAAATTAAGCTGATTGTCTCTTGTCATGCAGTAGAAAATTGACAATTGTCCTCTTCACAACAACCACTACTTTCTTTTCCAGCATCTGGCCTCATTTTAGGGAAGAGTGTCCCTGCTGATGACTTTCTTACTTGTATCAAGTCAAGCCCTGAGCTTTTTCCAATTAACTACATTGCCAGTCAGTTCATCAAGTATAACTTGGGAATAACTTTACTTTTTTGTATCAGAGGGAATGATGACCATTTCTCTGTTTTGTCATGCAATTTTCTGTTGGATTCCCTTGCTTGAGAGCTGATTTGATTAAAGTTTTTTTACAACTAACTGTTTTGTGATGTCTGAAGTAAAAGCATTCCGCTCTTCTTGCATCATCTGTGGTGTTTCTCTTCTTCTAATTTCAGTGTATTTAGACACATTTGTGCTGCTGGCAGAATTGAGAGATGGGGTAGATGTGTGTCAGAAATTGAAACATATTTTCATATGCTTATACATATTTTGAAAGTATGCAACTACACATCCTGTATCAGTGAGACTGTAATGTTTGTAATATGGATTTCCAAAATGTGGTGCAGAGAGAGAAATAATTTTGATTTAAAGGTTTTCATAAAAATGTCCTGCATGGAGTTAGTCTATTTTTAGTCTAGAAAATAAATATATTGTTGGTCAATCAATCTGTGCTGTATCATATTTTGATCAAAATGGCGCATTTTCTTAAAGAAACAAAAAAACTATAAGCACAACTTTAACTTAATGTTCTGATATCAGGCAAGCAAAGTTTATTAAACAATTTTGATGAATCTCTATCATAAAATGTGTTGCCTCATTAAAGTGTGGTTTTAATATTTGTTTTCTCTCTCCAAGGTACAGAGACATAATGGTTGAAGAAGTGTAGCAATTCAGTTGCAATGCTGCATGGATGTATGAGACTTGAAAATATCAGAAGGGCTGAAGGCAATTACAGAGTACATTTAAATGAAAGGAATATTCAAAAGATATTTAAAAGATTCATATTAATCTTTTAAAGGATTCATATTAAACACAAATGTTGGTGAGCTTCAAAACAACAGTCTTGTAGTCACTAAAGCATATGTATATAACTAATTTTTTGCTACCTCATGTACAAACCCCACAGCCTCTGATGTCTTAACTGAATTCCAAGATCTGAGAACTGAACCTAAAATTCTGCTGTTTATTCCTGTAGTCAACTGGACTGTGAAATTTCTGTTGAGGGAACAAGACTGTAGCAGCTGTTGGGTGACTCTAGCAAGGAAGGCAGCACTTCTGCACTTGTGAATGGTACCTCCTGTTTACAAACAATGTTTCCATACATATTATTGTGCTGTGGACTGAAGAAAAAGCAGAACTGTTCTTTCTTGTTTTGTATTTACGTTGGTCTTCTTGTAATGACAAGACAATAGCAGGGAAGGAACGGAAACCGGAACTGAGGCTGGGCTACCAACAATGAAGGCAAGGCCTCCTGTTCTAACAGAATGACTCTGATTTATCTATGACAAGCCTTTGCAGCCAGAAGCCAGATCCCAGCTTTTCTCTTTTGACTTCATTACTTACAGTCATGAATTTAGAACCAGCTACTGAATTATTTCTGTGTCTGTAAGACTTTTATGGCCCTGGCTGAGATGGCAGTCAGTAATATGAGGAAATTTTGTTTCCAAGACTCTTAGAGAAATTTAAGAATGCTTTCAGTAATGCTGAATGTTAAAACAGGAACTAATAAGAGGAGAAAGTGATTGTACATCATGTCATCCATACTCATCATGTCAGAAAATATTTGTAAAGACTTCAGAGAGGATTTTTTTTTACCCATTACCAATTGCTCCAATGAGCTGTTAGAACCTACCAGGTGCCAGATAGTTTTTGAAAAAATAAAATTCCAGTTTTTCTGAAGTTTCCTACAGAGGACTGCTATCTTCTCCTAGAGCTGTGAAAGGTGTTTCAGTTCCTGCCATAACAAAGTGAGCTCTGGAAATAGAACAAGCATCTCTTTAGCTAAGCCATTGAAGGTTACTGCTTCAGTTTTTTAAGCCAAAAATAAAAATCATGACTTCCTGTTCTCCTGAGCAATATTCAGTTTATATACCCTAATTTTGAACAGGAAGAAAATAGAGGCAATTTTGCTATTTACTGCCATTCTGGGATGCTGATTACCAAATCATAGCTGTTAGCAGCTCTGTGCCTAGATTTCTCTTCACCTTTTGATAGTCTTCTTAAGTCATCTTGCAAAGTAAGCTGGTATGTTGAGAGCTTAGCATCATTCCAGAATGACACCTCATGGATTTCCAAGTGCCTGACTGGTGTATTTTAAAAATGTCCAGTTTCCACTTGCATTTTAAATTTCAGTGTTTCCATAGTTTCTTTCAATCAAGCATCCACATGGCTGATATCCTGATGATCTGGGAACCATTACCTTATTTAAAACCTACTCCTCTTGAACCATTTCCTTTCTCACATCTCACAAAGATGTCGATGAACAAAGTCTGACTAGCTCTTGGAACTGTTTTGGATACACAAGGTACTGAAAAAGTTTTTAACTACAAATACACCAATATTACATAATGTCATGTTGTAATCACTGCTGTTCCTTGTGTCAGTTACAGAGAGGTGCTGTGAAAAAAAGATAACATCTGCCTGGAGCACTGCTAATATTACTTTGGTTAATGAGTTTGTGCAGTCCTTCACTCACAAAACTTAATCAATACATATATGTGCATTTCTAGGATTTCAGGCACAATAATTTTTTTTTAATTATAATAGTTAGTGTTTGCTGTTTATTTTCAATGGTTTTAAAAGCAGAAATTATTTCTTTTACATTTTCCAAATGCAAGATGTGTGAACAAAAGCACAGCTAGAGTTGTGCTACAGTAGCTAAAAATTCTCAGTGTTACGCTGTGCTATTTTTGCAATTAAAAAAAAATAAAAAATTAGTACATGCAAAATGCCAGACAGCTACTTCAAAACTGCCCAGTAATTATGTGAGTAGTTGAAACTGTTCTGTTACTACACTGTCCATCATACACATGAAACAGAATGCACTGTAATTAGAAAGCACATGGCAACAATACAGTAAAATTGCTCAGTGTGATGAGATGCAGATTTATATAGAGGGCTTGTGTACAGAGGTTAAAAGAACTGGTAAAATTGTAACCTGCAATTAGGCCCAAAAGAGTTAGGGGATAATGGGAATGGGGTGGAGGGTTGGCATTGACACAGTTTCACTCTGAAGGAATGAAGGGCAACTTGTATCAAACTGAAGATTTTGCAGTGATTCTTACCGCATTACACACAACACCGTTATCTTAGTTGGATTTTCTTGCATGAATTCTTTAGACACTGAAGAGTGCTGGAAGGTACCTATGCACATCATCCATTTATTACCTGGTTGTATTACAGTTGCTCTGCAGGCCAGCAGAAATTCTCCCAAGTGCACGTTGATTTTGGCCCTGATCTTGAAAAGATCTTTTAAAATGCAGTACAGTGAATGTTTTCTGAAGGAAGAGCTTGTGCCACAGAAGATGCCACAGATCAGATAGTCATGTAGGCTATGATTTAAAAATAAAACCACAAGTGGGCCCTCTGGGAAAGGCTTTTTCTTTTTACAAAAGTTAATTACGTGTTTTCATAGCTGGGACGAGAAGGTTAACATTGCCATTTACCAAAAGCAAACTCATGAAGAAGTATCAGCACAAGCCCTAAAGTAAATAGGTATAAAAACTGAAGCTACTTGACAAATTGGCTACACCCACTCCATTATTTGTCCGAAAGGAAAAACCCAAAGTTATATTTTTAAAACATAATATTGGGGTACATATACAAATCCAAATGTAGAGGTTAGAAAATTTTGCTAATAACTAAAGTTGTTTATGCAGTTTCTGTCATTTAAAGGTATCACATACTGGTATCAGGTAATTTTACCCAGTTTCTGCACACAGCTCATTCTAGCTGGCAAATGATATTTTATGTCTAGACCAAATAAATCCATTCTTGCCAGAAGCACTAGGAGCAGAAAACATAAATAAAAATGTGCATGTAAGTAAACTAAAAATAAACACCTCACCTTTCCATGCACACTCTAGAAAGACAGAGTATAAAAAAAGCAACCACTGCAATACTGCTAAAATTTTTACAGTTTTTTTTGTGAAATCCAGCATATCTGTATAAGGTGTTACAGTTAGCTCTAATGAATAAGAGAACTAGCATGTTCTGTGTTGGTTTCTCAACCTTTTCTTGACTGCATGCATGACTTATCTCCCCACAGGAAGACATAACTATCTGCAAAAATTATGTGCTATTACTAGTGTGTTCAACCCTCCAGTGAGCAGAAAACAAAAGACAAGAATTACTGACAGTTCTTTTAGTCTTTTTAGTATGTTTAACTGTGGAAATAAGAATCTGTGGACACAGACTGTCATTAATAATACATTCTAAGATTATTCAACTCTAACTAACTAGAAAAATCACTTTTAGATTCAAAGTTTAATTGAATGTTAAGAAGAAATATTTCTTAAAATCAAAACAAAACAAACCCACAAAGAACACTATAGCCAGTAGATGGTGCTATGTTCAAGTAGTATTTCTGAAATATGCCATTGCATTCTGTGTGGCATCGAATTACTGCTTACTTCAATCATTTCTGAAGAGGAAAGTGAATTAGCATTTATTTTGGCCTGTTCAGAAACACCAATTACAGCTCTCTCAATGACTACTTCTGGTCTCGTGCTCCTGATAATGCCAATATCTCTTCCAGCTTGTAGTCACTATTACTGTCACTTTCGTCTTTATTAGTAGAAGTCAGTCTTTTTGGGAATAAGATGGGAATAACTGAGATGTTATGCCTCTTTGTATTTACATAGTACTAATTATTTATTCTAAATCTTGGGTCTGGTGCAAGTAATTTTTTTCCCATTCATTCCCCTGCAATGAGTTTGTCACCTTAGATATTCAATCTACCTCCTGAATTTCTAAATTATGGCATGATGTAGTGGACTGTGACACAGAATTACATCATCATCATCATCATTATAAAACATCAGAACCATTGATGAAATCATCTTGTTCCACACACGAGGATCACATTTTCACTAGCAGGTGTGTAATAGCCAGTGTATCCCAGCAAAAAACAGCACAAAAAATGTGCATTGCTCTTATGTTGTGCCCTGTCCCTGCTGGAAATCCTACACAACATCTCTGCAGCAGGTTTCCTCTGAGAGCCTCCAAAGCAAGCACAGGAGAAAGCTCAACTACGCTGCACAGTAATTGCTCATAAGAGGAAACAGGAGTCTCCGTAACTAAACCACTGCTTTTCAATTGCCCACTGCATGCCCACTGCAGGCACTGTCTTGTAGAGAGGATTGGTAACTGAGAAGACCCCATTACCTTTGCCTCTTTGGTCAGTGGCTTGTGATCCCAGGAAAAAAAAGTCCATATAAGTCACTGCCCCTGAGAGCTATGTGTTCTGGTAGCTGAACACAGTTAAAATGTTGTTCCAACAAATGCACTAAAGTAGCTAAAATTTTCCCACCAAAAAAAAAAAAAAAAAAAAAAAAGAAAATCCAGTTTCATCTAGAAGACAATGAAAATCAATCTCTCAAGAAAATAAAAATTGATCTGAGTGTCATTCAGAAAGCTGACTTATTGGGTTTGCATGTTTTGACAAAATCTTTCTCAACAGGACCATTCAAGAATCAGCACAAATGAGACAAGGAACAATGAACATAGGAGATTCAGTCCATTCTATAGCCCATTCAAAAGGCTGAAAAACCTAAATGAAGCTGAACAGGAACATCTCCAGAAGACAAGCGTCAACAACCCCCACACATGGGATTTGTGACAGGCACGGCTTTTCTTCACTGCTAGTCTACAGCCTCCCATTATACTGCTCCTATAAAAACACTGTCTTAAATAGCATAGAATTATCAATGTCTCCAGAAGAAAAAATACATTTTCCTGTCTCACTGGGAGAAGGAAACAAGTAATAGGAAATGGAGAGATAATCAGATAATATGACTGTAGAAGTAGTCAAGATAAGAACTCTTAGAGTATCAGCATGGATTAAACTTTCAGGAAGTAACAGCAGAATTGTCTGAACAAGTACTGGCGGGGGAGTGTTGGTTGTTAGGGTTTTTTAAATACTGTTTAGCTGATTGAGATCCAGATCAGATTGGAGGGGGAGGGACAGGAAGCAGACATAAAGCGATAACCATAATTTAAATAAGATGCTCTGCAGTTTGGTAATGTTCCAGAAAGATGCAAACTCTGCAAATTTCTTCTTGCAACTGTTTAATCTCAAAGCAAATTATATTTGAGCTAACACTCACTTCTGATGAACTGAATTGAGGGCTTTTTGTTTCATGTGCTTTTTAAGAATGTAATTATATAAAACAATAAGTTTAGTCAAAGGGGAGAAAAATCACAAAGATCATAGATCTATTCTGAAGTACTTGATTTGAAGAAAATTTTATTTCAAGGTCAGCTGTATCAACCAAGGCATAATACTTCTGCTTATGAAGAAAAGATGAGGAGAAAACATATCATATAGTGAACACAGCTGGCTATTTGTAACAACTTTCCTACAATCAGCAATACCTTCATTTCATACAGAAAAGCAAGTACTTAATATAGTGAGGACAAAAAGCTGTCTGAGATCAAGTTACCATGTTTATTTTAAGGTCCCTCACTGCTGCAGATTTCCCCTCTGTAGAGTTACATGAAGAAAAATTCAGCTTATCTTGGCTGAAGTTGCTTCACTCCTTCCTTTTCTTTGTACACTGTGGTCCAGAGTATGGCAGTCGACATCTACACACATTTGGAGCGATGCATTTCCCTCCATGCTGGCAGGGCAGTTTACATACAGCTGAAATGAGACACCAGATACACAGCATGCCTTCAGCACAACACAGGATCATTTTTCTTTTTGTCTCACTGCAGTAGCACAATTGTTCCCTGGTGACTGCACTGGGACAGTATAAATACAAGCATAATGGAAGAACTGAAAAGCAGTGTCTCTCAATTTATGGCATTATGGCCTTCACTGGGATACAGGCACAGTATGTCTAGTCTTATTCATGCTCCATTTCCCTTTTAAAATACTATAATTTTTGTTTAAGGCACAGGCTTTTTTTGAGATGGATTCCCCCATAAAGTGAGAGGACAGTAACAATTCCTGTTGAAACTTACTCAAGCCAGTGCTTGGATCCATACCCATAAGGAAGCAGTCACCTCATCCTAGCAGTATCTCACACACTGCCCTCCTCTTCCAAGAGCAGAGGGCTGAGTGGGCACAGCTTCAGCTGTTCCCTGCTACGCACCGTTCAGCTGACAAGCCAGGGGCTGCAATTTGGTTATGAACATGTACACCAAAAACCAAACTTGATGTAGATCTAGTTAGTTTTTGAGAACAGGGATTATTTTGACATTAAGAACCTGAACACTTCTGCCATTACTGCAGCCGCAGGGAGCTAAGCAACGCTAAGCATTCAATAAGTTCTCTGCAACTCCCACACTTGGCTTTTCATATCACCCTCTATCTCAATACACTGATGAATATAAAGGATAAGCATTTTGAGGGTCAATAGGAATATCAAAATATTATTTGTGAATATTTTCTTGACCATATATATTGTAGAACTACCCCTAGCTGATTTAGCTCCACAGCCATGCCCACAGCCATGTGAAAATATCAGATGCAGAGGACTTAATCCAGAGACCCTGCACCCACAATATTCAGTTCAAAATCAATGTTTGCACGAGGGTTTCTCCAGGCTCCTAGAGAAGAACAAAAAAACCCCTTTCTTTTTGTAGTCTCAGGATTATTGCCTTTAGCATGTGGGTGGTGCAGTTACAAACATACAAGACCCAAGAGGCGTAGATTAAAGACTTTATAATCACCTGCTTTTGTGAAGCAAAGTTTGTGAAAATGGAAATGGTTTTTCAGAAAAAGTGTTAGTACTAATCCTTATTACAGGCAGCTTTCAGAGTTCTAAGAACACATAGAGTTGATTCTATCAACTTATCCTCAAAGTAAGAAGCAAGTTTCAATTTTACATGTCCATAAAATTTAATGTAGCTTCTAAACTACACCAGTAACAATAGTACTTCTGTAATTTCAAGTTCCTTATACTGGGGTCTCAGTTTACAAACAACATTTCAGAAATACCAACAAAACATACCAAGTAATTAATTTGGTGACAACCAAAATCTGAATCTCTTTCGAAGCAGAAAAGTTCTGTGTTTCTGACCAAATTGAACAGCCATCTACTCCCTACACATACTTTTAAGAGGTCCAGTATGTGGAAGCAGCTCGCAGTTACTATTCTAAGATACTTTCTCTGGAGGCTTTTTTAGGCCCTGAAGATTTGAATACTTTGATTGGCAAATCAAACAAGCAGAGGAAAGGATAAATGAAAAATGTCAGAAGTCATTTACCTAAGTGACATGCTCTACCGACCCATCCAGCTGGACAGCTACAAATCCCAGGAGCCACACAAGCTCCATTATTCCGACAACCTTGAGGACAAATTGCTACAAGAAAAAGAATGGTTAAGTCAGCAGGATTTATAAAACTGATGTAAAAGAATCCTGACAGAATGAAAGATTCAGGATGATACAAGTCAAAGTGGCAAAACGCATTTTCTTCTAGGCCAGATATTCAATGGGTGTAACTCCAAAAGCATTTCCAAGACCATGGAAATGGGGAATAAAATAGGTACTGTGTTATGAATCTTGGTTTAAATGTGAGGGGTTCTACATCTTAATGCAACATATATTCACACTATTTTATCTGTCTGAGTACCATAATGTAGGTCACTCATTTATGTAGTAATGCAATGACATTTCTATAATTATTAGTCTCTTAATACTTTTGAAATGTTTTTGTTACTGCAGTTTCAGAATTAATATCAATATTTGTATGAATGTAGACACACACCTTCCTGGCATCTTGATCCTGTCCAGCCAGAAGCACAAAGGCACTTCACAACTCCGTTGACAGAGACGCATTCTCCCCCATTCTGACAGCCTCCTTCACAGCTTACTGTGAAAGACAATATACACCAGGCATTTCAGAAGCAGCATAGGACTTCAAATAATTATCTTTAAACAGCTCATCTGGCATCAGCTACTTGTTATATCACATCTGCAAAAGCTGAGATTTCAACTGTTCATAGCAAGGCACTGTTCTACTTCTCACCAGTAACATCACTGTTTACCAGCTACACCATAGGGATTACGAACATGCATATATTTGTATCAAACTTGCCAAATCCCAGCTGGTTAGCCAATAACATGTGGTTAAGGATTCACATATTTCCTTAGCTGACAGGACCTTCACGTAACAAGAGGAAGAAGACGATATTACTTTGACAAATGAAACTAAGACTATAGTCAAGTTAAGCAATGCCTTCCCAAAGGCCAAATACTTCAGTTAGCCTCCTCATTTCAGAATTGTTCTACACATCAAAGCCCTGAAGGCCTCATTAATGAAGCATTATTTATGCTACACATATGATTGATATCAGCAGTGGAGAGTACAATCGCTGTTCTGTACGATCAAATGCTTCCTTTCACAAGTATGAATGCATATTTTATACCACCTTCACTGTATTGAAGAGAAACAACTGCCCTTCATTATAAAGATGGACAGTTTGGATGTCTGCTTAATAATTTGTAGATAAAATATCCAAATCTCTTGTTCAACCACAAGTATTGAGCACAATTCCAGCTAACAGATATTTGGCGCAAAAACTGAACATGCAAGGACATGCAAGGCAAATCCAGCACAGCTGGGAAAGCTCTTCAATGTTTGCATATTGGTCATGCAATGTAAGTTAATGTATTTAATTTTGATTGTATTTGTTTAATCATGGTAACAGAGAGAAGTGCATGAGGGCTAGATGAAAGCAAATATTACTCCAGTCTTCTAGAAGGACAAAGAAGGACCCAGGCGACTACAGGCTGGTCTGCCTCACTTCAGCCCCTGGTGAAGTAATACAAGAACTGACTCTGGAAACCATTTCCAGCCACATTAAGGACAAGAAAATCATCATCAGGTCTCCACAGTGAGGGTGACCAAATGCTGGTACAGATTGCCCTGGGAATTGTGGAGTCTCTGTCCTTGGAGATATTCAAAAGCCATGAAGACATGGCCTTCAGCAGCTGGCTCTAGGTAGCCCTGCTTGAGCAGGGAGCCTGGAAATCATGACCTCCAGAGGCCCCTTAGAACAGTGCTCAGTCTGTGATTTTGTGAGAGATTCTATTAATAGCACTTTGCCCCACACCACAAGTTTGTACATGTACAGCAGCGATTTCTTCAGTTGCCTTTTCTAATACATGCATATATTCAATAGGCTTCACAAAACCATTAAAATTGGTCTTTGCTACTCTTTCTCTGTCATCTCCCATTAACTCTCTACAATACATTGCCACACGTATCCTCAGTGACTGGCCCTCATTGTTACCATCTTGCAGATACTACATAAAGTTTCAACCGCTTAATGCAGGAATATGTATCTATACAAGCTATCTCAATAAATTATTTAGAAAGAATCTGTTACAGAGCTAAATGGAATATTTATGTAGCACATAAGAAGGGTATTTTCCAAGGCAAAAAACCTCACTCAGATTCTCACAACACATTTCAGTACATACAGTGCATCCCATCCTCCTGCAAAAATGCAGATCCTCTAGGCCATGCATGTCTTGATAGTAAGGTCAGAGATTTAGGAATTAAAGTAATTATTTCAAAGTGCATTAGATCCAGGACTTGAGGCATCCTAAATTAATTAATCTGTTTTCAAACTCCTTGTCTTTCCAAGCTACCACATCCCTGGGTCTTACCTTTATGACAGTATCTACCGCCATACCCAGGTGGACATCTGCATTTTCCAGGTCGGAGGCACTCTCCCCCATTTTTGCATTTTGGATAGCATGTAGCTGTAAGACAGATAACAAAGAAAGCTTGGATAAATATTAGTGAATCTTACTAAAGTTACTACTTAAATACATAAGAAATTTGCACACTGTAGTATTTTCATTGGTTTGTCTTCATATTTTCTAAGATATCTGCCGTGTCCTCTTACATTGCTGATAAGGTGAAATCATTTCCCTGCACGGGGAGCACTCCACCATACTAAGATTTTAAGCACTCCAAACTAAGGAATGTTTTGGGCCTGGACAGAACAGGCAAAAGAAAGACCCACATTAAAAAGGCACAGGGCTGAATGGCCAGAAAAGCTTTTGGCAGATAACTGTAGTGGAGAAATAACAGGTAAGAATATAGGTGATAAAAAGAAATGATTAAATAAAAAGATGTTGCATCATGGGCAACCTCAGAGGCATCATGGGATTCTTAAGAGGAAATATCAGACTTTTTACTGGATTCCTTTGTTCCTCTTCAGAAAAACTACATGCTCTGTTCCTTATATCTCTTCTCTAAAATGCCTTCCGGTAGTAAGCTAGGATTTCTTTCTTCCCCATGCTCATTTTTCCCCTTTTTTGCTTCAGCTGGGTTTTTAGAAACCTTTCTGAAATGTACAATGTTTGCAAGCATCCATTTTATATTTCTCATAACTCTAATCATCTGTTGGGAGAAAAACATCTATGATCATCACAAATCCTGCTACTTTCTCATTGCTGACAACTTGGACAGGTTCGATAAGGTACAAATAAAAATCTTAATTTTGCAAAATTCTGGATCAATCCAGTCAGATTGCAAATAAATTACCTATCACATAGACTCTTGGCTGGTCATAACCACCCCTGAATCAGCCCTGCTGTCAGAGAAAACATTTTTTTATTCACACACAAGTTTTAGAAACGCATCTGTTTCTGGGAGTCACATCTGAGTTAGCTGCTGGTTTAAGATGAGCTTTCTACTTAATCTTTGACTGGGTGGGTGAAAGGTATGAAAAAGATGAACAATGAGTAACACCATCCTGATTTTGTCCTAATATACTTATTGAACTATTGAGAAACCCAACTGAAGGACTGAGGACTTTTCACATTAGTACCTGCAGAATGAGTATTAGCAGGCAAAGAATGGACAGATACATATGAAAAAAAGAAAAAAGAAAAAAAAAAAAAAAAAACCAGCCAGTGCTCAGCTCTCTGTAACTTTTACCAAATGCTCTCATTTCTTTGGAAGTGTCGTACAAGAGCTCTCAGTTTAAGAAAAATTCTGTTTCTGTGTTATTTCACACAGTTTTCAGTTCAGTTTTCTTGACAGAACAAGGGATGAAGCTCCATTTATCCTTTTTTTTTTTTTTTTTTCCCCCTACATTGAAGACCTTAGGAGCACAGGGATTCAGTAGTTTTCTTAACAATTCCAGACAGTTCAACCCTCTAGTTCAAGAACTGATCTGTCCCTCCACCAATATTTCACTTCTCTCCTAAACCCCAACAGGAACCAACAGTTTTTGGAACAGTTCATACAGCATAGTTTTTAACCTCCATTACACAGCACATTAGCTATACATCATTTGTCACCACCTGCTAGCCTCAACCTCAAAATGAAACAACACTCCATGAATGATTACGGTGCTGAATGAAATTTTCAGCATTTCATCTCTGAGTTAAAAAAAAAAAAAAAAAAAAAAAAAAAAAAAAAAAAAAACCACAAAAAACAAAACAAACCCACATGTTTTAAATGAAGAACATTGAAAATTAGGACAAATATTGTACAATTTTATCACCTTTTCCCATAGGACAACATGCAAATCGAAGGACCTCCTGACACTGAGTGATTTTTTTAGCCACAAGCTCGACAGTTAAACTTTTAAACAAGAAAAATAGAAAATTAGAAATCTAATGTGTTATGTTGAATAGGATTTAAACTAAAACTCCTCTTTGTGATGTTTGTTTTTGCGTATTAGGTGGCATTTTCAAAAATGTTTTGTCTCTCCAAGGAAACCAACAGGAACAGACTCCACCCTAGGAAACTGTGCCTCCTACCGTGGAAATGGGATGTACGAATGACCCCGTGTGTCAGGTAACATGCAGGTAGTGAATGACAGTACTTTACAAGCATAATGTATTCTAAATAAAAAATCCAGAAAATAACCTGCTTTCTACACACTCTTTTGATGTTTCTGTTAGTGACTAATCCTGACTAATTACACCTAGAGATACTAGTTAAATGTTGCTGTGGTTTAGAATGTTGTCAAGACTCTAAAAGCATTCAAGCACCATCTGGATGCAATCCTGTGCATTGTGCTCTAGGATGACCCTGCTTGGGCAGGGATGTTGGTACCAGGTGACCTTCTGGTCCCTTCCAACCTGACTGATTCTGCGATTCCTTAAATACTTTCAGGGAAGTATTTAAACATGCAGATAAAGCAGCAGGAGAAATAAAACGCCAAAGCTTGTCCAGCGAGTGGCCTCTAACCCAACATCCAAATGGCAAAAACTCTATTTATATGGACCCACGACCATTTCCAACAGGGGTTCTTCTTACTAACGTGAGGTCTTCACGCTGGCTCTTGGCTGTGCTCCATCAGTTTGCTATCGCTGCCTCACCTTACCAAAGAGTGACTTAACTCCCTTCTTCCACCTCGCCTTCTTTAGGTCCTCCCCGGCACCTCACCGCCCGCCTGTCACCAGGTCCGACCCCTTCCCGGAGGGAGCCCTCTCGGGCGGGCTGGCAGGAGCGGGGCGGAGGCCGCGCTCCCGCCCGGCCCTGCCGGCCCTCGGCGCGTCCCGCCCCCGTTACCGTGCTGGCAGCGCTCGCCCTCGTAGCCCTTGGAGCAGAGGCAGGAGCCGTCGGCGAGGCAGAGCCCGCCGTGCCGGCAGCGCGGGCTGCAGGCGGCGGCCGGGCCGGGGCACAGCGCGCACAGCCACAGCCACAGCCAGAGCAGCAGCAGCCGCGGCCCCGCGCCGCCGCCGCGCCGCGCCATGGCCCCGCCGGGCAGCCCCGGCATCGGGCAGCTCCGCTCCCGCCTCCTCTCCGCCCGCTCCCCTCTCGGCCCCGCTCCCTCACGCCTCTCTCGCTTTTACCCTCTCAGTCCGTTCCCACTCCTCCTCCTCCTTCTCCTCAGCGCCGGCCGCCCCCGCCCCGCCGCCCCCGCGCCGGGTCACACGGGTGGGAGCCCCCCCGAGCGCCGGCAGGGCCGGGGTGCCCAGAAAAGGGGGCTCGGGGGTCACCTTCTCCCCCTCCACAGCCCCCTGAAAGGAGGCTGGAGCCAGGGGGAGGGTCGGCCTCTTCTCCCAGGCAGCCAGCGACGGGACAGGAGGACAAACTCTCTAACTGCACCAGGCGGGGTTGAGGTTGGCTATCAGGAATTTCTTCACAGAAAGAGTTTCTAGTCATTGGAATGGGCCGCCCGAGGAGGCGGTGGAGTCATCGTCCCTCGTGGTGTTTCAGGAAATACTGGATGTGGCACATAGTGGCGTAGTGGTGGTTCGGTCATAGATTGGACTCAATCTTCCCAGAGGTCTTTTCCACCCTGACTGATCCTGTGGTTTTATCTGCAGGTGCAGAGGCCTCTGACAGCAGAGGACCAGCCACCGGGTAGTGACAGGGGGTGTTGGACAAGGAGCCCACCTTAGCACCTGACCTGCTGGCACACCCAGCGTCTGCTGGCCCTGCTGCTGCTTCCAGGACAGCACAGCTCTGAACTCCCGCCCCGTTTGAGACCCTACAGACCCTGATTTCTGAAGATTCCATCGTTAAAGGTGCCATACATGAATAGCATGACACAATATTCAAAGGATGATTTCAGAGAGAGGACTGATGGACTGAACTCTCTGCCACCTGACAGAGGAGAGGCATACGGGTCTCATAGAATCCCAGAATATTTGGAAGGGTCTTTAAAAATCACCTGGTTCCAACATCCCTGCCATGAGCAGGCACACCTTCCAATTCAAAGCCTTATCCAGCCTGGCCTTGAACACTTCCAGGGATGTGACATCCACAGCTTCTCTGGGCAACTTGTATTAGTGCCTCACCACCCTCACAGTAAAGAATTTCTTCTTTATATCTGCTCTAAATTTACTCTTTTTCAGTTTGAAGACATTTGCCCGTGTCCCATCGCTCCATGCCCTTGTCAAAAGTTCCTCTCCAGCTCTCCTGTGGGCCCCTTAGGTACTGGAAGGTGCTCTAAATTCTTCCTAGACCATTCTTTTCTTCAGGGGGAATAGCCACAGTTCTCAGCCTGGCTTTATGGAATAGGTACTCCAGCCCTGTGAGCATATTGACTGCCCTTCTCTGGACTTGCTCCTTGCCATGCTGTCTCTGGGCAAGGCTTGAGTACAATTCTGTAACAAAATAGCCATATAATTCAATTTGATAATGAAAATATTTCTGTTGCAAAGAACACTAACACAGATGACCAGAAAGCATTTTTTTCTCTCATTACTTCCAATATTTGCACACATTTCCTATAATTTCAAAAGTTTCCCAGTGAAAACAATCACTTTTAACACCAATACTCAGTCCACTGAAGCATTTTCAGATGAGTTTAAATGACCAGTAGTGAAAAAGAGAGAATATAAACACCTACTCGAAGTGTCTAATGAAAAGTGAAATAAACATCATGCCTTTTGAAAAACTAAGGGAAAACCAAGTCTCATTTTCAACTGAGAGCTGATTTTGAGTTACTTTTGCAAGTGGCATAAAAGAGTTTAATTTGTTTTCCAGATGAAGCAGGAGTAGTATTTGGTAGCTGCTTTCACTCTGGAAATTAAAATTTGTGAGATTGCCTTGCAATTGACAGAATAAAAGTAAAAGGTACTTCTGTTGTAAAACTGGTTTAAATCCCTTTTCACACTTACAGAGCGTGGAACATAAAGTTCATAGCAGGAGTAGAATACAAGGCAAATCCATTGCCAGTAGCATGAGGTGCCGTCTGGCTGCTTGCAAAGGTTAAAGCACATATAACATTATCTTTGCAAGACTGCATTTAGACTTTCAAGGAGCAAAATACCATTAAATGATTAAACAAGGGTAATCTGAAAGTACAACACCGAATAATTGTCTAAAACATGCACAATTCCCTCTTGCTTGTGCCTAGGCAACCAAAGCAACATTTAGAAGATATATACACACAATTACATTTGTCCTGTGCAAACCCACATAGCAAATATCCTTTCAAGTAGTAATGAAGAAGCAAAAAGCCCCAGTGATTTAATTACTCATGGACAAGTTGCCATAGTGTGTTGATTTGCTGTCGAGAATTAGAACATCCAAACCCCATTCCTTCTGCAGTTTCAGTTGTGGTGAGGAGAACAGGGTCTACTGTTTTCACATACAGTATTCCTTCTTGCAAGATCAGGAGTAATGGGATTATGCACTGATACCACTTTTAGTAAAACCACTCACCACAAATATATTGTGGAATAAATTCTTCCCAAAAGGAATAATTTCCTTTATGCCATCCCCACAAGACCAAAATGAAAGAAGAACTGAAGATGCTGACTCTGGGCTGTATTGTTCTCTTGGTTTATAATAATTTTGCACCTCCTTGACTTCTGCCAATAATTTTGTGCATATTGATTTCTTCACAGAAATATTTTTTCCATTACTGTCTTTCCTCTATAAGACAGTTTTATGTGGAAGTGTGTCTTTCTGATATTAATGCCTAGCAACAACACCTTCATATAGAATTCTTTTCAGATTTTAAGAGCTGTTCTTCATTATTCATGATTTTTAAAGCACTATTTATTTTCAGTTCCATATCCCATCTTCTCTATTCCAGAAAGATGACTTTTGGTGGCTCAGGTTAATTAAGACCCCCTTTTTTATTTCTCTTCTGGTTTCCTTTGAGGATCTTAAAATAATTAATACCAGAGAAAAGAATCATATTTTGAAATATGGCAAGTGCCCCATCAGAGGGGATAATTAAATGCAAAGACTACATTAAATAAGCTTGCCCAGGTGTTTCATTGAATGAAGTAAATTTGTTTAAACATTATCTTCTGTAGGAAGGATTAGGCTGTTTCACTATTTTTGTGCATCTAAATTCATCTCAGGGCTTATCAAATTTGCTGGGTGCATGTCTGCATTTACAAATGATTAAATCATGTTAACAGAGGTTCTCACTAAAAACAGAAATGCTTCCAGGCATCCAACATGCTTTAGACTTAGAAGCACAATCTGATTTTAAAAAAAACCCAAAAAACAACAAACAACAACAACAACCCCCAGCAGGTAATGAAGTTTTTACATAGAAAGTTAGACAAAGAGAATTTAGGTTCATTCATTCTTGTCATAATGGTCATATTTAATACTTCTTTTCAAAAAAAAAACCCAAATAAGGCAGTTTTAGCAGTAGGACATTCACAGGCTCATTTTTGTGTCAACATCCTCCTGATATTCTGTACCATAGCAATATGTAATAGCCTCTTGAGGGACACTGCTGTCCAGCCCAAAGAAGACAGGGAAGAGATGAACTCTCCATTATAATCAGAGTTAAGGTACTCTGTGGATTGGTATATTATGAGAATACGGAAGCTCACCTGGAGGCTGAGATTCTCCTCCCTGTAAAGCAAAGTGATTGGTATATTATGAGAATAAGGAAGCTCACCTGGAGGCTGAGATTCTCCTCCCTGTAAAGCAAAGCAGGTGCAAAACTGGGGTCCCCAACAACCCTGTGGGAAGACACCACTTCTGGCCAGCTTAGAGCATGTGCATGTGTCTCTTGCCTAATCCAAAGAATTTTATTTCATTACAATGTGAAAAATATTCAGGAAGTACAAGCTGAGAGCTTCACATGCCATGGGAGTTTATGACCCAGCCAGCTGTAATACAGCACCACCTCCTCCCAGTAGCAGTAACTTATAAGAAAACAACTAACTTAGAAATTGGGAGACAAAACCTTAGAGGGTGCTTGTGTGGAGGTGATGCACAACCCTCTAATAAAATGTCAGTATCTCAAAAATCAGCTGGAATTGCTGGGGTGAGAGATAATGTTAGAAGGTGTGTTACACAGCCGCCTCTTTACTCGCCCTGCGCTGTTATGTGCAGTTCCAAGCCCTGGTACAACCATCACCGCGCTGGGTGCTGTACGTAAGTACACCTAAGCAATGTGTCATCCAGAGACGATGCTTTGTTTGTCAGTGTCATATCACAGGTAGCACCATTTATAAGTGCTTTTCAGCATAATTCTGTCTCTGTTCTACCACGTGTAGATGAGCCTTCAGGTAAGGGGACAGACAGTTAAGTAGCATTGATCACAGATGTGTCTCAACTCAAGCCCACATCAGGGCTGTCAGATAATAACACTTATGACCAACATCAGTTTTCTTTGTCGACAGCTTGAATACTGATCTGTCTTTCAGTGCAATTGGGCTTCAGTGGCATTTGAATGAAAGTCACTCTAGTTCTGCTAAAAGAAGCAAAATGATATATGGGTTTGTTTTCAAACATGCCCATGTATGAATTAGGTCAGCAGAAATATTATATATGTACAGGCTGTGTACAAGCATTCATTCACAACTGCCAGGCACATCTCTTCTTGTTGTTCAAAATTAGGGGCCTCTGTGGATTGCATGTACAGATTGTCCCCATTAGTGCACCTAGCCCTGGGTCCATAATATGAAATTCTATTTTAATTTATATGGAATGAATACCTTAATCTAAATGATGCCATCCCTACCACTTCAAAACTACTATTCTAATAAGTAATTTTCTTCACTTAATAACAAACTCTCAGTACATGATCTTTTGTCAACAAGACTGATGTGCATAGAAGTTCCTGTTCACAGGTTTATCTTGCTTACTAGATAGAAACTTGAAAAAGGTATGTGTTAGTGAGATATTTCAGAATTAACACTTCAGTCATTGCAATTAGTTATAAATCTCTCAGATTGTCACCTTATGTAGGCATTTACAATTAGAGTGCAGGATAAATTTGTGCCTATGGACTCTGGGTTACCCAAAGCAATACAAGAGTATTGTCAAATGACCAGCCAGGCTCGCTAGGAACAGTTTAACTCTGTTTGAGGCTTTGTTCTATGCAAGTCAAGGTCACACAGTCACTACTCCCTCTTTTGAATCTTGCATGTAAATTGCCTGAGGGGAAAAGAAACAACATTTCTTCTGCCCATTAAAAGAGTACTGAGAAAAAAAGATCAAGGCTTGTCTTGCTGCTTGGCACACAGCACAGCTTTCAGCAGTAACCTTAATTTGTTGTTGGATCTGGTTCTATCTTTCAGGATAGTTTGGTGATGTCTAAGCTAAGAAACCTTCCATTTCTACAGAGCCACTAGAGCAGTGACTCATTATCTGATTTCACACGCATAAAACATTACTTCAAAATTTTAATTTTATGAAACAAGGCCCTAATATTCCCCTGCAGGCCACCTTGATTAGTCACTGCAACCAGGAGAGACCAAATGTCTGCACAAATATAACACCCAAATTAACTTGAAAGCTAAGGCAAATCTCACCTTAATTTAGGGATTTTCTGCTCATGCTTAAAGGTGTTGAGATCAGCCCCATTCTACACATGCACCATCTGAAACATGCTGAGCAGATACCCATCAGTGGAACCCCAAACCTATGGTTAATATTCAAAAATTACTCATAAAGTCCAAAGTCCCAATAAAGCAAGGCTGCAAGACACTTGAACACCATATGCTGTCACTGAGACACACAAAGCAGCCACACACAGACAAGAGGTTTCACAGAGCAGAGGTCCTTCTCCGATCCAGCTCAAAGCTGAGACAGGCGGAGAGAGAGAGAGCCTCTTTGTTTTATTTCTTACTTTTTATACATTTGTGGGTCTAGCAGAAGGTTGGCTTTTAGAGTTTTCACCTCTCAAGCTAACTGGCCAAACCAGCCCTCAGTTACAATTGTTTTCAGGTTAGAAATATACAAACAAAGGACAGAGAATGAAAAACAGAAGATTTGTTTATGTTACATATGTGGGAAAAGTTAGAAAACTGCTCTTAATATTGTGCAGTAACTAAAAATCTGACTCCATTTATGAAAATTCAAAAAGGCTCTAAAAAACTCAGAAAAACCAGGGTAACAATATGCAGCTTCTTTTAGAGCCATCTGGAAACCTCCTTGCTTTTGTCAGTACTATAGTATCAGACTGTATATTCTGGCAAATAAGGGGCATGACACTGCAAGGTTACCTGTGAGGTTATCTTGAATTTCTATTTGGCCTGGAGTTTAGAGGACTCAGTATCTCACAATACCATCAAAGCTGAAATGAAATAGTCCTTATCTACTTTTCTTTCTGCATTGCATGAAGTTGGCTTGCAAGTAAATGAAAATAATTCAATTTTCTCACCACTCACGGGCTCTCAGCCATGTCCCTCAAAAACCCTATATCAAATAAGTATATGGAGTTTTTTGGTCATGGAATTGTACATTTTTCCCTGCAAAGAAATTTGGCATAATATTCAATGAAAAGAGTTATTGAATAGTAATTGATGTAACTATTGAGTATAACTCAGATACCACACTACTGTACACAGTATGAATACTGGGGCCTAATGTTCCTGTAAATAAATTGAAGTGGAAAGTCCATATTCACAATTCATCCTGATTAACTGAGGAAAGAAAAACAATTATAATTCTAAGACCTTTTTTTTAAATATTATGTCATGAATTTTACAGAATTTAGCCTTATATCAATCAACTTTCTACAGTATCAAATCATCAATATGATTTGATATTTGTATAGTTGTTATTGTATCATAATTCCCATGCACGCTTATGCTGCTGTAAGGCAGAGCAGACACTACTGAAGCTGTCCCAGAGTAAAACTGGTGTGAGTGGAAGCATTCAGAGAATCACCCTCAAGACATAAAGATATCACTTTGTCTGCCACAGAAACACTGCCAGCTTTAGGGTGAATGTGGCTACTGTTCAGGAGGGCACAGCAACCTTAGCCACCACTGTGAAACAGGAAATGAATTTTAAAAAAACCAAATCGAATTGATATTTAAATATGGTAGGATGTGATTACTCACGCTGGAATTCACTCAAAGCATCAGCACTCTGAATGCTCCTTTATTAAAAAAAAAAAAAAAAAAAAAAAGTACAATCAGTTCTTTACTGTCCACCAGTCCACCAACAGAGAAGACTTAGGTTTGGCCGCTGATTGTTAAAAAATTGGTTCAAAACACGTTTCTCGTATTTTTCTTGTCATTAAGTTTGTTATGCTTCAAATCTACACCTGAATAAAGAAAGTGGTAGCTCAATTAAGCGGTACTTAGAAGTTTAGAAGCCCTTCACAAGTTTAAAATTAATTGCAAATATTTACAGTTTGTATTCATTTTCACAGCACTTCTGAGGGAATATTAAACAGCAGAACTACTTTGCAAATGGCAAGACACCAAAAAGTGTTCTGGCAACACATATTTAAGGCTAATAGCAAAGCAGAAGTGTATGTGGTATTGTTTGGTCCACAATTGAAATATGACAGCATGACTAATGCAAATGTGTCTTCATGTGATCTGGGGTTGTCTGGCCAGGAAATGAATATGTGAAAAGAAAGAAGTTAGATAGTAATTTATTTCTAAAGAGCTCTGTCATTTATCTAAAAACTACTGGCAAGCATCATCTTTCCTAACTGCATAGGTACGAACATGTCAAGGGAACAGCTCTCTAACTTCAACAGAGCTGGAACTTGAGCCCTAGAAACTTAGAAAGTGAGAATTCCTAAACATAAACCCTTAATGACTACAGAGAAAACAGGTTGGTATTGAATTAAAATTCATGGTAGCCAACAAACAAAAAATGGGAAAATTATCATTAATACCAATGAAAATGTCTCAAATCTACTCTGACTCATATACCTGTAGGTAACAGGTGGAGGAAATTACTATATCCAGAAAAATATAACATTTGTAGAAAAAAACATTTGTAGAAAAAAACCCAACCTTTGTCATTGTCCCTCTTTCACATCACAGTACATAGGTGATCTCCAGCTTAGGTCAACTCTCTCTGCCATCTGTACACCACTGTGCTCCACTTAAACTCAACCCCTTGATGGACACTAACTCTGATGGACACTTGTCTGAATGGATTGAATTTTAAAATGTGTGACAAAGAGTTAAGAATGCAATCCTAGAAAACTCAGGCAGATAAAACCAATTTTTACACTACGATTTCTATATTTTTATTAATTTACTTTCTGTGTATGTATCTTTTGAACTCCTAGGGTATGTAACAATGTTCTTAATTTCAATTTTTATAAATACAAAATAGCAACTTTGTACATACATGCGTAGCTGGGAACACATGTTCATGAAACAGAGCCTGAGATGGCATGGCATGCTAGCACAGTCCGAGTCCAAAAATCCTGAAAATCACACTTTCAAGACATAAAAGTCTCCATTTTCTGGGTTAGATATCCCATCTACAAGCACTAGCAGTGCAATCCCTTGCATTACCTTAGGTGATTTTAACATTTGACATTTTTTAAAACCAATTTCTTAGGCTGTATCTCTTCTGGGAAGCTTCCCTCTCTTTGTTACAAAATTACAATTGCGAGTTATATGTGAATCTCCAGTGTGGAGAGAGGGCAGTTCTCATTTTATCACCTGATCATTTCACAACTTCTCATTTCATTCGTGATTATTCTTAAGTGGTTTAAATCCAGCACTGGCACAGTTGGCAGATACCAAAGTCTGGGATCCCAGTCCCCACAACTGCTAATTCAATGTAAATAAAAGAGATGCCCTTCTGCAGCTAATTTTCTCCATTGGGAGACTTAGATCGCATATCTGAGCTGATCTCAGAGCTGTGTAGTGGAAGTTGCATCACACATATAAACTTAGATGCTGAACAGAAGAGCACAGAGCTGTGGCAAACACAGCCCTGGCTTGAAACACAGTAGAAGAAAGCTCAGCAAAAATGCTTCAGACAATTTAAACCAAAACACTGACTGTGCAAATTTTAACTGAGTACACTTGATGAAGATGAGACTAATAAAAGCCCAGCTGCTTAGCACTTTTGACTTTCAGCTCACACTGCTTGTATGCAAGATGATTTTGGTTCCAAACTGAATGTTGTCGGCTGGAGATTAAGAGGTAGGCTGAACGTATGCTCCCTGTATTTTTCTAGGGGAAAAGAATAACCAAAGTTTAAAACATGAAGTCTGGAAACCACCCTCAATAATGCAAACAGATTGTAAGGCAGCCACTTCCTCCATGCAATGATAAATATTAATGCCAAAATCTCTCATTTTTACTGATTTCAATGATGAAAAAGTCCTGTCCTGCATAAGTTAGCCTCTTCTGTGCATTAAACAAGACAACCAGACAATATGACAGACCTTCCCCTTTTTTTTAAATTTTTATTTTTATTTTTTATTATTTTTTTAACATACTTTCAATAAGGGTCATAGCAATTTTTCTAAGGCAAAACAGAATAAAAAGAGCATAAATACAATTTAGTTAATACTGTTAGATTGTGATATCACCGTCTCTTTAGAATGTTGCCCAGTGGCAGCAGTTTTCATTTCTAAAAAAATTTTGTACCTGTATTTTTATTTTGCCACAATTAAAACTAGTAACAAACATGCCACGGCTAGTATCTACCAGCAAAATCTTTCAAAAGGTAGCATATCTGCATAAAAAAAATTGTGTAACATTCTCGTACATATTTGCTCATCTTTGGAGACAAGCAGTTCTGTCTTAAGACCCTATATTGGTGTCTACAGCGGCCGACAAAAATACTACAGTAAAAGATGTCAAATGTTGCTCTGTGAAGTTATTTTAAGGGCCTGTTAAGGTGAATTGCAGAATTAATGTAGGCTGCTGGACCCTGTTTTAAGATAGATCATTATTAGATGGTTCTTGACTTAATTTTTACGGGGCTGATATTTTCATGCTTTATACACTATCAGCTTATGGGCTAAAGTAAGCCACATGGCTGATGAAGGCTGATGAAGATGAAACTTGTTTCTTTGCTGTCCATTAAAATTCCTAGAGTTGATAATTTCCTTTGAGAAACTTGGTGTCCTGCTGAACTGGCACCTTAAATTAAGATGGCCCTGCATGTGCAAATCGATACATATTTGCAAGGAAGAAAGTGAGAGAATAGGCATGCTCTTTTCTGTAAACCATACATCCTCCAATTCCCTTTTTAACGGCACTCAGAGGAGCACACAGACTGCAGATCACAAATGGGGGGGCCATCATTTCCCTCCCCAGCCAGCTCAAGGGTGGGATTCAAGTGTTTCAGGTGCAATTCAAACCGCCCTTTACACTTAGTAATCAATATGATACATCACTAATGTCTGACTCACCGTTAAAAGTGTTTTTTACACTGCCAAAAGAAGATAAAGCTAATGAGAACCTGCACTATCCCAATGGCTCCAAGGACTCTGGGTCACTGCACTCCTTCCTAGCCCTCTGAGTCATCCAGAACCAGCATCCTACGCAAACAAAAACTCCCAGTATGTAAAATCAGCCTCTTGAGAAAATCGTGCTGTTCCTCAGAAAGAAACCAAAACGTGTGAAAGACATTGCCAAAGCTCTATTTGCTTAAACTCACATGGAATTATCTTAGCGAAAAATTAGAGAAGCCAAATAAGCCTAAGAAGGGAATGTTTCCCATCATAAAGAAATATTCCACCGGTGGCTCCCTGCCAGCCGAGTTTGTGAGGAGAAAAGAACACCAGTTCCTCTAGAGCAGCACGATCAAAACCAGGTAGCAGTCATTCTGCCTGCTCAAAAATCACCCCACTGGAGTCTTCCCAGTGCAAAACCAGCACTATGGCCCAGGTACTGGTAACTAGCAGGCCAACGCTACTATTCCTGGATATACTTGTGGATATAGCTTCCATGAGTTACTGTCATTGTCCCAATGAGGTTAATCACAGAGATAAAATAAGCAATATATAGCCAAAGCCAAGCAAAACTGATTTTAAAGTAATACCAAGCAAGGGAAGTTGCAAAAATTAAAATTGTAGAAGCCTGTGTTATATTTCTGTTTCATAATAAATATAAAAATAGTAGTCTGGAAAAAGGAAGTTTTATTTCCTATTTTCAGTGCTAAGAACACCTACCTGGAATAATTCCATATCCAGAGCTGTTTCTCCTCTACAGTTATTATCTGTAAGTTAACATGGAAGGCAACACACAATACAGTCTAGTGCAGTGAATGGAGTTATTATGAGACTGTAAGAACTTTTGTCTTCTTTGCAATCCTCACACTAGCTACTGGCCACTATGGATTTGCAATAAAAGGAGATGACCCAGCAATCTGCACAGCCCACATAGTGCACCACATTGTCTCACTGGGACTCACGAATTATGGACGCAGCAGAGCTAAAGTGGAGTGTAAATACCTTAATGTCTTCCTTGCTTATGTCATTCCTGAGCATTAGCTCTCCATCTGTAGAATATTGTCTGAGCTGCTACAGACATGTCTATTCAAATGTGTCTTCGTATTCAGCTGACTGTGCCTTTTTGACATGTCCCGTCAAATAGCCAATAATGATGTATTTCTTTTTGGCATTCCTAAAACTGCTTCCCATGTCTCTCAATTACTTGCCCCCAGCAAAATGGCTGCAGTTATTAGCTTGTGCTTCACTGTGTCATTTGTGTTATTCTATTTCGATGTGAAGTATGACTTCCTGCCACTTATTTGCTGATGGCAACTAGCTGCCTTTCCTTCCCTCCTGAGGTTTTGTTTCCCCTCCAATACATACTAGATTTTTTTGCTGGCCAGAAGAAAAATAATTATTCTTCACTGTCAGTAAATTCCTCAGTTTTTGTTCTGTTTAGGTTCTGTTCACATCCAGCATACAGGTATTATACTTACTTAGTAACAAATAAACTTCTGGAGTGTAATTAAGAGGTATTTTCAAAGCACCAAATCCAAACAGTACAATATGCTGTCTGACATGGTTAAAAAAAGACAGCCGTAGAAAAAATTACTTGGAACTTATGATTATAATTTTTTGGTTGTTGCTGTTGATCACCTTGGATTGTAGTCTTTGACTCCAAAATACAGCTCATGTTAACATATGCACAGTAATGCTACAAACTGCCTTGGTGGAGGTATTTAGTTTGGTTTCGTGAAAAAGAATGAGTGTTTAATTTAATCTGCTTAGAATAAGCCAAAAATAAAGCCCACTGAAAATCATTCCTGTCTGTGTTATTTCCATTTGTCAGAAGAAAATATCAATCTTGTAGATTTTTAAAATTCAATCTCCATTAAACACTCATTTCAGAAAAAGTCTTCTGTCCATTTCTGGGCATCACATGCAGCTATCCTGGAGTTTCTGATTTAAATGGTGGGAGATTGTAAACGCCTAACAATGAACTGAAAACAAATAAAATCCAAACAATGAAAAAAAAAACAAAAAACCCAAGAAACAAACAGAACAAACAGCTGAAGTTAGGATGAAAGGCAGACAAAGCATGGAGGCAACAAAAGCATGTCTATCGCACATAATCCCATGTTCTGACCTACTTCATTATTCCCTTTACTGTTTTCTGTACATTGCATTTCCAGACTGTGCAACTGGATGATTGTTTGTTGACTGTAGCTATTACAAGTGGTACTTCAGCACTCCAGTATTTTCTGATTTGTTTAAATGACAAAGTGTGCCCAGGCCTCTCAGTGTTCAGCTTTGACTCCCTGCTGTGCACTCATCCTTCCCCTCCATACTCTACTTGGCAAAGTGGCAGCTCTGATCCTTCAAATGAGTCTGACAGGATGAATCTGGATGCGGTGAACCAAGTCTGTAGGTGAACAGCCAGAGCAGATATAAAACCAGCACAAAGATCATGCTAAACATGTAGGTTTGCATTAAACAGTGCCAGGGATTATTACTGGGAAAATGATAAATTCTGTGTTGCAGGACACTGTTCACATGATCAGGCTGGTGCCTGGCCCTATGAGGCAGGGTTCTCCCAGGCCCCTTGCAAGGACATTAACAGGGATGAACTCCTTGAGGATAACTCCTAGCAGGCAGTGTGTGCCCCACCATGCTGTTTTATAGCCTGTTTACACAGGCAGGGTAGATCATGCCTCTTGGTCTCTTTACCAGTGAACAAACCATAATACTTTTAATACCCTAATCTAGATGTATCTTTACAGACCTAGCATCCCCTAAGGTACAACAGAGGTATCTACCCTAGATTCACTTCTATCTAATATATCACTGTATTAAGATCTGGACACATGAAAAAACACATTTGTGATCCATTTCTGACCAAAAGAGCCTTTTAGTTCAGTGGAACAGCAGCCAGCAGTTTCATTTTGTGCCATATGCTCTTATATTTGTATATACTGGATTAGATGTGTAAAGTATTAACTCCACATGATGTTGTCAAGGAAGAATTGCTCAGCATTCATTTGATATTATGCATGACATCAGATTTAAAAGGCTTAGGATGAGAAGTGTGAGAGAAAGTGGTATAAACAGATTAATAGAGAATGGTTTAGACCAATTTGTATGGTGCATCATCTAAATGGATGTTTGTTTAGTTATTATTTATACTGTTGTTTATTTGCTACAATATTCTTCTCACATTTTTGCTTTGGTAGCAAAAAAAATCAGCCTCTGTCTGGATTATATTTCAGAGTAGATAGTAGTAAAAATGATCAGAGTACATTTCTTTATTACTATGACTACTTTTAGAGGGACTGCACAGCTTGACATGATTTGGGAAGAAGACTTTCACAAGAAAGCTTGTAGAAGAATGAGAGACCTGTCACTTAGGGAGAGTGGCTATTAACCTGAAAACAGAGGCAGGAGGAAAGCACCATTGGACTGTCTGTCACAGCTTTTTAATGCCCACTTTTTCTCACAGTAGCACAAATTCATTCCACTTAAAATTTGCTCCTAAAATCAGCGTTACATTCTTCAGCCTAACATGAAAGCAACACAGAAATAGTTGCAAGCTTTACAAAACAACACAAATTACTTTTCATAACGTTAATCAACTGTCCTACATTTTACTGGGGAAAAGTAATCAGCATAGACAATAATCATTAAAAAAAAGAAAACAAAACTCTCTCCATCAGGTTCAATATTGTTAAAAAAGCAAAGAAATGAAAAAAGAAAACCAAATAGAGTGTTCAACTGTTCATAACCAAGACAGCTGGGTAAAACAAGCAATTTGAATACATTCTGGAGGCAGCAAATGTACCTCTAAATTGCCTGCGTCTGAGGGTTCACATGTATGTGTAATTCACATAGAAATCAATGTAAAGCTCTAGCTATATTTTCTGTTGCTCAGCAGCTAAGAGAACCTCAGCATGAGTCCCACAGAAGACAAAGAGAGGTGATACTTTTAACTTGGCATCCATAATTTAACACAAACTGTAAAAAAAATTTGATGTATTTTAAAAAGTTTTATATTTGTTCCAACAACATCTGAAAAAAAAAAAAAAAAAAAAAAAAAAAAAAAAAAAAAAAAAAAAAGTTGTAGATTTCAGTTCAAATTCAGTCCTGCAAAGTGCTAAGAAAGAAATCCTGGTGTCACCTCAGCTTGAAAAACCATAATCTAAAGGAAACCTCACATGCACCATACTTAACTTACTTATTCTAGGATAAGGATATATACCTCTTCAGAAGTAAATGCAGCAAAAATTGTCTTCATTTTTAGCACAAGGAACAAGCACACACTGTGGAAAAAAAATTCACCCTCCTTATCTGTATGTGGGGGATTTGCAGACCTTCAAGCATTTCTGTTATGGTGGCAAAGGATTGGTTTTGGTAAGTGATTTTGAACAAGCTCCTCTCAATGAAGCCAGCTGAAGCTAATTGCAAACCATAGTAAATTAAGAGAATCAGATGGTAAAGTGGGGAGAAATTAATAAACTTTAAAGCTACAATGGAAAGTTTGCCCATTTCATTAAGTTGCTATCTATAATGCTGCAAGGCATAGAAAAATCTGGTTTTCTCTTGGTGAATTATTTTAGCTGTCCTAGGCAAAGCCCCTCCTTAATTAAACAGGTGATATACATGTAACCTTTGATATCAGGGCATCTGCCCGCAAGGATTACTCCTGTTTCTAGAAGATACACTGCTAATTAAACAGAACTTCAAGGCTGGGCATTAAATAAAGCAAGAAGTAGAAGCTCCCTGGATAGTTCTGTTGCAAACAGCTTTCAAAGCAGCCAGAGAATGTACCATTTTGGTACAGAGTACCAATGACAAGAGGGACAGGAAATGAGCTTCCCAGTTTTAACAGCAAAAGGATTTATACTGTCCACCACTAGCACTTACTGCCCCTGCAGCTTTGATGAGACTTGGAGGTGGTTACGTGAGACAGTCTCACTGTGAGGTGAGGGAACTGCTGGGGAGCTGGAGCTGCTGTGGGGTGAGAGCACAACTGGCAAGAAACACCTCCAGCCCTTTCCAAGAGCTCTTTGGCAGAGTGGGAGGATGTTTTTCAGAGGGTTCATCAGCATCATAACCCAGAGGTTTGGACTTCAACAAACATAAGCGTCTTAGTCTGAGTGGACTCAGCTGTCATGAAAAATGTGCAAGAAAATCCCACATATGTAAGGTGGTGAAACAGTGGGTTTTTCTGTGCCTGGTTGATCTTAAATAAATGAATAATGTTTGTGTTGCATGGTTTGGCTGATGTTGCTAATGGCTGTCAGCAGGTTGTTACATTGCAAAAACAGTCCTTGTGGCTCTAAAGCAGGGTCCAAGTGACAGAGGTAACAGTAAGCAGTTATTGCAGAAACCTAGTTATGCTTGGCTCAGGGCTGCTCACTGCTTCAGCCCCTAGCACTGCATGGATTGGAAAAGCATGGCTATGCCCTAAACTCACTTTAGCCCACATTTCCTTCAATCTCACACACACATGCCAAGGAATCTAGTTAGTGCTTCTCCAAATATGTAGGAATGCATTTCCCACACCCAAGCACAGGTTTCTATAAAAGGGACAAAGTTTCAGCTTACCTTAAGCATATAAGGAAACCAAACGAGAAAGTTTTGTGCTATTTTCATCAGAATTGGCTCAGTGCCAGCACAGGAGCAGCAACTGGGCTTTGAAAGTGTACCTCAAAGCCTGTTGCCAATTTCATTGGGCAAAGGTGCCAAAAAGCCCACCTAGACCATCTAGTACTAAAGGGACTGCAAGAAAGAACTCATTGGCTGTTTTGGACTGCCTTACCAGTGTCAGAGGGCTCTCTACACTGTGTTTGACTTACATTTCTTTGTTTGTTTATGTTTATTATTTTCCTCTTTTATTAAAACCTTTTATTTTACAAAGCATGTCCAGAGTTTTCTCGCTATTATTCGAAGCTGTTCTGCGAAGGGCTGGACACCCTCAGAGACTTGCTAAATCTTCATGTGTCTCATTCTACTCTGGACACGTGCCAAGATTTTATCCCTAATACTGAAATTGTGTTGGGATCTGATTAACCTGCTCCTGGTGGATTCAAAACAGGCCCAGCATCTGTGACTTGCACAGTCAAGAAGAAGGCAGGAGGTATCTTTCATGTTTGAGAGAGACTGCGTGTTTATCTGAAGAAGCTGGTATTTCTGAGCTTAAAAATAAAATATGATGCCATGAAAAACGTAGTTGTTAGATTTTCTGTCACTCCATGAATGCAGGAAACACTGTCAGCTCATTTACACCTTTGTAGCAAGTAATGAAAGCCTTTTGTGAATGAAAAAGAAAGAAAAACCTAGAAGAGCTAAGCCAAGAGGACAGTCATTACTCCTCTTGTCAGTTGCTGTATCTCAGTAAACTTTATAAGTAATTCGTGATAGTCCTTTTTGGTTTTCTTACTCCACAGCATAGTGGGACTGTCCATTGAGACTGTGATTCCTTGTTGGGCTTTACAAAGAGTCAATGGTTGACCAAAAAGAGACAAAAGAGGTCTGTGAATCTGTTGAACTGAGGGGCTATTACATTTTTAGCTAAAATTGAGAGAAGGAAAACGTCATCTTGAACAAAAGGAGCATACTCAACCCATATGTCAAAGCTTAATAAATCCTGTCTTTAATTTTGGGATTGTGAATGGATCAATTAAATGGATGTTACATTCCTGAATGAACCCTTGTAGTTTTTATCCATTTGTAGCATAAAAGCATTTTCCTGAGTGGTAACCAGGGGCTCAGAAACAAAGGACTCTTGAGCCCACTTTCATTTCCTTTCCCCAAAGAGCTCAAGTCTGAAATAGTCTTCCGATTAAACCAGAAATTAAGACTCAACATTTAAGCAAAGTAATGAACGAAGCCTCTCCACAACAGTGGCGCTTCTTGCTAAATGATAAAATATGTAGACAAAAGCCTTTCATTTGGAGTATTCCATGAGCATATTTCTGAGAGATAAGAGCACTTCAGAAGCAGAGAAATTTTTTCTTTCCTTCCTTTCACAAGAAATAATTATTCTACAGAACGTAGAAACTGGCAAGCAACACAATTCACCTTCCCACTCTGGGGAAGGCGATGGGCTCTCCTCAGAGCCAGGAAAGCAGGTGAAGCCAAAAGCTGACATGGTGCCTGCAGCTCTGACTTACCTGTGCAGAGTTACACCGTAAACTGAGCACTCACACAGCACAGGTGAGCAGCCCAGGACAGTGTGACTTCACCTCTGCATGGCCAAGACCAAGAGTGGGCTTCACCCGGCGCAACACTGCCCAGAGGTGAAATATGTTTAATGGAAACAGCCGGGAAGAAGAAAGGAAAAGCAGAGGGCATCATGACAAGGGTCTTCTGAGACACCTGGCGCCATGAGCCGTGAGCTGGGTGTGCTCTGCCCCAGCTGCTGCCCCTCACTCAGCGGGTGTGCACCGCAGGTCAGGGAGCCACACTTTTCTGATATTAACCAGGGATGCGGCAGTCCCCAAAGAAATACGTCATTAAAGACAGCAACCGTGCTCCTGGCGCCACTGCAGTTTCTTCCTGCTCTCCACAACTGATAACACCTATCAAAGGCAGAGATTTCAATTCCTGCTAGTTTTTGACCCTCCAGATTCCACTCTCCTCCCAGAGATTCACAAAATACCAGCTACCTCCTCCTCATCTCAGAGCTAAAGTTAGTTCAGCAGTGAATGCAGCTCACTGCAGTGACAAACAGGAAAAGTTAGCTTTAATTTTGCTGTGTGACTACCTGATTGCCTGTGTGATGTCATTAACAACCCCTGGGATCTGTAGCTCCAAAAAATCACCAAGAGAATAAAAATTTTCTGCACTTCCCATAAGAGACAGGCTGATCAGGACATGATGGAAGAAAAATTATTCACAACTTGCATTTACACAGGGCTCTTCCTTAGTGTCCAGACACCAGAAAAGGTGGGTTCATTTTTATCCCTCCTTTTTCAGATGTGGGAAGACTACAACATTGAGAGAGCAAATAACTGCACTGAGGTCAGACACCTGTGGAGCAGGATACAGCAGCTGGGGCTCATTTACACCATCCTCTGCCACCAACACACAGTGACTCAGCAGTGAGGCCAGTTCCAGAAATCAGTTCCAAATCTGGTGCTTTAAAGTCACAGAAACTGATGACAGATGCCTGTGTATCTCATGAATAAGCTTGTTTATTCATGCTCCCTTCATGACCATGTCCCTCACCTGCAGGATGTGGTGCAGAGAGATTGTCAGGTTTCTCACATTCACCTGGCACTCAGTTATTTGACTCCTGCACCATGCAGAGTTCCATTTACAAAAGGAGGTTTTTAAGGCATCTCCAAATCAAAATCACATTAATCAAATCTGTGGGTGAAGTAGCCAACAAGTACAGTCATAATGCAACAGGGACAATAAGATTTTATCTTGGTTCTAGAGAACCAAATAAGCATTCACACAGTCTCTCTGCCTGACTCCAGCTTGCCTATTGTCTTTGAACCTGCTCAACACCACCAAACATACACAGAAGAGAAGACAACTGAGATATAAGGCCTTCACAATTGCTGCAAAAATTGATAGTCATGTAAAAGAGACATGTCAAAATTACTTCCATTGCAGGAAAATCCACCTTTTATGGGCCACAGAAGACCCCACATAGAAATGGTCCAGTTGCAAAATATCTAATCTAAAGGATTTACTGATTTATCTGACAGCATAATTGCTGTTAAAAAAAGGGAAAAGAGAAAGTTCCTGACAGTGTAATAAAAGTTTTAAAGGAAGGAAAATTAGGGGTGCCTAGATTTCCAGACACAGCATCCCTCTAAGAAATAAATCCCAAATTAGTCAGTGCCATAAATAATCCCGTAAGAGCCCATGCTTCTGAGATTGTGGGCGCAATTATTTTTGTCATGAGATTTAGAAGAGATTAAGCAGAGAGGGGCAGAGCATGCTGATTAAGGAAAAAGTGGTTTGCTCAGCAGATGTCTTGTCAAAACCACATCCTTTAATCTGAAGTACAAACACACTAAGACCAGCATTGCAATGATCTGTTTTAGCTATTAGAGCATAGAGTATTCTGGGGCATAGCAGCAGGGAATATGGAAGAAGTACGGTCATTAGGGTGCAGAGGAACTATACGGTAAATGTCTTTCTGTGAAAGGATAAATGTGTTTGTCTAGGCAGTTTCACATCAGGAGGAACTTGGGCACAGCCCTCCCTTGCTTTTAACACTCAAGCAGTGTTGTGGTGTCCTGAAGATGTGCCAGGGATGGACTCATCTCTTTTCTAGACTGCTTTCAGGAAAAGGATGCTCTGTGCAGAGCCCCTGGGCCAAGCAGCAGGCTGAGAAGAGGACCAGTGGTGCCACCCCAACAGAAGAGAAACCACACCAGCTCCTGGAAAGCTGGAGACAGAACAAACTCATCTCTCTGCAGAGAGCATTGACAAATGCAGAAGATTAATTTGGACATTGAGCTCAACTCCATGGCTGAGACTTGGCAGTCTGAAGAAATCTGTAGCCTGAGAGACTGAAGATGAAGCTAAGGAAGTGGAAATCTTAAGTTCTGTCAATGTGGTCACTCATGTGACATGTAAACTTGTCTACATGACAAAATCTCCTTTCATTTTTATCAACTATAATAAAGTGTCTTGAAGTGTTTGTTCACACAAAATTAACAATAGCTTTTTTTTTTTTTTTTTTTTCCTTTTGTCCAAGTGTGGAATAGATTCAACCTGCTTTTCCACAATTCAGAGGAGACTTTGTGCAAACAGGAGCTGTACAGTGTAGAGTCAGGGACCAGAGGCTATAGACAGACAGTCTTTGGCAATGTTAATTTACAGTTCAATCATAACCACAAGAAAAAAAATATTTTTCTGCAAGACACCTGGAGCAAAAAGCCCATTTAATTCTAGTGCTTGGTTCAAGCTGGCTGCAGTCAGTAGATTGCATCAAGCTAGCCCAAGGAGGGATGGAACTTACATTTCTCTGCAAATTCTTAGTCTAATAAATACCTTTGTTTCTTCCTCCTAATTGAATTAAATTCTGTGTAAGATTTGTCAGAATTTGCTTGAAGGCTTGAATTTATGAGAGGATGTGGCGGTGCGAGAACTGTTTTATTAGGTTTTTATAAGAAGTTTTGTGTTATAGTTCATTTCACTGTATCCCCAGTTCTGTAACCCTTTTGAGTTTTCTGTATAATAAAGTGTTTTGTGTCAGTCCTCCCACCCCTCACCTGACTTGGACCATCCTCTGTGCCCCCCCCTCGCTCTGGGGCAGCCTGCCTATCACTTTGGGACCCCTCCCCAAGTTGAGCAATCATACAGAGAGGGCTTCAGGTGATAGGTCCCCTGGGGGGGAATTCCTTTGCCCTTGGTGTCGATGGTCAGGGGCTTGGGGGTGGGCACACCTTGTTACCCCCTGAATCCCCTGATTTGTTGTCTTGTTGTAACCCCCCCTGAACCCTTCGCCCAGTTATAAGGTGGTGGAGGGAGATTCAAACTCTCTTGCTCTCTGGGCTCTCTGGCCTGAGGCTTGGACCAGCTGTGGGACTCCCACAGCTCGGCCGGAATAAACATCTTTTAACCTGCTAAGCTGAGAGCCAGCCTTTTCTACTGCCGCTGCTGTCACGACACTACTTAGTCCAGCTGCTGCTGAGAAGCCGAGCCAGCAGGTAAAGATAACCTGTGTGCCTGTCCGAACTGGGAACATCCTGTAGCTGTGCAGAACTGAGCCAGCCAGAGGCCGGCGTCTGCCCGGTGCGGAGACAGAAACAGCTACAAGAGGACACTAACTCATCCAAGCACATATTGTTTAACAATATAAAACAATATGGGAACCGTATCTGCAATATGAAACCCCCACAGCTCTTTCACTTGTCCTTTCTGAAAATGTAGATACATGGCAAAGATGATCTTCTGTACAGTATTTTATCCATCGTATATAATATTATATAAACAGAGTTCACCTGAGACTTTAAAAAATAACAATGGTTGCCTTTAAATCTGTTCAGTTTTCTGAATATTTGTTTGGTGGAAATCTTAATAGGATTTGATTAAATATTAGCATTGTATTACCCATTCATATGGTTTTTTTCCAGCTAAATGTAAAATGACCCAGGAGTGCAAGAATATGAGTGTGCATATCTGAGGGAGTAAATGTGCCATTGCCTTGAATGCAGGCCCAAAATTAAGATTAAATAAACACACAGCTTCTGTCTATGGACATGAAATCCCCACACTGACAGGGTCTGACGAGCAGGGCTTGTCACACTGGGTAGAGAGGTTTCCTGAGGAAAGGCTCAAGGGGCTTTGCTGCGGGATGCACACAAGATGTGTGAGAGAGCACATCTCTCTGCCACCCCACGTCCATGGAGCACCTGCAGGCACATGCAGAGCACCTGCTGGGAAAAGACAGAAGAGTGTGGAGAGCCACAGGGACTCAGGCAGAAGGCATGAAGTGGTGTAAGATGTATCAGAGCACTCTCCTCATGGGTACCGTGTCTGCCCCTGAAACTGAAAGGACACTGCCACGCTGGCACTGCCACCCTGTCCTTCTGTCCCTGCATTTCCAACGGGGGATGTGACTGACGAGTTCACCAGAGGAGCAGCTTGAAGGTACATTGAACAACCACAAAGCTAAGGGCATTTTCCAGTTGTCCAACAGGACTGTCACATCCAGTGCACGAGCAAATGGAATGGGTCAGAGTGTCCAGACAGTACTTCACATTACATTACAACCTCTGGATATTATTTGGATCCAGCAGCCTCTCCTGTTTAACTCCTCCCCAGTTCCAGCTCTGTGCTGATTCTGAGCAGGAGGCAAATGTTATCACAGCTCTAGAGGTGCCAGCCTTTCCAGATCACATTAAAATCCTTGGCAGAGTGATGATTGCCCAAGCCAAAAATTTAAATAAGCTCATTATCTAATCTACAACATTCTTTGTTGCTTTAAAAGAAAAAAGCAGCTTCTTGTCTTATTTAAATGATATTAAAAGTTTCAGTAACATTTTTAACATGTTTGACCAAAGATCTCAACAAAATTTCATAAACTTCACAAAACTCTTAATAGAAAACTTAATAGAACTCTTAATAGGAGTTTTTAAAAATCAGACACCTACTAGAAGTTATATTTAAATATGTAACCAAGCACATGAAAAAAATTTAGAAAAAAATAATTTCCTTGATTCAGCTAAACTGTGCTTCAAAATCCCAGTTCAGTGAGTCTTCTGCTGACTGTATTGGGGCTTACACCTAGTCCATAGCTAGTTTCTAGTAGGGCAATGAACATTTTATTCTGCATTGATTGTTTACCTTGGTATTTGCAGAATGTGACAGAAAAGGATTTTTCCGACTGAATGCTTTAGGTTTGCCAGAGGTGTAGAAATAAGTTTTGTTAACAATTTTTTTAATGAATATTATTGACTTCATGCTGTTCATGTCCCTTGCTGCAGATTCCACTACAATCTGATGTATAAGTCCTGTATTCTGGGCACGTGCACAGGCGTATGTATTCATGAGAATAAACAGAAACAGTCTATATGGAAAACAATGTGTTAAACAATCTCCAGCCAGCTAAAAGGTGCAATTATTTTTGCTGAATATAGCAAAAAATTTAATGTAAGAAAATTAATCTTGAGAAGGCTTTGTTGGAAAACACCCCAGCACGGAGGGCAAATGGGAGGCTAGAAACTCATAAGGAGGAATGGGTTTGTGTTCTAATTTCCTTCCTTCAAGTCTGTGAATGTGTTTTGTGGATATCGAGTATTTCATTCTCAGAATATAGAGGTTTTTAATGCTTTTTCCTCCCTCCTTCACAGTCCCACTCCAGCTGCTGGCCTGGGCAGCCACTGGAGATCGACTATCAGCTGATTCACCTTCGTGAGCTAGGCACAAAAATTGTACCTAGATAGGACAGTGTAAGGACTGTGAGGTTGTAAGACTTATTTTATACAAGAACAGATGGAAAGTTTTGTCCTGTATATCCCAGGAAAACACACTTGGGTTACTTGTATAAACATTAACTTCACTATTCACTTTCAATGCATCTCAAATGACAGTTAAACGAGAAACTGTATTTCCAGCATCATCCACCTGACATGTCCAGGCTTAAGGCTTCCAGGCACCATTGTGTTTTTGCTCAATATGCTTTGAGATACAGCCTACAAGCCAGACACTTCCATCACACACGTTATGAATGGATGCTGCACCATTTGAAGGCAGAAATTAGGTCAGAAGAAAGCAGGAAAGGCTGTTGAATAAACTGTCAGGAGATCATTTGGATAACAACACACTGAGGAGAGGTGATGTATACCAATATACAGAATCTGCCTTTAGCATGAAATACTGTCATATGAAACCTTCAGTCTGTATGTCACTTCAGTTTGAGCCATTAGCCATTTTTCCCCAGTCACCCTGTTCTGGAGGGAGCATCTCTCTAGAGACAACACTGGATGATACACTCATTATTTATCATCATGACACCCCTCCTGGGAATGTTAACAAATGGGTCCTGAAAATCTGTCAAGACCGTCAGTATATTACTAAGATGGCAGAGATAGCCATTATACAATAATTCTTCCTCAAAAATGTAGTTTAAACAACGTGATGTTAAAGCCTAATAGCTTATTCATCAGCAAAAACCCAGAATAATCCTTAGACTCAATGACCCCATCAATGTTTAGATCTTCTATTATAGGACTTCAGAGCTTATTAACTAAAATGTTCATTCATATATATGTGTGTAGACACACATATACACACCTCTTCATGTGCTGGAGCTGAAAATTACAGCGCACTCTTGTGCACAGAAGAGAAACAAACCTGATGGGTGAAGGCTCTCAGAACCACAGCAGTGGTACTGGCACTGCTAATGTCTAGTTCATAGTTTTTAATTGTTTTCTAGCAGACCAAATAAAACATTCAACAATCACTGGTCTCATATTGAAGCCTTTACTGAATTAAAAGGTCTCTATTCCTGACTTAATCAATTTTAGGTCTTCAAAATCCTGGGTTTAGCTATATCTACAAGATTCCATAGAATCTCCAGTGTTTTTGTGTAACCCAGATCCTGCACTCACAAACCACAACAAGGACTAAACCTGCCTGCAGGACCCTGTTCCTACAGCAGAGTAAAATACATTTCCTGATAACATCCTTATAGTTTGAGTTTCCAAAATGTATTTGAATCAGCATTTTCCAGGCTTCCTGGAAAACTTCTGATTTTAATTCTGATTCATAATAAAATACAATTTTTTTCCATGGATACCAGATTTCAGTCAGCACTGGTAGTTTAACGCTAAGGCTTAGGTATTTGAGTAGTAATTTGCAAGCATCTACAGATTATACAGTCTATAAAAAGAAAGATCAAGATATTAAAATTACAAAAGCCAAATGTGTCTCTTGAAAATTGTTTCAGACTTTGAATGTTGTACTACATTAATAAAACAGCTCTTCCTTTCTGATTGTTATATATTACTTTTTAATAGAATTAAGTGTGTAAGGTTAAATCATATTTTAACCCCACCAGGAAAGAGCAGTGTATCTTTCTATCCAGCTACTTGGAATTCTACTAGCATTATCTTAATTACACTTTACTTCTCGCTGCATTTGAATGACTGCTTTCCTTATAGATGGCACATTTAATATTTCTTTGGAAGGATGTTTAATTTTAAAATTACTTAAAATTATTTGGTTTATATTTTTTATTTAAGTTTGTTTATTTGACTAAGTTTGTTTATTTGACTAAGTTTGTTTATTTGATTAAGTTGACAAAGGAAGACACCAGTGTATTTGCAACAGAAAAAGACAAAAACCCTACTACATTATACTTATTTCTATTAAAAAAGAAAAGAAAAAGAAAATGGAAATATTTTTTCAATCTGAGAAAACAATAGCTAAGCAATGCTGTAAAGTTGACTTTTGTATCTACTTTAGCATTCCTCCCTCTGATACCTACATACAGATAATTTTGTTATGAAGGAGCTCATTTTCCTTTTGAGGATTTTTTTTATTATTATTATTTTATTTAGCTCATTGACAGTGATTCTTGAACAATTTAATTTCTCCACGTTCTGCAGTTTCCTGTCACTATCTGCCAAATGGAGAAGTACAGAATCTAAATCTATTAAATAAGAAGTAATATTCCTGCCCAAGAACAAAGCACAAAAGCCAGAAGTCCATTGAGATGCATATTCATTCATCTTTGAAATGAATGGTTTCATTTCAGAAGGTACAACACCAATGCAAATCTCATTAGCTGTCCAGGGGAAACTTAAAAACCCATCCACTTTATCAATGTATCAAATATAGATTCAGCATTTCCGTGTAAAATACTAGCAAAAGTAAGACATTTATCCTTGCCTGGTAATTTCTGTTGGGATACACACACACACACACACACACACATATATTGGGGATTTTTGTGAGTGCGTATATATTACACATATTACCTAAAATATATATTCTATAAAGCATGTGAACATTATTTATATGTTATATATTGCACATTGTAAGGTATATTTATTATATATATAATTTAATTTTTCCAACTTTTTGTTTTCTAATGGGATTCACCAACACACTTACTACACGATGTATTACATCAACTCCAAAGAAGTTTGCCATTTAAGAGGATTTTGTTTATAAAAACTTAACATTTCCATAACTTTGCACATACTTGTATGTCCAGTTCTTTCTAATTATGGCTATGCTTTGCTAGTTGCACAAGTATTCAATATTTGTCATATTTTATGCTTTTTTTCAGAGGGACACGATGTTATTTGGTGCAAGTGCTCACTAATCTCGAGCTAAAGTTGCAACACTACATGACTAGTGGTGATGAGCAGAAATAAAGATTTTCTGTGACGTCATCAATTGTGAAATCAACTCTAAATCAACTACCCTGATGACACCACTATTTAGCATTTGTGGAATAAGAATGTTGTTCAGAACTAAAGGATAATCACAGAGAAAACACAAAGCATAGTTTAACGTCCAAATTACAGACCTGAAACCATCCTTTTATGAACAGTCTCGTGCTAATTATAACATTACCATGAATTTTCAGCATAGAATTGACAAACATGAAGGGAAAGCCGCAAATGCGATGGATCAGGAGCCCTCATGGGAAAGCGCACTCGTGGCACAGGCACAGGGGCATGCAGGCTGGATCACCTCCTCTCTGACATACACCTCTGCGACAAAGCAGCTGCTCTCCTTGGCACTCGAGGTTTGGGTCAGATTCTGTGCAGCCCCAGCTCAGGTCTCCTGCCAGCTCTGCGCATCCCCCGCTATCCATCAGCCACCGGAATGGGGCGGCCACTCCTGCTGCAAAGCAGAGAAGCCGCTTGCAGGATGCTCTCAAACCCCAGGAACCTGCAACTCCTTTGTAAATCTCCACAGTAATTAGTTCAAATGGGCAGTCTTGGGTAATGAAACCAACAGAAAAACCCTGCAGTGCTGCACCACAGCAATGCCCCAGAGGTCGTGGCCACAGTGTCTGACCACACCTGCTGGAGGGTCACGACAGAGGCTGCCAACCCAGATCCAAACTTTCCTGAAGCTATAACTGCAAAGAATGGAGTTTGGATTGCTGGATATAGTTAGTCATACATACATGGACTGTTGGTGTTGAACAGAATTATCCAGAAAGCAGTAATGCACGAGATTCCACCCACTTAGGTTTCGGTTTCAGTATCACATCATCAGTAGCACAGAAAGGCTCTCCAGAAGACTTTCCCAAAATAAAACAGAAATGCCAGGAACATATTTAGTGAAGCCAACCTTAAGTGCATTACTTTGTCAGATGAAAACGCCTCTGATTACCCTGTGAGGTAATACTGCAGATATTTATTATTCAAATAGTTCAGGAGACTAAGAAAAGAAATAAAATTAAACAAAATGTTATTCTCATCAACCTAAATCCCAGACCAGTTTGCCTGTTGCACGGTCACTGCAGCAGCTAAGATATTCTGCAGTGCCTTAGAGATGTAAAAACTATGGAGGAACATCAGACACACTAAAAAACCTGACCACTGCATTTGTTGTTACACTAAATTTTTAGTGAATTTTCCCTCCCTCAACTACGAAGAGGTAACTCATTCACCCCAGGCTATTTTTTTGAGCAGATATCCATTTTTTTACAAAATTAAGTGCCTACAGAAAATAGATGCCACTCCAGATACACTGGTACATGTAATTCTCAAATATGGTCTTGTTCATACAATGGAAAAATAGTTTTCATATTCTGATTTGCATTAATAATGATGATTAACATATAGGTCTTGAAAATACTGCATCCTAATCAGTCTCTCTGTAATGAAAAAGTAAGGATAGCCACATTTTCACAATAAGGCAGTTTGCTTTTTAAAAGTCACAGTTCAAGAGTCTGGGAATGAATTCAGGAATTTCTTAGTTTTGAGGTCTGGGTCCAAGGCATTAAGCAATATGATATGACCGACTTTAAATAAATTACTATGTACAAAATTCAAGTCTACTGTGTGAGCATGCTAAAAATGAACAGGTGTCTTAGGTTACAATGTAAGATGTACCCAAAGTATGTATTCTATCACCATCTACATGAGCTGTTGAAACTAAGTTGTGCAGTGTTTCCCTTGTCCCCTTCCTCCAAACTATCTTCTGTTAATGGCCCATCAATACCGTCCTGCATGACTCATAGATAACTCTCCCCAGGAGCTATCTCTGTTTAATAGGCAATCAAGGACCCATTGCAAAACTGATAAAATGATATCAGTCCATTGTGAGATGCTCCGCCCAGGGGGAGGAGCCAAGCATTCCCACCTGGATATAATCGGGGCCTTGGGACAGCACAGGCAGCCTTACCCACTGGACTCCCAGAGGACAAGAGCTACCAGACCTTTCTGCAAGAACACTGCTTCAACAAGACCGCTTCATTTGGACTGCTACCACCACGGTGTCAGGTTGCATTCTGACTCTGTCAGTGATCTTTTGTACTATTGCATGTGTTTTATTTTATTTTACTTTTTTTTTTCTCTCCTATTAAATTGTTTTTTCTGACTTAGAGTCTCCCGCTGTTTTTGCCTTCAAGCCAGCACAACAGGGATGCATGTCTGAGAAATAAGATTTTCCCAGGCATATGTTAGAGACTGAATTTGGGACAGGTTCCTCAATGTACTGTTAACAACTCACTATCTAAGTCTCATGTCTGAGTAGATGCAATTGTATTTCCTTCCCTAGGTAGCAGCAAAAAGTACATTTTGATGTTAAATATTGATTTTATGCACTTCAAATAACTGATGAGGACATCTCATGAAGAACATGACCAGACATTTACACCAAGAAAGCATATTTGCAAAATGAAAAAGAGATTATTTACATATTAGGACTCTCTAACACAATTTTAGCCATCTCTCTGACACTGTTGAGGGAAACATGCAGAGTAGTAAGGTCATGGAGCTGTCTCAGTAACAGCATATGTGCCCCTGGGACAGAGTCTGTAGCTATAGTTCCTAACCAGGATCATCTCTTAATGGTGTTTTCCTAGTCCAGAGGATGAACAGAGTATCTCACAGAGCACCTCTGTGTCTAACACACATTTCTCCAATTCTACCTACATTCATGTTGGTATAATGGTATCAATTGCTGTGCCAGTGCCATCCTCTCCCATAGATTTATAGTGACCTTGCAGAGGTCTGGATTTAGGAGAAATTCAAACAGACGGAAATCAGAGGCAGCCAAGGGTCACAGTGTCAGTAGGATATAAAGTAATGCTGATTTACAGGGAATTAAAACATTACCCTTTTATAGTAATCTTGAAATTCATAACTATATAACTAAAACGCATTTCTTTGTAGTAGAAAAGCTTCTCCAAAACCTTTTCTTCTGCCTGAGGTCTTAAATTCGTTGCTTCATTCTTCATGTGCTGGGCCCCTCTCTGTCATTCCAGAGCTGTGGACTGACCTCCCTGCAGTCCTGCATCGAGGGGCGCTGGGAGAAGCAGCTGATGCCCTTGCAAGGCCAGTCTGCCGCTTTTGAGAAATCCAGTTGCACAGACACAAGCAGGGGTTGCTCGAGATCTTTCACTGAATTAAATGTCTCATATTCAGACCTGTTACATTTTAAAATCTGAAATAGGCCTCTGAGTATTTCACACATTTAGAATTAAAATCATATGCTGCATTTATTACACTGAAAGTCCATTTCATTGAACGGTTCAACCAGGACAGCCCTGCTCTTTTCTGGGGGGTTGCTTTTGCTTCCAGCAGCACTTAAATACTGGAGTGGGGTGGGCAGTGAAGGGCTGGGAAGCACAAACACACTTTTAACCCACTTTTCTTCTTCAGAGAGCGCTTTTCAGCTTCTCAAGCATAACCTGAACTACACTGATCTCACTAAGGAGGCTGCTGCCACCAGCATGTGCTGCAGCCTAGAGCCATCATTGATGGAGGGAAGGCAGCAGCATTCTATCACCTTGGCATATTAGTTCTCCATATTAAAAAAAACCCCTACAACCCATCCCTTCTCCCCAACACTAAAAACTAGGATGCCTCAGACTGCGCTACAAATCATATATATAGTTATATATACAAATAAATTGTCAATAATAATGGTGGGGGTTGTTTTATTTGTTAGGGTTCTTTAGGGGGTGTCTCAGGGGCTTCTTTCTGTTTTTTAAATCAAGGACCCTGCACACACCTTCCCCTGGGTTTAACTGGTCTCATCAAGGTTACTAAGTAACCTTGAGTTGTATTCAGCTTTTCTACTATTCTTTTGAGAAGGAAATTGAATCCCTCCCATGTTTGAGAAGCCCAGCTTTCAGTTTAAATAGGATTTTTCGAGTATTAGCATATCAAACAGCATAGTTGACAGCATGCAACATTAGATTAGCACTTTTTTTTTTTTTTTCCCTAAGTCTTGGCTTCCTTCTGTCCTACTATTTTGCATTCTTAGTGAGAGCAAACCAAAGGCAAGCTTGGCAGCCATCTGCAGGAGCAAGACGTCAGGTATATTTACACAACAGCTTAATTTGCTTTCAGGACGCAAAGCATGGCTTTAATCTGCTGGCTCCTCCATGATCACTGCTGGCCCTCTGGAAGTCTACAAGGCAACAACATTTCAGCCCTGACCCCTGAAAATATTTACCAGTACTGAAGAGCTGGGTCCCAGAATGCTACAGAGGATGTTAGAAACATTAAAGAAGACATGATCTTCTCCTGACAACAAATTTTTCAGGGGACATGCCAGGTCACATAGTGTATTAAGAGGACATGGAAATAGCAACTCTGCCCAATCTCTGGATTGCCAGCAAGCAAAACAGGTTGTAGACAGTATGAGTTTTAGAATTTACATTCTGCAGCAATATTTTGGGGTTTTAAGTCTTATTTTAGCATTTTGTTGCATATTTGATGAAAAGCTCACAAATTTAGTGTTAGTGTGGAAAGTGAAATACTTACATTGATTGTTTCAGCATGTTTACGCTGAATGTAAAATTTGGTAACAGGTTTTTTCTGAGTATGGATCTCAATGTAGATAGCCATTAGCATTCCACAAACATAAATGATTTGAGATGGACTTAATAATTAAGAAATAATACATATTAGTAGGATATAAGCCTCCAAAACTTATGAAAAACATAGTAGGTCTTTACCTGCTTTTTTAGATATTGCCATCTGTATAGGTAACCCTTATATCACTCCTCTGACTAGTACTAGAACAAGAGTCTTGGGGTATAATTGTCATGAGAAAAGACAGACTGAGGCAAATTACATTCATTTCTCAACCTCAGTGTTGCTAGGGCTACTAGAAGCATTACTTCCTAAAAACCTCTCAAGTATGACATACATCATTACCTTCTAGGTATCCATGACTGCAGTCAGTGAAATGTTACATTACAGTAATGCCAAAACTCCTTCATCAAGCTCTACTTTTCCTGCATTAGGTGATTCACTGGCTCATGAAAAAGAAGCTCCATTACGGAGCAAGGTCAGCTCCACAGTGCCCATGACAGCTCATTAAACTGTGGGGCACCTGCTACCCATCCATAGGAAAAACACCTCAGCTCTGAGGCTTAAGCAAGGATTCCTGAAGAAAAACAAAAAGAAAATCACAGCAGAAATGTACCAGGATCTTTACCTCATCTGACATCAAGAGACTTCTAGCAAAATTAAATGTGTGATTTGGTATTCCTAAAGTTGCCAGATAGACATCATCTTTACACTGGAAGGCAATTAGTGTCATTCATAATCAGTGTATCCAGAGTACTCTCAGGTGAACACATCCCAAATCCACATCCCAAGCATGCACTCAGTTACACAGGTATACTGAGATCTGTATGAAATTTTGAAAAGTAAAAGGAAAGCAATCTACAGACAGTCAGGGAAACTTCAAAATCTTTCAGAAGTTTCTGTCAATTAGGTCTTTGAAACTAGTCTATTTCAAGATGACAGACCTTTCAGTAGTTAGATCTCAAAATAATTTGCTTTGGGTGTTCCAGAATAACAATTTCTGGGTTTTGAATTTGTCAAAATTCATATTTGATTATATATTCTCATCTGTCAGTGCATTTATTTGCTTTTAATGCTCTTTATACTCTCCAGACAGGCAAAGTTGTGTTTGAAATTTACCTGGTAGGATTTCCCCTTTGTTGTCCCCTACCTGCTTTGAATAGGGAAAAAAAACCCCACACAAAACAAAAACACAAGAGAGGAATCCAAATCATGTAGTTTGAAGCTTTCAGATCAAATAGAACTCTTCACTATTAAAGGTGTGTTTTTGTTGATCCAACTCCAGATCAGTAGGACAAGACAGAAGCAGATCTTTCCATCTCTTCAAGCTCTTATCTAAACCAAGGAAAGTAGTGCTTAAAGGTTGCTTCTCCCCCATTTACAGCATTCCATACAGGGTTTGGACAACTGTAGCAAAGGTTATGACAACTCTGGGATGGAAAAATGACTCTATGAAAAAGAAAAGAGCAAGCATGACTGTAGTTATTTTCCCATCTAAACTTAGTTTAAAAAAAAAAAAAAAAAAAAAAAAATCCTCCTTTCTAAAGAGATTCAAATGCTGAAACAAAACCCTCTACACAAAAAGACCCCCATTTGTTATTCAAAGCAGAAAACTGGTGTAGCACTCATATATGCAATAGGTTTCTCCAGGACAAACATTAAAAATATCCCACTAAGTTGTTCCAAAACATCTATGTAAGGCTATTTGTAACATTTGAATATTATGAATGTTCCAAAGTCATGTTCTTTGTTGCCTAGCTTTTAAAGATAAGGGTTTTTCAGCAACAACAGCTCCTTAAAGTAACTTTGCAGATAGGTATAACTGGGTCTGTCTGGGATGGGGTTAATTTTTCCTATAGCATCCCAGCCATACAGCTCTGTGCTTTGGGTTTGTGGATAAAACTGTGCTGATAACACACCAATGTTTTGGCTAATGCTGAGGGATGTTCACACAGCACCAGAGGTTTCCTTTTCACTGCCCCTTTTGTTTCTGCCCAAACCTGCAGGGCCTAGGCTGTGAGTGCTCAAGAAGGTGGGAGGGGACACAGCCAGGACAGATGCTCCCAGCTGACAAAAGGGCTATTCCATATGGGATCATGCCCAGCAATAAAAGCTCAGGGAAAAGAGAAAGGAAGGCTAATCAGGGGTACAGGATTTGTCTTCCTGTTGTAAACACCTGCCTGCTGCTAGGAAATTAATTTCTTGTTTTGTTTGTGCACACAGCTTTGCTTCTCGTATTAAAATGTCTTCATCCTGACCCAACTTTTCTTGCTTTTGTCCCAGTTCTCTCCATCATCCTACAGGGAGGGAAGAGGGTATGAGCAGGGGCCAACACACCACACCAGCCCAAGTTTGAACTCAGTTACTTCAGTAGTTCAGTCAGACAACACTAATTCCTTCACACAGGTGTTCAGATACTCAACTTTATTATGGACTTAACAAAATAAAACATAGTATAAAAAAAGTAGATTGCAAAGTCTTACATCATGGAATGCCAAGTTACAAAAATTGAAGTCATATCCTTGAAAATACATGAAAGCTAGTGGAAAAATATGGTGAGATAGAGGGAAAACTTGTGGGAGACAGGAAAGAAAGTGAGAAAAATATTAAGTCAGTTAAGAAAAAAAGATATACATGATTCTAAGCTTTTTAAATAGAAAATTTAATATCATTCTTTGAGTCAAACAATCCTGTCTAAAAACATATTCAGAATGAAGTTAGGTCCAGATTTTGAACCTCTGAATAACAAGATCCCTTGTGCCCCTGTTAGCTTGCATTAATATAGCTTCTCTGTCCTACAAGTCATTCCAAAATACTCTTTGACTTCTAGAGTGTTTATTATCATGCTTTACTGGATAGATTGTTTGCTACACAGTTACAAGGACATCTTAAGTTACAAAAATAGTTATCACTCATTAGTATTTCTATACATATCTCAAGCTATTATATGCACACTCTGTACAGTGGATGTTAACAGCAGTTAAATTTGCTTCCTTAAAACAAACAAAAGAACTAAATCACAGTCAGTCAGACCCAAAATATTCAGGCACCATAATACACTTACATGTGTGGTACTAATCATCCCTGCCCATGCAAAGCAAAAGCAGTTTCAGTACCCAGGAAACACATGCATCCAAGCTGTAGGACCTTTGTGATGGCTGGAAGAGGAGAGCATGAGGATCAGGAAGTTATTCCCACTGAACAGTCTCCCACTAGACTGCAGGGCTCTCCATACAAAGTGTGCAGATCCCATGCAGACTGTTTTTCCTGGCCAACAGGCCTGCCTACCCCATGGAAAAATAGATTTACATGGCGAAAGCTGCAGGCAATAGAACTACCCCAAAATATTCCTCTGGTAATGATCAGAATTCCCAAGCTAAATATAAAATAGGAAGGTGACTTCTGAAGTGGAACAAACACTGGGTGTTTGCCACAGCCAAATAATTGTTCTCCACATTTTTTTTGGCTGGGATCTATTCCTCCTTCCCTGGGCCAAAAAAAAAAAAAAAAAAAGACTTTTTGGCATGACCAGGGTCATCACTAACAAGTATTTTGCTGGTTGCAAGTAGTCCATTGCTGAAGTGTATTTGTTGCACTTGCATTATTTATTTTTCCCTTTCAGTAGTGGAAAGCCTGGAAGCATTACTAGGGTTGTGGCATTTTGTTAGACAGGCAAGTAAAAAATTCTTAGAGGTACTATTGCTAATCTTTCTCATCTCTCAACTCTACAAGTGCAGTTCAGCTGATATGAAGCTTCCTGCAGCTGCCCAACTTTGGAACAAGACACTCATTTCAGAAGGTGCTGTCTGGGAACAGATGTCTTGCTATAGATTAGGGGGCGGTGGGAAGAAAAACAAAACCACAACTACCACCCCTCAAAAAAAGGAGGAAAAAAAAAAAAAAAAAGGAAGACTTAAATGCTGAATAAGAAATAACACAATTTCTCTTCTAACATTTTCTGAATATAGAAATTTCTCTCACACCACTCCAAGCACCATCCCTTCCATCAAGAGCGCACACCACTCCAGTCAGGTTAAAGACCCTCACAGTTCAATCCAAGCACTTAGAGGTTTGGTGTTTAAATGGTTCCCTTTATATACCACATGCTAAAAAGCCCAGGCATGTTTGCAATGCACTACTGTGAAAAAATATATTCATTTGCAGAACTTCAAGGACAATTTGAAGCAAAGTCAACTAAAATGTACTCAAATCTGCCAACATCAGGCTGCAAAATATAAACACTACAATGTTATTATCAAGGTCATGCACACATCAGAAATGCATTAAGAACTTCAAAGTTACACTGCAGAGGAAAAAGATACTTATAGTTTGTCTTCACAAGAAATCAGAAATTAAGCAACCATCCCCATGACACGGAGACGAGTAAAGAAATTATGAATTAACTACTACAGGCTTTTTCCCATACCAGGAATTCAAGAAAGTCAGGTATTTCATCTTTTAGTAAGAGTGCTTCCCTTTAAATCTCTCCAAATAATCTTTGATGGTTTGGATCTTGGATGGTTATTTATTCATTAATTTATTTTTAAAGCAGTGTATTTGAAATGTACAATAACTTTGTTCTTCAACGGCCAAATAGTCAACATTCTTATGCATAAAGTGTTCCATACTTCCTTAAAATTTTGAAATTTTACTGTTACTTTAAACAGAATACATTAAGCTGATTTTAAATAGTGTCATTACAGTGCAACATCTGGGCTATATCTTACTGTTTTAAGAAATAACTAACAGAGCTTCCACTTTAAAGTGCAACAGGTTTTGGTAGAGGAACTGCTACAAAGTATTCAAGTGAAAAGAATTTTACTAGAAAGAAACACACTTTTACACACCGGTAAAAAGGTATTTGATAGTGTTTGAAGACTAAAAGAAGTTACAAGTGAAATATAAATCACTTCAGAAGATACCCATAAGATAACCAGGAAAAAATTGTAACTTTTCAAGCCAGCTTTCTGGAGAGAATTGTATTTATTGATTTACAACTGAACTGAAAGGCTTGCCTTTTTTATTTTAAGAACAAGATAAAACAAATGTGAAAAATGAAAGTTCTAGTATTGGATCTATACTGACACCTTGTTTACAAAGTTATATAAGTCAATGGTGAGCTCCCTTAGCATGTTTCCAAACTCAGTCACATACAGCAAGTATTAGTTAAATATTCACAGAGATGTTTACCTGCTTATTTGATGAGATGTTATATTAAAATCAGTAGATAAATTGAAATACTTGCCTTATTTGGTTAGTAATATGCTAACAGTTGTGCAAGGGAATACTTGCACTTGGAACCTTAAACCATTCATTCTCCTGTTACAGGCTTGATTTGAGAATTCAGTAGGATCTTTAACCCACAGTTTGTTTCTTAATATGAGAACTCTTCCTTACTCATTAAATCTATCACAAATTAATGTTTAGATATCCTAGATAAAAAGAACTGAGTTTTATCTTCTCCCTCCTGATACATACATGGAAAGAATAACTCCACTCAATTCTTTAATATAAACCAGCAAATTCTAAGCACTTCATGCAAAGTTAAGAACAACAGATTTAAATATTGATTTTGCTCAGCATGTCCACCAAAATTTCAAAAGCCACTTTGAGTCTCAACATTGCATAAAGTGTTACTTCCTCCCTGTCATGCTTGTTCAAAAGCAGCATTTACTACTGTCACCAAATAATTTGATCATTGTGCCATTCCAGTTATTTTAGACAACTTTTCATCCTTGGAAGAAAAATATTGTTTTAAATCAATATAACTATCTGCCTACAGCTGTTTTCTTCTTTTTCTATTTCAAAAAAACCACCAACAACAACTCCCAAACAAAAACAACATTCTAGTGTATAAATATTTAAGCCTAGAAGAAAAGAGCCTGTGTCACTTGGTGGCAGACTTCAGTTCTGATATGATTTAAACCAGAATTCTCTCTCTACTCTCCATTATTAGCATATCTTTCTACAACAGGTATCATGAGTTTACCTCTCTGCTTCTAGCTAGCTCCCCACTCTCCTGGTCTTTAGTTATCACTTGTATCTTTTCAGGCTATCAGACAAGCTTATGAATGCATTTTAGCAGCTAGAGGACTGAACCTCATCTAAACTCTAGAAAGGTGAGTCAGCTGTGAACTAGTTTCCCTCATGACTGTGAGCTTTCATAAAGAATGTTTACTTTTAAGGGCCCAAAATCAAGAATAATCTTCAGAATATAACTACAATAAGTCATCTCAATTGACTACTCCAGTTACAGAAGTTCTCTAAAGGCAAAAGATGAAGTCTACATCTTATCAACCATATGAAGCTGACAGTTGAGATTCCAAAAGTTTTCAGAGACTCTCAGAGTAAGTGCTCATAGCCACTCAAATAGAGGAGGGTGGGGGGGTTATTATGGTTACTTAATGTCTTTTAAATCAGTTTTACATCACCCACATTTTTTCCCCATCCACCCCCTTAGGTCCATCTAAGAGAGACCACCAAAGAAAAATAATAATGTAGACATGTATCTTCACTGAAGTACTGGAGCATCAGAGATTGTTAGCGGCAAATAACTCAGAAGCCTTTTTCTATTGAGTTTATTGCCATTTCATTTTGTGTAGCTTATTTCCAGGAGAGAGGAAGCATAAAACCAATAATAGCTATTTTAAAAAATACATTATTCATTACAATGCAACAGTCTCAAATAGTACCTTCTTACAGCTGCATCTCACCTGATTCAGAAATAAAACAATCCTGATCTAGCTAATTAAAAAGCTAACAGTCAGCCTCTGAACAGTCAGCCTTCAGGAGTCTAACAACTTTGGACCCAAAGTTTATAACCATCATGATTGACAACTACCCCATAAATTCGCATGTGCAAACTGTGCTACAGAAACTATTTCATCTGTCAGTCAGTAATCTCACAATTACATAAGCATTTACTCCTACAGCAAGAATTGCTTCATCTTCCCTTACATAACTTTGATGTGACCGTTGAGTGCTCTGGAGGTACAGATAACTACTGCATTTGCTTACTGAGCCTGCGCAAGAAATAAACACAGCCCAGCATATTAACACTTAAATGTTGCTTAGGTACACAATATATTAAAACAGTAAAAACCACAAAAATTTACACCAAGCTCTCCAAACCCATGCTCAAAGTTTCCCACCTAGCTCCAACTACATAATCTTGATCTTAATACCTGTTCTAAAAAGCTTACTAAAAAACAGACCGGTAAAGTCTTGTTCATTTTTCCAGAGTCCTGTATTTTTCCTTTGTCAGTAATTGTTGTGGGGGTTGTTTCTTGTTTAGTTTTAAACTCAGCTTTAAATCTAACAATATATATTCTCCTTGTAACAACCCAGAATTGGCGAGAGGGAATATGAATGAAAAGATCCCAGATTCTAGAAACTGCACATTCAACTATAGCGTCATCCAAGAGAGCTTCCTTGGCTTTCATGGACTGCATGTCACCTCTAATCATGGATAGCAAATTAAGTGTAGAATCCCAAAATAAAGAACTACTGCCTCTGGATTACTAATAGGAATTATCATACCCAGACACCTCAAAGTATTCTTGTTATTTAAGTAGTAATACTGGGTTTTCAACTGTCAAATATCAAGAACTGAAGTATGAACTTAAAATTTATGAGTATTATTCTTAAAAAATGTTCATTAGTGACACACATTTCACCTAAACACAGACATACACAGTTACTCTAAGTTGATGTACCACACTGTAAGGAAGAGTCCCAGTTCTGTTCAAGAATCTGATATTCACCCTCTCCCCCCACCACACAACTCGACAGAAGTGCTTACAGTAACAGAAAGCAAACAGAAGGGGAAAACACAACACTTAACAAGTGCACCTATTTACAATTTGCACCTTTCCCTCCTTGCATCTAAAGTGTACAGATCTCCACGTTTGCTATGCTGTACATCGCACGTGCTCTCCACTCCATGTAACACCAGTTCTCTCCAAAGGATCTCTGCAAGCACCAACAGCAGTCATTCCACACCAACCAACAGGTGCTTTTACTGTGGAGGCTGAAGGACATTTAAATACTCTGACTGGCCCAGCTGGTAGGTCGTGTTTCCTCCACAGTCCACATACTGGTATCTCTCCTGGGATATTTGCTCAGGGTGGCCTAAGTATGAGGTTGTCACTGTCACTCTTAAAAAGACAAGAGAAGAGATTTTCAGTTCCTTATTCGAAAAATCACTGTGTTTACACTACTAGGGTTATTAAGAAAAAAGTTTTGCGACAAAATATGTTTTAAATAAACTTAAGAACATTACTGATTTACCACTATAGATTTTCTCCATGAGAGACATCTGGTTCCTTTTCCTAAACATGCTAAAGCTGAGGTTTACTTATCATATCTATCGCTACAAATTATATTTCTTGTTTGTGACAAGAAAGCACATGACTAAACAAGCTACAAGCCATGCTATATCTAGTGTAAAGACATATCCTGGTCTCCCACCAATGAAAGACCCCACCATGCTGAAATTTATGCAATGTCATAAAAAGCAGTCTCTGACAGAGAACTAAAGACAGGAACTTCTTCAAGATCAAAGATCTCAGCAAGTTTGGAACAGTGGCTGATACACAAAGTCATTTTGAAGTTTTTGAGACATCAGTAGCTCCATGGCTACAGCCCAGCGGCAGAGCAAATACAGTAACAATTCTCAATCCAGTCTGTACACCCCCAGAACCTGTCAAGAGACAGTTCACTTTTTATAACTATAAAGCTACTACACTACAAAGCAAGTTGACTTCATTTTATCTATGATGCAAAGACTCCAGGATTAAGTATTTGAGTATTATTTTAATGAGAATTACATGGCTTCTGAAGTTGTTTCTCACACATAGGAAGACTACCATACTTACTGCATCATCACTACTATGTTATGTACTTTGATAGATGGTAAAGTACAGAAGTCACTGCAAAAAAAGAAGAACAATCGTTAGATTTACATCAAACTTTGCCAGGGTAATTATCTAAAAAGCAAAAATTCTGGATTCAACTGGAAATTCTGCTGCCTGTATATATAGAGACCACAGAGTTGCTGGCAATGGCAACAGAATTATTTTCCAGTGACTGTATGCTCACCTGGGCCCACTTTTGCATACATAGTCTTACTTTAACAGGTCCTGTCTTCACACCTGTTTGCTTTCATGTAATGCTTGCCAACAGAAGTGTCCTCAGAAAGTGTTCATTCCATCTTCCAGAAGCTAACCAAGGTTAACCTGAGCCACTACATTTAAAGCCTGTCAGTATCACTTTGTCACCTTTTTTTGCACTCATCCACTTGCATATTATACAAAGTAACCATTAACAAACATACAGAGATTTCAAAATCAAGGTTATTGCACTCTTACATTTTCTGACAAAGGCCTACCTACCAGTCATAAAGAGCACCATGTGAGTGCATACTTTTAACCCCTGCTTCCCAAATCATTGCTCTTGGTCACACATTTATCAGCTCTAGAATGAGAAGCATGTGATCAGTGCAGTAAGATTACTTGGCAGCCACCTACAATACCTGCATGCCTTTGTCATTCTTTCCCCCTGCACCAACAAAAGTAAGAATTAACAGTCAATAAACTCAGCTCATTCAAACTGTACAAAAATACAGCATTATGAGCTCTATGAAGGCTGTTTATGAAGTTGATTTATTTCCCATGCATCCAAAGAGTGAGCAGATTCACAAGATTCAGTGTTTACATAAAGCTAACTTAAATACTTTTAACAGGTGACAGGGGTTCAACATTTTCTGTTGGAGTTTGTGCCTCTCTTGGCATTTCACACCTGTTGAATTTTATTTCAACACTTCAAAGCCATAAGGTTTTCTTCCTCCCCAAAGGGGCTGGCATACAGTAGAACTGCACACAGACCTGAAGTCTCAATAGTTAACTCTTTCTGTTCAGTCTGGATTTCAGTGTAAGGGAACTAAAACTGGGGTTTGTGACCAAGATAAAATGAGGTAACAGTCTGTTGACAAGTGAACTTTCAGAAGCTATGAATAAAACCACTCAAAGGCCAGGCTGTAAACACTGCTTACCATTGCATACACAAAGTGTGAAGAAAAGTCTAATTTGCATACCACTAAATACGAATTTCCTTCTACTGCAAGAAAGTTGTGGGAAAGTTACTGAAGAACTCATTAGGGGAACACACCTGCACTTTCATCCCCTAAAGCAGCAGTCCTAGCTAGTGCTGAGGCCTAAAATACTGTAACAGAGATATAATTTAAAGGGTTTACAGCCAGGTACAGCAAACCACTATATGAAACTAATCAAGTAATTGTGATTTACCTATCTTGCAGTACTACAAAACTTAAAGAAAATGCCCCAGCATATTTTCAAACAGATTCCTGCTAACTTTGGAAAAAGTTGTTTTCAACAGCATTGCAACTTTTAATAAGATCCATGTGATTTTACAGGTGAGTACACTTACTACATGTAGCTCATTTCATCTTGTATGACTGTGGGCACCATATAATCAATCTACAACAAAACACAATGAAAGAGAAATGAAAACACAAATAAGTAGATTTCTATATGAAGACTAACACCTGTTTAATTTTGAAAGCCTAAGCTACTTACCTGTTTCATATCCAGTGGACCAATGTTGGTGATGTTGTTTAACCGTGCTTTGCCAATAACTGTTTTTGAAAACTGAACTTGGGCTGTGATATTTGCAACTTCAACAGAGTAATAGTTGTTATTTGTTATATTGAGTGTGTTCTGAAAAAACAAACACAAAACATTCTGTGTATCTTGATAGCAAGCATTTTGAATCTTGTGCATGAGACAGTAATATCAGAAATTCTGCACGTAAATTTTCTTGCCTGTGAGGACTGCAGAGAGGAGTGGGGTCACAGACCACCACTTAACTCCCTTTGGAGTTTGTATAGTGAAAATATTGAGTAACACAATCTTCTGCACAACTTTCCTGGTAACCCTCCACTTCAAATACTGCATTTCTTCCTATCCTCAATTATTCCTTCCAGGAAATTTAGCTATCAAAGGATCTCTTTCTCCAACAGCAGCTTTATTTTATTTAAAAATAAGAACACTACCAACAGTCTTTAGGCAATCCTGTACCAAGGTCATTATGAAGAAAGCAAGAACTATGTGGGAAAAGCTCCTTTAAGTTTTAATGTGGAAAAGAAAGTATTTTTCCTCAACACCAATTTTGACAGAGGCATAATACCAGGGCAGTAGCAAATAGCACTCCTACATACACACACCACATTTCAGACATATTCCAAGAGTTACACTGAGAACTTCAAAGTTACTGCTCCCTTGAAAACTGCTCCCAGTGCCAGCTTGCAGCTACAGCTCTATCAGCTACAGCTACAGGAACCAGCCACAGCAGGCTCAGTTACATTTTTAAACTGATCACCTATTCTAGTTCTTAAGGCACCAGCTAAGCTTTTCAGCCAGACCACAGTTTCTACGTACATTAAACCCTCAAAGCAGAATCTCCTGTTGCATTTATGCATTACAAACACCCAAACAGTCAGGACTTACTGTAATATTTAGATAGATTATCCTCCTGTCCTGTTCGTAATTGACATATACGGACTTCACGCCAATGTACTGAACGTCAATCGAGCGAGGAAACAAGAAAAATACAGCCAGCCCAGAAAGTAGTAAACACACAGTTACAGAAGCAGTCACATAGAGCTTTCTGGAGGAAAAAAAGCACATATCAGAGTCAAAAGCACATCAAAAAACAGTGACATGCTATTTTCTTTTAAGTGATAAGGAGCAGGACTAGTCAGCACAACTAATTCAGTCTATTTATGTCTTAAAAAGCTGTTACTCTTGCATATACATCAGAAATCATATTTTAAATCATGTGGTTATCCCAACATTTGCAACTTTCAAAGGAAAATGGAAGAGGTAAATATTTATGTGCTTTGAAACAAATCCACTTCCTGTCAACATTTATTTATAACACAATTTCCGTCATTTTGTGGAAGTCTCATGACAAACACCCAGAACACAAAATAAAGTTCTTAAGACAGAGAACCCTGACTTCCAGGGAAAGTGTTAGGACTTCAGCTAAGGAGAAGGAAATTCACAATCAAGCTAATACAAAAGCATGTGTTTGTGTGGGTGTGGCTCTGTGTGTGTGTGTGCATAGGAGGATGGGGTGGTGGTATTGGTGTGAGAGATAATAAAAGAACCCTCCACAAATAAAAATATCTGCTTCAGCTCCAATTTTGTCAGTATCTGAACACTAGAGTAATATGCTTCATATTTGTACTACCATTACATCAGATATATTATCCAGAATTGTATTACATGAAGCCAATATATTTCTTCTTCCTGGCACCCATTTCTGTTTACTACAAAAATATCAAAACATATTAAAAAAAAAAAAAAAAAAAAAAAAAAAAAAAGAAAGTAAAAACCAAAACGTGTCAGAACAAGAAGCCCTGGGCATCATAGTGAACCCCCTAAATAGATCCCAGAAAAAATATTGAATGTGCTGTATCATAAACGGTTGATTTTTCCAGCTGCAAAAATCAGAACGTTACACATTAATTTTAGGTGACTTATTTTGCAGTAGTGGCTCAAAGACACTGCCAATTAACTCAAACTCTAACAGTGAAGATGTGTCTGTTTAGATCAATTGGGATGCTACAGCGATTGAGACATACTCACATCCTAACTGTACACACGTACATGAATAGGTCATACAGTATTCCTTAGCTTTGTACTTAGTTAAGATGTACTGTGATGGAAGAATGCACACCAGTTAATAAATAACTCTCCAAGAGTTGATATTACTCACAAGCCCTGTTCTTCCAATAACGAATGCAAGAAAGCATTCCAGTGATTTTTGTTTGATTCTTCTTATTGCTCTCTCCTTTGAATTATTGAATTTTAACTAGAAGAGAATAATTAACTGTAGATTCAGGTATCACAAACAGCTATTGACTTACGTTCTTCTTGGCCTCAGTCTCTGATCACTGTATGGAATTAAGGCTACCAGCTGATTTTCCTGCCCTGGAAACAAAAACACCCTTTTAGAATTTAAACAAAGAGTAAGCATTGTTGCAGCTCTTTTAAACAAAGAGCACCCATTACAACTTAGTGGCACCAAAGAATAAACACTAAAGGCAAATATTTAAATTTCAGATAAGGACCCAGGTCGAATGCTACTGTAGCTGATGTCACTTTCTGAAATAGAACATGGCTTTTGCAACATCAAGATGAAAAAACACCAAGTCCACAAGGACCAAAACAGCAATAAATTCTGCCTCTGTGCTGCATACATGACCAGAGGCAGCACTGCCTCTGGTACCATTTCCTGGAGAAAAAGATGACAAACAGCTCTGAGCTCTCCATGCCAGACCCTATGAACTCATGGGACAAAACATTCAGAAGCTTGGGCAGTACAACTGACCTAGAAGGCATTCTGAATGTTCTCTTCTGAAAAGCAGAGGTCAGGTTTGGTTAAAAAAACCCAACAAACAACAAGCTCAAACTGAAACAACCAAAACTATCAATACATGTGATCTGGGCAACCCAAGTTATGCATACACTGCTTTCTGGAAATCAGGAGTATATAAACCCATATTTATCATGGTGCTGCTGAGCTGCAGGACCCTGGAAGTCAAAGTAAGTATCTACTAGAATTTCTCCATGAAAGTTATGTCACTAGACAGCATTTTTAAACAGGGTATCTTAACAGCAGAAGAGCACATGCACAGATGAGTAGTTGAAAATACATGTACTACATCTGCCAGTAGAGCTTTTGCTATTTGTTGTGGAACTGTATGAGAAGAGAGGCCTCAAGGCCAAGTCAGATCTGCAATTTTTAAGCCAAATGGAGAATTTGATCAAAATATCACTTAGTTATCAAGCACTTGGCAATGATTCCATGCTAAATCACTAAGCTAAACAAAACATGCTAACCAAGCATATAGTAGCAGGCAAAACATCAACCTTCTAAAAAGGCTGTACCAATTTAAAACACATTTTCATCTCTACTTCAATGAAGCATCTTCAGCCTTTAAAGAAATTAGCACAGTCCTGCTTTCATACATCATGCTAAAAAACTAAAGCTGTCCAAGTAACAAAATATAATTTCATGGATTTATTATAGTTTAGCCATCATATCATGTACTAATTATAGTCTTACTAGTCATGATGTCAGTCTTAATTTTTCCCCTCTCCCCTCAAATGATGTCCAAACACGGAAAAAGCTACTTCTGCATTTTGGGAAAAACATGCTATTGATGTTAAAAAGTATCTCAAGTTAACAGAATAAGCTTCTTTACCCTTTCTGCCTAAGGCAATTTTTACCTTCATAGTTTTTCCAAGTGTAAAATTTGCTGAATTGAGATACTCCAAGAATACATTGTAGTAGAAATTTTAACAGCTAAAACACAAATCTCCTATGGTACTTGCAATCACTGAAATATGAGATGCAAGCGTCTGTGAACTGCATCATAACCTAATTTCACTAAAGCACATGTAGAAGGACAACATGGCACAGACATCACTCAAGTTTCCTGAGCCACTGGTCAAAATCAGTTCCAAGAGCTTTTACACCCAATAATCTATTTTGGATAAGAGGTCTGGCAAAAGCAAACTCAAAAATGAAATCATCTCATCAGCCCTTCCCCAGTCAAAGGGAAAATCTCAGAGCTGAAACAAAAGGCTGTGCCTTGGCCCACTGCATTTGTCACTCTCTCCTTCTGCCCGGTTTTCAGATATCCTGCTTTTTCCTTTCACAGGTCTCTTCATGAATATTTACGTAGCTTATCATTTAGAACAGAAGCATAACAAAGAAGCATGTTTTACCAAGAGGAAAAGCAAAGGATGAGGGCAAACCAAACAAAAGTTAGGTAAGGAGACTAATGCTGTGTAGCCTACTCCTTCCCAAGGCAGCCAAAGAACCCATATATTTTCAATTCCAAGCTGAAGTTACCCAGCTAGCAAGCAAGAGTGGGACAAAAGGAGGATAAAGCAAAACAAGGGACATGGGCAGCAGTGAGGGCAAAAAAAATCACTATAAATCAGGGAAGAGGTGTTGCAGCCTAGGTCTACTTTTCCATCTCTGTATTTGCAGTTAATTGTATTCATCTAAAGAGTTTAAAATAGGTAGTTAAAAAAAATGCAATCAAATGCCATGAAACGAAAGGTTTCTTAATTTAACTTGCAAGAGCTAAGGTTATGTGTGGATTCAAAGCTGAGGAGGAAGAAACAGTAGCACTGTACAAACAAGAGGAGGGAGATCCAAGTTGCAACAGCCAAGGTGTAACAGCTGACCCAATTTGTTATACTCATCTAGTGTAACAAAATGCTTAGTGCTAAAAAAAAAAGTCAAAAAGATGAGAAAACTTCATATTGACTTGAAAAGCTATTTGTTATGAATTATTACAACTACATATGGTTATGATGTAAATTTATTGGTTAAAAAAAGAAAACAAAAACAAAAAACAAAACAAAACCAAACAAAAAACCCAAAAACAAACCAACCAACCAAAAAACCACACACACAAAAAAAACCAAAAAAACCCCCCACACCAACAAAAAAGGAAACTTACCTCGTGGAATTCTTCCTGTTCCCTGGCAGGTTGGGCAGGTGACACTGTCTCTTCCTGTAAATTCCACATAGGGAAACTGCGACACATCTCCACATCTGCTGTCCTCATTGTGCACTTCTGAGTGAACTAAACCATTCCTCACATTATCAGACACTGAGCTTCCATCATAGCCATCTTCCTTGCATGTATGCATAGGCAGGTGAGAAAGTGATTTTCCCATGTCTGAAAAAAGTCAGGAAGTTTTCAGGAAGAATGATTCAAACATGGCTTGCATTTATTCCTCTGCACCAGGTAATTGTTAATCTGTGGCCACAGTCTGACAAGACTCAGTTCTCCTTTGTTCAGATCCCTTAAGAACTGCAAAGCACTAAGGCCCTGTCAAGCTGGACTCAATCCCAAACTGTAAAGAACCTGAGTTAACTGGGAGCTTTGTTCAGATCTCCAATATGCACAGGTTGAAAGGGGATCAGTGAGAGGCTTTAAAGTCAGAACAAAGCTGGCTAAAGTTGCAACAGCTTTTCAAATGATTGCTACTGTACAGGCTTTAACACAGCACACTAATCTTTGCATTAAAAAAAAAATAAAAATCAAGACTGGGCCATAGAAAGCAATTTTGCAATCCTGAGTAAATTCTACACATGACAGACTCAATTTTATTAAATGTTTTACCCGGGACTTGTTTTGAAAACGTAAGATTGGCTATTAGTTTCCAAGCTAGAAATACAAATCACCTGGCATTTAAACTGATGATTCCCTTTAATTCAAAAGAGGACTAACTCACGTGGAAGTCAAGTAAAGAATGGCAATCACTTAAACATAGCAGCTGCAAATATATAGCATTTATAAAGATTTGTTTTAAAAAGAGTATTACTCACAAAAGCATTTTTGTTAACTATGTGTATTTTCATTTTTTCTCATAACTATAGCTTTTCAGCCATGACACTGAAAATACCTTGAAACACAGAACATTTGAAACTAAAGTCTGTAAAAAAAGTGCAGTAAGCAGAAACCTCCCCAGTTTGCAACATGTGGGGAAAAAACCTCCAAGATTAAAAAAAAAAACAAAAAAAACCAAAAAAACCCCACAAAACAAACAAACAAACCAAAAAACAAACAAACAAAATCCCTCTACAGCAATGGAAGTTAGTTGTCCAGCTTATCCACAAAACCCGTTTTAGTTACTTAACACACAGAGACAGCAGTCACTCAATTCATCAGTGTTTTGAGGGACTGCATGATTTAAAAAGAATATGTAAAACTCCACTGGGTGGGTTTTTTGTGGGTTTTTTTTGGTGTTTTTTTTTTTTTCCCATTAAGAGGCGTTTTTAGAGTGGCAGCTAAAAATTATTATGCTGGATCACTAAAAGGAATCCCTAAGAGGAAGATTAAAAGAGGAAAATAAGTCAGAATATTTTAAACCAACTACTCAAGACAGGAAAGAAATATCTCAAATATGTGATGGCAATGAAGTCACAACATTAACACATTACATTGCCACAAAGGCTAGATGAATGTGGGAGAAGGAAAGTAAGAGCAAACGCCTACTAGTCCCAGTTACTGCCCTAGCAAATATGCAGGATTATTTTTCCTTGATTTATGCCATTAAACCCTTACAAGCAGAAAAGCTATTTACCCTTCTGCTGCTACAGCACTTTTTAAACATTCTAAGTCTGGGAGTAATAATGGAAATTGTTGAATTGAAAATTAAAACTACTGAGCTATTGAAAAAAAAAATTTCCTGAAAAAGCTGCTGACACTGTTGACAATTATTTCACATGGGGTTTTTGTTTACTTTTCTCCTTGCAGCTGACCTACAGCCTTCAAGCTATGGAACCTGAATTTTGCAGCTTAGGCAATAGCTGTCACAATTATAGATCTGAAAGCTTAGAGATCGTGCTGTTCTGCCACCACTTCATCCAACTGACTACATCCAACGCCCACCAACAACTGCAGTGCACCTTCTAGTTTTAGCTTTTTCCAGAAGGAAAAGTTCACACACTCCCTGATCACACTGTGACATGAACCAAAATGCAGCAGGCAAGGATGACTGGGAACTCCTTTCAAGAGCACATCCTTTATTTGAATTAAAGTACTAATGCAGGTGCATCCTTCAATGCCAACTGTACCCGAGCTTCAATAACTTAATTCTGTGGTGCCAGATACCAGGGAGAAACATCTCACTTCATGAACAGGAAAACACAGAACCACCCTCAAGCAAAATTGGATTCACCAACATGCTTTTTCTCCAGCCAAGCCTGAACCTTATTACAGCTGACCAAAAATCAAGAACATGTTGATCTTTTATCCAGCACTTGGAGGCTAAACAGTAGTAACTCTGACAATATAACATCTCAGTATGTCACAGCTTCTCTACTTGTTACCAAGGTCAGAAATGCTACTTCATGAACAGCTCTGCTTTGGTCCAGTCTCCCTTGCAAATATGTTGCACTCCATTACCCTTGGACTTATCCGTGGTTTCTGCGAGTTAAAATGACTTTGGTAAATTAAAAATGTTGTGAAAAGTGGCTTTTGTTTATGACTGCACCCTTCAACTTGCTATGCACTGCAGCACAATGGTACACGGACAACCCCAAACAGTGCCACAAGACAGACTGAACCACCACATCCTGAACTACATGCAAAACTAAGGGGAAAAATCCCCCCCCAACTTTGTTTACAAAGTCAGTCAAACTTTATAGAGCCAAACTAAATTTTTATACTTCTCCAGCAAGTTAGGCTGGCGTTCTTACCCTTTATATGCAAACACATAAACTTGAGATTACAAACCTACTTCTTTTTCAGTACAGCAAAAGATTTCGAACCGCAACTACCGTCTGCCCCATCAGCTGTGCCTTAACCGCGAACATCACAATCTCCTCCAAGGCAGAGGGTAAGGCAGTGACTTAGCAGCCACGGGCTTGTCCAGCTCGGGTGGGCACGACCAGCGCTGCCCTTCACGACCCCTTTACAGACCCACGTCTCGGACACTGCCCGAGCAGTAAGGCGGGCGCTGCCAAAACAAAGGAGCCAAAAATCCTAGGGTTTAGGGATTTTCTCGTCCATCAGCCCCAGCTGCTCTCACAAACATGGCGAAGTTTACAGCCGGCAGGCTTGGACCAGGGCCCGGCGAGCTCGGCTGCTGCTGGCCTGCCCGGCCGGGCCCCGGTCCCCGCTCGGCCCGGGGTGGTCTCGGCGCGAAGCCGTCCCGGGGCAGTGCAAGGCAGGGCAAGGCAGGGCCAGGCCGACCCCCCACCGCCCCGCCGCGGGCCTGCCCAGGCCCCGCCGAGGCCCAGGGGCGGCGCGGCGACCCCCGCCCGGCCGCAGCTCGGCCAGCGCCCCGCGGCCCCCGCCCGCCGCGGGAGCGCCCTTCCGTCCCCACCTGCGGCGCGGGCTCCGCGGGCCGGGCCGGGCACGGCACACGGGCAGAACCGGAGGCTCCTGGAGCGACGCAGCGGCCGGCGCTGAGCCCCGGATCGGGCGTGTGCGCAGCCGCGGGGCGGAGCCGGGCCCAGCCCGCCCGGCCGCGGGCGGAGCCAGCCGGCTGCTCGCCGTTCTCCTGGCAGCGCGGGCCGTGCCGGAGCCCAGGTGGGCCCGGGCTCGGGAGCGGTGCATAAATTGCTGTCCCGAGGGATGCGGGGCGATCCCGTGTCCGGGAGTGGAATCGCGGGTGGGGGAAAGCGGAATAGGGAGGTGGCGTAGCCCCGCTTTGCGGCGGTGGGACTAAAGGGGACAGAGCGGGATTCCATCCGGGGTTTCCCGGTCAGCCGTGGTTTAGAATCGTATTAACAGAATAATCTAGGTGGAAAATGACCTGTGACCAAACCACCAGGTCAACTATACCACGGCGCCAAGGGCCATGTCCAATCTTTTCTTAAACACCTTCAGGGACAGGTGGTGACTCCACCACCTCCCAGAGCAGTCCATTTCAATGTCTGAGCATCCATTCTGTGAAGAAATTCTTCTTGATGTCCAACCTAACCCCCTCTGCTGCAGATTAAACCCATGTCCTCTCGTTCTACTGCTAGTTAGCCGTGCTGCCCGCAGCTATGAGCGCCCCTCCTGTCCTCAGCCTCGTGGTACCTTGTGAGGCACCATGGCTATGTTCTGTGCCCTCTTTGGCAGGGCTGGTGGAAGCTGCCCGCCTCCTTGTGCTCCGGGAGAAAGGAGATCCTCATGAGAGCAAAGCGGTAGCAGGTCATCAAAGAAAGATGCCAGAAACTAGTGCAGTGCGTTTTCATCACTTGCAGCACATTATACAATGTTGCTTGTACAGCGGATGTTTATCCAGGGCGTGGGCATGAGATGTTCTCCCAACGATTTGCCAGAGCAAGATGAAGTGCGTTGGAAGTAAGTTGTGATGACATCTCTTCATGCGTCTGCCTCTTGTTCACGAAAAGCATCATCCACTATCTTTGGAAGTGCTCGAGATGACTCTGTGGGGATGTGTGAGCACCAAAGTGATGTGCAGGGGAGACGCAGCTCAGAAGAAAAGCACGAAGAAGCTCTGCCTGGTTTGGGAACTTCGACCCAGCTGCAGGAATGAATCAGGTTGGGGGTAATTCTGTGATTCACACCATGTATTGCAGTGCAAGGACAGGCATAGGGTCAGGGTTCAAGGGAGAGAATGAGGAAGAGAGGTTCTTATGACTGTTTGGGGTGATCACGAGGCTAAGGCAGGGTGCCAAGCTGCTCCAGAGGCTGGGAGGAGACAGGCTGCCTCCAGCAGCCACCCAGACAGGAGCAGCTCTGAGGCCATCTGCAGCAGAGCCATGCCTGCAGCATGCACAGCACCTGCTGCTGGGACCAGCATATGATCAGCACAGAAAAGAACTTTTTCCCAACCAAGCATGCACTTAGAGAAAAAAAAAAATAATCTTCATTTATCTTTAACCAGCCCAGTGCCAGCCCATTTATCCTTGGGACTTCTTGGTGTTTTCTGAGAGTTTAAGAAGTCTTGGCTTGCAGTAGTCTCTAGCTTTCATTATTCAGTTCAAGTAATGGCGAGTCCTGCATCCCAGCTGGCTTGACTCTACTTATCTAGCCAGGTGAGGTCAAGCTCCTGGCAGTGTGGGCAAAACCTGGTTTGTTCCATGTCCTGATAGATCTCCACCTGAATCTTTGGCCCATCACTGTTCAAGGTTCCTGAGGTACCCATATAAAGCTCTCTGTACAGCAAGATTGACCATGGTATTTTGTGAGTTCTTAATTACAAAATGGTACATGTCAGATACCTTGAACAGGTGCCTGGCATGCTCAGGATCAATATGGACTTTGTATCTCACTTTAAAACATCAGCAAGCCCCAAATTTGGAAGGCTCAGGTCTAGCTAGTAATTTCACGTGTTATTAGCTTTTGGGTCTTGCTCAGCTTTCATTGATCCAGGGAGCACAGAATGCACTGTGAAAAATACTCATAGCTTTCAGTTGTACAAAGCGAAAGTAAGAGCACCAAGTTTTTGCCTTTTGCATTGTTTTAAATAATAGTGGCAGCCAGTCGCCTTGACATGAATCATCACACAACAGGGGATGTGCCAGAAAAGGTCATGAAAAACAGTTTTTGGAGTAGTTTTGGGAGATCCCACTGAGTTCTGGCAATTAAAATCTCTCAATACAAATTTTTTGAAGAGAAATATTACTAGTAAATTGTAATTAGCACAGAGGTTTTATATCAAATCAGAATTTTGCACCTTAACCTGCAGCAGGTTTTTTCCAATACTTCCAGCACTCAAACTAACTTATAAGGACCCATGCAGGCAAGAATATTATAAGAGTGCTGGACAGAATTTTTTCCCCTGCCATGATAGAAGCAACAGTTGAAATCAGAAAGGGCTTTAGAGATAGTTCACCATTACTCTAGTAAATAGGCGTGTTTCTGGTTAAAGACCTACTGCTTGGCAGAGCCCTTCTTCCATAGCTTTGACACAAACAGAATGGTTTGGGGTTTTTATGCCTTTACAGTTGTCATGATGAAAGGGAGAATATCTCTGTCTGTTTGCTTTGTGTTATTTTCACTTTGAAAGTACATGTTAGTGATAGCATTGTAGAAGGAGAAATGGAAACACTGATCAAGCTCAGCCATAAATCCTCAAGGTCAACTTAAATATAATTTATTTGGTATAAGCTAAAAAATTAAAGGGGAAAAGAATAATCAATAATATAAAGGTAAAGTGTTACACCAACTGTATAGTCTTGGAAAAAAAAGGAAAATATGTGGTAAGAAGATGTAAAACTTAAAGCATTACTGAAATGAGATACTGAGGTTGGGATAATCAAGACAGGGTTCCTGTGATTATGAGAGTATTTTGCAGTAAAGAGGTACGGAATGCACAACATCCAATATTGCATGAACTGAATAGATTATGTCTAGATGAGGATTGCATGCTTAAACAGAGACACAGAAATTAATCTGTTCAGAAATACATGGTAGAGGGGTGTATGCAATACTAGTGCTAGTAGGAGGGGTATGAAACAAATACTCAGATGGCAGAAGGCGAGAAGCTGAAATCATCACCTTTGGACTGAGTTATGGGACAGCTGCAAGTAATATGAGCTCTTAGTTCTCATAGATCACTAAAGGAGTACAGTTTATACTTCTGATAGTACATCAGTAAAGAAATCTAAGCAATGAATCTGCTTTCAAGTTGAGTTTTGTGGCTGGGATATGATAAAGTGAGTCAAGGCCTTGAAAGGTCTGGAGTTAGCAATCCATAAAGGAGATGATTGCACAAGTGTGCAGCCTCCCAGGTCCTGTGAGCAAGAGACTTAGACCCTAGAAGTACCAGTGAAGAATTATATTTACTTCTAATTTTCTCCTAAGATGAATAACAATCCACTAACATTAGTTAACTGAAAAAAAACCCAAAACCAAAAAACTTCAGGCTGTCCACATTTATTTAATCCTTTAGGAAAAAAAGGTACTAATTCTGTGAATATTGAAGGTAATGAAGCCTGTTTTTCTATGGAGTTTCTTCTTGGTTGGCTGTTATTTACCTGAATTATATTTTCTGTTATGACTACATATACCTAACATCTTGTACTGCAGAGCATTTTGACAGCAACAAGCAGGCTGCCATGCTCAGAAGTGGAAATTTTTAGAAATTTGCTGACTGGATAGGAAGTTATTTAATGTTGGCTCTTAAATGTTCAGTTCCTTGTGTCTCCTGCCTGGTTATCTATTTCTATGAAATTTCTGTGAACGATAGTATCTCTCAAACTCCACTGAAGCTAGATAATGCTTTCAAGGTTATTGGAACTTGGGACAGACAGAGACAGAGATTGCATAAACCTTGTTTTCATATAGCCGACCAGGCTATAATTGGATGGCATCCTATCTGAATGCTGAGCTGGGAATAGAACCCTTTTTTATCTGCAAGCAATTTCCTAGTCCAGAAAAACAAACAAACAAACAAACAGACGTGAAAACTGTTATCCCCATCTCATCTAAAGTATAAAGAATGGGGGATTGTGCCCATTTGTCTGTTGCTGGTGGTAAAGAAGATACTTAAGATTTCCTGTAATTATTTTAAGTTCATCATTATTTCACTGGGGGTTTTGTATATAAGGAAAAGCAGACTTTGCAGAACCATTACAGTTGTTTGTGTGGATTGGGTTTCTCCTCCACCTTATGTAGCCCAGGGAATACTTATGTTGCCATGTTGTAAAGACCTTTCTTTTTTTTTTTTTTCTTCACACCCCCCCCTCCCCCCCCCCCCCCCCCCCCCCCCCCCAAATTTCTCTCTAGTTTATGACTACACTGGAAAGAAAATGTTCATTCCCTATACTACAGTTTTCTTACCAAGAAACTTTGGAAAAGAGATATGAGTTAACCAGATAAAAATAAGAAACCTAATTTTTAGTGATTTTACCTTTTTTCCTTTTTTTTTTTTTTTTATTTTGCAAGTCAGCCTACTCCCAGGATGCACTAGACTGATTTATACGGGTTTGCAACAGTGACTTAATTGCAGTTTTGCCAAATGTTAAGTTTCATAATTGAAGGGCAGGTAAAGTCACATTCAGGCCAAAACAAAAAAATAACAAAAAACAAACAGTCCACCCTAATACTAATGTATATTAAAATTTATGCTAATGTGTATTAAAACCAAATTCCACCGTCTTATTTTGGACCTTTGAAAGTTCTGTTTTGAAACATCCTTTTTTCCCTCCTAAAGTATTATCCTATACTTGAGAATTGCTGCTTTTAATATTATTCTGTGGTAAATATTTTAGACACAATACTTGAATGTGATTTGTCACAGATACCTTCAATGATCTGTGTTTTCTGATGGTGAGGCCTGAGCACTGAGTTATTTTGCATGAATAAAGCATAAGCAGTATTTTATAACTGATGTGTTTCTGATATATTGCACACCTAGCTGTCATTGTTGCAACACTCCACCGTCTCCTGCTGTGTTTACTTTATAGTTGCTCTTTGTTCATCACATGTGCACAAACCTTAAATTCTGCATTAGCTGACAAATGAAAGAGATGATTATATTCTGTAAGAACATGGGTTTTGCCCATTCCTCCACAAGTCTGATGCTGTATAAGGACTGTGTCGCATTTCCTGCAATACATGCTTCCTATACCTTCTGGGGAAAATGGCCCCTATTATTCCTGTTTACATATTCTCACCTTTCTTTTTGGAAAAAAAAAAAAACAAAACTGAATATTGATGAGGGAAAACTAAAACTGACAGCAATCCACTGATCTAGACAAAGAATAGATCTTCAGATCAACTAGGTGAATGTCCTAGTGATTATACTTTTAATGCTTTGGAATAGCTTCTTACAGAATAAGTTTTTTATAAATTACATGCAGAACCATTTGTCTTTACCTTAGAGGAGTGGCATTGGGTGGCAGATATGGCCACCTTCAGCCATGCATATGGGCATAGAATAATACTGTTATTAGCAGCCCCATTGACCTGAGGCTCATCTAATTTACCTGTGATCTGTGCTGCAGTTTCTGATGGAGAAAAGTACAAACAAGGATATTCTATCTTTATTATTTCTAATGCATGACCTGTGTAGCTTTATGCAAATTGGCTTTTTGCAGAGCTAAACCTGTTACTGAGAGGCTTTTTAAATTGTGTAGCTCCTCGGGGGAAGACTTCAACTACCAATAGGATATTTGGCCTTTAAGCATTCCAAGTTATTTAACTTTAAAAAGAGTATGTTTTTAGCACATATTTGCAAAAAGTAATGGTGTATATATGAGTTGCATAAACCTTCGAGAAGATCTAGTTTCCTGTGTTTGGAAAGTTGTGTGAGTGATGATGACTGTCTCACTTAACTAACAACAAAATCAGTGTGTCACAACGTAATAAATAACTAGGTTTTGCTATTCTTTCTTTATTTTTATTTAAGTTGATCGGCACCAAGAAAATCCTTTTTAGCTTAAAAAGTTCCCATAGTGTTCTTCTAAAACATCTTGGGAGAAATCTGTTATTGAGTTCTCCATCTTTCATTTAGGACTCTCCCACCTGGTGTAAGACTTGAGAGTCAATCTGTGCAACCTTCTGCACAGCTTATTCCATTATTTATATAGAGATATTGATTATGGCATCAGTCTTACAGGTACATGAAGTACTTTTCTGAGCCACAAAAGATGAGAAATGGTGCCCATAATAGATAAGTAAGAGATAACAGAAGGTGCAGCATCAGGAGCAAAAATGTGAACAGATAACATTGAGGACAGTATTTCACATAAAGCCTAAAGCCTGTTCTTGGCATTTTAGCTTAAGTGTTCTTTATTGTATGCATTGCAGCAGTAAATATCACGATTATCAGTAGCATATGTCAGGACATCTTTGATAGCCTGCCTATTGTAGCAAAGTGATAGACTGTTCGGTGAACTGTTAAAATCCCGTTGTGTTAGCCTGCCAGCTAACCAACCTGCAAAAAAACCCCTTCCCCCCACCCCTCCCTCCTTCCCAGCTCTACCTCCTCTCAAGCTTCACCTCCTACCCCCCAGCAGTGAGAAGGAAACAGGGAATGAGGCTCATAGTCAGTACATCAGATATTGTTCCTGCCACTGCTCAGGGAGAGGGGTCCTTCCTCTGCACCACCACGGGGTCCTTCCCACAGGAGGCAGTCCTCCCTGAACTTCTCCACTGTGAGTCTATCCCATGTGGATCACTCTTCCATAGGGTGTTTTCCTTCAGGCACAGCCTGCTCCAGGATGGGTCCCCCACAGGGTCACACGTCCCACCAGGAGACCTGCTCCAGCACGGGTCTCCCATGGGTTTGCCTCTCAGGCATCCACCCGCTCTGGTGTGGGACTCCTCCATGGGCTGTGGATGGATCTCTGCATCCCCATGATCCTTCATGGGCTGCAGGGGCACAGCTGCCTCACCATGGGCTGCACCATGGAATGCAGGGGAATCTCAGCTCTGGCACCTGGAACATCTCCTGCCCTTCCTTCTCTGCTGGTCTTGGTGTCTGCAGAGGTGTTCCTCACATATTCTCACTCCTCTCTTCCCTGGTGGCAATTGCATCTGCACAATAGCTTTTTTTTTTTTTTTTTTCTTATCACAGAAGTGATACTATCATTACTGATTGGTTCGGCCTTGTCCAACAGCAGGTTGTACTGGAGCTGCCTGGCACTGACTCTGGCAAACATGGGGAAAACTTTGTCAGCTTCTCACAGAAGCCATCCCTGTAGCCTCCCCCCCTACCAAAAACCTGACCACGCTAACCCAATACAGCCTAGATGAACTTTTTACAAAGTGTATGTTCTTACAGAATAGTGTCTTTAGTGAGTACACAATGACAATGTATTCATTCCTGTAATAACCAACGTAATTTAATTATTTTTAAAGGAAGCAGAGAATTCCATTCCAACAAAGAGCAATGCCATTTCTAAACATGAGAATACCATATGAAACTATCCATGTATTTTTTGTTTTGTAGTAGAGGAGAGAACTTTAACTGTTGAATGGCACAGGGGAGATTTGGAGAATACAGACTTTAGTTTTGTAAACTTTTTTTTTTCCCCCAATGAATCATGCTTATTTCAATATGTACATAGTGCTCACAGATCTCTGGTTCTAGATAGAGTGTTATTCATTCATAATTGATTGCTTCTCTGTTACGGCTTTAGATTTCAAAAATTAACCCCTACATTTTCCTTCCTTTTTTTTGAGTGGTGGATACCACGAATAATATGAATTTGTTGCTAAATAGATTAGGAAATTTCCATTTTATCTCGCAGCTATGAGCACAACAGAGCTTTGGTTGACCCTAAGTGTTGTTTTAGCAAAGGATCCTGGATTATAAACCTGCAGTTAAAGGTTTGGTGTCACAGATAAAGCAACAATAATTGGAATAAGTAGATCTAACTGCGCACTCCATTTCTAGATTTTAGTATGTTGTGTGTCCTATAATATTTTAACAACCAGTTTCCCATGTCCTGCATGTCCACACATAGCCCAAATAGTGTCACCATAAGTGGGGAATAATCTTAAATAATCAGAAATAATTTTATGCGAGTTGTGAATGGAAAACCAGCTGTATAACATTTGTATGAAGTCTGAGGAAGGTTTTATGTTTCTGCCCACTTAGGGACGCCAGATGTTTCTGCCCACCCAGGGACGCCAGATGTTTCTGCCCACCCAGGGACGCCAGATGTCGGGGGCTTTCCCCAACATTGAGGTGGTTTCAGGGTCTTTGCTCCCCTGCACAGCTCTGAGCTGAGCCGAAGGAAGAGATGGAGTTCTCAGGTTTAGATTTTTCAATGTTGCATACTTCGTTTATTGTTTCTTATCTTACAATTTTCTCGGAGTCCGACAAGATGTTCGTAGCTGCATGGATTCCTCACGTCTCCCCCTGAGCTGGGCTGTCCTTATCTTTTATACTAATTACTATGTATTTCTTGTTTACTATTTCTTACCAATGTCTATCACTATTACTAAAAAGGTCATCTTTACTTTGACCCAATCCTCACTAACTACTTTGTGCCACGTCAATGCAGGAATGGAGTGAGGGAAGGAGAAGGAGAAGAAGAAGGAGACAACGCCCCAGATTCTCTATTTTGTCCCCATTCACTCCAATGCTAGGAACCTAAAACTACTATTTTCTCATTCTGTGATAAGCTAAACTACTATTTCTCACATTCTTGTGGCCTGTAAACCTTCTCTCAGTGTAGGAAGTTTTTCCCATGGACTGAAATCAAAGCCAGTGTCTCTCTGAGCTCTGGGCTGGGGTCCCAGACCCCCCTGCCCAGGTCCCTGACCCTCCAGGGCAACCAAAGGAATGCCCTGGACTCCAACAGTTTTAGCAGTGGTAAAAAAGCCCCTTTGACTAATTATAAGTAATTCAATTAATAGCTAGCTTGTTTGAAATTAGAACCAGAGTTGTGATACAGGTGGCCTGAACATTTAAAGGAAAACATACATTTATGCTTGTGCATAAGGTAAACAGCAGAGTGGATGACATGAATTGGCCTAAATTAGACCATGAAAAGATAAAACTTAGAGGTGAACATGTTTAAAACCATAATAATTACTAAACATAATTACGGATTAGGTTGTTTGAAAGATGGGAGGAAAACAAAATGCTTAAAGGACAGATTTTATGAATTGAGTTCACAGCTTATTTTGGAAGTGTGAAGATTTCTGATGTAACACAGTCACTGAAATCTGTGTTTCTGAGAATGTTTATGTGCAAAGTAGAGTGTTTGGACACCTCTGTTAGCAAGCATGAAGAGCAAGAAGATTTTATCTCTCAATTTAAATTAAACATATGGAAAAAGTTGGCTTACATTTTTCCAGTCTGCTGGTTTGATTTTCTTTCATGTAATTTCATGCTCTGTGAGAATAATGTTCTTCAGGGAGGACATGCCAGTGTGAGGATAGGTGGACTTTGGTGGGCAAGGATATCTAGCTAACTAAGTCACCTTAAAAAACAGGGACAAGAAGCAAGAGGAGCAATGAACACTGGTACAGTAGTGTTGAGGAAGAGGAGATAGCAAGACAATAAGAAACAATAAGAAACGATGGAACATCTGAAGGGACTTCATAAGTTCCGTGAAACTTACTGAGGCAGATTGAGAATGAAAAAAATTTATTTCATCACATATAGAAAAGGGGCCAAATGCAGAGAAAGGAAGAGATGGTAAAGAACCAGAGAGGAATGAGTGGAAAAAGGGAGAATAAAATGGGTCGGTCATGAGTGAAACAAGCTGCTGGCCAGTACAGTTCCCTGGCTAAACCTTTGGGCTTGATTACCTCAGTGTAGCTTATCCCGTGGTTAAACTGTTGTTCTCGTGTGGATGTGTCTGATCAACAGAGAGCTTTACAACAGACTAACTGGTGGCTGGGATGAGCATCCAGGGTGCTGACACATGTACACTGAAGCCACAAGCCATAGCTTGAGGGGACAGCGACTGGAGAGATGGATCAGCTGGCAGAGGAGCCCATTTGTGCGTGTGTGTCTGAACAGCGCAGCTGGAGTGGCTGGTGACTTGAGTAAGAAGACTGTGAGCTTGGCACGGGAGGGGCTGGGGGTCTGATAGTTGGTGGCTGAAGGGACCGTAGACCTGGACCACCTTGCAGCAAGCCTCGTGTGTCCGTGCTAGCAAGTATTGGGCCTGGTTAGCTGGCAAGTAAGGCATGATCAGGCCACCAGTTTTGTTCATGTTAGTGCTTTTGGTGTAAACCTGCGGGTGTGCAGGGGCCAGTGAAACCACTGCCGTCTCCTTGGGCTGCTCTGTGCTGCCAGATATATGTCTGTGCACATTTGGGATACCTGCCTAGCCAACTTCTGGGCCTGGGAAAGGCCACAGCAGCCACAGAGGCATACTCAGCAGCAGGAAAAAGCCCTGGGGTCTTACAGCCCCGCAGGCTCAGCTTACCAGCCAGCTCCATGTCCTTATATCTGTGTAACTACACCATGTCTTGGCTGTGTACAGACAGAGGAGCTGCATCCTGGCAGATGCACTTGTCAATATGGAGAAGTCAGCATGTCACTAATTTGTGGCGTTGCTTTTTAGCTCATTCTCAGAGGTGGTGATAATGATTTTATAAACATACATGTGTCCCAGAATTTGGAAACTTTCTGAACATAACTGAAGTTAATGTGCAAGTGCAGCAGAGAAGTCTGAAATATCTGTCTGAAATGTAGGGGTGCTTATAGGAGCCCTATTTATATATTACGGTAGCACATTGATTTAATGTCTTATTTCAAGTCCACCTTGTGGATCTCTGGGAATGACATAGCTTCTGCCATCAATATGATCAGACTGAAAAGTTGTTTTTCTGTCATCATTTTTATTCCCAAATGTACCCTTTTGACACTTGATTTGTGACAGCTGACACCTCAAAGCTTATATATGGCTCAAGAGTTAAGCAGCACAGGGCCAGACAGAATGAGCTAGCTATAATCTCTCAAACATACAATAATCTCTGACATGGAGTGTGAAAATCATCGGCTTGTGAATAGTGTCATGTAGAAAAAATAAAAAATACTAAAATTAAGTAGAAAATTACTTGAGTTTTGACTTACAGAGTGTTACACTTTTAAACTGCCTGGTATGTATTTTTTGTACCCTTCTCTTTCTTTTAAAGGATATAGTAATAAAAATTTTATTCCTGTATTTCAAATCCACTCACATGTCCCTGTTGATGAGGAAGAGGAAGAGGAAGAGGAAGAGGAAGAGGAAGAGGAAGAGGAAGAGGAAGAGGAAGAGAGTCAAAATATTTCCCAGCAGGTTTCTGGATTTTTCGGTGCTGCACTAGAAAAGGGGACAACTAAACTACAAAGACAGACTTTGTTTTCTGTATTAACCTGGAAATGGATAGTTGAAATGAAGGAAAAATTGATCAGGCTCTTTTTTTTTTTTTTTCTTTTTTTTAACCAGGAGAGGAAAACTGAAGTTGCTACACCTCGATTTACTATACCAAGCTTTTATATCAGTTTAAAATCACTTTACTGTGAATCTGCATTTTTCCTGATGAGAAGAAACATATTTTGTATCTTAAAATATCCAGAAGCTTACTTTGAAGGTTTGGAAATGTTTAATTCCACTACTAAGTGTGATCATATATAAATGATGTTTTTAATGCCTTAGTATTGATCAGATTGGAGTTTGGGTAAGAATGGGCTGCCTTTCTCCAAGAAAACAAATGATGGAACGTATTTTGTAGGTAAAATGTAACTGATGATCATTAAAAATGTACAGATGGGTAAGAGAAAAGACAAATACATGATTTCAGTCTCAATATATGATCAGCTAAGTATGTTTTGAGAATAGTTACAGTCATAATTTGGAGAGTGAAACCTGAGTGCATGGGAAAGGCTATTTCAACCTCCTTAAACTGGGAAATTTGCAATAATGCATGAAAGCAATTCCCAGACACTGAAAGGATTTTTTGTGTCAGAAAGTCAGAAGGCCTTTCAAAGAAGCCAAATTTCATAGAACTCTAGACTTATAATTATAATTATAATTCATAGAACTCTAGACTCATAATTATAATCTTAGGATAGTTTAGGCTAGAATGGACCTTTAAAGGTCCTGTAGTCAACCCCCCAATTGTAAGTAGGGACATCTTCAACCCCATCAGGTTGCTTAGAGGCCAGTCCAGCCTGACTTTGAATATTTACAGGGATGGGGGATCCACCATCTCTCAAGGCAACCTGTGTCAATCTTACCACCCTCATAATAACAAATTTCTTCCTTATATCTAGTCTGAATCTACTCTCATTTAGTTTAAAATCACTACCACCTGTTGTAACAGGTCCTACTTAAAATTTGTCCCCATCTTTCTTATAGGCCCCTTTTCATATTGAAAGGTCTCCACTGGACCCTTCTCTTCTCCAGGCTGAACGACTCCATCTGTCTCAGCCTGTCTTCATAGGAAAGATGCTGCATCCCTGTGATCAACTCAGTTGGCCCTTTTCTGAACTCACTCCAGCAGGTCTCTGTCCTTCCTGTGCTGGGACGCCAGAGCTGGATGCAGCCCTGCAGGTGGGGTCTCTAACCAGAGCAGAACAGAGGGGGAGAAGCCCCTCCCTCCCCTGCTGCCCACGCCGCTGTAGATGCAGCCCAGGACATGTTTGGCTTTCTGGGCTGCAAGTTCACATTGCTGGGTCATGCCAACCTTTCATCCACCAGTATCCCCAAGTCTTTCTCTGCAGTGCTTCTCCCAGTCTCTTCATCCTTAGTATTGATACCAGGAGCTGTGCTGGCCCGTCTGTAGAACTCAGTAGATTCACATGGACCTGCTTCTCAAGCTTGTCCAGGTTCCTCTGGATCCCATCCCATCCCATCCCATCCCATCCCATCCCATCCCATCCCATCCCATCCCATCCCATCCCATCCCATCCCATCCCATCCCATCCCATCCCATCCCATCCCATCCCATCCCACCCCATCCCACCCCATCCCATCCCATCCCATCCCATCCCATCCCATCCCATCCCATCCCATCCCATCCCATGACATGTCAATGGCAGCACTCTGCTCTGTGTTGTGTGCCAGCTTGCTGAGGGTGCTCTCAACCCCGCTGTCCATGCTGCTGATGGAGACATTAAACAGTCCTAGTCCCAGTACGGACTCCTGAGGGTCAGCACTTGTCACCAGTCTCTGTCTGGGCATTAGCCTCACTTCTGGTAATTAGCTGCCTCATGGATCAGGGATCAGAGGTGAGATGTGTCATTTCTCCCCAAAACAGATCAATAAACAGACTTCAGTAGAAAGAGACAAATATATACGCTGAATATTTAAGAATGTTTAAACAGGGATCAAAGCCAGCCGCAGTGTTGGGAAAAGGCTTGCTTCCCTTCAGTAGGACAGCTACTTTCCATTTTGACCTACTAAAGAGAAGCTGTGTTGTTTGACTTACTAGAGTCCAGGTCAGAAAACTGAGATGTTTTATGATCCCATTGGGATGGTATCAATCTCGCTGAAGTTTATAACCCAGTAGTGAAAAATATTAATTTACAATCATGTTTTTAAAATAAAGCACTACTAAAGTATTTTGTGGAAGCTTCAAGTACTGCAGCTGAGTGCCAGCTGTGCTGAGCACACACCTCTTCTGAGGTTTATTTTATTGCATTTCTACATCTTACTAAGAATTACAAATAAGGGTAAGTTCTGAACTCCCAAGAAGAGCAGTTTGGAGTTTGCTCCAAACACTTGATGTTTGGTGAGCACCAGGTATCACTCAGAACTGTAGCAGGTGATGATCAGGGGGCCTTCCTGGCTCTGGACATAAAGTATGTAATGAAGCCTAAGTCTTCTTTTGGATGTGGATGATATTCTAAGTACTTTTTAAATTCAGAGTTTAAGTTTGCTTTGAAGATCTCAGGAGAAGCTAAACAAGCAGAAGGAGATATCACAATCTGAAATTTGGTTTTTAAACTTGGAGATATTCATGCAGGATGTAAGACCAAGTCTGCCTTTTTTTTTGGTTTTGTTTTTGTTTTTCGTCTTGTGTAACTTTTAATAATAAAGAGTTTACAGATTTATATCTTTATAACAATCCCTCCCCTTTGCATTCACTAACTCTGCTGTCTACCTGTGCAAGCGCAGGCTGAGCAGTAGCAGAATACTTCTGCTGTCTGGGGTTAGGGTGACTTTGACAGTGGGAGAATCCTTTTGCAGTGCCCTGTCTGAGCATCCCATCTGTGCCATCAGTGGTCCCAGACGGCACTTGTGAATCCTCTTCCTGCTCAGCATTTTGGTGGCTTATAGTCACTGATACCTCAGATGGAATGTACTGGGTAAATTTATCTTTCTTTTGTTTATTTCTTTAAGCTGTTAAGGCTAAATAAACAAGGTATTCTTTAACTTTCTAGCCATAAATTTTTGAAACTTGATTATGTTTGCTTTTGGATAACAAAAAGTTCCCTTAAAGTAATCTATGTAACACCTGTAAAGATAAGAGTTTTCTTTGCAGTCTGATTATGGCTTTGGAAAACAATTTAAAGCTTACTAGCAATTGTAAATCAATATATGTCAATTAAATGTACATGTGGCTGCCAGATCAAATTTGTTCTGTATTTACTTACTCAGTTTGGCTGCTACCAGTTATTTCACCTTTTATCAAGCACAAGCAGCATGAAGCTAACAATGAAGAATGATGCAAATGTAATGATCCTATTGACTGAGTCAGAGATTCGTTGCTTGAGAAAGATTGACTGCACCTACTGAAACAGAAGATACTTAGGTAATGGACTTAGATGAACTAAATATCAACTGAAACTCTTACAGAATGGACATCATGGTATTCTCCTCCTGAGAATATCTAGATAATAGTCAATTCTTGTCAGCAGTCTGGCTTCTGGGAACATTAAGGTTCACCATAATGGCCTCCACAGCTGAGAAAGTTCAGAAATACCACAGAATGAAAACACAAGGTAGTCTCACTTTAAAATTCTAAAAAATAATTTACAGCTATGGTTTTTCTCAGCCTTATGAAAGACACAGCCTCTTCTTTCTTTTCCTTTACCAGTTACATGGCCAGGTTTCCTGTGGCTTGATTTCTGCCCTAGCTGTGATCCTACACTGCAAGTGAACAGTGAATATAGAGAGCTTTCAAGTACAGCACTATTCCCCCTTGGGAACAAATGGGGAATCAATATGGCCTGAACTCATTATCTGCTGGTACATCTGCATTGCTTGTATAAATTGTTATTCCTAATAAGTGAGTAACTCAGCAGCCATTTGTGTACATTAATGTGATTATTTCAAGATTTTTCTCTATTTGAAACAATCCTCTAGACAACTGCATAATTACAGGAAGGTACCATTTCTGTGATATTATGGCCAAGTTAAAATGTGTGATGGGAACTTTGATTCATACACTAGAAGTGCTCTTTCCACTTATGCTTCTAAGATGTGAGAATAAGATTTTCCTCCTTCGTTCAATGGCCAGTGCATATGAAATATCATCTTTCTGATGGAAAAAGAAGTCCAGTAATTTATTTACATAAACACTAAATTATTCAACCAATCTTCAATGCTATATTTTTAAAATACATTTATAAGGTAGACTCTTCTAAGCTTTGGAGGTGACTGCTAGTTTTGGTGTCCCAGACTGGCTTCCAACTCAGAGCACCAAACTGCTTAGGGGCCTCACCCTTCACATACCCCTGTGCTAGGACTCTATCTTTGGTTGGTACATTGCTGTAATTTGAGTAAGAGATGCCTGTATGCAGAGAGAAAGAACAAAATATAAGATCTAGTAGTTGCTCTTTCTTTTAGCACTAGCAAGACACAACCATCACTGATTTGCCAATAGATTGTAATAGGTATAATCTAGCTAACTTTCTATAAGCTACAAAAGCATGCCAGTTGCAGTAGAATATGCTGTAGTCTCCTGAGGATCACTTACATGGACTTTTATCTGCCCGTGTAGCTACAGATACAGTGACAAAATGGTCTTTTTGTTCCCACAGCAATGCAATCTGTTCGTTGCTATAATGGACATTATTCATTATTCATACATATGTGTGGAGTTTTCATTTATTGGTCAATCTGACTTTGATGAGAGGCATCATTATTACAGTCTCCATGAGTTAATGAAGTGGTAAATGCTTCTGTCACATATCTTGGAAAGGAAAGCCAAAGAATGGGGTGAGATGAGGCACTGAAACTTGCATTGAGCAATTCACTGGTTTAGAATGCTGTTGTTGTGTTTTTTTTTTTTGTTTTTTTTTAATGAAGCTTTTCTAATAATACAATTATTTATACTTTTACACATTTTGCTGGTTTGTGTTTTTTTGTTTGTTTGTTTGTTTTGTTTGTTTGGGTTTTTTTGTTTTGTTTTGTTTTGTTTTTTTGTTTTTTGGGAAAATAGAAATTTGCATCCTCTGATTTCAAAGCAAGAAGATGTACTCCATATTTTATCCACAGAACAGGAGCAGTGCAGTGGCAGACTGCTGACATGCAGCCAGATTCAGACTCATCAGAGCTCCTCCATTAAGAATCAGAAGTTCCACACAAATGTATAGTTTAATTTTTATCTTCTTTCCCTTTCAGATGGCTCTGCCCAGGCTCTCAGCCTGTATTCTGACACTGAAATGCTTACACTTGTACTGATCTGCATATCTGTGTGATGTTACTGTGAATACAAGGCCAAAAACTGAAAGGCTTTGAGTCAGCAATGTTCATGTGCATAAAGCTGTGCCAACATCTGCAAGTTCAGGGCTCAGGGGAGCAATTAGCACAGATGGTTTTGTGTGGTACATATTTGTCTGTTAGAGCCTGGCCTGAGACCAACAACTCATTTTCCATTGGTCAGTGAGTAACGTTTCATATCAGCTCTAGTCTGCTTCTGGTCTGAGCTGAACTGGAAATGATGAAATGGGATTTGACCTCTTAATGGGCCCATTTCTTTTTCCAAAAATGTGAAATGCTAATACATTATTTTTTAATAGACTTATTTGAAAAAAATTTGAAAGTCTTGCTCTGGCTACTATTCCCATGAAATGTATAGTGAGGATAATCGAACTAAATGAATATTTGAATATTTTCGTGGTCTAATTCAGTGTAGTTCTCTGGCTAGAGTTAGCCAGCGTTTTTGTTTGTTTGGAGTTTTTGTTTGTGTGTTTTCATTTTTTCTCACCTTTTTGAAAGAGTTTTTCAGGTTCTCCTATGTTATACAAATCTTCCTCCTTCCCTGGAGGTGGAGCGTAGCTTCTGTTAGGACTACAAGGCCATTTTTGGCACGTGTGTGGCCTTTCCTTCCTGAAGGCCCAGTAAGTGACTTTTGGTCTCCAGTTTATTCCTTTGAGAACACGTAATAATTTCGATGTATAATTCAGCTAAATTAGCAAATCTTGTTTCATTAGAAGCCCCTCACTAAATGAGCAGGGAACCCAATTAGATGTCAGCCCCCTGGGGTACACCAGCACCTGCAGAAGCAAGCTTAGATCTCAGGTGTAAGCCTGGGGGTGATTTATCTCTCCCCTCCCACCCCTTCCCTTACCAGACTTGTTATTTTACCTTTAAATGCTGATGGATTGCCAGCTCCTGGGCTGTGATGGATTCTGTGTGCCAGGTGGGTGACAGCAGAGCAGCTGTGTGAGAACAAAGACTGGTTTGTTGGTGCTTGTGTGATTCTATCTGTGCGGGTCCTTTCTTTTAGTGCAATTTAGCAGCAATTTAGACATGCAGCAATTTGGGAGTTTTGTAGTTATATTAGACTTCTGCACCTAATTTGGGAGAATAGCAAAATCTTGGTATCTCCTTAAAATAAGAACGTTTATAACATTATTGTCTTTGTTAAGAGAACATTTCCACTATTCTTCATTGATCCACTAATCTTTTCCCTCTTAGTGCAGGGGAAATAGAGTAACAGAGCATAGATGAGGAGGCAGGTGTGGTGGGGAGAAAAGTGTAGCGACAAGAAATAGGTAATGCATCATAAAATTATCTATGTAAAATACTTTCAGAATTCTTTGTTGTTCAGAAGGCTTTCTACAATACTTTCTTGCAAAATGCTGTTTCCTGCATATTATAAGGGATATTTCTCCTATCTGTCTTTAAGTACACACTGCAGTTGGACAAATAAGGTACTTCAATGTTGGTATTCTTATTTAAACTAAAATGCAAAGCTCCAATCATTTCAAAGACAAAGGAGACCAAGGGCAAAGTAATAATTAACATGTGAAAAAGGTTGCTGGGGGGAAAACCCCTTTATATATTTGTATGCTAATGTGAATTAGAATTAATAAATTTCTGGAATAGTTAAAATGATTTAATATTTACAGCTTTATTCAGTATTTGAAATTATGCTGCCAAGTTTTTGAAAATCACTTGTGCTCTCAGCAAGGTGACACCATGAGGATTACTTTTAGTATTTGTTCTTTAGTCTTATTTATATTTCTTCTAGTTTTACTTTTTAACTGATCACAGTAAAGATGTGATCATTCTCCTACTCCCTTAAAGATAAACTACCCTAAGAACAATTTGCATGAGTCTATAATATTATGTTGGTATTTGGCTTCACTAAAAAAATATAAACACAGACAATATGAACAGAACCTTTTTTTTTTTTTTTTTTTTTTTTTTTTTTTTTTTTTTTTTTTTTTTTAATAATTAAAAAAACCCCTGAACTTTTAACCATATTATCAGGGAAAAAAAAAAAAATCTCTTTGGTTTTGCTACTATTAGGGGGGATTTGGGGTGGAGGAAGAAAATACAGAGAAAGCACTATGGTGTTAATAGAAAACTCAGTGAATTAATGAGTTCTTCTGACAGCAATTTTCCACCAAAGAGACAAGTTCCTGCTCTATGGTAGTAAACAAGAAGGAACCACAGAAATTGCCAAGTTGCCTTCTAATTCTCAGTTATTTTTCAGGTAAAAGAATAAAAACACTGGGAGACTTCTTAGGTTCTTCGGCCTTGGATGTGTCACAGCTTCATCTCAGATTGTCTGTGCAAGATTATATAACTAACCAATGCTTCACCAGTGAAGTCTATTTTCCTTCCTATTTCTCCCTAGTCTGTAACAAATTTACTCCTTTTTTTCTGTAACAAATTTACTCCTTTTTTTGTGTGTGTTACTCTGAGTTGAAATTGGATTTTTGATTACATATTAAATTTAAAGCCTAACAGAAAGGAAATCACACTTAAAAAGAGGAAGAGAAAATGGAAGGGAAGCTGTAAAGGGAAGATTTGATTTTGCCTGGTGTTGGCAAAGGCCAGTCAAACCTCATGTTAGCTGGTGCTTTTATAGTTTGAGGCTTTTTCCACCTAAATGACTTATATTTATGGAAAAAAAAAGAAATCTAATGAACCTATAAGAACTAAATTCTGGTCTGATTGAAAGGTAATCTTAGATCAGATACTGACGTAAAAAAGTTAGGAAAAAACCTTGTGTCCAACTCAAGCTGGAGAGAGGGTTTTTTTAATTGTTTTTTTCAAATCTTTAACCTACCTGAGAAACCGTCTGATTTTTTTAAACCTGCACGGAGGGTGAATTTTCTGGGGGATGCCTTCTACCTATCTGTAGTTCTGTAGTGCACAGGCATGCATGGATGAAGTTTGTGAAGTAAGATTTGAAAAATATTTCTGCATGTTTTATAGATGTGGAGATGAATTCTTGCATTTCATACTCAAAGCGTTATGAACTGAACTCTTCAGAAGGTATGTCCTTTCCTATTGCTCATTTCCACTGTGAGAAACTGGTGACATACTTAACATCTGTGTTTATCCAGTATATCAACAGATGCTTTACTAGGAATTACGCCTTCTTCAGGAATTACACCTTCTCCTTTAGCAAGTCATCTTGCTGTAGCAGAACACTTTATGTGTGTTCCAGCCAGCAGAAGGCATGGGTTACTTATTATAGTTAGTTATCCAAAGGGCACTGATACTCCATATGCTTTAGGTTCATATTCAACCAGGCAAGCACAGGAGAGGAAAAGGTTTCAGGAATAACTGTGGTTGTCTAAGCCAGTAAGGCTACGTGGCTGGAAAGGAAATTACCACTTGAATCTCTTACTACTTAGAGACATAAAGAATTTGTTATATTCTTTATTTTAAGAATTGTTAAACGGGACTGAAAATAATCTCCATTGTTACCTTTTCCATTCACTAATATTACATTAAAAAAAAGTTTCCTGTGCTTTTAAGATTTTTTTTGTACTTGGAGGTTGTTTATGTAGTAGAACTAAAGCACCATAACGAACCAAAAAATACAGTTTAGCCAAGGGTTTTTTGGCAGGATTTAGGGAGTAACATAAATAAGTTGAAGTCCATTAATGCTCTAGGACATGTTTTGGGATACAATATCTGTGGCAGATTATATACAAGGATGATGTGACTGTCAAGAAAATTAAATGAATCATCTCCAGAGTGTGAAGTGACAGAATAATGAAATTTAAATACAAATAATGACCTCATTTATCTTAATTTAGGGTCTGCACCCTAAGTCAGGTGCAGGTATGAGATAAAATAGTCTGAAAAATGACACTTGTTCTGTAAACTCTGGAAAATGGTCTGCTCACTTTTTTTTTCTGAAGGATACTTATTTAAATACCAATTATATGTCTGATCAGAACAGAGCTAAACAGTTCTACTAAATCTAGACCTGCATTGATAGTATATATTTTTAATATATATATTTTTAAAAAAGCTTTATGTATTAAAATATTGTCAAACCACCTATTGTCAAAAATGTGGTTGCTGTGGGTTACTCTGCAATATTCTTGTTATCAGAGCCAAGCACTTAAAAAAAAGCAGATTGTAGGAAAAACCTTCTCAAAACTGATTCAGAGTTAAACTGAAAAGTGTAAGCATTTCTGGGCTTAAAATTTCAGCTAAGAACTTGGGTGGGAATCTGACAATTGTTAAAAGTTGTTTCTGGATGCTTTTATAATTGCAGTCCTGCTGCTTAAATTAACTATAAGAAATTCAGTTAACAAGGTAAATCTGACAAGTGGGTCATACAGAGCCACCTTCTTGATTTTTCTTTCTTTCATTCTTTCATAAAGAAATGAAGAAAAATTCAAGCTGTTTGTGCTCAGATCTGTAAGATCATTTGCAATACAAGTGATTGCTTTTCAAATAGGATTGGGGCTTTTTTTTTTTTTTTTTTCCCCTCTTTCCCTGGGTTTTGAGGCCAGTATTAACATTTCATAGTTTCCTTAATAATGGAAGGCACAACAGGGAAAACTAGTATCTATCTAATGAAAAAGAATATCTAGTGATTGCTATGAATAAACCAACAGATCTTCTAAAGTGTGTAATGGCGAGCTGCAGAGTTAAATGAAAGCGAGTGATGCTCATTAGAGCCTGCTATGACACCTAGTTAGATTCATTAGTGCACAAACAAAGGTTTAAACTGCAGAAGACAGGCATATAGTTTCATCTGCAATGGGTTGTAAGAGAACAAAAGGAAAAGGGAAGAGTTAAGACAGAAAATGGTATTGTAAAAGTGCTATGTGGGGAAACTAATTCATTACTAGTGCTTACCTCAAGAAAAAAAAAAAATCTCCTTGGGCCACTTATATCATAAATAAGCATCTAAAACCCACAAAATCCAAAATGAAATAATTAAAGCCTCTGTACTTGCTTTCTGATTGCTAATAAGCTTTTTGCTTTAGAATTACCTGTCTCAAACCCATAAACCAGCTCTCCATTAAGGGATACTTCTGCTGCTCTGCTTTCCAGCAGGACAGCCTGCAGCAGGACTGTGTTATAAAGGTTGCTGCCAAACTTTATCTTTTTTTAATATTACTTCTATCCTCATTTGTATTAACATTTTAGGTTATTATAAAAAGACTATTAACCTGTTAATTTCTTGGCACTAATTATGTAGCTCATTTATTTTTGACCTGGCCAAATACAATGGCCTAGATGATTTCATTGCATTTTTTGAGCCGCTAGCACAACAGCATTGAATTTAATAATACAGCTGTGATCACAGCTCCTTACAACAGGAAGGGAGTTCCTGGGAACTCCTTTCAAAGGGACTTCCTACACTGGCACCCAGAGCGAGGAGCGGGCTGGGGCACGCTCCTTTCCTGAGCAGGGAGAGGAAGCCAAGGGGCAGTCACTGCCTCAGGGTTGCTCGGCTGGAAGGAGGTAGGAAGCCAGGACCAGAGCAATCGGGGACAAGAGTTGCTGTCCTGGCTTGTGGTTCTGCTGGTGGAGAAGTGGTGGAGGAGCAGATGCAGTTCAGCTCAGGGTTCTCTTCCTCAATCCCGTGTCTGCTGCATCCCTCAGCTTCTCCGGAGGGGAACTCCTTACCGCAGAGAATGTGAATTGGAGAGGATCCTCTTCCTCCGTGGTCAGATATATGACTACTAGAAACCAACAGCAGTCACTAGGCAGAGAGAGATTATTTTTTTCTCAAAATATGTGTAGGTTAGTAAAAAAGTCAAATTGGTCTTGGTGCTAAAAGTATTAACTTTTTTTTTTTTTTTTTTTTGTGAGGAACTTTGCCCTGCTTACTTTTGAGTATATACTGGCTAATGTATTTCTATACTTTTTTGGGGGTTATATAAAAGAAGATAATGGAATTATAATCAGCATTTCTAGATTTAAGTCCAACTGCAGGCCTGCTTTGCGAATGAGTTGCTGACAAATGCATGCAGACAAGCATGCAGCGTTATATCACTCCTGTTAATTTGCAGAGCCCTTGTTTGTTCTGGGTTTTGTCAAATGGCTGCTGTTTGGTTCTAGCTGCTGGAGTAATAACCTGTTTTTCAGGAGAGTGTTTTGGAAAGGGTAATTATGTGGGAAGAGTCATTTAAGTGCGCTACTTCATCATAATTAATAATAACTGAATGAATGAGTCTAGTGAGGTTGAATTATTAAGCCCAATTGCAGTGCTACAATGTGCAGCAAGCAAATCTTAAGCCTTTCTGCTAGAAGCCCTGAAGTTTTTCTTAGGTGTTAGAAAGTCCACTGTAGCTTTGGCAATAGTGGTGATCTATATAATAGTAAAAACCTGAGTTCTTTCACTCATTGGCCCGTCTCTTTATAATTTATATTCTAATTATAATTGTGTCATCAGTCACAGCAGTTTCAAAACATTTAGGCAACTTCTGGGACATCAGGTTTGAAGTGAGGCAGACGATGGGCTCACACTTCCAGGCATCATGTTTTATGAGACCCTGTTGAAAAAGAAAGGTCACCAAATGCCCCCAAAAAAGAAGGAAAAGAAGGAATTTTAATTATTGGTCTTTGCAAACTAAATAATTCAAGTTATGCAAATTATCTGAGTATTGTCAGGTTAACTCCTGACACCATAAATCAAACATATGGGTGAGCTGTGTGACCTTGTGAACTAATCAAGGCCTTCACAGAGCTTAAAAGGGCATTCTCCAGCTTATAGGTTCTGAAAATAGGACAACTGGGGGGGGGGATTGCCTTTCCAGACAGCTCTTGAACAAGAGAAATCCTGTGTTATGAAAGCTGAAGAGCAGAAATTTCCTTGTCTTCAAGACTCCCCTCAATGAGCTTGCATAGTTTTAGAAAATTCTCATTCTTTTTCTAATCAACCCAGTACTGCTTTGGCAGCAGGCCCTTGTCTCTACCTATGCAATTTTTCTAGAGTCACAATAGCCACAAAGGAGCTACAGTGTCTGATTAGGAATCCAAACAGCCGGGAAACGTAAGAAAATAAAAATAATGCTTTATTAACACAAGTCAGCATGCTGATGTGATGACACAAGTGTGGAAAGACAAAAGTATCTTGACAGATGCTTTAGTGTAATCCCAACATCGGCATGTTATAAGCAGTGCTGTACTTCTTGGTGGCAGTGAGGAGCTGCTCTGCAGTTGGATAAAGCAGAGAAATTAGAAAGTACCCTGTTACTGTGGTCAAGAAGTTAGGAAAGAGAAGTAGCCACAAGATTTATTTACTTTGGGTGACCAAATTCTGAGAGCAATAGAACGGGATTTATTCTTTCCAGCCCCTAGCTCAGTGCTCACTGAGCTCATTTATATGATAACTCAAACTCATTTAGAAGAGATATGAAGTGTGAACTCATCCTTGTGTGCTGCTAACATGGCCTGAGCATAAACAGAATGTCCATTTGGTTTTCTTCATCACAGTTCATACATATGTAGTGCCAAATCAGAGACAAAGTGAATGTGTTTTGTTGAGCCCAGCATTTCTCTTTTCATACAGTGTCAAACAGAATCTGCTCCTTTTTAATTTGTTGTTGTTGTTGTTAGCCTTCAGTTCCTCCAGGAGTCATCCCAAAAACATGTCCTACTGGGACATTATGCTGCATCTCAAGTGCTTGAATGCCTACTAAATGATGTGTCTTTTCACCTGCTGTGGCTAATGGCAGATGAGGAGCAGAGGGAAGAATGTACCTACCTCAGTGTGTGATGCTGACTGAAGCAATGGGACGGACTCCCCATGCCAATTCCATTGCAGCCTGCAGCATGGGATTTGCTTATCTCATCTCTTAAGAGGTAGGAATGTTACAACCATAAAATGATCTAGTTAAATAGAAATATGGAGATAATTTAATATAACACTGTTGCAGAGTGGGTAACATGAATGAATATATAATTTAATGTAGGTAAGTGCAGGAATGAGCTGTTGATTAAATGAGACACCATTACTTCTTGCTACTGGGGATTCAAAAAGATGAAAGTTTATTTCTGTGCAACTCGATTATTCTTTTTTCCTTGACTGCACAGTAAACAGCAGTCTAACTAATGGGCCTGACTCATTTAAGAATAAACAAGTGCCACCTTCCTGTCTAGACATGTATGGTATGTAATGACCAACCTTCCAATTAAGTGCCTTTGAAAGCTATAGTTAAAGCCCAGTTTTCAGTTTACAAAGATCATTCAAGAAAACTAAAACTAGTCTTGAACAGACTATGTGCATCCAAGACATCATTTAGTGTAGTTCAAAGAGAAAAACAAAAAGAAAAAATAATTGCTGAATATCTTGACTAAAAAGAAATGGTACAACTTTTAGAGATATTAAAAGCATGTGGTAACAAGGATGATAATTTCCATCCCAAGGATTTAAAAAAGACTGTTAGGCATAAATCAAAAAGACTTTTAACATTTTACAAAATAGTATGCCAAATGACCTCAATGATACAAAATGTTATAAACACACTTTAATCATTTGAATAGTGTCATCTAGTTAATCACACGTGGAAAAACACATTTTTAAACAACGCTCTTAACAGGATCTGACCTGTGTCATCTTGACCAGTTTTAGATGGAACTTATTAATAGTTAGCCCATCTCTCAGAGCTGGCAGAAAGTTCAGGGGTTTGGAGATGCAGTTAGATACAACAGCCCACAGATGGAGATGGTGCTTTCTTTTGATATTATTAGTAATTATGCTAATCTCTGTAGATGGAATTTTAAATAAGAAGGTCTCAAGAGTTACCACTAGGTGAATTTCTTAAAAAAGAAAAAGAAAATGTATTATAATGTATTTCCTTTTGAGTTTTATGAAAGCTATTAATATGTTCTTAAAAGATGAATTGAAAGATGAAGTAGATTGTGCAGATAATAAATTCAGCTTTGGAGATGGGAAATTACATTTAATTTTAGTATTCAAAAGAAATTTAAATATCAGGCTATTTATTTTTTGAGTCATCTTATGTGTTTGCAATATTTAAGATAAAAATCTTCATTTTTGAAATAACTAATGATAGGTGTGTCAGTTATTTGGGGGTTAATATTTGTATATCTATTCTTTATAAGTATTGCTGAGTTTATTCTTTTTTTATTGAACTTTATATCCTTCATGCCTTATAGCTCTGACTCGTAAAGTCTTCTATCATCTATTCCCAGATAAATATTACCCTGTGTACCATTACACACTTTTACGATTTTTTTCTGCATGAAACAGTGATTCTTGATGTATTTCTGCTTTCATTTCATGCTATCTAAGCCTCTATAATTCAATTGCATACTTTAATCACAGTGTTACCATGAGAGGATAAATTTTCTGTGGTTTATTTAAGCTACATTTTAATTTTGCTGTTGTTACTCTCAGGGGTCTAGAAGGCTACAGCTGACACTGGAAGGAAAGGTGATCTAGCATAAGCAAAGTTTCACAATAATGAAAACTTTTTTTTTTTTTTTTCTGGTTTACCACTACTGTGTCAGAATAACCTGCATGAGCCATTGTAGGAATTCCAGTGACAGTAGCATATGTCTACAATATTTTTAAAACAGATTTGACTTAAAAAGGAGGAACCAGTTGTAGGGGAACTGAAGGCATGGTTATTAATGGTTTAAATGTGGCCTCACGGCAGGGTTAGGGCTCTGAGAAAACCATACAACACTGACTTTTCCTGACTTCCAGGGATTAAAGTTTCTAAATAGGCTGTCTTTTGAGCACTATATTGCATGATGTAATGCCCATAACAGTGCAGATAAGGACATATTCTCCCCATGTTGTGGGAAACAATAGGGGAGGTCTGTTCAGAAAACTGCTATTTTTTTTCCTGCAGAAAAAGTAAATGTGAATACTTCAAAAAACAATTTAAGGCATGTAATAGCCATGTCCCATCAACTTCATAACTCAAGATGGCCACTGTCCTTTGCAGTGTAACTAACTTACAGATTTCAGTGCTTTAACTAGGGGGTTTTGGACTGGTTTTAGAAAATATCCCATCTTTGGGATCTTTTTTTCCTTTTTTTTAACAAGTAAACCTTATTTCTGATTAAAGCAGCAGAGTGGGATGGAATTATGAAGACCCCAACATAGAAATAACATGTAACTGGGCAATTAGAGAAAATAACTGCAAATTTCAGGGCCACCCAGTGAGACCGGTGAATTAGATTTTTATACTTATTAATTTGGCTATTGAAATGTTATATCAAACCACTTTTTTTTTTCCTTGTAAATGAAATGGTCTTTCAGAGTTTTACATCAGCAACAATTTTCTACTTGCAGTTTGTTGGGTAAACGATAATTTTATGTAACTACAAAATGTTTGAGCTGAATAGCAGCTGGAGGTAAATCTTAGAAAGCCAGATGAAAGTTGGTACACTGGCATACTGTCCACTCTATGGTGCCCACTAAGATTCCAGGACTAAAGAGCACACTGTTAAAATTTGCAGAAATGAAGTGGCCAAGCCTGGCAATGAAAACAGAGGATGAAGTAGCTGAAATTGGTTGCTAAGCTATGAAAAGGCTTTTGCTAACAGATCCGTATGGATGGAGGGCATAAATAGCAGCATCACTGATATACTAAAGCTGCTCATTTCGTTATTGGTTCATAGCAGATGCAATGCAGGTTGTTTTCATAAAAAATATGTTTGCTCATGGCTAAAGGGTGACTTTCTAGTGAAAATGACTGCTTGACACTTTCTACTGTTTATATCCTCCTAAAGGCTGTTTCTTAAGTATAATAAAATCCTTTTGGTTTTATTTTTAAGGGGCAGAATGGCCTTTTATGCTAGGAATCTTGGGTGATTACTTTGCAGATGTTCTTTTAATTTATTTTTTAAACAAACACACCACATAGAACTAAATCAAAGTATGTCTTCAGACATGTATATATATTTTAAAAGCTGCTATTTTAAGCAGCACTATTGAGGGATAGCTGTTTGGGAAATTGCTTCAGACAACTTGTAGTTCTGCAAATCAGAAAACAAGGCAGAATTAAGCTTCACAAAAATAAAAACAAAACAAAAAAAACCCCCAAAACTTTCCGTATTGAGGAACCTTCTGAATTTCTGAACTACTTTATAAGCTGACTTATTTTGCTTAGTTTTTCACAGATGAATCAAACGTAATCAGCAAATTCATCTCTGTAGAACACAGAATTAGAATTGATCAGGTTTGTATTAGTAAGATGAGTGAATCCTAGTACTGCCTAAAGTTATGGGAAACTCTGCTTCTGTTTCATGCTAATTAGCATAGCATCTGTATCCTCTCCTCTCTTCATGAACAAAATTTACATTAAACAACAGTTTGTTCCAGAGATGTACATACAGTGTCCATTATACATTTTCAATGATGAAACATAATAGATGGTTCCCATTTCTTCTGGGAGGGGAAGATAATAAAATCATAATGATATAAGGAGTCCAGTCATTACAAAGACTTAAGAGAACCTAAATTAGAAAGCTTTTTTGAGAACTCTAGAATCTCATCGAAGTTCTTCAAAGCTAAGCATGCTTTCTAATTGCAATTAAATCTCTCTATTAGAAAGGTAAAACAGCTGTGTCATACCAGGTTCCATTTTTCTCTCTTTTTGTTTGTTTACTTTGGAGGTTTTTGGTTTTGTTGTTTTTCTGTTTGTTTGATTGTTTGTTGTTTTGGTGGGGTTTTTTTGTTTTGGTTTTGTTTTGTTTCTTGGTGGGGGGGTGGGGATTTGTTTTGTTTTTTTTTTAAGGGGAAGATTTTGCTGACATCCATCTCCATCACACATAATTGTTTACTTGGCAAGATGAATGCCATCACTAAGATCATCCCTCACTTTCTTCTTCTTCCCCCATATAATATGCTGAGCCTGATACCATATGGTGAGGAATATCCCTTGGGTCAGTTGGGGTCAGCTGTCCCAGCTGTGCCCCCTCCCAGTTTCTTGAACACTCCCAGACCTCTTGCTGGTGGGATGAGGAGCAGAGAAGTCTTTGGCTCTGTGTAAGCACTGCTCAGCAATAACTAAAACATCCCTGAATTGTCAACATTTTGCTGCACAAATCCAAAATACAGCCCCATACTAGATATTGTGAAGAAAATTACATCTACCCCCACCAACAGATGTATAATTCCCTTCCTACATTTTCTCTGGAAAAGGAAAATAAGTTGAAATCTAAGAGATCAAAGGAAGTCACCTATGAAAGGGACTTCCATTTTGCAAGCTGGTTAATCTAGAAAATTGGTTAATTGTATGTGCAAGCAGGTATTCACTAATTGGATGCTCAATTATCCATTTTTCTCAAACAATGGAAAATTGTGCATATAAAATTAAATATTTTATGGACAGCTAAATCTTCCCCTGGTAATGAGAATAAGCAGAGGCCATCTTAAAAGACATCAACATTTCAAGGCTTCAGAGAAGTCAAGGGGGATGAAATTCTCTTATGAATAAGCACTGTGTAGCGTTGCCTAACAATTAAAGTATATATGTGGTAATATTAATATTAGAAAGCAGCAGAATCCAATATAAATGATAATTAGGAGAAATGACAGCTCTGCAAAAAGGAGCGATAGCATCATTAGTGCCACTAGGGGCTTTGTGAAGCATATTCTTGACTGAGCAGCTATAGAACAGGGAAGGGGGTGGGGAACAACAGCTTTTGATCAGGTCAGATAATTCTCTGGAATTTCAAACCTTTGCCTCGACAGATTGCAATAATTTTCTCATTTTCAGAAAGGTTTACGTATGGCTTTTCAATGTGTTTTCAGTCAGACATTATAAGTCCTTTTTGAAAGTAGGACTTAAACTTGATTCCTGAGCTTTTCATTTGCCTTCTCTCCATATTGTGTTAGGACAATTCTCTACAGCTACAAACTGATAGCCCTGGAGGCTTTTAAAAATACATTCAACCTAAAATATAATGAACTATTCATTGTGGAGTAGAAGATAGGATTACAGAGATCCCATTTAATGTTTCTCTCTTCTTGTCACCTGAGGATTTTTTCTGCTTTGTGGGGTTGATGTGAGTTTTATATACATTCATAAACAACTTCCCAAGCTCTCAGGTAAATCTAAGAAGGGAAAAATAAGAAAAAAACAGGATATGAAGTTGAATATTGATGTTACTTTCTAGCCAACATCATGCTCATAACTTTAAACTACATCAAAGGTGAATAGAAGTTTTGTTATTTTATTTAGAATGTATAACAGCCAATAGTGCTTTCATTTTATTAAAAAAAAAAAAAAGAAAGAAAAAAAAGGAAATAATAATTAAATAATTTCTGCATACCTCAGAGCCTATAAAGATGTTTCTGATTGGGTGTATCAGTCTTGTCAGTTTGTGATGTGCATCCAGTAGAAGAAAAACAAAAGCCTGTAACTGAAGTCCAAAATCTGAGAAGTTCTCAGGTACTGAAACAATTTTCTGCTTTGATTCTGCTTCCTCTCCATCTTCCTCCTCTCCCCTGTTTTTCCTGTATAGGTGAATACTGTTCAGTTTTCAGTAGGTTAGAAACTGTGGCGAAAGCAAGGCTTGTTCCATGTCCCATCCAACCTAGGAGTCTTGCAACCTTTTGAGTTCAGGTTCTGGTTTTATTTTTCTTTTTTATTGTCTAGAAAACACCAACACTACAAAAAATCCCAAACTCTAGCTTCTGAAGTCTCAAGCCTTACATTGGACAATAATTAAGTTTCTCAATGCAGAGTTTATACATCAGAAATTAAATTTCTGTCATTAGTTAGCTTATAAACGTCTGTTTGGCTTATTAGCCAATATTTCTGGCTTTCAAATATGCAAATATATTTACATGAGCTGCCTGAAATGACTAGAACCAAGCCTGAGATGACAGGTGAGAGTACAGACAGACTTTGGTGTAGAATTGGTGGAGCAAACAAAAGGATCACAGAAAATTCTGAGACAGAAAGGACCCACAAGGATCATTGAGTCCTTAAGTCAAAGACCCATATGAGGATTCACCCCAGAACCTTGGTGTCATTAACACCATGCTCTGACCTACTAAGCCAGTCTTAGGGCATATCAGACATGGCATCAAAGAAATAATATCCTCATCAAATCAACAGAAAACTTGGCTTTGAACCTCAAAAATGAGAGGCTATTATTTACTTATGCTTCATAAATCCCTTTTTTGACAATTTTATTCAATTCTAGATAATGCTACTGGTTTCAATTGTAGTGCTTGTGAACGGAATTTTGTGTAGGATAAGGCAGATGAGTTATACCAGCCTTTTTTCTTAGCTATATCTATCCTTTCATTATATGCTCTGACCCTGTTGCCTCATTTAAAAACAAATAAACCCAACTCTGATCTGAATAAAATTTATCTCCCCAAAACAACAACAAACAAACAAACCAAACAACCCCCAAATACTTCCATAGTCAGGAAAGAAAAATTCCCTAAGGTTTCAAGACCCAGTCTATTCATAAGAATAGACATGCACAGTTATTATTTCCCCCAAGGGATTTTAGAAGACACAAACACAGCTCTGCAAACATTTCTGCTGGGGAATTTTTATTATGATTTATTTTCTTCTGGTAATGCCTCTGTGATACTTGTTTAAAGCATGACAGCATTCTGTATGACAGCAAAATATCTTTGAAGACTACTACACAAAATGTTTTTATATTCTACTTAGTCTAAAAAATATGCTAAATACTCCATATCCACATTTCCAAAATAATCCTTTATGGACCACTCTATACCATGACAGTTTATGCTGTATCACTGATCAAATCATCTTAGACAATGTGACATATTTTCTGAGATATTGGAATATTGTTCTATTGAAAATTCACAAAATTAGTATTTGTGTATGGTATGCAATATTTTAGTCTACTAGAAAATAGTCACTTTTTGTAAGAAAAAAAAGTGTTATCACAGTAATAATAATAATAAAGTGCAAATGGAAAACTCACTGTGGAAAATAATTCCCATTTGATAGCTACACCATTTTTGATTGTGTCCCTTGGAATAATGAGCCATTTTTCCTGAGCCAAAATTACAGTGAGGTGTGGTCTGAGTTTGGCCATTCTTGAGCAACCCAACACAGGAGAGGACATATGATGTTTAAAACTGAAAATTATGTTGTTTATATTGTAGTGCATTAAAAAATGACCACTTCTAATGATCATGATCTATTCACATGTCTTAATGATAGGATGATTTGGGACTTGCTTTTAACCCAAAACTCATAACAGTTTATGTTGTCAGACCAGATGCAATAAATTTTTATGTAAAACATGCTACTTATATAGCATCTGCATAGGCATCACATTTTGCTCTACTTGAGAAAAAAATAGTTCAACTTTATGGCTAAAAATTGAAAGAAATGAAAGCTTACGTGAACTTTTTTCCCCACATCTACTCGCAGGGCCAAATAGCATGCTCTTATAGCTATAATAAGTGGATTCCCTTGAAAGAAAAGTAGTTCATTGGAAGGGCTCACTGAGCAATGCTACACTTCTTCTTGATGAACTAGTGATTTTTTTTTGCCAGGACATTTTTAGCTCTCTACAGGCAAATTTGGGAATATTTTACCCCGTCTACTTCAACGAGACTGGATTTTTACTGTTCCTGACTTAGCTATGAAATGTGTCCTTTCTGCCTTTGATATGTGGCCCTTTGTGGTAGATTCAAGCCTTGTTCATTCTGTCAAAATTTCAGTTAAGCTATATGTCATGAAATAGGATTATCCTCGTTTTTCCTAAGGGATGAGGAGAGTAATGAGCAATTAGTTCACAGAGGGCCATCTTTTCATGTAAATTTCTTCCTTCTATGTATATTCTGCTTTTGTTAACAGAAATTGACCTTTATTTTTCAAATTGCCAGCTCCCTGCAGTTTCTCTAGTCTCCAAACTATACTGAAAAAAGTGAGCGAAGAAAAGAGAATGTTGCAGTAAATTATCCTTTGCCAGTTTAATGCCAGTGTAAACCTGAAACTGGCAAAAAACCTCTTTCTCTATTTAGTAGTTAACTATTGTTAAGAAGGTTCATTATTATTAAATAAAGGTGATATACAGCTGGTGTTTTATACAGACATTACAAATGTAGTAAAGTTGTGCAATAAAGGTTCTTGTCTGGTTTTATAATGCTAAAATTGAAATGCTTTTGTTTGGTAAATACTGAATGCACAGTGAATGATAGAGCTTCAACTTTCCAGGTAAGTAACTGTGAAAGACGAGCAGGAAGTCCAGGAGCAGAATGTTCTCCTCACACTTCTTGTACCTTCAGCATAAAGCAAGGGAGAGGTGTGTTAAAATACTGACATTACCTTGGGATGAAACAATCTATTTTCTTCCCCTTGTGGAATATAGATGATCAGGGATATACATCCCCTTGAAAAAATACACTGAAATCTTCTTGAAAATCATAACATTTCTCTAATAGTAGAGGTAGGGTAGACTTTGAGCTGTCCCATCTCATGGCTGATAACTGACATTCCTACGAGTCTCCTGCAGCAGCTGCCATCCTGTCCTGTTCATAGGAATGTGCTCAAAATACATTGCTGGGAGAGACAGTATGTTAATAAGATTTTCTTCAAGAGACCAAATGTACTTATTGGCATGGCAAGCAAAGAGGATCACAGATAGAAATTGAAGTGGATGCTCCTCACTTTCTTTCCTCTTCCAATTTCTAAAAGTGTCAGCGTTGGAATGGTTCTTTTAACCTTATGAATAAAATTTTCACTGCTTGTTGCATGAAGCTTTTAGCAGCAAGGCTTGCAGGCCTTAGGCAAAATAAATTTACCTCAAAAGGTAAATCCTCATGGGCATTAAAAAAAAAAAATATATATAATCTAGTTCTGTTGTGAAACATTTTCTTCCTACACTTACACGAATGTCATTTGCAGCTCCCAGCAGCCCTTGTGCCCACCGTTCCTGTTCTGCCCTTTTCAAATTGCCCAGCAATATGATTTTGGGAACTTTTTTCCCCCTTTCCTGCCAGATGTCTCCAGTATTTCCTCCTGTCCCTACAAAGCTTTCCATATTTCTTACTCTTGACATCTGAAAATATTTATTGCTCTGATCGTCATTGCTGGAGTTAGTGGTAGATATAAAATATCATGATATATTTCTTAATGGCTGATTCAAATATCAGTTCTCCTAAGGCAAGCCTTTATGGCATAGCAGGACTTTCCTCAACGACCAATTTATATTCCAGTACTTTCAAGTATTCAGTTTTTAGGGAATACACAGAAAAATGGATTTGAACAGAAATGTCCAATGTCTGTTTTCATTCAAGTATATCTTTTATAATTATTTCTAGTAGATCAAATGTGCTGATGGCCATTCAAATGATGTCTTAGGAAAAAGAAAATTCCCCAGTAGAAGCCTTTTCAAAGATGTTAATTTGTTAGGAAAACTAAGAGATGAAACGTTTCCCAATTTGTGTATTTCAGATATGACAAAAGACATTTTTGTTTCTGAGGTAAAACCAGAGGCATCCATAAATAGACTGAAAAATAAGCATTATTTTGTGTTTCTTCTGTTGTAGGACGTGTGGCCAAAATATCAAGGGAATGCCTTTAAAATGCCCTATTGCTTATGCTTGTAAGGAATAGTCTGTGAATAAAAAAGAAATTACCAGATATTTGATTTTATGTCTGGGATAATGTTTCACACAGAAGAGTAATAAGTTGATTTTTCAGTAATAACTTTATTTTGATTTTAAAATAAAACTAGAAGACAATGGTTTTGAAAAGTGTTGAGCTGTATGTTAGGCATGGACAATGTAAATCTGTCTGTTCTTCACCATTGTTTTGCCTTAAGTGCTTCCCTGTAATCAGGGGTGTAGTTGTGTGTGTCTGTGTCCACGTGGTGCTAGAAAATTGAAGATTTCTAGACTGAACAGGAATGCCAATTAGGGTCTGCTGTGCTGGTGATTTCTTGTGTAGACTTCTACCCACTGGAATAACTAATTAATGTCACATAAGGCATGTAAAATAGTGACAATTTATCACGGCTTTGCTGAACAGAGGCAAGAGCTTCCTTACTGCACTCCAGTTTGTTGGATGGCTTAGTTCCTTGACTATGAACATGTACTTTCTGCTGTCAAGTCTCTTAGGGATGATTTTTCACTACTTATTTTTGCATGATTACAAAACTTTTTACAGGTTTCACAAGTTCTTAACAGATTTAAGAAGATACCTTTAAAGTTTCACAGAACACTTCAGCCATTTTCTTTTCAGTTCTCATCCTTGGTTTGCTCTAAAGGGTCTGAAAAAACCACCAAAAACAAATGATGAGCACACCTTGCAAGGCTGATATATTGTTTAGAATGTGATGGTGATTCTACATCCTAACAGAATATTACATTTCAGGTATAGCTGCATGCTAGTTGCTAGTGTGAAATGAGAATTCTTTCAAAAAAGAATGTCTGTATCCATGAGATGCTTGAGATTATTTACCTGTCTTTTTTTTAAGATATATATACATGTGTATATGTGTATATATAGAGAAAAAGCACATGATTTATGCAGTGAAAAAATAGAGACTAAGTTAAAATAAAAATAGTGTTAAGGAGCATAATGGTAAAGGTGTCAAATAGTTTAAGATGAATACAATGAGTAGAAATCCTAGTTTTCTCTTTTGCTGAGATGAAGGACAAACCAGAGCTTTTGTGAATGAAAGGGAAAAGAGTTTCAGCCTAGGCTACCCTTTTTGCCTGTTGTTCCCTTTCTCAGCTTCTCTCTGCACCACTGCTCCTAACAGCTTCAATTCACGGCCTATCTCAGAAAAAGCTCCTGTGACTCTGCACAGGCCACATGCATAAAAATATTATTAGTTTTTAAATATAGCTAAGAAATTTCATCACAGGCAAAAGTCATTATAGTCAGAGCAAAAACATAATATTTGGTATAAAACATTTCTTTAGGTAAGACTTGGGAAACACAGTCCGCTCTGTCAGTAGTGCTGATACCCTTAAAGTTACCATATGATCAAATTATATGTCCAAGTGGAATAAAAATGATTTTGACCTTTATCTTTGCCTTTTCAAATAGAAATAAGAATTTAGGATGAAGTTTTCCTTTGACCATGCTGATTTTTGTAGGATTTCTCATGAGTACCCCATTTAGAAGAGGGATGAGTCGTTTTGACTATCCACTTATAATACTCTGAGGGATAAGGGAAAAAGGAATCCCAAAAATAAGAGTTTTGCCTTATAATATTAAATTTGGTGCAATTTATTAAAAAAGAAATAAGCAAAGAGTAGTGAATTCATGAAAGGCAAAGGTTAATAATATTTCTGAGAGGTCTGAAGAAAAGAAAGCTAAGGTGGAGGATGTAATTGCCACCTTCAGTTACTGAGGGAGTGCTTACAGGGTACACAGAACCACACACTTCTCTGGTGCCCCGAGAAAGGAGGAGAGGCAACAGATCTCAGCTGCAGCTAGAGAAATTCTTATTAGGAAAAGCATTCTCGACAATAAGCAAGAGTCAAAATTGAAAAATTTCCCCAGAAAAGCTGGAATCTCCATTCTTGGGAATTTTTGAAACTAGGTGCTAAGGAAGCTGATCTAGCTTTGAAGTTGTATTGCCTTGAGGAGGGAGCTGAACTTGATCATCTCTCATCCATCTAAATTATATTGTTTAATTATATTGCTGATTGTAGATAGTGGTATTTCAGAGTCATAGCAATGATGTGGTTCCCCACTTGAAGTGCTAGCTTGGTCCTTGTGATTTAAAAATTAAACAACTTAAACCTGATTTTCCCCTAGAGTTTGCAGGAAAGTTAGGAAAGGCAATAATTGTGTGCAAGGATGTTACTACATCATATACTGAAGCATTTTTGAGATGATTCAGGATAGAGGGCTCAAAGAAACCCTAAAAAGAAGGCACATTTGATATTTTGTACATTGGTTTTCCTAAATATAATAAAAATCACAATATTTTTTCTAAAAGAAGCTTTTAATAATGGATGTTAAACTGGTAAGCGCGGTGAACATTTAGTTTACATGCAAGGAGTTAACATTCGAATATTTTTTTAAACAACTGTTGTAAACTCAGTGTTTTGAGCAGTGATCCTGCTATTGTGATAGAACAGGTGCTATTATTGGATTTATAGAGCAGGTTTCTGTAAAATTCTGAATGTTGCTGTAGATTGATCACATTATTGTAGGACATGCAATCAAGCTTACAATTACTCAGTCATAGGTATTGGGGCTAAGCTTGTATTTAGACAAGCATTTGACATATCAATCAATATGATACCATGAAAGATTTACTGAAGTTGATCATACCATAATTCATTTTTGCTGCATGAAAAAAAAAAAAAAAAAAAAAAAAAAAGGGGAGACAAATAGAAAATGTTCTCCTCTCCACTTGGACTATTTAGATTCCACAGAATACCTAATGTTCCTTTAGGAGTTATGAATAAAAGTTGCATCGATTCACTCCTTTCCTCAAAGTGCACGAAGAAAAACAAAACCTAAAAGGAAAAAAAAAATATTTTGCTGCAGTAGTTACTGCAAATAAAGATAAATCTACTGGAGATATCAGGATAAGCCTATTGCAACTTTTTCTGCTAAATTCAGAAAGGGCATTAAAGCAGTGATTCAGGTACTCGTTTGCCTGGCTTTGCTTCTCATCCATGTCCTGAAGGATGAGAAGTATGAAAAGTCTAGTTTCTTTTCCGGGCTTGAAGTTTCTGACGTCCAGGAAGGAAAACCAAATATTTTCACTATTTAGAAAGAGAAATGTAACAATTATTGGAAAAGCTTCTCATAATATGAAGTGAATATTCATCTTTCTAAGATACACTTCTCTTCAGGAAAATGTATGAGGTTCTGTCATTGGCTGTTTAATAATTCCAGGCATTGATGATTTACGCCAGACCTGGAGAGTGCTGTATTTGCCTGCCATCTGTCCCAGCTAATCTCCAAATTCCATCTACAAACGTGGATGACTTACAACTTCCCTGATTAATGTCATCTATCATTTTCTTCATAACACAGAGCAATTAATCTCGGCTGGTCCCAGGGGTCCACCGCAGTAATAGGTTTGTGGGGGCTAGAAACAACCTGCAAAAGTCTGTTTGGAAATAACACTCTTTCCATCCTTTCCTAATCCCCCACCCCACCACTCCCCTTAATTTTTTTTTTTTTTTTTTTTTTTTTTCCCTGTATGCGTGTGTGTCTTTCCCCCTCCCACGTCCCGTCCCGTCCTCGTCCTCTCCCGTCTCTCCTCCCTGTCTCCCGCCCATGACGGGGTCCCGGCGCCCCGAGCTCCCCGGCCGTGGGAGCGGGCGCGGTGCCCGCTCGCCGCCGCCCGCGGGGCCGCCCCGGGCGCGCAGATCGTATTGATCGTATTCCCGCACCCGCGGGGCAGCGGGCAGGTGCCCGCAGGGGCCGGGAGGAGGAGGAGAGACGGGAGAAGGAGGAGAGGGCGGCCGCAGCTGCATTGCGGATGGAGCCGCCGGCTCCCGGGGAGGGGCGGCCGCGTGATGCCGGGGGGCGGGCGAAGGGCCGCGGAAGGCAGCGTGGGCGGCGCGGGGCACCGGGGGCGCGCAGCCTCCGCCCCGCCGCAGGAGGGAGGGAAGGAGGGAGGGAGGGAGCTGCCTCCGCCGCGTCCCGGCGCGTCCCAGCGCGGGCAGCGGAGCGGCGAGGGGCGGTGAGTGCGGCGGGCGGGCGGCGTCCTCTTGCTCCGGGGGAGCGCCTGCCCTCCCCGGGCTCGTCCTCCCGGGCGGCTGCGGGGGCGCGGAGCCGCCGCAGGGAGGTGCGGGGATGGGGCGGGGAGTTGCTTGCGGGCGGCCGCGGAGCCGGGCTCTCACCTGCGCCCTCCTCTCGGCCCCCTCCGCGCCGCCCGGCTCAGTCACAGCGGGACCTTGCGCGGCTGCGACCGCCTGGGAGGTGCCGCGTTCTGGCAGCCCGTGCGGCTGTTCCCGACGTGGAGTTGCGAAGGAGCCGGGAGGGCGGCGGGCAGAAGTGTTTGCTCGGGGTTCTTGTCGGTGTCACGCAGAGTTTAGCACTTTCAGAGCGGCCGCTTGGCTGTGGGTACGCTCTTGGTGGGGAGGCAAAACAAAGAGGCGTGACGTGAAGCCATGGCTATAAAAAGTAAAAAAGCTGTCAGAGAGGGTTTGCCCAGCGCCCCGTGAGCGAGCCTTTGGCCCGGGACTAAAACTGTCAGGGCGCTTTGTGAAAACAAATAATTGCAATTTTAAGGGGGGAAAAAAAAAAAAAAAAAGAAAAAAAAAAAAAAATCTCGTCTGTCAGCTTAATTTGTGCGGGTCACAGGAGCAGGGTTGTAGTTGCGCCCTTTAAACCCACGCTCCGCGCCTGGAAGCGCTCAGCGCTGGTGTTGACGTGCGAATGCTGCGTTTTGTAACGGGACCAGCGAGGCTGATGTTGCAAGAGTAGCGAAGAGGCATCTGAAAAGAGACCAGAGGGAATGGGGACAATCTTATATCGCATACGGTTAGATGACTTCTGGAGCTCTCTTAAACAACCAAAAGGAGTGTAAAGAACAAGGTATAATTAAAAAAGAAAGTAGCTCTTGTAGTAAAGGCTATTGGCATAAAGTTAAATTCAAGTCATGGGTGTTTCCTTTTAATAACTCAGCCTAAGAGAAATGTAAATCTGTGTTATTATGGAACCTGAGAAAAGTGGTTCTGGGTTGTGGCTTTCCGTGTTGTATGAACTATACACATAACCTATAATCCTGTCTAACACGAACTGGAAGGCTTAATTCTGAGTGAAATATCTGATGTGGCTGCATTTAACAATTTATAAATCAGCACTAAGTTTAAAGAAGCTGCACTGAAGAAAGTTGGTTTAACAGACTCATACTTCATTAAAATGTCCACTTTCTAAAAACTGAACAGATCATCCTTTAGTATTAATGCATGTAATATAACATATTAAAATAATTTGCTGCTTATGTATAGGTCACAGGACCTATCTTGTCTTTTCCTGACTTCTCTTTTCCGAAGACTATTGAAAATGCTATTTTTTCTAAGAGGTCTCTTTGAGAGCATCTGGAAGACAGTCAGGGACAAATGTTATGAAAGTTGCTTGAGGACATCATGCTGTGCTTTGGGAGCAGGTGATTTTCTTAGGCGCAAGATGTCCATGACTTGTGCCTGTTTCAGCTAGACTGCTGGCTTTATTTTGGAATGACTTGCTTTTTCTTAAGGCCATTGATATAATAGACAATAATTTCAGACTTTCTTTAAAAATCCAGATTTATGTGACTGGTTAATTTTGTGAGACCTGTTCTGACTTGAGATTCAGAACAACTGTTGCGATGTTTCTTTTTGTTAAGTTATCAGATTTTTCATTGTTTTTTTGGCTCTAATCTGGAGTAATGCAAGTTTTCTGGTGAGATGGTATGGGCTCTAATTCATCACTACTTTGTCTCCTTTGAACAGATTAAGTCGTAATATTGTCAGGTGCTTGCCTTTGTAAAATAAGGGATTTAGAGCATCTTTAGCAACTACCACATTATTTCTGATATTTTATATTTAATTTTCCTGGGTAAGTCGAAATACCAGAAATTCCAGCTGTGGTTAGGCACTTGGATTCCACATTTATCTTCCCACATTGTGCATTTTATGACAAGGGGGAGTAGTGGGAGGCTGACAAAATGATATAGTGACATAGTACTTCTATAGGCTATATATTACACAGAGTACCATATATTACAGCAGTCATATGCAGTGTGTCTGTCACAGTTGGCCATAAGAGTTGGGGGCAGGGATCTAGGATTGCTGCATTAGGCCCTCCATCCAAATCCACAAGAGAACAACAAAGTTTCATTTGGATCCTATTGAAACATTAAAGTGGACAGTAGAGAAAGGGATAACTTTAATTACTAGATTGTACTTGATACTAAAAATTTTATTGAATTAAAGAATTCAGTTGAAGTAGTAAACTCTCATCCTTTCCATTCTTTATAATTCCTTAGGTCAGTGTATGTAGGGTGAAATACCTTTTCATTTATGTCTTCCTGACTGCTTTAAACTTTAAAGGTGCAAGTATTGGTTTATCACACTTAATGGATAGTTAATCAATATCCCAAATGTATTTGGAATGTAATCAGGAAAAGAAACAATTTTAGTTTTTGTTTTAACAGCTGCAAAACTATATTAAATTGATTTTTATCCATAGCAGTCTACCTTCTCCAGCTCTATTTCATTAGACTGACAAGTGAATGTGTAGATAATATAAATGATATCCTAGAATTTCTTACTTTATCAATATGAAAAAAATTCTTGCTTCTTCATTTACTTTCTTCTGTGCTTGAGACTTTTACCTGACAGAGGCTGAAACCAGGATTAAATGTCTTGTAAAGGAGATGCAGGAAAAGATGAACTAGAATACTAGTACTCACATAGATCATAGGTTTCAGTCTGCTATGATGGATTGTGCTGATGCAAAAGTTACTCTTCCTTTCAGAAGCAAAACTATTCATGAGATAAATATATTCAATATCTTCTTTGAGCTGTTAGTTTATCATAAGCATAGAATGCCTGTCAGAACTGTGCCCTCCACTCAAATTACCACATGCAAGGAAGGTGCCCAAATAATATAAGAAGTGCTTCTCACATTTATTTCAATTCACAGACCATGGGCAATTTTACATTAGAGTCAATTTGCCATTTAAATTTTGGTATCAGCAGGCCAGTTTTTCTTAATTGTGTGTATTAGACCACTTGGAAATAATTTGCATATTAGAAGTAGAAAATTACTTTTATAATATGAGTATCCACTTTAACTTCCATATGATTGACTGGTGGTATGTGGATATATAGTACCTTTCTTGAAATTTATGTATGAAAACCAAGTCTCTCCTTCCACAGTTGTCCTTATATCCTCTGTTGTATATTTGGCAAAGATGCTCATTTCCAAGTTGCTGAAGTAGAAGGTCTTTGAATGATGCTGTAATTAATTCATTGGTCCTCATTCATATATGAATATATAACCTAGATAAGACTTGTTCTGTGATAGAAATTTGGGGAGAAATAGAGGAAATATTCATCTGGATGGTTAAAGTAAAGTAGCAGTGGGAAAAGCAAAATCTAACCTTATGATGCCTGTGTAGAGAGGGTTCTGAAAGAACTGATAGAAAATAGTAGTATAAACTCGCACTAATTTATGATGAGAGCATCACTCATCTTCAGGTGTGAATGGGTCAGGTGCTGTAAAGGGGTAATAGGTCATTAGGAGATAAAAGAGGTTCTGATTTGTTTGATGAAGTGAAATGAAAGATATGTAGTGTGGTGTCTTTCTCTCTCGGAGCCCCCCAGCTCCATTTTTGCCTTGGCTAGCTTGAGAGACAAACCACAGTTGGAAGGATTTTTCCCAGGGCCCTAAAGATCCCAGAGCCACTGTGAATCTTTTCCTTTAGAGAGATCAAGCCTTTGCTGATGGCAAAAGGAAAGGTCTGCACTTGATTTGGGGGGAATCCAGGCTCTATTCAGTCTTTCTTCTGTGATCGTGCCCCCAAAAGGTCCAGAGCCCTGTCCCTCTCCCCCTCCCAGAGCCAAGAAGCTTTTCCGTATGCTTTGCTGGCTTTTATCCCTGCAGGGGAAAGGGGCTAGAGGTGAGGACAAGCCGCATCCCAATCAGGGATAAGGTGGGAGTGGAACAGAGTTGGATTACATTCCAGTGTGGGAGAATGGGCGGGGAAAAGGAGCGGGGACGAATTTCAGGATGATACATGTTCCAGGGGAACAGGGGGGTACAGAAGAAACCATTACAAAACCCAATATAAAAATGAAATACAATATAAACCCAAATAATACACAACAACAATGTAGGACATGGACTCCATCTTCAAACTCAGGAGATTAGCAACAGAAGGGAAGCAGAGGCTTTTAGTAAAGGACATTGCTGCCAGGAGAACAACTGAGTACTACCCTTGAAAAATTGTCTTGCAGAAATTTGGAGAACATTCTCCTGTTGGAACACACAGGTTCCAGGTGGCAGCAAAAAGTGGTTGGGAAGTAGTGCAGAAGTTTTGAGATGGAGTTTGTCTGTTTTTCCAGAAGGGATTATCTGTGCCCAGGGAGTGTTTGCATTTAGCTTCTGTCAAGGCTTTAAATGTAGCATGCCAGTCCAGCTCTCTTGCAGGCTGTTTATAGTGAAGCTTCAGAATCTCTTAATTCTTTTTTGGTGCTTGCCAATGTTCAACCCTCTTGAGTGAGTGTTCTTCTACGTCAGCTTTAAGCTGCTTGTTGTTGCTCCTTAGCAGGATAAAGCTGCATTGTGTGCAGCCTGCTTTTTTATTCTTGATTCTTTTGCCTTTGCTTCAGCAGCCTTCTGGGCTGTCTGAAGTGGGACATAAATCTCTTCTGCTCTCTTACACCTCAGCCTGTGCTTAGATCTGGCTCTTCCTCTGAATGGCCTTACACAATCTTACAAATTTCTTCTGAAAACACATAATATTCAAAATGTTTTCAAATGAGCCATTTTGTAAAGGAATATGAAAAAATGGGCAATGTGGACATTTTTAGATATTCTGCTGTCACCCTCACATTCCAAGGGCAGTGAGGAAAGTGAATGTAGTAGTTTATGGAGCTGAAGTTCTGCTAAAAATGACAGAATTTTAAAATAAAAGACAAGTTTAGAAGAGCATTAGTCTGGTGAATCTTGTTGGCTTTTTTGTCTCTTATTTTGTGTTGTGCATAAGAGAGGGTAATTTTTCTTTTGTGTGGCATGCCAGCATCTCTGGTGGAACTACTCACATTTCAGATAATAACACGGGCTTCTGTTTAGCTCTCTGTTGTTCCTTAGAGATGTCTTTTGCATGAATCCATTAGCAGAGTATGTGCTGTACCCTTCATGCTTCAAGTCAGGATGTCAACGTTTGGCAAATGCTACTCTGTCCCTCAGAGGGTACTTAGGTAACCTGTACATTTTGGGACTACTTTTTTAGGTAGAAAAAGGTTTACTTCTAACATAGTTTTATTTAGTAGAAAGATACTATGCATGAGTAATTTTAAGTAGATTCCAGCTGGAGAAGGTAAGTCTCTTTCTCTTCCTTGGCCCAAGACCAGTGGTGGTAGTAGCAGTATGGAAGTGGAAATCCAAAAGTCATCAAACAGTTGAGTTTGAAATAGGGACATGTTCAGGGGCGAAAATGGCCAGAGTGAAAATAACTGTGAGACCCATATTTATGTCATGGCTAGGAAACTTGGATGATTTTTTTCATTATGTTTATGGAATTATTTGCCTCCTCTCTGGCTTTTTGCATCCTTAGTCTTGATTACTGTTCGCTCTTTTGATTTTATTTTTATTTAAGTAACTTCTCCCTTTTGCTTACTATTCACTTTATTCTGCCTACTCATACGTCTTTTGGTATCAGCAACTTCATGGGCAGGGAAAGCTTAAATTTGAGTTTTAAGTTTTTGTGTCTGCTGGGTGAAAATACTAAGTGCGTAAGGTCTAATAGAATTGTATTGAAATATACATGGGTAACTTACAAGGGCTTGGTTTTTAATAATACTTTTGGACAGAAATTTCATGGAATCTTTAGAATTATTTTAGCTTAAAATTTCAGCTAGGTTGTAAAATTATTTAATTTAAGGTAAATTGTCTGAAGAAGAAAATAAACACATGGTTCTTGTCTCAAATAATTTACTATATGGGGTCTTTACTGTGATAAGATTAAATTGTATTATCTATCAGAAATGCAGATAATTCTACTGAAATTTTTAATGTACTTGGGAGGCAAAATTACATTTTGTAACAAGAACAAAAGAAGCATTAAATTAATTTACTAATCTTAATTTTAAAAACTATTAATTATATCCTATATTTATTGATCTTTCTCTTTTCTTTCTGTTTTTCTAAGCTTGATAATTTTTTTGTTTGTTTGAGGAGAGAAAATAAAAGTGCGGAGAAGCCTACCCCAGATCAGTCAATAACAATTTTTTAATGTTATCCGCTGCCTTAATGCATGCATAGTTTTTATAGTCCTACTTTGAAATTAACTAATATAATAAAAAAGCTAATCAGAAATATGTATTTTTAATAAATAAGCATAATAGAAATACGCTTCTGGGTGCTGCGAAGTTTCTTTTAAAAATGTGCTGGTCAAAGTACTTTGGTTGAAAATGTTTCTCCTGCTTTGCTTTCAGGGGGACCCAAAGTATAAATGCAGTATTTTTTATTCCGCCCGAGTCGAGTTCAGTTTTGTCACTGAAGGGAGATGTATTCTCCCACTGACTTTAATATATGTAACATTGGATTCCAGTAGTTCAGTAAGTATATAATATGGTGGTGTTCCTCCAATTGGATTAAAAAAAAAAAAATCTTAAAATAATTGAGGACGGCTCAAGACGTTTTGAGAAATGCACTACAGTGACAATGTGATGGTGTGGATTATCAGTTGCATGTAAATCTTACTAAGGATGATGGATAGAAATCCCAGATAGAAACAGTTGTAACAATATACCTTTTGTGGTCTCTGAAATTAATTTAATAAATGTTTTAGAGATTGACTAATACACAGATAGTGACCTTTTTGTTTAGGTCAGTGCGAAGTCAAATATATCTTGGAGATTAGTATTGATCAGAATAAAGCCAAAATCAATCTTGGATTTTGAGGGTCATTACACTTGGAAATAGGATGCAATCCTGCAAATGTTGGATTGTGGAAGGCTTTTACAGTAATTATGGAAAAATAATCTTTTACATAGGTGTAATGTCTAAAAAGACCAGATAAACTGCTAAAAGGTTAGTTATTTAAATAAATAATAAATCTGGCTTGTTTCATCTATCCCTAGTTAGAGAGATTATATCCAACAGTGTTAAAGTTGGTATTAAAGGTCCCTTTTGCTTCAGTGCTGGAAGGATTTTGCTGGTGTTTAGGAAAAGGTTAAGGTATGTTTGTTTAGAGAGGTTGGTGCGGTTTTTTGTTTGTTTGTTTTTAATATGGTAAATTCTTTTCTGTCTTGACCCTTTTCCTTAGATATTTTGGTGAAATTTAATTTGTGCATTTGGAGAAGTGCAAGTGGAAGAGGTAAATTACAATACAATGTACCTTTGGAATATTGCATAGCAAGCATATTCAATTTTAATGAAAGGGAACTAGTGCTGCTTGCTAAATCAGAAATCTTTGAATGGATCTTTTTTATTTTTGTCTTTAATTGATTATTTTGTTTATTTTGTCTGGTATAAAGTCTCTGGTCTCTATATCTCATTTAAAAATAACCTGGCAGAAATTTTTAAGGGTCTTACCTGAGAGTTTTCAACAGAATTATGTCTGTGAAGATCTGAATTGACTAAAAAGTGTATCCTGTATTAAGTGAAATAGTGCAAACAGTATTTTGTCCAAGATTCCTCTGTAAAAGATAGTTTCCCCCCCTTATTTTCAGAAACTGTTAAAAAATGAAGGCTGTTTTGTTTATTTTCTGCACAGAAGTCATCTTCTGATACAACATTTTCTGCAGAGAGCACTGGACGATGTTCTCCACAATTAATTGATACAACTGCATTGATATCTGTGATTAAACTTTGGACTATCACCTAGCCTTATATATTGAAGTCTCAAAAACTAAATGTAAGCTGATAGATTATGCATTTATATTTATTTTGAAATAGATACATATTTCTAATCTTAGTAATGCATTTGAATGCAAATAGAAGTCTCTATGTACCTGTGCACATGTATGATTCAGGGGCCATGTACCACTGCCCTTGAAAATGGAAGCCCTATATAAATGCAAGCTGTTGATTTTGGAAGTGGTCTTCAAAGCTTCTCCATTTAAAGATATTTAACTATTAATAATGAGCTACATTCCATGTACATTAGTTCATATTCTGAGAGATCAAAGTGCCAAGATTATAGATAGCAGATCTCAGGCTATAAAAGTCCTTTTACCCGAGCAGCTCTTCTTATCAATGGACTTCTCTTGAATTTCTCATAGTAGTTATCCTCAGAGAAAATCTGTGGTGGGTATATTAAGAAATTCACTTTACTAGTACCTGAAATTACACTTTGAAATGCATTAGCAGAAATTTCTAGAGAGGACTAATATATGCCACCTTTTGCTGCAATGACAGTTGCTTTGGATTTAAGAAGGCTTAGCCAAAAAAAGGCAACAAATCACCAAAAAAGCCTCATAAGAATATTTCAGAATAATATTGTTTAATAGTAAGAATGGAGCTATTTTAAAGTTGACTTGTAGTGCAGAAATAGCTTTCCTTTTACTAAAATGCTTTGGATGAAATTTGCAAGAAGATTATTTTCCAGTGGACATTCACGCATGGGATAGTGTATGGGTCAGTTTTACTAAGTAAAAAATGTTTGCCCACAACTGCTCTCCATTCTTCTGTTTCAAGTACTATTAAAAGAAGATACTAGAATTGAGTTAAAGAATTATCATTGTTTAGATCCTCAAAAGAAGGAATTACTATAGTAATTACATTATAATAGTAAATTTATATATTCTGATTTTCTATGTTTCTGTTTTTCTTCAATGAAACTAATGGATAGTGATCAGAAAAAATAATGATTTTTCTGTTGTGCTCAACCTTTATATTACTACTTGTTTACTCTAGGGATTATTAAATAAAACACTTAAGACACTAATCTACCTTGAGCTGACTAGTGAGTCCCAAATGCCTGTGAGTTTTTCACATCAATCTCAGAATATGGAACTGAAATGCTATTATATTTAATATGCAAGAACTTTAATGCAGAAAAGAAAATATTTATTGAAAAATGATGTAGCCACCTGATTAATTTATTTCACTAGTTTTGAAGACCCCACTCAAAATGGGTCAGGCTTGCACTATTTGAGCTGACTTTGAGAAAGTTTGGAGGCAGTAGGTAACTTGACCTATATTTTTGAACTGGGACTTTAGAAACTGGGCTGAAGGAAAAATCTTGTAAAGTTCTTTCTATGCATGTAAATATTGAGGTTTGGACACTGAGTTAATCTCATGCCAAGAACTCATATATTAAATGTACACCTGAGTTAGAGGCTGCTTTATTTCTTCATCTGAGAGTTTTAAGTGAAGTCCGTTATAATTTTATCTGTGTAAGAACTGAGGAGGCTCTACTTGCATTTAGCCAGGTATGTGTGCATTAAAAAGATATTGTATGTCTGAAAAGTGCTTCCTGCTGATTTTTAATGTTTTGTTACTTTTTTCAGTGATGGAATTGAGTATTTCAGAAGTAAGACATTATTTTTCTTTTAAAAAGATTAAGAACATTACAGGACTGATACTGTGTTGCAAAGTGCTCCTGCTTTGATTGGTCACAGGTCTCCAATAGTGTTTTGCTTGTGCTCTGCCTTCAGCTATGTTAATATGCTACAGTTTCTTAGAAAACAGATCACAGTCCAGATCCTTTGCCCATTGTGCTATTACCTGATCATCACAGAAGACACAGATTGTCTGACTTCTGGGTCTGAAAGATTTATGGAAATTTCAGTCTATTCTTAATTAAATATATAGCTATAGATATAGATATGTTAGTAGCATTAGTAAAAGCATGACATTGAGGATGCCTACTAGTGATGTGACCTGGTGTATTGTTTTTTTAACTACTGTCATGACTCTGTTTTTCCCAAGTGGATAGATGGCCTCCAGAATGCAAAAATGTTTGAGAAAGAAGAGGTATTTACCCTTAGTTACTGCAGGTTTTCTTTTGCTGATCTAGATTGCCCTCTCAATTTTTCCAGGCCTTTCAAAATCCTCTACTAAGTCCCAACAGCTCTTATTTGCTAAGATTTCAGCATAAAAGAATGGCCTATGATCTGTTTTTCTTATATAGATGACACCTATATAACACCTGTAGTGTTCAAAAAGAAGATTTCTACTTGGGATTTTTGGCACTGGCTACTGCTAGTATTCTGTTGTAATTCAGGGTTTTACATGCTGGCTTAGTGAGGCTTTACAAGTTTCCCGTGAGCATGTACAAAGACCACTTGAAAACTGAGGAAGGCGGGTGTAGAAATCATCCAGCACACAGAAAATAATGGCATGATCTGATCTGCTGATACCAAAGGCATTTTAAAACTTTACTCTAGATGGGGTCCTCTTTGTCCACTTTTCTATTCTTTTTACACCATTTGCAATACGTTAAATCACACAGCTTTCTAGGCAAACCTCTTCCAAGTAGCAGATGGTAACAAATGTAGTTTTGTGGGCCTGCATTAGAAAAATTTAGTGGTTCTCAGATACCGTTTTGCCTACCCCACTCTAGTTTTTATGAACACTTGGGACTACCACTTTTTTCTTCACTTTTCCAAAAGAAGCTTATCAAGACGTGAAGACAGCATCTTAACTCTGTCATGTTAGCAGCAGGTTTGGTGACCTAGCTGCCTAGTGAACTTGGAGGTTAATTTGAAGCAAACTTACTTGGGGAAAAGAGCAAGTATTTTTCACAGTTTTGCTCCAATCAACTTTCTATTGTCAGTTCTTTGTATCAGAGCAGAAGTTTTACTCATGGGTATCAGTGATATTGCATGCCTCCCATCTGAATCTTCGTGTATGTTTGAGGCATAACTTGTCATATAAGTGCTACTGATGAAACAAAAGCCCTTTCCTATTTATTTCTGTCCTAATTGCCAAATAAGTACAAACAATGAAGACTATCAAGACTTACTGTAATAATGTAAAAGTAAAATCAAACTATTCAGCTAATGTAATTAGAATCTTTTTGTTGCTTAACTCCTGTGATTTTCTTTTTTTTCCTATTTTTAACTTTTTTAAAGTGTGGTGGTTTGTTTTTTTTTTTTTTTTTCTGTGTAATACCATGGTTAGCCCTACAAGCAGTTTCCTAATGTAATGTCCTTATATGGACTGAACCACAGTTTAAGCATGTCAGGCAGTTGCAATTCAGCGCGTGTAGTGTGAGAACAGTGACTTTGGGTAAAATCAATTTGTGAGGCATTTTAAAAATTAACTTCTGTCATTTTTGTTTGCTTCTTCCTCATGAAAAAAGGAGACTTTCTTTTGGAAATATAAATGGAAATATGTGCTAATGAGTAGAGAATTCTTTCACGTACTCCAAAAGAGGGTTACAATACCAGGAAGAACTGAGATTCTAGCTTCATCAGCTGAAGGATGCTGTTTGGAAAAAATTCTGCCTCAGGTCACAGCTAAAACATTTATTTAACTAGTCTCATTATAAGGCTTTATAGACTTCCAAGAGAAATTAATAATTCAAAAGGACATCTGTTAGTAAATTATTTAAATAACCATTTTAAAGCTAACAGTCATTAGTTACCTGTGTAATATTTCTGAAGGACAGTTCTCCAGTAGAAAAGAATGTGTGGCAAGACTACAAGAAGAGAATAAGTTGACAGTCTTCAATATATGAAACACATTCATAGTATTTAATGATTTATGCTTTACTGCCTTCTGTAATCCTCATTTTTAGCATTTGACCTTCAGAGTATGTTGTGATAATGAATTGCACAAAGCTGTAAAGCTTCTGTAAAAATCTGTTACTTGCATTTGAGACTTATCAGAAATTTTATTAAATGGTCTCTAGTTTGTGAGCCTCAATTTGTCTTTCATATCTTTGATTTTATGGATCTCTGCTCTAGCCACTCTGTGTGCATTTCTCTTTCATGATGAAAGATACTTTTTCAATATAAAAGTCACAGTATAATCTTTGAGCATCCATGTAATTTGCCCTAATGTCTTTTCTAGTTCTCTGTAATGGTGTAAAACAAACAACAACCAGAATTCGAGCTGCTGTCATAAAGTCACATTTTGAGGATTCTTGGTTTGCTATCAAAATCTTTTCCCATTAAATCTCCTGCCACTCTGTCTCATTGCCAAAACTAAGAGATTTTTCTCTGCTGCTGGACATCAAGGAGGCATTTTCAGATAGCTGTTTTTGATTACTCTGAAATGCCATTCTTACAAGCTGGTACAGAGCCCAAGTCTGATTATATGTGATTGTGGTTGTGTGTGTGTATTTTTGTAATGCATCACTTTATGTTTATAGGCAGTGGATTTCTCTTGTAATTCAACTTTCCACACTTGTGTGAGAGCCTTCTGCAGCTTTGATCATTCTGTATTATTAGGAGGTATGTTTTCCTTCACTATCAATTTTTGGACAGTTAACTTTTCTTCACTTACATGTGGAAGTGTAAATATCTCTATCTACAGTTAGATTAAATGTATTATATTTTAGAGATCATATTCATATTTATCCATATTAAATATTTATACTTACATGATAAGTTGTAATGAATGAATACATTTCCTTTATAGATGCAATATATCCTCTCATTCGTGTATAATTTCTATCTCCTATTGTGTAATTTGTGCTACTGTTAAACACACACAATAGATATTCATAGCTGGTCTATTTATGTGGAATAAAATACCACTTTACACAGAAGTATGTATATATGTGCATACATCAATTAATAAACTTCCATATTTGGTTTTATCATCAATATAAAAGCACAATCATGTTTAATCTTAGCATTACTGGTAATTTTCATATGTCCTGCTTAATCCTTACATGGCTAGTTTTGTAAAATTATCAGACACTTCCTAATTTTGTAGCCATTTTTTCTCCTGTTAAAATTATATCAGTGTTGCATGAGAGCTCACTGTGGGCCGCCCAAATCTAAGACTTACAGAGATGCTTAAAAATAGCAGCTGGCATCAAAACTAACTTTTAATAATCCCGCATCTGCAATGTGGATTCACCTGGAGACAGTAATTTTTTGGGGTGGAGGGGGCCTGGAAACTAAAACTAAATTATTTTCATGAAGTTTAACTTTGTAAAGCTCTGGCTCTGTGGTTTTACCTTTTGCTGTAGTGGGATGGAGCAATTGTGAATTACAAAGTATTCACTGTCATTTTACAAGTTTTGGAAAATAGCTGTCTGTTAGAGAAGTTCCACACCTGGGAAATATCACTGAAGCCCAGTCTGCACGGATCAGTGACATTTCTTTCCACCTGTCTTTTGTTGCTCTCTCTCTCTTCAATTGCTGTTGTATCTTGGGAAGATTTAGTCACAGAAATACCAGAAGTGTTCATACCTTCTTGAGGTAGTACCCTGTAGTACAGGAACTGCATAAGGACAAGCAATATCTGCACGTGTGCATTCATCACAAGTGCCACCCCTGCCATGGAAGCAGTGTCCACCAGCAGGAGGGTTTGCTGAAAACACGGGGATGTTCTGTGAGACCCGGGAATCCTCACCTGGGGGAAAGTTTCTCTGTCTGACCTGCTCATGTAGCAGAGCAGCAGGGACTTGCTGTACTGTCCGTGGGCCCATGAGGAATGGGAAGGTTTGACCCAGGTCTGTTCTCGTGCTATGAAGGGTTATGATTTGAAGTATTTTGTTTGTGAGCTGGCCTGTTGTCTCTATGCAATGGTAATGCTGCTTTGTGCCATCCCAGGAGCCTGTCAGATATGAGAGGGCCCATCGGTGTTCCATATGGTTACTTCTTGGGGGTAGTGTGTTTGGATGTGCTTCCACACTAGGAATCTCTAAGCTCATTTAAAACATGGCTCTTAGCCTGTGGTGGGTAAGGACATCCTTGTTTGTTGTTTTTCTTGCAGCTGAGTGCAACAAAGAGCCTCTGTTTGTTGAGTAAACTCAGGAAAGAGTTCAGCTGTGTCTAAACAGCAGTATTAAGGAATATCAGGCTCTCCCAACAACCCAGAAAGAATTATACCATTTTCTTTTTTTCCAGCTGAGAGGCTGTGTTAACAAAATAAATAAAATTGAAGGAAAACAATGACCTCTTTGCTTAAATCAGCTTGGAGAGTGTTTTAAAAATGTGTTTGAAATCTGGACATCACTTTTTAAACCTAATTAGACCTGGAAAGATGTGTGTGAGATTGAGCCAATGTCACCCAGTCAGCCTTGCACCGCAGTGCTTCCAGCAGAGAGCTGCTGCAATGAGAAGCAGAGTTTGGATGAGTTTCTCTTGCTGTTTTGTTTTTAATTTTATTTATTTTGGGGTTTGTGGGTTTTGTTTGTTTTTATTTTTCTTCAGAGAAGTGCTTTTTAAATGCTGTTTATATGACCTCCTGTATGATATTGATTATGATTAATGTTGAATTAGGGTACATATGCATTTAATTTTAAAAAGAATGAGCTGGAAAGCACTGCTTAAGCTTATAATTGTACTTTGTTTTCCTGCTAAGATATGTTGCCTCTTGTTAGGAGAAGAACCAAATGTTTGCATGTGTCTTGAAATGGTCCCATTTAATGGATGTGAGTGCTTTTATCTTAGTTCCAGTTTAAACAGTGATGGCAAGGCTTAGTCTGAAGATTTTTGATAACGGCAGGAATTCATGTAGGAATTATCTTTTCTTGATTTAATCTTGCCTGTCAGCTGTGAAAAGTTGTGCCTCATGGTTTGCTGTTTATTAATTAGCTTTTGTCTGGTAAGCACAGGATGGAAATTTACTCTTGTATGCAAAGTCAAAACCTTAGAGGACTGAGGTAGTGCCATTTCTTACCCCTGGCCTCAGAAGGAGCCAGGATAAGCAAAAAATGTTGCCTGTCTTCCATAATGCTATTTTCTCTATCACTCCTCATTTGAAGGGAAATTTTCTGGGAAAAGTAGACAAATTCATATAAACTTTAGTTTCTTTTGTCCAAGAATCTGATTTATGTGAGAATACTTTTTGTTTATTGCTGTTAGAAATAATCAAAATAATTAAGACAGAGGAAGACTCTATGAGTGTTTATCTGTGAGAGATAATTAAAAACTAAACCTGTGATTAAAATTTAGTATTTGTTAAATTATATTGAGCTGGGTTGGTAAGAAGAGGAAGGATCTAGCATTATTATTCCTTTTTTCCTTTTAAGTTGGAAATTGTTTTCCTGTATGGGTGGGCATTTTTCTGCAAGAGGTGGTTGCTTCCCTGCATTATATGCCCCATATCTGCTGAAACAGATCTGCTTTTCTGTGTGCTTTTGCTTCTTTTAGCCTTACAGAAATGAATACATTACTTGAAGGTATAGGGTGACACATCCTTGTGGTCCTTTCTGCATAAGATTAACATCCACCCTCACTTTAAGTCAACCAGAAGTTGTACACAAAATGCTGTGCACTTAAACCCTGGATGAGAGCTGATTTACTTTCCATTAGTAAATTGTTCTTGTTACAGGTTTTTCTCTGTCTTTAATACAAAATAGGATTAAAACTTGCTGAACTTTAATCCTGTTATAACATTTTGTTACCTCCTGTGGTTATCTGATTCCAAGCTGAGTATTCTCTGACAAGTTTGCCAAATTTGTCCATGCCTGGTATCTGTCAGGACCTAGTGTTGCACCACTGATCCCTCTTCAGCCCCTTGCTGTGAAAAATGTTTCACTTTCTTGGTTACTCTAAATCATAATGTCTTGATTTTAGCTTTTTTGTTGTCCTGTTGCTTATGGCACTGAAAAAGTGTCTGGGTAATGCAGCACATTATTCATGAGCCCTGATCTCCAGTGCCAGTCCCCTGTTGCTGCAGGACAAAGCTGAGGCAGGGACACTTGCTTCAGGTCAAGAGGCCAAACAGTGGCCAGAGCTGCACTTCTCTTAAAGCTCAGTCGCCTGAGCAGTGCAGAAACATCCCTGGCAGCTTTTGCACCAGCTGTTGTTCACCGGAACTTGAGGAAACTCATGAGAGCGATCTGTGTGTTGTGTTCCCCAAGGTGCCAAGCAGTGGCCCGTGGTCTGGCCGTGCTGCCCTCTCTGCAGCTGCCTGAGGTGGGGGTCAGGACCCTTCAGGGCTGCCTGTGCCTCTCTGGCTGGCAGAGATCTCGTTGCCATTTAATTGGCATCCTGCTTTCCCCCGAGGCTTGGCTGGCTCCCTCATCTCCTTGATGCCTGCGATGCACAGCACGTCCCTCTGCAGTACCACACTGCCTGTGACCTGTCATGCTGGCCTGCTGACACGGACCGTGTCCCTCTGGGGGTCCTATCAGCAATGCTGTCCTCAGGATTGTTTTTCAAGACATGGTTATCAGTTTAATTTGCTTAAAATTTGCCGTGAGGAGAAATAGGCTATGAGGTCTTCCTGGGAGGAATTTGCACCAGGCAAAACTTGTCACAGAGCATTAGCTGCACCATATCACACTGCGCTGCTAAGAAAAAGAGCGAGTGAAGCTTAAATAGTTGATGTCGCTGTTAAAATTTCACTCTGTTATTCTGTATATTATGTGTGCTTTTAGGAAGATCAGATTCTTAAGGACCCAGGCTGATCTGGTTGGTGCTTTAAATCCTGAAGTCTCAGGTCTCTGACACCTTTGTCTCTGCTGTACATAGTTTTGTTTTTGCATAAAATCATGAATTTCAATGGGGAGTAAGAAGAAGGGGAGCTCTTAGCATATGGAGAACCTTTCCCACAGAGTGGGAAGCCACAGGATGCAATACACCAGGGTGAACTTACTGACACTGATAAAGGCTTCTTCTGGGCCCTTGAAGTCATCTTTAATGACATGATCAGTTTTAATTCTTGGTGGTGGTTATGCAAATTTAGAGAGTGAAATAATGCATGTTATAAGATCTAGAGCCACTGTATCTAATACTTTTGACTAGGTCTGGCATGAGATAAAGTTTGCCTACTTGGACTTTCTAGAAGCACTGTTTGTCTGCTAAATGCTGACAAGAGCTAAGCAGTCTTTAATTTTCCTCTGGAATCTCTTGAATTACTTGTTCTTGAATCAGTTCTGGGGGAAAAAAAAGCCCACTTCTTCATAACATGGAGAATATGTATTAGTTCTAGAGGGTAAATATGTGGTTTTGAAAAATACTCAATGCAAATTTAATAACTAGAATTTATTTTGGTTGAATGAGCATCACACCTAAAGATTAACATAACCAGTTATTGGTGTTTCCTAGGAGGATCAGAAGAGAGTGGATCTGTAAGGCTTGGGATTTTTTTATTGTTTTCTTCTTTTCAAATCCATGATAAAACTGATGTTATGCACCTTAGGCAGAGTGTGTTAAGCTGCCACCTGACTAAACCCTATCACTGTTTACAGTAAAGTAACTTCATAATTTGCATATATTATGAATTAATAATAGTGATTACTTCATACTCACTTCTGGATTCTGTAAGGATTCACCACCAAAAACACCCTGTACAGCAGTATTGTTTAGTAATTCCAGTCTGAAGTTCTGGTTTATATTTGTTAACTTTTTTTGCATTAAAAATGTCAGATAATATTAAAATAATCAGACAATCTTAAAAGCCTTTCAATTATTGCCTGTTGAGATACTGCCTTTTTTTATATAATTGTCTGTATTGTTGACCTTTCTGTGACATTTGCGGAATCAGTGTCACACTAAGTACAAATCTGTGGTTCATCTTTCTTGGTTGGCTGGTTTTGTTTTAAAAGCACCATTAACCTTGTCATTTTACATTGTTTTACTTTGTAACTGTTTGGAACTTTCCTTTGTTAAGGCAACACTGGGGAGCTCTGTTGGCATTTTTAATACTTTGGGATGCATGCTTTCTGCTCTGAAGACTTAAAAACATTGTACAGGTGGTTGTTATTTAAAAACTTATTTTTTAATAACTAGGACATAAAAATCACTGTAAAACACTGTAAAAAACTGTAAAAATGACACATCGTTCTACTTCCTTTATATGTGGGAGAGATACCTTTTGAACACTTCTGCATTTTTTTCTCCTAAAGAAGACTTTATGAAAAGGTAAAAGCTTTTAACTCTGAACACATTGCTTAATATCTTAGGTGTGCCTTTTATTTAACTGTGAGAGCATCAGCAGAGCATGTGAATTTGTGAGACGTGGTGCTTTCATGACCAGATTAGCCAGGAGAGTTTCAACCATAAACCATAGCCTTAAGAATTCTTTGTTGTTTGTTTGTTTGTTTTTGGTTTTGGGTGTCTAATGAAGCTTGATCCAAGTAGATCTGCTTGTTTAAGTGTAAATTGATCCTAAATTTATCTTCTTCTCAAGTCTAGCTATGTTGGCAAATTGGGTTGTGCTCAAAACTGGAATATATAAAGAGTAATGCTGAAGTGTTTTAGGATCTGCTCTGTGAATTCTTGTGATCGGGCACGCAAAGCAATCACACAGAGACGAGAGATTTGCAGGGCAGAGATGTTCCGCCGAGAGAGCCCAAGGCTGAGCCAAGGCCGAGAGCCCCTCTGCGTGTTTATTTCTTACTTTTTATACATTTGTGGGTCTGGCTGTGGATTGGCTTCTGGAGTTATCACCTCCCAGCCGAATGGCCAGCCCAGCTGTTAGTTACAGTTGTTTTCAGGTTAGAAATATGCAAACAGAGGACAGAGAATGAAAAACAAAGGATTTGTTTATGTTACATGTGTGAGAAAAGGCAGAAACTGCTCCTAATATTGTACAGTAGCTAAAAAGTCTGACTCCATCTTATAAACAATCAAAAGGCTTTAAAAAACTCAGAAAAACCAGGGTGACAAATTCTCTTTGAGGTGATTAGAACAGACAGCTCCTGGCCCTGAAATCAACACAACTACTGAAAGGATTTTAGTTACTAAGAAATATCACAATAGAAATATTTCCTTTCGAAAACAGATTGGCTCCTCTTAGAGAAGAATTTCTTTAAAACATATAATTTATTTTAAGAGGGGTAATGTATATTCTGGTCAAGACCTTGTGGATATTTTCATTACCTTGTCTAAACTTTTGAGAGTATTTAAGATTATTGGAAATATTTTTGATTATTTTACCACATTATTTTTATGTCTCTTTTTAATGTTTATAAATGAGCATTATAATATTTTAACTTCTTAATTAAAGTGTTATGTCCCCTGATTTCAAGTACTCTATCATGAACTTCTAAGGAAAATTGTTTTATTTGTAGTGTTTCAATACTGTTCACTACTATTCTTAATCTCTATCTGTCATTCTCAGGTGGTATTTTTTTTACTCAGGGAACTGAATTTAGGTACTACAACTGGATATTGATGCAATTAGTACAAACCCAGTCTAATTTTATTTTTTAATGGTTTTCTCTCCTGAGCTGAATCATAGTAAAGGAAAATCACTGTAAAATAAGTCAAATAACTTGATGAAGAACAGCATGTCAGTCGGTCAGAGCAGGGTGCTCTGATTTCTTATGAAATATCTTATTTGGGGCAAGTAATATTGACATGTTTGAAAAATGTAATATAAGAAATTGTTAAATATTTAAATACTTAGGCATCACCATCATTTTGGGAAATTTTGTCATTACCTGTGAGATGTTAGGTTGGCATGAAAACATTTATTCCTGTAAATAAAGCAGAGTTGAGTTGATTATATTGGTCTGTAATGGGTTTTAATTTATGACAAAGCCACAGTGAGCTGTTCATGCAGCAGTACATATTAAAATGCTCCACCCCAAACTTGCCAAGTCTGAGATGTGGCACTGTGTGTCTTATGGTAAGCTCTTTCAGAGCAGAGAGGGCAGGCCCTGGGAAGGATAATCAGGAGGAGATGTTGGGGTCAGTGTGGGCTGGGCTGTGTGGTCCTTGCCACCTGCGTGGTGCTACTGACAGGAGCCATGCAGGAGGCAGTAACTCCAGAAATGACATCTCTCATACAAGTTTCTGTCAGGTTATTTACTGTTGGGATGCCTTTGGATCCCTGGTGGAACTGCTTGGCAAGGCTTTGGGCTTTGTACTTTGAAAACAAAAGCCCTTTCTCTCCAAGGTATAAGTGACAAGTTGGTATAGAGGCAGAGCCTTCAAAAGTGTGTTTTGTTCATCAGCTCTCAGAATGAGTGAGGCTTCCTCCTTAACAAATGGTAACAAAACAGATAAAAGCCCTTACATGGTGTTTGATAACATCTTTGAAAGTCTCATGGAGGCCTGTTAACAGTTGGTTGTATGTGGGATTGCCTTCCATATAGTCCTTCAACAAAGGAGTTACAAAAATCCTATCAGTTTATCAGGAAGCAACATGAACATGAAGGTTGCTAGGAACCTGTGAGCAGTCTGTCCTGAGTGCCAGGAGATGTGGGCTTGCTTCAGGGTCTTTGCTACCACAGAGCATTTTAAGAAAATTTGATCATAAAAGAAGTAAGTTGAATATTGTATCAGAAATCACAGAGGAATTGTGGATATTATTTGTGTTTGACTGACAATATACCAGGGAGAGAATGCAATGATACACGCTTGTCATTCAAAGATTTTATTTTTAGTCATATTTTCACAGCTGTTTTCATCTCCACCACTGTAATTCATTCGTACATCTTAAACAATTTAAGTTTTTCATGTTTGTTCCTGAAGTATGGATTTGAGTATAAAATGCACATTATCATTCTGCTGGTATCAATTTAGTACATACTGGTATGAATTTGTCCTTAGGCCCAAATTCTACTTGACTCTCAAGTTGTCTCCTAAGTAACTAGCAGTAAGAAATGATACCTTTCTAGTGACTGAAATATTTTAAATTTTAGTTTTAACTTAGATTTTATTATTTGATCCTTTAATATGTTCAATCATTCTCCTTTTGTTGCTTTAAAACAAAGATGTAACAATCTGGATTGATATGAAATCTTACATGAATTTTCATAGCTAATATTCATGAGTCCTAAGGTTTCCCATGGTTGCCAAAAAGTTGAAAGACTGTTGTAACTGAAAACTTTTTAATAAAACCTAAAGCAAAGCAAAACTGATTTTTAGTACTTAAAAACTCAATAAAATGCCCCATTGTAAATTTTGAATTCCCAGTTTGGGACCAGGATATTGAGTCCATTGTTTACAGACTCACAATTGTTAAATGCATATGCTAACAAGAATACTGCTGTTACTTCAGAAATTACTCTGTATCCTATTTCTATGCCTTAACTTTTTTAACTCTTTCCATAAGGGACTCAGAATTTCAAACTTTAGATTTTTAATTTTTTAGTAGGTATCCTCTTACAGGCTGGTTTTATACCAAGGGCTTCCAAAGAGCATTTTACTAAATCCTCTTCCATTCCTGTCAACAAGCAAACCATGCTATGGTTTCCCTGATGTTTAGAAAGAGGAGAAAAAAAAAAAAAAAAAGTTTTAAGTTTTCCTGTGTTATGATATTCTGCAACACATGGTTTGCTACTGTATATGCTCACTCCTGACTGTGATTGGAATTCAGCTAGGGAAGTTTTTAGAAGAAGGGTCTTGCTCTATGAGTTCTCATGTGAAACTGAGTCATTTTTCTCAGTTGTCACTCAAAAACAGGGTGATTTTGCATACCTCATTCATAGCTAAATTTGGGAAGCATAGGTTACATTTTAGTGTTTGTCAATACTGTTTTACAGAGGTTCCAGTTATTGTCCACAGAGAACTCTCCTTGCTTAATAAATTAATTTGGAAATTGTCATTCAGCTACCAAAAAAATGTTTAATTTGAATCTTTAAAAATGGGCCGCCACAAATAAATTTAATTAGGACATGCTGTCCCAGAAAAAATTCCTGCTTGACTTTGAAGATCTGGAATAAAATTAGTTATTAGACAACAGCCAGCCTACAGGAGAGAAGAGGCAACAGGTTTTTAGGTTGTGAGTTTTGGGGTTTTTTTTAATTTAAATCACAATATTTACTCTTTTTTCCTTGCATGTTGACATATCAGTTCAAAGTATAGCACAGTTCAGTGTGAATAAAACCTTTCTAAAGTGATGGAAAACAGGGCAGTTGTTGAATATAGTACCAGCAGTACTGCACTAACAAGGAGTACTAATATTACATGTTAAGTCTGAAATACTTTGTCCTCTTCCCATCCTGTTTTAATATATAATTACATGTAATTACCATGAAGAATTACCATGGCACAAAAGCTGTCTTGAATGTTGTTTAATCAGAATGTGGTGTCTTCTCTCATGCCCTACATTTTAATGTAGGCATAAACTTTTCAATACAATTTTACTACAAATACTGATTTTTATTCATTTTCATTTCAGAAGACAAATGGATAACACTGTGATTTCAATGGGGGTAGCTCAATATATTTTATTGAAATCCTCCACTCTCCATACGGTAGCAGTGAATTTCTTTTTGACAATATAAGAATAATTTCTGCATTCACTTTTTTAATGTTTAGTGTCACTGCAATCACCTGATGAGATTCTAAGGTTAATGTCTGATTTTTAGGAGAAACTGAGTTTGTCATATCTGCCTTTGAGCTGCATATCCATTGTCTGATTCCCAAGTCAATGTGAGTTGACAAAGAAGGGCTTGATTTTTGTTTTGTACTTTTGGGTTCTGTCTGGCTTTTTATTTTTGTTAATCGACCTGTCATGTTCCTACATCTTCTCCACAATTTCAAGTGGAGATAATCTCATAGCTAAATAACCTTTTTCTAACTCATCCCATAGACTGAAGACATGGCTTGAAATTGTGACTGTATGCTTAGAAGAAATAGTTGGAAGGTAAGAGACCTATAACAGAAAAAAAATCAGGAGATGAGTAAACGCAAAAGTGAAAGGAGGATAGAAACAGAAGTAATCTGTCTAGTTGCAAGTTATTCAAACTCTCAAATGCTTACCAGGAAAATCCAAATGCCAGTTTTGATTCTGAAAGTTCAGAGGAGTAGGACTTGTGTGTAAAATCTGGAGTGATCCCACTTCCAGGATCTGCAGAGGAGGTGGCAGGCAGATCTCTGGTGAGGCACTGAAGGAGAAATGACATGGTAACAAAATTTGAAAGGTGTGGAGGACATACTAATCACCTTTGGGGTTTGTGGAGGATGTGGTGTTTTCCCTAAGAATTTCTGACAGCATAGCACAGTGAAGAGAGGTATAGATGTTGAATAGACACTCACATAGCAGTGTCTGGGCCTGAGCTTACATATTTGTTCTATAGGTCTTAACACTTACCTGACATAGCAGGTCCAAAATAGATCACCAATAGGAAAATTACATCTTGCTTTTTTCCTCCCTTATTCTGATCACTGTGGTGTTTTCAAAACTCAGGTTCTTTTAATGGGGAAAAGAGATGTAGATTTTAGCATTTTAGTAAATGCTAAAATAGCTGTCCCTGAGCCAAGGTTTCCCATTCTATGTTTTACATCCCACACTTGTATGGTGAAGACTTGTGGGGTAAATATCTCTTTAGTCCCTGTAGAAGAGAGACAGCATCCTGCCTTTTCATGCCAGCTGAAGTCAAAGGAAGGCTGGAGATCTCAGCAGGGCAGGGTAGTAAATCTGGAGACTGGGACTTGCTGCTTCTCTTGCCAGGACAGGACCATTTTAAGGGACTCTCATTCTCTGAGGAGATGCTCCTGTAGTAAAAACTACATGAGCTGCAGAGAAACAAAATTTTTAGTGACTCCCTCTTTTCCATATCTCTTGACTAGGTAAGGCAGCAAAGCTTCAATGGTTGTATTGCTGGAGCTGGAAAAACACCAGAATTTTTCTATGACTTGATAATCTACTTCTTAAATACAGTTTTCTGCCTTCATGGACTGCGTACAGAGCAGTAGTGTAAAGCTGAGCCAGTTTTAGTCTCCTTCAGCACCCTGGCAAAGATGTTTCAAGAGATTGTGTGTCATATACTGGATAGCTTATTTTAACCTCTTAGTATAATATAATGCTTATATTCAGTTAAACCCATCTAATTGGATTCCTACTCACAGTCTCTTTTTCTCCATTAAAAGGTAATAGTCCATCTTGACTTTTATTTTATTGCAGTCTGGCCTATTTTAATTGAGTTTACCTTTATTAGAGAGTGCTTAACATGGGTAGAAGCAAAGCTTAGTTTCTTACTTGTATTAATATGGTGGTAATAATTCACTGAACAGGCCTAATACTGTGAGGATGAGAGCAAGGTACAACATGAGCTACCATGTAATTTGAATGTATGTAGCTTTTAGACAAAGATTGTTCCTGTGAATATGTGCAATAGAAAAGCCTGGAGGGAGTTTGAAAAGATAAATTTTCATGTAGAACATTCAGAGACCTCTCCACAGTGGTATGTAGGCAAGGACACATTGTACACATCAGCTCATGCTGCCCTTGGTTTCAATTTTCACAGATGTTTATTTGTTGCAGCCTGAAAGTCAGTGGAAAGTGAGGAAGTTGTGTAGGACCCTGTCTGAGCCTGGCAGCCAGCAGTGCTCACAGTGAGCACAGCTATCTAATTGTTCTTTAAACACAACCTTCTGTGTCATTCACACTCCTCATGACTTGAAAATGACTAAGAGAATATTCCAACAATTCAAAACTAGTGTGTCACTCAGTAGAATTTGATTATATTTGGGCTGTACTTGTGAGGTAGCTCTTGGGAAAAATCTTAGGTGGCAACACTTTCTTGGATTTCTTCCATGTGGAATCCTAACTGTGACTTAAATCAGTATTACATAAGATTTGTTCTGTGATAGATTAATTATTATAGTTACATAAAAGAGATTTATTTTCCTCTCAGTCTGTCCAACTTCCTCATGGCAGACAGGAATTCTGAGCATTTCAATATCTTGGTATAATATTCTTTTTAAAAGGATTGAAGTGTCACTTTGACACTAGTTTCTTTACTTGGCTATGAAGTGTAAGACTGATGTGTTGCATTGTGTTACCTTCCTTGGAGATGTTTCGGGTAACATAGTTATATGCAAGACATGTTAAGCTAAGTAATACAAAGGAACTGAATTATGTAGCTAGATTTGGTATTTATTCTTTGCTTGGTCAAGAAATTGGGTAAAATTCAAGGTGTGTGTAGAGCCATATGCAGTGCAGTAACATAAAACATTTTGTTTTCATTATCACTAGTTGCTCATTGGATGGTGTGAAGGTTGACTTGGATTCTTATAGTAAGTAATCAAACTTGTCAATAATCTCATTGGATAGATTAAAATAATGCAGCATTTTGTGGAAAAAGGCTGGGTACATTTGTAATGATAAGGAATCTCTAAAAAAGTAAATAATTTGAGATTTTTAATGAAAATTATGGTGTTGTATGGGTTTTTGTTATTATTTTAAAATTTATTTTAAAATGCATACTAAGACTGTCTTCACTAATGATTCCTCTTAATGGCAAAGCAATAAAAAGTCCTGCTCTAGGGTATTTGAAAATTGCCTCAAGTTTTCTAAGTAGCTCAAGGCATTTTGACATGATAAGTCTAGGGCTGTTGCAGTTTCTGTTATAAATTCATGTCACATTTTGTATTACACTTGGTAAGATAGAATTTACATTTCATCCTTTTATATAGTCTGTGTGAATAAGAGATACGTATCATTTAAGAGATAATAAATTATTATCTGTGAGTAAAATTTATCTTCTATTACCTCTTAGTTGTTTGTGATAATGTTATGTTATGTTATGTTATGTTATGGGGGTTGTAGATTACTAGGATGACAAAAGCAAATAGAACTTACAATAATTCATACAAAATAGAAGAAAAAAACAAAACATAAAGCCAAAGAACTCTGTCCTGCCATTGAAGGAGATTATTTCATTTGGTGTTCAATTTCATCACAAAACTATTGAAGTCATCTTACAGGGATATCTAAGTGAAAGTTGGTTAATAAATTTTGTTGTGGTGTTTGACTAGAACCAGCTTATGGTAATAGGGTGGGGATTTTTCCACAGTGATTTTGGGAGCTCTTCACATGACTTGCATCTTATATTTACTTTAGCTACTCTGTTTGAAGTCAAGAACCTAACTTTTAATGAAGATACTTTTGGCTTGCACCCTAGAGGAGATTTACTTATGTTAGCTAGGCAATGTGAATAGCCTTCATGAGTCAAACTGTATATCCATGGTCATTCAGTCAGCTCCACTGCATTCAGCAGGACGGCATGGGTACAGTAAAGATCAGAATTTTTTTAGTATGCTCTATTAGCATTTATTCTGTCATTGAGAATAGTATCCTATTATATTAGCCACTCCTTTCATGAAATCACAAGGATGTGTGTAGTGAAAATGGTCATTATGGGATTTCTTTTCATGCCTGGTGAATTGTTTATAAAGTTCTTTGTGTACCCAACAAAAACCCCTCTCACTGCAAGAACTGGTTTGGGTATATTAATTCTGAGGCCAGAGTAAGACTGTATGCTCATACTAATCACATAATTTTTAAAGGGAAATCCAGTAAAGTAAGTAATCTAGGCTGAAGACGTTTGCAGTACTCGATACCCACCATAATTGGAGAAGATTGCTAGGGACGAAATTATGTAGGGTGAAATGGGGAAATAAGCTTTTCTAAGCCTTCCCTAGGGAGAGGAAAAAGACCTTTGGCATAAATTTACATTCTGAGAAAGAGAAAATCCATTTTAATTTCTTCTTATTAAATCTAATGTTACTTTTCCAACACCTGCTTGGAACCTCTGCTCTTGGAATTAGCAATTTGTTAAGAAACTGTAAACATTGCAGGGGCACTGGATATGGTAGCATTCTCTTATCCAAATTAAAAGTACTCATCTGACTCTCTCAGGCTTCTTTTTTACTAATACTTGAGCTTTGTGGGTTTAGATGTAAACATCTGGTATGCTTTATTAGTGTTCCACATGCCCTTGCTTTTATGTAGAATTTCTTGTAGATGATCCTAACATAAGAATGTTAAACAAAATATGGTTGTTCTGTACATAAGAAGAATGTGACAATGAAAGATGGGTGTTAAAACTATGCATGCAGAAGCCTAATCTGAATGCATGTTGTGTGAGAGATTTGTGCAATGGTTTCCCTGCTTTCTGAGAGGTAATCACCCGTGACGGTTTGTTGTTAGAACACTTAAAATGTGTATATGAAGTCATCATTGAGAGACTTAAAAAAACTCCTGTTAAAGCAAGTGAAGATTTGTTGAAGGAGAGAATCTGCAAGAATAATTCCAGTGTCAGCAGGACCTATTTGGCATCAGATTTTTCTCTGTGCATGATGGTTGTGGAATGAAACTCTCCGTGGGTTTCAGGGATCTTGGCCAACAGTTCCATACAAGAGAACTGAACTGTGTTGCAAGTGGTTTGACTGTGGGTCTTTGTTGTAAATAACAGTAAAACAAGACCTCATTATTGCCTAAAATGGGTGATAGATGTTGAAAGCTTTGTCATGCTCATGTCTTAATTCAGAAATGGATTTGAAGAAATGGAATTTATACTTCCTGTTTAAAGCTCATTAAGCTCTTTCTATGGCTAATAGTGTGTTTTGTTCAAGGTGATGTTTTATGACAGCCAAAAGCATTTTTAATTTAAAGTTTGTTTTGTAGATTTGTTCAAAGAATTAAGGGCATCCTCTCTCAGCTTGGTGCACTTGTAGATGTCAGGAAACTGGAGTTAGAACTAGAGGAACATACATCCTTGCTTTCAAATTTACCAGTGATTCAAACATTTTCTTTAGTGATCATCCTTCTGCTTTCGTCCACAGGATTTGTATCCATAGTTCTGATTGCATGGACTAGGAGAAAAATATTTTCTGCCTTTGTGGAAGCATTCTGCAGCATAAGATACTACAGATAAAGAGGTTAGCTAATTGTAGTTGGGATAGTCATCCTTGCTCTTTCCTCTGGTAAATATTCAGTCTTGTCTTACAAAACTGGCCAGATCTCCTTGAGCAAGGTCTCATGTGAATGACTCTGGACTTTGACCTCCACTCCTCCAGGGTAATACAACTTCTACTGTAGCTCATAAAACAAAATCTGGTCTTTTGTGCAGTTGATTCTGAATGATAATGCCAAGATCTTAATGGATTAGAAGCTTCCAGGGAGGCATTAATATTTTGTGACAGGAACTTATTTTGCAGAAGATGGCTCTACTTTAGGAGATGTTAGGTAGGTGCTTCAGCACATCTAAAGATTCCATGTTGCCCTTTGTTTTACTGAGCATCTTCTTTGCAGTAATTAGTAAAAAGCTATGTGAGCTTCTGTGAGATGGCTTTCCCCAAAAGGAAAAAGTGGGGAGTGAAATATGTTGTCCGTAGGAGGCCCTAAATTGTGTTTCCCTTCTGGCATAGTGATAGTTTTGGGTTAGAAGAGGAATTAAAATATTTAAAATGTTCTACATGATACAGAAGGAAACGCTCATGCAAATGCCATGAAACAGTATTAATTATTAAAACTAAGCTATATGATGAACTGGTCATGCATAAAACTTACTTCAGGCTTTATTATTTGAAGTAGCTGAATGTTTTCATAATTTCCAGAGGTGGTGTACATAATTAATTTCTTTTTTTTTAACTCTTGCTTTTAATCAAGAAATTCTTTGCTGAGACAGTGGTCAAACAATGGAACAGGCTTTGTAGAGAGATTGGTGATGCCTCAAACATGACAGTGTTTTGAGGCATTTGAACAATGCCCTTAATAACATACTTGATCAGCCCTGAAGTGGTCCGGCAGTTGGACCAGGATATCACTGGAGGTCCCTTCCAGCTGAAGTAGTGTGTTCTATTCAAGCAAGAGCTGTGAGTTAGGTCTGCACTGAAAATGTGGATTATACCTTCCTACTGATATATCTGCCATCCTCCAGAGGAGTGTGAATTGCTTCTTAAGTGTAGCTGAATGCTGTCTGCCTGACAGCACTGGGAGAAGGCGGCCCCTTGCAATGGTGTAACTTGCGCTAGAAAGTAAGCAAACAAAACCACTTTTGGTTTCAAATAAAATTGAGAGCAAAGCTGTTCAAAGGTGACTGCAGTGGCTTCATGTTTGCCTATCTCTGCCAAATTTAGTGCAGTGGTTTGAATGTCTTTTCTGCTGTGAGATAGGATTAGGAGAAAAAAGCAAGCAGGCCCAAACTTAAAGGTACAAAAATAGTTTTATTAACACACACTAAAAGAAAAAAAAAAAAAATTAAAAGGAAACTTTTAAAACACACCTCCTCCTCTCCTCAAGTGTTCAATTTCTCACAAACAATGTAAAGAGACAAAACTCAGAACTCTAGGTCAATACCACTTATACACTGGTCTTTCATTCAGTCCTTTTAGAGAGAGAAGTCTCTCCTGATTTGTTGTGGTAACTTTGCGCAAGAAAAAAAAAGTCTGCTTGTGGCTTTTAACTCTTGCAATAACATACACGCAGAGGAAAATCTGCAGTTGTGGACTTCTCATATCACGTATCCTTTCCCATGACTACATATGGGCCATGGACTCATGCATACCAGGGTGTCATTTTAAAAAAATGAACAGGTCAAACACAAAGGATTTCTTCATCTCATGGGACAGAGATCTCTTTTCACATCTTCACTGGCACAGAGGACTTCTTATCTCTCTCTTACGGTATCACAGATTCTAATTCAATATTCACTCAGTCAATCACAAATACCTTTGCTCAAATCCACAAATCTGTACAATCAATTTCACCAATTCATATTGTCCACAAATTAAAGGAAAATCTAGCATATTCATATTACAGTTTGTTAACATAGCTCATAAGAGATTTTCAACCTAGGACCAAGGCAACTTGTCATCTCTTCAACCTAAGGGGTCACCCTTCCTTCAATGACTTTGATATTTTCACACTGTCTCTTTAAATATCTCCCACTCTGACCATTTCTCTCTCTCAGGGAAGGGTTAGGGCTTTGGAAGATTCGTTTGTATAAGGAGAGTTAAATCTTGCCCAGGTCCTCTCCCCTCAGCTGTTCAAGGCCGTGCTGATGGTGGGGGACATGCGGCACCGAAGCCCAGAGATCAAAGCAGCCTGAGAAAACGGCAGTCAGAAGTGAAAGCAGCCAAGATCATAAATGCCTATAAATGCCTCCTGCTCACCCCTTGGTCTCATGGGGTGAGCCCAGCCCAGGCTTAGGGCTGCTCCCGGGAACCTTGGGATGGGAGAGCATCTCCCCGGGCCCTGGCCAGCTTGAGGTAGGCTTTGAAGTTAAAGTTGCCAAGATGTTAATCTGCAGCCTCCCCCTCCACTGTTGGCAGCTGATGGGGGGCTGTCGGGGCCTTGGGGAGAGCCGGAGGCGGCCTGGCCGGCCTGGGCCGCTCCTCGGAATGGCCCCAGGGAGTCTGGGGTTACCCGCTGTCGAGCCAGAAGGGAAAAGAAGTTTCCTGAGGTTCTTGGGATCTTCAGGCCTGTGTAACCCAGAGGTGTGTCCCTATTTTAATTGGCCAATCTGACCTCCAGTTTTATGGTCAGCCACTAATTGGTTTTTACCATCCCTGCTAAACCAGCACAAGGATCGAAAGGGTGCCCTGAGTATGGAATACACTTTGTCTAGTCTTGTGTAGAGTTATGGGATTCTTATTTACAGATAGATGCTGAACGCTATGCCTATTTAAATAAGCAAAGCAAAGGTAAAAATTATATATGAGTAATAAATTCACTTTTTTTCTCTGTGTGTACTCATATATATTTACCAGCATTAGTTCCCCTGAGTCTGTAATGAAATTTTTGTCTGAAATTCCTGACATTTTGGGACATTAGATGGAGAAGTAGGTTGGAAGTCCAGGTCTTTCTGCTTTTGCAAAGAAGTTCATGTGCTCAGTATTTTCAGCTTGTCCAGAACATGCCAAAGCATGTGCTAGATCTCTCTTCAGTGAAGCATAAATGACTGTTTATCTCTAGGAATGCTGCAATGAGGCGAATGTGTTGGGTGTAGGACTTGTTGCACTCTGTGATGGGTCTGTGTTGTGTGTCCCAATCATGCTTCAGAAGGGCTTTTCTTATGAACCCTGGATAACACATGATCTAATGCTACTGAAGAGTTCTTCTGGATTTTCTTTTTCTTAGCAGTAGTCTATTACAGGGACATAAAACAGGATTTTGTCATTATCTACACTTTTTCTAGCTTCATTCAGCTCCAGAAATGAGAAAAGGCCATTTTAGATCTCAAAAAAAGAAATGTCCTTGTAATGTCTTTCTATGTCATTTTGCTTTTTTCAGTGAAAGCACGCACTGCTATGTTATTATTTGGCCCGAGCATTTGCACAGATTATATGGCGCTGTCACAATTTCTAGTAATTTAAACAATTTCTTTTCTCTTTTAATAGAAGAATAGAACCAAATGACTCTTCACCCTCAATTTTTTGTCATTGTTTTATTTTGCACATCCCACACTAATCAGCTTCCAGATGTACATCAAATTCTTGTGATCTTTTGCTGAGTCACACATTCAGAAAGGGTTTCATATTTCACTTACTTTCGGATAATGAAATATAACACTAAATGAAGTTTCATGATTTTTAAAAATAGAGCTTCTACAAGCTCAGCTAGCTTCTGGATTTATGGTCACTTACAACAAAAATGGACAATAATGTGATTGTTTGATAGAATTAAAAATCCTTAGATTCAAATGCTTGTCTATCAATGGGATATTAGGTTGATTTTTTTCCTAGCAGTTTTTAAATTTAATTTTATTTTTTTTTAATGGAAGAAATAGCTCATTTATTTTTTATGCTGTTTTTCTGGAGTCTGGTTGAATAAAAGTCTTTAAACTGCTTAAAATGCTTCATTATAGTCATCTCTGCTACTCTCTCTCGTGTTTTCTAGGATTAAATGCAATTGTGCTTGGAAAAAGGTGATATATTTCCAGCACAATGAAGGACAAAGAAAGAATGCTTAAGTGGAGATTAAATTAAAGTTCTTCCATGCCAACAGATTTTTTTTTTTTTAGCAGTAATCATTAAATAAATAGTCAATCAACAAGGCATACCAATATGCAGACCTTCAAATGAAAAAAAAAAAAAAATCACGTTGTAGAAAAAAGGATGAAAGAATATGGGAAAAACACAATCAGTTTGTGATAAAGCAATGTATGTGACTTTGACCCCTTAAAATTTGGGATTCGTTTTAGAAATTTATGCATAGTTAAGGCTTTGGGGGTTTCTATTTATTTTGTGCATGGGAAGGAGATGAGTTGGGGAAAAGGAAGAGGGAATTCTTTCTGTTTTTAAAGTATGCATCCATCAGTTAATAGCATGAAACATTCTGCAGTGTCTGTAATGTCAAAGTAACTTGTCTACTTTTTTTTTTTTTTTTCCTTCAAGAAAACTTAGGTATTTGTTGCATATGAAGAGAACTTCTCTGCCCAGCACTCTTCTAGAATGGATTTTAGTACTTGATATTTTTGACACAAATGCATTTAATTGGAATTAGAATCTCATGAGAAGACTTACAGAACATAAATTCCTCTCTCTTAGAACTGATTAATTCTTTATCTTTTCAGTGCTACTTCCCTAGTCTGCTCCTCAGACCAAAGAGTTCCTCTAGCTCCTGACAGATTTCTGGGCATTTAGAGCTCTCAGGCATTCTTATGTGGCTTAAATATCTTTGTATAACTTGTGCATCTTTAACATTTCCAGTCATAGCCCTTGGTCTTTTGCGGAATTTTTTTACTTCTTAATGGGGAATTTATATGGGAAAGATGTTTAAATAGGTGTACTTGGCCTTGACATTCCCCTGCCCACTGACATCTGCCCATTTTTTTTTTTCTATCTTCATCTCTATTCATACCTTCTATCACACAGGTTTTTTTAGCCTTATGTTATTGCCTTTCCTGGTAAATTTACTTTGTTATTTCAATGTTAACATTTTAAAATTTTTCCCCTGGAGATAACTATTGTGTACCACTTCTGTAGAAAAGAATAAACCATATAATGATCTTGCATATCTGAAATCCAGTCTTTATCAGTAACCTCAGATGGATTAAAAATGGGATTTAAACTTTTTTATTCATCACTTGTTTTAGGCTTAATTTTCTTTTGTATTTGAATGTTCCGATTCATTTGTATTCACATTATCAAATTTATCTAGCTAGTTTAAGAATATTTTTGTCAGCTTACAAGGATATATTTGGCTTATCTTTACTAATCTCAAGTACCATTTGTCTTCAAGTCTCCAGACATCATGATCTTTATCATAAACTCTTTCATTCTTATTTTAGCAGAGTTAGCATGTACAAAAGGTTGCTGCAGGCTCATCCTGAAAGAGCAACGACATTGGTTTCCTAGAACCACTGTGTGAAGCCATAGGGGTCTGCCTTTAGGGAGCCATATATCTCTTTGCCTTAATCCTTTATTAAGATCAAGTGGGGCAAGGACTTCACTCAGTATTAATACTCTTATTTTTTGAGTCAAAACCACTCCATTGTATTACTGTAATAATTTTACCAAGGGTTCCTGACTGATTGCAACCCAGAGGCCAGCTTACGGTACGCAATGATTATATGCTTTCTTTAAATCTGCTGTGTAGTCTGATCTTACTGCTGTGTAGTCTGATCTTATTTCTTTCCTCTGTTTTATTATCAACCATGTGATTTGAAATACTTGAAACACAGTGGACATGCCTTTGCTTATTTCCTCCCTTATTTAAAGATAATTAGGTGGGAAAGACATTAATGTTGTTAATAGCCTGGGATTTTAAAAAGAATGCTACACTGGAATGGAAGTTGTTCTTTCCCTTAGCTTCTTACATCCAAAAAATGATTTAGATAAGCCAGATGTTGCAAAGACAGTAATGATTGCACATCACCAAAAAAAAAAGAATTCTATAACTCTTCAGTTTCAACCTCTTTGTAGTTTAGAAAAGAGCAAGAACTGTAACAGGAGAGTTAAGGTTCCAGCACAGCACATTACCTTGAAGATACTAAAAAAGAGACCTCAAACAAGTGAAGAAAGGACTGATGTAGGCTCTCTTTCTTGTATTTTGCTTCTTGCCAAAATGCTGTAGGCTTATACTTACCCACTTAGACCCAGCACAGTAAGTCTTGTTTGCCTTTACTACAATAGGGTGGATTTCAGGCAGGCATCTCTAGGTGGAACCTCCACACCACCTCTTTTTTGGTGAGCACTCGTGGTCCTTCCTTGAGTCTTGCTTGATCTGATGGAATGATGTGTGGAGGCCATCAATGGAATAGATGTTTGAGTACAAGAACACTAGTTTAGAAACCTATATATCTAATAATAGCTATGTGATAAAAGTAATAGAACTACTAGTTTTTTTAGCATTAACTGAACAGTAATTAATCTCCTTATCAACTGCAGTATATATTTGCTTTTGAGTTTGGCTGCTGTGAGCTGAAATTTCCTGAGAGCCGTACTTTCTATGTTCCTATATATAAAGAAAATAGCTAGAAGAGGCTGTTTGAGAACCTTTATTTTGTCTAACCGAGGATAGCATGGCTTTATTGTAGCTTTCATTTTTGGATTATTCTTATTTCCAGAGGTTATACCACTGGACATCATACGGTAATACTCTTCCTCATCTTCTCCAAGTTTCTTAAAAATATTTTTAGTGCCGTTCTTGATTAGATTGTGTTTTTGGATTAAAAGTGCAATCCCATACCTGCAGCCGTCGTAAGTCAGAATGCCTTTGCAAAGTCTGTTTATAAATATTGCTAATTCTTTCAGAATTGATAGTGTGTCTTAGTACCTTTCAGAAGGAGGGATCTGTTTTTGTTGCCTGCAGTGTTGCTATGCATCACTGAGCATAAGCAGCACTTAGACCTGGAGGAGACAAAGAGGCACTTCAAGATGTCTTTCATTTATTCTAGATGTCTGCTTCCAGGGTGACTGACCTTGTTCCTAGGAGGCTGTCTTAGATATCTACCTCATATCTATTTTTAAATGGATTTTTTTTTTTTTAATATGATAAAAGGTTAATCTGAAGACAGTTCAGAGAGTGCAGCCTTCACCTGACAGTTTTAAAATTTAGGGCAGCTCATTGCATGAGTGCTTGGTTTAGATTAGATTCAGCATTATCCCAGGATAGGTGGATATATAGCAAAGAATAGCAAGTACTTTCTAAGATGCTGAAATATAAATGTCCTGACAAGAATGTATGGGTGAGAAAGATTAATGCTGGGGGGTAAATCTTTCCACAGAAGCTTGACATTTAAACCTGATCTGCCAGAGAACCAGTCATGGATATGAAATCCAAATGTCACTTCTGTGCTTGTGTGGGTTTGTTTCTTTATGTTGTGACTATCCAAAGCTGTAAAGTATGTAATCAAATTTACTACAGCAGTAAAGTTCGGGTGTTGTGGATTCAGGAATCAAATTAATGCAGGTGGAATGCACTTTCTGGAATCACTTCTGGACCTTTTCATTTCTCTTATTTGGATTTTCACAGTTAAGGCAAAATATATATCAGTCTGGTTCATAAACATATACAAGCCTGGTTGTCTGTGGTTTTTTTGATATTTTGGTTTTCTTTTTTGATCACAATCGACCAATATATTCCATTTTTCTTTACTATCAGTGTGAGTATAAAAAGCAGTGAGTACTACTCATTTCTTCTGAATGATTAACAGTACTTTGTCAAGCATGGTATAAATTAAAAACCTTTAGGGGAGTCATTGAGAAGTCTAATTCTATATCTCCCTAGAACTACAGTACAACTTGCAAGAGTCCAGGCATTCCCAACCCCCACTGACAACTAATGCAATGCTAAAGCTGAGGCCAACAGGTTGACCAAATTATAATGCTACCCATAGTGTCTTGCTTGCTTGCTGGTAATTCCCAAATCTGAATATCTGTGCATAGTTTGTTTTAGGTAATAAGAATATTAATCTATAAATGAACCTCTGAGATGCAAATATAATGTGCTGAATAAATATCAATTATTATTCATTAAAATGCAAATGCAGATTGGCACTTTAGAGACAGTTTAGGTAGTCAAAATAAATGAAATAAAAGTCAGGACATCGGTAATTAAATACTTACAAGAGGTGTATAATATTATACCACAATTGCTGGACTCAGACAATATAAGGCTCCTTTTCCTTCAGCTTTATGTTGCAGCCTCACAGCCACTTTTTTTCTCCTATGACTATTTAAAATATTCAGGTACTGCAGCCCATACTTAAATTTTATTAGACATATTCTAAACATAAATCTTTTGTGGCAGTAAATTTCAGCTGTATTCTTTCCGCTCACCTTAGTGAATTTTGCAGTTAAATTCCTGTGTGCCATGTAAAAACAAGAAACACCCTAATCTCAGTTTACAGAACAGCATGAATGGGAATATTTATTTTAGCACTTGATGAGCATATGTTTTCTAGGTTTACACAGGTTTTATACATTCAGTTCAGTACTCAAGTAAAACATTAAGCCCTCTACACACAGATGTCAGACAAGTAAGTTAAGAAAAATGACAATGAAATTTTGTGAATTTTTCTTTTGAATGATATGAAGGTCTCATTATACTAAGCACTTGTAAGGGCGTTGCTCAATTAAAGATGATTTGTAGACACTCTTTTGTGCTTGAAGTGGTATCACAAATTGTGAACAACAAAGTTTGGGACTTTTGTGGCATGGAAACAACTGTAATGTGTCGTTACTAACTTTAAACACCTTTTGATGTGATATATTTGCAGTAGTTTACCAATGGCTGTATGATAACAGATTGCACTTGGTCTGATAACAGTGCTGTTATGGCTTCATTAAGCCATATCTGTGTGTATGTATACTCCTGCATAATTAATGCTAAGTATAGCCACATGTCAGCATGTAACCCTTCATTGTCTTGTGAGTTAAATCAAGTGACATGAAAGTAATTATATGTAATGTTAGTGATCTGTTGAATCCCTTGAATCTAGATGGAAATAGAATCCAAATATAAATTAAATATTGGTACCCTGTCTATTAATAACTATATCCTAAAGCAAATTATTTTAGAAACTATTGAGAACATGACTTTTTATGTTTTAAAACTAATTTTTTTTTTTTAATGAGTTTAAGTGGCTGATTTTCATGGTGTATTGAAGAGTTTCTTGTGGTCTTTTCATGGAATATTATTGTTAGATTTGGTCAAGTAAGATCTTCTAGGTGTTATGAAATAAAGTCTAATAAGAATAAATTGCCTTTTAGTAATTTCTGTTTGCAGTGTGATAGCACTAAAATGGGAGATTATTTTAATGTCATTAGAATTAATTAACATATATTTGGCAAATATAAATTATGATCCAAGTCCTTAGTGAATCCCAAATGACATTCAAATTGTACCCTGCTGTGGGTGTATTTTTCAGAGGGCAATATGCAAGATTTTTCTGTTTGTGTCAATCCCTGAAGCATAATGTGAAAGAACCATTAGGTAAAATCCCATGAGAATTGTTTTGTTGTTTCCTGAAGCCAGGCATTCAGTGGCATCAAAACCAGATACAAAGTAGATGAGATAGTGATCTGGAATTGCAGTGATGGGAGGAAATGAAAAGGTACAAGAAATAAGTATTTCATAGCATTATTCTGGTTAGGTACAGGAAGGGAGGAGGAAAAGGAGAGTTGCAATAAAATGCTTTGTGTAAACACTGAAGCAGGAGTTGGATGACTGCCCTTTTCCTTTATGTTTGTTGAGCCTTAAAGTAACTGGGATGGTGGTATTTGTAAATTTTCATACTGGTGGGACTCACTCTTTGCATCTCTGTCTGCTATAAATACCTTGAAATAATAAAAAAGATGGCAAATTCCTTTTCATAGGGGAAATATTTTGCTCATTTTCTTTAAATGAGGCAAAGGGCACAGTGTGCTGTAAATGATAGAAATTAAATTCTCTGCATAGTGGTAGGGGTGAAATACAACTAATGAAGTCTAGAAATAAAAATCCCTATCCCCTCCCCTTATGAAGAACACAGAACCTGTATAAAACTTTGTTTCTTCGAGTTTACTTCCAGTAGTTGCATCAGGACCTTGAAATACTTGTAACATATCATTGACTTTATATTACCTTTTTACTCATTCACCTAACATTTTTCATCCATCTGCCATGCTGTTATTATCTCTTTCTGTTCAGATGAACTCATCTCTCTAAAAATAGTGAATTTTATAATGGATTTTTAAAAATCTGTGTTATTTTTCATTTTGATGTCACTTAAAGGTGCTTGGGTATGGCAACCAGTAATGTCCCTATTAGCCCTGCTTGGGCCTAAGGAGTCACAGACACTGTAAATCTAAAGAAAACCTTCCAGTGCCAAAGTGTTTATAGCTATGGTGGGGATTTTGTGATTTAAATTTATTTATTTAATGCAAGCCTTGCTGAAAAATTGCTATTTCTGAGCTTATTTTTATTTTGTTCTGATATGTGTGTGTGTGTTATGAGGTAAAGTACATTGGCAGAGGGGACTATTCGATTCAGATAGTATATACACATAGTAAATATCAGAAAAGACACCGAAGGGAGAGAAAAGAGCCAAAGTGGATTTGGAGTTCTTACATGTCTGAGACATAATTTCAAGACAGATTAACATATGCAAAATTAAGAGATGAAGAGCTGTCTTCATACTTCAGCTTGGGTTTAATTATATACATGATTCTTCTGATGAGCTGGTTGGGCCTATTGTGTATAACTTAGAGATGGTGTTGCCAAAGGCTTGGAAACTTCTCACAGAGTATTCCCAAGTGTAGTGAAAAAGATCACTACTCTGTTACATCCAAAAGAGGAAAAGGAGAAAGGGAGCTGTTGAAAATGCTCTCTCCGTGTGTGCGGGCATGCTCTGGATATATTTTACCTCAGAGAATTAGGATTTCTCTCAAGAGGGGTTAGTTAAAATGACATGAGCTGTAGCTGTATGTGCTCATACAGTTCAACTCTATGGAAGATGAAAATGCTAGATATAATTGAGGACTATTTAGTGGATGTACATAACAATTACAGAATGCAAGCGTGCCATTGATAATACTGCTGATATAACAGTTCTTACAGAACAAGGTATTTTGAAAATAAATGCAGTGTACATCAGTGGAAAAAAAAAGTTGCATGGAAAAGAACTACCTAGCAGTGACCGTTTCTTTTGAAAATCGGCAGATATGAATCAAACAAACATTAAAAGACTATATTCGGATTGAAAATGAAAATTTTTATCAAATGATGATAAAAAAAAAAAGAAAAAGCAAACCAGAATAAGTAAAAATAGTGGCGAAAATAGTTTCACAGTCTATCAGCTGTCAGCAAAATAGTGTAAGGAATTACTTTGTAGTTATAAATATTTTCACATAAACTGATCACAAAAATAGCGATAACAACTAAAACAAAACTACTACTTATGAAAAGCTGTACCTTTTGCAAAGGAATCTTCTTGTGAACAGGAAATCATCACATCATGACTACTTAGAGAAGTTTGTGGAAGGTCCCTGTTTCCTGGGTTTATATATTTTAGTAATTGCAACTATCACAATAATCAGAAAATTGTCTCTTTTTAAAGTCCTAAAATGCTCATATTAAGTGATAAACTTCAGTATATTAGAATACTAATCTGGGGTATTCTAGCATTCTAATTTAAATATATCTCTTTACAAGTCAACAGGATTCATATTCATATTTATACGTTTTGGATGCTGTATTGGTGTTATAGTGTTTCATTGTACAACCTGCTGCAGATTCTTATCATAAATGACAGCAAATGACAGCCCTTCACTGGGTATGCATTTCTTCTTTTAGTAGCACCACTCTCTGTTAGTGGAAGGCTCAGAACTAGTTTTGTTTTTTAAAAAGTTGAAACTCAATTATATGACAGGAGGATGGAGAAATCTACATCAACTGTCTGTTGCATTAAATCATTGAGTCTGCATTTAAGGCACAAGGGTTGGAATTGAGTCACAGGAACGTGTGTTCTTCTGCTTTTGCAAATGGTATATCTCATTTTTAAATACTGCTGTCATGTGAGGTTTAATAGACCTAATTGGCCTTAGGGATGAACTCTGAAAAATTTCAACTTTGAACTTAGGAAGGGAAAAGAATCTGAACTTTGTCTTGTTGATAATTATTTCCCATGTATCGAATAGAAAAAAACCCCATCAAGAGTTATGGTTACAGAATGTGAATTGTATCTTATTTCCCAAATGTAGATCCATTTATTTTGAAATGTCAAGAACAGACAAACCACCCTCTAGCAGAAACTCTTTTATGTGGTATGGGCTTGTCAGCATTTTATTATAATTCCATTCTTCAGGCTATAAAAATTTGCTTTAAGACAAAAACTGGATGTGAAATATTAGCCTCATGATAAACTTGATTTATCAAATTTGGCTGAATTTGGCTTCATTTTGAATAGTCCTGAGGTTCAACCAAAAAGAAATTTGTTTCTTTTGACCATTGTGCTGTGCGCATTACTCAAATTAACTGCTTGTGTGTAACTGGCTGTTTCATGCTGCTTATGGGAAACTTTTGGGGTATTTATCTGTCTGCCATTTTAATGGATGAAAAATAAACACTAATATATGGATGAGATATCTCCCAAACTAACTCAGTTCAGTTAGACTTCCTGATTGCTCCAACTGAGCTTGATATAGAATTCCCTGAATTAGAGTAAATGTGTGTCATGATTTATACCTTTTGGGCTGCTCTGCCCCAGTTGGCCACTCCCTCACTCATCCTCCAGGGGGATGAGAGAGAGAATCAGAAGGGTAAAATTGAGAAAACTTGTGGATTGAAAATAAAGACAGTTTAACAGTTAAAGCAAAAGCATTGTGCATAAGCAAAGCAAACGAAGGAATGCATTCACTCCTCCTCCGGCCAGGCAGATGTTCAGCCATCTCCAGGAGAGCGGGGCTCACAATTAACCATTCCTTGGGAAGAAAAATGCCATCGCTCCAAAAGTCCCTTCCTCCCTTCATCCTTCTTCCCCCAGTTACATATATGTATATGCTGGACCTGATGCCATATGGTATGGAATATCCTTTTGTTAGGTTGGGTTCATATGTCCTAACAGTGTCTTCTCCCAATTTCTTGTGCCTGTTCCTGCTGCATGAGCAGAAGAAAAGGCCTTGACTCTGTGTAAACACTGCTCAGCACTAACTGAAACAGTAATTTGTTATCAGCACTGTTTTCAGCAGAAATCCAAAACACAGCCTTATATGAACTACCACAAAAAAAATTAACTCTATCCCAACCCAAACTAGTGTTTGTGTTAAAGAAGACTGAAAGAAGATGAAGAAGACTAAAATCTCAGTCAAGATGAATTTTTGCATTTATTACTGGGAGAGATTTGCTGCTGAAGGAAGGTATCTAACTCATACTGCCAATGATGTAAAATAAACCACAAAGAATATTTTATTCTGTTTTACAACGGACTTCTTGCTTTGAGTCCTCAGCTAGGAGGTGGCATACTGATACACAGACCAGTGCTGCTTTTGGATAATACCAGACAGATTCTTATTTTAAAATTTCCTCATGAAGAAAAAGGGAAACAGTTTTTGGAATGTGAGGTTTCAATAAAATGTTCTTATTCACAATCATGATGGAGCAAAGGACATGATTGTCTCCTTTTGCTGGTGTTTGTTTACAGTAATCAGTATGCAAACAATATAATATTACACCTGATATGTGAAGAGAAGCACCTTGTACAATAAAATCTGCCTTATGTTAAAACTTCTTTGCCTCAAGTTCTGACTATATTTGCATTTCCCACACCTGATTTATCTTGTTTTTTTTTAACAGGACAAGCTAAAATAGGGTTGGAAGCTCTCAAATGAGATTAGGTATAATCATGGAATTTTCTCAATGTAAGGCAAATATGTGCAGCTAGGGAAAAAGTCCTTATTGTTGTCCATCTTGTATTCAACAGCTCTACTATGTCCTTAAGATAGAATAGAGAGGTTACATTAAGAATAAGGCTGAGGATTTCACTGAACTCCAAAAAAGGGAATTGGGACATAGAGGAAATGGAGCAGAAAAGAATGACTAACAGTTGCTATTTTTTCTGTTTAGCTGGAACATTTCTCATAGTTAAGGAAATTTGGAGGTGTGATTGTATAAGTGCAGAATCATTCTGTCTGTTGGTGCCAATATTCTGCACTTCATTTGCTGGATTACATTTGTATCGCTTGGTTGCTGGGCCAATTAACTTGTCAGAAAGTTGGAATTTTTTGATTTTAGTAAGCTTCTGTAAAAAATTAATCTACATTGTTTGGGGCTGTAAGGACTGACAGTCAAAAGATGGTGTCTATTTTTTTAAAAATAGATTCAGACTGAAAATAAAAATGTCTTTCGATATACTTGGAAAGTAATGGGCAAGAGTAAGCCGTGATTCAGAGGAATGTTCTTTTAAATTAGAACTTTGAGATGGATGTAAGTAATGTGCTCAGATGGCATAAATATAATAATAATAATAATAATAATAATAATAATAATAATAATAATAATAATAATAATAATAAAGGAGTAGGAAAGGTCCCAAACCACTGCCTGGCAGCAGTTTTTCACAGAAACAAAAAGGAAGTGGAATGACCTAGATGTGATTATGCAACTGAGAGTTAAACATTGGTCTACTTAGGGAAATTAGAAAGTATCCAGGCACACGTGGGACACAGTAAACTCTGAAATGTAGGGAGCTATTAAAATATGCTTCAAGTATCTTCAAATGCTCTTGTCTACACAACCATCATTTTTACATGGTTTAGATTGTCACTACCTCTCCTTTAGTGAATCCTCAGGGGAACTCATATGGGTAATTTGTTCAATTTTTACCTTCTTTTATCTGTTTATTTATAGGTTGCTTCTGAATTCATTACATGGACGTTTCCCAACCTTATGGTATTGATTTACCATGCTCTGGAATCATGATGGTTGTGAAGTCCCTGGCTGGCAGTGGAGAATTGATGTTTGGTGTGGCAGAAAGGTGCGTTTAATTTGTGCTACTCACTACTTTCCTTGTGGAGTATTAGCTTGTTTCTTTCCTAAAGCGCCTTTGATTCTTCTTACAGAAAATTTGAAATATCTTGAATCAATAGTTATTATCTTTGCCTAATTGAGATGTAATTTACAGATAGAGCTGCAGTGTGCATGAAGCAGTTCCACTAATCACGTCCACTAAAATGGGCATGATTCTTACATGGATAACAGAGAACTTCAGCTTATCTAAATGAAATGTTGAGAGTTTAAGGTTTATATTTTTGTTCCAGTTATAAGTATATCTGAGTAAATAAAGCTTGGAATGTCTCTAGGAAATAATAGCTAACTTGCTATTGTGCACTCACGTTGTCTTGCAAGTGAAAAATGGATTGTGAAATTGTACAATTCATCAAAAGTGAGCCTAACTTTGGGTAATGTATCTTTGACTTAAAACGTAATTGTAGGCAACAAAATAATGTTGTTTTCTTCTGCAACTTATTTGTCTGTGTAATTTGACCATAAATCCCACAATGATCAAAGTTGCAAAGATTCATTTCTGACCAGGATATGAAAGAATCTGACCGAAATAACCTGACTTTTAGTCAATTCATGATTTTTAGGAACAAAGCCAGGAGTTTTTTGTGGAGTCACTATTTTAACAGTCAATAGGTTGACAAGGATAACAGCTTTGTGTTAATTATGTTTCAGTCTGTCCAAACCTATTTAAGTCATTTTACATAGTGGCTTCTAATTTATTTGCTTTCCTGCTGTGACGGCTCTGACCTCACAATAAAGTGTACACATTACTTTCATAATCTGAAAACCACTGTGTTTTTTCCCAATTATTTGGTTTAGTTCAACAAATTTTGGACAAAATTCTATGAAACGTGGGGAAATTATGGGGCAAAAAATCACATGGTAGGCAGATATGGCTGGATTGTCTAAATGTACTAAAAAAGCTTAAATCCTCTCAAACATCATCAACAATCTTTTTATATTAACTATATAAAATATTCAGAACATATGGTGTAGCTGATGCATTATTGACAGTTAGTTGTCCTAACAGACAGATGTGCTGTCATTCAAAATTTATGCTAGTAAAACCAGTAAAATACTGAAAACATTAAAATATTTGTTTATTATCCTACATAAATCATACATCTAACCTGCTGTTATTAATACTCTAAAACTTTGCTGACTGGTTTTGTTTTGGGCTTCTTTTTCCTGTTAGAAATGAAAAATAAAAACGAAACAAAATGTTAGTGATTGCATGTTAGCAATTGAAGATTAAATAAAGCCAGAATGTTCAGGTATTATCATGAGAAAGGGAGACCATACTAGTTTTTTTGATTTCTATATTGTAGAAAATAATTGGCTCACTATTATAATTGCATTCATGTTCATGATATCAAGGTCAAGCAAAAAAATAGTAGTGGTAGAGGGATGTCATTTTACTGATTCTGGCACATACTAATTGAGGTTATAAAAATTTGGTGGTGCTGAAAAGAGACAGGTGAATATCAAACCCAGAGGACCTTCAATCTATTGCATATTCTTTGCCATCTGTTTTGGGGATTCCATATTCAGCCATGGACTGGGAAAGGATGAAAAGTTACATCTCCTTGTTTTCCATTTCACATCTCTAAAGATGCTGTTTTCAAGATAATTGTGATAATTGTGATAATTGTGATAATTTCAAGATAATTATGATGAAATGTGTATCATTTTAATTTGAACTTAAAAGTTTGAATTTTTATTACAGAAAACCCTGTTTCACATGTTAAGTGTTTATATTTTGAAGCACTGAGCTCTTCATTATTTATTCCAGTTCAGATAGTATTTCCTTGGTCATTAATGAAAATCATTAATAGCTTCAGCAATGGGTGTTGGCTGTTTCTCTCTCTTGTCTCTGAAATCTTTTATAATAAGAGGAGCCATTTACTTTGCCCTTTTAGTGGTAAAAAAAAAAAAAAAAAAAGAAGCAGTTTAAAAGATTTATGCCAGTAGAACATGGAGAGTATTAAATGAGCTTCACATTGGTTCGAAACCCAATAGATATTTAACTGACCAGTATTAATGGATGTTCAAAGGCAGTTTGATTAGTTCATGCAACCAGCTCAACTTCCTAATAGAGAAGGCGTGGTGACACATGTATTAAAAGAACTATGTTGATTAAGCAGTGTTGCTCTTTTACACAGTGCCTGGCAATGTAACAGCACATGAAGTATAAAGTCAAAACTTTACCAGCTGAATAAACACAAGAATGTTTTGTTTGGGTTTTATGTAAAACTGTTGTTGTGATATTTAGAAGATACTGCTTCTTAAGTTCTACAATATCTCATTTTGCTTTAATTAAATTTTCTACATGTTAAGTAAACATTCTTGGTGCAAGCTTGAATTGATGTTGGAAAATCAACGTGTGTGTGTCCTAAATTACAAAAGCAATGATTGCTTTCTGAGTCCAATTGACTGATCTGATTTAGCTAAAGCTTTGCAGAAATGTCATCTTGACGGACATATGGAGATGGAAAACATCATCTGATAATTTGTCAGATGTACATATGTGTTTAAGAAAATCTCAGAATGAGAAAAGATTTGCTTAGCAAGATAAAGTTCTGGCTCATTCCTTGATACATGTGACCTCAGCTGATCTCTCACAACAAAGGGAACCCCACAAGAGAGGTCCAGGGGACACCCAGCTACCTTGGGTGTCCCTCACTGCCTCCAGCAGCCATTTAGGGGTGGCCACTGGGCATTTTGGGCTGCTGGAACAAAGGCCATAGTAATGTGAGTAAATGCTCTAGTCTTAGCCCTTAAAAGAAGAAACCGTGTTTGCTGAAGGTGACCTTTTGTCTGAAAATGAATTGCATATGTTACAGTGATAGTAAAACATATGGTTTTCCTAGGTTATGGAAATTTTCGCTTTTCTCTTTGCGCTACAGAGCACAATGTCTTCAACAGAGTATGATCAGTGGCAGATTTATGAAACCATTTGAATATGGCTATGCTAAATATTTGGTCTTTGAGAGGTTTTTTTAGTTTGTTTTAATCTTGAGGGTGGTGTGTAAATGAAAGGAAGAGAAATGTTTTTTTCAGATCACCCAAGAAAAGTAGGAAAATAACTGAAATAGCTGGATGTTTCTGTTAAAATGTGTGTGTGTCAGTGCTTGGCTAAAATTACGGCACTTAAACAGATTTACATTTTGAACCATCAAAAAGAAAGCGTTTGGGTTCCAGCTGGTAATTAACCCCTACCACCTTTTCCCTGGCCTCAGCTCCTCTGACAGGGTATGTATTCTGGAGGGAGGACCTAATCTGTCTTTTATCCTCTCTAATTGCTCCTATAATTGGATGTGTATGTTTATACCCACTGCAGCGGTTGTGGCCCCGTCTTCCGTCTGAGGAAGATGGCATTGCTGAATCACATCTGCCACACCTGGCACAAGGGTCTCAAATTTAGAGTGAAAGTGAAATTTTACTTAAACTTAGTAGGATGTATGGTAAAGGAGAAGAAAGGAAATCTAGGGGTTTTGTTGTTCCATTGATTTATTTTGGTTTTGCCTTTTTTTTTTTTTTTTTTTCCTTTATTTTTGTATTTTTCCCAGTTTCTCTTATTTATTCCCTGGGAGCCTGTGTCAATTGGTGTTGCATTTGCACAGATCTGAATGACATGACTTTTGGCCATAGGCTGCATCAAGTCTCACTGCAAATATCTGATTACCTCCTGATCAGTAGCTCACCCTGCTCTCCAGGTGCTCAGTGAAGAAGGGTATCTCCATTAATCAGTGTAATCTGTTACTGGCCTTCTCCCATCAGTCCTGTGCCCTCACCACCTTCACCCTGTTTTTATTGCTGCTTTCCTCCTGCCTGTCAGGTACTCTGAGACCTGGGAGTCCTCCCAGCATCCTATGAATCACATTACTTTTCAGTAGCTGGCAGGAAGAATTATATAGTTATCCATGGACATTGCTACAAGATGCATTTAATGAATAGCCAGGCTGTCAAATGTTTGAAAATGATGTAGGAGGAATGTTTCTTGCCAGTTTGAATAATTATCTGAAATCTGGGATTTGCAGTAAGTGTACAGCTTCTCAGCTTGTCTGGGCAGCAGCTGCCTGCCTGCAAGAGCTCTGGAAAGAGAAATTCAGCTGTGGAATGGTTGTGCTTGTAAAAAATGTCAATATCTGCCTGCTGTGTTGCTGACAATTTTTAGTTCATCTTATAAAATGTTCCCTAATTAATGATTGGCATGAGATGCTTCATGGGAATTAGATGTCTAATTTTTCAGAAAGAAAGGAAGAAATATTTCTCATACAACTGGGAAGAATTGGCAGCTGTGCCCAAAGTCTTGATATTGCAAAATCAGTTCTTTAACTGAAATGGAGAGTCAGATTAAGGCTTGTAAAAGTTGCATGGTAATTTAGTTTCTTTCTTATTGGTGTGACATGTCTGATACACAGGTCCACTGATTCTTTGCTCTGTACTTTTGTGTGGGTTTATATAAATATGCTGCTTGAGCTGAATCACATTTCCTTTGCCATTACAGTTCTTCATGAGCAATGCAATTAAACAGCTCATGAAAAATGGTATTCTAGTAGGATTTAATTTAGGACAGTATTTATAGCACTTTAACCAGCGTGTCTTAGGCCTATTCTGTGTTGAAATAAAAAGCTCTCAGGGAAAACTACACTATTACAGGTATACAACTTCTGTAATGTGGGTAATCATATGCCACTCTTACACCCCTTTAGAACTTTTTCTCTATATATGCATCTGCTTTGCACAAGAGGGAAACTTCTAGGATATTAAGCATGTTCAAATTGTGTTTATATTTGAACTTTGGCATCAGAACTAATATTGACAGTCCATGCTGCAACATGCTTCTCATGCTTCTAAAACAGTGTTTTTTCTGCTTAGTAATAATAAGTGCTTTAGCTTTGCTCCAAAATGAAAAATAGTGATGGTTGAAAAAGATCTCAGGTGGAGTAATTATCACTAAGAGGAAAATCTGGGGAAAGCAGAAAGCCAGATACAAGTGTTGTAGTGAGATTCTCATGGATAATACTTCTATAGAAATAGGATATTTTATAGCAGCTACAAAATTAAGACTTCAGTAATGGAGGACATGGGCAGAATCAAAACTGCTACTTTGCTTCCTTCATCTATATACACAGGTTATCAGTATTCTAATGTACGGTAGAAGCATGATTCCGTAATTTCTGAGGAAAAAGGCTTCCATGCACCTGGAAGTAGTAAAGCAGCAACCATCACTCTAGAATTGACTTTTCAGGAACAATGGCTCCTAATGAATAAGTGGATACATTTCATTGCTCTGCTTCTTACTGTTTATTATATGCATAATGTTTAGAGAATGTGTGGATGTAATAAGTAACATAGTTATTCGTAGTTATATATTACTTATTACAATATCATGTAATAATTGCTATTGCAATATTTAATAAATATGTTGTAAACTACATAGGCTAGCTGAAAAATAAATGGTCTTGAAACTTGGAAGCTGTTTCTAAGAATGTGTGATGACTTGCAGATTTTTTAATTAATTAGTTAGTTGAAACCTTTGTCTTTGTTTACTCAAAAATGTATCCAGATTAGTAAAAATGTGCAACACAGTAAAATAAACTTCTACATTTTTTTTCTATGTAAAAGGTTTAGAACAAGAAGGATTTCTCTTGCATTACATTTTCACCACTTTTTATGTTTTGAATAACATTTTCAGATACAAAGTGACTCCTCAGAAATACCATAAAGCGAGGAAAGCTTAAGGGCAAGTTGTGCCGTTAGTGAGTGATGATACTTCTATCTGGCAGTTCAGTTGGCTTGAATAATACAAGGCTTATGTGATTTATTATCTTACACTGCTGAAGTAGTCTACTAATACAAATGTTTCCATTAAAAAAGAGAGTGAACTTGCTAAATGGAAAAGATAATGTTTTATTAATTTTTCTTCTTGGTTTTATATTATTGTGCCCTGCAGCTCTAGTGCAGCTGCTGTAAGTGCAAATGCAAATACCAGCTTGCTTAATGGGGTAATTAAAAGCAGTGGAGGAAAGTTATGTAATGGATACTCACTAAGTGTAAAATATATTCATGCCATACCATATGATATTTTAAACTGTGGAATTATCTCCTGAGGTTGGGAAGGCATTGCATATTGCCTGTGAAATAGTTCTTTTTTTTACTGATATTGGATGTAAAAAAAGTAAAAGGCTCTTTCTTAATTCAGTAGAATCTAAATTTTTTTCATTTTACTTGAGTAGGGTAGTTTGGCATTTTTTCCCATTATTAACCCAGCTTCCTGATATAGTTAAAAAACAGAGTATTGAAATCCTGGCTAACAGCTGCATTATTAGGAAGACCATTATGGAAAAACAGTTTTCAGGAGAAATGCTTTGTCTTCAGATCATGTTCATCATTGCTCTGCATATCTTTGTGTAACTGAATGCAACTGAGGACAGACTCCAAGGACACAGAGCATTGTGTAGTTTAGCAGGGTAAATAAAAGCTATTTAACATGTTCAGAAATCTGTGATTAGATAATTGAAGACTATTATTTTCAAAACTACCAGGTTGTGAAACTGGACTTTGTCTTTTTAAAACTACTGTGCAATATTTTGAGACAGCTTTCGATACACTGGACTTCACAAATCTTTCCAAAGACAGTATTTAAAGCTTAATCACTAGAATTGTTTCCTTTAGTAGCAAAGTGTAATTCAAGCATAATTCACAGTGTAACTGTAGTGATAAAGTTATAAATATATAGAATTCAGTGTACATTTGAAAAGGAGCTTTTCTACATTTTAAGGAACAAGGCATAAACTGGCTGTTAACAGGAATGTAAATGGAACTGTAAGGTATTTCAAATTAATTGAATGAAAGTTTGGACAAAATATATAGTATGGCCTCAAACTTGAGCCAAGGGAGGTTTAGAATGGATATTTGGAAAATCATTTTTCATGGAAAGGGTTGTCAAGCATTGAAACAGGCTGACCAGGGATGAGTTGCCATCCCTGAATGTGTTCAAGAGATATGTAGTTGTGGCATTTAGGGACGTGACTTAGTGGTGGACTTGGCAGTGCCATGTTAATAATTGTACCCCAAGGTCATAAAGATTTCTTCAGCCTAAATAATTCCCTGATTCTCTTATGAAGTGTTAGATTATGGTACTGGAAGCCTTGGAATGTGTGCTTCCATAGCATATGAAACTTGGTCTTTTTGCTTTAGGTAGGATCCAGTCTGAAATGTTTCGGTCCTGAGCTAACAATATCAGTATCACCCAGTTTTTCCCTCCTTCCCGTTCTCAAACCACTCCCTCGTCTAAGTTTATATTTTCTAATTCCTTACCAAATATTCTAGTGTGGAAATTTATTTCTGCTACCTACCATCATGTGTGTTTATGGAGACAGTGTGGGAACAAAGGAAATCTACTCCAGGTCTGCCTTGCACTGATAAAAGTAAGTACCAGCAAGGTCCATGCTCGGCTGCTGCAGCAATGCTTCTCATGCTGGCAGGATTACATCTGTGTAATGAGTCTCATGCAGAACATGGAGTGCAGTTGGTGCAATGAAATCTTTGATTGCTGTTCTGCAATTACTGCCTCTGCTAGGAATTCTATGACTTGTGATTCTTAAAATTTTATTAGAATTCTAGGAGTTCTTGTTTTGAGTAGGTCAAGAGGTACATCTCTGGTGCTAGATGCTCTCCGCTTGCTAAACTTCAAACTCTTCTATCTTGAAAAAGTATTACAATAGTAATTTTTAGGGAATTCATTGCCAGATGTTTATTTGTTAAATTGTGGGTGTTCTGGTTTTTTGTTTGTTTGTTTGAACTAAATTCTTATTTCCTCACTCCATAAACAGAACCCAGGGAAAACAGACCCAAAATAGTAATAATCAACTAAAATATATTTTTTCAATGGAAATTGTTAATATCAAGCACAGGCATTACTCTCATTAACTATGTATTTGATGCTAACATTTTAACTGCAAAGCTTTTCATATATGTTACAGAAACATTTCAGAAGACATTATTTTTATGGAGTATCTAAAAATTTTATTTTGTTACTGTAGGAAAAATAGAATTATGGTTTTCTCTTTCTCTTGGAGGATGTCTTTGATGGGAGAATGCAACCAGTTTGTAGATTTTAGTACTGATCCATTTGTCACTCTTCTGCTTCATGTGCTTTTCTCACCTGTCATGGGAAATCTAACATTGCTTTTGTCTGTTTTCCTTCATGAATGCAGAAAGTAAATCTCCATTTCATTAAAAAAAAAAAAAGTTTTTCTGCAGATATTTCATTTTGGAAGTATTTCCTCTCTACCTAAGCTTATAATTGATCTGATTTCTCCATTTCAGTGGAGTACATAGTTAAGATGTTGATATTAGATAATCTTGATAATTTTGCTAGGTTTGCTTGTTTACTTTTTTTTCCTGGCATTTTTCTTCTGGAGTTTGGCTGAGGGCTTCTGCTAGAGTTGAAATAAAGCTGTTCTGAAAATCCATTATAAAAATATTATTTCTGAAGTCTAAAATCTCATCTCCTATTAGACTGCAAGAGACCTTCTTTTAGAGTCTGTTAGACAAGAGTCTAACAGTATGATTCACAAAGACATGTGTGCTGTCATTAATCCACAGCGATGGACTGCATATACACCTTGTCTGGTATTATTTCAGCTGGACACTCTTAAAATTATGCCACACTGTGATTATATTAAAGTTATGTGATGTTGCATGAATGTCAAGAATCTGATTGGCAGGGTTACTTTTGTTTAATATATAGATATTTAATGTGTATTTAATTGTGACTGGATATGGCAGTTGAAATGTTCCAGACGTGGAAGGGGTTTTTTCTGTGTGTGGGGTTTTTTTTTTTTTTTTTTTTTTTTAATTTTTTACCTTTAGGCCTTACTGAGCTGAGTTCCTCTTTGACAGTGTGGAGGTGGGGTTACTGTGTACCAGCAGTTTTCCCTGGCTGCAGCAAGGGACAAGGCTCCCCTGTGGTTTGTGGGTGCTGTTTTTGCCACCACTGTGTATTGAGCACTGGGAGTTCTTAGCACCCCCTGCTTCTATGCTGGCTGGCTCTTTGTAGCATTTTTCCTAAGACCCTATGAATCCTACTGGGAGAAATATTGCACAAGATTATTGTCAGTTGGGTCTACCATATTGAAGGTTTGAGGTTTTTTAGTTCTTTTTGTGTTTGTACTTCATCTCTGGAATCTGCAGGCTTCTCCACAGGATTGACTGCTAACGATTTCAACTCTATCAGCCTTCAAATTAACTCAGAATACAGTGCCTTTCCCCACCCTCCCTCCCCAGAGCTGAAATATCTCCAATGTTTTTAATGTGTTTCCTCACCATCTCAGCTGAACACAAGAGCAAAAAGTTGTATAGAATAAGAGTGGAATGCTTGCAATAGGAATAGTAATTTTTCAAAAGTGCTTGATGGGACGTATTTTTCCCTTGAAATATATTGACTGACACTTCTTTGTACCTTGTCTTTAATTCTGTATTTTCATAGAATCATAGAATGATTTGGGTGGGAAGGGACCTGTCATGGGTTGTCCCAAACCACGACAGGACCTTAAAGATCGTCTAGTTCCAGCCCCCTGCCATGGTCAGGGACACCTTCCACTAGACCAAGTTGCTCAGAGCCTCATCCAACCCAGCCTTGAACACTCCTAGGGATGGAGTGTCCACAACTTCTCTGGGCAATCTGTTTTAGTATCTTGCCACCCTCAGAGTAAAGAATTTTTTTTTCCTAATATCTAATCTAAACCTACTCTCAGCTGGAAACAAATCCCTCTTTTCCTGTCTCATTTTACTCACATAAATAGTCTCTCTCCAACTTCTCTTGTAGGCTCTCTTCTGGTATGGCAAGTCTGCAATTAGATCACCCTAAAACTTTGTCATTTCCAGGCCCAACAATCCCAATTCTCACAGCCTTTTCTCATAGGAGAGGTGCTCCATCCCTTTAGTCATCTTACCCTCCTCTGGACTCACTTTAACTGGTCCCTGTCTTCCTGTGCTAGGACCCCAGAGCTGGATGCAGCACTTCAGGTGGGGTCTCAGCAGAGCAGAGGGGCAGAATCCCCCTCCCTTCCCTGCTGCCCACGCTGCCTTTGGATGCAGCCCAGGACACGTTTGGCTTTCTGGGCTATGAGTGCACATGGCTGGGTCACGTCCAGCCTCTGCTCCACCATCACCCCCAATTCTCTCTGGGCAGGGCTGCTCTCAACCTGCTCATCTCCCAGCCTCTGATGATACTGAGGGTTGCCCCCACCCAGATGCAGCACCTTACATCTGGTCTAGTAAGCCTCAATTTTATGTATTTTATACCCTATTTTATATGTGTTATATATACTCTCTAAGGTATTTTATCTGATAAAGATGAGTGGCCAGGCTTTGATAAGACATGGGAAATGCCTAGTGGAATTCTAAATAGAAATATAGAATCTATCTTGAAGTGAGAAATAAAAAAAAAACAAACCCAAAACTTTGAAAGAATATGCATCAACTGGATTGAAAAACCTGTCACACTGCAAAAAAACCCCCAAAACCTGGGATCATTGTTGAATTGTGTTGTTTCTGTTGTACAGATCTGATTTAGGAAACAGTGATATATTTTACATAATAACCTGACTTTAATTTTCAAAATCAGTGCCCATGAAATTTGCAGTTGGTAACTTGTTTTTAAAGTTGTAGAATAATTGGACTGGCTGTTAATATGGATTTATGCAGGTAAAGTATGATTTGGTCTAAAAAAGTCAAAATGATGTCTCTAGAAACAAGAAATGCAGGCCATATTTTCAGAGGGCGCCTGAAATTTTGACTGAGGAAAACAGTGACTCTAGAGAGGGTTTTGGGATTCAGAGAAGAAAAAGTAACTCCTCAAGAGCAACCAGTTTGACAAATATTAGTTCAGTCTCTGGCTGTGAAATAGTGCAGGAAAGACTTAAAGTCAGCATTTAGTAGAAAGACTAAAAGACTTGTTTTTATCTGAGAAATCAATACTGGAAGTGTTCTCAGTGATTGATGTTGATAGTTTAAAAGCATGCAGAAGAGCAGGAGAAGATGTAGAAAAATGTCACATAAATATTGCTTGAGGAAACTGCAAAAACCCCTATTTATTTCATTGATAGTAATCTGTAGTATTACTTGGCATAAGATGCGTAAATTCCTTCAGATGGGAAATAAATATTGGATGCTAAAAATATTCTGTTAAAAGTGTTATTGAAAACTGGAATGGATCACATGTAATGATATGGAAATATCTGGGGGAGTTTAAGGTTCAGTCATAACCAAGGAAAATCTGGTCCAGTAAATCCTAGGAACATGTGAAACTCTGAGGCAACATATTTTGCAGGTACTCAGAGGTGTGAGGAGTACAAGTCCAGCTGTGTAGAAGTGGACACAGATAAGCTAGGTTGGGATTCGATAATTCCAAGGATGAGCTGACATTCGGTAATTCCGAAATTATAATTTCATAAATCTCTTATTTTGGTGAAGGGTTTGATTTTTAATTATTTAAATAATAATGATTTCAATTTGTTTCCTTTTTAAATAGTCAGTGGAGTTTGTTTTAGGAGGAGAGTGTTGTATAAAAATTATACGCCAGCTTTTGTTGGTAAGGAAAGGTCCATCACTGACAAATATGTTGCATTATGCACTTTGGTTATGATCAAATGGGGGAACTTTAGGTATGGTGAGAATAACTTCAATGAATATAATAAAAATCATTGCTTTGCTGGGTGATAATATACACATATTATCCCACAGAGCCCAACCCTAAGCTCTCAAACCTACATACCAGCCTGGCTTTGGAGCATTTTTGCTTGGCTGCGGCAGCCGTGTTTTTCTGCGTTTGATTATTGATGGCAGGTTTCAGAGGCTGTTCTCTTCTCTGCCTAGCCAGATCTCTACAGTTGCATGTCATACAGGAAGCTTAAGAAAGCCGCAAGATAACCTGGAAACTATTACATGTTTATGGTCCAAATTCTGTAAATGTTTCTCAGTCCAAAACAGTGATTGGCTGGAAGGGAAGCTTATGAAAAGCATGAGAACAGGGAATAGAGTGCTTTATGAATGGAAGTGCTGAAGAACTGTAATTACCATATAAATAGGATGTTTTTATTATTACTGAAGGAAGGAACATACTCCAAATCTGGAAGCCAGATAGCATGGGCCTAATCTAATTTAGATGTCTGTAGCTGAGTTCATAACATGGCACCTTTCTATATTCAAAGTGTATTTTGATATTTTAGGGTAAGATTCTTCTGACTGTTTTTAGAAATATACTTCCAGGAAAGATAAATTGTACCTTATTGACTAAGTCTTTATTGACTGTAATGAAATATAGCTGAAATGTAGATGACAACAAAGGACACTGATGAATCCTATTCAAGATATGTATTCGTAACACCACAGGCAGTGCAATATTGCATACTTCCATCAAAAATGCATGTACTTTCTGAAATAGTTGTGAGAAAATTATACTCATTCTTCACAACATAGCAGTATGAAAGTTCATGCACTTGATTAATCAAGAAAAAAAATCAAATGCATTGTACGGTTGACTGATTTATGCTGAAAAATTCTCTCTATCTTTGAACTTTCAGATTGCAGGTCAGACTGGATTGTGTAACTTTTGTTTCAGAACATTCTGTGCAGAGGAGATTGAACAAATAGGCAAATAAAAGTGTTCTTTCAAACAAAAGCTGAGCAGATTTCTCTAGCCATTGTCTATCCTGGATACAATTAAAGTAGGCTTGAGAAACTACAACCCCAGTCCTAATAAATTGCACTAAACTTTTAATTGTCATTTTGGAGCAAGTGGAGGTAAGTTCTGACAAGTGGATCTGACCCATCTTCCTCAACTTTCTCCTTTTCAGAAGTGTTTTACCTAAGCTCCTTTTTGTATTTGTGTACCTTTTCACACAGATGTTGAGGCTTATCTATATACTTCAAAGAAATAATTTCACAGGAAGCACAATTATTTTTAAGTGAATCCCAACCTACCCAGATTAAACTAGACATCCTTCTTTTCACCTTTTAATTTTTTTTCTGATAAAATCGTAAGCTTCTAAATGCCTTTTGTTGTTTTTCATTTTTAATATAACTTGGGTATTGACATTTTGTTAGTTTATACTTTTTAATGAGAATAATGAGACCTTTTATATAAGTTGAAGTGTTAATACCATGAATATGCAATATATTAAAACAGTGGAACTTTGGTGACTTAGTGAAAATAAGCAATGGGATGCTGGTAGCTGCCAGGAACACTTTGTTTTTGCATCAGCTGGCAAGTAGGCTTCTATATCACCTAAAGTTTTTTGTCAGCATATTTTAAATTTATGAGAAATTATTAAAATACATAGAGGAAAGTCTTACAATGGCCTTCCTGGTTAGTCTTGAAACAAGGAAAGGAATTTTTTCTTCTTTATAATAATATTGAAATATTGAAGCATCTGCATCCTGTCCAATTTTGCGGAGAATGCAACTGTCAACAAACTTCAAAATGCAGGATTGAAGTAGCTGAAAGAATATTTATTCATTAAAAGTCCAAGATATAACATCAATGGACAGGTTGTGGTAGCTTTAAAATGTCCATGGTAGGAGGTCAAACAGAGAACTTTAGAATTCAACAATAGTAATTTCTGTTGATTTCTACTCTTTTGTTGAATAGAATAAAAGGATTTGAGCCCCAAGTAATCAGGCATGTATTGACCACTGGAGCTTCTGCTATTTTGAACTACTCATTTTAACGTCTTGAGCTAATTTGATGTGTGAGATGATATTAATAATTGATTTAACAAATTAGATACTATTATGTCAGAGAGTAAAGGAAACTTCTTGAGTGCTGCAGTGCGGTATGTATCCTCCTGACTCATGGAAATTCCATGGAAATACTGTTGTGAAAGCTTAAGAGCTTTGATAACACTTCTTGTTAATGAATCAGCTCATGTTTGTATTCAGAACAGCAATTATGAGTGGAAAAGGTACCCTTTTTTAGAATTAAAAGTGCTCAAATGCTGTAGTTTGATGTGATTTCTTAGTTATTCTGTTCCTGCTTTTATACAGTTTCTGTTGGAATTTGCAAGGTCAAGCACTTATTCCAGATTCTGCAGGAATGCTGAGTCCTGAAACTTTGCTGTACATACTGGTAACACATGTATATGCACAGAAAAGGATTTGGGACTGGATTTGCATGCCGAAATGTTGCACCATTATCTCCCTCAATAGCTCTCAAATATTTAACCTCCCTTTACAAATGAATAGATGTTCAGCCATTAAAAGGGAGGTGTTGTGTTGTGTACTTTGGCACAAATTTTCATCCTGTCTGCATGGGGAAGTTTGAAAGAGGTGAAGAGTTTGGCACACAACCAGAGCTATCAAGAGCTTTGTGCTTCCTAGGACACAACTGCACCTGGCAACTTTGAGGCACGTGGCGGAGATGGCTGATGCTCAGCCTGCAGGTGTGTTCTTTCCCTGCTGGGGATGTTCTGGTTTGCTGTAGAGATCTGCTCCTTGTGCAGTGCAGACACCAGCTTGTGGGAAATACTAAAGGTAAGAAGACTTCTAGAAAGCTGTGAAAGCAGGCCCCAGAAACAGAAAGAGCAGAAGGAAGAATTAGCTGCAGCTGCAAAGCTTGAAAGTAGGAAAAGTTACAATAGTACAGCAAGCGAGGATATGAAACAATAGTTTGAGTTTTAGGTTTGGCTAGGATAGGCCTTAAGACTGGTGAAAAATATGCCTAGCACGATAGTAGAAGGTTTTAAGCTTAATAATGGAATATTGTGTATTGTTGATAGAAAGCATACAAGCAAGTACTGTTTGAAGCAGATGTACGTGTGCTTTTAGTGATTGGTTAGAACAATTGTCTGTAAGCTTCAGCAATATGCTATTGGCTGGAAAACTTTTAAAATGTCCTATAACAAAGAGATCTTTGGCCACTGCTGGCAATCTTTCAATTATCTCAATCTGTTATGTGGATGATGCTACAAAAAACTCGAGGAACCTCTCCCAGTGGTCCCGTCCCATTTATGCCATATGCCAACACACCAGCTAACCTCAGGTGTTAACCGAAGCTTGCTGCTTGGTGGTGTCACATGCCCCGTCACCATCAGATGCTGATGCCCTAAAAGCCATCACAAGTGCCTTCCTCCCCAGCATCTCCCTCAGTGGCCAGGCAAGCACCATGCCACCAACCCTTCCTCACAAAGGACCATCAGAAAATTGTGCTTTCAAGTGCTGTATTTATAAACACAGGTGTAAAGTTGTTAAATATGCAAAAGGTAAATTAGTTTTTGGTAAATAACTGGAACTCATAATTAATTGAAGAAAGTAGAATGAAGGCCTAATAGAGGTGGAACATATATTTTTACAAGGATTAAACTAAAAACTTTTAATCAAAAGATGCAAGGAAGTGTAAACAAAGGAAGATAGTTCTGTTGATATTTTATTGTATAATCCAAGTTAGCATCTTCCTGTTATATCTGTAGCATGCTTGAAATTATCTTGCAAGCTTATTCTTTTTGGTTTTGTTTTGCCGGTTTTAGAAATAAAGCAGGTATACACTGAAGGACAAGCAAATAGTAACTTCCAGCTTTTATCTGCCTTCATACAGTGATTGAGAATGCTACTTCTGAGCACACTTTATAGAAGTATCCCATTCAGATAATATTTCTTTTTATTGGTTTTTCAGTGATTAGTCTTGGCTTCCCTGTCTGCCAACTAGCCTCTCTGAGGAGCCTACATATAGGAAGCATGCATTTATATATAAATGCAGGGAATTAATCAGGAAAATTAAATAATAAATCTTCTTGCAATACAAAGTGAATTACAAAATAGCTTCAGAGGTATTTGTTATACATAATCAGCCTGTAATTAATCTCAGACCTCACTTTTACAGCTAATATTTTTTGTTGTAGGGTCTACTATGTGAATAGAAACATATGTATTTAATTTAAATATTGAGTGATTTTTTTCTTCCTTTGGTATTTTTTCTTCCATTCTTTTTCTGTTTGTTTTTCTGCATGAAACAAAATCCTGCACACAGTATTATAACTGAATCTTAAGGAGGAACATGTCCATGGGTGTTAGTAATGAAATTAAATCTTTATCACTTTCAATAATATAGTTTGTTTGGACTATAAAGTAATTAAAGCACTTTGTAATTCTGAAGGACTTCTGATTTATAGATAATAAATCCATCTCTGTATTTTTTTTAAATTTGTCTTCTGTGCTACAGTTATTACTTGAATTGGTGGTCATGTATTATTTTTTTCAGTGACAGAATCATAGAAGTCAGGACTACAAGTAGACATTCCATCATTAGCAAGAAATCTGTATAGGTTTTGATTTCTTTTTAGTGTTAGGGGTTTTTTTGCCAGTACCTCTTACAATAAATTGTCTGATAATATGTTCCTCTTTTGCTTTTATCTGTAATTTGAAGCGTCAGTCTGTCTTTTCAGGATTAGGACACATGTTCCATTAACTTTCATGCCTCCCTGGCAGTCTTGATAATGAAATGATAGATGTTGAAATAACAATGAGAGATAAGTATGAGAACTCTCCAGGAACACATTGTACTAACATAATGCCCTACTTGAACTGTCTGATATTTTTCTTACACTGTAAACTAAACAACAACAACAAAAAACAAACAAACAAAACCGAAAAAATGCACCCAAACTCTTGGTAGAATGATGGAGTTAAATGAATCCATTTTAATTTATATGTACTCTCACATATTAATGAGAGTGTTTATAAGTTTTAAGTCATAATATTAAAACTTATAATTATGACTTAATAAGAGATTAAAGCACTTAATAGAGACATAATTTTGCAGGCATTCATAGCTTAGAACTCTCACATTTTGCATAGCATAATTTGCCTAAAATATCTTTAGTGACCTTGACTGGGAGACTTTGCAACACTGCATTTAGATTTATCCCAAATTCTATTATTATTTTGAAAACAGTAGAAGCTACTCATATATGAATTTCTTTAACAGTAACCTATAGTTTCAAATGACTGAAGACTGAAACATTGCTAATACTGTTTCTCTGTGTGTGGTCAGCATTCTTGAGATGATTTGTTAGAATAATTAGAAGTGGTGGATTTACAAACAATGTATCTTTATACAGATACCCTCAGTAAACATAAACTTTATTGTGGTGCAAAACCATGTGTTCTGAGCAGCAACACTGACTGGTGCTAGACATTTTTCTTTTCTGTGAACTCCCATTTCTGAGCAACTACCAGCGCTGCTTAGCATCTTTGTTGATGATCAGCAAGTTTGCTGATGACACTGAGCTGTGTGGTGCTCTCAACAGACTGGAGGGAAGGGGTGCCATCTAGAGAAACTTCGGCACATGTGAGAGATGGGCCCATGTGAACATCTTGAAGTTCAACGTGCTTGAGATAATTTCAAGTGCAGATACAATGGAGAATAGATTAAGAGCAGCCCTGAGGAGAACTGGGGAATGTTTGCGGATAAGAAGCTTGACGTGACCACACAGTTTGTGCTTGCAGCTCAGAAAGCCAACCACATCCTGAGCCATACCAAAAGCAGCATGACCAGCAGGCTGAGGGAAGTGATTCTGCCTCCCTGCTCTGATGATACCCCCAAAATGGAGTTCAGCTGCATCCATCTGTGCGGCCCCCAACATGAGGATGTGGGCCTGTTGCAATGAGTCCAGAGGAGAGCCATGAAGATGTTCAGAGGTCTGGAGCACCTTTCCTGCGAGGACAGGCTAAAATAGGTTGTGGTTTTTCAGCCTGGAGAAGAGAAGACTCTGAGGAGACTTTATAAGCATCTTTTGATACTTACTGGATGCCTGCAAGAAAGCCAGAGAGGGACTTTTTACAAGGGCAGGTAGTGATAGAACAAGAGGGAATGGTTTTAAATTGAGAAAGGGTAGATTTAGATTAGATATTAGGAAGAAATTGTTTATTGTGATGGTGCTGAGACATTTGAATCAGTTGTTCAGAGAAGTGGCTATCCTATCCCTGGAAGTATTTAAAGCCAAGTTGGATGGGACTTCGAGTAACTTGGTCTAGTAGAAGGTGTCCCAGCCCATGGCAGGGGTATTGGAACTAGATGATATTCAAGATAACTTCCAACCCAAACCATTCTGTGATTCTAGGAAAAATATACATACAAAAAATAATTTCAAAAGAAAAGAAAATATAAGCCTTAAATTCTGTTTTGAGAGTTGTTATAACTGTAAACATCTAAAGGTAAGTTTACTGTTATTGCACAAATCTGTGGAAGCTCTGCCCACAACTGTAAGCACTAGTGGTCTGCAGAATGCAGCAATGGAGGCTGTCTGACCTTCAAAATATTAGTTGAAAATATATGGAAGTACTTCTCTAGTGTAAGAGTTGTCATTTACTCTGTATTGAGAGTACAACTGGTAAATGAGTGCAGCCTTATCAAAGAGATCTCAAAAGAAAGTTTGTGGTGTGGAAATACCTATGGAAGTCATTTATGAGTATTGTAAAGATGCAAATCTCTGTTCAGCAAGAAGTCATTGAAGAAGAACTTGAGCTGAAAAATAGAACAATCAATGTTAGGGTAAGAAAACTCTGAAGAATGAAAACACAGCACTTTAACAACCAGGCCAGTGCTCTGTTCTAAAATTAAATAAGGTTATTTCAACCATTGTTTTGGTTAATTTTGCCTCATTGTTTCTTTCTTTTCAGATGATCTATTATTTTTGATAAAAACAAATTCTAGGGTCTTATCAAACTGAAAACATTGAGATATGATGGTAGATCAGTTCACTTTACTATAACACAGCTTTTCTGTTGCAGATTTATTTGTGCATATTTACTTGAGCTTTCTGGGTATTAGAGCCAATATCTAAGCAGTCTACTTATACCTATCATGTTCACCTCAGTTCAGAGAAAATAGGTCAAATTCTGACATATACTGGGGTTTCATTGAATTAAAATTCTCTCTTTCTGCTGCCAACAGTTTGATGACAAATTTAGCTTGAAAATATTTAGGGTTCATCACCTTTACTAATGTTGGCAGAGCAGCTTCAGCTTCAAGCTTATTGTAAAAGGTAAGAATTGTGTTTTGTGCATTCCTCTGGTTGTGTTAGATTAAATTTAAAAAGGGTTTTGCTCTGCTTTACTTTAGAAAATGTATTGTGCATATCACATTCTGTTGTTCATCACTCTGGGTTGAGTTTTGTCCATTGGGGTCAGATTGCTGCCAGGGTAGTATAACCCTTCACCAGTGGCATAGGTAAGGTGGAAAGATGTCCTTAGCTGGAGAGCTATATATGTTGTGAAGCCCTACTTTATAAAGCCAGGAGCAACTTCTCATATCTTCAACCCTGTATCTTCAACCTTTGTAAAGGGGCAGACCTTTGTGGCTTCACTATGAAGAAATGTACTGTCAGCTCTAATGAAACCTACTGGTCCCAGAAATTACACAGAATGACTGAATGCTGTTATAAAAACACTTCATGTCGGAATATGAAAATATTGCTTATTTGTGCTGAAAAGAATCATATTCCAGATGTTTCATGCACATTCCAAACATTATACTTACTTCTTTGTACTGAAAATAACTACTTGACAACACATTTTGTAGATAAGTACATAGTAAACCTTGCTTCTCTTTCCCCCATGGTGTATCACAGATGGAGTAAATGGGGCTGTAACTCCCCTGGGTTCTTAAAAATGCAATGCCTTAGTTCAGATGCTGTAGCTGCATCATTGCCTTGCCACTAAAACAGTCGGACTCAGTCTGGCATGCTGGATGCAAAGCCCTGCTAGATTAAACTGACAGCTTTGCTTAAAATCTCTTTATGGATTGTTAATCACCAAAACAGAGGCTATTCTGCAAATATTTACTGGGCTGCAAGTGTTCTTATGCCTGGATAATGTGGTAGATTTGAAAGGCAATGGTGAGCAGCTATTTTGAATTGGTCAACAGCTACTCTGAATTAAGAACCACATAAAATACCGAAGTAGTAGCTATAACAAGAGTTGTGATTTATCTAATTAAAATTTTGGTATTTCAAATTAGCATAAGTTTCTCCCCGGAGTTCAAGGAAAAAAAATCAGGATTTATTCTTAGAATGATCATTTTTAAATGACAGGAGAGAGGATTGAAGTGAATAAAAGATTTGTCTAGAAACACTTTGTATGTGTTGAATTTTCTTTTTTATTTATGATGTATGTTGAAACACTGAATAGAGTTGGAATTAATGAAAATCTGTCTGCTTCTACAACCACCTTCCTTCTTTATTTTTACCACAAACTAATATATAATAGGTGGATCTGTGAAATCTTTTTTTAAAGATGATTTATTTCCTCACTTTTTTTGGTTTTTTTTTTTTTTTTCCAGAGGGACTTTCCTCGTCCTTGATTGTGGTTTGGTGTTTTGCTACTCACATAAGTCGGTGTAATTAAATTTAAGTAAACTATTAATTCAGTTGAGGAGTTTGTTTCCTGTCAAAGGATTTGGTTTTAAATCTTGAGTCGCACTCTTCCCTTTGCCGTATGACAAATATATAGAGGAAATTAATGTTCCAATCTTCTTGGAAAGCATATTTAACAGGAAAGATAGGGCTATATTTAAAGTAGGAAAGTGTTAATTGAAATAGGATTTTGAAAAACATAGTTACTATACAGAATTAATCTATTGTATAAATGAAATTATATCAAGGAGGTGTCTAAAGAAGAAATGAAAGTTGTGACAAGTAGTAAGATACATGTTTTGCTAATGCAGCTCATAGCTCAAATTTGTTGTGTTATTTTGGTAGTTTCTGAATCTTAGTGCTGGCTGAAATGTCTGGAAAATTTACTCTTTTATAAAGTTTAAAATGCACAAAAAATACACTTCTTTTTTATTTTTGAAATTGTTAATTTAGCTAAAGCATTTTCTGTGTTCAAAATCCTGCATCACAGCCACAGAAGTCCCAGTTGAAAGCAATCTAATGGCAGAGGTGAGGAAGACAGCAGTTGAGGAATGATAGAAAGATGAAGGTAGTTCTTATTTTAACCATGTGGCTAAGTGCTTTTGACTCAAACCGATGTCAAGTGAATTCTTTAACCCATGCAAATGGAGTGCTCTTACAGCTTAGCTCCACTGTGCCCTTTCAAAGTGTGAAAATTTCTGAATTACTTAATAAATTTTGAAGTATTTTAATTTCCTCAGTTTTCCTTGCACGTTTTTCAGTCTTCCACTATGGTTAAGGTAGCAATTTGGAATCAGGCACAAAATGCATATTTTATGAAGGTACTATTAATATAAAACCTTTTGGTAGAGCAGTATCTCCTCTAAAGACAAGGTCCAGCCTCTCTAACTGCTGGTTTAGCTGTCATCTCCTGGAGAGTGGAAGGCTTCCTGATGCACCATCCATTTCCTTTTCCAGGCCCCCTCCCACAGAGGGATCTTTTACCCCAGCCCACAGTCTTGCCTGCTGCTGAGCCCCTTCAGCTCATTCACTGTCCAACAAGCCATGGCAGCACAGCACCCTCCCAGCTCTCATTCTTTTGCACTGTTTAATGGGGTGGTTAAAGCTTACTGTTATGAAGTTATTTTTGTGGTTCCTCTGTTTTGGACAGCACAAGCGTAGGTCTTGCACTTTTCCTGTGCTGATTTCCTGATTCACAGTCTGTGCCAGCTCCCACTAATATCAGGACAGGGGTCATTCCAGTAATTGTTTTGGATGGAGAACATAGGAGGAGTCCTCGATTAAGCTCATTTTCAGCAGATTAACCTTTTATTTGCTGGTCCATCTTCTAATTGCATTTTTGTTTACATGACCTATAGTTTATGGTGTCATTAAAATACAACTATGAAGTTTACATATTACAAAATTACTTTGATCTTTACTAAATAGCTAAGAGGCAGCATGATGGAGGCAGACATACTCCTGGATGTTTAAGCTTCCAGATTTCTACCAGTTGCTACCAATCTCTCCTGTTTGGGATTTGTAGTTGGAGAGCTATATTTTTAATAAACTGTCAGTCTGACCAGCTATGTGTAGTGAACATCTGGAAGCAACTTCTTTCAAAAGTTTTTGTTTTTCTTTTTTAACCTTTTGTTAATGGACTGTCAGGTATAGTTGAGTTAATAGCTAAAGGACTTGTAACTGTTATCTTCAGTAATGCTTAGTGTTAGTTGTTTTATTTTCTCTGTGAATAGAGTGGATGAATTTGAGATAAACCTTGTACCTGTTTGAAGTAGGGGGTGTTCCACAAAGATGTTCAGTTTACTTCAAAATGTGCTTCTTAGTGTAGTAAAACTGCATTGTTCCTCTTTTAAATTAAAGGCACATCTGAAATGTGAATTTCACAAAACTCAAAGTTTTTTTTCAATGATTTCAGAATTTTAATTTACACTTTAATTTTATGAATTGAGTGATTTAATTATGTTTTTGGGTTTAAAATTATAGAATTGTATGATAATGAAAAGTATTACTTAGGTACAAGTTACACTTGTGGTACTGTAGTTCACATATTTAAATTTGCTCCAGTATGAATTTATGTGTCTGTTAATGTCATAATTTAGAAATGGTGTTTCCACTGAAAAATCCCAAACCATGTGCAGCTTTTTTAAAAAAAGTTACCACTAAGCTAATATCACTATTTGGATAAACAAAGCCAAAATAAGGTAGTTGTGTACTCTGTAAAACATGGTCTTAAACTGCAGATGTTTCATTTAGCATTTCATCCCTAGGGTGGAAATTACACTAGACCCATTACTATTGTAATCTGTATCATTCATCAGTCAGCCACTTGTAACATTGCCTTTTTTTCAGATATCTACAAAAATGAATACCTATTTTCATTTTTTTTTTCTTTTCTATTTTGTGGGTTTGTTGTTGTTTTGTTGTTGTTTTGTTGTTGTTTTGTTTTAGTGTTAGTTAATTGTTTCAAATAAGGAAAAAAAAAATCATGGGCAGTTTCAAATGGGTAGGAGAGCAGTAGATTGGCCTGAACCTGGAGAGTGGGAAAGTGAACAATGGAGGCATGTTTTCATTAGATTAGAAATATTATTCTTTGGAACTCAAGGTGCAAATTATCCTGTGCCATAATGTTCTTTTCAAACACACAAGATGAAATTTGCATATCTAAATTGGATCAGCTTGAATGGGTTTCCCTGCTGTCTCATCCCCTCAGCTACAGTCTTTCTGAAATGCCTGCAGGTGGATCCAAATAGTAATTTTTAAGTCTATTTTTAAGAGCATCTTTGAAATATATATATGTGTATATATATATATATATATATATATATATATATATATATATATATATAGTTTTATATTGATTTCTTGCAGTGAACATCAGCAAAATTTCTCCTATGTCTCATCTGAGTATAACCTACATGATAATTAGAGGTTTAAATTTAACCGTGCTTACACTAGCTTTAAGAATAACAATTTAAACTGGGTCAATCAAATATATATTGTTAAAATAATAACTTTTCCCTTCCCTTTCCCCCTTTCCTTTCATCTAAGGAGTAGCATAATGTTTTATTATAAATGTGACAAATTTTGCCATCCAAGGGAAGACCCTGCAAGCAATCTTGTTCTACAATGCAGGGCTTTTCTTCTGTTTTTCAAAGGTAGACTCACTGATACTGTACTGATTTGGATTTCTGTTCTCGCTTTCCATAAATTCTCACAACTTTGATAATGCTTTATTGCATTAGTCAGGATGGAAGTGTATATATTATTTTCACCTCTGCTAAAACAATTGTATTCTTAATCAGTTTTTATCAAGTATGAGGGGAGACTTCATCATGGTCTGCAGCATCCTCATGAGGGAAAGTGGAGGGGTGGGCACTGATCTCTTCTCTCGGGTGACCAGTGGCAGGACCAGAGGCGATAGCAGAATGCTGTGTAAGGGGGTTCTTAAGCTGAATATTAGAAAATGGTTCTTATCCAAAAGGGTGGGCACTGGATCAGGCTCCCTGGAAAAGTGTTCACAGCCTGGCAGAGTTCAAGAAGATTTCAGGAAATGTTCTTAAGCACATGATATAATTTTTGGGGCAGGAGTTGGACTCGATGCTCCTTGTGGGTCCCTTCAAATTCTGAATATTTTATGATTCTGTTATTCTAATTAATTTCATCCAGCTGCTCAAGTTATTTTGTGTTCGCTTTGTTGTTGACTTCTGATGTACTGAGGAGAAATTGCAAAAGAAATAATTTAACTTTTGTGGACAATAGGGCTCAAAGACAATGTTTTATTTCCTGTAAAATAGTTAGAAAGTTTTAAGGGTAATATTTTTACAGTGTCTCTCTGATAAATGTAACAAAAAAATTGCAGCATAGTCTTAGGCTTTGATGGTTTCAGTACCAAGCAATGGAAGACCTAAAGCTCATGCCAGTTCATCTATGTTTTACGAGCTGTTCGTGTATATTAACTGCCAAATATTGTTATAAGAATAAGGACTATGCTGCCAAGATGATCTTTAGGTTCCATTAAGTGAACAAATAGAAGCAGAAAAGGATTTGATGTCAGCAGAGCTTTTCCAAGGCCTCTGTCCAAGGTGCTGAGGGATAGTGTTTGTGTCAGCGTTGTGGGATGGCGCCTCGTGTACTGAGGGGATGGCTCAGGTCGATGAGCTGTGCTTACCTGCCACCATTGTGCTTATCTCAAGGCTATATCCTGGGTGGGTTTGAGGTTTAGAAGCCTTTGGTTTAGGTTTGGGTTGGGTTTTGAAGTTCTTTTTCTATATTTGTTGTTGCTCTTGTTTAGTTTATGTTTTGGTTCTCTTTCTAAATGTATTGCCTGATCTGCGTTGAATGTCAGAGTGTTATAGAAAAATCTGATTTGGTTTGGCAGTTTCGTGTACAGTGATTAAATCTCAACATTATCAACTCTCTCAGTTTATCTATTGGCCCTAGTTCAGGTTGGTGGTTTTGTTTCTTTATGTAGGAGGCCTGAAGTTTCTATTCAGTTCTATAAATAGTTCTCTTTTATGTACTGTTGGAATTTTTTTTCTCTTGTTCTTGCCCAAGTAATTTGAAACTTTATGAGAATAGGCACAGCTACTGCTGAATCCCATGATGATGATACTCATATATTAGTCAGAGAAAAAAAAACAACCCACCCTAATAACTGTTTCTAGATGCAACTTTAGCATTGCATGGGGTTTTTTTGAAGATCACAGTAACTGTTTTCTCCCATCTGAGTGATATTCAAGGAGGTGTGATTGGGCTAAATGCCAATGATGATGTCTAACTCATGGAGCTTACACTGGCATATTACCACAGTAAGAGATTAATGATACTACTGCAAAAACATCTTGGATATCATTAGGGCAGGGAATAAGGAATAAGACATATTCCAGTGGTTATTCTTGGACTGTAGGATTAGTTCTCTTGCTTTAGGCTTTTAGGGAATACAATAAGGACTAAATGTTATTCTTGGCATGGGGAACAAAAAATACCAGCATTTGGGGAGAAGATTCTGACTGTGTTGTGATGCAGAGAGGAGTTGAACTCTAGAAAATAGAGTGCTGTTGTGCTCAATTTGTTAGTGGATCAAACAAGGAAGATTTCCTCTGTGCAGGAAATCTCACTTGTGCAAACACAAACGTGCATATCTTGAAAGTTACCTGACATGTGCGCCCCTCAGTCACTGCAGTGACTTGGCACAACTGAGCAGAGGGCAGAGGGCAGAGGAGAGGAGAGGAGAGGAGAGGAGAGGAGAGGAGAGGAGAGGAGAGGAGAGGAGAGGAGAGGAGAGGAGAGGAGAGGAGAGGAGGCAGCATTGTCTCTAACTGGTCCCAGAGTCGGGCTTTGGGCAGTGCATTAGTGACAGCCTGCACTTCTCTAAATTTGGGCACTCTGCATCTGCAAGCTAGTGGGCCTGTGTCTAATCTGTACTTCCCCACAATCTGTGTGTGTGTTTGTGTGTGTTAGCCAGACAGCCACAGACCACCTGTGAAATCAGACCACAGTGGCATCGGGTTGCACCTTTACTGACTTTCAGGTGTTATTCTGGCACTTGCTGGTTCATGGCCTGTACTGATGTCCATAACATTTTAACATAAAGCACATTTCCAGATGTCACATCATGGACACCATATTGTAGTTCTGAGGATGGATTGAGTGGAACAATATTTTTGAATATTGTAACTGTTTAACTTCTTTTATATACCCACATATCTTAACATGTGTTCACCAAACTATAGGTGTGGTGTGTGGCTTTCGATGGGAAGTCGTAGGCAATATGCCATCATAGTTTAATAATCTGTATTGCAATTGTAATAAATTGGTAAGTTGTAATGAATTTTCTTTGCTGTTGGCTCTCTGGTTATTCCTTAGTCTTTTAAATTGCATTTACTGTTTATAATCCAGAGTGTTTCAGCAGAGCAGACATAACACTTGTGCTGTCATTTCTCATCTTTTAGTTCTTAGTGTTTACCAGCAGATAGAACATGGATTATTAGTTCATTAGGGGAAATCAGGGTACAGAAAAGTACCATTAATAAGGAGGAGTTGTTTCTGTGTAAGACAAGAAATACCTTCAAAGTTTTCCAATAATCTTTGTTAAAAAATGGTGTATGTGCTTTGCAAAGAAATAATTTCTTCAGTGATAGGAAAGCTAATTATTTTCAGCACACACTAGCTATGTCAAATTGCAAAATGAACATCAGACTCTGTATGTTGTAGGAATTAAAACACCATCAGTTGAGTTAATGAAGAGCATACAATGAATATGATCTCATTTTTGTAATGCAGTTTAAGTGAAAGCCTTTTAAAGAACTGTTGCAAAAATCATAATTTAGGGGGAAAAGAAACAATAAAACAAATGTTTGCTATCTGTTTTAATTACTTTCTGCTTAGAGGTATGCATTAGATTTATTTATTGTTTGTTTTCAAATTATTTCTCTTAAATGGTTTAAGAATACAGTGTCTAATGAACCATTCTGAAAGCAAATGAATACAGTCTTCTGCATTCCATTATACAAAGCCAAAGAAAGTAATTTTTGATTGTTTCATTGTGATATCATGTGAAGATCACTACTTGGAATTATAGATTAACATAAGCATGGGAAGCTGAAACAGAATATGAAACACAGAAGAGAAAGAGAATTAATGCAATTTTCTTTTCTTTCTTTTTTCAAATTGGAAAAAAAAAGAGTAGATTTCTGAATTATGTACCAACCATGAGTATAGTGAGAATGCTATCCTCTATTAGCATTTGAATTATTTTTCTTTCTGCAGAATTCCTTACAAAGACAGCAATATGAAAATCTCCATGTAATAGATCTCCCTGAAATTCTTAAATGTTTGGTGGAAAGAAGATATTTTGTCCTGACCAAAGATACTAGCAATTTTACACATATAAGAGGGATTGGAAGATTTTTCTTCCTCCTTTCTGTCAAAGCTTCAAGATGTGTGGTTCTTGCCTTTGTCAAAGCTATGTATGCACTTAGAAAACCTAGGATATGAAGTCAGAAGCCTGAACTCTTAACAGGAGCAGGGAACCTTTACTGTACTTCACCAGCCCCTTCAGATATGAAAAATAAGTATTGGGAGTTTAGAGGAAGCCCTGTCAAACTGCCTATCTGCATATCAAGAATAATGTTTCTTAGAGATCGCTGCAATCAAATAACTCAATAAAATTAAGTTCTATACTAAAAAAGAAATCTTGATTCACAAGGATGGAAATAAAGCATTTTGTTGACTGCCAGTCAACCAGTTATTGACAGAGAGGGGATTTGGTGTAGGCATATGCATGTTTAAAGTATTTGACATAATGGAGTCCTTTCCTGAATCCAGTCAGTATATTACTTTGCTATGGCAACTCTGTAGCTTTCCAGGAGATGAATTTACTGAATTGCACCCTCCTTAAGCCTAAGTGAGGCACAGTGTGTCTGCCTATTCAGCGAGTTTCAGTATTTAAGTATTTAAGATGTATCCAAAGACCGTAAGATAACCTCTTTTAGATAAGACAGTGTACAATAATCAGATTTGGGAAAAATTCTACATGTGTTATGGTTTTGCTTGTATATCTGTAGAAAGAAGAAAGGACTACGGTAATCTGGAGATTTAACATTCAGTTATCCTCCAAGGTTTCCAAAGCAGGTTGCTTATAATGGTTTTCTAATTGCTTTTGGAGGATGCCGAATATGTTTTTTGTTTTCTTTATATTTCTTCATGTGGAGGTCTGAATTATTTGGTTTTGGAGTTAATGAAGAAAAATACTAAATAGTAATATACTAGAAATAGCTTTTGTACATATTTAAGGATTGAAAATACCACTGAGTCAATCTGTCTGATGGAGACATTAATATTTGAGCTTATGTAGAAGTGTCTGCAGGAAGTGGGTGGAGATGGACCTGGTGGTGAGAGTATTTTAGCAACATATTGCAAAAATTGCCATTTTCCTTTCACTGTGTGGGATGTCTCAGAAAAGTAAACTTATGCTTAGGCACTAATATATCAACCAGACAACTGAAGTTGTGTGTTGTATCTGTACTTATATATGAGGGATAAGAGAATTTAAGCTGACTTAAATTGTGTTAGTATCTAGTTAACAATAATTTTAATGTATGTATTTAAATCATCAATATGAAAGCATAATAACAGTTTTTCCTATTGATGCATCTAGGAATCAGGTTTTTATGTGAAGTTTGACTTTTGCTTTCTACATAATGTATCTTTTTTTTTTTTTTCCTCCCCCACTGGTAAATCATGTCTATATTTACCTGAACTCAGGTTGTTGTTGTTGTATCTGAACTCAGCATCATTCAAACATTGCCACTGTTTGAATTTCAAAGTCACGCTTCAAATTTTTACTGCCCTTACAGACTTTATCTGTGTAAATTAAATTTCCTTGTCCCAGGGAAATCGACTGGATGGTTACAACTGAACTGCACGCTGATCTAGAGACCACTGTTTTGCAGGTTTCTATAAAACTTCAATAATAGTTCAGTCACTGAGAATCTCTTTCACACCATTTCTTCCTTCAGTCAGCAGTATATAAAATGAAGCTCTCTTATATTCTGTAGAGAGTGTATAGATGCAACTGTCAGTTGTTTAGACCAAGGTCAGTTTTGAGTCTCACGGGAAAAACCTGTGGAAGTACCAGAGCTCACACAGTTAACTGGAAAACTTTAAATCCCATTTTCAGATACACAAATGTAATAATAATTGGAGAAAACTTGCTATATAGTCTTTTGTCATCCCAGGGAAAAGCAGAGATGCCAATCTTAGGAATGTTTTTCCCATCCTGAAAGTGTCACATCACCTTAACCTTGGTTTGATCCCTTTTAATGGGGCTTTAGTTGTAATGCTAATGCTGATAATTTAGGATATATTTTTCAGCAGCACACAGAATGTATTAAATGCATCGTGATGTATATGCAGAAGATTCAGTTACATGTGGTTTTGATATCAGGTATCTTGGTGTGCAGGTTTGGCTTCTTGCTTTATTTTGCCATAGAAATATTGGTGCAATAAAATGGAGGCGATGATGTTGCTCAGCAGCAGAGAAGGAAGAAAAGGCAGCAGTCAGGAGAATGCAAGGTTTTTTAACACAGTTCAGCATTTTGCAGTCTGTGTGTTTTGAAATAACTTGTTTCAATTAATATGCACTTTGAATATGCTAACTTTTTGGCCTTCCTTATTTAGATTTACTTTTTCCATTGTAGTTTGCTCCAGAGTTGACTTTAGTGAGTGACCTAAAGCTTTCAATAGTAAGATTGATCAGTAGGAACAGATTTGCCTTCCATCTCCCAGTTAAAGCAATTACCATATAATGGAAGTATGACAGCTGGAACAGACTTGTGAAGTTTTAGATAGTATTACAGAGGGAAGGCTTTATTTTGGGATACTGTCTTTAGGGCTGTAACTTTAATTATAGCCTAAGATTCTGCAAAATTTTATATTAATAATAAAATGAGGTTCTACCTTAGAGCTTATTTAGTTAGCAAATCCCAATTGAACCTTATTTATTAATTTAGAATGGTCTAAATCTCACTTCAACTTACCCTGTGTCTGAATGGTGTGAGATACTTTAATCAGTTTACTGAGGTTACACTCCTCTTATTTATTGATCTGTTGAAGCCAGCACAAAACACACAGCTGTACTTTTGGCCAGATAAATTACGACTCTTAAGAAGTTAAAAAGTTATTAAAAGCGATTTCCACCTATATTGTGTTTGTCACTACTACTGAGTCTGTGCATTTCTGGAAACCTCTGAATGTACTGGTTAAGTTAAAAAAAGCTGCACCAATGAAACAACTCACTAAAGAAATCAGTCTTGTTTAATTTTCTTATTAATTTGTATTACTTAACTAATTTGAGAATTGATAACAGAATGTTTGAGTGATTTATGGCCTGAAAAAGAAGACCAGCGTTTCCCTCCTTGGAAATGGAAATTGGCTTGTCAGACATTTAGATGAAGAATGATCAATCAATAGGGTTTTAATAAGGAAAAGGTTTAAAATTGACTGAAGGTGGCTTTTGTTTAAGGTGATTTGGTATGTGCATATTGCTAAGCTCTCCCTGGAGAGGATTTTCAAAGGCAATAATGGGCACTGATTTTCTTTGTTTATTTCATTCTCTTTCTGTTCCCTTTGCCAGGGATTCCAGTATTTACCTCTCTGTTATGTCTTTGAAATCTCCCTGCCTCCTCTTCAGGTCCTGCGAATAATTTTACTTACTTGCATTTAATACTGTGAGTTTTAACAACTATTTTTCTCCAGTGACCCTGTTGTCTAGATAAACATTTATTTTCAGCCTAAGTTCATGCTAGACATGGAGGCTAGATATTCCCATTGATTTTAGGAACACAAATTTCAAAAGTACATGCACGCATTGGAGGAACAGAGTTGACTTGGAAAGATCCATTAAAATCCTGTATTTTGGTTACCTCTTGGGAAATCTAGTGTAATGGGCTTGGAGTTAAAAACTAAATGGCAATGATGGTCAACTGGGTTGGTTTGTTTTCTCCATTAGTGATGTCTCTATTGGGCTTTCTGAAACTGATGTAACTAAAGTTAGATTGAAAAGGCCCCATTCTGTGTGCAGTCTTATTTGCATAACTATACGAACTGTAGATCTATGACTAATGCATTAAAAGAGTAAACAGTAAATAGCACACCCACACAAATTCTGGTTGTTGCTACTTCTTTGCAGGTTTTTTTTTTTTTTTTTTTTTTTTTTTTTTTTAAGGCATAAAACGTCGTGGAGCCAGTTTTGATCTTCTCAACCAGTTCTTTTCTCCGGATAGGATCTTCTTCGTGGGGTTGGCATTGAAGCCAATGTAACAATGTAATCTGAGCAGAAAGGACAATGTTTATTCACAGTTTAAACCCAGAAAGTAAAATAAGACAGTTTAATCTGACCTTCTTCAGTTCTTGGACCATTGCATTTCACAGTGATATTGATTTATTTAGCCCAGTAGCCTTTGGTTACATTACCAAGTCAAAACGAACATTTTTCTTGAAAACAAAGATGGTAAATACACTTTTTCATCATGTATCTTGATCCAAAGCTGAGTGCCCTCCTTGATAAATTCATTGATTTCTTACTTGAATTCTTCTTTCTTGAGCTCCCAGCAAGCAGTTCTAGACATACTTCCTGGCTGTACCTCAGTGTGCTTTCCTTACAAAGAATACTTGCTTTCTGTGAGTATTTCATGCCAAGGATGTTGATTTTATTGCTTCCAATCTTTTTTTTTTTTTTTTTTTCATTTGAAAAACCTGCCCTATACCAATGAAAGAATGCTAGGAAAATGTCTACATACAAAATAGATTAAAAAACAACCAAACACCACCCTTCTTCTCCCAGTATAATGAAACAATAAAATGAAAACCTTAAAAAAAGATAAATCAGTCCAAGAATTGCTATCTTACCTTAATAAAAGCAATGCATTTATAAAATCAGAACTAGATGATATGTTTCTAATAATTCATGTAAATAGAATCTTCATTAATTTTTCAAAAGTAACTTTTTCTTGTAACAATTTTTTGTAGTAATCAAGAAACACAGTCACTTTGCACATGATGCTTTCTATTTATGTTCACCTTACATATATAACTCTTAAAGTTCATAATTTGTTATCCAAATCCATGATCTATAACAATGAAACAAATTTAACAGCCAGCCACGATCCTCGTATGTTTGCAAAAGCAGTTATTCTGGGAAAATCGTAAATAATTGTATTACTTGTATAAAAAAAAACCATGGTTTTGTTTGTTTATTTTAAAAATTGCAAATTTACAAAGAGGATGTAGCACAAAAACAGGTTAAAATCAGGGCCTCTTACCTGCTATGAAAGAAAAGGAGAAATCCATAAGAGCATATTATGATGTGGTCGAGTGTGACACCTAGAGGCCATATGTTTAGGATTCCTAAAGAATAACTTCAGCTCCAAGTTTTGCACAACGTGTGTAGTTTTGGACTTAAAGACTGGAGTGGGCATGTTTTGAAAAACTAACATAATAGGGTTTTTTTCAGATTTTTCATGTTTAGCATATTTTTGTGTCTTCCCTGACTAGGGTCCCTAGCATTGATATGAAGAAAAATAAGAGACTATTTCTGAATCTGGTAAAGAGTTCTTAATGCTGTGCAGCAAAGATTAAAAGAGCTCTGTGCAGCTTATTCCATCCTGACTTACTTGATATGTAACAAAATTCTTGCAGGTGCCATCTGAAGAGAATTATTGCAATACACGTCTACTCTTATGGCAACAGAACCAGATCAGCACGCTACAAATTTAGAATATTTCTGCAGAAATATTTGGTGCCATATTATCCAGTGGGCATTGGCTGTAATAAACTCATTATAACCGTGGAGCTAAATGAATAGATAGGTGACTTTGATTTTTTTTTTTTTGCAATATTTGTGATTTTCGTACATAAGAGAGAGGGGAAAGTCTCAGAGATGAATCAAAGCTAGCACAGTTCAGATGAAGAGGACTTTGACTATTCTACACAAGAAATAAAACATTTTTCACTCTTTATAATTTAGGCTATTCTAGTACTCATTCTGGAGGTTTTTTTGTACTAGTTTAATACTCATGCAGTAGAGATTGTTTAGTGGGGTACAGTTATACAGTTTGTAAAGCATCTTCTATCGATCTACGAAAATGAAACTTCTCTAAAGGTTTCTGGCTTGGCCAGTCTTAAATTGAAGGCAGATGAAAGTAATGATGAACAATGTTCTTTGTTGTGTAATGTTTACTCTGGCAACAAATGTGCCATATATATATTCTAGTCTTTGCATGTTCTTTGGCCTTACTATATGTAGAAATACAACGTCATCAGGGTATAAGGTAATATGGTCCTGAAGCTTTTGTTCATGGCTTTTCATAAAGAGAAGGGTGTTAGCATGGGACGGCCTGGTAGCAGAGGAATACTGCCAGCTTGATTCTATATTGAAATATATATATTATAATTTCTCTCTCCACAAAAATAAAAGGTATTTCATGCTTCCTTTGTTATCCTCTAACTCTTTAATGCAAGGAAGTGTGAGCAAAGTTATTCCAGTATTTCATGACTAACACTTTGTCATTTTCATAAAGGTCTTTAAGGTGAGTCATACTTTTCACAGAAAAATGAAAAGGTGCTAAGTTGTCAATGTTTTGTGTGATTGCTTTACAGACTTCTTGTAGCTGTTGTGCCTCAAATAAAATAATAGAATTATTTAGTTTGGAAAAGATCTTTAAGATCATGGAGTTCAGCCACTGACCTGTCTCTGCCAAGTCCACCACTAAACCATATCCCCAAGTGCCACCTCTACATCTAAATAAATAATTGTATCTCTTGAGGCTTGCATGTTGGTGCTCTAAGGGACAACAATGACACTATTAAGTTTGTGATACACATACTGATGTCAATTGTAGTTTATTTCTATGCTTTGTCTAGAGGCTTCTTCTCCAAAATACTTAACCATTTATTTGGGGATGTCTAAGCCATGAACAACTGATAAATTATGGTTTTTATATTAGAAGATGCATTGCCAGTGGGCTGGGAATAGTGGTTGCATTGTTAACTGGAGGGAGGTCCCATGTTCACTGTAGCAAATAGGAGAGGGTAACAGGGCATCAGACACGTTGGGGTGGAAATGGCTGAAAACAGCATTCCCAGAGAGGCATGCTCACAGCAACTGAAACCTAAAATCAGGATATATTCCCTCTTGTTTGAGAAGTCTGATTCCAGCAGTTAGGCTGGTGTTGGTGTTTGTCTTCAGGCACCAGCCTACTCTTTGGCCTGAGGAATCACTGGCCTTTCCCTGTCCTGAGTAATAGTTGAGTGCATGTACGGTGTAAGTGACTGAGTGCGTCCCAAAACCAGCTCTTCAGAAATCCTTATTTTTTTTCCCAGACATGCAAGTACTTTTTCATAATAAACATTCCTTCCCTTTTGTCTCTGTGACCTATTTCTGAACAGTTTTAATCCATCATATCTTCTGACAAAAAAGAAAAAAAATAATAAAAAAAAAAGGTAAACTCATAAAAAGTAGTGTGAAAATATTTTACTGTGATAATCTATATTTTAGTGTTTTTGAAGTATCAGTCCTATAGTTGCATAAATATAAGAAAATATTTGAGTGTTTGTGTATGTGTGCTTACCCACTCTTGTGATGCTGCTTTGTTCTGCTGTCAAAACCCACTTTGATTCATTGTGCCAACTACATGGATGATCTGTTTCCTGATGATGTTTCCACATGATCTGAGTCACGTACAAAATATTCTCAGAGGCTTTCTTTATATATTCATTAAAAATTCCAGGTGGAATCCATTGTATTTAATAACTTTGAAAAAGATACCTTTTCCCCTAGTCTCTCTAGAAGCTTGAGCCTTCCTTTGATGCATAGCTCTGGCTAAAATGCCAACACTTTACTCTTAATTTTTCAAGGAATATATAAACTACGTATGTTTTAAGTATGCAAGTCAATACAGCTATTGTCATAGATTTCCTGAAGTTCTTAAAACTTCTTTAAGCCCTGAGATTCTTAATCCTATTTTTCATAAATTGTGAAGGTGGCATTATTTTTATTATATAGAATATTCTCAAGTGCCTCTACACAGCCTGTTAAATAATGTGTGTGTGAGTAACTTAACCACAGATGTAGCTTTAAAATTGATGTAAATCAATGAACTCAGAAAAAAAAATGTTTTAAATCAATGTTCTCTCTAGTTCAAAGCAAAGGTTGAACGGGAAACCATGCTTTCTAAAGTGAATACAGCATGATGTAGAAGTGAATAAATTGTATCTCCTGAAGTGCTTTTAGCTGAGGGTACAAGTTCTGGATCAGGATGCTATAAATTTGTTAAGATCATGGCTTTCTATGTATCCCTTATCAACCTATAATCTCCTGATTGTTGCCTGTTTTTCAACAGCTGAGGAACAGTAATCCACACTTGCTTATCTCTCTTAATCACAGCCTCATGGTGCTGTAGCTCCCTGAGCCTTTAATTCCCTCTTAGAGGCGTAACAGAGTGGAAAGTAAACAAAGACGAATTTGCAACCTTCAACATTGCTAATTTGCTCTGATGTCAGAATATTTAAGCAGGCAAGGACTTGGGAATTATTTGATCACAACTGATTTTAATCTAATGCATGTGAAAAGGCTGAGTCTGGGAAGGTTGTTCAAAATGACAGGCGTCCCAAGAGATGTTGACTGAAGGTTTCTTCTTTAAACAACAATAGCTCCATCATTTTTTCTACTCTGTGTCCTGTGCTCTTACTGTGTATTTTTGTTTGCATTTTTAATATAACCTGCTGAATATGATATTGGTTTTCTTGAAAATTCCTTATTTGCTTCCCAGTTTGTAAATGCTGGAAGCCCAATCTTTAGGCTTGTTATAGTGTCTGTTCACTGCAGAGTGGGTGGGAGAGATAAAGATCCCTATTTAAAGAGCTATGTCTCTCTCCACGTTTTTGTACCATCTTGACAGCCTAATGTAGCCTGCATACTTCCATGTGTAAAATGATTGATAACTTGATCTTCAAATTATTTTAAATTACACAGTTGATGTGTGTGCATGTATATATGTGTACATACTTGCTGGATAAGAAAGGATGTTATCTTGTGTTATATATTATGTGCACACTTTATCTACCACAGAGGTGATGAGCTTACACATGCATACACATTATCATACACACATATTCATCTGTCCTCAGAACAGATAGCTATATGCCATTACCTGAAACAGATTTGACAAATATATGCAAGACAAGGTCATATTTTTATTTTTTTTTCTTTTTTCTACATTTTCTTCAATTTCCTTCATAAGGTCTTAATTGTCTATTTAATGCATGTGTAATCACTTTTTTATTGTTTACAAAATGGTTAATGCAGTGTACATACTATTATCAGGACAAATGTTTGATGCTCTCTTAATTGTTATATATTGCTCTGTTTATATCTCTTCTGGTTGAATGGCTTGTGTTTCTGAAGCATGTCTGATGATGATTTCTCCTTTTCTTCTTGGTGTGTATCATTCAGGATATTCCAGGGAGAGACGTGTCTGGGAAGCCAGCCTTTTGCAGTCACTCGCTGCACTGAGATTACGGCGCTGGGCTATTTGTGTCTCTCCTCATCCCTGTTTCTCTGTCTCTCGCTCTCTCCAGCTGGTGTAAATGACTGCTGCTGCCTCCCAGAGCAAGATAACCTGCTCAGTCAGCTGGAGCCCCCTGCGGACAGCTGTCTCGCTTTTAGCTGATGGAAAACTGCTATAACCGCTGAATGGAAGAGCGTGGAGCAGCGACCGTACCAGCACGAGGAGCTGCTGCCGCAGCAGCAAGAGCGAGCGAGGACTCTATTGTTCCCTGGTGTTAAACAGTTTTTCCTTTTCAACTGCCATGCACAACAGCGGGAGAGAGGTTTCCAGCCCCTTTCTCCCCGTGAAGAAATTCTGAAGAGGGGAGGATCGTTTGCAGAAGGTTTCGCGGTGGTGCTGCGGGTTTCGGACGCAGCGGCAGGCTGCTGGAGGCATGGGGTTGAGCGAGGGGAGCGCTTCTCTCTGCCGCGGTCCAGGGGCTTCTGCCGTGCCCGCTCCGTGCGTGGGAGTTCTCGTGCTTCTGCTGCTGGGAATCTGGGACGCTCGTGCACAAAGTGAATTTCAAACTTCATCAGTGTATTTGTGGAAGACTGGTAAGTCAGGATGCTGTGATAACACAACAGCAGTGTATTGAGTTTTTGTTGTAAGTAATAACCTTTTTGTCTGCTTTGTGTGTGTGGAGGGAGAAAGTTAATCTAAATAACTAATGTTTACTGGCAGGATTATAGGGGAAAAATAGGTCATCTTACAGGATTCCACTATCCAGGCAAATATTGCAATTAAAAGACTCAATTTGTGAGTCTGTCGCACTGTTACTGGGATCTCTCATATATTTTCTGTGTCTTCTGAGGTTTTTTATTTTGTTTAGCAGCTCTGCATTGTACATAAAGGTCAGAGCATTAGTACCTGTCCACAATGAGAAGGAGCAATTATTACAATTGGAGTTCAGCATCGTTAAAAGTGCTCTAAACATATTGAATTTTCACAAAGAAAGATGTGATTCGGCGCATCTAATCTTTGTGTCCTGTGCTGACATGTAATACATTCAGTGTGGTAATTGATGGGGAGTTGGGTTTGTTAAATTTAGGTTTGTTCCATGGTATATAGGGCACGTGAAAGCTAATGATGGATTAGGTGAAATAATCCAAGTGATGCCAGATCTCATAACCAAAGAGCCAAAGGCAAATAGGCTATGTGGATTCAGCACCACAGTGGATGGATAATTTCCCCTACTTTGATCCTAATGAGTTACGTGTCTGTTTTAAAGATTGCATAGTCATAACAGTGTTTCAGCCTTAACTCTGAGTTAAAAATCAGTAGGGAATTTTCCTGTGTCAATTAATTTATTACATTAATTCAGGACTTAAGAAGTGATGAATATGTGCATTTTAGTTGTCTTGATATGTTTTTAGTTCCTATGTGAGTAGAATTTAACTCTTGTTCAGGAAATTTAAATTTTTCTGACTGGGAAATATTTCACATTGGCTTTGGCAGTTAGCTTCCTTTTGTGTACGTTGCCAGGAATAAAACAATCCAAAAAGTAGTAGATAAGTTTAAAAAGTGATTTTTTATTAAAGGATAATACAATAATAAGAGATATTGCAAATTAATCATTTGTCTGAAAAACAGCTTTGAGAAGATAGTCTCTTTCCTGGATGGAGGGACACAGCCTTCTGCCACAGAAGCAAATCAATTTACAATTACAGTGATATCCTGAATTTTTTAAGAGGCTCCATCTATCCAGCAGTTCAGAGAGGAGATTAAAAGGAAATTCATTTAAACAAGAAGACAAGCTTTCCAATAACACTGGAAAGAGAAATCTGAAGAAGGGAAAATCCTTTGCAACTTTCACTTCTGACTGCAAGATGAGTTACACAATGATAGTGACCTTTTTTCCTTTTAAGCCCTTGACAAATTAAAAACTGTTTACTGTTCCATTACAGATCTGGGAGTGTTTGACACGCACTTGAAAAAGAGATGATATATATGCACAGGTTTATGCAAAGGCACAGTAATAATATAACATTTTCATAAAGCATTTTTACCTTAAGTTGCTAGGCATCAGCAGAATAAACTCTCCAGCATTTTATTATGTCTCCGTTTAACAGTATAATGGATTGTGTTTTAAAATGTTAAAATAGTAACATAGTTTGAGGATAATAATAATTCTAGTGAACTACTACTTAAGAACACGTGCAGTTGGTTTGCTATGGACTTAACTCCACTCACTTTGCACATAGTACACGTGCTCTGAAGTCATGTCAGTTCAGCAAGAAGGAAATGGTGTTTTTTGTTCTTCTCCCCCTTTCTCCCTTCCTGGCAAAGACTGTTCTTAAAAAACTTTTGTGTAGAACAGGTATGATCCAATTACTTTACCTGATGAAGATTTAATTCTTCCCTTTATATTTCCTTCTGTGACATCTCTCTTGTCTGTTTTGCCTGCAATAGGAAATATTGCAGCCATAACATCAGTGATGAGATGGAAACATGATGAAAAACAAGAGTGGCTCTTTTCAGATGATGTATGGCAAGATGTAGTGAATAAGAGACTACATCTATGTTTGGGTCCAAATTAAAATTTTGTGCTTTTTCTTAGCTGTGTGTTGAATTCTTTGTTTTCCCCCCTCCAGTTGTGGGAGGATCTCAAAAGTGAACTGGAAGAATTGCTGGTCACTGGTCTGAAGTGACATGTAGTATGGGATGTACAGAGTTCAGCTAAAGTATCAGAGGGAAAAACAGAACTCAACAGTAGTGAGCTCATGCATTTCAGATGATATTTTCTTTCTCCTGTGAATGAGAGAGGTCAGGGGAATATGTGGCTGAGACTTTGTCAAGGCAATCAGCTTGATTATATGCCTTTTGGGACCTCTTATGTCCATTATTTGAGAACCATGCTATTTCTGTATTGAATTTAGTCTGTCATCAGCTTTTGTAAGTGCTGTTCATGACTTGCATCTGTCTTGTTTTCATTTCTAAAGGTTTTTGAAATAATGTCTTGGTGTATGCTACTCTGTCTTTTCTATACAGCTTTACTGCGTTATGTTTTCTTAAGGATGCCCTTGACAATAATCTGCAACAATTATGAGGTTTGAGTTGAGGCATGCTTTGCTTTATAGACCAATAGTTCTGGCTTTGTGTTTGCTTGTTTTGTTTTGTTTAGGGGGTTTGAGGGTTTTGTTTTGTTGGAAAGTTGTGTTCTAATTCAAATTTCTATTGTTTGCTTTCAGTCCACGAAAAGCTCTCAGGGGACATGATTTCCTGTTTACTACCATCCTCCTTTTACTACCATAAAAAATCTGAGGTTATTGCAATACTCAGTTTAACCATTTGGCAGTTTAGTTATCTTTGATTCAACATATAAAATGTGGTGAATAGTCTGCTTTGAGCAAGGAGGTTGAGCTAAAAGTTATCTCCAGATGTCGTCTCTAATCTCCACCTATCCTGTGATATGGGTGCCATCACTGAGACATTTTTACTTTTCCAGCTAAAACTGCTTTGAAGTTTTGGCTTTTGTTCCTCTTTTTGATCTCTTGAGAGAATTAGTATTTCAATACCAACCTCTTGAGAGACGTATTTGCTGTTCTGGTGTGTTTTTGGTGTGTGGTGAATTTTGAATGGGATTTTAATAGCTACAAGCAATTAAACTAGGTTTCTCACCAAACTTTCCCATTCCATCCTGTGCAGACAGGATGGTGTGTGCATTTTATTAAGTTACAAACAGCTTGTTCATTTTGTGTGGTCATCGGGAAAGCCATCGGGAAAGCCATCTTGGTTTTTTAACACAAACTAAAGCAAAGTGATGAAACAGCAAGATTCCCAGAGTTGAGTCATGGTGTGTATCTGCTTGATGATCTGAGCTAGACAACAGCAGCTTTTAGCAACTCATGGAAGAGAAGTTGTGGTTCTGAGGGTTGTTGATTATATTGGTGTGAGGCTGACAAATGCTGCCAAGTGTTGAACTATTTATGTTGAAAAGATGTTTAATGACATGTTTTGTTCATGAGTAATTTTCTTTCTCTGATTTAACTGATTTCATTTGCAATGAGCTGTTGTTTGCTTCAGGTTCTGCACTGCTACATTGAACTTCTGTGAGTTTCTTAAATGCCATTTTTATTCTATCTTAACTTTTATGATTTGCTTGAGAATTTTGCTGGATATTATTGAATTTAATCTGAAGGGGAGTCATCAAGAATGGAGCCAGGCTCTTCTCAGTGTTGCGAAGCAATAAAACGAGAGGCAGTGGGCAGAAACTGATGCACGGGGACTTTCATCTGAATATGAAGAGGAATTTCTTTACTGTGCAGGTGACTGCACTCTGGAATAGGTTGTCCAGAGGGGCTGTGAAGTCTCCCTCACTGGACATATTCAAGAACTGTCTGGATGCAATCCTGTCCCTTGTACTCTGGGCTGACCCTGTTTAGACAGGGAGGTTGGATGAGATGACCCACTGTGCTCCCTTCCAACCTGACCCATTCTGTGATTTTCATATTCAAAGATACCTTATAATCACGTGATACTGCCCGCCATGGGCTAAGATGTTGATGTATCTCTAAGTTTTGCAGGGAACAATGATTGCTGATTCCTAAAAGAAGACACCCATAAAGTTTTCACTTTTTTCACTTCACGTGGAGATGCATATTTTTCTTAGTCTGTCATTTCACCATGCGGGGCATATATTTAGCATTTCTTTACACAACTGACTAAGCATAGGTGTTTCTTGCCCCATCAGAAGTCTCTTTTACTTCTTTCTACCCTTTCCTTCATATGGTTTTGTTGAATGAATTCACATGCAGATCTGTGATGTACTGTCAGTGTTGGGTGTAATGTCTGCCTACAGTTACTAAGATATATATATATATATATTTATGTATAGTATATATATTATATGTTGATTAATTACTGGAGAATGCACAAAATTAGCAAGGTTCAATCACATTAAAATTGCATCTTCCAACAGCTTGAAGTAGTGCACATTACATCTTTGAAGTGGAAGATGCAGCATCGGATTAGTATCTCTGGAACAAAAAGAGGCATAAGAAAAAAATCCAGCAGGCAATGCCTTTTCCATTATTATCTTTTTTAAAGATATATCTCAGATAGTATCTCTACAGAATTATTTGAGGTGTCTACAATTGTTGATACCAAGACTTAGTCCTTGGTATAACAACTGCAGTTGGACATTTTCCCTTCTTTTTAACAGGGGTAGAACTTGAAATAGGCCTTCTGTGGCTAACATTGCTGTTTTAAAATTAAAGTGGAAAGAGAAAAAAGTCATTGTTTCCTGAAGAGAACACTTAAGTATCTATATTTTCCTGCTTATGTTGTGTCTCCTAGATGAGAGTTGCAACCTTTGATGCAGAATCAGAGGAAAGGCAATATGCGGGTAGGCAGCATACAGAAAGAAGATCATAGCTACCTTTGGGGTTGTGGAGGCCTGGAGTGAAACCAGGGGACCAGGTGGTTTCTGCTGGGGTCAGAGAGGTGTTGCAAACTCTGCAGGCAACCACTCTTCATAATCATTTTCTGGCAACAGCAACTTTTCAGGAAAGAACATATTTGTATGTGATCCATCCTTGTTCCATTGCCTTGGCAAGAGAGGTACACGAGGGCCTCCTCTTCCCAGAGACTTTAAATAAATGTTTTCTGTTTCAAGGTGTTACTTTGGGATCTTGTAACCAAACCACACTTCACTGCTTTGTATGAACTTGGGTCCCAATACTCCTCTGATTTTCAACCTCTTGGTTTCCCACTTACCCACAAGGAGGAACGACACAACATCTGTACCATTGCATCCCTGTCAGGTTTTACATTCTAAGGGCCAAATCTATTTTAAAAATAGTTTGTTTTCACAAGTGGAATTTTCAACAGTTCTGAAATTCCTCTTCTAACATCTTTGGTGCCTAAAACCAATAAAATCACTGGATAAAGTGTCTTTATTTAATTTTCCTTGTGTATGACCCTAGGACTGTCCTATTTTCACTGCACTGAGTGTTCTTATCTCATATTGATGCCTCGGGAGGACAGAAGTCCTTCCCAGGACTGACAGTCCAGCAGGCATTTCAAAGTGTACCTAAATACATGCTGACAGGAATTATCAGAAGGGAAGAAGGAGAGAGAAAAGTTACCTAACCAAAGCTCTGATTAAAGCGCTTACCTTTCAAGGGCTGTGTCATCTTGTTTGTTGGAGCTGTTCCGTTACACAGGTGAAACTCCCCCATTTGTTCCAGTATTTCTTTTGTTGTTTGTTTTTAAAACCTGAGTAAAGACTTGCAGTCATTGCATCTTGAGTCTGGAGACAGATAAGCTGGTGTCAGTAACTAGGAAACTCCTGATTTTAAAGAGCTTATGAAGAAATGATCTGAAGAGGAGGATTAGATGCTAGGGAAAATGCTAAATGAGAAAAAGATGTTTTATCTTGAGGCCTAACTGTCAGGAAGGGAATTCACATATGATGATGAAAGAGGGCAGTGAGGACCTCTTCCAGGGAAAATAAAGCCCTAGTTATGGCATGGTGAACTTCAGGTGATGCCTGCATGTCCTTGAGGAGAGAGATCTGTTCAGATTTTTAAGCTGTCAAGTGATTGTAAAAGGTGTTTTGGGGGATTCGTCTTTTTGATTCTCTGGTCTTCAGTTAATAGAATAAGATGAAAGGAATATTAATTAACACTATATTTCATCACCATTTAAATGAATAAAAATTATTCAAGTAAAATGTGCTAAAGAAACATTACTGCTAAATATAAATGATTCTCCAGGATAAAATGTGATTAAGTGTTGGTTACACATACGCTGCATAAATTCATATTAATTAGAATTTATCACTTTTATTACATTCTGTTATGTGCATCTAAGCAACCATATTCTTTGCCATCTTCTCCCAGTTAAATCTGGCTTTTATGTACTAAAATGGGATTTGTCTATCTGGGTCTAGAATAAGGATATATTCTTTTTCATTAGGCATGTTCATCACTGTTGCTCTTTGCCCTCATTTATAAAATATCCTTTCAGATATTTTATTCAAAAGAAATTTTACAAAGCATGTATTAAGTCTATGATTAATGCAGAAGACTTCTAGGGCAGCCTGGCAACAGAATATTTGGCAGAGATGCAGAAAATGGTTGCTTTAAGGAAATTATTTATAAATATTGTTTAGTATTCTGTCCTTATTTAACAAAATCAAAGTAAATATTTAACTATTTGGATAAAAATGTTGTGCTGTGAATTTTTTTTTCTTATGCAGCTACTTTGCCATATTTGAAGTAGGAAAATAGAAAAAAAAGTGTGGCTGATATTATAAACCTCTAGTTATGACAAACAGGATACTACCCTATATACTAGGGTAATGGTTGATTTCACTTGGAGGATGGCATTTTGAAGCTGTCAGGAAAGTGGAAAACGGTAGTTGGTAATGTTGTACTGGTAGCAGAGAATGGTTTTAGCAAGTGCCCTGAAGTGCTTGTGCTAACTGGATCAGCTCAACCCCTCAGGTCGTAGGAACGCTGGAATAGGAGAATGCCTCGAAAGCTATGGGTTTTATTCTGCAAGCTGGGATCCAGTGTTGAATTAAATTAGGCTTTTTATTACTTTTTAGACCAGTGTTTAACTTTACAGTTCTCTTTTCTCCTGATGTCATTTTTTATCCTGCATGTTATCTGAGTTCTTCAGATAACAGAAGTGTGTATCTTTTAACACAATAACTCCAGAACAGAAAGCCCAGTTCCCATAATGTAAAGTATTATCAAAGACAAATGAAAATCATTATTTTGAGTCAAATTTTTCTATGGTGTAATTTAAATTGTGCATTAAACTTTGTATTGTGAGTAAGTAATTTCTGGGGTAAAGGACAATACATATATTTCTCCTGTTTATTGAAGTTTATATCCTGGATTCACATGTCTCTTTTTCTCTTCTATTCTTTCATGGTCTGTTCCAAAACAAGACCTCTCTTTGCAACAGAGCAGAAAGACCCTTTTTCTGGATCTATGTCCAGTCAAAATGTCTTTCTCATTTGTAGTCTAGTGAAACTGAAAAAAGTGGTGGGCTCCTTAGGTGGGTAGAGATATGTTAAAATTCTCAGTAACAGAAGTTTAAGATCTGATGGGTTTGTGTAGCACCTCTGAGAAGGCAATGGGCTGACAGAGCCTGCAGTGGGAGGCAGCAGTAGCATTGACTTGGGTTCTATTTATGGATTCTTCTTTCTTCTTATGCCTGTTTCTGTCTAGTAGGCAGAAAAAATATATGGAGTTGCTAAAGTAATGGAAGAATTAGAAGAGAGAACCATATAGAGAAATCCTAAAAATTCATATTATTGGGTAAAAGTTTTCCTAAATAATCACAATTAAAATAACTGTAGTATGTAGATAATAAAACTTAGTCAAATGAAAGTTAATGCAAGCACTTTTGTTACTGCTAGCACAAATTATTCTCCCTTAGAAAATCCCATTGCTTACCATTTTCATATGAATGCTGTAATGTGTTAAACTTATCAGTGTCTGGGATTTCAAACAAAATCCATCCGACAGCCATTTATTGTAGCAATCAGCATGTTCTCAGCATTAATTAGCACTGTGATTTTTGGTGCTGCTGACATTGCTCAAAGTCGTCAGTAGGCCACAATAGCTGGAGGTTTTTTAAATTACTTTCTGTACTTTGTAAGCATTGCCAATCTTGTTCTGGTGATTTCATGTCTGTGAAACAGAGAGGGAAAATCTGGTGTGTTTGCCTGGATCCAGGAGAGGAGTGCCATTAGATGCAGGCCTTACTGAGTGGCTCAGGTGGAGGTTTCTTGTGTAATCCCTGGTGGATGATGATGGTAGAAAGCAATCTTTTAAGTGTCCAAATACTAGTATGAGGTTGCCATAAGTATTTTATTGGGGAAAGAGTATGTGATCATTCCTCACCATCTGTATTATGAAGTGAGTTTGAGGGTATTAATTTGAAGAAGTTTCTGATGTAATGACAGTCATTTTTAAGATTGATGACGTCTGCTTATCCAATGAGAAATTTCTTAATGAGAGACATTATTACTTTCTACCTCCTGTATTATGCAAAATAAAATGTTATTTTTAGTGCACAATAGTATAACTCCCCTTATGTGTGCTGGGGAACAGCTATTTTACCACTGAGCCCTTAGAGAAATAGAGAATAGAACAGAGAGATTGTTTTATAATGACTTGTGTTTGTACAATGCCTAGAACAAATGAATTATCTTCATTTGCCAGTGTTCCTATGTTCCACAGCTTTATACAAAACAACATAATTAAGACTTGTTAAAGATGCTGTTTACAAAGACACAAAGATAATTTACTAACCTACTAAAGGAGCATCCAAATAATGTCAAGTGCCAAAAGTAGTTCAAATAGCTGATATCAATATGCTGTACTAGAAGATATGCAGGAGAGAATTGTTTTCATAGGAAAATAGCATTATAAAAAACCTTGGGAAGTGGATTCTATGTGTGATAGTTCCAAAATGCATTGCTGGGAGAAGAGGAATGTTTGTAAAAGTTGGTTAGTGTTTCCGCATTCACAGATGCAGCAGTCATCCCTTTTTCTTGCAAGTAGCAAAACTCTTGTTTTGAATTTTATATGAATGTGCTTGATTATCCTAAAAGATCACTTGTGTTGTGTAAAATTTTGCTTGTTTTGCAGCGTTCTACTGGTGGTTTAATCAAGTATACATTGTGAGGAATTTTTTGCTTGATTTAATTTTCTTGCAGTTTTCAGTCAAAATAATTCCTGAATTAGAGGAAGAGGGTGAAGCAAGAAGGGAAACAACATTAAGGTAGTCATAAGACTGCTACATCTTGCAACAGGGAACATAAACCTTATTTGCAAAAGTTGTATCAAAATCTAGTAAAGAGGATGGGTCTTGAATCCAGTCTCAGCTCTGAACAAGGTTTGCAGTGATGACACTGGGAATCTGCTTTTCTGTATAGTACCTTTTACATGAATATAGTTTTCTGTAGGTCTGTGCAAAAATGAAACAGAAGAAACTTTGAGTCTTGCGATTTTTGATATAGTTGTTAGACTACCCAAGGTACCAGTGCTTTAGCACTCTCGTAGTATGTGGCATATACAACTAAAAATGGATGTAGTGAAGACCAGGACACTTCAGAGAAAGGAAGAAAGTTAACACAAGTGGAGAATTCAAACATAAAAAGCATGAGGTAAGCAACCAGCAGGTGTGGGGGTGTTTGTTTTTTTTTTTTTTTTTTTTTTTTTTTTCCCCTGTTGTTTTGTTTTGTTTTTTTTCCAGTTGAAATCAAATATTTAAAATAGATTTTGAAGTTGAAAAACTCAGGGGGCTAAGAGAATGGGCAAATTTCTGTATGAGCAGATACGGACTTTTTAAACTAACATGACTTTTCTAATCAGCCTGGAAGCTGTTTTCATGCCGTACATAGCTCTATGTGCATGCTTGCATGTGTGATGTATTTGTGATGGTCTGAAGGCATGTTGAACAATGCTATATGGCTCCAATGGAACTACTTTTAAAAAAATAAAGAATAGATTATCTAAGTCATCTTCTTCTTCCTGAACAATGGTGCAGCCTGAATTAGTGATCATATCTAGTAACAAGTATATTTTTTCTATACCACTAATGCCTTTTCAGAAATTCTACCTTCATGGCTGCTGAGCTTGTTATTTTTAAGAGGCAATGAAGGCTGTCATTGAAACTTTTTTTTTTGTTTGTTTTGGTAATCCTAAATGAAGTTCAGAGTCAGCATTGCTTTTTAGATGGAAGCATTGGAAAGACTGACTTGTTCCTGTAAGATGTGCTTGTGTCATGCAGGAGATAATGAAACGAAGAGGAGGAAGAGTGATAAAGTGACAGAGCATGAAAGAAGATTTGTAGTCTTTAGCTCAACATGGATGAATGACTCATGGCTCTCCATATTTCAGCTTGATATATGAATGTCAACACCTTGGGAGTAGTTTGGGTACCTAAACCATAAAGCCAGGAAATTCAGGTTATTTTCTGTGCTGTACTTCACATCTTTGTAGGGAACTGCAGTACAATGCTATGGTCTGTGCTGAGTTCTTTGAAATGCCACAGAGTACATTTCATGACAGATTTGTATTGGTGATTTATATATTTACTAGTGATAATTGCTTTATTTTCTCCCCTTCTGTGTTAAATATACTTTAAAAGCTTTATGGAGGAAATCCAGATGATGAATATATGTACTGATTATAACTGAGTTTTGCTTCTTTTGTCACAGTACAGATTTGAGCTATTCTACCAGTATTAGTATACTGCCAATTACATGTGATGGAAGCAACTCTAAAATTGTGAGTTTGCTGTATAACTATAATGCAACTTGTTTTTTGAGATAGCATCACTTTTGTCTTAACTCTGCAAGAAGTTAATTTTATTACTCTGAGGATGTGATATAGTGAATGTTTTCTCTTGAAATCACAGAATTTTCTAAATTGCATGTTTCATATTTCTTCTGAACAGTATATTGCTTAGCTCTCTCTTAAAAGGAAAGTAAGGGTCAGGGTCTACAGAAGACGAAATTAGGTCGTGAAAATTTTACTTTTTGGATGCAGAAGTAGGTGTTTTAATTAGGTGTATTTTGCTGAAACCTCCCATATAAAAGGAAATTGAGGATTAGAAACGGAGTGACAATTCAGTGAATTAAAAATTACTGTCATGAATGCAGCATAAAAAGTCTCTCTAAATAACAATCTGTTGCTTACATAATGTCTTCATCACTCTCATTTAAGAAATAGATTTTCTCATGTTGATAGGAGTATTATTTTGAGACTAGAAAGGGGCAAACCTGTGTCTCAGAGGAAGTGACATATTGTTACTGTTCACATATAGATGCTATTTGATGTAAGCCATTTTAAGAAAGATGGTAAATATCTTATAAAGTAAGTTGTATCTTTTATGGAGGATGTGTATGTGCCTTGTGGACTTGCAGGTTTAGTAAATTAAAGATACTCTTCAGTATATAAGCCCATGTCATTCTAATTATGTTGTTTCTCAGACAGTAACACACTGCTATCCAGAAAATTGTTTTATTATTTTTAATTATTCTATGTGTGTATACAATCTGTATATAATCCCATGAGAGTGATGAGTAGTACAACTAAAGGCAGGTGTTTATTAACAAAATATGGATTTAAGGTGAAGCTGAGATGAAGAAAAGGTATAATTTAATCAAAGAGAAAATGTTAAAAGGAAGAATAAAGAATGTTTTTAGTCTTCTCATGCCTATATTAGTTGCTCATACAATTCTGTGTTGCAATTTCTCTTCCCTTTAGGACAGATATTCATCACAATTTATGCAAACATTACCAAAGAGAGTTATTTTGGAAAGAGAAGACAAAATATATTAAGAAGCCATAGAAAAGATGCCCGGCTTTCTCCATAATGAATCAGATAATACAGTGTCTTTTTTGTTAACTGTGGGTTGTTTTTTTTTTTTTTTTCATTGAGACTATGTTAAAAAGAAACAAATTATCATTAGCTAAGGATTATTAAATCTTCAGAATGTTATTAAAGTAGTTTAATCTAGTCAGGCATATCTGAAAAAAACAATGAAACAAACCCCAAATATATGAATTGGAGTGTAGACCATGAAAGATATGTCATATTTTATATATATATATATAAATTTTTTGTGTTCTATCACTTTGCCTCTGTTTGGAGCTCACATATTTTGCTGCAATTTGCCATAAAGGAGGAGTCCACTTGAAGTAGAAGTGCTGCTTTTGGTTTTGAATTTTTAAAGTAACGATGAAGAAGGCTCCCTGAAGATAGAAATTAATTAAAAAATCAAAGACTTTTTGGAGAATATGTTCTGTTCAGGATGGTTTTCTGTTCACCACTTTGTATGTCTCTGAGCACACTGGAGATCCTAATGAAAAAATAATACAGTTCATTAATGTGGAAAAACTTCTGAAAGTAGCTACAGTCTCATAGCATTCTGGGAATTAGTTTGAACATAATTGGTTGGATGTCAATATTAAAAAGCACTCTAATGAAAAAGAAAATGGTCAAGCTATGATAGTTTGCTGCTTCTGATGAAAATTTTAATGAGACTGAATAATTAACCCCTTCTCTCTTCTTTCGTCCCAAACTGCCGTGTCTTGTCCAATTTCTGCTTTACGTTTATTGTAAATATTTTAAGCAGTTGATTTTCTATCAGTGTAATAGACTACACTATTGTCTGTATGTTTCACTCTAGCTTTTTAATCCTTTTTACCTTCATGGCTAGATTACTCAAGTAGAGTATTTGTCAGTTGTCATGCCCCTCAGCTATGACTTAGCTGAACTGTGATTCATCAAGTCTAATCTTTCTTGATAAATCCACTGACTAGTGTTGTGCCAAATGGTGCAGGATCTGCCATTTGCATAATGGTTACTCTAATTGGTTTAATGTGACTTCCAACCTCAGGCTGAGAATTACTTCCCTTTGAAATGTGATCACTGCCCAAATACATACACTTTCCATCACTGAGTTGACTCCTAATCACTTATTAAATAAAATTATGAAGCATGTGGAAGTTTTTTCATGAAGAACCTATTTATAAAAAAACCCAAAACCCCAATATAAAAACCAACCAAGAATGAAACCACATGCAAACAGAAAAGATAAAAAACTACAATGTGGAAATTTTCCTCTGATATCTGAGTTGCCATTAGATTGATATGCTATGCATTATTTTTTTAAATATATTGAAATCTATAAGAAGATAGATGAGAAATGAAACATTTAGACTAGTTCTTTAAAGCACAGTAGGTTTTTGTAAAACACAGATGTTTTATGAATTTTTCAACTCTATCTATGATTATTGTTTTTATTTTGGTACATATGACAGTTTTTAGGTCCTCATCCCAGTTTCTCACGTGGCTTGTATAAGTGCTTCCATATCTGACCCTTCTTTTGTTTCAGTGGCTAATGGATGCTGTATGAGGGGTTTGTTGTTGTGACCTGTGTCTATTTCAGCTGCCTGTTCAGTAAGTACTCAGCATTCTGGAGAAGAAACATGTTTTTACTGCCATAAGCCTCTGCCTGCATCAAGAAATAGTGATTCATCCTTTTTGTCACGTTGTGTTAATGCACTTCTAAAGAGAAAGATGAACCATGAAGATGGTCTTATTTATCTCAGGCTGTAAACATCTAAAAATTTTTTTCAAAGTTGAATTGAAATTAGAAGACAAAGCTTGAACCAGTTGGGTGCTTTTGTTAATGATATTCTAGATCTGTGGAAGTTACAAGCCCTGAATATCAGGCACATCATGATGGCAATGCAAAACTGGATTTTAACATTCAGCTACACTCCGCAGAGACGTTTGGCGCTTCAGAAGGCTGCTGTTCTTTAGAGCCCGCAGCCTCAAAGACAACCTAGAATGCCAGATAAGGAAATTGATAAAGCTGTCAGTGGTTTGCTCTGCTCTGCTTCCCTGGCTATGTGCCACTTTGTCACATGTGATACTCTATGATGACATCCAGTAATGACATTGAGAGACCACAAGGTTTTTCCTCAATTCCTAAGAAAGTGAGAAACTTTTAGTGTAAGCCTAATAAACAAAATATGACACACATCTATGCCGTCTCTTAACAGGAATTTTTACCTTTACAGGAATCTTTTTACCTAATTCTGTTTCATTCAGCAACTGTATGATTTTTTTCTTTTCATCACAGTCAAGAGAGAGGTAAATATGAATCTTTCTAGGAGGAAGTTTAGTACAGCTAACTAACAGTTGTAATAACAGTGTACATCTGTTTGATTTTTCCATTGGGAAGCTAAAATTTCTTGGTCCAACCTAATATGCATTTAGCTTCTGTGAATTTAATGTCATGTCTCAAGGTAGCAGTGCAAGTGCTCGTCATTTTTATTGGGTAGTAAAGGAGGAAATAGTCTCCATGGGACATTCCTAGATGTTGGTTTTTGGGGTTTTTTTGAATTTTGATTTCTAAGTTTTTAATAAAAAATCATCTTCTTTAATATGCATTTTGTAGTATCACTTTCTTCATGCAGCTCAATACACTGACACTTCCTTTGTTACATCCATTAAATTTTAATATAGATCACAATGATGAGACTTTCCCCATCATGGAGACATACTTAAACTTTCTTCTGTGTTGTTGGAATTGCACCTAACTTTTCAGAATCTCATGCGCTTTACTTTCTTTTTTAAAAAAAATTATTTAAAGGAGTATGTATTAGCTGCTGTTGCTGAAGCAATAACCATTCAAAAAAGGTGCCCAGTGCCAATTGTCTTGTGTTTAAACCATGTTAAAATCTACTTTAAAAAAAAAAGCTGCAAGGTATGTCTTGATCTTATTTCCTTTTCAGAAGATTCTTGGCAGACTAATCTATTAGGTAGATTAGTCTATATGGCTTAGTTTAGGAATAATGCCTAATCCTTGAATCAGGAGGAGTTGGAAGCAGAAGATGAAATGGAGTTATGTGACACTTTGTTTCCTCTTGGTTTGGAATAATTTTTAGAAAAGGTTACTCTCTTTTCCTTCAGAAATATGGGTGCCTATTAGAATCTATTCTGAGCACAATGCCAATGAAGCTTTATCAAGCAGACCTGATAAGAAAGTAAATACATTAGATTAACATAAGATATTCTAACATCCTTTTTCAGTTGTAATGAAGGATGTATTTTTTACATTAGGGGGAAGTTTAACATAGATTTTTGATAATTCTTATCGTTACTGTACACTTGTAGTTAGTGGTTCAAGATCTTGTTTAGTTCTGATTTCTGTGCACAGCCCATTTCTGTCTGCTTTTTGCTTATACCAAGAAAAATATTCTATGGAATTGAAGTAAGGAAAAATGCTACTTGCTCATGTGGTTCTTACCACCTCTGAGGTGCTTTGATTTTGTAGGGGGGAAAAAAAATCAAATTTCAGTGCAGTGTAGGTAAAAAGGAATTTACTCCTTGCAATAACAAAGAAGTCTGTGCGAATTAAATTTTTCAAGTATAATACCCGTAATTTTGAAATCTGGTAAATGAGTACCCTTGACTTGGCTGTTGGCAATGATTTTGTGTCTAAATAAGCTTTTCATAGCTATTCTGTCTTCAAAACAGAGAATGGTGTGTGTGTTTAGAAATAATTGGTTTCAAGAAGAGTTTCAAAATGAGAACAAATTGTTTAAAAACCTTCATAATGGAAAAGTTTTCAAATTGAAATATACTTCATGATAGCCATTTATGAGTCAGGCAGTTCAGTATGATTCTAAGCTCATTCTTTTATCTGCTTGATAATAGTGCATCAATCTGCAGTGCTGGTAAAGATACAGAAATTGATCCCAGCACAACAGAGGCAACACCCATTTTGAATTTAAAGGTCATGCTTGTGCTATGCTTTTTGATGAATTAGTAATTAAGTCATTATTTTTTGATAATTTTGGTTAGCCTTTGTTTTTTGTGAAGTATTAAGATGATTTTACTTTTCTAATTTAGTAACCTTATATAACTTTTCAGTACAATTTGGAAAGGTAGACAACCTTTTGACTGCAGGGATGTAACAAATGTATAAGGAGTCTTCTAGCTCTAAGGCTGCCGGCAGTTTCAATGCCATCCAACGATTCACACTTGCTAACAAGATAATTTTGTAGTTTGTTTACAAACAGGAAATTGGATAAGGCATTTTGAAATGCAATATTATGCTCTGCCTAGTGTAATTAATAGTTTCTTTGCATATTATTAAACTATTTTATTATTACTCATGTGCTTGTAAGAACATATTTCACAAGTATAACCTGATGCTTCTGTGTTTTTAGAATATTCCTAAATACTTTGTGGTAATTCTAAGTAGCCTCTTGGAAATGACATTGTAGTGATGCCACAGAATTACTTAATGTAGTTTTTGTTGTGGAAAGATCTTTGCTGTCTGCTTTTCAGTGTCAGGATTTCTGTCATCCTGACAGATTATTGTAACTCAGCAGATGGTCTTAGACTTGATCTTCAATCAGTAAACTCAGACTGAAAGTTTGGTGTTTATCTGCTTCCTTCTCAACTAATAGTGGGGCAGATGGATTCACCCTGTTCAGTGAAGCTACCATAAAGAGTGCTCTTTGTAGCAGTAAATGTTGCTGTAAGTGCAGCTAGTGCTGCTGACATTTTGGATTGTTGTACTCAAGTTTTGATGTCTTTAAAATCCTCATTTATGAAAAAGACAATTTTATTCCACTTTTAGTTAAAAGCCCTTTGCAATTTTCAAAGGGAGGACAGTTAATTAACCTGTTTAAGACAGGATGAGCACCTGGGCGCAAATAAGGAAACAGAATATCTGTATTTTGCAATAAATATATTAAATAAGGAAATTATTTTATGTGGGTTTTCAACTTAATTACATATTATGTAATATTTTTATTGCTTGTATTAAACTTTCTCGGAATATTTGAAATAAACTGTCTAATAATATATTTTTGAAGAGTTTACATTGGCACAAAAGTAGACTTAAAATATTCCTATATATATGCCAAGTTCTTAACTGCAAAAGAGATTTGTGGGGTTTTGCTTTTATTTTTTTTGAGAAGCACATATGTTAAAGCTGTCAATACAATGGTTGGTTATACGTAAATCTCACAGCACTGTTAATACTACCTTCTCAGGATGTTGTTTTCACATAACATGTTCTCTTTGTGTCAGAGTATTCTGCCATTAGTTCAATGGATTTAGTGACAGGTTGTTATAACTGCATTTCAGAGATAAAATCATGATCTCTGTAAATACATATCTCTGTCAACCAGAACTAGCTTCTTTTCTCAAAGTGTAGAGAAAATTTTATGCCTGACAGTTTTTTAAAAGTTGGGATTTTGTTCTTTGTTACAAACAAAGTTTCTAGGTAACAGGAAGAAAGCAAATATTTTCGTGATTAAACCTGTATTTTTATGTGTTTTCTTTTTGACACCTTGATGCCTTCAAGTATGAGCCTTAATTTCATCATCATAGATTTTGATTCCTGAACTAATCTATCTTTCTTCAAAGCTCTTGATGCTATCCCTGCTTGAAAGTGCAGCTTGAAATGATACTTTCTAGATTTATTCCTGATGTTTAGAATTAACACTGTTTTACACAATGAAAAGTAATTAAGTGATTATTAAATGAAAAATACAAATCTTACGTGAGACTTTCTTTTTGTTATTTTTGGCAATCTTCCCTCAGTAAGGAATTATTAATGATAAATTGTTTTGTTAATTATTTGTGACGGATTGGACTAATTATTAGTAATGGTTGCATTTGAAGTCCCTCTTTCTTCCCCCTAAGTATAGTATCTTGGATATTCAGTGTTTAGAACTGCATTAGAAAAACATGCCATATGGTATTGCTTGTCTGCCCTGATTGAATGCAACAGCTGTAGCACCAGCTGTTACTTTGCAGATTCCTGAGTAGACTCTATAGATTTCATCTGCAAGTGTTCAGGCATTCACTTTCATATTTGTTTTCAGGATGGATTGTCTGAAAATTAGATTGAGATTTATTTGAAAATATGAAAGACATCCAAGTATGAATATTGTTTAAAAGTAAGATTATTTTCAGTTAACAAATTGAAATGTTATGTGCAAAATAAAAGCACGGCGTTGTCTGGCATTTTTGTAATACATAAACTTTGGTGGGTTTTTTGCAAAGTTGAACAAGAAGAAGTAATCAATTGTATCTTTTTTAAATAAGTAAACCAAAAAATAAACCTCGGTATGAAGTCAGGCTACATGTATTACATTTCCTTGTAATATGAACACATACAATGCATAAAAACTACATTGCATAAAATTTTCATGCTTGAATGCTTCCCATTTATTGGGATTTTAGAGTTACTGAAGTATTTTAATTTCATTAAAATAATGAAATAATGCTTTTCTCAACAATGTAAAGACTTGGTTACAGTAAGAGCTAAGAGGCTTTTATTGACATTTAGATGTTTGTAACTGGATAAAAAAACCAAAAGTTTTCTGTTGTCAGAGTTTGGATAGCATTTGTATTTAATTATTTAAAGTTTCCAGTAAGTATTTCTTCTATTGCATTTTTCTGGTGAAAGTAGAATCAGCAGAACTAAGCAGGGACTTTGGAATGCTGGAAAAAGTGGGATATTCCCAGGGTGACTGTTAGAACACCCAAAATTCTTGAGAGGCAAAGATTCAAGGAAGGAGTTTGTACTCTCAATTAGTAACAGATAGGATGGTACTCGTAATCCTGTGGAAAAGACTATACTGTATATCATTAGTTTATTAGTGTCTGTTCCACCTTCTTTTGCTCCAAGCTGGGCGATGAGAACCTTAGTACCCTTCAGGTGTTTATTTTGTGGCCTTTCGTATCACTGCCGTACTGATCCGTGTGAGTTTTCTGACTGCTCTCTGTCCCCCACAGAGTGGGGGGATGGTTTCAAACATTCACAGGCATTCTAACTGGATGGGTTATTGATGAAATTGCTGTTCAGATCTGATGACAATTTAATACAGTACATGATAACTGAACTGAGTGACCTTTGCTGCAATTGATGTTGGCCTTTCTCACTGTTAAGTGACCGCCTGATTTATCTAACTTAGAGGAAGTACTGTGATTGCTGCATAAACTGTCTTGCACAAAGATATCTGCCATTCATCCTGAAAAGGTTGAGTGGACACTAGTAATCGGAAAAGGTCAAAGAGCCTGATTTAAGATTATTTCATTTTAGTGCTCTTTTTTGGAGGTAAAAGTACATGATGTAGTCAAGTGCCTACATCCAGTGTAGGTGAGTCTGGTGGAGGCAAACCAGTAGCATAGAATATTTTAAAGACTGTCACCCAGGCTGTCAGTTTATAGGTGTTAGACAGAACAAAATACAAGTTTTAGACTTAGACTTGTCTTCAATTTTCACAGAAGGCATCTAATTTTTTAGTTATATTATAAAGTTTGTGTACATGTAGTTAATTTTTCATAGAAACAGATGCAAACACTTACCTTTAGTGAACATTTGTAAATATTGATCTGTTAAAATGTGATATTTAGGTGAATTCATACAGGCTGTTTTCTGCAGAGTTTCTGCTGTTTCAGAACTTGCCTCATTCAAATAGCATTAACTACAACTTCTATGCTGAAGCTCAAATTATCAAAGAGAAATGAAGAACAATCAATCTGCATGCTTTTCTTCAACATATATTGTTCTAATCCACGAAGATGATTTTCTCTTTGACTATTCTGAATTTTGGAGAGTTTTAGCAGGAGATTAGCACAGTAATGTTGTTACCTCCTGCTCTCTCGGTTAACCTGATCACATTAGTCACGTTACTTGTGTGCCTACAGAATGCACACAAGGAATTTCCTGCCTACTTAGACTATGGTATAGTAAGTTGAGACTTTTTGCCATGTGTGATAATGCCCCCTCACCTGCTCTTTAAAAAAAAAAAAAAATAAAATATTTCAACCTGAAGCATTTGGAGATAATTTTTTCTTTGTTGGATTCAGTTCTAAGTCTTAACCATGGCTGTTGTGAATCCTGGGGGTTAGCAGAGTGACACCAACATTTACGTGGATGCAAACATTGTTTCAAAATCATCTAAGTGATCAAGTCTATTCTAACATGGATATTAGAATGTACAACTCTTGACTCTAGGCACCCAATTTTGTCTTTAGAAGTTAGCCTATTTGAAGAGTAACTACAGATATCAAATTACTCCAAATAATTGAGATTGTATAATAAACTTTTTTTATTATTATTTAATTAGGTAAATTTCAGTGTGCATTTCCATAGCACTGATGCATTAATGCAGAGGGCTATACTTACAGAGCTGTGAGATTCAGATCTCCTTGGGATTGTCCTAAATTGACCTGAATGATGTACCCTGGAGGTAGGAACAGCCACTTTCATTTCTCAGCCTTGGCTTGGTCAGTGATGAGATGTATGTAAACATAGGGTAGTTTAGTCTGTTTTACCATGTTTTTATTTTACCTTCACTGGTTCCATAGGACTGTAGTCATCATTCCAGTGTTGTAGACACGTGTGCATGCGTGTGAACAGGCTGATTTACCCAGGGCACAGTGTGACTTGATTGAAGTTTCATTCCAAGCTTGTTAACAGCTAGGTTAAAGAGAGTATGTAGACTGTCTGGGAATTAATTAGTTCCCATCAGCAAAATTATTAGCATAGTAGGTCAGAGTTACTCCTGCCAAGAGAAAGCTTCAACAATCAGTACAGTATCTGGGTCAGAGACCAATCCGATCATAAAATCTGCGATCGCTTGGCCTGGAGGGGTGCAGGGTCAGAGCCAGCGTACTGCCAAGCTCGTGATGTGGAGTTTTCCTCTCTCACTGGTAGCATTACATGCTGAACGTTAGCAGTAGCTTTTTGTTTTTGTTTTTACATTTTTGCTGACACTCTGAATTATCAGCCACTGTCAATAATTTTGTTCAAGCATGAGGCAGCATCTTCCATGATGAATCACCACCATAGGAGATGTGTGAATTGGGATGTTTTTTCTTTGAAAATATGGTTCTAATAAGGATCCCATCACAAAAAGTAGGAGTTAACAGTCAAAATATTAGAAGTTGCTTTTCGGTTAGCTAATCTGTCTGAATTTCCTCAGAAGTTTTTGTTAATATTTAATTCAAATGGAAATAATCTATTATTTTACACATATATACACTTCTGTTCTGAAACTGTACAGGGCTTTTTAATGCCAAAGTGTGTTTGGTGGAAAAAGTTATAAGGCTGAGAAACAATCCTACTGATGTGTCTTTAAAATGTCTGTTTATGCAGTTTACCTAAGAGTAATAGGACAGAAGGGAAATGAGAATGGGGATCGTTGGTATCTTAGAAGTGGGTCAAAAGCTTTCCCATTTTGTAAAGGACAGCTGTGGTATTGCTCCATCTGTGAGGAACTACTTCTGCTAGTAATTCCCCCAGAGCTGTGGGAAGAAAATATCCAGCTCAGCTCCAAAGCAGAACCACTGTCATACATACTACATCATTTCTATCAAGGTTGTTTTCTTTCTGGGAATTACACGTGTACTCACAGGAGAACATTTGGGCATTTTCTGTAATAAACTGAAACATAAAATATGGTTTTGTTTCCAGGAGGGAAAGAAAATGTGAGCCAAGTTGCATACCAGAAAATTTTGTTGATGGTAATTTTGTGGAAAGCAAAAACATATGGTAGGTGCAAATGGATAATTCAAGGAAATACTTCCTTGTTGAAAATACACTATTTTCTTTTTTTTTTTTCTTTTTATTTTTCTTTTTTTTTTTTTTAACTTTGATTCTACCTATTCATTGGGAAAAAAGTTATCAATATTTTTCCAATCTTTAAAATAATGCTATGAAAATGTTTATGTGAATATCCTTCCTATGAACCTGTCTGCCTATCTTACTTCTGTTTATTACTGTAGACTAGAAATTTCAAGGTGTTCAATCATCCAAACTTTTACTGCAGGCAGTGGAGATATCCTAATCCCTGCATATCAGTGGAACATCACAGTTCTCTGAAAACTGAGATTTTTTTTAACATTTACTATTACTTCAGAAGAATTATATTTATGTATATTTTGATTTATCACTCTATTCTTTGTTTTATGTCACTTTGAATAAAATTACATACAGTTTAGGTTACTTTTAGTTTGTTTTTCATAATTTTCTTAAGAAGTAGGTGAATAAGACAAATCAATTGGTACTGTTTTCCAGGAAAATGTCAATAAAAGTTTATTTTTGATCTATTAATAGCAGAACAATGTGGCAATTTGAAACTATGATTGGCATATTAGGAGTTCATAAAAAGTAAAGTAGAACGTATTTTGAAAAACCATAAGCCCTACAGTAATTAACCGTGGATCCACAAACATTTGAGGTTAGTTTATAATAAGTTATACTTCATAGATGATGAACCCACATAAGACAATGCTTAAATAGAAAAGTATGCTGTTACCTGTTCAATTTCATACATATTTTTTGCTTTGTTATAAATAAATGTTCTTCAGAAAAAGCCTTTCTTTGTCCTTTACTCTGCATCAGCCAGCAGTTTTTGCTGTACTTTATGTTTTCAGTTTGCATTCACAAGTGGTATTTTTTTATAAGGCTTAAAAAGTCATATTAAAAATAATGGGAAAATGATGATTGTTTTGGTGCTCTTTGAATTGCTTTTGCAATCTGAAGCCAAATGTTCCAATGACAGTGCTGTATTCTCATGTTTTCCTCTCAAAACATGTTTATGGCTTTTTAAAAAAAAGGAGAAAGAAACAAATATCTTTAGATATTAACACATTATTATTTCACCCAGTTATCTAAATCTCTTAAATTTTGTATTTTCTAATAATTTTCTAGTCCCAATGTATAATTCTAACACTCAAGGGATTTTTTTTCTTCCCCTTTATCACAAATTTGCCAGAGTCTTGCAGCAGTATTAGCAACATTTAGTGTAACATTAACAGCATGTAAATTAGAATGGTTTTATTTGAGATTGTATTTCCTTAATTGCTGTGCAGATGTTTTCCTTGACTGGTCTGGAGTATATTAATGTACTATTTAGGAGACTTTGCCTTTTGGTCCTGATGTGTAATGCTAATATGGTCCCATTCTCTTTGAGCTGGCATGATCTGCTCTCTGACACAGGCTTGTGCTGCCCTGCCTCTTGACCTTGCTTTTCTTTGGCACCCTTATCACAGTGCTCAAGGTGCACTCTGCAGTGTTCACCTTCAAGATCACGTGCTGCTGCTGCTTCTTTCCACTCTTTAAAGCTTCATTAGTTTGTTAGGGTTCAGTTTAGTGTTGAATTGGAAATGTATGTCATTCCTTTGTTATATGTTGCCTTTTTTCACCTGTTAGTGCTATGAAAGACGCCAAGGTCTCTTAAAGGGCAAAGTTTTGTGCCATGTGTCAAAGGGCTTCTGGAATTATTTTTAGTAAGTGTACCTTCTTAGTTGTCTTCCTCACATTCATCTAATTGCTTATTGTGACTGAAATAATGTAGTAAGTAAGAAATATCTGGATAATAGTGATACAGAATAGAACTATAGGACTCCTAACGTACAGTCTGCATCCAGCCTTTGTAAAAACATAAATCTTCAGAATTCCTCTTTTTCTTGCAGGCAGGCTTTACCAGGAGTTTGGTAATAGATTATTCCAATAGTGGAAATAGCATATGCTGTAAAATTAATGAGTACATAGGTATAGTAATAATACATAGCACTTATTTAAAAATATTTTAGTAAGAAATAATATTCTTTGGCTTATTTAACTCCAACATGATGAAAAGAAATGAAAGCTTACTAAATATTGTTACTTGAAGAACAGTGTAAGTGATAGACAAGTTTAAAACAATATCAGAGCAATATTTGCAACCAATATTTAAAAATATTTTAATAAGAAATAATATTGGTTGCAAATATTGCTCTGATATTGTTTTGAACTTGTCTATCACTTACACTGCTCTTCAAGTAACAATATTTAGTAAGCTTTCATTTCTTTTCATCATGTTGGAGTTAAATAAGCCAAAGAATTTAAAATATATAGTAAGTGAATCCTTAGACAAAAATGAAAGCGCAACTCCATTGTGCATCATGTGTTTGTGTGCTGGATCTCAAACCATTATTTAGGCACATCTCTGTTTTCAGGAGAAAATGTTAGACAGGGAAGCCCTTGAATGGAACAACAAAATGGGTTTGCCTTGCCCTATGGTTGTCTTATTTCCTTTGCATTTCTCTTTCCTTCCTCAAACCAGTGCTGCTTGTAGTGTGTGTTTCTTCTGTTGTCATCCATTTCCCTAATTTTGGATTTAATTGCATTAAATAATCAAATGCAAAATTTGAATCTGGAAGAACTTCAGAGTCTAAAAGATTTCCTAAAAGGTGCATAAATGGGAATATCCAGGAGAAAACCCCTCAAACTACTGTCCCCACTGAGGGTAATCAGATAAATGGCTCTTTCATATACTGGCCACACTTCAACATTAATTTTTTAGTTGTATATCAGTTCTGCATTTTTCACTCAAAACCAATCAAGCTTCTCTATCAGCCTCTAAATTCCATCCTACAGCTGAAATAAAAGATTTACGCTAAATTCACTGCTTCTAACTTTTTTGATATTTCTTCTCAGTGTATGACCTGTTTCATAATGAACCCAGTATTGAATTCCTAACCCTCAATCAGTGATGCTGCAAAACAGCAATTCAGAGAGGAGTCTTGCTCACCTTGTAGTGCCCACACTGATGAGCAGTGCTGGCCCTTGAGTGAGCATGGCACCATGAACTCCAGTTCAACAGTGTCATTTGGGTTAAGAAATTACTCAGAAGAAATTCTGTCAGTGGCTGTGGGGCCTGTGCTGGCTGCATTGGGCAGAGCACCCCTCTTCTTCCCTCCCTGAGCTATTATATAACTTTCTGCTTGATTTTCAGGCTCTGTTAAGAATCTGGTGCAAACCTAGCTTTTAAATAGTTATAGTGGGCACTCAGCAATGTGTGAACAGAGTGGGAGAGCCCTGTCAGGGCATATTGCATGCTTTGGTGTGACAGGTAAATTTCTGCTGCTCTGGAATAAAAGCTTCCTCCGTGCTTGAATTGTTGCCTCCAACTCCAATACCAGCTTAGAGAAATCATAGGTTTTGTTGAGACATGGCAAGTAACTGCTACAAGACTTCTGGCAGCAGTGGCAGGACATCTTCCTCTGCCCCATCTTCCCAAAATCTAAACTCTGCTTAGGGGACCACAGATAGTGAAGGGGACCGATGACAGTGGCAGCAAGTGATTTACTTTGTTAGACATTTGGGATGTTTGAATAAGATTTGTCTTCTTTCTGATTTTAAGATACAATTCATTGACTATAAACAGCAGGTTTTGACATCCTACGTTTCTACAAATACACAGCATTGTACAGAATGTGAGAAAAATGCTGTCAAAAACTGGTCACACTAATGAAACATGTAGAAGAGAGAAAGAGAGATGAGAAGATATTTTATTGAGTAGCATATAAAATACTCCATAATACTGAAGGCATTATTTAATGCTTCAGTTTTGGCTTCAAAACTCATTTTCCATTTAATTACAAACTTTTATTCACAGGATGACGTAAATCAGATATCCAAATACTTGAATGCATCATGAAGCAAGTAAGATGTTTAATACATGCAGATTGAGGAGAGAGGGGAAATGTGGGAGCACAATGAGAGACGATCAGAAGTGGGACAAAAGAAAGCATTTGATTGCTGAAAGATTAATGCTGGATACAAAAGAAAAGAGGAATTTGGAGATACAAAAAGCAAAGCAAAGAGAGAATGAGGTGGGTTAAAAAAATCTAATGAAAAATTTACTATTCAGTCTATTGACCCCTCAGGCTGCTGGAGTTGCTTGGCTCTGATAGGTACAAAAAAAGGGATAAATTCTCAGTCCCAATGTGTTTGGGTCTTTGATGTGCATACCAGGATGAGGCAAATTCTTTTAAGCTCTCTTCATGGAGATACTAACTTGAATTAGGTGACTCTTGGATATAAATCATACCCATAATATGTGCCTTATTCTACTGTAGTATGGATGAATTAATTTTCTTCATGTTGTCATGGAATATAGGAGTAGCACTCTTGGCATGTCATCTATAGCATTCTGTGGTACAACTACAAAGATAATACAAAAGAGGATCCCGAAACTACTATCCTGGTTACAACTTGTGGCCTGTAATTGGAGGCCAGTAACTAGCAGTGTGCCGTGGGGATAACACTGGGTCCAGTTTTACTCATTAATGCCGAGTGATGCGTCAGAGTGCACTCTCATCAAATTTGTTGGTTACACCTAAGATGGGAGAGTGACTGGGATGCCAGAGGGTCACACTGTCATCCAGAGGTCCTTGCTGGATAAATGTGCTGCCAGGAACCTCTTGATATACAGGTGGAAAGTCTGCATCTGGGGAGGAATAACCCCAGGTACCAGCATTTGCTGAGGCTACCCAGCTGCAAAGCAGCTCAACAGAAGAGGAGCTGGGGGTGCTGGTGGTGCCAAGCTGAACAGGATCCAGCAGTGTGCCCCATGACAGAGAGCGTCAATAGTGCCCTGAGATGCTTTAGGAAGAGTGCTGCCAGCATGTCAAAGAGAAGGATCCTTCCCCTTTAGTCAGCACTAGTGAGGTCTCTCCTGGAGTGCTGTTTACAAAGATATCTCGGGGTCCTCTTTGAGAGCTTTCCTTAATGCCTGCACTGCAAATCTTTTTTTTTTTTTTTTTTTTTTGCTACACACTGCATATCTGTGCTTCTTGTAGAGAAAATACGTCAACAGGAAAATTCAGAAAAGTGTATTTGCTGTTTGCCAATTTGTGATTTGGTTTCTGATGCTTTTCAACGAAAAATTGAATTCTTGTTGAACAGGATTTTGTGCAGCTCCAAAGGATTGCCTTGGGAAAAAATGGATACAGTTAATTGACATGTAACCCTTTGCCTGTTTTAAAGGTGTTTCTGTTGGTTTTTTTTTTTCAATGTTGAAATTCAAGAATAACAATGTAACTCTATCTGCAGTAGCTCTTATTTTGTAATTCAGAAAGATGCTTTTCAAGGTAGTGTAAGAATGCTCAAAATCTGTTTACTATCGCTGAGAAAGTATGATTAGAAAAACATTGTTATTATCAACCACAAAGCCCGTAGTCAATTCACTGCTGATTTTAAAGACAATCATAATTTATGTATCCTCTGTAGATAAGTGCTGTGTAACTTTACATTTTGGGTTGTATGGATTTATGCATTAAAGAAGTATAAATGCAAGTTGTATTTGTACTCCAGTGCAGAGGTTAAGGTTTTGCTGTTGTATTGTATTTCTAATTTGGTTTTATTCCAAATTTACTGGTCTCTCATCATCCTCAAGAATCCCAAGTGCTATTTTAGCACTATGGGAAATCCCCCCAACTGCAAACTAAAAGATGGTAAGCATATTCCCCATTTGTAGCACAACAGGGCTGCTTTTATGTCAGTCTTATCAATATGTTAGTAAAGTGAAAAAGTGACTTCACCATTAAAAGCAGACATAACAAGTGCAAATAAGGAGTATAAATATTTGAAGTATGAAGTGACTTCAGATGTGTAGAGGGCATTGGAGATATGGCAAATCCATGTTCAAGTCCCTGCCTTACCTGCTTTACCTACTGTAGTCTTGTGAGTTTAAAACAAAGGATTCATTCTCACAAGCTGTGGCTGATCTAAACAAGTTTCATGTATCTATTGAAATGTTTTCCACTGGATCTGAGAACTTCCTGATGGACATTACAAAAATATGTGTGTGCACATATATGTATGCATATAAATAACATATTAAGAATTATTTATATACCATCAATATGACATGCTAAGTAACACATTACTATTTTTATATATTACAAATACAATAAATATATCCTATATACAACATACTATTATAATGCTGTATGACATTTGTAATATGAAAAATGCCTAATCTAGATGTGTATAGCATATATATACACATATGTGGTAACATTTGATACATTTTGGTTTCCTGACCACTGCATTTGATTTTACCTGTAAGGCATCAGCTCTCAGTGTTACAATACTTCTGTTTAGTTATAATTCTTCCTCATTTGTTTGTTTGAGATAGGACTAATTAAATTGCAAGCTTTGTGGTTTGAAAGATCTGTTATATTTAGTAAAGTATTCAATCAAATTTTTCATTCTGATGAGATGTATGCAGGTGTCAATTCTGTCTTCCCTTTTGTTGTTCCTTCAATGTCCTTCTGTACTGTGACAACACATCTTTTATCCTGGTTGTATGAAGTTTGGCTTGTATGAGCCATCACTCTTGTATTGTGCTAAACAGATAGGAATCCCTATTATTGTCAAACCCTTCTCTACAATACTTCTTAAGAGCGTCTGTCTTTATCAGTCTACAGTGAAAGCTCAGCTGGTATGACTTTTTTTGCTTTACAAAGCTCGGTATTTTAATTTCTAGCTCATTAAAAATATATTGTGATGGCAGTTCTGACATTTGTAATATATTCTTTTTAAATATCTGAACATGCAGTTCTAGGAAGCAAAGTAAAGCACTGTAGAAATTGATTTAGAAGGAGCATTTAGTTCAGCCTTGGAAAGATTACTTGGTCTTAAACTTATGTTAGTAGAGGTTTCATGATATTCATGGGCGATGCTATGTCAACTCTCTTTCTTTTACATGAGTTTTTGATTTTGTAATGTTTTAACTTCCTAATATCTAAGCTAAATTTCCGGCAAGAAAATGGAATTAATTACTTGTGTTATTTCCCATGGAAAATTTTTTTAATTTTCTCCACAAAGCAATCTCTTTTCTTCTGTGAAGTGTGTTTTGCCATAATTATGCTTTTTTTTAAACCAAAGATAGTATTTTATCTTTCTTTCAGTCCTTACAGTAGGTTTTGTTTGGTATTGCCCTTGTTATCCTTGTTCTCTTGATTCTGTGCAATAAATCTGGTAGAAAGAAACCCTAAATAAGCTTTACTTGCATGACGTAATTTGATTTATATTTCTAAATGTAGCTGATGAAATAACTCTGTACAGAAATCAAATAATTCTGAGACATTTCAGAACAAAGTAATTAATTTTGTTTGATATTCTGAATGTAGACATAAAAATGAGCAAAACCTTTTTGTCAGAACCAAGATTCTTGTGGGTAGTGCTGTGTAACAGCTTCTGATGATCTTCTGCTACTGCAGAGAGCTGACTCCAACAAAGCTCAACAGAGTGGAAAGTAAAACTAGAGTTGGAATGGAGACCAGTATATGCTCTGGATGTTGCTGGCAAGGGGAGTGGAGTGACATAAGCAGGAAATAGAAACCATTCTCCTTGCTTTCTTCTAGAAGATATGACTTCTCAATATCTTGTCTTTCACTTTGTCATCCACCTTCTGCAGGAATGCCCCATAATCCTAACAGGAAAATAAAATCTATGGCTGGAAAAAATGGAGCAAATTACAGCTAGATGAGTATGAGGAGCTTCCTTTGTGTTAGCCACCATTTACAGAGAACAAAAACAAAACAAAACTTGTCAGGGAGAGTTTTCCAAATTTGGCTGGTATTGAGTGAAAAACTTGAGAGATTTATGAAAAATGTTTTGAAGAGGAATAGCATGACATATGCTATGCTTTGAAGGATTGATTATTTCCACTTCAATAGAAAAATAGGCAACCATGTACTACTTGTCAATTCAGCATTGTGTTTTAATGCTATAACATTTAATCTTTCAATTGTTTTATACAGTTAGCATTATGATTGATTACTGACTATTATATCCATCAGCACCAAAAAAATACTGGTTAGCTTTCACAACAATTATCAAACCAGAACTAGTAAATAAATACAGCTACCCTAGTGTTTTAAGTCACAGAACATGTGATTATTTGTAGTAGTAATATGAATTCTGAAATTTCATAATTCTGTATAAATTATAAGATAAAATACATAAATTATTATTTACTGCTGCATGTTGGAGATTTGAATGAGGGAGAATGATTAGTCATATTAGAAAGCTGTATTCTCTGAAGAATATATTTTGGGCAGCACATTTTATTGTGAACTTGAACAAACAGAATCATGTTGCCATTTTATGCAGTCTTTAAGTGAGAAGAAATTGCCAATTTTTTTTCAGCATCTGACAATGGAAGGAGAAATGCCACCTTGAATGAATCATTTCCTTTTTGCAGCCTGGCCTCGTCCTCCTTAGATGTGAAGGTGATAAATAACTGAGTAAAACAACAGCAGGGATCCTTATTAATATCAACGTTCAGCACTCTTTGCAATCACTCCAAATGCGAATGACACTGTAGAAGTGTAGATTTTTTTAAAAACTGAGGTTTGCATTTCCTGCTAGCTAGGAGATTTGCCTGGATTGAAGGGAACCCTCAGGTGTTAGATCACCCGGTTTGGCTTTGGGAGTGGTGTGGGTTTTGGTTACAGGCATGTTGTCTACACTTCTGGATAGACAGAGGAGGAAAAGGAAATGTGATGCAGTTATTCTATGATGAGAATTAATTGCAATTGAACTTTTAGTTGATGATCTGGCTCTTCTATTTCTTAGACAAAGTAAAAGAAAACGTTGCTTTAGGTTTTGGGTTCTGCAAGACCTTGTTTTTTCTTAAAAGCACTAGGTTTTTTTGGCACTGATTTTTTTATTTTTCTGAAAAACACCCACATCTGCAATGAAAAGTCCAAGCAAAAGCTGTGAAATAGGCAGAAGATACCTAAATAGGACAAATTTAGCTTTTCTGAGAAATTTACAAGCAATTTTTATTTTACATATGTCTTCTTGTAAACCTTTCCTAACCTTTTAATTTGAGAATGGTCTCTAGGGAGACCTTTGTTTCTTAAGAAAATACCTGTTAACCACGCCTGGTACTACAGAATGCCCGAGGTATGTTAGGTTCCTTTGGGTGAAACTAAACTGGACTGTGCTGTTTGGGAGTGCAGTTGATTTGTCTTCTACTTCTACAAGGAATTTGGTCCATGGAACCAAACCAGAGCTAGTCCTTGAAAACATGGATTTCTGCACTACATTGACACAGCCTGCTTGGGAACCTCAGTTCCACTCTGTATACAAGTAGCGTCTACAGGACTGGAATGAGGAATTCTGTGATCACAGTAGACTTCTTCAGTTTCTGAGAGGTTTCTTGTCACTTTTTGTAAATTTTTGGGTACCTACTACATAGAATATATAAAAATATCTATTTGTGGTTACTGGGGAACCTGTTACTTCCTTCTCCAGTTGGTCTGGGTTGGTTTCAGTGTGTGTCTGCTCATCTGTGATTGCAAAAGGATGCCGCCACAGTTTATAGACTCATGAACATTTTCTTTCTTTCCAATGTGTAACTCAAATGTGTTTAGCACCCACAAGGGAAGGCTATTTCTATTGCAGATCTGATTTTAGCTGCCTCTTTGGAATGGGAAAGAACCAGTTTTTCTAATAAAACAACTCACTCACTAGAAATGTGTCCTTTTAGTTGACTTCAAATCATATATAAATTAAGGACAGCTCTGGAAAACAAGTTTTATTGGCTGAAAACTTTAGTAGAAGTTACTAGTTGCTGGTTTGAGGTAGGGAATCTAATCTTGTCATTTCTGTAGTATCAAATAATGATGTAAACACTAGCACAGCTATTCTCCATACACAAACAGTACTTAGTTTGTATTAAATTTGTTTTAGAAAAAACAAGAAATTTGCAAGTACAGAATGTTGTTACTCACCTGAGTACACTTCGGTAAATTAGAAAGAGTGGGTGACACACTGAATGGTCCTCAAGTTTCTACAGGTGCCTGTGAGTTGAAACTGCAATTCAGTGTGTCAGGCAGCCTTCACTTAATATCCTGGCAAATACAGTGCAGTATGACCTGTTTGAGCCCCAGAATCAATCCCTGGGCTACTGTGCTTCATAGTGAACACCAGCTACAACTTCAACTACTATTTGCCAGATTTTGAGCCCAGCAGTCCCAGACAGTGTTCAAACCATCTAGAAGTCTGTCCAGTTCTCATTTGTTAATGAGGATACTGCAGGAGTCAACATAAAAAGTCTTCTTGGGGTCAATGTATGTCTTCTTGAAATCAAGTTGCATCGCACTGTCTTCTCCTCATGCACAGGAATGATCTTCCTGTGGTAAATCTATTTTGAACATTCATGATACTGCCTTATTATCCTTACTGTTGTCATAATTTCTCAGAAAATGTGCTTCATGACCTTGGTTGTGACTGTGCTGGGGCTGGCAAGGCCTCTGGGTCCCTGGATCTGCCCAGCGGTTACCACTTCTCCCATTATCCTCCTCCAAGTTTTTTTAAATCATAGGCATGGCCTTGAAGGCACAGCAGCTTGTGTTCAACACCCACACCTAAATAATCTCTAATTCTATGGGTTTTCATATGTCCAGTTTCTTTAAGTAGTTTCTAGCTTGTTACCCTCCACTATGGGCTGACACACCTCCCAAACCTTGCTGTTATGGTCTGTGAAGAGTAAGACAATGAAGTTTTGTTGAACTGTGTCAGTTGTTGCCGTGTTATCCTTCACTAAACAGGCTACATCCAACCCACCCAGTTCTTTAATCTTGCTTTTGCTGCTGACAAGGTATTTAAATGAGTGCATTTCAAAGATGTGACATACACAGCCTATACATGTGGGGCTGTACTTTGCATAGAGAGCACATCTTGTTTTGGAAATTTGTGAATGTTTTTTAGTATGTTCAGACAATTCTACAATATACAGCATCTCTGCCCAGCACTCAGCACTTAACTGAACTTGAATATTCAGGTAGTATTTCACTTGATAATTAGGTCAATATTTCTCTTGTATGTCTTCTTTAAAAGGTATATTAATATTTTTATACTTTATTCCCTCTTTTATCATTCCAATAATATTTTGAATGTCATGCAGGTCACATATTGTCTCTTTACAAAAGGAAAAGCTTCCTAGGTAAACATTCACTTTGATTGTAGACAGTAATATATTAAGTTCATTTAATTTGAGTGACAGTTGCATAATTCTGTTTTCTTGACAAGTCCATGAAAATGGATGAGCAGGGTTTATATTCAAGAAAAGAATGAAGTTTCTCAGATTTTGAGTAATGATAGTAAAAAACCTTTATTGTTACAATCTATATAACAATGAATTCAAAGATTTTCTATTCATTTGTAAATCAGAATAATAAGCTCATTTATAAAGTTCCATTTCATTTTATCATTGTAATTATTTCAGCATATGAAACTGGAATAGTAAAAATCAAGCTTTCAGGAGATTATTAGTGATTTAATAATGGCTGCACTTGACTTATATTACTCCTACCTAAAAAGCTTGCAATAGAATCCAAACAGAATGATTTGTATTAACCTTTCTCCTAATAAATATGTAAATATGCCTGAGCTGATTGAATCTGGAAATTAGAATGCCTAAATATGTTATGATAGATACAGGAAGACTCAAGATTGTGTCCTCAAATATAAAATGAGGAAAGATAGCTGTTTAAATCTGAAGGGGAACCCAAGACTTGAATCACATCTATTTAAGTATTCTGTTCAATTTGTTTGCTATTTCACTTACAATATAGAAGAATTGGCTTCTGGGAAAAAAAAGCAGGAATTGGCTGTTTAAGAAGTTTTATATTCAGGTGGGTAATTTCCTATCAAATCTGCTTTCCTCTGTCTCAAAAACCTCCAAGCACAGACCAGGTTGCTGTAACATGAAGCAATTACCCACTGGTGTAAGAGGAACACACCTGTTCTGTTGCTTATTTATCCAGACAGTCGCATAGTTTCGTTTGTTTGGTTGGTTGGTTTTTTGTGTTTGTGGTTTTTTTTTTTTTTGTTTTGTTTTTTTTTTGTTTGTTTGTTTGTTTGTTTTTTTGGGGGGGGGTGTTTTGTGGTGTGTTTTTTTGTTTGTTTGTTTGTTTGTGTTTTTTGTTTTGTTTTGTTTTTGTTTTCCGGGGTTTTTTTGGGGGGGGTGGGGGTGGGGGGTGGTTTTTTTTTTTCAATGCTGCAAAAGCAATATTGAAAAGAGGCACAGCTCTCTGCCCACCAGCAGCCAGGCACCTGTACTACTCATGGTGAAGCCCAGCGGTTCTTTGCTTTAGGGAAGGCTTCACACAGGGATTGTAATTTGGTTTATGTAGTTTTATGGTATCTGGGCATGGAACACATGCTTGTGTTGGTATTATTCTGTAGTTCTGCAGAGTAAACTTTATTCTGGCCAACTCTGTATATGCACTCCCTTACAGGCTTTTTGTCATATTAATTGCTGGAGAACTGTCATTTCTCTGTTGGTGATTTTTGAGTTAACATTGTAAGAGGAAAAAACATTTTCAGAAGTTAGTCATTTAAGCATCTTGTGTGCTACATGAATAAACATTCTGACTGTGTGATACTGCCTGATCATAAGGGAGAAAGAGGTCAGCCTTTTCAAGCTCAAATTTCCTAGGCTGGTGTCTTTCAGAGTGAATTGTGTTTAGTTTTGAAATGGAAATAGAATCCAGTATTTATAGAAAAATTTGGATTTGCTAAAGCAGTAACTTTCTCTATGCTTACAAAAGGAGAATGCAGTGAATGAAAGGTGAGGAACCCGGTTAAACTGTGCATATTTAAATAGTATTAGGATCAATTTCAGCAATCCCTTGGAGTATTAAGAACTCTTTTCTTTTGAACCTTAAATTATATTTATAACTGTCACTGGGACAATTCTATGAAATCTATTTTGTGAATATCATCATAGTCAATGCCAGTTTAGGACAATTTGGAGCCAAAGGATGGAAAGGGGAGTCATTAACACACATACACAGAAATCAATCTATGGTATCTGTTTGCTAGATGACCTCAGGCCAAAATAGATTGAAGATCAAAAGTAGTCAAAAGGGAAATTCTATGTCATCATGAAATGCTTCAACTTGTCTTCTATTATGTGAGTAATGAACCTTTAATTTTGGATTTGCCTGTTTACAGTTGCAGCTTGATGTCTGAGCCACAATTATACATGGTATTTGGTAAGCAGAGATGGTTTAGACTGAGAAGCAACTGTGAAATGTTCACTGCGAGTGTAAATATTATTTTAGTTCCAAGTACAGAGAAACAGAAACAAGTTTTCAAAACGGGATGGTTAGTCTTGACAAAAACCAGCAGTAAAATAGGAATAGCTCTAGATTTCAGCCAACTGGCAGAAATTATTCTCTAGAATATTTGGGCTTGAAATGCAAATTTTCATTTTGTCCAGTTCACCTAACTATGAAAGAATTTCAAAAATATTAGGAAGGATGTAATTTGCTAGCAAATTATCAGTGAAGCTGACAATGAGTGATTTTTAATCAGACATTTACAGGAGCTATAGTTCAAGCTTTGTAGCTAACCATCAACTTTGCATTATTGAAAATGATAAAATTAATGTTATGTGAAGTGCTCTTTCCCCCATCATGACTGTTTCTAGTAGTGAAAATTATTCATTTGTTTTGCTTCGGTGTTTTTTCATTTTGCTTGATGTCCAAGCATTTTTAAACATGGTAAACTGCTAATGAGATGGTGAGATGAAAAGCAAGTTCTTATCTAATCTTATGACCTAATTGCACCTAAATATTTTAAATTTATTGTATTGTTTTCTATAGCTATATTCCCCAATTTCAATAGTAGAAGATGTTGCCGAGAGGCTCTTTTCAACTTTCTTATGTAAGAAGAAAGCGTATCTTTTGAACATTTTAGTTAATACTTAAGAAGATGGATATTTCTATTGGGTAAGGCTGTTTTGGTACAGTTACTTTTATATATATGTGTGTGTGTGTGTGTTTACAGTTGTCACTTTCCTCCCCTACTTTCCATTCCAAAGGTAAAAAAAAAAAAAAAAAAAAAGCTTTCAATTATTTCCAAGCAATAAAACAGTTTTTCCTCATATATAATACCTTCCTGCCCCCAGTTTCAAACCCCAAAATACCAACCTACCATACCACATTTTTTTAAAATTTCCTCTTTATCCAACCAAAGGTAGACAAACAGCAATTTAAGATTTAAACTCAGCAAATATGCAGGTCACATGCTGATGGTGTATATCACCTTAACTTCAAGAAAGTCAGTTCTAACAGGCTGAGTTTACATAGCAGAGTATCTGGCCCATTACCTTGCCCTGGAGAGAATGGTCACAGGGGGGTCAGAATTAGATATCCTAATGTGGATGCACACCATTGAAAAGCCATGTTTTTAACATGTTGAGTGAGCATCTGGTAGAAACTCCAGCTGTAGATAATATATTCTTCCCTTGTGGCATGTATTGTCTCAGAGAGGATTTGTGCTTTCTGGTTATGTGGACATAATGTAGAATAGTGATAGTAGTAACTTTTCCTTTTGAAAAATCATTAATATTGTGGAGACAATTCTTAAATCTCTCATTTTTTAAATAGATATAGATGATATAGATATAGTTAATTCTATCCACATTTTAACACTGTTCAGTCATTTTTAGAATTGTCTTTAAACCACACAAACTTGACCTATAGTTTTCCCTGTTGTGCTGACCATTTTGTTTGAAAAGCACCCAAAGTACTGTTATGTCCATCATTACAAACAAGTTCAAAAGAGGTATGTGAGACAGAAGAGTAAAACCACTTTATCTGCAGATCCTGGATATATTTTAACATATTGATATTAGCTTTCTTTGCAGCTTTTAAACAAGTGCATTGCACAAAAAAGTGTGAAAGTGTAAAAAATGTGAATTGCTATCTACTGTGGAAAATAAAAAATAAAAGACGAAAACAACCTCTTCTTTGCAAGGTTGCAGTGTCTCAGAGCAAGTAATCATATATTGACTGGACTAATTCATTCCACCGTGCAATGCATTTCTTCAGAGCAGAAATATAGTCATTGCTTTCTGACAGAGAAGCTCAAATTTCTCTCCATAAGCTTCAAGTAAATTGGTGAAATAAGAAGCAAAACACTTTTCAAGAGAGAAAGAAAATGTAACAGTTTTGCTCCAAATTTGGAAGTTATCTTGCTGTAATACTGGCATCTTGCATTGACATACAGCTGCTTATAACTCCTGGTGATCTGTGACACCTCTGTCATAAAAGGATGTAATGAAACTTGAAGGTTTTATTGCAGTTCATACAACAAACAAGTCTATGCCTGCTCAGGATTCCTGTAGCATTGCTTCAGAGTGCTAGTGCCAGATTCTGGCATTGTAGTATATTTTTGTGTAACAACATGGTACATTCCATGTTGATATGTATGTACATTAAACTAAAATATAGAAAAGTAATTTAGCAATATTTCTAAGTGTGGGGGTTTTAATAATTGTCCAACATCATGTTCAGCAGTGGTCATAGTAGAGATACTGTACAGTAAAATGAAAGTAAAATATCACTAACAAAAGAAATACTTTAGTAACTTTATCAAACAGTCAGGAAGACAGCTTTGTTTTCTCTAAGTTTTTCTAAATTTAGTTGCATGGACTTCTAGATCAAGTGATACTGATAATAACTTGGGCATCTTTTGGAATTTTGTGAACTTTTGGGTAAGAATACATTTGTGCAGAGAGTTGAATTTGATTGATCTCAACTCTACTGAAGTGGATTACATTACCCTCAATGGCTTAGAAGTGGGTGCAGGATTTACTGATACCCAGAATTCAGGCTACCGTTTGCCTTTTTGTTTAGTTGCCTTTGCATAGCTGTTTGGAAAAATAAGTCTGTATCTGAATGTCATGTGCATAGGGAGGCAAATATGGGATGAGAAGGTAAAATGTGTTGGGAGGATTAAGGAAGCTTGAAGTTTAGGTCTGTATGTTGCATTGAGATTTGTGAAAACAGGGTTGGGAAAACCCCTGAGAAGGAAGAGGCTGGCTCAAGTGGGTCTGCAAGAGTGACGAGGATGGAGAGGCTGTGTGATGTGCAGGGCGAGGTTTTGCATGTAGGCAGGTAACCAAGATTCTGGATAGGACAGGAACATATGCACAGTTTAATGAATAAATGAAGATATTTAAAGATATTTAATTGATTTTCTTTTTTACTTCCTCACATTGAATTAAGGCCCAAGTGCAGTTTCATTATATGTTACCTCTCCTTATTAATTATTAGTTGATTTCTGTTGAAAACCAAAACATACTCCTTCCAAGTTGTTATTGAAATTGCTGCACATATTTCCATATTTTTAAATCCATCTGTGAACAAAAGTTTGTTTACGAGATTGTAAAACCATTGGAACAGTATGGATGTGTGTCCTTTACCCCTGAAGAAAAAAGACTTGTGAATTGTCTTATTAGTCTCTCATTGAAGGATTACAGCAGTTGCTTGACCTTGAGAGAAATGGGACACTGCTGGTGTTCCCCAGAGGCTGGTGTTATTAGTGCTGGCTGACCTCGGGGAACTGGGTGACCTCCATTTCACCTTCCAATCTCCCAACACCAAAACAAAGCTGTATTTTGCAACACAACGTGAATAAAAGACAAAGGATGGTTGTTCTTATATATAGAGGAAGAATGAAAGAGTCTGCTGTAGCTTTGATTAAAAAATGCAGTGCAATACAAACATGTCTTGTAAAAAATGAAAAGACTAGACTGCTCTACACACTCACACACGACACTGATTTCAAACTTAAGGTTTTCACTTAGAGAACAATGAGCATGAACCTCACTGTAAATGCTACAGTTAGTGCTGTTTTTAAGGAAGAGGATGGTCCATAGTGTCCTGTCTCAATTAGACAATCATCTTTCCCATTCTATCCATTCTGTGCAGCCATCACATGCTTGCTGTTAAGCACTCACTTTTTAAAATTGTGTTGGGATTTTTGACAAAGGGGCTGCTGTTGATTTGAAGTGTTAGGCCATTGCTATAAAATCCCATAATATTCCACTAATGCTTCAGGAAAAATTATGATTATGTGACTGTTGCTATTTTAAGCTAACTGAAAAAAATAATTGATTAATTCTTTTCCTAGTTGATAATGTTTGCTATTGATAATGTTTGGTATAGATGCTTAAAGTCTTTCAAGTTGAAAAGAAAGAGCAAATTCTAGCATGTTCTTTTTCTGGTCAGTGACTTAAAAGTCAGGCTTGGCTTGCAGCTGGGCTGATTCTGCATCTATCCCAAATAAAGAAGATAAAAAGTAATCATGGTGCTATTTAACATATCAGCTTTTCCCTCCTTTAACTGTAGCTGTCAGTCTGGCCAGATTCCAAAAGTTATTAAAATATGCATGGATCATATTCTTGGGAATTGCTGTAGGCTGACAAACACTTACTAGTTCTTCTAGTGTATAACTTGCGATTGTTGTGAAGTGCCATGTACCTGAGAGAGTGCCTCATCACTATATTTTCTCTAAGAAAACAAATTGAACCTTTCTCCCTCATTATTTTAGCTAAAGACCAAAACAGTTGAAAGCTAAACTACATTGCTAGATTAGACTTTTATGTGAGATGCTTTGAATCAGGCATCTGAGTTTTGGACAACAGTGGATTAATACATGCCAAATCTGCTGCTATTTGATTTCAGTCTGATTAACATTGCTATTTATCAGCATACTAAGCAAAATTGATTTGATCCTACTGGTGGAAAAGCTGATTTTTGTGGCTATTATTTAGATTCACATTAGGTCACTTTAGGTAAGTTGGCCTTCCTTCGCCATCACAGACAAGGGAAGGCCCCAAAGGTAACCAAATAGGCTTGGAAGGCAATGCTGTGGTGATGGTGAACTAATTTCTGAAGGTGTCTACCTTTGTGTCCTCTGCTGTACCTTACAGTGAGAGCTGAAGCCTGTACACAGGCTTTTCCTTTCTGGTGTGCCCTGGGAATGGTTCTAAACCTGAATTTTAATAGAGCTGCATACATGAAATTCACTGAGACAGATTCCTTGCTGTGAAATAAATGATGTGTTTCAGCATAATCTATCACAAATACATTCCTGCTAAGAAACTTATATTTTTTGATACCTACAGTCTGAAAGCTTTGGTATTTGTTTATATGTATGCAAAGATACTCTGGTTATTTTAATTGTGTGTATATATATATATTATTTATATGCTAAATGCCTGGTTTTGTTCTCCCTCAAATCACACACAACTTAAACTAGCCTTTTCTTTCAGGGGTCATTGCCTGTATTGTTTAGAGTTCAGTGAGATGACAATCTTTTCAGAATATTGAACCCAGCGGCATTTTCAGATTGGAATGGATTCGGATAATCAAATAACAGTACTGACTTTTTTGACACTGAAAAATTATGATATATGGTGTTATAAATTGGACTTTGGCCCAGTACTGACTAAGACACCTAATTGACCTTGGGTCATCTAATATTTGTAGGAGCATGAGAGGAGAAAGAATTCCATATTTGAGAGCAGCTCTTTATCAGAGGTTTAGGACAAATACTGGCAGGTGGGGTATAGGATGGAAAGAGTTATCTAATATTTGTTGTCCATAAAACATATATATTATATGTTTTTCCATTAATAACACTTTCTGTTGCTTTTAATATTTAACCTTCAGCTTTTATAACTGTAACCTCCATCGTGCATCTTTAACTTGGAATGAATCCAAGTGGCATCATGGTTGTCATGAATAATCTATTTCATAACTGAAGCTGTGACAGGAAAGTAATAATTAAAAAATAATTACAGAGGCATGCGTTTCACATCGTCATCCCTGGTCTCAGAGCTACAAGTATGTGCAGATGTAAAAAGTTCTTTTTCATCAAACATTTGGTGACTTTGTGGGTGGCAATATTTTTTGATCAGGCATTCTAGGAGTGCTGCATATATATGGGATATAAGCAAAGATATAAGTGAACATGCCTCTCTGGCTATCATTTGTTCTTCCTTAGCTACAATTGTTTTTTTTCCATCTCACCAACCTAAAAGTTATCATTTAGGTTAAAAAATTTCATAGAAACAACTGATATCCTTTGAGGACATAGGAAACACTTTGGTGATGTTCGGGAAAGAATTTTGTTTACTGTCAACTGGTTCATCTCAGACCAAGTTGAATCCTTATCTCAATATTTTAGTGAACTGCAGACTGTGAGACTGTGTAACCATTTCCTTAAGAACTATGCACACATGGAATGTGATCCCAGATTATAAGCCACACTTACGCATCTGAATACTAGCAATGTTAAGGCTGGAGTTCTCTGCACTGATGATAAGTATTGAAGGAACAATTAAACACTGATGTGTGCATCTGCATGATTACCATGAACTTTCATTCTAAGCATCTTCTTAATGGTGAGAATAAGAACTTTGAACAACAATAATTTTGGCTCTACACAAAGTAAATGAGAATGTCTGTGCAACAGGGAGCGGAAAGATGTGTTTCATACCTCGAAGGATGGAGATACCTCAAGAACAGGAAGAGATTTAGAATAGGTTGCTGGGTGATTTTGGAACCTAAGAGCCTTTAGGATGATTCCAATGAAAAAGGTAGTCCTCAGCCTTCTTTGCTACAGCCAGCTCCTTGTTATTGACAGTTCCAGAAGCCAGCTCTGGACCTCATATATTTATATGCCCCTTGAACGATGTAATAGCTCTTTCTATGCTGCATCAGCCTACTGTAGAATTTGAAATTTTTGGATCTTCTTGAACATTCAACCTGAACCCTGGGTTTGGACCTTTTCCTTGCATTGAATTTACTGATTGTTCTTTCTGTTAAAGATTTGAAGTACATGATTGTAGTATACATCACATCTTGCTTTTGGAGTAAAATTTTGATTGTATAGAAATCCTGGCATAAAACTGTTATTGTGTATCTGTTAGATACTAGCAGTTTATCCATTCAGGGGTAATTTGTGACACAACTGCATTCCAAAGCCTGTCTAACCTGACTTTTCCACAGTGAACTGCAATTTTATAATCTGGAAAATAGGATGAAAGCATCAAAGGTCTGATATTTTAGGAAGCAATTGTGAGAGGAGCAAGCACTCAGGTCAGAGAAGGAGAGCAGTAGGCTCTGAGAAGGATCAGACAGATACTTCAATACACCAAAGGAAGAGTGTTTCACCTTTTGACACATGTGGCTCCAATATCTAACCAAGGAGAACAACTGGGGATCCTGAGTTCATTGTGGAGAGTGCTTTAAAGAAACAATGGATCAGAGACAAAGGCAAGGGTTAAGTGTTGACATGTTTCTTTGAATTTCTGTATCTCCTGTGTTAAGTATTAATTATAGCTGCATGTGGGCATATGTGTGTGCTTCAGCTGTTACCTAACCGGAGATCTGAATCATATGACAAGTATACTCCTGGCAGAAGCACAGCTGTGTCTGAACTACTCAGCAAGGTGAAGGCTTGACACTGGCTACAGCTCCTGAATAAACTGGTCTGTACAGTTTTTTTTCTGTGAAGGCATAATATCCATTTTCTCCACATGCTAAATGGCTATCCTAACACAGCCTAACTTAGGTGTCACAGATGTAATGACAGTGCAAAACAAACATGTAGTTTATGTGGCAGACTTCACCAGCCCTGTAAGTTTGACTTACATTTAGAGAGTAGGACACAGCCAGATCCTTAATGAAAGCTGAAGATATGAATGGGTGGAAAGCATTTAAGTGTTCATAACCTCAGCACTCTAAAAATTGCTACAAACCCATAAAATGGACTCCAAACCCATCATCCATGTCAACTAGACTCAATTAGGCTAGTTAATAGAGTCTAGAAAAAAAAAGTAGAAATTAGTACTAACAGTTATTGTCCTGTAACAGCCAAAGTCAATGGACATGGCATGAGCAAGGTCCTAAGGCTCTTACCAGTGAAAATATTAAAGGATACTTATTTTACAAGACTGGGGGAGGTGGAAGTCAGTAAGAATATGTGCCCTAGAAGAAAGCATAAATAGGTTTTTGTTGCCTATTGAGCAAGTATATTGACTGGACAAAAAAAAAAAAAAAAAAAAAAAAAAAAAAAGCATGTGGGACAAAAGGTTTTTCTGAACAACAATCTTGCTGGAGAAAAATGAGAGTCTTGTAAAGAATAAAATAAATGAAAATTTACTATACACACTGGAGGGTGAAAGAAAACCTCCAAGGAATATAAGGCAACTGTAAAAATACAGTCAGAGAGAAAAGGATATTCTCTTCATGGTTTCAAGTTGATTAATCAAGAACTGTATATTTTTGATTTTCATAGTAGTGGCAGGAAAAACTGATAGTATGATGTAAATCAAAGGGCATAGTTAGCATTGGGTGCATACTGCAGGTGGTGGGAACAAAGTTTCTGTGGCAGGTGGCATCATGTTTCTAAGAGTTTGCTGGATCCAGAGGCTTAGACACTGGATCACTGCCTACTTCATTTAGAAAATCCTCATTGCTTCTCTTGAACAAAATGACAAAAAACAAAGTGGAAATTTTCAGGGAAACCTCACAATATTCATGCCCTTCATTTGTCCTGCAAGTTTTGCTCATTCCAGAATATCCAAATTTCGTCTCAAGTTATAAGTAAGGTAACAATTTTTTGTTCCTAACCCAGTCCTGAAATTTCATAATGCTGCAGCCTTTGAAAGTATGCTAACAATATGTATTTGGATCCTTACTCTGTGTGTTCACTCACACAATCCATTTTCCTTTTGATTGTTAAAGCTGGTAGAACAAAATGATTTCTGGAATTTGGTTTACTTTTCCCATAGATGCACTTAATTTTGCTTAAGTCATTTGTAAGTAAAACCAAGAGATCTACCATACCTAATATACCAGTAGACATAAAAAGCCTGCAGCTGGAATCAGACTTGATCTGGTTGTTGATATATCTACTGTATTTGGGTCACAGTATGGCCACAATGAAGTCCAATAGTCAAATGATAGTGATAAGAGGAAGACTAATCACTTACCTAAATACAATTGAAAAGATGGCTTATGTACAAGCTATTGGTTTTCTGCCCTTTGATAAATGCATGTAACTTTTATTTTTTTTTTTATTTTTTATCCGAGGCTTAATCTGCTAATGGTCTTCACAGAAGGTGATTACTTTTGGCTTGGCACAGATTTGATTGGACTTGTGTTCTAAGTGCAGTGAACATAGCCTTTGGGATAGAGTCAGATTGTCAAATCAAAATGTAACAGTCATCTTCTGGAGTGTATTTTTTGGCAATAGAAGTCTCTCTAGATTACATTCATTCAACATAAACCCTTGTGCAGATTCAGTACTGTCCTAGAGCTCTGAAACATTGTTTAATATAAAAAAAATCATGAGTGCTGTTGTTCTGTTTAGATTTTTCGTTGCTTAGAGAAAATGCATATATGCTTTCTGAACATAAGGTTGACACATGCACAGCTCAAGAGTGATCACAGCACTACTGTTTATGTGAAAACTGCACAAACACTGTTACCTGATATATGACTCACTCCCTTGTTTATCCTTCTTTGGTCTCAGCATTTTTAACTATAGTACAAGCATAGTTTTCCACCTTTATGGTAGTGCCTGGAAACCATTGAAGATCTGCATTTTGATTGTCACATGAATCAGAATATTTTTTCTCAAAGATTTAAACTGGGATACCAAAAAGCTAGCAGTAAATGCAAGCAACAATATTTAATGAGTACAGAAATGCCAGAAAAGAATGTTATGTGTAAAGAAGCATTTTTGCACATGACTTTTCCTTTATTTAGACTTTTAGGATGATGATACTGTGATATGACTGGCACTGTGTCTTGCTTTGAACTAAATGAGTAGGTCACTGTAATGTTTTAAAAATGATGGCCTGTCTAGTGATTTACATTTTTTTCCCCCCAATAAAAAAAGAGTAACTTGCAAAGCTCTTAAAAACTGATATAGCACAGCTATGACATTTTAGCATCTAATCAGTTATCATATCTGATGTTTAGTTTGATTTCTCCAACAATATTCTGAAGTTTGGGGAAAAAAATATAAAATAGTTAATGGAATTAACTGTTGCAGCTGCAAAAGAATAATGTTTGAGATTTTGGCTACTTAAGGAAGGAAAAAATGAAAGTGTAGTAAAAATATCATATACAAACCCAATTTCTATACATTGAATAGTTTCTGAATATATTATGTAGCTGGAATTTCTTCTTGTTGCTGTCAAATTCAGGATCATGGCTGGAGGAACATAATATTAGGAATCTGGCATGAAGGTTCCATGAAAATGTGAAATTAAAATGGTGTTTAAAATGTTTCTATTTTGTGTGGCTATGTAGTTGTTTTAATGAGGCTCATTCTTTATAAAGCAAACCAAGAGAAACCATTCAGTATTTAAGAGAGGTGCATAAAATATGTACCTGTGAGCATCAAGGAGATGTTCAGCCTGCCTTGCAGGAAGCTCTTAAATGAGGCTTCTTTGCTCAATCAGAAAGTGACATTTTAAAGAAAATACGTTTCATGTTATCCTTGAACACATTTAAAAAGATCAGAACAATTTGTGACAAACGAAACAGTTAATAGTGCAGGAACAGATAGATTCAAGGTGGAAAAATGCATGCATACATATATACACACAATTATATATATACATTTATATATATATTTATATATATATATAAGTATATGGTAACAAAAAGCAATGGAGAGGAAGACTTGGAAACAGTTTCCAGTTTTCATACCAGTAGAAGCAGTCAGGGTAAAAGGCCTAGTTCATTTAAGAAAACATCATAAATTTCATAAATCTTTTAGAACAAATGAAAGGCTTTTTTTTTTTTTTTTTTTTTTTTAAGACAGTACATGAAGTATTTACCTAAAGCAGCAGAGGTTTGTATTTGCTGGAATTGCTATATTCCTATTTCAGAAGGTCACTGCCAAAAAAGACCAAAGGCAGAAAATTGCATCTGTATTGCAGAGCTGTCCAAACTGCTCTGAAAAAAAAAGTAAATTCGATTGTCTCTCTGGCTTGAAAGTACATACCTACAGAAGATGACTGTAGTTGGGACTGTAATTGCAAATTATCCAGGAGAGACATGTTCTGTCCTTTGGGCCAATCTTGTTTGTTTCCCTGGTTTTGGTATGCTTCACGTTGCACATGCACTCTGCCGATCCCTAATAACATCTGAGCTATGAGGCCATTGCACCCCTCTGTGTGCAGGGTTTCTTGTGTTGCAGAAATAACCATATCAACTGCAAAATGGAAGAAGCAAAAGAGTTAAAATGATGATACAAATAAGCTTGTTTTTATCTCCCTTTCCCCTTTGTTACAAACAGAAAAAAGAGTTATTTTGGACATCAGGCAAATCTGTGCCTACCTTAAGCAAAAGCAACAAATTGTCATTTAAATGTTGCATAAATGCATCAGGTTTCATGTGCTGTAAATTTTGAGGGGATTGCCAGGTTCTATAGATCCTCTCTAGAGAGACTTGCAGCTTCTATAACTGCTTTGAAACACAAATTGTGCTCCCCACTACGTATTTTTGTCACTGCTTTGTTGAGTACTGCCCTACCCACTCAGATGACAAGAATGCCAGTATGACAATCAGCAGCATTTTTTCCAAGTGAACTCCATTTGCCTCTGCTTGCATCTTCCATGTAGGCTAAGCCATAGCACCATGAAGAAATCCCTTGACATATATATCTGCACTTACTCTCTGCTCTGTAGTGTGCCTGTCTTTTTCCCCTTGTTTAAAGGCCCAGAGTCTCTGCACATCAGAATATCACTGCCCAGCTTATCAAATGAGAGAGCCCTTTCTGAAAGGGAAATTGTTGCGGTGTCCCACTGTGCTCGTGGAAGCGCAGGCTCACGGGCTAGCTCAGTCCCACACCACGGCACACGTACTTTAGGTTGGACTCGCTAGTTCGACTGGCTCCCTCCTCCCTGTGGGATCTTAGTTCCCCACACCCTGTGACAGACTTGTTGGTAGTCACGACCACGGCGACGGATAGAAAGGCGACTCTCTGAGCAGGGTTAACAGGGTTTTGTTGAGGGGGAGACCGAACGGGAGCTCCACACCTGACCACTGCTGCTCAGGAGAGACCCCGTACAATGGCTGTGCAGTAACTTTTAAACAGGGGAGGAACAAGAGGTGGCAACAACAGATTAACCAAGCAGGCTAACTCAGGGTGGAACTAGGGGTGGGAACATTCAACAGGGGAACCACTCCGCTATGGGGGAAAGGGGATTCCCCGGGCACCAGCCCATCACTTGACACCCTCCTGGAACTTTCCAGAATCCAGGGAAGGGTGTCTAAGTGACAGACAGGGTGCCCAAGGAGAGAGAGAGGGGATTGACAGCAATATAAGGGGTAAGAACCATTGGGAAGAAGAGGGGTACAGGGAACAAAGCACTTTTCAAAACTTCTTATAAAAAAGTGTAAATTAATTATACAAAACACTTAAAAACCTAATAAAATAACCTTTGCTCCACCACAGGAAATGATAGGAATTAGAGAGTATCAAAGAGGCTGATTCAATGCAGTGCATTTCTCACAAGGCAGTTCCCTGACACGTTCCCTCTTCTCTGTTCCTCTCTGTTTTCATCTGCTCAACAGCTTTGGCATCATCCATTACAGCTGTGCCGAACAGCACCACTTGCTTCTGGCCCCTCTCACTCTGGCACTTTCCCAGTGCCTTTTGCATTTCCTTATTGATTTCTCAGAATGATTTAAGCTCTGTTCCCAGGTAAACTAACTCATCCACTGCTATTTCAACTGCATGTTTCTGATCCCTTCCTTGATCCCCATGTTTGTATCAGTATTGCCTTAGCTACCTGCCTTCCCAGTATCGCTTCCTTGAGAAGTTTTACTTAAACTCATTGAATCACGTGGTGACAGGAATTACACTTTACAAAGAAATTTTACACTGTATAAACACAGAATCATCATGTTGAGAGTGAGTTGATCCTCTAATTTTAACATCGGCATGCTGAAGGGTGTTTTTCTTCACTTGTTTTTCAAGAATTCCAGAGTTAGGAATCTTGTGACATCAGAGATAAAGTATTTCAGTACTTTACCCTTTTTGCAAGACTTTTTTTTTTTTTTTCCCCCCTTAAAATCTAACTTGTTGGTTCTACAGTTAACCACAGTCCTCTCCTATTGCTCTTATGACAGATGTGAGGAGTAGTAGCTCATCCTCATCTTCAAAGCAGCCTGTAAAGGCTCTTTTACCTTTCTGTGCCTTCTGAACAAACCCTCTAAAAACTGTGGCATTGCACCATTGCATGAAATTCCCAAATAATTCATTAATGTCAAGAAATAAGTATATTCCATAGAAAAGGATTATTTTTAATCCATGGTATTTTATTTTCATCATAAGGAATGCTATCATGACTGTTTTCTAACATGGTATTCCTTTATATATTTCATTATATATTTTGCTTCAGCTGATAAGTTTTTAAAACCTTGGATTTATATTTTGTCTTCAAGGCTGTATAATAGGCATGAAATGTCAGTTAAACACACCTGGGTTTTTTTTTATGGTTTCCTCACTGCAGTTGTACAAAGTTCTTTTGTAAACAGGCTTAGGTAATGCTGTAAACAAATCACCAGATTCATTTAGACTTATCCTTTAAATTCTTCTTGTGTAGATTAAATATCAACATTTTTTATGGTTCATAGAAGCCATTAATTAAGTAGTACACTAATAATTTCAGAAATCTATTCTGTTGCTCCAACAGTCTTTGACTGTTGCTAACTATAATCTCATTAGTCCCTATTTTACTGTCAAAACATGTTCACGAAGTGTTTCTTCTTAATATGGCTAATATTTTTTCTATAACAGAAATCTCATTGGGGCTTGAGTTGTTTGGTGGTTTGTTTTTTCTTTTTTTTTCAGAAACCAAAGAAAATCAGAACTGTTAATAATTTCCCCCTTTTCCCCCACATAGGATTGTTTGACATTGCAACTTAATAAATGAAAAAATACAGATTTATAGGCAAAACTCCTGTTTACTCCAAAGAAGAAACTCTTCAGAAGATATAACAACCTTCTAATTTATTCAGTCTATGTATTCATTCTTTTTAGAGACAATTTAGTAACTGTTATCTTCTCACTTTTTTTCAACTTTTATGTTTCCAAGTTCACTCAGAGAAAAAGAAACATTCAATGAAAGAAATAGCATTCTTAAATACAAAAAGAGAATGGCGGATGTGGGATTTACAAATATATTTATTAATGCATTTAAATAGAAGCTCTATGCAAAAAGCAGTATAAATTTTATGAGATCATGAAAGATCAAATGTTGTTACAAGCTTGCAGTCAAGTCTAGCAAATAATCATTATTCTGAGAAAGGGAATGAACACTGATGTAATCACTTAGAATAATCTCCAAAATAACTCTAATCCTGAAAATAACTTTTTTGAATTTGTAGAAGGATAATGAAAAAAAGAAGTATTAGGTGAAATGCTTATAATACAAAATCAGGGTAGATATAATACCCTAAACTCATGAAAGTGATAAAATTTTGATTGTTAAAAAAAGTATCTGTAAAATATAAAAGAAAGTTGAGAAATGAAGTAGCACAATAAAAGCTACACATGGTGTTAAGCCATAAAATTATTTGGCTGAAATGTAAGCATATAGGCACTCTGAAATGGGATTTTAAATGCTGGCATTTATTTATTTATTTATTTACTTACTTACTTATTCTACACCACCACCCCCCCACCCCCCCCACCCCCAATTAAATAGAGTCATACTTTCTCATAAAAAGTAGTGGACCCTGAATTCAGAAAGACATTTTTGAGAACATTATCAGAAATATCATTATGGCTTAGGAAGTCAAAGCTCTGAGTTGTTATAAACTGAACCAAGATCTAAGGGATGGTAGTGCCTGTCATATCGACTGCCCTGAGAACGTCAGCTGCCTCATTCTCCTCTTGTTCCTAAGACTGTGACTGATACATATATATTTATTTACATTCCTCTCTGTGTCTTAATACAATAAAGTATCTGAAGTATTAAAAATCCCTCCTTATGGAATGAAAAGGTAGTTTGAGAAATAAAAATCTAAAATATTTCTATGGCTGGATCCATTTCTGATGTCAATACTCTGATATGTGGAGTTTTTCATAAATGCCACTTATGCAGTGGCATTGTGCAATTGTTGTATAAGGTGTTCATTAGAGGTAGCCACCTTTTCAACCACAGTGGGTACTAATCAATTCTTTATAAATCAGAAGATGTCATAAAAGATTTTGTCAACGTTATTTTTTTCATTATTTTAACTATATAATTTTACTTCATCTGATTCAGAGCAAAAGTTTATTTTTGTGCCTGAATTCAATATTTTGGAATTTCAGAAGCCAGTGGAAAAGCCTGTGGGAGAGGGAACAATGAGTGGGAATTTTATTTGGTGTCTAACATTGGTTATGTAGGTTGGGGGTTTTTTCAGTGTCCTGAATTGAGAAGAAGTAACAGAGATATTTTTGGCTTATAATATGATAGCAAAACTGACTAAGAGAGAATGTGAGATGCAAATTCACATTTTAGGGGTTTGGTTGGTTTGGTTTCTTTCTATGGTATAGCTTTTATACTATTAGATAAATTACCTAGGTATTAAAAACCAGCATTTTGCCCCAATAATTTTTGTCTGTTTGATGAAATGGGAATGTGTGTGCATATGCCAGACTATGTAGCCAAAGAAAGAATGCTTCAGCACTTGATAAATTGATCTCTGTTAGATGTTTTTCAGAAATGTTGTAAATAATTAATTCATGTGTTTGTGATTCCTTTGTAGTACTATGAAACAAGAATCAGACATCTCATTCTACCAGCTGGGTGGTGCATGTAGAACTGATGCTGTTCAGCTTCTGCTCAGGCTTCACACATGGAGCTGGCTGGCATTTCGTATGTTCAGGGAGTAGGGAGAGTGGTTTTCCATTCTTTAACAGGTTTTTGGATGTGTGTGTATAATTTAGTTCTTTCTCATTAAGCTGTTACAGTGAAGAATCTCAAGGTTTATTATTGTTTACTCTAGTCATTCTACAATGGTTTGTGGATGGACAACAAAGCTGTGGCCTTCCTGATTTTCTTCAAGCATCTTTTTTTTGCGTATTTCAAAACGATACTTTGCGCAACCTTTGTTAGTACAGAAAAACCTTTCAAACACACATATATCTCCATGTTATACATTGTACTTAGATGTGCAGGGATAAGGCTGTGCAAAAATTATGATCTGTTCCAGGGTTTTTTGCCAGGGTTTAAAGATGATAAAGAAAATTCTAATAAAAACAGATAATAACTTGTTTCATGCTAAGTCGTCACTTTTTAGCATGAAAGAAGTAACAGCAGGCATTCATAAAGTGAAAGCAGTATCCAAACTGAAAAGTTTTGATGATACTTGTATAAGTAGGGTGGGCAAAGGCACATCACATGCACTCAGGGGCATATGACAGGAACCTTGTGCTGTCACTGAAGTCAGAATGAATCTCGGTCATTTTGCACTTACATTCTAGTTTCACACATGGTGTTTCACAACAGGGACTGACTAATGTGATAACCTCACACTAAGGTGCAGTGTCAGCCTTGAAATAAAAGGTGGAGTGTGCTGCGCTCCCAAAGGGTGCAGCCAATTAGCACATTCTGTAATGGGGTCTTGCTGTCATGGGATGAGAGGTGTATTTCCTTCAAACAGAAAAAAGTATTCAGGCTCCTTAAAGATTTGCTTCTTGAGAGCTGCTTTATATTTTTTGAGTAGGGAACCATGAGGCAAAAATGTTGTCATGTTATAAAGCCTTAAGATTCAATTGTAGACAGAGGTATTTATTTTCATATTTATTGATTAGAGTGATAAATAAGAGAAAATTATTCCAGTATTTAGATCTGAGGGAATTTTTACCTTCTTCCTACATAATTTTCATTCTTTTGCCTCCCCCTCGCTTAACTAATAGGGCCTATACAAGCACTTGGTGTGTTGTGTATGCAACACTAAAAGTAAGCTAAATTTTATCAAAACTTGAGAGCACACATATGTTTTCACATAATTACACAATAGATCATGATAGATGCATATGCATGCATGTAGATGTATTTAAAAAAAAAAAAAAGGAGCAGCAGCCCTGGAAATGTTGTCTGTTACTACATCATAGAAAGGCATTTAATCTAATTCTACATAATAATGATGAAAACTGTTCTACAAGTTCTACTGCATGTGATTTACTGAAATATTGAGAAATATAGGAGAAGAAAGCCTAGAGTAGCTCTGGCTGTTCTCCCTTTGAGCAAATAGCATCTTTTAGGAAGTTTTCCTTAGGCTTTCTGTAATGGTTCTCTATGCAGCTGTTTTCCTCTAAAGCAATACTTTCTTCATAAGATGTATCTTTTCATGGTCTTACACCTCACAGTTCAGTAAGAATATGGGTTTTTTTGGAGTTCTGTGTGTTAAGTGTGGCGACATTTGGGACTCACAGGACAGCATGGACTTTGCTGGATTTGATGAAGCATACATGATAATTTGGGGATAGAAGGAAGAATTTTATCAGTGTGGATGTTTATACATGCTGATTAAAAGAGAGAGCATTCATAACAAATCAAAACAAAGGTGAATTTAACAGAATATCCTTTCTGTGACCTTGCCTGTTTCTGAATGCCCGGGGAAGAGTATGAAATGAGGACAGTTATGTACAGAGACCACCTCTAAATACTATCCTTGCCTCCAGCAATTTGTCTTTCTAAACCAATGGTAATTCCTTTCTGTGCAATAACTGTTGTGATTTTTTTCCTCTCTGCCCATGTTCTGCTGCTCTTTGCACACAACCACCTACAACAAGAAGTTTCCAAGTTGTTTATAAATGTTTTGTAAGAAACATCCTGTTTTGTTTTGATTTGAATTGTGATTTTGTTCTACATATATTTTGAAAATACTCCTTCATAGAAAATGTTGTAAATAGTTGTAAATAGTCAGTTCATGAAAAACAAGGCTCATCCAAATCTTAGAATCATGGCTCATACCACCTTATTTGTATGCAGAAGTGTAAATGATAATCCCAGTATGGCTATCCAACACCTCAAATCTATGTAGTTTTTCATGGGAATATTTTGCAATTATGAAACCTGTAAAATAAATAAATGCTTTTAAAGTTTTTTTCTTTAGGCATTACTAGCTCTTCTGAAATAGCAGATAGAGAATTATAAAGCTGTTGAGGTCAAAATCTTAGTACCTTTCAAAGAAATTGGTATTTATTCATTAAGGAGATCAATCACAGGTAAAATATAGAATAGAATAGAAGCATTTTGTAGTAAAGGACTTACAAAGACAATCTGTTCTGACTGCCTGACCACTTCAGGGCTAGGTTAAAGGTTAAAGTCTGTATGCTGATAACCCAGCTAGTAATCCAGCCTTTCACAGGGAACAGACCTCAGGAACATCACAACACACTGGCAGGGACAGTTTGAACATGTAGATCATCCCAGAGTTGGTTTTTTATTCTCTTGTGTTCTTTTTGGTTTGGCTTGGTATGGTTTTTAGGTTTTCTGTTTTGTTTTGTTTTCCCACAGCCTTAGTGTATTTATTTAGGCCACAGCTTCCAGAATGATGATACAATTTACAGTTGTGAAGCAGATTGATTTACTAGCTGTGCTCCTACTGTGCTTTTTGGACTGGTGTTGTACAGATCACAACTCTGATCTTGACATGATCATCAGAGCATTTCTAAAATAACAAGAGTAGAGGAGCATGCAGTCCTTTTTGTGTCTCTAAAGGAGGACATCAGCAGAACACACAGGGCAGCCTCTACCAGGAGTTGCTGCTTAGCCATTGTTTGTTACTGTCCAGCCACCTGTAATGTCTTATGGGGCTCAGATTGTCTGGATTGCAAATTTGGACTTCATCTGGGACATTTTCTGTGGGTGGTTCAAAAGCTAGTGTCATCACTAATATGATATGGCAAGTTTGGGTGATGAGCTTCCCAAGTTCTAGCTTCCATAGTCAATGGGTGTTGATCTGCCTGTCTTGAACCAAACTTTTAAATGGTGATGTAAAAGTGAACCCTAGGGGTTCAGAAGAGTGAAGAGAAAGCCTGAGATGCATACACTCAGTTCAGTTTCTTCCTTTGCTGTTTACTGGTGGTTGAAGGAAGGTTTTTCATTTAATCCAAGATCTGCAATGAAACATTGACTACTGAAAAGGGGTTTGTTGGGGATATTAAAGAATGAGGGAAAATAAAGTTGTCATGGTTCCATATGCATGAGAATACTATGGCCTAAGTCTTCTCTGAGATGTATGTTTAGAAGAATGTTTTCTGGGTAGGGATTTGAGGGAGAGTGTGCATCTTTGAGTACCCTTGACCACCTGTTGTAAATCAAGGTCCCAGAGCTTGTAGAGGTATGAGGTTTTCAGTCACCAGTGACTGGCTCACACTGACTTGTGTTTACAGCTTCTACCTTAATGCCTCTAAAGCTAAACTCATTTAATGGTATCACCCCTCTCTCCAAAGCCTCCGGTTCCTCTCTTGCCATGCATTTTATGAGTGTTAGGCTTCATATGCCTCAGTAGCAACACTGTGTGAACACTGAAGCCACTGGTCTTTTGATAGCATTAGGTGGTATGTGTATAGAGGAGGTAAAGGCTTGTTGGATCTTTTTTCATCTTGAACAGTCTCAAGAGACTCCATTTTGGTCACACTGTGAATGCAGTTGTGTGTCCTTATTGGTTTGGGATTAACTTCTGAGAACATGATTGACTATCTATTTTGTCCATCTCTTCCATGAACTGCTGGAAAATAAATGTATCTTGTAGTTGGTTTCTAGTACTCTGCCTGCATGTGATTTCAGATCAAGAAAACATTCCCTGTGTGGGTATTAATCATCCAGCATCTTGGACCTCTTGAAATATACAGACAAAAGCAAAATCAACTGTAAAATTGTTATACATGTGTATATTCATATATATATATATACACACACACACACACATATATATACACACATATATACATATACATATTTGTGTGTGTGTATGTGTGCTTCTGTGAGGCTTTGATGGTTGCAGCCAAACGATTGTAGCTGTGGTCTTGTTCTTCTTCTGAAACATATTAATGTAATTCTCTTTGATTGAAAAATGATCTTTTTAATCAACTGAAAATACAATTTAAAAAATGAAACATCTTTTGAAGTGTTTGTTCTCAAAATGTGTGTATCATGGTGGGAGAAAGGAAAAAAAAATCTTGTGCTCTTCAGGATGACATCGTTGCCTCTGAGCAGTCTTCTTCTTTGCTCCCCATCAAGACTGCTGAGCTGCAATCTAAGTGTTTTCAAACACTGTAGCCCCCAAACACTTTTATTCCCATTTTTAAAATAATTCCCTGTAGTGTTCTCCATGTTTTCAGTTAAAACCCTAGGAGGTCCATATGTATTAAAACCTCATTAAAGGCTAGAATAATTCCAGGAATGAGTAAGCATCATTGGATAGAAGTAGACGGCATGTATTGAACAGATGGGTACCACAAACAGAAACAGACTTCTTCCCTTGCTACTATTATATGTATGGTAGAAATCAATCCTTTAATGTCCAAAAGGAGGGACATTTATATCATTTATATTGAAATGTTGACATAAGGCCTCAGTTAGTTATTTGTAGATTTCTTTGATATCATACAGTACATTTATTGGGAATGCTTTGTGCCATCTGATAAAAGAGTGTATATCTGAATAATAGGGTGGGGAGGAAAATTTCCTTATTTTTGTTCTTGAAACTTCTAAGTTTTATGTGATGACGCTGGGTCCATCTTTCTACGCTTTGCATGTGTTTTACGTAAATGTTTCTTGCAAACCAAAATAAAGACATCAGCCTGATGGTTGTTGCAGCACAATGGAAATATGGACATCTCCAGTTAGAGAAACAGCTTTAATTATTATTTTGTTTTCAAAACTTTATATTTGGAAAGTTTCAGAAAAACAAAAGGAAGCTGAAGAATAATTAGAAGACATCATTTGATTACAAACCATTCCAGATAATTTGTATTATTTAAAGAGCGCATAGGGTAATTTTATAGGAAATCTCTTGCATTGCCTCAGAGAATTTTAATTTCTGGTCTGCAGGTTGAATAATACAGTTGACCTGTTGTTGGGGGCTGGATTTGTTTCTTTTTTACTTATAGAATTTTTTCCAATGAGTTTCTAGGAGCCTAACTACTGGGTACTTATGAATGCTTGACCAAAACAAAGAGGTGGCCAAAAGTTAGGAGAGGGAAGAACACGCAAGTTTTTGGGGCAGGTAAAGGACAGGGTGAGTGGCCCCCTCTTGCTCTCAGCATCGGAGAGAGGACAGCCAGGCTGTTTACTTGCTGCGAAAGGAGTTCACTGTCACCACCAAGCCTGGTCCAGGGAAATCTACCATCATCTGTTCGTGTGGCCAGGAATTCTGAGCTCCTCTTCCTGCCCAGCTGGAGCTGGGCCAGCCCTGTCCCACTGTCATGGCTTCTTCACACTGCTCCTTTTTCTACGCTGTGGCCCCGCACCCCTCTGCCCTTCTGGGACATCCCCCCTGCCAGCCAGGGACATCCTACTGTTCCAGCTACCACCGCAGAGCTTCTGATTTATCTTATCCACAAGCCCGGGATTTTCCACCATTCCAGCTTGGTGCTCTGGGAGTCCTGCAGGGGCACTGAGATCAGACTGCCCAGGGTTTTGTGAAACAAATCCCCTCAAGGTTCCTGGTTCTGTTTTGTTGTTAATGCTGTAGTTGTTGTTGTTGTTGTTAGTTTTGCTTTGTTATACATACTAGTAAAGAACTGTTATTCCTACCCCCTTATCTTTACCTAAGAGCCCCCTTAATTTTCAAAATTATATTAATTTGGAGGGAGGGGGTTTGAATTTTCCATTTCAAGGGAGGAGGCCCTGCCCTCTCTAGCAGACACCTGTCTTTTCCAAACCAAGACACCTGTGTAAATGATAGTGAAAATCCTGTTGACTGTAAAGAGCATCTGAAGTGCAACATGCAATTAATACTAAATTTGCTTGGATAAGTGTTCCATTTCTTACAGAGAAATTATGAAACCTGATATCGCCTAATAATAGAGAAAGGTCTGTTAGTATCTTGATTAGTGACTGAAACCAAGGTCTTAAAGGCCACCAAGGGAGTAGTAGAATTACTGTCTGAACTTCTATTGTTGGATTTTAGCTATTAGTGTTTGAATTATTGGAAAAGCAAAGCACTAATAGAGCTGGGTTTTTTCAGATCTCTCACTGTAATGTGTATCTCCTTATTTAAAAATCAAAACATATATTCAATAAAAGCTACTGCTCTAAATAAATTTAATTCAAATTTATGAATCAGCATATTCAGTTACATCATAAAATGGTACTCACTGCAGCTTTAAATTAATAATGATTTGTAGACAGCATATGTTTTATTTTACCTTCCCTTAAAAGGCAAGAAAGTAAATTCACTCAGTAGCATGTTTCAAACAGCTTTTTATGTCATATTTTACTCTGTTAACATAGAATCATAACAGGTTATGTGGATAATATTAATAGATGGCTTCAAATTAATTTATGGTGGAAGAATGCTTCCATTAATGGTATTTTTACTCTAAGTTAACATCTGGCTTAAATTTAATTCTGGACATGCAACAAGTGTCATAATTTTAGTGCATGGTCAGGTGCTGTGGTCTAAACAGTAATGGGGTCTGACAGACCTTATAAACCACAGCTTTAGGATGACAGGAGGAAAGATGAGCAGCATGGCACCCATATGGCCAATCCCTTAATCACCAATAACTAACACAGGGTCATAAGTGATGCCATGGCTGTGGCAAACTGCCAGGGATGCTTGGCATGTGGGTCATCTGGCAGCAGCAGCCACTCGTGCAAGTGCCTCATGCCTGTGGGTCAGGGTCGGGATGCTCCTTGGCTCCAGCAATTCCCATGTGATTGGAGGAAGCCCAATCTCACATCAGTAGTGTGAGCAGCGTTGCACCGGCGCTGCTGCGGAGCGGGGTGTGGGCAGCGTGCCTGCACTGCCAGCACTGGTCAGGGTGGGGTGTCCGCAAGTGGGGTGTCAGGGGTAGGTGAGCAAATGCTTGTTACGTGTTCTGCAACAAAACATTGCACTAATTTGTGTGGATTGCACAATTACTATCTGTTTTGAAAAGGATTAAAAATTTCTGCCCCTAACTGAAGCAAGTCAGTTTTGAGACAGTTGAAAACCTGCTACCTGCAGTAACAACTTCAGAAATAAGTAAATTAGGGTGGTTTTGATTGTGAAATTCAGTGTTTTTAATGCTTTTCATTTTCTGTTTGATTGTTGAGACATTTCTTCTTGCCTTTCTTATTGTTGCAGTACCTAGTTCCACTCACACTTCTTACTGGCTCTTCTCTACAGTTTTTGCTTTTTCTATTTGACATAAACGTTCCCAGGACAGCTCAGCAGAGCAAGCAATCAAAGAAAAACATTAGTCCAACTAACATGCTTATAGTCATCAAGTTTATTCTGAGTGTGCTGTACATATCTCCCCTGAGCCCAATCCAGCTAGTGAACCCCATGGAGTAGCACCTGGACACTCTAGGTTTCTGAAATCGCACAACATCTGGCACAGTAAAGTCAGGTGTGTTTGGATCTTAGAAAAATAAAATTAACATAATTTTCCAGCATCTTCCAGAAAAGCATCTAGCTTCAATCTCAAAGTTTCTAGGGAGAGAATTCTGTCTTCCTGATGATTTGTTCGAATGGCTGAAAGAAAGAAGTCTCCTTTCAGATCCGAGTTTCTTTTCTATTTTACAGTGCCCTGCCTGATAAGGTAGATATACATGGTCCTATGCTAAACTAATGAAATTCTGGTTGACTGGCATGAAGTCAGGTTTCTTATTGCTATAACCTCCTTCTCTGGAATATCTTTATTGTCTTTAAAAATCTGAACTGGAAGGAAAAATGCAGAGCTTGCTAATTAAACAGAGTGTGGTGATTTACATATAATCAGGAGATGCATGCAGCTGGGAGTGTATTTTATTCTCTTTGCTGCCCAGGTGACTTTTATTTCTTTCAGTGGTGCCATACTGTGTTGAGCATTCCTTTGCTTATAATAACCTGCTGTTGAACAAACGAATGTGCCCTTCTTAAAGTGTGACCACTGCATAGATGACTGTGATTATTTTTCACTGTAAGGAAAAGAAGCATCCTGAATAGTAGTATTATAAGGTAAGAAGAGGGACAAAAAGGCATTGGGATCGACAATTAAATGAGATCAAGATAGACAAATTTAGGATCCTGAATTTGATTTATAATTATTATATTACACTTCTCCATGAGGCAACTGTTATCCAATCATAAATTTTATATTTTAAAAGGAAGCAAGAGCTTCCAATTCTCCAGTAAAATTGGAGTTGAGTAAAATTTTACATTATGATGGAGACTTAGGCAAAATTCAGATGTGTCCCTGCTTGAACACACTGCTTCTTCCATAGTGCATTTGAAGAATGTGAGAGATTTTATGGCTGCTAATGTAGCCTGGATGGATTGTACATCCTCCAGAAAAATAAACAGTGGCCATATGATCACTATCACTGTCTTTTGTGACACTGAAATTCCCACAACAGGTTTTATTCTTTGTTTCTGAGCCCAGTGAACATTTTAATGTTGGTAAATTTTAAAAAATTACTAGGAGAGGCTCTCAGTCACTCTTACCCCTTTGTAAAGAATCTCCTTGATACAAAATGACCTTTCTGTTTTTCAGGGCCTTTTGAAGATATTTCAGCATAATTCAGGGTGATAAGTATCTTTGCATCACGTACTTGGCAAGGGGGCCAGTGTTTCTTTGTCCAACACTATCCTTCCTTCTCTACTCATTATCTCTGGTGAGGGCTGTTTTAATTGAAGTTATCCCTTTGGAAAGATATCTCCAGTGAAGTTCATTATTGATTTTGAAAGATCAGACCTGTTAAAATTTCCTTGCAATGAGTTAACCTTCTTTCCTGAAGGTGAATTAAAATAGAGAATGACATTTCTAATTTCCTAAGTGATGTAGCCAAAGGAGCTGTGCTAAAGTGGTGTAATGTTATCTCAGTCTTTTAAAATGATAGGATATGTTATTTAGCTTAGTGAGACTTCTTGGGATGTGCAACAATATCTTCCCACTAAGGTACTGTTGCCTTCAGGAATGGCCTTTAATTGAATATTATTATACGATAAAAAGACCCTCTTGGACTGTCTCTCTTTCTTGAAGTATTGTTTTAAGTTACACAAGGCATTCAGGTATAATCAATCATTAGCAAAATTGAAGAATGTGAAGTAAACTATTTATCTACCTAGATATTTGATTGACCTGATAGCATAGCATCTTTTCAGCAGTTTTGATCACCTGAATTCTGTGGAAAATTATTATCTCAATAATTTTCTCCCTTAAATTGAATTTGCAAAAGGACTGACCCTTCACTGTTTAGAAAATGAGGTTGTATTTGTCTAATACTTTAAAGTACTGAGAGAAAGAATTTTAAGAATGAATATAAGTATACATTGCTCAATGAATCTTAAACTATAGATTTATCACTTGTGATAATCTCAAAAGAGTGCATTATTAATATTTCTCAATGTATAATTTTAATTTTTTTCTGACATTTTGTATCTGTCACATTTCTTTCTCTACTCAACTGGATGTAATAATTATAAAAAGCATTTAGTAATTAATTTCTAATGTAGTTAATATTTAATGAAGTGTGAGTAAATGTTGCATAGTTAAGTTTATGGTAATTGTCTATTAGTTAAGTTTTAAATTCTATAAATGGTTTTCGTAATAAATTGTTCTTCCTGTCTGTTTTCTGATACAGAATCTGTGGCATGGAATTAAATGGTACTAGCCATTCCTAGAAATGTACAAACTTTATAAAAAGGCCTATTATTCATGGATTCCAAACCTTAAAAGAGAGAATTTTCTTGCTGTCTACTTTCATAAATGCATAATATCTTTAAGGCTTCATGTAGTACTTTAACCTTTGGCATAGTGCATTTAGAAAAATTAGGAGATTCTGGAAAATACATAACCAAATACTGCCTTTGTAACTTTTGTGTTTCAAATTGATATGTGTATTTCCCAGAATCACAGAATAGATGAGGTTGGAAGGGAGCAGTGGAGGTCACCTTGTCCAAATATCCTACTCAAGCAGGGCTACCTAGAGTCAGTTGTCCAGGACAGATTTTGGATATCTCTAAGGATGGAGACTGTCCATCATCTCTGGACAACCTGTTCTAGAGCTCACAATGGAAGAGTTTCTTGACTGTCATGGTTTAACCCCAGCTTGCAACTAAGCCCCGCACAGCAGCTCTCTTGCTTTCCCTGTTGAGGTGGCGGGAGGGAGTTGGAAGGAGAAAAGTGAGAAAATTTATGGGTTGAGTTAAGACAGATTAAGAGGTAAAGCAAATGTCACGTGCACAAGCAGAACAAATTAAGGAATTCATTCATCTACCTCTTTCCATGGGCTGAAAGTTGTTTTGCCATCTCCAGGAAAGCAGGGCTCTGTAATAAGTGAGGATTACTTGGTAAAACTGAGGCTGTCATTCTGAGCATTCTGTGCTTCCTTCTTCCCCAGTAATACATCACAGAATCATAAAATATATTGAGAGGGAAGGGACCCACTGTGGTCATCAAAGTCCAAATCCAAATGCTGAGCATGATGCCATATGGTGTGGAATGTCCATTGGATCTGTTGGGTTCAGATGTCCCAGCTGTCTTCCCACCCAACAACTTCCAGTCCCTTTACTAATGGGGTGGTGTAATGAGCAGAAAAGGCTTTGACTCTGTGTAAACACTGTTCATAGTAATGAAAACATCTCTAGATTATCAACGCTGTTTTCAGCACAAATCCAAAACATAGCCCCATGTGAACTACTATGAACTATGAAGGAAATTAACTCTATTCCAGCCAAAACCTGTCTTCTGATGTCTGAGGAGAGCCTCCTGTGTTTCAGGTGGTGCCTATTACCTCTGGTCCTATCACTAGGCACCACTGAAAGGAGCCTGGCTCCATACTTTTTGCACCTTTCCTTCAGGTCTTCCTCTTTTGTGGAATATTAAGTACTGCCAAGTTTTCTCTCAGCAGTTGATGAAACGGTCTCTAAGTTTCTGCTGACTGTGAGAATTTGGCAACAGTCAAGATCAGATTTAAAACATTCTTTGTTAAGTACAAAATTTAAAAATCTCACAGTAATGTGAATATTAATTGCTTTACATATGCATGCCTTTCACAGAGGTATATTTGGTAGAAGAAATACAGTGTGGTTTATCATCTTTACTGGATAAGCTTCTAGAATTGTGTCAGGATTTCTGGAAGAGCAGAAACCAAAGGATTATTTCCTTCTCCCTCTCTCTACTTATTTTAATAGCAGTCATAACTGCCACCTGTCTACTATGTTTTACTTTATGCTAAATTCTCTGGAAGAATTTCTCTTTTCTATAGAGTTTTTTTTTTTTTTTTTTTAATCTCCACAAGAATTCTGCCAGACCAATATGTTTTCAGGATTTTTAAATAAAATTTCTTTCTTTTTTTTTTTTTTTTTCCCTTTCAAAAATTAAACCTGAATTAATTCCCTTGGTAAATATCTGATTACTACCTGATGGTACATATTATGTCAAATTTTACATTAACGTCTGAGGAAAATCTAAGGTTTGCAGTTTTCTTGAAGGCTGAATGAGGATCTAGCAGGAGAATGGTAGTGACAAAAAGTAGTACCAGAGGAGTATTCAATGACATTCCTTACTGCTAAACTCACTGCTTTAGCACAGTTTTCAAAGAAGCAGGAGATTATTGGAAAAGGCTTAAAAATAATTTCTTGGTTTTGCCTTTCTGGAGATAAATATGCAATTTGCCCCTGATACTGTGTAGCTTTGTATGTGTGAAGTCTCCTAATATATTCTTTGCCTCTCATCTTCTCAACTGGGAGGTTTCCCAATATAGTAATTGAATAAATCCTTCCAAGTCTACAGAAGCTTTAAGGTGATGTTAAAGAAAAAAGTTACCTGTCAAGAGAAAAAGCAAAAAATCTTTTAGCATCTGCTAAAAGATTCTGCTGTTACTTATAAAATAACCACTCTGAAGTAACTCTAAATTTCAAAGGCAGTTTTGGCAGTGGAAAGGTAAGGGGGGTTTGTGCTAGGAGAGAAGACTAAAGCAAAGGTCGGGTTTTGTGATTCTGTCTCTGTTTCTTTAATGGATGAGAGGAATTTTAAGATATCTTCTAGATATTTCTGAGAGTATTCTTCTGATGCAGTCCTTAAAATTCTTGTGTATGTTTAATATTTTTTCTGTAACAGTGATTCATTGCACTTTAAATAGGACGCCTTGGATTCTTGTGATAGATCAGTGTGATAACATCAGCTCAAGTTCATGTATTTTTAAGCAGTGGTCCCTGCTGTGATTAATGAGGATTTCTGTTTAAAAGCCATTGTTATTATATAGTCTAAGATACTGAAATAACTGCGTACGCTAATATTTCATATTATTTATTTTTAAAACAAAAATTGAGAAAAGTACTTACACAAAAGAGTTTTTTAGATATATTTCCAATATCACAATAATAGACAAAACCACTCATTTAATACAATTTTGCAACACATTTGCCAGATGGAATTAAGTGACTAATAGTCACTTTCTTGAAGTAATGTCTGCAAGAAAATTATTGATTACAGGGCACCCAGATGAGGACGTTGCCTATTTTGCATACATTGCAGTGACAGGTATCATATGGTCCTGAAAAGATTTCTTCAAAACTAATATAGATCTATTCTTGTCTGATATACAATGGCACCTGTATTTTGAGCATATCCACAAGACTTAGTTGCCTTGCATTCACAGAGCTTTTTGCATTCACAATGTCTGTATGATGAATGCACCACAGTTTTAGGGGAAAGTTGCCATTTAAAATGGAAAATGGGTTTCAAAGGAATTTGGCAAAATGCAGATGATAATGAATAATAAATGAACAGAGGATATGCTCGGGAGATGTATCTCAGCAAGACATAAAGTCTTAGTGCACTTCAAAAGAGTTATGACTGAATTGTTATTTCAGCCCAATAATGAGGCAATTTAAATAATGAAATATTTAAAGGTAAATAAAGATAATTATATACATTTGACCCTTTAGATAATGTTCTGTATATGCAATTTCATTAAACTTTCTTTGCTCCAATGAATTAGAAGGAAGCCAAAAAGGATGACAGGCCCATTGCATTATTTAAGTGATATTCATTAAGGTCAAATCTGCTATTTTATTTCATTCCATTAGTGGCAAAAAGTGCTATAAAGAATCCAGAGATATGAGAAACCTTATTTGATCTTTGAAAATCTGTATTAGCTCTCTTGTGGCCAAAGAGTCAGAGGGAAGACACAGATGAGAAACATGCATGCTGTGCTCTATGAATAAGATTTCTGTCAAGATTAAGAAAAAGTTTATCAGTTTATCATCTGGGCTTCTTGCTTTTGTATTAAAACACACCATTCAACACAACTGGGATTTAGAGCAAAACTCCAGGGAAAAATGTTGAGTGTGTACTCCCAGAGACAACATGACAAAACATGTGTTCTTACTGCTATTTACTTATTACACACAGTTTTTCTGTTGATACCTCTAATGGGCTTTAAAAACTCATTTTGTTGTCCTTGCCTTACACTGAAGAAGCTGCAGTGCAAGGTGACAGAATTGGTGCGCATAGATCATCCTGCAGGCTAGCAGTGGGGCTGAGTACCTAAATCTCTTTATGACTTTATGCAACTGAACTGTAGTGTTTTCTTATAACCAGCTTCTGGCTACCTTGTCTGACATCATACCTTGCAGGAACTTTGACCTTTTAAACAAGTCAGTGTGCACAGATACTACATTTAATTTCTGATTTCTAGTTCTAGTAGCCTAGTTGAAAAGCTGCAGCCAGTTTCTGAAAAGCTGTATAAGAGAATTTCTTCATTTCTCAGTGGAGGAGGGTTTTGACTTGTTTGCCCTTGGCTAATGTAAGCAGAGCCTGGAATTACAAACCACTGGGCTGGCACAAGCATGATGGCCTGTGCTGACAGACGTACCCTGTGGTTGCAGCAGCCTCACAACTAGCACTTCTGGCTATCAGCACCACAGCAGGAGGCTATGATGGCTATGATGAGCGAGGGAAAGAAATCAAAGGGCAGAAAATGAAACAGAGGCAGAAAAATAAAAGCATTCACTTGGTCTTGATGAAAATTGAAACAGAAATACTCTTTTTTTTTTTTTTTTTTTTTTTTTTTTAAGGCATCAGTCTGCGTGCACTAAAGAAAATCACATTTAACAAACTGGATTGCAAAATTATTTATGATAGATATTAAATCTGATTTAAAGTCTCTGTTACCTGTTCAATACGATTAATTATCATTAGATTACATGAGGCTGCACAGAAATTAACTCTCCAAATATTACCAAGAAATTGGTGCTGCAACACATGCTGGTTCCTAAAGTGTCATGACAAAGACTAGTAGTGTGTTTACAACAGATCTAGTTGGGATTCATTTCGATGAAGAGTGGAGGGCAAGTCACTCTTGGTTAAATTAGTGCAAAAACCTGCATTTCCTCATATGATCAGTGAGAACACACATTGACAGTGAGATTTTCAGGTTATGTGAGATGTTATCTCACCGGTGTTTCAGGTAAAATTTGCTTTACGATTTGTGGGAAAATTGAATATAAAATGCTTATAGGAAGAAAACAGTGAAACTTTGTTCCAAACCAAGGAGAAAACTTCATCTTAATCTATACAAATCAAGTCCTTCTCTTTACTAGGCATTGGATTCTGAATTGATTTTCTCAGTAACCTATCTCTTAAAATCAGATTCTGACAGAGATGGAGCTGTAAAAGTCTACAGGGACACAGATAAGAATAATTCATGATGTTGATGGTGATGTTTTTTGTTACACATATTATTATGGGGTAAAATGATAGTATTTACTCATGATTACAGTCTGAATAATAATTGGGAGTAACTGCTGATTTCATGGATTTACTTGTAATTGGCCCTGCTGTTCATGGGATTGGTTTTTGTTTCATTTTTCTTTGCCCACAGCATAAGGTGCATTCAATGTGCTTTCTATCATTACATTTCTGGTATTTCTATACTTTTTTGTCATTACATTCTAGTAGCATGCAAAAAAGAACAGTAAATGTAGGAGTTTCTAATATGAGTTCTGAATCTAATCTTACTTATAAAGTGGTTGAAGAATGCATGGATTTTCTTTATCTGATGTCCGTGTGTAAGTATTATTTATATGAGAGATTTTGTACCAACATGTCTGCTGTGGTGCTTGAGCTGGAATTGTTGGGAAGCTGGGAGGGTACCAGGGTACATTGCATATCCTCACCATATTTCTGTGCCTTCTCAAGCCCCAGTTCTTTGTTGCTGGGGTAGGTAGATTTTTGGCTTGACTCAATATAGCTGCCTCACAGGGGAGAGGCAGAACAGCTTTCAGCTGTGGGTAATCAGAGAAAACCAAAACAGACATGTGGCAGAGATACAAGCAAAGGTTGATAAAACCTTTCATCCAACTTACAAAGCCTGCAAGAGTGTTTGCTATGTATGAGAATCATCATTTTGTCAGAAGAGCGTTATCTGGCTTTTCAGCCAGCAGTGTGACTAGAGAGGCAACATAGGGAGAGCAATGTGAGGAATATGTTAGGATCGTTTAACACCACCTCCAATGAAACTAAGAAACATTCATGAACCAGCTTTATATGTAAACAGACTGTTGGCTAGAAGAAACTGTATTCAATATCAGAAGTATTTATTCCAACATGACTAGAAGCTCAAAGCAATGTAATTGCTTTGTAGAACATAGAAGCTCTATTTTTCTCTATACCATGCTGCTTCAATTAAATATTCCTTTTGTGTATACATTTAATATTCATTTTGTCCGCCACTGCTATATTATGTAAAGGGAAAATGAACAGTGAGAAGAATTTGTGCTAAAGATATTTGGAGGAAGAACTGTTTTAAAACTGAATATTATTTTGGGAATTAACTTGAGTTTAAAATAAGCCTAAAGGAGAGGTTTTCTTTCCAGGTGATAACAACAACACAAAGCCAGATAGTTCTGCACTGTGAGCTGTCAACCTTTCATGTTTGTATATGTGCCAGCATATACTTCAGAAAAATGTGATGCACTACTACTGCAAGCTGAAGGCTCTTGATAGTTTTGGTGCAGATAGCAATTTTCAGAGTGTTACACTGTTGTACAGTATAATTACTTTGGGCAGAAGTGTGCTATGGAAACTGTGCATCCTGATGCAGTATATTTTAAAAATTGAATGTGTACAGCCAAAGCAACAAAATAAATATTAAACAGTGATAAGTATTAGAAGGTGGTTAGGGGTTGTTTAATATAAGTATTGAATTAGTTTCTCAGCCTTGGCTGTCTAGGGCAGATGTAGAAGGAAGTAGTAGCATTATATTAAAAAGAGGAGAAAAATTTTGAGGCCATTTAATTTCTTTATGTTTATTTTCCTTTTTGTTGTTGTTGTACTGTAGCCTCTCTGTGTTTGTAAAAAAAATGGAAAAAAGAGTCAATATCTATTATAGTTGTCACAATATTAAAGCACAGAAAAAAGCACTGTTGGAGTGCACAGAGCAGCCAAATAACCTCTCTACCAAGTGAAATGTGGTGTTAAATCTGCCATGAATTCCAGCACAAGGAACCACATCAACACTGGGAAAGCATGTTGCATTCAACAGTATTGTTAGGGAATACACAACCTTGTCTATATACAATCTTCTATATATTAGAAAACCAGTTTTCTAATATATAAAATTTACTTTCCTCTTTGCTGGAAGAAATTAATATTTGATTCTAGTAATTTTGAGGTTCAAATATGACAGTGCTGTTAGGGAAACACTGAATAAGTGTTTAGACTTTTGTGATGTTGATGTCAGAATTTAAAATGGTAGGGTTGCTCCTAGGTTTGTATCATGTGTGTTACATTCATGATTTTTAGAGAAATTTAAAAACAGATGGATAATGTTAATTACCATACCGTGAATAGTATCAGAAAAATGTGTGAATGTATTTTCCCAATGGATGTTAAGAGAGGAAAAAAATAAAAGGGCCCACATTTTATTAAGTCCCTTGATAATTATGTGCACACCTAGAAAGATAACCAAGAGGTTGATTTTTACAAATCTTGATTTGCCTTTATTCCACTGTTTGAAGTACTCTGGAAAGCTGGGGAAACAATGTGCAATTTATAAATTAGTTTAATTTATATTACTTTTAATTTTTTTTTTTTTTTTTTTTTTTTTTTAATATATCATTGTTAATTTGAGAAATTTCAACAACTTTTTCCTCAGATTTGGAAGTTCTTTGAATTGCCCTGTGCTTACACTCTTCCTTATGCTACTAGAAAATAAACAAAATTGATCTAAGAGTTAAATAATTTGTAGGTATATTTGATACTTCATTATATTCCTCTGAATCATAGGTGTTATTTTTTTTTTTTTATGTTGAGAATCCTTTCTGTTTTTATCTCCTCTATATCCTGAATTCAATTTCTTTGATGCAGACACTGCCTTGCATGTTCTTTTCAACCTCTGAAAGAGGAGCCAAGAAAGACAAAAGCATTAAATAGAAACAGCAGTCAAGGTGATCCATTGCACTCCTGGAGGGGAAAATTTGCTGGCAAACAGAGCAGGCAGCAAGTCATACAGCACCCAGGGAGTCCTGCCATGGCTGGGAAAGATGCAAAAATGAAGGTTTTGTCTATCAGTGCTCTTCTACTGTGTTGGCAGTCCCAGTAGTATAAAATTATAGAATCTGTCTGTCCAAATGCAGCCAGCATGGGGTGTTGGCAGCATATCAGACTCTGCATTAAAAAAAAAACCAAACAAAAAAAAAACAACACCCCCCCCAAAAAAACCCACACCACCCAGTAATTTATCTAGAATTACAGCAATTGTTGTATTACTTTTTGCCAGTGTTATAGGCAATGTGTTTATCACAGAATGATATCACAGACTGTTCCCTGTTATGACTTTCACAATTAGCTACTGCCTGTGATATAAATACTTTGTTGTAACAGTGGCTATTTTCCCTTTGTGTAAAGCAAATATAGATAATACAGGTATACTGCACCAATTTACAGACATGCTTATCATATTTTAATTCAGCCAAGTGGATCTGCAAGTGATTTTGGCAAAGCTCTGAGGCTGCTGTATTCTTGTTGACCTGCTGTTTATCCAGCTTTTTGACCAGCTCCACTATCAGTAGCTGCAGTTTGCATTCAGTGTCATTTTCTGAGTCCTTCAAATACTTCTTGATCGGTGTCTTTTTGACCTCTCTTGAGATTTACTGCTTAGGCTTGAACTCTATCTTGTAATACTTGTGTCCTTCTGACTCAGGCCTGTATCAGCCAGTTAACATTTTTGCCCTCTTCCCAACCTTTTCATGATAAAAAGGAATTTGAGGTCTCCAATACTAGGTAAGGTTAGCTTGTTTCTGAACTTAGAAAAAGTAGATTTTTGCTAATCAGTTTCTCAATAGTCCTGTTAAATACAATCCTCTCAAAATACTGAAAACTAAGCTGCTCATTGTCTCATGCAGTCTGAGTCTCTCTCCCTGGCATTAAACTGTTAATGCTACTTACAGGCACCAAACCAGTAACACAAAATGGGTCAAAACCAAGTCTCATGGAAAGTGCAGCAAAATTCACTTGAAATCAATGCAACCCTCATTTGTTAAAAATGTGAGTAATATCTTGCTCAATGCTTTAAGTTATGTTTGGAGTTTTATGTCTGAGGATAGTTGGGGGATTATTTTGTCTTTCATTGTATTTGTATGAGAACAAGAGCTCAAGGGATTTTCACATAGCTTTATTTGTCCTGAATCGAAGTTCAAAGTAAGTTCTTTTTAAAACAGATAATTTTAATACCTGAAGCAATATTAAAATTTACAATATTAAATATACTGTATGAAATACAATGATAGCTTACTTTGTTCTTGGCTGCAAAACTGTCACTGCTTTAGTGGGGGTTTAGTTTTCAGTGTTTTTACTCCATTGTGATCAATCCCTGAAATTTCAGAATAAACTTGCAGGAATGGTTAATTCACTTATGTTCCTGCTCTCTAAAAAATAAATGTTAATCCTTCAGAAGCTTAGAGGGAATCTTAATATTGTATTTTACAGTAATCTCTTTAGAAGACAAAGAATTACAAATGACATTTTAAACTCACTAAGACTTCACTGACAACTCCCAGAACAAAAAGAAGCAAGCTTCCTATTTATTTCTGTAACTGCCATTTGTAAAACTCTGATTAAAGAGTGGATAAATTATAGTATTTTTATTAAAAGAGTTCAGCTCACTACAGGCAAAGTATGATTCGTTCATCTAAGTATGTTTAGAACAAATCCAAAGAAAAGCTATTTTGCATTCACAGCAGAAACCTTTTCCCCCCAGTGTGAGATGGTTTGAGTGCACACACATCCCATTGGCAAGGTGTGTCTGGATCAGCACACAGCAGGGACAGCAGAGTGTCTGTGTGAGGACTGCTTCAGTGGGAAAGAGAGAAAGTAAAGAATATTCATAAAGGACTAATTAAAATATTATATGAAGCCTTGATTAGGCTTGACAGGTTTCCTAAAGACATTCTTGTTGTTACTAGTGCTTAACATCTTCTGAAGATTTGTGAAAGGGCAGCCACCCTTCACCTCCTGCAGAGTTTAAATAATGGTGGATGAGACTCTACACTGTGTTCTGTTGATCTCTTTTATTCTGGGTTGCATATGTATGCTACATTAGTTTCTGTGAAATTAATTTTATCCCAAAATTTCCTATTTACAAATACAGTGGTGAATGTACTACCACTAATAATGATATAATATAAAAAGAAGCACAGGCAAACTGGATGTAATTTTCTCATACTTCTGAGAATCATTCAAAACTTTGAAGTGGATAAGCGATGCTTTAGGATTCATTTCTTTAATTTTTTTGGGAGTCATAAAGCCCCTTTAATCAGTTCAGAGACACTTATTTTCCTGTTTTCATGTGACTAATTTCAAAAGAAAACCATGTATCACCTTGAAGCTTGAAATGTTTTTTGGGCCACTTAAGTTAAAAGTGAATTATTGCAGGCTCTCAAAAATTGGGAGATAGATAGGTAGCTTTAAGGAAAATTGGAGAGAAAGCTCTCCCTCTCTTTTTGTGACTTCCACATACAAATGCATAACAACAACATTCCTCAGCAATGCTTGAGGTTAACTACAGTGACTTGTGAGTACAGGGAAATCCTTTTGAAGAGTTCAAAGTTTGCAGCTGAAAAATAACAAGAGTATTGGTTAGTGTGGATGGCAGAAATTGTTTTCAAAAGAAAAAAAATTGGTATTTCTTGATATAATTTTGATCAAAGCAAGTTTCTATTAATACAGCTAGGAAGACATGAACTTCTATTTTTTTAAAACTAAAGAAAGAAATGAAATATCAATTCTCCTTCACCCTAAATAAGATGAATTAATTAAGCTGTTGAAATTGCTTGGATATTAATAGGTGTTTTGAAATTAATTCATTGGAAATTAGCTTGATACTCTTGTTCTTAATGAATGCTGAGTATGGAAGTGTTAGGGTTGAGGTCTTTTTCCTTAATGTTTTTTATTTTTCTATGTAGTCCATAAACCCAAAGGGAAATGTAGCTTGTTGTGGAGAATGGTACCAGTTGGGTTTTTTTGTTCCTGTATGTATTAGAGAATACATTAAAAACCAAATATTCATCCTTGATTCTATTAGATAGACATTAAAAAAAGGGTTTTTTTGTTTATGATTAAAGCCTTCCAGGTTAAAAGCAGCACAAACAAGCAGTTGGTTAGAGCATGGTGCTGATAACACCAAGGTTGTGGGCTTGATCCCCAGATAGAACATTCACTGAAGAGCTGGACTTGATGATCCTTGTGGGTTCCTTCCAACTAAGAATATCCTGTGATCCTGAGCATAGAAAAGAGTGAGAGGAGGGTATGGCAGGGAGTATGTGGCCAGGACTGCAGAGGCAGAGGAATTTCTGGAGGCCAGACAGCACAGGACAGTTTCCTGCCATTTAAAATCAGGGAAGACTTAGAGGGCAGGGAAGAATTATGTATTTGTGTTTTGTTTTCTGCTTTTTCTTTAACACCTGACCCCTGCCCCAAATTTTAACTTCCTGTGCAAATGAAGTTTGGTTTGGTCAGGTGTGGAAACACTTTATTTGAGGGATTTCACTTAGGACAGCCTAAACACATCCTTGCCCCAAAGCTGTGGTTTGGTTTTAGACCCAGTCATAGTCATATAAAGAAGTGTGCAGCAGAGTGAAAATTTAAGCTTTTAGTGTACTTGTAGTCTTTTTCTCTAAGTGCATTATTTTGTCTTTAAACTTAAAAATCAGTAGATTAGAGGGAGGGTCAGATACATCACTAAGAGCTCTGTGTTGACATGCACACGAACATAGAATTACTGAGTAGTAGTCTGCTCAAAGAGTCTTGTAAATGTGGTTTGTTGGTACTCTCCTGTAATGATTTAATAAAATGTTTTACTACTTCACAGGACAACAAAAATAATGCAACTTATTACATGAATCTATTTGTGCATCTCATCATTGTTTTGTATTCAGTTCTAGAAACAACATATTTTTAATCTAATGAAATAACTTATTTTTGCCCAGTTAGCAGTCACATAACAGTTTTTGTTCATATTTACGTTTCCAAAGGCAGCATTTATTGCATCAAGGCTGATATTTTTGTAATTTTAAATAGTGTAAACCTGATTTAGAATTGGATTGAAGATACTTTGATCACAAGCACTTTTTTATGTAGAATGTGATTTTTTTGATTATTGATGAATTGAAATGTGATAGGATCCCAAATGAGCAAAATTTTCATCTGGAGTCCTGTAACGACCTGATCATTAAAAAGAGGGATTTCTTCCTTGAACATACAAACATACACAAGGTGTACTGACATGGTAAGGTAGAAATTTGTAGTTTGCAAGATCAACAATTTATCTTTATTTCAATCATGATAATTTCTGTATCTTTGGTCTAATTAAAGATTTTCTGCAGTCTTTACTTTTTAAAAAATGGCAGGTGTTCAAAGTCGTATTTTGAGGAAATGGTATCTCTCAACTCAGTGTAAATACATTCAAATTAAATACCATAATTATTATGTCATTTGTGGAAGGCTAATTCAAGTAACGCAGTCTTGCTGAAATGGAAATTGAAATGTGTTTGTATTTAATACACATTCATTTTTCTCAGTAGCTAGATAGATCTTGTCAACCGTAATTCAGACTTAATTTGCAAAAAAATATGGGGGAGTTTCCATGAGCTGAATCTGCCAGCTGGTGTTGCTAATTTTAGCCTGCTAGTGTCCATTCTCATGGTTTTAGAACTACAGGTGTACTGTTCAGCCACAGTGTTCACTTTAAAAAGTGACAATGAGGAGCAGAGGCTAAATGTATAGCCTCTAATCAGTCCATTCCCAACTGGTACTGAAGTTAATGTTGGATGAGCAGTTGAAAATTGTGTGGAAGTTAATGAGAGTTTTAAAGGTCATGGGAATCAGTAATAAGATGTGGCCACATATTCCTTCCAAGTCATTCAATAAGAAGATGCTGTAAATAATTTGTATCTGCCACAGTTAATTTCACTTATTCCTGTGCAGTACCAAAATTATGCTGCTAACCTGCTTTGAAAATAACAAAGGCACAGCCTGGCTTCTTCAACAGCTTTACTCACAGAAATAGTCTTCTACTGGGGTCATTCAGGTGAATGAGGATTGTGTGGCTTGGCCCCAATTTCTTCATAGGACAGAGCACTCCTCAGTTAGAGAAAATGTCCTCTGTGTGATCAAGTGTCTGCAGACAGACAGGTTTTCTTTGATAAATAATTGCATGGTTTTCTTGCTCTTATGTGGTAAGTCAATTCATGGTGTGTATGAGGGGAGATCTTAAAAACCTGAGAAATACAGGATTTTTTAATGTCTGACTTGTGGATTTCAGGCATTGAACTGGGTGATTATTACAGTTTTTAATAATGGAAAAGCAACTACATCACCTTTCAAGGATATAGCCTTTTATTTATTTTTGTTGACATTTCTTATAACAACACGTTGCATGTCAAATATTTACCATAACCCTGAAAATGGTAGGAACAGGTTACTCCTAGGTGTAAGTTATTCCTGGGGGCTTTCCGATTGGACACAAGAGGAAACTTTTACAATAAGAATAATCAGAATTTGGAATAATCTCCCAGGGAAGTGATATATTCCTCAACATTGGACACTGTGGACAGGGTGCTGAGGAATCTTGTCTAGACTGTTCTTTTGCTAAGAAAGTTTGAACCAGATGATCCTTGAGGTCCCTTCCAACCCAGTGTTCTATGATTCTGTGATTCAATAGCTTCTGTTATTTGGAAAGTTATCAGCTGGTATGTCTGTCTTCAAGGTTTATTTATTCTATAACAATATCACAGATTGTGTGGAACAAACACTTTTAAAGTGGATTTTTTTTTTTTTTTTTTTTTTTGGTTATAATACAGGAAAGACTAGAAGTGGTCTACTTGAAATCATCACTGTTTTTCAAAATGTGTTGTGTAATTGTTCTCATTTTTGTTTGCAGTGTAGAAGGAAGAGAACACAATATTAATTGACATCAAGGTATAAAGTGTAGTGCAATAAAAATGTGAAGAAAAATAATTAAACAGTCCAGGAAAGGTTTTTCAAGTGGATGAGAGAGATCCAATTCATGCTTTCAAGGGAAGAAGTTTGGCTCCTGCGTTGGCAGCAAAAACTAAGTTGTGAATGTGATTGCTTAGTTTATAGTTCTCTAATGTGATTAATTCATGTGTATGTCCAGGAATTATTCAATATTAAATATTCAGTTTGTCTGGAATAAAAAGTGAAATGTATCTGTAATTATAAAAATTGCAGATGCATACAGTAGATGAAGAGTAATCCCATGCTTGTATTTTCAAAAAAAAGTTTCTCCAAGGATGAAATTCTTAGACATACAGGAAATATTGTGAGCTTGCCTTTTTGATATGGCAGAGAAATAACTTAAGTGTGCAATGTTAGCGTCTTCTCTTGTTTTCCAGGTCCATGGGGGAGATGCATGGGAGATGAATGCGGTCCAGGAGGCATCCAGACACGAGCGGTGTGGTGTGCCCACGTGGAGGGCTGGACCACGCTGCCCACGAACTGCAAGCAGCCAGAGCGGCCGGACAACCAGCAGAGCTGTTTCCGTGTCTGTGACTGGCACAAGGAGCTGTACGACTGGCAGATTGGCAGCTGGAACCAGTGCCGGCCTGTCCTCTCCCGTAGCCACGAGAAACCCCTGGAGTGCCTCAGAGGGGAGGAAGGGATCCAGACAAGGGACATCACCTGCATACAGAAGTCCAACGGGGTTCCAGCTGAAGATGTCATCTGCGAGTACTTTGAGCCGAAGCCCCGGCAGGAGCAGGCGTGCCTCATCCCGTGCCGGCAGGACTGCATCGTGGCTGAATTCTCCCCCTGGTCCGAATGCTCAAAGACCTGTGGCAATGGGCTTCAGCATCGGACTCGACACGTGGTGGCTCCACCACAGTTTGGTGGGTCAGCTTGCCCTAACCTCACCGAATTCCAGATCTGCCAGTCCAGCCCGTGCACGGTTGAAGAAAGCCTGTACAGCCTAAACGTGGGACCATGGAGTGCATGCTCGGTGCCCCACTCGAGACAAATAAGGCAAGCAAGGAAACGAGGGAAGAACAAAGACAAGGAAAAGGACAGAGAAAAGGCAGTTCGAGATCCCGAGGCTCGCGAATTAATTAAGAAAAAGAGGAATCGTAACAGGCAGAATAGACAGGAGAACAAATACTGGGACATACAAATTGGGTACCAAACAAGGCAGGTCACGTGTACTCACAGAAATGGGAAAACTGCTGCTCTGAGGTAATCACCATTTATGTTTGCATACTTTAATTTTTATCTGTTTAAAGTAAAACATGCGTAAGTGTATTCTTTTACAGAAGCCCAAATCTCAAAATGGGGCTCACACTATTTCCACTTGAACATCCATCATCAAACTCAAGGGTTTTCTGTGATGTGAAACGTGCAAACTGTGCTGGTGATCATACTAAGCATCACATACATGTGCACTGTTAAGCTGTGCCAGTCCCTAGCCTCTGTTTGCTTAAATAGCTTTCCCCCAAATGCTTGAAGGTAAATGTCAAATGTCTGCTCTGTTTCAGTGGGTTCAGGCAGGCATTTGCTCTCTAACAAGTGTTTTTGAAATAAATGATGTTACTTCTTTTAAGGCTTTGGGCACAAGGACTAACAGGAAACTGGACTGAGTCAGACTTACAGTAAAAGTATGAAATAAGATAGAAGGATGCATGAGCAAGCAGCAGCTACTCATTCCAGTATATTTTTTTTAAATAGATGAGCATGAAATATTGTCCTTCTTGATTTCTGTGGCTGTCGTGGGTTGGCACAGTTTGGTTTTTTAGTTGTGGAGGAAATGCTTTAGAAAGGACAGGGACCTATCAGAAGGCTAGTTTGATATATTGGCATCTGTTTTGACCACTGAGAAGGTCAAATGCAACTTTGGGCAGTACCCATATAAAAACCCCTGATTTCCTGCAGATCAGCCCTTTTTTCTCTGGCCAGGGAGAGGGGTAGCGTTGTACGGCAGCCCGGGCCCGGCCGGGGCCGGGCGGAGGCGGGCCCAGAGGAGCGGGCCTGGCCGGGCCGTGCCTCCGGGCCCAGCTGCTGCCAGCGCCGGGACTGGGCAGGCGCTGCCGGGCGGGCCCTGGTACCAGCCACGGGCCTGCCTGGGCTGGGCCTGCCCCGATTTACACTGAGGGGTGGGCAAAAAAGGCATTTATGATTCTGCCTGTTTTCTTGATCCCGGACTGCCCGGGTCCTCTGATCTCTGACCTTTCTGCGTGAGTTCTGCCCCCCTCACCAGCGCGGTCCTGAAAATCTAACACCATGAACTGCAGCAAGAGAGAAAAATACTCTGGGCAGGTTTAACCCTTTCCTGGTAACTTGAAGCTTCCAAGGCTTAACCCTTCCCTGAGAGAGAAAAGGACAGAGTGAACATAGAGAAGAAACAGCATGAAGCCAGTGGAGCGAGAATGAAAGGACTATTGAGACAAGGGTTGAGAAATTTGCCATTCCATTTTAGGCTGGTTTTCTTATTGAGCCATGGAAAGGAACTCTGTATTTAGACTGTCCCTTTAAATCATGGGAAAGATATGCATTTGAGGAGATGATTGTTTAGATTTGTGTGTGGATTTGAGCAAAGGTGTTTGTGATAGACTAAATGATGTTAATCCTATAAGATGCTTGAAGAGAGGTAGAGATGAGAAGCCATCTGTGCCAGTGAAGAAGTGTGAAGATATCTCTGTTCCTTGAGATGAAAAATCCTTTGCCTTTGGAGTTATTAATCTTTAAGAGCTGACACCCCAATATACAAAATTCTAAGATCCATGACCCATAAGCAGCTTGGGAAACTGATAATGGGAGGGGTCATAAAAGCAAGTTTCCTCAGGTGGCTGTTTTTGTGACAGTTAAAAAACCCACAAGAGAACTGTTCTAGGTTGTCAGTGGGATCCATGACTCTAAGAGAGACTCTTCTCCTAAAGATTGGTGAAAGACTATTTTCAAATGGTGAAACTTGACTGAAAATCTCAGGTTTTGTCTCTCTATGTTGTTTTGTAGGAAAGTTAACAGTTTGTAGGGGGAGGGAAGAGTGTTTTTGGAGTTTCATTCTGTTTTGGTTTAGTTTTTTCCCCAACTTTTTTTTCCCATTCTTTTAGTGTGTGTTAATAAAACTGTTTCTTTTTAAGCTTGAGCCTACTTTGCTTTTCTCCTGATCTTTCTCCCACAAAAAGAGAATAAAGACTAGGACCACTACACTAAATTTGGTAACCAGAATTTGGCAAACGTGAAATCACTACAGTGACAAAATTTCTGAAAGGGAGAAAAATTACTCATTCTGTGTACCTCCTCTTTTTCTTTCCCATCTGCACCTTTATGCTGTCTGCCCTGGGTTTTTTATGATATTTATTTTTATATCTTGATTTTTTATTTTACTATTCAAGAGCTTGAATCACAGGTGTTTCGATAATAATTTCCACAGGTTTCTGGATGCATTTCTAAAACTGTATTATTTTTGATTTGTTTTATCTGGCATTCTCTTTCTAGCTCGGGTATTTCTTTTCTGTCCCCCAGAATGTTTTTATTCAACTCAAAAATCTTCTTTCAGTCTTGTCTTCCTCTCTTTGATGTGATTCTGTTTCCTGCCCTCTAGTTCAATGCCTGATTAATCAATTTTACTTCAGCTGTGAAATGACTAGGATACCTTGCTGAATGAGACTGACAGTCATTGTTGCTGTGTTAGTGTTTAGGAACTTCTTTCAAGGTATTTTACTTCAAAATTTTTGTTGTGCTGGTTAAACATTCTATCACAGAACATGTATTTGCTTCCACCCTTTCCATTAGAAACCAAATAATTTTTTTTTTTTCAAGTGTAGAAGACATTCTTTTTTTAGTATAATTCCTTTCAAGAGATGGTTCAGCAGTGAAGCAGGAAAATTATAAGTTCCCTGGCTTAAGGGAAGAACTGAAAGGCTTCAGTTTTTTAGTTACAGGAGGGACATATGAGTGAAAATGTGAATGAAATGCCTAGGAGTATGTAACAACCCATCAACAGGAAGAATGGAAAAACAATAATGGGCAAATCACAGCAGTGCTGAATGAGGCTAGGCTTCTCAATACTGGGAATAGTGAGACTGGAGAAAATTGCATGGGCCATGTGTGGCACCTCCATTTTCAAAGGTTTGTAAGAAAAGGCTAGAAAAATGCATGTCAGTGATGACATACCTGGAGCAGCTCTTGATTAGGGAAGAAGAGCTGACTGCATAGTCTTTCTGCAGTCTCTTCTAGGTCTTTTCAGTTCTTTAAGATTTTGATCCACACTTCAATGAAGGTCTTCACAAGAAATCCCCAAATCAGCAGCTCAGGCAGTCCTAGATGTTGGCTGCAGCACAGTCTCATTGTTGGCACAGAACAAATTGCCTTTACTCTTTCCTTTTCCAGCCTCCCATCATGCAGCCCATACTGTGCCTAGCCCAGGAAGATCATTACCCTTTAAATACAAGGAATAATTTGTTAGACATAAATAGCTATCAGATAACAACTGGGCACTCTTTTTGAAAGACCCAACGTTTTTGAAAGGTTAAGAAAATTATTGAGTGAAAAAAAGGGAGGAATGACACAGTCATGCCAAAGCTCTGATAAATGGTAAAAGAAATTGAAAGTATAGTTGGAAGTCAGTGGCATACTTCACTCATCATCTTTACACTCACTCTTGAATTCACTTAGATCACCAGCACTGTCTTAAGTTCAGATACCTCAGTGTCTTGTGCAATTTCAGGCTGGTGTAGGAAAGTGAATGAAACCCTCTTGCCTGAGGCAGTGAAACAATAGATAATAAAATGCAGTATCAATTCTTCAAAGAGGTGAAAATTATAAAAATGATGCAGTGGGCATTTTATGTCTATCTGATAAGATTTTATGTTTTGATTACACAAAAGATTTCTAGTAGTCTTCACGTTAATTTTAATATACAATTTTCTTTTCTGGTTACATAATATAAACAAGAAAATTTGGCGAAATTACTCATGTGAGAAATTCTGATGCTGATAACATAGCTTTTAGAGACCAGTGTACGTCACCTGTATATCCATTTGCATAATTTAAGATGCACCCTTCACTAAGCAATCAAATGCTTTATTCTGTGACTGCCACTCCAGAATCTGAAACAATAGAATTGTTTTTCTGCCCAGGGTGTCAATGCAGCCAGCTCAAATGATTTTCTAATCTCCATCACATAGTAACTGTGTTACTAAATAATACAGACAAGTAAGGTGACTGGAAAACCTGCCATTCTCATGTGAAATGCTCTTCAGCTTAAATAGTCCATTTTCAGTGAATTTTGACTTTAGCAATCAGAAACAATCAGCCCCCTGGCAGCATGACTGAAAGAAGAATAAAAACCCTCTGGCAAGTAATATTTTTTGCAGAGATAGCAAAATTGCTATATTATAAAAAGGGTTTTAAAAAAGAACAACTTTCAGAAGGTGCTACAAAGAAAATGGTTCTGTAACGCTGTCAGCAAAACTTCAAAAAGGCAAAATTCTCTTGACATATCGGCACACCAGGTGTGGTAAAGAGAGGTGAAGCAAGAAAATCAAAAGTTTAATTTATACACTTTATTGCTGAGTGAACAATAGATAGTCTCCTGTGAAGGATGAAATATCGCATTTTGCATTGCTTGTTCTGCAATTAATGTATGTGTTACACATAGCCGGTGTTTGCTTAATGTTCTCCTTAATCTGAAATTCTGGTGCACTGAAAATATTTGAAAAATAGAAATGTTGAAGGAAAAAACAAATTCAGTAATTAATAGTGGCTTATAAAATTACTTCTCTGGATAGCTAACAAAATCTGGACAGTGCTGCTGTTAGTGTAGAGGACAATACTTGATTGTCTGAAATGTTTCCTCTTTGGTGAAATTGGGGTTTACCAAAGAGAGCAGTTAGACAACGAACTAGCAAGGTAGAGAAACATAAAATGTATGTAGAACCTAGTTTTTTGTTGGAAATCTGTTTGTCCTATTATAAGTTGTGATGATTATGCCTCATGTTGAGCCTATAATTTTCTGTTGTAATATAGACTCTGTTGCTGTTGTGTCTCAAACATTTTGCCATAATTTTCTTCCTGAGCAGACTTTTGTGGGAAAGTTTAGCAAAAATGTTTGGCTGGTTTGTACAAATCGTGCAAGTCTAAGAAAAGACTTTTTTTTAATGTTTTCCTTTTTCCTCTTTTCCTCTTTTCCTCTTTCCCCTTTTCCTCTTTTCCTTTTCCTTTTCCTTTTCCAACTGTTTTTAATTAGTACAACCTTTTTACTGAAATGCTTTTTTGAGACCCTACTAGATTGGGAAGTTTGGAAGGACTTGAGCACAGGCATTTATAACTGTAAGAACATGGAACATAACTAGAGTTTCTTTTTGACCTATATGTTTCTGCACTTCAGCAAAGAATTTGAAATCCAGTGACAAAACACATCATGTTCCCCTGAAGCAGCTGGTCCATAAGTGTGGGGACAGCCTGTCACTGCTAAGAGTCACTTAACTCAAATGACTGGAAAGGGGGCTGCAGTTAAAGCAGTTCTTCAAGGATATAAATGCCTCTTTAAAAAAAAAAAAAAAATCCCAGGAATTTTTGCACTATTTCCTTTATTTTTCTACATCATTATGATATGGCTTGTTATCTTGCTTAGTCTGGGACCAAAACATCTCTGAATGGTGAGAAGACTGGAGGAGACCACGTAGGAAACCATCCCTACCAGCTCTGGTTGCAATCCCCATAACTGGTTAATATTCTCTTGGCAGCACCACTGTGGAAGAGACTTGTATGTGAAGATGAATATTATTGGTGACCTGAATGACCTGAAGTGAGAATTCAAGAAAAAACAGTAGAATTTTTATAAATATTCAGAGCTTTTATTTCTTTGTTAGAATGTAACCATATGCAATTACAATCTGGAATAAAATGAAGGGACAGAAAAGAATCCAAAATTTAAGACATGCCAACCACTTATTTAGCAGATTGTCCTAGCCCAAATTCATTTGATCATATGATCATCTTTGACTTGTTTCACCTCTGTTCATCTGAGAAATTAATTATTTTTAATTATTTTAATCTTCCTCACTGATTCTGTGCATTCATTAAATATCTAAAAAATGATATCCACATCTTGTAACAAATTTACTTCTTTTGGAAGTTTTCATAATGATCTCATTGCAGTGCTTTACTAAATTTCAAGTTTTGGAGAGTTTGAGCTTTTATTTATTCCAATACTAGAGTTGAGACATGAGGGATAACAGTAGGATGAAAATTATTGAATTGTCTTGCTGATGTTGGGCATATGTAGTGCTTCATATTTCATCTTAACTTCACAAAGATGTGTATCTGCTTAAAGCAGAGTCACAATGTTTACTACTGGCCACTGGTGTAAAGCTGAATAGCCAAAAATGAAGGAATGAGGGAACGGCCTATTGAGTATTTAGACAAATGAGCAAATAATACTCAAGATACTGTCAGGATCAACAAGGAGAGACAATCTCCTCCTCTAGAATGGCATTTTAGCTTTGTTTTCCTTTCCAGGACCTGAAACCGCTTAACCCAATGCTACCATTCCAAATCATAAAACAAATGTCTGCATTCACTTTATGGACTTTCACTCCTATAAATTATGAACTGTGTGAAGGAAGGGGGAAAAAAAAATCCAAGCCAAACCATCATAAGCCTGTTGCTTTATTTATGCCATTGATTTGGAAAGCAGACAAGTCACCCAGAGGAATATGCTGTCAGCAAACAGAAAAAAGATTCAGACATATAATGCAGCGGCGCAGTTTGCTGGACCCTGTAATGTATCCCTGGATACATTAGAATAAACCTTAAGAGATTGTCTGTACTTCTCTGAGCCGCTCCATGAGGCAACAGGCAGAAGGGTGAGTATGTGTGAAGGTGGCAGTGGTTAAGGCACAGTAACTTTAAGGAGATGGGCTGCAGAAAGGTGAGGGAGGTAGAAATGCAGAGAGGATGGGTTGTGGAGATGAAGGACCATAATCAACCTTTTGTTTGTCACTGAGGACCAGATGAGAGCACGTATGTCTGCCCCTGCTTTTTATGTTACTGCAAAGGTAGCCCTACTGCTTTTAGAGGAAGCCTCCAAGCTCACCATACTGTGGGGATTTAAAAGCCATAAGTGGTTCACTAACACAGCACCTGTAAATATCACAAATTTGGATAATGAGCTATATACAGTAATCTTGTTTCATTAATGTGTAATTATTTAGAGCATATTCTGGTAACAAATGGAGAAGAGGGAAGAAGAAGGTAACCTTGGATAAAAAACCTATTGATAACTAAAATTTACAGGGTTAATTTTCAGGTGCATTGGGATAATAAAAATGTAAACTATTATAAGAGAAACAGGATGCAAACATATTGCTTTCCTATCATTTTCCACTGTGCCTTTAGAATTTCCACAAATTTTAAAGTAGAAGCATCCTCTTGTTTTTTAATGAGATTTTGGTGGAGACAGTTATTTCTGTGGATATGCATAATATTATTCAATGTGTGTTCCTTTCTGTTCTAAATACCTGCTCTGTCATCTTACTGAGGCTGCTGTTTTGACAGTGTCTTGTCAGTATTGCTACACGTTTGACATACCATGCCCAAATCTAGATTTAAGATGGAAACTTACATACCGTGCTGAATAATTGAGACAGCAATGAATGATTCCTTTTTTCACACCATATTTTAACTCCTTTCATATAGTGGGCAGTTGTTCTGTCATCTAGATGTATGACATTCATGTATTTCTGTGCAAAGCATCAAGATTGGGTGCCTTTGTCATACACAGTTTTTATTCAAATACATGTAGTTGACTTCCTTAGCAAAATATAATAGGCTATAATGTAATGAGGGTTGTACTCCATGTTCTGATAATCTCTTGTGGCAATAAATCCTATGAATGAATAAATGATTTCCTTCAATGAATGCAGTGTTGAATTTTCAGCTTCAATCTTGCAAGAGATTATGTTGCACGGTGGTAAATTGAATTAAGCACTGAGATCTTTAATGAAGATTCTCCTACATTGTACTTTTATGCATGTTTTCTGCCTTGTTGTCAGTTCATGTTAATTGACCTCAGTGTGACAAAATAAATAAATGTTAATCAAGGAGCATTATTCTAGATTTTGCATTTCCTATATTGGTATTATGTCATAATCTGTAAAGAGTCCCATAGGGAGAAAACTAGAATCTATTACTTTTTTAGATTTAATTTGGGTTTTGGTTTGGTTTAGTTTTGTTTTTTTAATGAAACTGCTAAGCATAATCTGGGACTAAGTATGCCCTTGTTTTCCCAATCAGCTTAATAATGTTATGGTATGGGAGCAGGTGAAATGAGCATCCTCCTGGGACATATTGTCCCTCAAGGTGGAAATGCACAGGACTCACACACAGAAGTCAAAACTCCCCAGAACAGCAGGGTTGGCTACTTCAGTGCCTAACTTTCAGCGGTCCCACTGGAAATAAAATGTGTGGCTCACCTCCTAATACTGACCATTTTTCCGAATTCTGGACAATGTGATGGGGCCAGTGATACTGCCAAATCTAATCATCAATACAGAGGCCAAATCTAAACTAATGCCTGAAACACAACTAATAGCAGTAATATAATTTTCAGTAATATATTTCTTAATATCTTAATGTTAATATTGCCTTTTTTTATGCACAAAGTTTGGCAATTTATTTATATTTTCATTGCTTGTGAATCTGTTATTTTAAGCTGTTATTTTGGGTCAAAGCAAATTCTAATTAATGTAGTGAAAATTCCCACTGACAAAGGGAAATTCCTCCCTAAAGCTTTAAGTCATCTCTGTAAATTCTTGCCAAAGAATTTCAAAATCATCTGTAGCATGAGATGTGAATGCATGTCGCTGTATCACTGGATTGTGAAAGATAGCACTCTCACTGAACACTTTTGCTTTCTCATCTCCTCAGACACTCCTGGTATCTGCAACAGCCCCACAGCAGCTGTTGTTGACACTTCTTTGGGAATAGTAGCACCCCTTGTTGCTTTGCCCGTATTAGCCAATGTATTTTCTCTTGAATACAGTAGTTTCTCTTTCTCTTGACACAGTAGTTGTATGTAATCTCTATCTTCTCCTGTAGTGTAGAAAGTCTGAGTGGTTTTGTTTATTTCAAAATTGTTTGGCAGAATTAGTTAAACTTGTGAAAGGATCATGGGAAAGTAGTCTTGTGAAAAACACTTAGGTGGACAGTATTGGAATTGTAAATGAATAGAAGTGAACTCGTTGTTTGTGTGATTATAATGGCCCATTATACCGGGAGGTACTAACAGTTTCTCAGAACAATGTACGAGATGACCAATACTAAACAGTGCAGCTGTATGGAAAATTAATGAGGACGATGTAATTTTTTAGCAGGAAAAATTACAGGCACTGTGTTTTCACTGACTTAGTTAAAGAAACGAGTTTTTCCCAACCATAAACTGAACCTCTCAATGATGACTAGAATTTACAAATGACATTTTATATCTTTAGAGTAGCTTATGGGGGTTATTTAAGCTCTGGATTTAAAGTATCTCTATTATTATTGCTGCTGTCTAGTACCTGCACATTATATGGATTTTTTTTTTTTTTTTAAATTTGATTTTATTTATGAGAAAACACCCTTTTGTTCTTTAGGCCAAATATTTATCACAGTCTCTCTCAAAATTCAGCTATGGTCCAAGAATAGCATAGGGTTAATTTGATTATTTTACTTCAGAGGTTAACCCATCCAACAAGCTGTATGACCTCTGAGGAGAACACTGCATGGAAAATAAATAGCTTTTCGCAGCACATCAGGACATTGTGCTTGATTCTTGTACCCATAATTCCAAAATCTGTCTTAGTCATCCTGAGTATCTCTTAAGGTTCCATGGTGGTCAAATAAAGAGCAAGGAGATGGTCCATATGCAATATTAAGATCTGGATTTAATTCCAGATAACACAAAGGATTAATATTCAGCATAAATACTGCTGTGTTCCCTCCAGCTTCCTGCCCATGAGTGTGATCATTCAAAGTTGCAGTAGAAAATTGCACACATGGGTCCTTCTGTTTCAAAGGTTGATTTGACCTTCTGACCTAACCAGATTATTTCTGTGAGGAAGTTCTGTTAAGGGTGTGAACATCTAGGCTGTGGGTCTGCCCATGGGTCATCAGATTTCCCAGCAGTTTAAGCCTGAGCTTTTCTAGGATGTGATGCTAATGAATGGTGTGGTACAGATTTTACCCCTTCCTTCACTGTAAGGTTGGAATTATAAGAAGCGCATGTGGTCTTTGGAAACTGTTTCTTATAGTCTCTAGTCTTTTAGGAATTTACTGAGATTTAAGGAAGTTTTAAATAAACTGCTGATATTCTCTCCACTGGGAAAAGTAAAATATGCCTGTACTCAGCTCCTGTTTTAAATTCTCTTTTTTTCCCTTGAGGATTCTTTGGGAGCTGGGCCAATGTTCCTGCATGCCTGTAGATTGTCTTGTAAGGATGCTGCCCAGCTTTGTGGCTTATTTTAATGTGATTTACAATCATTATTTTCAAAACCAAAATTACTTTCTGACTCTTTCCCAAAAGATTCCTCTACTTTTAGTTTGTCCTTCAATCAAAAATGGCAGCCTTTTACAAGCCTGCTTCTGTTTATTTGTGTATGTGTGTAATTCTGGTTTTTAAGTGCTAAACTAACATGTAATTTTGGTGTTCTGTAAGTAATTAGTTATTGTTCCAAGTCTTTCTGCAGATAAATTTGTTTGGTGAAGTGGGCTTGTATGTCAGCAGTTCTCATCTTGTGGCTGGTGGAAAAGGTTGTAAACTATTTTCTGGTGGTATTCAGTGAAGTAATATTTCATGAGATCAGCAAGAATTCAAGAGAAAATCTCATGGTTCGTGATGATGTAGTTGATTGTGGGAGATGCCTGATGGTGTGTAGGACTATGTGCCTAGGAAATGGTTAAATTATTTTGCCACTGTGGGCTTTTTTCATTGTTTTGTTTTGTTTTGTTTTTAATCTTCCAGGTGGTCCTTGCTCTTCTTCCTTCTTATTTAGATTAAGCTTTTTAAAAACCTATTAAAGTGGTTTGGAATTCCTTAGAATGTTGATTGTCCTTTGATCTGAAACCTTCAGAAGCAGCTACCTTTTTCTGCTGAACTGCTGAACCTCCTCTTATGATACTCAGTATGTGTTTCTTCCAGGCAGATAGCCTAGTTTTAGGTTGCATCTTCTTCAGTCCTGTAAAGTTTTTAATTCATTCATTCAGTCTTGTTTGTTCAAAATACAATTGGATTATGTTGTTGGGGTTTTGCTTTTGACAGTGCAAGCAGAACTGCAAAAGAATAATGAAGTTCCTTCCCAAAAGGTGGGAAGATAGAACAGGTTCTGACTCCACATTTCCCTATCTTGAAGGGCATGTGGTATCTCATCACTGTGACACTATTTAATATGAGAGAGTCAAGAGGAGGAAGAATGTCATTTTTCCCTAGGTTTTGTGTGTGGTGTCTGACAATATAGATGTCTGTTGAGTGTCTCGTAATATTGCCAGCTGTGCTGAACTCTCTGATATGGGGGTGTCTGCTTTCCACATCAGGGGTGAGCATCAGTCACTCGCACCAGGACTGGAGCAACTGGGCAGATCTGTAGGTACACCTACAAGGAAGTCTAGAGTGACAGGAGCCAATACCCCGTGGACATAATCCACCACTACATTGAATAGTCAACCAGGATTAAAAAGTCACAGTTTTCAATTTAAAAGAAATGAAAGATTTAATTTAAGTCCTTTTCAGTCAAAGCCCTGTCTTTTGTTCCTCCTGAGTGCAGGAGTTTATGTTGGCATCAATCTCCTGAACCGTAGCCATGTTATTCATTTCAGAATAATGGAAATCTCTGTATGTAATCAAATGGAAAATCAACTAGAGAAAAAACAAATATATCAGAATTCTGTGGGAATGAGTATAGTGAATGAAGTAAGGAATAGTAACTGTGAAAATTTCATTAATGAAAATCAAAGCTGAACATGGATAAAGGGAAAACCAAAGTTGAATGTTGATAATGGTGAAAGAATAGAGGCAAAATAATGCAGACAAAAGTTATTGAAGAGAGTATTTATCTCGCATTGACCTTGCCAGTTGGGATCCATTACTTTACATGATAGTAAAAAACAATAAATAGCAGTTCTTGTTAAATATCAGTACTGAGTGACTTAATTGAATTTACAGTAAAGAACATGTTCTTCACTGTTCAACTTTAGATTTAAATTACAAACCTCACATTGTTGCTTCATCACACTTGAGCATGAAAATCAGTGTAATAGGAAAAGCACAAAATCAAACTTCAAAATGGTGTCTCCTTAATACCTTGTGTTTGTGACTCCTATTTCCATTAACTTATAGGTTGTCAAGATGTAGTAATGTGCAGATATTTTAGGAGTGTCCTCAGCATGAATATTGAACAGTCCTGAAATCCAGACCAGTTTTCATCTCAAAGTTGCACATAGGGTAGAAAGGATGTGTAGTTGCAGGATATAACTGTGTTCAAATAAAACAGGACCAAGTGAAAGAGGACTCTTGGACCTAAGTAGAGAAAAGAAAGATAGAAGTGTGTAAGCTCAAAAATGCCACAGAGAAAGCAAATACAGTTATGCAAGGCCTGAAGTCAGAAAATGAAATTAACTGAACACTTTTAATGCAAAAATAACCAGTAAAATAGGTGTGTAATGCATTGTTTCTAAGATGATGTACATACCTAAATCTTATCTAGTTTTAGGATGCGTTTATAGTTCATGGAGGTGAATACTCTAAACTCTTCAGGGCAAAGATTCAGCTTGTGTTCCAAAAGTGTGTAAAGCATAATTTGCTGGAGAGCCAGAGCATATGTTGGGATAGTGTGACTGAGTACTTGATATCTTTCCGTTTTTGCCCTCTATTTGCTACTGCCAAGGCAGGTTTCTGACTGCATATATTATTAGTTAGGTAATAGAACCTCCCAGCGATTCTGATGCTGCTCTTCATCTTTTCTCATTAATCCTTCTTTTTAATTACTAGTCCAGTCTGATATGGAGGAGACACCATCAAAAACAGAATATCTCTTAGTTGTACAAGTTGTGTATGGAGTATGCTCAAGGAGCAGAGTCCTGTTGCCTAGCTTAAAATATATTCATTTTTTTAATTCATCTTGCATGAATTTAGAGATTAGTCTTACCGTCATGCATTTGGCTTCATGAATGCAGTATGCACAGCTTTATCTATTGCAAAAATTTATCAGAAAATCCCATTTCTTGTCTAGTTGAATTTGTAGAGGAGGAAATTCCAATTCTCATCCATGACTTTGCTACATAACTTAAAAGACAACTTTTGAGACAGATTGTAAACCCTCATACTGGTCATTGGCATATTAAATCAAGTTTCCTGATTTTTTAAAGTTGCAAAAGTATTTTTCATTCTCTAATAGATCTTTAGGATACCTCAGAAAGATTTTTTTTTTCTTTTGACTAATCTAATTTTTTTCAAAGCTAATTTTTGACTGAAGTGAGTTTTTTCAACTGCACAACTTGATCATTTGTACACAGGTATTGTGGTGTAATTTGCTCCAGGCTTATGTGTCAGCCCCATGTCTTTAGCCTTAATTATCCCATACATTACTTTGAAATCCCTAGGTGTAACCTTCCTATCTTTAATTCTTAAGTGATATTTAGTTTTTATTTATTGCTGCAGAAGCACAAATGAGGCTGCGGAACGTGAGTAGAGACAAATTCTTGAGGGACGTGAGTAGACACAAATTCTTGACCATATGTCTTCAGAAGAGGTTGAGCAGTAATTATGTTCTCTAGGTTGTCCTTTGAACCAGCATTGCCTTTTTCTTTACTTCTTTTGTCTAATCTATGTCTTTGAGGTCAGGAATGGGTTTATTGTTGACTTAATAGCAATAGGGACCATTCATCCCCTGTGATATTTTGTTTTGTTTGGGATTGCTCTCTCTTTCCATCCTGTCACTTAAGTACTTTTATACCCTAAGTTTCATTTCCCCACTATATCTAACTGTTGTCTGAAATGGTACTTTCTTTTACCACAACTTTAATTCAACTTGTGTAATTCCTTCTTCCATGCAAAAAAACTTGGGGCATTGTTCTTTGAATATATTCACTGGATTGAGAGCAAGATGCTGCAGACTTTACATGTTACCCCTATGCTGCTACTTCTTGTATCCAATCTGCTCTGTGGACTTTTAACAGCATTTTTATGTAATTCATGCTTCTCTTTGAGCTTTCCAAGCAATTATCTGGACACAACTGTATGGGTTGATAGTGAGGACCTGTTTGTGTCCTCCCTGTGTTTCTTGAATTGTTAACTTTGCATATAATGTGTACTTCGACATTAGTCAAGGGCTTGGAGATGTATGGTGCAGAGCTTCTAGTGAGTTGGGTGGTATCATGAAATGAATGTTAATTATCTAGTTTTATTTTCTGTTGTGTTACTTGCATTTTAGCTTTTGAGAAGATTCACCCCCAAGTCTGCATGTCTAAACAAGACACATAAATCTGTCATAAAGTGCAGAGAGCGTTACATGAAAGTAAACTTTGCTTTCAGTTATTTATGGAGAACAAATCTGTAACATTAGGTACCAAACACAGAAGAAAGTATTTTGTTTAACAAATACATTCCCAGGTTTTGATTTAGAATCAGTCTGCTTGTTTCTTCTGGTAAAATAAAGTTTGAATTATGTGATTTTTCCCTTCCTTACTTGGTTAGAGTACAACACATATTCTTCTTCTGCCTGCAATATGAAGGGAAACTCTTTATAGTGGCAATTTCTAGCTAGCTCTCACTGTTTCTCTAACTTGCTCAAAGAAGAACAAGTGTTAAAAGAACAAACAGCGTCTAATTTGCTTGTGCAGCTCTTCTTTTTCTAATACTAATTATCTCTGCCCTCTCATAAAACAATGACAGCATGCATAACAGAAAAGAGGTTGTGCAGTGGTGACTTACAGTATCAGTTTCGTCTTGGTGTTTATATAGTACTGCAAGTGGTGCATGGGTTTAGTAAGCAAGTATGGAAATAAATAGATAGCTCACTTTACCTCTTGCTTGTCTCCCTAGTAATATTTGTGTTCTGATTACAAGAACTTCCTTGTTTATTGAATTTTAAATTATTTTATTTTACAAGTAAGCATTTGAAGTGAGGCATCCTTTAACTCTATTGTTTTATTTTTGTTAAGGATCATAAATAAACAATGGAGTTCTCAACATGGTACAGTTCTGTTTGGGTCTTATTCATGCCCACATATGGAAGTAATTAGTAACAAACATTAGCCTTTCTCATGTAACACTTCTCCCAAATAAGTTTTGAAACAGATGCAAAGCCCATGGACTGTTACCCCCATTAACTCACCTCTTCCCTCCTTGCCAAAGCTACATTGTGATGGCAATTTTGTGCATGTTCCCTGGCAGTATGTATCTATTGTTAAACTCAGCCCTCATCACAGTGCATGTGAAGAAATTGGTTTACTCTGGCCTCAGAGGTGTCACATTGGACAGGAACTTGGAAGGGGCAGATACTTCATCAGTTCTACAAAACAATTTGCGAATACTGCCCGTGTTAGAAACCGTAAGGAATGTATCTTTTCTCCTGTCATTAAAATGTGTCTTTGGGTCTAAATGTTTTGTCAAAGGTACAGAAACTGATCTATTGATTTTGATAGTACCACACTCCTATGTAGGTGGGGCTACATGTAGATGAAAAAGCCCATTATTAAATAACAATTTTCTCAAAAGCTCTGAGTGTCTTTCTTCACAAACAGGATGTATTTCTTGTCCTAAAGTAGAATAAAAGTCGACCGTCATATGTTAGGGTTTCCCCATCACCACTATGTTTGACATAATACGAACATTAGAAAACTCCTACTGAGTAATCCCCATGGTCTGTCAAGCCCAGCAGTGTCTCTACCTTAATGTCTCCAGTGGTAGAGGGAGATGCAATTTAAAGACCAAAAATATGACACCTGACTGTCTTTTGTGGTCCATTTATTTTGTATTTCTCCAATATTCAAAGTAAATGTATTAGGGTTGATGGCTCACAGATTTGTCAACCTCTTTTTGGACATGCTGACATGGTCTCCACAACCAGGATCTTCTGCTAGCAAGATGTAGAATTGGTCTGTTTCTTGTGCATATAATGCTTTCATTTACTGTCTTTTAAAATCTCTCAGTATCATGAAGTACTCCTAATTCTATTACAATTTTTTTTAAATAGAAGTTGAAAATTATGTTGGATATATGGGTAGGCCAAATTTTGTGTAGCAGTGAAATCCTTGTAAATATTATTTTTTCTGTGTTATTTTGTGTTCTTTTGAAGGGAAAAAACCCAAGCCTTTGTTGTAGTTTATAAGACTGGTATTAAACAGAGAATTTCATTGTGCTACTTGCAGTACCAGTAAATATTTTTCCTGTCTGTTTAACTGTTTCAGAAGGCAGATTTTTATTCCAACCCAGACAGGATTAAAAAAAAAAAAAAAAAAAGAAATCTATGTTGTAATCGTAATTAAGGAGATAAAAGTTGTGTTCAATTTAACTGTAGTTTACGTTCCCTATTTCTCATTTTTCCATTGTGAATCAAACTTTAAAATAGAAATGTTAGTTTTTACTTAGATTATAAAATTGTAGATTATTTTACTTAGATTATAGATTTGCTTCGATTATAAAATGAAGCGTGATTTAGAGGGAGAAAATCTTGCTGACAACCTATGTAATACCTGAATGAAACAACCAGATAGAAAATAGAAATTAAATTATGGTCTCATATAGAACAGGAAGTAAGTGAGTAGCAGGGAAAACTTCACTTTAGATTAGAGATCACTCCCTGTTTAGACCATGAGGCATCACTGTGGCAATATATCAACTATTAAAGTAAGTTATTAGTGACCAAGCATTCAATATCTTTGCCATTGTGTTTCTAAATCATTTGTAGTCTGAAAATTAGGAGAAGATGACATTGAGTATTTTGTTCTCTGCAAAAATACCTTTAGTCATTATCATGGGTTGGCACAATTTTGTTTTCTAGTTATAGAAAAATGTGAGGTATTTTTCCCTGGCCTAACTGTGGAGTGGTTTGGGGAGGAGAATAAGGACCTATCAAAAAGCTAGCCAGGATATTGGCAGCTAAATTAACCAATAGGAAATGTCAATGTGACCTTGGAGAGGATATTTAAAACTAACTGCAGGAGATCAGTCGCTCTCTCGCTTTGGAAATCAGCCATGAGGTAACATCGGAGGTGGCGGGCTGCCTCGGGTCGGGCCTTGCTGCCCTTTTGGGCGGCCGGGCCGGGCCGGGCCTGTGGGTGTCTGAGGGCCGCTGCCCGCACAGGGAGAGCCTGGGCCGGCTGAGCCCCTTTCCCTTGCCTGCTGGCAGGGGAGAGGGGCAGCGGCAGCTCGGCGGTGCGGGGCTCAGACCACGGCAGAAGGGGCCAAAACATGGCCCAGCTTAATCACCGCTGGCAGCGGAGAAAGCAAGCCTGCAGCTCTGTAACAACTTTGAGCTAGACCGCCCTAGATGAGACCGAGGGGTGGAAAAAAGGACATTTACCAGTTTTCTTCCATCAGCACAGCTTTGTATTTTCTTCAGCTCCTGCAGCCTTGCATGGTTTTTGCAAGCCAGAACAGATTTAACCCTTTTCTAGGAACATAGAACTTGTAAAGCACAATTCTTCCTTGAGAGAAGGAAGAAAGAAAACCAGAAAGTACATAGAAATAGATGCTACATGAAGTCAGTTAGATGAGAAGTGAAAGAACTAATAATATTAGAATGGGATTGAAGAAGTGGACATTTTTAACTGGACTTCTCTAAGGTAAATTATGAAGAAATGAACTGTTCTTTGCAGCATCTTAGTATTATTTGGGTAGAATGCTATTCTAATAAAGATTAAGGACTGATGTAATTGAGATTTATTTGGGAACTTTGAAACCCCTGCTCCTGGGTTAAAGGGAGGTCTCAGCCTTTGAGACAAATTTGATTTTAGATCAGAAGAAGTATTCATAAATAATACCCCAGATACACTGAGAAACTTTGCTGATAGAACATCACAGTCTGCTGAATCTCCAGGCGGCAGCAGATGTGTGACATTGATAGCACTGGACTATTTTATCTTGTGGCAAACGTCTTCATAAAAAAGACTCTTCTCCTAAAGTAATGAGTGATTATGTCTAAGTAGTGAAACTGACTGAAAATCCCAAGTTGCGTCTTTCTATATTGTCCAATAAGAAAGTTAATAGCTTGTAAGAGGAGAGAAGCGTGTTTTAAAGTGTCATTCTGTTTAAGTTTTCTTTTTTTCTCAACTTTTTTTTTCTTTCTTTCATTCTTTTAGTGTATGTTAATAAAACTATTTTTGTTCATTTTTTTAAGCTTAAGCCTGCTTTGTTTTTTTTTCCTCCTAATCTCTCCCTCCCACAAAAAGAAAATTGATACTAAAACCCCTACATTAATTGGTGTTTCAGCCCGGTTTTATTACATTAAAACCATTACAGTCATCTTGGGTTTTGGTCATCCCTTACTTGGAACACAGTTCCAAGAGAAAGAAGGAGTACGCCTAAAAATAAAAGATAAGAAGTGAAAAAATTATGTATTTCCTCTGTTATACTTCTATACATGTAGGAAGACTTCAATTTTAATGTTATTCACAGACATGGCAATATTTTGATCACAGATACGGCAATACTGGTAATTTTTTACTATAGAAAATCTTGTTTGTCTGGTTTGAGTTGCTTTTGCCAAAAGCCCTTTTGGCCAACTTTTCAGGATCATAAATAAATGTGGAGTAAAACTTAACAGCTTTAAAAATATTTACTGACTTTCATATGGCCACTGATATTGCTTTTTTCTGTAGGAGCTCACGACTGTCTGTGGATGTGTGTGCTAAAAACTGTAACACTCTGTTATTACAGCTTCTGCAAACAGGAAAAGCTGCCCATCACATTTCAGTCCTGTGTGATCACGAAGGAGTGCCAGGTGTCAGAGTGGTCAGAATGGACCCCCTGCTCCAAAACCTGCTTTGACATGACAACCCCTAAAGGGAATCGTACAAGATCGCGGACCATTAAGCAGCTCCCTGTTGGCAGTGAAAGCGAATGCCCACAATTAGAAGAGGCAGAGCAGTGTATTTCTCAAGGAGATGGCGTAGCACCCTGCATTACGTAAGTTGGTTCATTTTAGTTCTCCATTGCTAAAATGAACCATTTCAATTAAGCGTACAGAGCTGGTAGTGGGATATCAACCAAACCAATATTAAAGAAATAATAGGTAGAACTTTATCTTTTTTCTTTATACTTGTATATTCAGTGTTCTTGAAAGCCCAAAATCTACAAATAGCTCCCATTGTAGTGTAACCAGTTCCTTCTCTAAGTACAGGAATAATAATAAGTATATTTTCATTCATTTCAGTTTTTAAAAGACAACATTTGCACATATGCGGATTTGGGCAAGATGTAAATCAACTAATTGTACTGATTTATCAGTGATCTTTTCCCTACATAACATTTCTACCAGGATCATTGTTTTCTGAATTTCTTGGCTGTTTGCGGACCAAATATTGAACACATGAAACTGGTGATAAACATCTTGTTAGCTGACAGACTTATTTTAGTGAGACTTGTATTCAGCACAACAAAGGCATTACTGGGCCTCTAGTGGGAAGTGGGAGAGGCTAACAGTGACAACAAATAAATTTCAGGAGAAATGACAGTGAGCACTTGACAATTCAAGAGATTGCTGTAAACATTATCTAATCAAAATTAATATTGAAGTCCCAACCATGTTTTTTCTTTATCAAACTAAGAATAGAATAGGGTCTGGAGAAATGTCACTTGATGTTAAGCATCTTTGATTGTGGTATATATTTGTCATTTAAGAGTTGAAATATCATATTTCTTTATCTCCAGCTCCATTAAGAAGCACTTTGCTTTATTTAGCCTTAAAAAACTTGTTAGGTAGGGAATTCGGTGGCATTTCTTGCAGCTGATAATCCTGATTGGGGTTTTAACTGTGAGTCAAAGATCTTCTTTGCTGTGTATTCACTGATTAGGAAGCTTCCAGCTTCTCACCATTCATCCGTACCCAGCAAGGATGCTTCAGTACTGCAGAGCGATCTTTTAACTGTGAAAAAAAGAACTTACTGGTTTTTCTGTAGTCTTAATAAAAAATACAATTATAGTTTCACCTTCATATCCAGAAGAAATCTTTTTGTCTCCTACCAGAGATAAAAACAGGCTTTTGGGTTATTTGGGGAGAGGGAGCAAGGTGAGGTTTTTGTGAGGTTTTACCCTAATTTTCCAGCTCATAAGTTTCTCAGCATTCACATCTCTTTCATATTTTGGATTTTGTTTATATGCATTGTCAAGCTCTAAACAAATGCTGAGAGTCACAATCTTGAAAGTTAACTTATCTGAACATGGACTATACCTCTCTGTATATCAAGTTTTTCTCCTCTAAAATAAAATAATTATATGTGTAGTATGTTTCAGAAATCGAACAGGAGGGATCCTCCCAAATAATAACGATTTAAAAAATTAAATAATACAAAAAAAGTTACCATACACATAAAATGTGAGATTTAGTGCACCTTTAGTGCAAGAAATTGTGGTGCTCAGGTCTTTTATGAAATGAATGAGGTTACTGAGGTGTTAGAGCTTGTATAATTTAATACTGTGTAAAATGGCTTCATGATTTCTAAAGACCAAATTAACCAAATTTGATCCAGGTATGGCTGGCGGACCACTGAGTGGACAGAATGCCGTGTTGATCCTCTCCTTAGCCAGCAGGACAAGAGGCGAGGAAATCAGACAGCGCTGTGCGGAGGTGGCATTCAAACCAGGGAGGTGTACTGTGTCCAAGCTAATGAAAACCTCCTCTCCTACTTAAATACCCTCAAGGATAAAGAAGGTAAATTTGATTGAATTGCAATTATATTAGCATGAAGTCAGAGCATGTCAGCATTCTAGAGATCTTTCACAACCACTGCCTTCTGTCATGAGTGCCTCCTTACCGTGTGAGTTACTGCTATTTTTTAATTCAGATGAAAATTCTTAAGTGCTGTAGCAGAGATTTCATTCTCTATGCTGCAAATATTGATTCCAAATATAAATTCCTACAAATTACTTTTTCGTAGTGCCTACTGAAAAATACTGTGCAGGATACCTTTCCGTAAGAAAGAACATGAAAAGTTTGGTCAGAAGTCCTAGATTTTGTTTTTTCACCTATTATAAATTTCCTGTGTGTTCTTTATCTGGGTGATGAACTTGTGCTGTTTGATGTACAGATGGAATATTTCAATTCTGGCATGTAAGCTCACTATAGAAAAATGTAAAAATATTATTAGATTTCATTCTCAGGGAATTGATTTTTTTTTTTTTTTTCCTTGATTTGGTCAAGTTTTTAAGTAGCTCTCAGGACTTCAAGCCAATAGAATGTCATGGGGTTATTTACCTAACTGAAAGTGAGAAGAGATTGTTCCTTGTTGATGTTAAAGCCTTAGAGAAAAGAAAGAATAGCATAGAACACAAAAGCTTTAATTCATTTGGTAATCTACATGTTTTAAAATAACACTTGAGTAGTTTACATTGGAAATCAGTGAATCAAGCTAAATGCATTTAGCTTTCTAATTAAATTTTATCCTCTACCCATTTCATACAAACACATATTATTATTATTAATTAAAAAAAAAAATACAACCATATACTTCAGGAAAAACAACATTAATATGCAAACCCTATATAATGCCACATTTTGTCCAGGACTGGCCAAACAGCAGTCTAGCAAGGTTCCTGCTGTGGTTTAAAGGTACTCTCAAACTTGCCGTAGAGGTAGAGTTTGTGAGGAATGATAATGCCAACATCCATTTCAGCGTGACCGCTCAGATCAGTAGGGTGTGACTTGTGAGCTCTGCAGCCCCACATCTGTATTTATTAAAGAAGCTTTCAAGCCTCTTTGTTTTATGCAAATCAGCTCTGCCCAAGGGCTTTTAGTAAATCGCCTCTGCTGAACAAAGTTTAGATGCCTCTGCTCTAGTGTGAACTACAAAAACCTCCCAGCTAAGGAGGGGTAACAATAAAACCAGTGGCAGCTTACTGTTGAGAATGATGATTAGGATTTTGGTGTGCTGTGAAGTCTCGCCAGATTAGGCGTGTGTGAAATTTACCCTTATCAGACTGTGACAGGAATACATGGAGCCCATCAGGAGGTAATCTCTGCAGGCTCCTGAAAGCTGATTAAAATGTAACTAGTCTTTGGATGCATAAACATGAGAACAGTTTTTCAAGAGCTCAAACTGGGGGTGAAGTGGTTCTTAGTTCAAATAGGAGCTCTAGGCTCTTTCCATACTAGAGACAGATTTTCAGAAGAGGTGATGCTCTGCTCATCCTCCCTCTCTCTTCCCTCAAAGAATAGAAAACAGTGAATAACTTGAGGATGGGGAAAAAAACAGGAAACACACCCACCAGATGCTATGGGGAAACGCCTTCATCTCAGTGTAGTTTACTGTTGGTTGTAGCAAATGCTGTCTTTGTAAGGCTGCTTTAAAGACCTCCATTCTGATATACTCATGGTGGCGTTTCCCTGTTATTTCAGAAAGTCAGTCACAGAGCAAGTCGAAGGCTAGTGCTGCACCTCTGCTATCAATCACTTTTGAAATAACAGGTAGGTAAATTAAGGCCTCCAACCTGACCTTTTGATTAAAAACATGCAAAGGAGGCCACGTCCCTTTTGGGTGACCTTGTTTGCTATATGTGTATGATTAATATGTTTATGTAGCTCTGATTTCAGTTGAATGGATTTGAGCATTCTCAGGAAATTTCAGATCAGTTTGAGTGTGACGGGCCAAAATTCAAACTAATGAAGTTCATGAGCCAGCTGGGATGCTGGAACAGTTGCCTGCTCCTCTTCCGAACCATTTTAGCTCATCACTGCTTTTCCTCTCACTTATGAGCATTTCATCATAGCTGCTGGTTCCAGTCTCTTCTGTAGATTTAAAACACCAAGTTAGGCCTCCAGTAAGAATTTGAACTTCTAATACTTACGTGAACGAGAATCCCTCACACCATTCAGGCCAGTAGAAAGAAGAAGGAGCATTGGTTGTAGTAGTTAAGCAGTGGCAATCAAGTTTCCTGGAGGCCACAGTCATTCTGCCATTTACTTGCCACTGACTGAAATTGTTTCATCTCTAGTCACCTACTTAACTGATTTAGTCATGAAATTTCTCTTACTATACATGGTGGACTGTTTCATCTTATTCCGAGTACCTTTAAAACCCTTGATGTAGAATAAGGAAGAGGAAAGTTCCTTTATGGGCATAAATTTATTCTACATCTGCAAATACACATTCATTGCCCTATTAAATACAGGGGAACTGCTTACATGCATGGAATTGTGCTATTTCTCAGAGCATAAAGTTCTGAATTATCTAATGTTTTTTGATGTGAGGTTTCAGCATTATAAAAAATGAGAAGAAAATGTGCTGGTCATAATGTGTTTTGAGTTTAGTTTTTTCTTGAGTTTTTTGAGCAAGAGTACTTGGAGAAATTTCTTTGTGTTGTTTGCTATGAAACCAGTGTGACAAATGACCAGAACGAGAAATGTGAAGTCTTGTCTGCTTATACAGATGCAGTCTCTTTGCCAGCCTGGTCATAACTGGGCACTAGTCTCTTAAGAGTCTTTAGACAAAGATGGAGAGTTTGATATCTTGATAAATGGAGCAAATGCATAAAAGCAAAAGTGTTCTTTTTCTTTTCAGCTGTTTTTAAAATGCAGTAATTCAAGGAGATGTTTTCCAAGGATATAAAATATATTCAACTAAAATTTCCTAATATAGAAGATGATTTGAGGAATGGATAATTAAATCATACTTCAGTTTTTAGGTCACTACCCTCAAACCTGAAATTCCTTGAAAATGGAATCTAATTTATTAGTTAGATTGAAGAAGAAAGATATATTATCAAAAGGCAATAACTTTTCTTTCTATTTTTGGCCCAAAATTTGATCAAATTTCACATAGGTCTTGTAGTATTACACATAGTCTAATCAGCATTCAGCATTACTTCCAAGGAATAAAGAACAGTCTTTATTGCTGACACAAGAGAATCTGAAATGACAGAGATAAGACAAGGTTTTAAACTGTAAATATATGCATCCAGTATCATCTTATCTCAGAGTGTCTTTGCTAAACAATAAGCATCAAACCCTATGCTCAATCATACTTTTGTGATGCTGAAAGAAATTAATTTAAATTCATGGGAACAAGATGGTCATAAGATGCCCAGGCAAAGGTGTTATCTTACTGTCATCTCAAAAAAAGAATTCTGAGTAATCCTGCATGAAATTCATCCAAAATGCTCAATGATGAAAACATTTTTTAATAACCTGAAGTAGAACTTTTCTGTTCTGTGGTTGAATTCTTTTGTTATAAAAGTAAAATATAAGAGATAACATTAGTACATCACTTAGGGTCTAAAACCAACATTTAAAAAGCATTTTGGCATATTTAAAGGTTTATTGATACCTGTGTTATGAAAAAAACCCTGCTATTTAAAGCTTCCTGATGAAAGATATTTGTTATTTTTCTGAGTAAAATTCCCTGAACTAGTGTGATGATAAGTCCTTTATCATGATGAAGGCTAGAGATGAGGCATGGAATTCCTCAGAGCACTTTCTCTATTCCCTGAAGCAAGAGTGTGTCCCAGGGGTATGATTGGCCCTGAATTTCAACTGTCTCACTTGGGAAATGTCCCAATTAAATCAAGGTTAAAAATGTATGGTAGCAGTTCCTTACTGGTTTGTTTTTTTAATTAGACACTATTCAATACAAATTCAACAGGCAAATTATGTTTACTTATATCTGTTTTCTACACCAAATATACGTATTATGTTGATTACCATGCATGTTAGGTGTGCATGTCAAACACTGTAAAATTCAATTATGCCGTAAAATTTAATTTCAACATTGCATTATGCTTATGTTGGAATATTAGGCTTTATATTTTTTTTGTTTCAAGAGATTGGTGAGCTAGGGGCAGTAATATTAAATGACTATCTGCCATCTTCATGTCTTCATTATGTGGAGCAACACAGTGTAAAACTGTGCCAAAGGAGGCAACGTTGAAAACCAGAATAGGGTGAGGATTTTAAATTCCATTTTCTCCTTAAAAAGTGAGAATTGGATGCTTTTTCAGAAATGGTAAAGATCACCTACTTAGAAAATCTAAATGGAAAGACATACACATTTACAAGCTTGGCTGTACTTTAGCAGCCTGGTGTTTACTTTCACATTCCATAAGTGGTTATTAATCTCATCTTTCAGAAAGATATTTTGTCATATACTGTATTTATTTAATCTGAAAGTCCTTCCATCAAAAGTGGTGGCAAAAATTAATGACATAACTTCCCCATGGGAAAAAAATACCAAATAGAATGAAAGTGTTTTAAGTTAAGGAATTTCATGTTTCTTCCATCAACCAAACTAAAATAATGTGGCAGACTTCTAGCAGATATTCTCTGCTTACTGTAGTATTTTGTCAAGTCCTATATTATGAAAAAGCATTAAAATCTTGCTTTCAATGAAATGGTACATTTTCAGTTAGAGTTCTGAGCCTTATTCTGGCACCTTAGAGAATTGTCCTGTTACTTTCATTACCCAGAAGGTCAAAAGAATAAAGTATGGAAGGGGAAGGGTGATTTTGGCCCAGGTTATTGATCCTTAAAGAACAGAAGACTCTACTTTCACTTGTGTCTCTAGAGATTTATAATACTTTAAAAAAAATAAATTGTCTTGGGCAGTTTTTACAACTACATATATACATTATGTATACATATTTATAAATATATGCAAACCACATATATATCTGAAGCAAAGCCTTTCTTGAACTGAAGTTGCTGCTGCACAAATCTTATTGCTGAGTGTGCACTTGATGGTCTTTAGAGTAAAAGAAAAAAAGTTTTTGCCATAATTTTAACTGTGTTTCAAGTTAAAGCTTAAAAATAATCTTTTAAATATTAATTAACTAGGCCTTTGAAGTTATAATATCATATAGCTTACATGTACAAATGCAAAGGGGTTTATGCAGCTTTTTGTTCAGTTCCTTAAGAGAAGTCATGAAATAGCAGGACACACATGTATGCAAAGTGTAAAGTGAACAATGGTTGTAGTGGTGTAATTTACCCCTCAAAGGAAAGGGCTGGGTCCAAGTGGGTGCTGCAATATCTGCAGTCTTCCCATCTCTACATAATGGGATTTGACCTTGTTCATGCAGAGAGAAAACTGACTTTACTCAATTTCTTTTCAAGGCAGGCATTTTTCCATCACATCGTCAGATTAAAATGATGAGATAGCAGCCTTTCTGACTGAAGGATTGTTCTGTCCGCTTAGAGCTGAGGATCATGACCAGTGACATATGAGAAATATTTTAACTTTCTTTTGACAGCTTCAAGGCCAGTAGACCGTAAACTGTGCACAGGACCTCTTCCCAGCACCTCCCAACTGTGCCATGTTCCCTGTCCTACAGAGTGCGAGACCTCAGCATGGTCAGCCTGGGGACCATGCACCTATGAAAGCTGTGATGATCCTCAGGCCAAGAAGGGTAAGTAAAAATTCAGCACAGACTTTTAATGGTGATTTTTTTACTATTCCTAAGTCACTAGGTGTCCTGGTTTAGGGCAAATTTGGGAGAAAACCCCTGAATGGGGTCCCTCTGGGGAGCAAACCCAAACGGCCCCTCCCCCCAACCAGTCCAGGAAAGAACTTCCTCAGAGAAAAGTGGAAAAAACTATTTTACGTAACGAACAAAGTGCAAACAAGTATAAAGAATGAATGATATGAAACAATAAAGAATGAATTATATGAAACAATAAAACCTCTCGTTCTAGAGTGAGATGGCAAATTGAGAGAGTTCTTGCCGTGGCTGTAGCTCGGCTGTCTCTCAGTCTCTCCTCAGTCCCACTCCCTCTGGCACTGCTGGAAAATGCCGAGGTCCAGGCCCCGGTGGGCCACAGGTGCAGCCCCCAGTGCTCCCCTGGGTTCTTTCAGTACAGAGTAGGTTTAAACAGTCTCAAAAAAAAAGAAAAAAAACAGTCCAGAGAACTTCTCTGCCCGAGCTAGCTGAAACTAACTAAAAGCAAAAAGATCTCTGTCCTGCCGTCTCTCCAAGCCTCAGCTGAACACCCCGGCCGGAGAAGAATGTGGAGGAGTCAGGCAGTTTTCTCAAAACAAACTCCATGTTTCTCCTTGCTCTTAGAACCAGTCTTAAAGGCACAGAACTCAATATACAGCAGAAACAGAACAGACAATTGGGGATACAAGCATCATAAAGTCACCCTAGGACACTAGGTTATGCAAGCACACAAACTTTTGTACTGAGAAGTGTATATCTAGTGCCTCTGGGCATCAAAATAAAGTAAGTGAATTAGGATTACATTTGACATCATTGTTACACCAAAGGTAGCAAAAATGTAGCCTATTTACTAGGCTCTCAAGATCAATTTGGGTTTTTACAGGAAAATTCCTGTTTCAAAACTTCCTCTCAGATTGAAAGGGATACAATTTTTGTGTTCAATTCAGTTTTGGCACTGTCTCAAAAGGAGGACAGATGCCTCCTTTAAGGTGTGTAGCATACAAGGCATTCAAAAGTTTACAGTTCAGTAACAGCTTAAGAATTCACCATTAGACGGTAGAGCATGATCTGGCAAAGAGATGGCACCATTCACTGTTGATGTATGATGCTGTTTTACTTATGACATCTGTGCTGGTTTCAATTTCAGCACATTTTACAACTTACTGCCATGCAGAACAGATTGTAGTAACCTGACATCAAAATAGGAAAGAATACAGTGACAGGGACCTCATGTTAGAAGTCTGTGGGCTTCTGGCTGTAAATGAGGAAAACTGGCCTAGTCATTGCTGCAAAGTGATTATCTGATAAAAGTTAGGAATATAGACTTGGTTTCTTGATTGAAAACAGTCATAAGGAAGGGCAGCCACATACATCCACTGGATGGAGCAACTGTGATTACTGTGTTTGCTTAGCTGGGTCTTTCTGGTGTACTGCTAGCTACACTTCTGTCTGGGCAGCAATTATACAGGTTTTAGAAAGATATTTTGTGGAACTTTGACCCAACCTTGATCAGTTGAAGACGGAAAAAGCAGTTCAGTGTGAACATCTATCGGATTAAGTTTCCTCTGAATACAGCTGTCAAGTAGTCTGTTATTCCTGTTGCTGTTCCATCACTGAAAGATTTGCTACATTTTCAGGGGTAAAGTTTAGGTTTGTGAAACTGATTTGGACATCTGTCTATTAGAAATATATTAGTATGTACTTTGTGGAAGCCCTTATTCCTGCACATAGGAGCAGGGATCTTTTCTCAACTGCCAATGTTTTCTTCTTATCTGGAAATTCTTTAATTTTATTTTATAATTGCATTGATAGTTCTGAAAGAATGATTCTAAGAGAATGATGTGAAAATTGCACAGGCACTCCCACTTTTAGCAGCATGTCTCTCTACATATTTCCAGATCATTTGCATCCTTTGTTACTGTGGATATTGGAGTTCTTTATTTTTGAAATTATATTAGCCTTTTGTGTCAGGCTTACTAAACCTTTTGCACATAGTTTGGCTGAACTCTTCATTAGCAAAAAAAGAAAACAAGCAGCAACTGAAGATAAATGGAAATGTATTTTTAAAATAAATAGTTACTATAATTGAATTAAGAGGCATGTCTTCAAAGAATCAGTACTTGCACCTTGCACGTGTGTGTTTGAAAACTCTCCTGTTTAGTTTTGTGTCCTAGTAGAAATGACAGAATTGTAGGAGGTATATTATGAAAAATATCTGTATGTTACAAATTGTCTGAATACTAATATAAAACAAAAGAGACTGAAAATATATGAGAAGAGAAACTATATCTTGAATCCATACAGTTTGGTCAGGTTGTTCTGACTGTATTTAGTCGGTTTTTTCCAATGGGCCATCCTGAAAGGAGAGAGGGGGGTGCTTTTGGTTGCTGGCATTGACCTGGCAGATGACACAGTACATAAAGGCCCATCAGTTTCTCCATTCCAAAATGACTTTAGGTAGCCTTAAGGAATTTTTTAAATGCTTGCAAGGAATATTGTGATGTTTATTGCTGAAAATGTATTCATAGGACTTGAGATTTTTTCCATGCTTTCCTTTTTCTCACAAGCTGGTCTTTTCATTCTTCCATTTTATTTTGGAGGGTTGGAGAGAGATTATAAGCTGATTTCACTTGATAATTCATTCCTGTTGGAACACACCTGAGAAGAAAACAAGCAACATATTTGAGAAGTGGTAACCCAGCAATGTAGTCAAGATTTATAAAATGAGATGGATCTTGCAACAGTGATGCTCAGGAAATGATCCTGTCTCCTTCCTGGAGTATGCTTGACTATGATAAACAGGGGTTTAAGGCTAAGCCTCCTGAGGAGGCTCAAAATATTGAGACTAAAGGAAGACTCCAGACCTTCTTTAATGAGTTCTTCTACCCAATTATCTAAAATGTGTTGTTCTGCTGAGTGTCTGGTATGTTTTACAGAGAAGAAAAACAAAACTGTTCACTCAAGTGTAGACAGATAAAAAGTGCTTCACTTCACATTTTAGAGTTAAATTGGTTTTTTCATGGACATTTCAGGCTTTAAACTAAGGAAACGTCGCATCACCAATGAGCCTACAGGAGGAACAGGAAACTGCCCTCATCTGTTGGAAGCCATCCCGTGTGAAGAGCCCTCTTGCTATGACTGGAGAATCACGGGGCTGGAGGAATGCATTCCTGACAATGAAAAGCCATGTGGCCCTGGGACACAGGTTCCTGTTGTCGTCTGCGTCAACAGCGATGGTAAGATGGATGCTTTTTCCTATAGTCCACACCAGCTAGAATGAAGATACTAAAATGTAGTCCAGAAGGGATCAGTTTTTGTTCTAAGCTTTCTTGATCCTTAAAACCAAGCTGTCTGGAATAGATATAAAAGTCTAATATATTAATTAGATATAATTAACAGCGGAGAGGAAGGGTAAGACTTCTAGTTGTGCTAGGACCAAGGTCCCTCACCTACACTGTGTAGATTTTCAAAGTTTCACAAAGTGACTTAGTGAAAATTAAATAGAAAACATCTATTGTTTGCCAGTAGATCAGATTCATGCCTGCAGTGGCTTGAATGAATTCCCTGATGTAATCCCACTAACAAAGCTGATCCTCTGAGCCTAGAAACAAATAAAATGTGAGCAAAGTAAGATGCATTGCAGTAAGTATAGCTGTAAGAAAAATAATAATGTGTTTCTTAAAAAGGATGGTTTGATGTGTGTTATGGAGTTGGGTTGACAGTCCAAGATGTCTTGCTTCTTCAAAAGGTCAAAAAAAATACCACCATTATTCAATTATCTTCTGTGAGACAAAACAGATCTTGCATGACATAGTCATAAAAGCCAATTTTGAAAGCTGCTTACCGAATACTTTAATCTACTGAAGATTAATGAATTACTGTTGTGAGAATAGTCCTTATTCATTAGTAATATTATAGTCTAGAGCAGCATATAAATTAAAATAATTGTATTGACTGCAGTGTAAGGTAAGCAGCTTCTAACTTCCAGCAGAGGATTAGGTAAGAGGACACTGCTGATGACTATTAACAGCTGCACGAAATATTTTGAAATTAAATCAGTCAGAAGTAATAAGAACTGATTACAGAGATATTTAAATCTTGAGATTTCATACTGAAGACTTTCAGTTGTAATTGAGTTTTGGGGCTTAAATTGAAATGCTTAGAGCTAGAATGTAAGATTTATTTTTCGGCACCTAAGAGAACTAGTAACTATTTTTACAGCTCAGAAAGAGATTAGCCTACATTTGCAATATTCAATCTACCGTATTTTATGTCCTTAACTCAAAAATTTCCCTTTTCAATTTAATAATTTCTTGACAACAACACTGAAACTATTTGCAGGGTTTTTTGTATACATTTTCAGATGAAAAATGGCCTTTTCCTCCTAAACCAAGGTGTTTCCTAAATAATTGTGAAGACACTTAAAAAAAAAAATCTGTAAAACAAAAAGACTTTTTTTGGGTGTTTTTTTGTTGTTGGTTTTTGTGGGTTTTTTTTGTTTTTTTTTTTTTTGTTTTTTTGGGTTTTTTTTTTTTGCTTTACTAGATTTTGGCTAGTTCGGCTTACCTTTATTTTGAGGAATTGTGTTTTCTCACACATCTAAACTGATTTCTTTCTAAACTGTAAGATAGTAATTTATATTGACTATAATATTCTATATTTGGAGCATGCAATTGTGCCATTAAAATTTGAGATCTTTCATGTATATGATATTTCCTATTGAAACTCACAGGATTTCCTCTTGGCACTTTATGGGCTTTGCTTTTGGCCAAATTTGACTTTGAAGACTTTTTTATTCCCAGTATTTATTTTTGTCCCTCTGTCTTTCTGAATTATATGGCATTATAGATTGCTGTAAATACGTGGCCTTATACATTGCCTATATCAGTAATCTGTCTCAGAAAGAGTGAGAAGTCAGGGTTTGGCCTGTCAGTCTTTAAGATTAAAGAGTTGTGGACATAGCTTCAAAGAAAGGAGAAAATAAATTGTAATAATGTCTTGTTTTGTAAAGATCTGATCACCCAGTCATCCAACCACAAAAATATGTGTTCAGTTACATTTGAGAGAGTGCAAAAACAACGGAGGGTGATGTAATGAATCATCCCAGCTCTTTGAAATTCCTTCTTTTAATAAACAATCATCTGTGTACTTCACCAGTGATACCAAGTGTCTTCTGCTTTGCTCTCTCCTGAGAAGTATTAGCATGATGTAGTAGAAGGAAACAAAGCAAAGAACCACCAACCTCAGCAATCTCCCCCTCCAAGATGACACTCCTCAAGCATCTTATTACTTCGCCTCCCACAGCACCAACCCACTAGAAATCCTGTAGACAACTCTTAAATGTTTTACAAACACCACCACCTCTTCCCAGGTAGTTCCCATCTACCTACTTCCCAGGTAGTTTGGCCTCCTACCCTGGCAGTCAACAGAATATCCATGGTGTCCTTCACCAAACACTTGTTGCAGGCATCTAGGTTCTGCTCTGCAAAATACAAGAGAACAACACTTTGTAGTCAGGCAAGTTTTGCTTCAAGCCCCACAGCTTCAGGCTAGTTCCAGTAAAACGAAGTTTGGAGAATGCTACTCTTCCATTGTCTAAAAATCATGGTTTAAATTATTCAGCATAAGAAATTTCTGATATTCAGAGTTCTGTGGGCACTTCTTGGAGAAGACTGCATTGACTTGCCATTTAAATACTGTCCTTTATTAATAGGATACATAATTTGTATAACAATCATGTTTTGATATATTTTTGATCTTAGTAGCACACAGGGAATTTAATTTCAGTTTTACAGGTAAAAGTGACCCTGAAAGGAAACAGTATGGAAAGCATTAGCTATTGCATAAGATTGCTAAGTTACTCAAGCTAAAATAGTCTTTGCTTGGCAATATTATCTTCAGTCTCTTCAAGAGTTATTATTATTATTAGGTATTAAGCCAGACTTAAATCTTAAAGTGCCTGGACAGGGAAGGTTAAAATGAAGGGACTTAAATATGTCCAAAAAAGGGGCGTATCGTGCTCTTCACTTCTGCTTTATAAAATGAAAAAGGCTGGTAGTATATATTCAGACTAAGCACTGTACTCTGGATGGATAAAGCTCTGTAGCTTTAATGTAAAATAAACCCAATACTGATTAGTAGCATCTCTTCTTGTGCACAGTTGCATTGTTCTATATATCTTAAGCATGGTTAATTGGGAAAATATGCCTTGACCTGGATGTTTGTCTTCACAATTAAAATCAAGCAGCAGTGTTTGTGAAGTTGTTTCATATAACTGGAATTAGCTTTTCTCTTCATTTTGCTGTTTAGGTAAGAGTCATTACAGCCTTTGAAACAACAGCAAACAAAGGTTAACCTAAACATAGGTTATCATCCTGTCTCATTGCTGGAGGCCTGTGATTGTCACTCTTTCCACAGTGGATGGCAGTAATCAAAATTTTCATTCAGGCTGAAAAAACATGACATTCAGGTTGTCATTGCAGAGGCTATAATGAACTTTGATGTATTTTATTATATAAATGAAACGTCAGTCTTTTATTGTGGAAAGAACATTTTCAAAATAAATATTCTTAGAAAATCTTCCAGGCAATTTTACAAAGGACTGTTTTAGGTGAAAGCAGCACCTTTTGGTTATGGAAGCTCCCAGAGGACAGAAAGTGATCAGAAGTCCTTCATTGTATACATAGTTTTAATAATTAGACATCTGTTGCTCGTGTTCCATTCTACAGATTAACTTTTGGTAATGATAGAATGACTCTTTAAAAATAAATTTATATTCATCTTTTTTGTTGTATAGGTAATATTTGCAAGGCATACACCACACATACACACCTGTGTACATACTATCCATTATTAAGTATTAACACAGTTTACATTCAGAAGAGTAATTTTAGAAGAGATGAATTTGCTCTATTTCTCTGTGGCTATGACTGTCTATGAAGAATACTGTTTCAAAAATATCTCTGCATTCTTTAAAATCCATAGGGGGAAAGATGGCTGCTTCTCCACTTTGTTAACAGACATATTGGTGCTACTCATGTTAATGAGGAAAAACAATTTCTGACATCAAAATCTACAATATTAGCTACTGATGAAATACCTTAAAATGCTTGTTCCCTCATTTTTTTTTATTTTGTCTTTGGGCTGATGGCTGTAGCTCCTGTACTGGCATCAGCAGTAATGCACTTCTGAACCTCACACAGTCATCTGAAAGGAATTGCTCATTTTCTGAGAATTCATAAATAATCAATTGGTTTACAGCCTTTTAGTGTACTGGGCTTTGTACGGCTGCATGTGTTACTCCGGACAAAACAGATCTCACTTTTGAAACACAGATTTCTTCCGGATCTTGTTGGTGCTCACTAATTGTTGGGTTACAGTAGCTCTACAAGGAACAGACAGGAGTGGACTCATTGCCGTCTTCTGCCTCACTGCTGAGAGTCACTTGCCTTGGAAGAGGGAGCCATGGCAACATCAAGTTCATGTATATGCAAATTCCTACAAACTCTCTGAAGTAGCAAAATTGCTGCTGAAGTTGCGTATCCAGAGGTGCATGCTGATATAGCTGAGTGCCACAAGTTCCTTTCTGGCACCCATACGGATGTGGGTGGCACGGGTCTGGTTTTTCTGAGGCTGAAGTGCAAATTCAAAGCACCACTGACATCAGCATTTTCTCTCATGTAAATCCTAGGATTTTTCCAGTTTTGCAGTACCAGAGGCAAACAGTGATGTTGGTATTAATTAAAATATATAGAAGGTAGACTAGTCTGTTTTGTTTAGACACATTACAGAACAATTAGTTTAGCTACTTTGTCTGGAACTGAAACACTATACTGACCAAAATGGAACAGAGGACATTTGCAGTATACCTGTCCTTTATCTGTCTTTGTTCTCAGCTAGTGTGAGTAACAGAAGACACCATACTTCAGCAATAAAACATCCTATGTTTTATTTGCCATATTGTTTTTCTCAAGAGTTAGAAATATTCATTTTTTAAATACCTCTTTTCTTATTTTTGTTGAATTTTACTTTATAGTAAAACTTATAAAATTTCTTCATCTTGTTTATATTTTCTTCTATAATTTTCCGATCAATATCTCAATTTCCTTCCTTAATTTTTTGGTTGTGGCTTTAAATCATATTACAATAAGCAGCTAATGAAATATGTAGAATAAATTTCAGGAAAAAACTGAAGTTTGGCTGGTGCAACAATTTTTATTTAAAATATTTTGGCTGGTTTTAGAATTGGGTCTTTCTGTATATATATATGGTTTGAATCAAAAGCTAACTGAGTAGTCTTCTGGTCATCATTTATTTTCTTGATGGGAAACAATAAGAGATTCAATGGACCTGAGCATAGGTATTTTTTAGTTATGCCCACATGTAAGGAATCTATTTTTCTGACATTTCTATTGTGCAGCTTTATGCACTGAATAAAGGAACCATCAGACTGGTTGGATTTTATGTTGATTATTTAGAAAAGAAAATACCAATTTGTGTCACTTTATGACTTAATTCTTAATAAAGAACAAAAAGCTAGATTCAGATTCAAATTACATTAAATTATTCAGTTATGCCTGTAAGAAAACCCAGATGAAAATCTGGTCAATGCTCAGCAGTCAATTAGCAGAAAAATACAGTAGCTAATGACAGTTCCTTTGAGCTCATAGTGCCTTATGCTTACAGGAACTTGGTTATGTTGGCATTAGTCATCATTTCCCAATATTTGTTTCCTAAGTAATATCATAACAGCATTGTTTTAAACTGTTCTTTGCTGCTGACAGCTTTTTGGATGACCATCTGAAGCATTTAAATCAAATATCAGATGCATACTTTGTTCCTCACTGTCAACACATAGGCTATGAAACTCATACCCAGGTCCTTCCTTCCTTTCCTTTATTTTTTTTCTGCTAACATAAGGAACTATTTAATATGTTTCTAGGATGTTTGGTAATTTAAGAATTTCTTAGTGAGGGTAAAATACAGTGAATTTAAAGGACCTTAAAACTGTCACTCTTAGGCCATTATGTTTCAGACCGTTGGATTTTTAAGGTATTTATTTTTAACAAGATTTGGTTTATGTAATATGAAGGAATATAAGGAAAAACAAGAGTGCTGTATATGGCTTAAACTATCTCAATGAAGTCTCAGAATTGTTTGACAGTTTTTGATTGATAACTCTTCTGTCAATAAAAAGTCACGTTTAATTGATGACACCAATTCCTTTTGTCTCATCTTGTTATTAGGAAAATGACATGTCACTACTAAGTTTCATAAAAGAATGGATGCTTTTAGTATTTATGTAACGTATTTAATTATATGGAAAGAATTAAATACAAAACTTTCTTTGTCCATGTCTTTAATAGTTTGTCTGCAATTTGATGTGATGATTTCAGTTAAAGGGATAAATAAAAGAAAACCAGCATTCCATCTGCATAGTCCAGTAAACAATTAGCCCTTATGACAGTGCAATAGACCCTTGTTTCCATTTTATCATATGTTTTTGAAGACGGAGTTGCATTTGGTAGGGACAATGCTTAATGAGACATTAATGTTCTAATGACACTTATATAAATAATATATTTAAGGTGACAAACAGGTGGGCCAACCTACTTACCAAAATCTTTTCCTGGTGTCATAGATGGTGTCATGTGACTCTCTTGTCAGGCACGTTTGGTGTATTTTGACCTGCTTACTTCTAAAATGTAATGCTACACTCATGTAAAATTTACTGGACTTTTAGGAATAGACGTTGCTGGAGTGGAAAGTGCAAATATTTTGAAAATGTATCTGAGAGAGTGCAATGTTTCATATTATCCATATTCTTAGTAACTTTTGTTTTTGACCAGTAGAATATTGCAAGAACAATATGTGACCAAATTAGAAGGGAGAGATTTTGATGGATACATTTTGATTTATGTGATATTCAGCAATGCAGGAACCCAATTCTGATTAGACTCCAAGCTTCAACATGGTAAGAATACAGAGAAGGATAATTGTAGATACACTACATAACAATTGCAATTTTTTTAAGAAGGTCAATTTAATGCTGTACCAATTTTTCCATTTATCACTTCAAATTACGCTATTATGAAACAAGAAAGAAAAAGGGGGTTAGGTAGTTATGATGGATTATGAAACAGTATTTCTAAAACTGTATTGAGCTCCTTTGGTTTTGGATTTATGTGTCAACTTAATTGTTAACTCCCCAGAACATACCCAGAAAATATTTGAAATATTTTTACAAAACATATTTATAAGAGATGATTTTACATCTAATTCTGTTACATATAAAAATAATGCTACATAGCTATACATTAAGTACCACTTTCTCAGAAGATTATATGACACAGCACTAGTCATTAATCTTAATGATAAAATGTTCTAATGTTCTATATTCTCAATGTTTGATAGGAGTCAGTTTTCCATCTGAGAAAGCATTTCACAGGCCTATTTATATTTTCCATTTTCTAAATAAATGTTATCAAATTTTGAAGCTGTGAAACCACTGTGCTGATAAATGGTGAGGATAAAACCGTCATCGTGAGCTAGTCATGTCAAGACAGAATAAATAGGAATTTTACTCTCAGTACTTCCAGCCTAGAGCAGCTCATTTTCTGACCTTTCTCACAGATCATAATTTGTGCTGAGTACTGATTAATGAAAAATCACTCTTATCTGCCAAAAAATACTTGTTTTCACAAGACAACTGTTCCAGTGGCCAATTAAAGCCTTAAAATATAGGTGTCATTTTGCAGTTCTTACAACTCCTGTGCACAATGCAAGCAGCATCTTCACTGAATGGAAATTAAGGAAACTTCAAACTAAAACATGCTCAGACACAATGATTGCTCAAAATCAAGGTAAACAGTTGATATCAGCCTCTCCAGTGCTCCCAGTTATCTCTTTCAGATTTTGGAGTGCAGGTAGTTAGCCACAACCCCAGCAGAGGGAAATAGAGATTTATACCTGGGACTTGGTGAAAAAAGCAAGACAAGAGGAGGAAACTTGTTCTGGCCAAACAATTAGGTTGAAAGCTAGGGAAAGGTAGGATTTGACCTTGGTTGCCTCCAGGGCAATTTCCTGAGACCAAGTAAAGAACTCAAAGTTATAAAATGACAAGCATTAGGAATGAGTTTGGTGAGGGATTTAATCTGCTAAGGGTCAACCCATGGGAGGTTTTGACAAGCAGCTGGAAAGAATTTGGCAGTGGGCAGAAAGGACAGTGAGGTAACCAACTAGGATTAGTGTCTGGAGAAATAAGGCTGGATAAAAAGCCAGAGAATGGAGAAGAAAAGAAAATTCATAACTTCTAGGGCTTGAATGCAATGAAATTTAGTCTGCTTCTGCTTTTGTCTCATGGGATCACCAGACAGAGCAGCAGTTTCCAGCATCAATGCAACACCTGTGGCAGAAATACTATTTATCATTTGACTTGTGTTTTAAACTAGAAAACTGGAAAGAAATATGACATCAACATTTCGTATTTTAGTTTTCAAAGGCAAGCCTTCAAACATTAAGAAATTAAGTTTGTCCAATTCCTATATGAATACATCAGGAGAAAGAATTTAATTATTTAATTGTGCCAACATGACCTTTTCTCCACAGAATCTGCCACTTATTTGTGAGACAGATATATCTCCTTTGGTGATTAAGTGGGCATTTTGTAGTAATGAATACAATGTCTGTGAAACAACTAACCTTAGTTGCCCTATACTTCAGGGTTTAATTTTGCTCTGCTTTTGTTCAGCATCAGCAAAATACAAATAATGCTGACCCACCACATCTTCAGCGATCTGAAAATAACTGTGCTAGTAAGCGTCTGATAGTCATGACAGAAAGATCTTAGGAAAAATGCCAATTCTCTTTTAATAATGCTTTTAATTAGTATGTGGTAAATAAAACATAGGATCATGACTTGAACAAAGAGAATAAAACTAAAAAATACCAAATAGCTCCCCATTAAGGAGTTTCCAATCTGTGAACTGGAGGAGGAAGGGACCCAGTGGAAAAATAAGCATGTTATTATACAGTTTAAAAACCTGCATTCTACAAAGGCAGCTTTCATTTTGGGATTTTCTGTTTAGTTTCTTGGTATAGTTTGGGGGGTAACTTGTGGATTAAGTATGTAAATCCTGCTCTAGGAATTATTAGATGTTTGTGTCTAATTTTATTTAGACATCCTTTATTGGTACTGATACTATTTTATGAATAGCAAATTGCTGCATGAGGGTTTTCCAGAGAAAGGATATTAAGCAAAAACTACATGGATTCTCTTGTTCTGGATATCTCAGAATTGAGGGTTTTTATTTAAAGAGGGGAAAAAGAAAGATTACATTAACTAGAAGCATCTGATATATTGTGGGAGTCTTCTAGAAAACCAGTTTTGAAAGGGAGCCCTGGTTTCAGGTTACAGTGGATTTCTGTGAGTAGGTGTCAATCTATAGTGAAATCTCTCAGATTTCTGTGACTTTAGGACATTAGCTTGCATAACTTATTAACAGAGTAGAAGAGTTGTAATGTCCCTATGCTTGCAGAGGTGTTCCTGGGATTTTTGGTTTAGTTGTGACAAAGCTATTCTATTTCCTTCCACAGCATAAGTTTATAAGATATAGTAGTATTTACCTCTAGTTGCTTTCCTGACAGCTCCTTCTTTGAATCCATACACTTAGAGGCTAAGAGAAAGAAAGTCAAAAGGATGGGTTAGTTTTAGTCTTCTGAGGAGGAATCAGCAATGAAAATGTTTCCGAGAGAGAAGATTAATTCACAGTCTGAGCTCCCTAAAGGCATACTATGCCTTCCACTCGTAATGATGAGAAGATATGCATTGCAAGATGGATAAAAAGATGTTCTCCAAAGACTGCATTTTATCTGCCTGTAGTAGGACACAGACAAAAGCATCCATGAAATTAATTTAAAAACCATTTCTCAGAAATGTGTAAACATGACAGTGGCAGTGATCTCTCTTACACCTCTTGGGTCCTATGTTTTAACTGTGATTTAATTGAGCTGTCAGATTGCATAGAGAGTGACAACTCTTTACTAGCTGCAGCTGGATGAATAATGCAAAGAAAATGTTTGCAATCACCTTTTGACATATAAAATATTTTTTCTTACTCTCTTAAACCCGCTTTTGAGTTACATGTGTCTGTGTGGCAAGAGGTGTGCCAGTGTATGTGAATGCACAGTTGTAAACTTGCTGCAAATTCACAGTATAATAATGAAATAATGGATAATTGACCAACTGAAAAATTCACTTAATATTCTGTCAGGAGAAGACCATTAATCATTCTCTTCATCTGTGAGGTAAGCTTTTGCATAACAGAGAAGAATAACATTGCTATGTTTGTGGCCAAATTCTAGGAAAATACTGCACTGCTGAAGTGTATATTAATCCATTTATGATGCAACTTTTTGGAGATTTTTAGCTTAAATATATAAATATATGCTGTAAATGGGAAGCCTGAAGTTTGTAAAAGCCTTGTTTCTGGAAAAACCAGGCCATTTAAGGTAGCTGCTGAAAATATGCAGATTAGTACCTCAGTGTAGGGAATTGTTGAAAAGACTGTGGCGAGCACTGTCATTCTACTGACATTAGTGGAACACTCACATTGTTTATATGCTACCCTTTTTCTTGCCTATTATTTCCTCTTTACGCTTCTATTCCTAACTCATATCCCTGAATGTTAATCTAGTTCAGATAGCACATCAGAAATGTCTTCTCTAATCAAACTGGTTTGAAGTCATTGACATTCCACTGCCCTTCCTGTACTTGTTCTCCAGGTTATTTTGACTTTATTGGATGAGAGGAGGAAATGTGTAAAATGGCACTTATAATAAAATACCTGGGAAACTTTTTAAAAGGCTACAACAATCCATGTGTCCATATATGATGAAGTTAAAAATTTGCTGAGAATACTCAGCAGTGAAAAAAATAGTACAATAATTTTCAGTGATTAATAAAATATTGTTTTTTAAATAATCAAAAAAGACACTGCAATAAATATATGTTGCATTTTTAAATCCATGTATTTTAAATCCTACTGTTACAAATATTCAAATAACACCATCACTATTTCTAAAGTCTGTGAAAAGATTTTTCTTCACTTTTAAACACAGTAGAGCTTCTGTAACATTTTAAAAACAAACAGAGGAAATATTTTGAATTCTTTTTTCTGGAATTCTGACTTGTACATAAATTTATCACTATATGAATTGCAGCTTGATTGGGAAAAGTTTATCAGAATGCTCTGTCGATCTTGGAACCAGCTATATCTTTTTTTAGGGTGACTTTTTGTTTTTGACAAAAATTGTTTCCAGAAATACAGTGTGAATTTTCAAGTGATCTCATCCTCAAGGTTCATACTGTCCTCTTTTTTCCTTATAGCTCTGTCAGCACTTTCCCCCTCCTTTCCCCGTCCTGCTAAAATGGCCTATTGGTTTGACATATTGATCCCACTTGGTCCCATGACTAATATTGATTTTATTCTCAATGGGACCATAGCCTGTCATCAAACTTATTTTTTCTTTCATATCAAGATGACATTTGATTGGCTTATTTGACACTGGAAGGCAACTCTGCTTGGTTATGATCAATACACTTGTATTCTCTGTTCCTTATCATTCTCAGTAAGACTGCATTAGCAAATGAACCATGAAAATGCTCCAACTACCTGACAAGCAGTAGGAAAATTTTACTCCTGTTGTTAGGCAGTGTTTGGGTACTCTGCTGGAGTCTTTATTAGAATTATTGAACCCCTATCCCTGTGGTACAAGCCCACTATAGCATCAAGTTAAAAGAATAGGAGATTTTCAGCTAAAGGCATATCATGTTTCAGTTTTTGTTTACTTTGCTTATATGCATGAAGACACTTTCCGAAGTTGTTCCAAGTTAACTGCAAAAGTAATTAAACTATATTAAATGTGTCTGTGAATCCTCTTATTCAAAGTTAAAGTGGTCTTAATTATATTTGTCAAGAATTTTCTCTTTCATTATGAATAAGGATAGCCACAAAAAATGTTAATACAGTTTAACTAATCTGCTTCAAAGTGCCAAGTTAATTAATTTGGATTAATTCTTCAGTATCCTTGTTTAGGTCAGGTTTTTTCACAGATACTGACTTTAATAGTTCATATACAGCCTATTTCATGCCGTCGAATATTCAGTTCTATCAGAAGTAGTGAGAAATCAAAGAAGTATCATTTGTTAGAAGAATTTTCCCTTAGTCTTTGATGCATAATACAAAATATGCACTCAGTAACTTACAGGGTTGTATCAGAGATAAAAAGGCTGTGTAACTTTTCAAGACACAGTTAGTGCTACAAGACACCCTCAGTGTGCCTTTGTGTGTATAGTGAAGGAACTTGCCCCATTTGTGTATCTTTTTTTTTTTTTTTTTTTTAACTGAGACCCTCACTGGTAGCAAAGAGATTGCTGTAAGCTTGGGGGAACTGATACTGTGGCTGCCATAACCCCCACCATTTAGAAATACAGGGAGAATTGGAAAAAATCTTTTTCAGTACTTTCTGAATGAACTCAAGTTTTCAACCTGAATAAATCTAGCAAAATATAGTGAAAATTTAGAATGGGAATGAAGGAATAAGAGGTAGAGTTTCAAAGTGTTTACATCAAATTTTGAGATGGCAAAAAGAGACCAGTTGTTTTTCACTTTTCTTGATCTCATTGAATAAAGAAGTCAAGCCCAAATAAGAAGCTTTCAGTTGCATGGGAAAAAAAAAAAACCACCCACTTTTTTTTTTTTTTTTTTTTTTTTTTTAGTTTAGTTTATTTTTGTTTTGTTTTGTTTTTTTCCCTCAGTTTTCTGTATATTTCTATTTTAGCATAGCTGTGTGATATTATTTTTTCATGTTGTTTAATCTGGCCAAATGTCACTGCATTTTAAATAAAAGTATATTATTTGGGTAAAGAAATAGTATTTCTTCCCCTGTTTTTATTTGTGCCTGGCAAATTTAGGCTGTCTATATCACTGTAATCCTGATAGATGACTTTAATATAAATGGAAGTACATATGTTCTGTTATTACCAGACGTGACAATGGGATTACTGGAAGCATTAATAATGTATCTGAAGGTGTTAGTTCATTTAGGTTTTTTTGAGTTACTGCCAAAGAATATGCAAAGATGTTTTCCATCTGAAAGGGAGTATCCATCTTTAAAATATGTTCTTGATTTTTGTGTCATAGTTTTCCATTTATTTTTACCTTAATTTCAAGGTATGGAGTGTTATTTTGGTTTTGGTTACTCCTATAATTGTTTTGTATATGGTGCATGATGTATTGACGTATTAGTTCATTAGTATAATATATATATTATAGGATAAATAATTTGTATTATTTACCTGATGTATTAAGGAATACTGACCTGGGTTTTTTATCAGTGACTCACTTTTCTTGAAATTTGTGTGATTGAAAATTTGTATGAATTTAAGGATAGAGAAGAAACCTTGTAACCAGAACTGTCTTACCTCTGGAGCAGAATGGTTTTCACATCTTTCACTTTTCCTATAAGCTACTCGCAGTGTTACCTGCTTCTGCCTTTTTTCTACACAGTTGGTAATGTACTGTGTTGTGGGAAATGTTAGCAAACACACTCTACCCTGTGCTGTAACCAAGCTCATTTCCTGGTTTGGTTACAGCGAAGGAGCTGAAGTGGTCAGGTACTATTTCTGAAATTATCTGCATGAATGTGGGAGTTCTTGAAGCCAGTGTCATCCTACTCATCAGAATTATTTTTCCCATAAGGTGAATATAGAAGAAATTTGCATATAGCCATTAACAAGAAGTTATTGCTTGTAAAATGTGTTGTTTCATCTCATTAAGGAAGAGAAAACAATAAAAAGATCATGATTTTTTTCTTAAGTGTGTTAGCATGCTGTTGTCTTTGATTGGAAAAACATTGGATATGGTTTCTAAGCTCCAGCTATTTTCCTTTTGTATGATATTACTTCCTGTCATTACTAGCCATTTGTCATTGCAAATGCTTGCTTTAAAAAAGTCAAAATCACATTTTAAAATTTAGTGGTATATAAATATATATCTTCCAGTATTTGCATAGGGGAAGGACAGCAGTCTGTGGCCTTTTCTGTATGTCACTGGTCTGTCTGTGCAGGAAGGGTAAAGATGAAAATAAGATGATGGTACCTGTGCTCTCAAGTTTCTTGTAAAAAAAAAAAAAAAAAAAAATATATATATATATATATATATATATATACACACACACACACACACACACATGTTTATGAGATTCACAATGGGTTTTTTGCATAAGTGGCCAAAGTATCACGTTTACCATTTTTCTTTCAATAAGGAATAGACTGCATGATACTACACTGAAACCGAAACCACAGTAAATTTGCACATGCAGAACACCAAATCAAGCAGTTTACAATTCTGCAATGTTTATATATCATTAAACTATTAGACCAACTTTCTGTCATTTTTGCATAATGAACAGATGTGAGTAACCAGTGTATTTGTCTTCATTGAAATCAGCGCCGTTTCTACTTAGGCTTCTTAGAAGAAAATGACTTCAAGAATATTAACCATCAACTAATTAAGATGTACTTAATTAAATGCAAATGCTACTTAACAAAGTGATTGAGAGAAAGGCATGTGATTAGGGAATTAGCAACTGATTTAACACTTGGAGCTGCCATCTAGGTACCTAAGCATTAGAAATGAATGTAGAGGCTTTGCTTGGTAAGAATAATACAGAGGGAAGATACACAGTCTTTTCATATTTTCTTTGTTGAAAAACTTTGGAGTCAGTGAAATAGGACATGAATTGTAGTTAATGCAACTTTATGTTTGATAATTAGAGAGGTTAAAAATGTTCCAAATGTTGAAAATTTATCAATATTTTTTGACAGCTGATTCAGGAACTGTAATGGAGAATAATTACTAAGGTAATTCACTGTTGCTACTGTTTTGAAAGACAATGTCATTTTACTAACATTAATATTTTTGGACCAGATAGGAATAAATATCATCAACATGATATGAAGGATAGTGGTATCAATAAAATGTTTAAAGTTTCCTATTGTATATCAAAATATGTCATTTGCTAGTATTGAACTAAGTCAAAGGCAAAAATTTTTTGGTCAGTCAGATGCTGCTACACATGCTGCTTTCTTTTTTCTTCCAAATACTCTTAAGATTGTTGAGTTAAACAAGACTGTAAATGATGAATTTCATGTAAATATTATCATTTCTTCTTTCTGTAGCTTATTTGATTAGGTTTTCAGAGATTAACTTCCAAATTCTCCCTACTGAAAAATCTGGGTCAGCTTTTTGAAGTTGTGTATATAATTTAATTAGAAACACATGCTCTAAGGAGGACAGTGTTCTCCAGAGAATTCCTCCTTGTACAAGAAAAAACAAAGAACAAAACAGAATTGCCAAAAAAAAAAAAAAAAAAAAAATCAGTCCTGGGCCCTTTTCCATAATTTGCTGTCACTGTTGATGCTAGGCAGGCATGATTTTTCCTGTTGTGGTGAAGTTTGGTAATCAATTAATGATTTGAAAGAAATGCCAAAGTATTAGAAATTAAAACAATAATTTCAGTTTATCCTGATGATTGATTACTGTCTGCTCATTTGCAGATATAAGGTGTCCTAGCATGTGAAGATGTATGAGGCTTTGATAAGTTTGATAGCTTTTCTGTAATGTTAAGAATTTCCATTTTGTATTAGACTAATCATGCAATGTGTTGATCAGGTTATTACTAAAGAAAATCTAGTATGGAATTTCACATTTGGATAAATTTGTACATTTTCTTACTTAGTGATTTTCTTGATTTTTTTTTTTTAATTTTTTTTTAGTATAATGACAGTTAAACTCATTAGCACTTCTTCTACACTCTTTCAGGGTAGTCATGACATTCCTGTAACTTTGAGGCAGGTAGATTATGGACTGATGACTTTTATAGAGGAGAAGGGTTTATGGTTTACTAACTGTGACTGTGGTTAAAGTTACTTCCAAGTGAAAACAGGACAAAGCACATAGCACAGATCTGGTTTTAGTAAGTTTTGAATACAGATAAGCATATTTTGTTCTTGATGGGCAGAGTCCACACAGGATTTTTGGCTCCTCAGCCAGTCTGGCACATTTTGAGATTGACAAAGGAGTCAGTGTAAAGACTCTATAGGTCCTCCTCATGTGAAAGGAATGCATATGGGAAACTGCGCAGGAGCTCAAGATAAAGAACATTCTCAGCCATTTCAGCCATTATAAATCATACTAGGGGCAGTTCAATACTTTCTCAATTATTTTTCTATACAGGAAAGGAGGGAAACAGTCAGTAGGAACTAGCACTGCTCACAGGTTTTGCTATCATTTGGGGTAGTACTGCATTTTATTCCTGCAGCCTCTTTGCTTAGAGGCATTATTGAAGGCAGTTAAATAATGACAAAGCCTTCTTCACCCACAAGCATGTTAAAAGTTGAGCTCTGGAGTGCTTTTCCAAATATTTCAGCTGCCCAGCAGTTTTCCAATGGATGACACATCATGTACAAGATACTGATACAAGAGACTTTTTTATTTCAAGTTGAAGATATAATAGTGAATTTGAACATATTGTAACTAGCAATAAATAATGTGAAGTCTTCAGTTTTGGCATCTGGGCTCAGTTGTGTCCTTACTTCTATCAACTTTAAAATACGACTGTAAAACTTGTTTTACCACTGTGTGATATTCCTGTCCTTTACTGATTACACAGGCATGTTAAAAATGTTAGATATTAATGTTCAAAGCACTCTCTTGATTTACTTCCATTTTTTTGTTTGTTTTATTGTCAAAATTTACTTAGTATATATCAGTTTGTAGATGAGTCTTTCAGAAACAATAGCTGGTTTCCTCATTTAGAACTGAGACCATTGACTTATTACATAGGGCTCCAGCAGCAATTTTACTTTATGCTGATTTTTTTCAAGTTGTTCTCTATGCGTCATTGGACCTTGCAGTGATTTTACTGTTCATTTTAAGGCTTAAAAAACATTTTGCTTTCTGTTAAGCACTTGCCTTCCCATTTACTACAGGTCAGAATTTGACAGCAATTTTTTACTGTGCACTGAAGCATGCACCACGTTAAAAGATGCACAATAAGAAAGAGAGTTTCTTTACCCTGTCTCTCTAGTGATTCCAGCCCTGGGAATGCTTCCCATTGGAACTTTCTTAAAGCATTTTACAAGAAACTTAAATATCAGACACATTTTACAGATGAGTAGACAAAACCACAAAGGACTGACGTGATTTAAGTACATTAACCACAGAATGTGGTCTAGTCTAACCTTTAGCATCTAGACTAAATTTTCACACATACAATACCTGCTTTGTGAATGTAATAAAACAAGAATGGTGATATGAATACTGATATTTATTAATCAGTTCCTCTTGATTGCTATTCACAACCTATCTCTTGTATCTGTAAAAATTTGCCCATTCTGGCAAATTTTCTGCCCTAGGTTGAGTTGTTTTGCTTGGTTGGCTTCATGGTTTTTGGTTGTTTTTGATTGTTTGTTTTAAAACAATAAAATAGTTGCATAGTTCAATAGTGGCTCTCGTGTGTGCACACATACCAGGAAGTCTTCGAGCCAAGAAGTTGGCCAAAAGGAGGTTTAAATGTTGTGACTTGCTTTTCTGATTGTCTAGCTGGATCCAACATAATTATTTGAGGAAGTGATGTGGATTCAAAATGCTATCCCCTCAGCACTCCTCACTGATGTAAATCTGTAAAAAAAAAATCCCAGGAAAAGTTTAAACAATTTTTTGATATTTTAAATTCTTGAAAAACAAAACTTTTTTTGCCTCCTGCCATTTTCACATGCTATCATTTCCTTAAGAAAAATTTAGTGATTTTGGTCCAAAATGTGTGTCTCTTGCCTAAGAGAGAAATATAATTCAACAACATAGGCGTTGATTGCAAATATGGAATATTGCTAGATTCCAGATTGTAATGAACCAGTCAACTGATAAGTGGTGAAGAGCTCTCTTGACTAAAATGTCATATTATGTTTTCATCTCTCTGCTTTTTATTTTTTGTCATTCTGTTTTTTAGAGTATGAGTAACCCAGGGCAGAGGCCTTTCAGGAATGTTTTTTGGAGTTCTGTCTTCAGTACTTGTGCAACATAAATTTATTTATACCCATAATGCTCAAATAAAATCATAGAATCATTGAATGGTTAGGGTTGGAAGGAACCTTAAAGATCATCTAGTTCCCACCTCTCTGCCCACAGCAGAGAGGTGGAAACTAGATGATCTTTAAGGTCCCTTCCACTAAAACAAGTTGCTCACAGCTCTCTCTAACCTGGTCTTGAACACTTCCAGGGATGGGGCATCCACCATGCCTATGGACAACTGTTTCAGTGCCTCTCCTCCTTCACTGTAAAGAATGTCTTCTTTATTCTTCTCTCTTTTAGTCTAAAGCCTTTCCCCCTTGTCCTATCATTACAGGCTTTTTAAAAAAGCCCCTTTTCATCTTGTCAGCCTTTCGTAGGTACTAGAAGGCTGCTATAATGTATCTTGGATTGGATTCTCTTCTCCAATTTTCTCAGTCATTCTTCATGGGAGACATATTCCAACCCTCTGTTCACCTTCAGGGCCCTCCTCTGGACTTGCTTCAACATTCAATGGCAAACATTTTCAAATGGGACTTTTTCTAAGTAGTCTTTACACTGGCATTGTTCCCAGCTTATGGTTGAATGATTCCTGGTGGTTGACTACGTTACACACTTTAAAGAGGAAGGCAAAAAAGGTCAAGTTCATAAAATCATTAGTGAAATGTCAGAAACAATTTAGTATAAATAAAATATTTCCCTGAAGATAAGAAGTACCCATTATAAGACATTCCTTCCAACTACATTTCTATGCTATTGCATTCATCAGATTAGAACTGGACACTTGACAAAAACAAAATGCCAATTATGTAAGATAAATATCTCTAGAATATTTTCTCTGTAAAAGTAAAGAAAAAATAGGGCCTTTGTTTTTAGAGAGAGTGAAGGCTTGGTTTCATTTGAGATATGAACTCAGACTGAAACTAAGTTAAAAATACTCTTCATTGTGACACCAAATTAAGCTTGAGTTTTAAATTTAAAGCCAATAGGTGATAAGTTCAGTATAGTGCCATTTGTTTATGCTGTGACACACTTTATTGTAATAGTAGCATTTCTTGCAAAATGTGCATGTGTCCTAGCAGTTTACCTTATTGAGTCTTATCTAGCAATGGAACAGTTTGAGAGTAGGTTTCACCCCTTTTCTAACTTTTTTTCTCTCTGAAAAAGAAGTTTACAGTCCTCTCCTCTGTCTCTTGTCCTTGAACCCAAACAAATGCCCTTCTGATAAAGCAGAAAGGAATCCCTCCTGCACTGGTGTCTGGGTGTGATGACCTGCAATATAACAGAGGGAGCAATTGATGCAAAGACTGAGTCCAGTGAGGGAAGCAGAACTTGGCATGGGAGCGCCATGAAGCATTTGGCAGCGCTCAAATTTGTATTTTAATATGGGAAAATATAGCTGTTGAGACTTACTTGATCTCAAAGGTCTTTATAATTCTGATGGGTATGACTACTTCAGGCTATTTTAAAAACATGAGCTGCAGGATTTTTCCTGGTTTTCAGAACCAAGGAAGACTGATGTTTGTAGTTCTGTTGTGCCTAAATATTCTGTATGAATAAAATATTTGGCACTGTTTAAAAGGATCTAATATTGAATGGACGGCCTTCATCTTTAACTCTTTCACAAAGAATTTGTTTAACACTTCTGGGAGTCATGGTCTGATTTATTACTAAAACACCTGGTTTCAGGAACTCAGCTCAGGAGATTCTTACATAAAATGTTCTAAGACTGTGAACTTTGAATGACAAAAAATGTAGTTTATGTTGTTTCTATTTTGATTAGTATTTGAATCAATTATTGCTATACATCTATTGAGCAATAAAGCCTAATTTGAGACTCGGTAAAGCAGAGCTTTTAGATCTTTAGCTTCATTTATAGTGTCCTCAGTTCTCACTGAATTAGCTTTCAGAATCCATGTGGTAGTTACTAACAGTAACTGATGCCTTTGTGATTCAATTACAGGATATTTAATCAATAAATCTAACAAATACTTTGTTGTGTTGGAGACTTACGTTCATTTGCAAATATTGATAAGACGTTATTTTGTTGACATTGGCTATTAAAACAAAGCGGTTGACATGATGGATCTTAGAAAGTGCATAATGTAGACAATTCCTGTTTTGTCCTGTCAGGATCATGTAAAATTTAAGAGTATTTCAATGGATGAATCATAACAGAAGGTTTTATGCCCTAGTACAGCAAAGAACATATAGCAAAAAAGGCATTGAGATGCGTGGAAATATTTTTAGAATATTTGAAAAAAAGAAAAAAAAAATATGTTTACGACTGAACTGGCTCTTTCATGCCTGAATTGTATGTGGTTATCAAGGCCTTGGAAGTCCAGTGTACTCTTAGATGCAACATTTTCAGTTCCTTATAACAGGCATTATGTTTTGATAGCAAGGCTATAATTCTAAAAGCTGGACCCGAATCTCCCTCTCCTTCATTTTTTCCATCATTTGCTCCAACATGAAGATTTATCATGAGACTTACTGATATCAGAATATGTGGTCATTCATTCATTCCCCCCTTAATAAATATTAACCTATTTGATCAAGAAATCATATCACCTCACAAAATTATCCATGTTGTGATTAAGGTGCTGTTTAGACAGATCTCAGACACAGTGCTCCGTGATTATTTGATTGAAACCAAAAGCAACCCTGCTTCTTAAATATTAGCTAATATTTCGTTAAGCAATTCATACCAGCCTGGATCTTTTTATTATAATGAAATGTGTACTTACAGAACACAAATGCATAGATCTTGTTATACTTCCACAACACAAAGACTGATATGTTGCTGATTTGCTAACAAATGAAGATCTTTCTAACACTCTGACTGTAATTTACTGCAGCTTTTCATATTTTGATGGATAGCTGCAACTCAAAGGATGAATTGTGGATTACAAAACTGGCTACATTAGGATGTTTTTCCCCTTCTCCCATAAGTCTGGGTGAAAACTGGGTCATTCTATACATGCATCTCCATGTACACAGTTTTCCATAGGTGTGTTATATACTCCATTACTCACATTTGGATTTTGTGTGAGATCAAGTACATATTACAAAAGCCTAAAGGCCACCCAGGCTGGCATACACTTCCTGGGAATATTGAATCAACTTAGGTTTAAGTATGCTCTTCTGGAATCAAAAAATCTATTTACCTTGTTTATACAGAAGAACAGAATCTAATTTATTTGTGTGCCCATCTGGACTAGATTGCTCATTTTAAGTTAATTTACCACATGATAGACTGCTGCTGGCCTTTTTTTTTTCCCCAGGAGAAGAGGTTGACAGGCAGCTGTGTAGAGATGCCATCTACCCAATCCCAGTGGTGTGCGAAGCGCCGTGCCCAAAGGACTGTGTGCTCAGCGCGTGGTCTGCCTGGTCCTCCTGCTCACACACCTGCTCCGGCAAAACCACAGAAGGGAAGCAGATGCGCGCCCGCTCCGTCCTGGCGTACGCAGGTGAAGGTAAGGGCTCACACTCTCCTCTTGGATTGCGAAGCTTCAACTGCCTTTGTAATGTCAAAGTCATTTCTTGATTGACAGAAACAAATTATTAGGAAGCTTTGTTCAGTTTCTAAATATAGCATAATTGTTTCAATGATTATCTTACATTTACTCCTGGTACCTGAAGCTGCTTTAAAGAGGGTTTATTTTGCTCATTTAGGTTAATGTTATTATATTTTTATTAGCGTGCTTAACATACTGTTTCTATTTCAGATATATGATTTTCTTGTTTTCATTAAAATCAAACAAGACAAACAATTCATCTGATACAGATTAGCAACCCTAATTTATGTCCAATTTGGAAAACCATAAGTATCCTGAATGCTGAAAAGATGAGAATTTTAATGGTTCAAATGTTAGCAAAAGGGTTTTGTAGTTTCTTTTCTGTAAGTGGTAAGTTATGTTACTGGTAACATTGTTATTCATGACAAAAGTTTGGGGGTTGCCTTGCCAATATTCCATTTCCATTTATTCAAGTGATCCTTGTGCAGTGTCTGTAGCATATGCAAAGTGAAGACATAGCTGGAATAGGAAGGAGAAGACAAAATAAGTTTTAGATACAGGTTCATTGCTATTCTTTGATTTTCCATGGCTCCTACAGCTCTTTTTGGTTTGGTTTTAAATATTGGGAGGGGTGGGAGGGTTATAGAAGAAACATATTCTGTTTATAACGTGGTTCAAAAATGGCCATGTCAGGTATGTCAGGGTCCAGCTGCTAAAATGCAATGCCAGGAGCCAGGAGACAGCCACCAAAGAGTTCTTGGAATATGTTTACACACATGTATTACCGAGGGAAAAGTTAAATGCCTCAATATAAAAGGATTACATGCATGTGTTAGTTATTATTTTAAACTGTTAAGCATCTTATTACTTTATCTAAGGATCAAATTAAACTGAAAGCTGGAAGGTATGGATGCAATGAAACAGAACAGCTGTACACTTTGCTGTTTGCAGACACACCTAACATTGCTAAAAGTGTACTGTGTATTTAACAGAATTTGGGTGATTGTAAAAAAAAATAAATGTAGCAGAGCACTTTCAACCTTTTATCTGAAAGGAAATTTTGCTAGAAATGTGACAATCAGAACCATATTTTATTTTAGAGGGCGATTCAAATCATAAATTACTTAGATGGATCTATGTAACAAAGTAGAAACACTTCTAAAATTATAAAAAATTGGGTTTGTGGTGTCCCATTTTTTATAGTGTGTCGAACAGACTCATTTTGGGGAAAACACAGAGCCATATAATTCAAATAAACATATATTCATGTATTTCCTGTTTGTCCATGTAGGTCAAGACAATAGATTTTCTATATACTTTTCTAATTTTACTGGAGACAGAAATTTATATCCTGAAAAGCATGCCAAGGAAGTCAAAACCTAAATTATGGAAAGAATTATTCCACTTTCTTATGCTTAATCTTACAAAGTACTCCTTATTCTGCCTTTATACTTAATACAACATAGGTTAATTTACAAGGCTGCAGATGCAGCAAAGCTGCTCAGCATCACCTGAATTTTAGGTATGTGAATTTTCTTAAGGTTTGTTGTGCAGTGATCAGAATCAGCACAGAGTGATCACGAAGAAGGACAGATCTCAAACTACAGAGGCTGTAGTAAAGAAATCCCTAAAGTAAGGCTGAGAGAGCTAGCTCCTTACCTGGGTGTCGGAGTGCTTCAGCTTTGCTCAAACCCTGGTTTCTTTCCTGCTATTTCAGATGAGGTTATTCTGTACTTTTTTTAAGGATACAAGCTGCTGGGTCTTCCAAGCTTACCCTGGACTGCACTCACACCTTGATCAGATCTCTTCAATACTGTGCTTCTTTGCACTCAGTACAAACTCTGGAGAATGAAAGTATATAAATAAATGAAAGAACCTTCCAAGGCCTAGGGTATTTTTACAACTCTAGCTGGAAGGTACTTTTCACATTCTCTTGTATTATATTAAAAAAATGTATCAATTTAATTTTTTTAAATGCTTCAGTTGAATTAGAGTTATTGTCAGCTTTCTCCTCCTGTTATGCTCCTGTTATGCCTCTTAATCATTTGTTATGTGACAAATAACTGAATGACTTTTCTCCTCCAGAATTCCATGACCGAGATCAACTGTGTTCCCAAAACATAAATTACTGGGTACTGGGAGGTCATTTCTTGTTCTAGAAGCACAGAATATATTAATGTATTTGAACATCTGTATTCTACTGATATAAAAGGAAGCTTCACATGAACATTTTTTTGGAAAACATAAATTTCTCAGTTCTATTCAGAACTTAGAAAAAATGCACAGAACTGTAGATGGAAGCTTTGTAAGCATCATGTATCCAAGTCTCATAAATTTAAGACCAATAATTCTATTTTCATATTAAAGCTGAACTCTGAAAATTTCTATCAGTTTTGTTCAGGTGAACAGTCAAGCAAGTTTTCTTTGGGATTTCTGAATTTTTTCTTGAGTGGTTGGTATGAGAGACAGACCTGGCTCAGTAAGCTATTCCATAGTAATTTCTGTATCATTTTGCCATGAGGTTTTACTTAAAACACAATAGGACAAATATATTGTGCAAAAATATATACTATTCCTAGTATATATCAGGATTGGATATTAATTAAAGAAAAAAGATGCAAGACTGTTGCGAATCCATAAATAAGGCTAAATTTGTATTCTAAGATGGCATAAGGAGTCCAGGTGTGAATCCTTGATCACACATATCCTCCTGCTAGTCAGTCCACAAGCCTAGAAAGATCAAAGCATTGCAGGCAATACACACACAAAAAATACTGCACTCCCTCAAAGTATCTGGTACATTTATTTCTTGATCATTTGGGTGCTCAAACATGAACACCCCACTGAAATTTTTCAGGATCTATAGATACATGTGAAATAGGTTGGGTTTTTTTGTTTGTATGTTTGTTTGGTTTTTTGGTTTTTTGTTGTTGTTTTTGTTTTGTTTTTTTTTAATCTGGCTCTCAGATGTCTTTTTATCAAGTGTTGCTTGTGGTTGTTCAGTTTCTCTCCTCTTTGAAATAAAAAATACTATATTCTGCCCTTTTTCTTATTAATATTGGCATATAACTGGCTGTAATAGAGCTATGTCATTTCACACCTACAAATTTTTTGCCCTCTTACTACCCAGCTATCTCTGCTGCTGAATTGGTTTGAAGAAACTATCAAGTTAACATGACTGGCCACCAAGAAACAACGACAATCTTTTTTTTTTCTTTTTTTCTTTTTTTTTTTTTTTTTTTTTTTACTTAGAGTAGGATTAATTCAGTAGTATTGTAATAATTCCTCAGTGAAAACAATACGTTCACAGGAGAAATATAAGCTATATATAAATTACAACAAATATAAGCCATATGTAAATTGCAACAGTGACAGTTTTCAAATGAGCTCTGGGATACCGACTCCCCCTCCAGCACCACACTGATTTCTGCTTGAGCCAGGAGCTGACCTCAGTTGTACACCCCCTCATCATCTCCTCATTCCAAACAAGACCCTTTTCATGTGGTCAAACCACACGCTGCAGAGCCTCAAGCACCATGTGGTCATGCACATCTGGGGTGGGCTTATTTACTTGAATTCACTGGAGAAAAAGGAGTCTCTCCACAAGAAAAAGACTTACTGTGCTTTGTGAGATGACTCCACGTGGAAATGAGTGTCACAATAACCATTTTTGATATTTTTTCTGAGATCACTGTTCTCAGCTTGAAGGTTTGAAAGGCAAAGCGATTTATAAATTTGCCAGTCTCTGAGACTGCCTATAGTGTTAGCTCATTTGTGTCACTGTCAAATGTATCTTCATGGTACAGTAAGAAGCTCAGAAAAGTCACTGTCTCAAAACATAAAATGACAGCAAAGGACATAGTGATGTTACCTGGTATATCATATAGTTGTTCTGCATAAATCTAGTAAGGTGTCATGTACAGCTCAGCCTTTCTCTTGAATGCAGGGTGTCTCTACTTTTGGTTTATATTCCATTTAATATTTCTTTTTTTAAATTCCCTGCTTACAATAAATCTTATATAATTAGTAGTGGGCACTAAGACTGTTTCACTTTACTACTGGACCTGAGACTAAAAAGTACTAAATATATCTTAGGTTTTCAGTAAGTAATAAATACGTTGATTTATTCCGTATTGATTATGCACTGCCACAGAATGACACTGGCAAATTGGTGCAATACAGCATAATACTGATGTTGTAGACACATCCTAAGTCTTGCCAGTAAAACCAGTTTTGGAAAAGTAAAGATTTAACATCCCACCTCCCCTAAAAAAAAAAAAAAAATTAAAAACCAGAAGTTGAATGCAAAGAGGAAAATAAGAAAAATAAGATTACTTAAAAGTTTCATTTATTAAAGTGAGACGGAAGAGATTTTATTATTATTATTATTCTCTTAGGGCAGGGATGCATATGTGGGGCAGTGCTTCGCTATGGGTATTACATACTCATAGATCAGCGAAGTGTAATGCCAGGAGGACTATTTGGTATCACCGTATAGCACAGAGTACTGAACATCACAGTTGGATAGTATAGAATATCAGCTGTCTGTCTCATCAGATATTCTATTTGACAGACCAACAGCTCTTACTTCTCATCTACCTGCAAGACTGATTTATTGAACATGTAAGAAATAGCTGGATCAAAGGAGTTTCTTCTCAATACTTAACAAATTATTGTTGATACGCTTTAAAATTTTATTCCTGTTAAACTCCAGTACAGTTTGACTTCATAGTTGCAAACAAGAAATTATGCCTAGCGTTTTTTGATATATTTACTCTTCCTACACTTACCGAGTTTGTTTTTAATTTTTGTACTTTCCTGGTTTGACATAACAGTGCTTCGTAATTAAATCTGAAAGCACAGAATTGAGTAATTGTTTCAGCAGCAAATTGCTCATGCACAGCAGAGTAAGTTTTGGAGAGCATGAGGTTTTTCATGAAACAGGAATAAAAACCCCACTTAGTTTTGGAATTGTGCAACCTGAATTTTCAGGCAAGAATTGCTAAGTGACCTGACACCTGTGTGAGGAAGGTGAGCCAGGGCAGGGTATGTTACTGTGCTTCTTTTGCTCAAGAGCCCATCAGCTCAGACTGCTGACTATAGTGAAAGGTTCATATTCTATCTGGAAAAGACTTGAGGACAGACCTTGCATTTACCATGAGTCCACTCTGCATCCTGACCTGCTGTGTATTTTGAAGAGGTCTGCTTGGTTTGTGTAACTGATATAAACCAACTAATATAAACCTGATATAAAAGGGGAGGAAGCATCAATGTTTGCAGAACAGGAGCAATCTTGGTTCTGACTGTGTCAGTCTTCAGAAAGTTCAGATGCCTTGAGAAGTGCCTACAGCAAAGAAATTAGTAACACCCATTTCACTTACTAGAATACAAGAGACATTTCAGTTTACTCAAACTTTAAGATTATTCCAGCTGTTCTGAAATGCATTTATAAAATGATATGCATTTACAAAAACAAGTGATATCAAAATGATTAATTAAAATGATCCTAAATGCTTTAAAAATGTTTCGTGTTTTGAAATTTGAAACTATCAAGTCAATGTCACAAAAAAAGATTTATAAAATCCAATCATTGAATATCCTAGAGTAAGGTGTCTTCCCCATTAGCAGCTCCAAATCAGGCAGAGAAGCAATCTAAGTGTATGACAATTTTGTCAGCTATTTTATAAGCAATATGCAAATCCCTCTGCAAAACCAGTCTTTCACTTTCAAGTCTACTTGGCTTAAAAATCCAAACCCAAAACTAAATAATTCAGCCCCAACTGTTTTTTCTTATCCTTGAAACAATGAATTTTACTACCGCCAAGCAGTTATTTACTGTCGTCTGATAATTTATTATTAAAATACGTGTTTATTATTGTATGTCCCATTTTCCTGTATTCTGATGAATACAAATGTCTATTTTATTTTTTTCAGTGACACTCATTAACTTTTATGTCCCTGTCAAACCTGTCCTCTACTGAGGATATCCTCATAGAGTTGCTACCTCTACAGAGATGTTGTAAAGGTCGTTTCTAACTGCCAGGTTTCCAACCCCTTCTGCATTTTCTATACCTAGTTAAATTTGAGGAAGCACAGCAGAATGCTGTTTTCCTGGAGAGGATGGCACATTGATTTTTATTTTAGTAGTATTATTTCCACATTTTGTTTAGTCTTTGCAGTTTTTTTAACTCCTGGTTTAATCTGAACAGAACTGGATTCCCACTGAGCTGCAGACATTCATGCCCCAATGTTTTTCGTTTCCAAGTCAATGTCAATCTCTTTTTTTCCCCTGAATATATATATTCTTGCATATTCAGTCGAAACTGAACCTAAGTTGTCACTTCATTTTCAAATGTCTTAGGAATTGGTGCTTGTGGTGTTCAGTTCTGGGAAAGTAATTTATTAACTTTCCCTATATTTCTTAACTTATTTAACCCTTTTAATGGAGGGTCTAGACTCCTCACATGGATCCGTTTTCTCTTCCATGACAAATAATTTGTGACTTTACAATTTTTTTCCTCTTCAAAATGCACTCACTTTCCTAATTTACTTGCTTCTATTTCTATCTGCTGTTGTTAGCTGATTTTTTTTCTTGAAGGATGATGATTGGGTAACTTTATCAAACATATTGCATAACCATAATTTTATTTTACCATTTTTTAAAATTTCCTTTTTAAAGAAAATACATATGGCATTTTGTTTTTATGCTCTGCACATTGACATATATTTTAAGCAATTTTGATAGACTGAATTGCATTTATTTTGAACCAAAAAAAAAAAAAAAAAACCAAGTTATTCTTTAATTAGATTCACATATTTGTAGGTTTTTCTAATCCCCCTTTTCAAAATTTAAGATTAACTAGTCTGTGGCATGACGTCTCAACTAATATGATGCTTGCTGTTGCTTGGTTAAATCAATATTTTTAGAAAAAAAAGCCAGAAATTAAAAATATTCCTAGAGAGATAAATAGAGAATTATGATTTTATCTTGTGATTTCATTAGAATGAAATTCTATTAAACATGATTAGAATCATGTTGGCTGCAGGTCTAGACCATGCAGAACAACTTAGGGTATAAAGTATTTTTATACTGGTTACTTGACTTTCTTGTGTTGGATTACTTGAAGCATCCATTGTTTCTTTGATTACATTTACTTTTTTTGTTTTATTTCAACAACGAGTGCTTAAAACCCATTCATTCTTGTATATCTGTAGAGCAGACAGTCAACCTGAAGTTCAGTGCTGAGATATAAAGTATAGTATACTCTACAGCCTGCATTTGGTGTAAGCATACACTTTTGTTTTTAAACAAAAATTGTATGGATCATCAGCATAGTTAATAAAAAGGTCCTCTTTCAATTGTCTTTCTTACTTTTCTTGTCTTCTAGGAGAGGCTAAAATGTTGCTTAGATTTTTTGCTGCCTTTCCCTCAGCTGGAGATAGGAATCCCCATGTTCCTTGCAGGCCAGAATCTTAAACCTGGACTCTGTATGCCTGGTAGCACCAGATATTTAGCAGACGTGACGTCTGCTCACGGGCTGGACATTGAATAACCTGTGATCAGCTCTGGTAGGACTGGGAGGCCAAAGTAGTTTTAAAGTGCTTTAATATAATAAACTGAACATACTATCTGAAACTGAACACAACAAAGATATCATCATCTGGGCTGTTCTTCACAATCATTGACACTTGATTACATTTAAACCTTATACTGCTTTGTTATCTTAATCTGGACCTGAAATTGCCAGCTGTGCCATCCTCTTTGGTCTACACAACATGGATAAGCATTCAGTGGGAGCTGGACAAGAGCTCCAAAAATCTTTTAAATTGATCTGTGAATTAGATCAACTGTAAACAGTGGTCTTTACACATGCATAACTAGAATAATTAACCGTTTTTTCTGCCTAGAGCCTTCATATGTCCTTATGTGATCTCTTGCAGTCTCTTCTAGAGAACACCTAAATGATAAGGCTGTAGATTACTCCAAGCACAATATTGTGTTGTAGAAGTTATGATTATGTTGTTATCCTTTTGATACAGACTTACGTACTGTCCATGAACAGTTGATTCTATGTGGCTTGTTGACTGAAATTTGTCAAAGTCGATATTGGGCATATGAAGAGGGGGAAAAAGGAACGGCATTTCTTTCATGTAATCAAACTGATAATATATAACTAAGAAAATTTCAAAGTGAGTTTGTACTGTGTGTTTTTAAGTAAAAAAAAAATCAAAAAAAATCTCTTTACAGTGAATGATCTTTTGCCCTCTTGTTCCAGGAGGAATACAGTGCCCAAACAGTAGTGCCCTGCAGGAAACACGCAGCTGTAATGAGCACTCTTGCACTGTCTATCACTGGCAGACTGGCCCATGGGGACAGTGCATAGAGGACACATCTGTCTCTGCTTTCAACTCCTCTGCCAGCTGGAATGGAGAGGCCACCTGTTCCGTGGGGATGCAGACAAGAAAGGTCATCTGTGTGAGAGTCAACGTGGGACAAGTAGGCCCAAAAAAGTAAAGATCTTTAAAAATATCTTGCCGCAGTAATTATGTTTGCATTTTACTGCTTTGTATTTTTATCACCTATGACTCCTTGCAAAGGCAAAAAGACCCTCTTCTTTGTGTTCTCGTGAGGAAACGTATCATCTCCTAAAAATACAAAACTGGCACAACAGGAAGACCAGGCAATACCTTTCTCACTAAGGATTTTATTGGGTGGCATTTACAGTGGTGATTCTGCTGACAGCTGACTAAATTCAGTTGGCTCCTTGCCACCATCATGTTGAGTCACAATAAAATTCTTGGAGTATGTGTGTGACATGCAGAGCAGCACCATTTCCAAGATCCTTGTGTTGCCTCCAAACAAGCGCTGCACTGTATGGATTAGTGCAGTTCCACTAAAAAATAGCGATATGAATCTAAATACATAAAGCTCTTGTCAGAACCAGACCAAGGAAGTGTAGCATACTGGAAACTGACATGACATTAATATGAAACATTAGTTTGAACATTAGCTTGACAAACTTTGTGGGGTTTTTTCCCATTTATGTGGTTTTTTAAGTTATTCCTTTGGCCTAGTGATTTGGGTTTACAGTTTAATGTGTGACCAGGGTTAAATACAGATTAGCTGCTAGTAAAATGCATTTGATAATATTTTTGTAGGGATTGGCAGACTGTAAATATATCCCACTCAGAACAGATTCAAAACTCTAAGAACTGATAGCAGAGGTCATTTAGAAAGTTCATGAGGCAGCTATTTTCACACTAAATATTTGCTTGATGCCTGCCATTTGTTGTTTTATTCTGCAGTGGATTTAAGCCTAATTTACTTTCAATGGAAACGTGGGGAGTAATGTCTGGACATTCAGTAGTCTAAATTGTTGTGTGTCTCTATTAAGTTGCTGTTCTATTTAGTCATGATACCATTATTTTTTGTTTGGTACATTTACATAAAAACACCTCACAATCCTCTAATGTTTTATCATCCTTTTTAAGTCTACTGTAAATGCCTCTATCTTGGATTTGATGTTAAATTCCGGGAGGAAGACTGTTTTAGTCTTTCATAAATTAATCATGTGAAATGAAAAAAAGGTCTTGCTTGGTCCTTCAAATTGTCACATCAAAATCACTGAATCGTTTTTAAAGACCCAAACATTTAACATGAAAATGTAAATAGGAACCTTGTTTTAAACTCCCCTTAATAAAAAGGATTACTGTGGTATGATACAATCAATATTATTGGCCTTATCTGCCTCACAAGTTACAGACTCCGGCATGTATCTTTTCTGTTTAATTTGACCTTGAGTAAGGACTGCAAAAAAATCAATACTTTGTTTTAAGCCATATATAGTAAATACAAACAATGTAAAGCATAGAAATGGTGTTCTAATTGAACTAATTGCCTTGCCTAAGTATCTGAAGAGGAATTGTATTGTTTAGTACTCCTGAAAGATGAAGCCCTCAGTGAAATGGTGAATGTATATATATTTCAGACTGTTTTGTATGCTTATAGTTTCTCCTGTTTTTAAAGGGAAAAGCCAATGCAAGAAAAGCCATTAGCAAGCTAATGTTCAATGCTTTTTGGAAACATTTTTTATTTTAACCTTAAAGAAAATTTCTGACAACATTGTTAATATATGTGATTGGTAGCAGAGGGGTTTTTTTAAAGTGTATCTGATCATCTCTAAATACACCCTCGCATATAGAATCTGATTTTATGAATCACATGGAACCAAGGCACAAGTTGATTTAAAAGTGCAGAGAGAACTTACAGAGAAGTGATAGAGATTTGTGTTGCTATAGCTATATTATTTCATGTTTTTTCATATTGGTGGAAGGGGAAAAGAGAGAAAGGGCGGAGATCCCATTTTAAGAAGGTGCCAAGAAATTGGTGCTGGTTCATGGCAATTGATCATATACTGAGAATATGTGAATTGACAGGAAAACGCAGAGACAAGTGATGGAAAGCATGGACAAGCAAGTATTATTGTTGAAGAGTATGTTCTTATAAAGCTGCAAATCAGTTTTTGTCCTCACATTGCACAGACATACTTCCCTGCTGACCATGGAGACTAGATTTTCTTGATAGTTTACCCTTAGACTTCCCTCTCTCACCTCTCTAGTCCCAGTTGCCCACTGAAAAGAGGAAAAGCTAGTTATAGTAATGTTTTTCTGTAATGATCCAAAAGCTCACAAATATGGATGTGATGTTTTCCTTATGTCTGCATATTCTTCAGACAGTCCACAGTCTGTATGTTTTTCGAGCAGTAGTAATTTTGAAATTATTTAAATATTTTCAGTCCTTCTGCAACAGTTACTGTATCATTCTGAAACAAGTATTGTGGCACAGAGAGTTGTTTTTCCTTGATGAAAAAAAAGACAGAAACCCTACAGAATGGGGAAAATTACCTGGTTAATGTGTCCCATATGTTGCAGTCCAATAATCCTTTTTATATGCTGATCAAGCCTCTTCCTAAAACAAGTAAGGTTTTCTGCCTTTTCTGACAGTCTTTCTCAGTCTCATTGATCTGGCAGTTTTAAATCCTTTTCTGGTTTCCCTCATAATCACAGCCAGCTTATACCTATTTGTTCCTGGGTTAGCAGTGTTAGTTGTTTTAAATATGCCTCCTTCCAGAGTTTAATATTTATGATACAGTGATGAGACCTGAAAATGTATTTTACTAAGCTAAATGAGATATTTTCTTCATTATTATGTGAAAGCTTGAAAATAGCCCTGAAAATACAGAGTGTAGCATGGTGAATGAGGGATGATGATTATTTAAATTCTGAGAGGCAGAATACACCAGATTTGGCTTGCTTTCACCACATGTATTGCTACTATTGCTACCAGTTTTTATGAATTCTGGGCAACTTGCACTGTCCTCATGTGCCTGCAGGCATTCAGTACCTCACACGATTCACTACTTCATTGCAGAATTGTTTATTTGATAGTCTTTCTTTGTGATTTTTTTTTTTGTTAGATGCCCTGAAAGCCTTCGACCTGAAACTGTGAGACCTTGTCTGCTTCCCTGTAGGAAGGACTGTATTGTAACTCCATTCAGTGACTGGACAGCGTGTCCTTCTTCATGTCAAGAAGGTAATTTTGGACATAGAGTTCTTGCTGAAAAGAGCAGTTATTTCTATCCATTTTCTATATGCATCTGTTTGGATTTTTTTCCCACATTTTGTCTGTTAATGTTACAAACTCCCATTTGCATCTTATGCTGATAGAGATAACTATTTACAGGGGAGACACCTAGCTCTTATTATCAACTTATCATCTCAACATCAATACTTATACAATGTTATTATTTTAATTGTCACATTATAAGATGGACAGATTTGGGGTTTGCTGATACCTAAGTTTATGCTGTTTACTCATCAGAAAAACCCGTCTTTACATAAATATGTAACTAAGGTGATATGCAGTTGTATATAATTTTGTTTGGCTGCTTCTACTCCAAGGGAAATTGAAGGAGAATTAATAAAAACCAACAGACTTTACAGTGATGTAAATGGTCTGAATTAAACATAAAATCCAACACCATTTTAATACACTTGGAAAAGCTCTTTAAGGCAGTGCAGGTCTCCCCTGAATTTTTATTACCTTGAAATCACACATGAAGTTAGCATGATGACAGGCTTAATATTAGCCACATTTTATGCTCTTTTTTCTCATCTTAAGCTTAACATGAGGCATTTTTCTAATATGTATTATTACAGACAGACTCTGTAATGCTCCCTGTTCCACAGGGTGCTAATCCCTGCGTGGGACATGGTGATTGCTCACAGCTACCACATTGTCAGAATGTAAAAGATATAGTTATATCAAACATACAGACTTGGGCTCTCATGCCCAATTCTTTATGCTTGGTAAATGACACAAGCATAAAGGCATTTTGCAGTAATTCCTATCAGTGTTTAATGCTTTCTAACAAATAAAAAAAAAGAGGTTAGGAAGACTAAATTCATAATCTTTGAAAAAGAGCAGGGAATTGAATCCATTAAATCTGAATCTATGAAATAGATATTATTATATATGTGTTATTTTACAGTAGTATTATTTGTTCTTTCTGAAATATTTTTATTGAAGGAGATCATATTGGACAAAAATGCCATCCTTTTCTGTTCCCATTTCTGTGGGTTTTAAGAAAGTTCTTGATGCAATGAGCATGTCCTCATAAATATTTACCACAAACAATTGTGCAGTATATTTGTGAACTACAGGTGCTTTGTCTATTCAGTGAGTCAAACTGTCTTTATACTACAAAAACAGTTTTTATTTCATGGGGTTTACCCATTTGTGCCAGCAAATGGGTAATCCCCAGGTCAGTAGCTTTGCTGAGCTGCACGTCTGTCTTGCCCCTTGTGCCAGCTCCTGGCATCTCCTGGAGCTGTTTGACTCGTGAGTGAAGGGTTTCCTCAGTGCTGAAGAGTGGCCAGGTGGTGGAGAGCCACCGCCGGGATTCTCCTACTGCTCACTCCTAATTACAATTGCTTGGCTGTGATCCAGCATGCTTCTGTGATCAGACAAGCTGCAGCTGCTGTAATAACCCACCCAAAGCTGATATCAGCCCAGTCAGCCAAATGTCTGCTTTACTGCTCTCTGTGAAAAAAAATAAATAACCTCCAAGATTTTTACCTAACATAGGCATTGCCGTGGAACTAATACAGATCTGTAGCTTTTCTCTTAATTTTCTGCCTGAAGAACTAATACCTGAAGATGACTGAAATCAGAATCCCTACAGGAACTATTTATTGTTTATCATTAATAATGGATGACGATAATAATTAAAAACTGCAAACTGTAAAGGAATTCTAGAGTGGAATTTCTGTCTCTGGTTTTACATGCAAATGATGAGGGCAAGCTTACACCTTCAAACTCTAAAGTGTAGCAGCAAACTGAGCTGGGTTCATTTTTGTTCTCTTGAACTGTTTATTCATTTCAGCTGTCTTTTCATTTGTTCACTGTTGCTGGTATTGCTTTCTGTTTAGTTCTGCTTTCTGGCCTTGAGCTGAAATTGAAGTGTTTTTTCTATTAGGCTTAATTTTTCTGCTTGTGGGCAAAATAGCATGTCACTATTATGGCAATTGGTTCAAAAACCTTGTTTTCACCCTAATTAGTTTCAACTCCAAGTAACAGCAGTAGAAACCAGCTATTCTACTCTTTGCAGGGGGTGTCACAGTAAGGAAGCAGTCCCGTCACCGAGTCATCATCCAGCTCCCTGCCAATGGTGGTCGGGAGTGCCCAGACTCTTTGTTTGAGGAAAGGGAATGTGAAGCTTCTCCTGTCTGTCATAGCTACAGGTATGTGAAACAATCAACCAGAAACAGCTCAGACATGATATTAAACTTGTAATAGCTCTAGAGCTTGCTGTATTCCATTTCTTAGCACTAGGTTTTTTTCTAACATGTACTATTTAGAAAAAGGATACACATCTGAATCAAGGTTTCACAATAGATATGTAGACTCAGTTTGGCCCATGGGGAATCACTGGTTCATTTTGTTCCAGTTCCTTTGAAAAAACATTGCAATGACTAAGAATTACTTTCCAGAATAATTTCTTTTTTTTCCTAGAAATTGTTTTGACATTCTAAACATGTAAAGCAAATCTTTCTAAAATATCCAAAGTGCTGAACTGCAAGCTTGTATGTTTAGGAGAGCTGATCTCTGGTGCTACACTGTTCAACCTACCATATATCCTTCATTTTTCTATCCCTGTAAGCCCTGAGACAGTCCAGAGCTGAAGATATCCCCCATATGCCCTGTGTCCTCTGCATTGTCCTGATCTTCACCACAGAATGTTGAGGACTATTCCAGAAGGTGGAAATATTTTTGCTTAAGAAAATGTTTGGGTTGTTCTATAATATCTATCTGAGTACATGAGCATGCACTCTAGACATGCAACAGGATGTTGCTGTTGATGGAAAAAAACTTTAGAAAATTCTGATGCTGTAGTTAGATTTACTTGAAAAAAATTTAAAAAAAGGTGGTTTTTTGTTTTGTTTTATGAATAATAATTCCCATGCAACTACTATCTGATGCAGAGGTACAAGCAGAATTCAAGCTTGAGTTAATAAAAAGAAATTAAGATTAAAGAAATTTTTTGCTTTCATCATCTCATAAGAATTACCATTGCAAATTCATTAGGAGATCACACTCTATGCAACTAAAATATATTAAAAGGTTGAAAAGAACATTGGGAAGTTACCAAAATCAGTGCTGTAAACACCAGAGAGCTAGAGCTCAAGAACTTTTTATGGTCAAAATGAAAGTCAGAGTTTTATCTTTTAAAATGCTGGCTGCTCCTCATCTCTTTAGTATCTTCAGTATCTGTGCTGCATGATAATGTACTGAGCATAAGAAAGAAGAGTTGCTAGAGAGTGGTAGATGAGGTCATTTATATTTCATGACACGAGCTAATACTGAACACATGTTCCATATATTTCCTTTAGCATCTTTCTGACCTGCACAAATGCTGTGACAGATGGAGTCACAAATTCAGCTGGCTCATGCCTTGGTTAGTTGCTATCCCATAGAGGCATGTTGCAATGGAACTCGAGGTGCGATACCATTCAAATAGCTTAAAACATGCAAACTGCTGATGGCTGGAACTGTGGACAGCTGTGAATTATTTTAGAGTTGTGACAACAAACAGATTTTCCTGGATTTGTTATATTTGAGGGTAGGGGCATTCTGCAGCACTAGCAGGGAACTTCTACAAAGTTTCATATCATTTTATACTAATGATAGAATAATTTAAGCAGTGCAATATTGCATTTGTTATTGACCATTTTTGCAAGTTCTTTTTGTTTGTGTTTCATTTTTGATATGGTGGGCCCATTGTGTTGGTTTTCTTGGCTGGCTCCACATTTGTAAAATGTTGCTACTCAGCAACCCAAGATCCCAGGAATTTCCTGAGGTAATCTTGCAATCACTCAAGCCCACTGTTCCAATACTTTCCTGGAGCTACCTTTCCTTTCTGTTTCTTATTTCTCCTTTTTTCTTTCTGCCTTTGCTTCCTCTTTTCTCCCATGTGTTCTTACTGGCCTCATCCTAAAAGAAGAAAAAAAGTTAATAGAATAGGGATAAGTTTATGGTACTGTTATTGGTTCTTCTGTGAATTGCCTGTGACCAGTTAGTAAAAATAAGCAACAGCTTATGGTGATTCCTAACACTATCTAGCACTTGTGCTGCCTGAGGTTTGATGGCTACAAGGTTCAGATGGGTTGCTTCCCCTCTCATTTCAGGTGGAAGACACACAAATGGCGCAGGTGCCAGCTGGTACCATGGTACGTGCGCCAAGACAGTCCGGGAGCACAGGAGACTTGTGGACCTGGGCTACAAGCAAGAGGTTAGACCCTTTGTTTCCATCATTTATTTCTCAGAAATCTACAGATGCACTGGTGTGGGAAATGTCTTGCATTTTAGTCCTTGTAACTTAACATTAATTTAATCTATCTTCATGTGTGCAAGCAAAGGAAAGTGTTGAAAGTGCTCAGGGACATGTCTCAGTATGTATGGAGTCTCTGCCAGTGTGGAGATCCTACAGCCTCCTCTGAAACTTGCTCTCTCATGCAATTTGTGTGTGTGATCCCTTATCCTTTCACTGAATATCTCAGAGAACATTCTGGCTATTTCTTCTCTATACTCTCAAATTAAGGTAGTTACAGATACAGCGGGAGCATGAGAGATGCAAGACTTTGCATTTACACTCTTAAAGTTCAGTGCTAGCCCATTTCTCCAGGCTGTCAAGGTCTTTTGAATGGCAGTCCTTCCAGGTAGGTACTGACTGCTGAAACAGCCATTTGTCCTCCAATTTGCTGAGCATGCTTCTTTAACAGGTTGCTAAAGAGACTAAACAGAGATGTGCCTGGAATTAACCACTGAAGTGAAACTATCTTAACCAGCTGCTGGTTAAGACTTCTAAACCACTGACCCTTTGAGCTCAATGATCCAGGTATTTTTGCACCATTTCTATTAAATAGGAAATAATATTTACATCCAAATCCAGTTTTGCTGTCACCTGTCTTCACAGAGATTGGTGGCTTTAACAGAATTGTGTATGTGTGACTCAAATATAGCCAGGATAAGAGCTTTTTAGGTGCATAAAATACATTCAATAGGAAAATAAATGCAGTTCCTATTTACTGTGTTACAGTAATTGAATTGCTTTGAACTACTGGTCAACCTTGAATTCCAGGAAGGTTTTTTCTCCTTCGTTGTTTCTGAGTGCAAACTTCTATTTGTTAAAGCACTATTGGCTCAGCAGATTGTGCCATTGCCGAAGAAGGACATTGCTAACTGCAGAAGTGAAATGTTCAGGTCATTAACTTCCTTGCACTGTTAAAGGAGGTTGTGATATACTTAAAAAAGTTATGGAGTAAATCTTAAGCTAGTAGCTCCTACCACTTGTTCAGAAAGTGTCACAGGAGATCAATTTAAAGCTTACCACAAAATGAAACCTTAAGGCATTGCCTGCTAATACAAAAGGCTTCTGGCTGTGGTAATTATATCAAAGGTCTATCACAATGGAATTTATTTCTAGCTGCTCTGGAGGATATATTCAGATTACACACTGAGAAAATAAGATTTCTGTCTTTGATGTCTTTTTACTATCTAATGGTAGGAATTCGGGTAGTAAAATGTGTTGTCTTCAGTGCTAGCATGGCAGTACCTAAATCTCTTGCCTTTGTCTCAAAGTCAGTTAATAAAGAAAGATAGTTACAACAGTGTATGTAGATTGGATTTTATGACTCTTTTGTGTCATGAGAGTTTCTTTTTATTTTCTTAAATGTAATTTCAATCATGTACAGGGCACACACATATATAGAATAATACATGATTTTGAAATTAATGGCCATGTAGTTTTCAAATCTGTTAAAACTGGCAGAATTTCCTTTTGGTACTACACAGAGTTCGATCCTGTGAAAGATGATGTATTCAAGCAGTAATCTTGTTCCCACAAGCAGATAAAATGGAAGTAGCCCTCTAGTGTAATGTGGTCAAGTGGTAGGATGAGTAATCCTTAATTAGGAACCCCTGGAGCAGCTAAGCCTGAAGAAAGCCTGTGTTTTTGATAGAATTCTAAGAATGTTTCTGAGATCAATTGTTAGAAAGGAAGATTTTTGTTTACTACTGCTTTTTTTTGAGGTCTATCCCATGTATAAATTCCATTGTAGAATTCACAGAGCAAATTATTCAAGCTGAAAAATGAAAGTTTACTTGTACCTCAGGCCAGATATCAAAATATTCATCTAAATATTGTTTAGACTGTTGCAGCAGTGAAAGTTATAGGCATTAAAGACAGAGGGGGTTTTGCCCAATATTTTTTCCCATTTATGTAAGTGATGTCAATTAACATAAAATGTGGGTTTCCAACTCAGGTCTATTATGTATCATGTCTCAGTGTTGTAATACCTCACAATGTGTTGAGCATATCTTTTACTTTTGTACTCAGTAATATAAACTGTGGGAGCTAAACACCATAGTACAGCTTTTCTTTAGACTGACTCAAGTAAAATATTTTCCCTTTACAATGAATATGACTTGGAAGTACAAGTTGAATTTTTGCCTGAAAGTAAATTTCACTTTGGAAAACACATTTCTCTAACTCTAGAGATGGTCAGCTAAAGGTTGTTTTTTTTTTTTTTACTTCACACCTCAGAAAATTGCATTTTGAACATGAACAGTGTGTTTTATTTGATAATATAATTTGTCTCCTACACAGAACATCTAGATTCCCTATTCCCCCTTACCTTTCAAATTCTGCCATGTGTGAATTGTTAGTGAAACACATTATTTTGTTTGGCCCCCTGCACAAGAATTGATTTCACGCAAAGTGCTCACTGAAGGGAGGCTGACCTGAATGCAAACATCAGCCTGGCTGAGCTCTGCCCTGTACAGTAGTAGAAAGATATCACCAATTCCTGAAGGAAGACTCCAGAAGAGGTTTTATCTCCTCTCCCTGTTAATTCTTGGCTCCCTTCTGCACACTTGGCTATTCCTAAATTAAATTTCTACAGACTGTGGAAAACTTTGCATAATAATATGTCACTATAAAAAAATCTGTACTATAAATAATTTCTTTTATGGTTATTTTGTGATGTAGATACAGAAAATACTGAGCTGTTACTGTGGAACTACTTTTAACCACCCAAAATCACAAAATGCTTAACACTGAAATATGAAATCCACTTCAATATTCTGGTGCTGTATTTATGATTGCTACTGTAATACAGATATTTTGATCAGTAAATTTAACTGTTTGTTGGTGAATTCTGTTCAAATATTGACCGTACTGTGAAAATTGTTGACATACCAGCATTTCTTTTTCAGCTGAGAAATAGTTCTCTTTCAGGTATCTGAAATCACACATGCAGAAATCACACATTCATCCATCTGTTTGTGCCAATTTGCTTTTGGCGACAAAGCAAAACAATAATCTTATAAAGTAATCTTTACCATTTGGTTTCCCATGCATTGCTCCTTTGTTTTGTGTTGATGCTCACTAGAGCAAATAATTCTATTCTTTTATGTGGAAAGAGTTCTGAGTTCCTCTTTTTCAGTGCAAGGGGACGTTGCCATTGCTATCAGCTTGTCCTGTTTCTGAGCTGATTGCCCATGCACAAACACTGTAACACATAGATTATTAGCAAATGTGTTAAATGAGAAAGTATAGGAATCTACACCAGGGAAAAGGCATCTGACCATGCATTCATTAGCAGTTTATTTTGAACAAAATAGTCTGCTACTGTTAATGTTTTAGTTAGAAAGATAATTAAATCTGATGGAAAAACTAGAAGTTAGAAATCATTAAAAATTACTGGTTTGGTGTCGGATCTTAGAGTCTGTGAGTGACTAGAGCATATGCATGCCTTGCTTTATATCACAGCTTTACTGGTTACACTTCCATTCTTCAGCTTTTTTATCACATTTGTCCTTCTTGGCCTTCTTGGCCTTCACTTGGGTGAATCATAAATGTTATAATTGTGATTCATTGTTAAAGACAGTTTTGTTTCTATCTGTCTTGTATAATGAAGGTTTTTTTACAAATCATGTCAAGTTAAATGAATGTCGCAACACTGTAACGTGGGTCAGTGCAGAGGAAAAAAGAATAAGAGGGCTTGGTGGTTTCTGGATTTTGTTTTAAAAAAAGTTTTTCTGTAAGAGTTTTTTTTGTTTGGTTTTTTTGGTTTGGTTTGGTTTGGTTTGGTTTTGTTTTTTTTTAATTATTAGCTATTCATGCAAATAATGGGCAAGTGTTTATACCTAATCCTAAGCATGGTGAAACAGCATTTAATACTGAGCAGCAAATTCATTGCTGTAGTCATGAACTTTATTTGAAGAAGGCTGGTGGTCATGACAATTGTATTGAATTCCTATGATGAATGAAAATCTGAATTTGTACCACTGAAAAAATGCTTTTTAATAGTGGGTAAGCAGGGCAGGAATGTATTACAGAGCTGAAATAACTTAAGACTTCTTTTGTTCAAAAACCTCAAGAGGAGATGATGTGTGCACATCAGCAAGGAGTTTGAAACTTTCTTTTGACCCTACCTAACAAGAAAAGGAAATACAGAGAAAGCCATATTTGACTGCAGCATGATTTATGTTTATTTTCATAAGTTGTTTCTCAGCTAACAAGATTATTTGATCAAATGTATTGATGCATCAACCTGAAATCCAGGAGAGAGAGGCACAGTGGTGGCAAATACAAAATACCCCACCCCCCAAGAAAACAAAAATAAGACAACCACCAGCCAAAAACTAAACAAGAGAATAAATGTTTAGTAAACCCAAGACACTAAGTTTGAAATTGTGAACAACTTAGGCAGGTATGTGTTATGTTATGCTCATATTTTAAATCAGTCACTCAGCTTCAGTGACTTGTGAAAGAACTTAGAAATACAGCTCAAATCCCTTTTGAATTGTACAGGAAAACCTAAGGAAGTTAATAAAACTTCTTTTGCCAGTAACTCCTGCTGCATCCCAATGGTATTGAAGAGGGCATGTAGCAGATGAGAAGCTTGAGTGCCTGTAGAAATTGCTCCTTTGCTGTGGACTCCAGGATGGTGTGGATAAATGTAGAAGAGAGATCTCTGAAGTTGGGTTTTAGAAGATGAGGCTTATTGTAAAGGATATGAGGCCTTGCTCTGAGCTGCCAGGCGCAGCTCGTGGCAAGGCCTAGGGAGGTGGGGGAAGGGAGAGGTAGGGAGAGAGGAGTAAAGAGCAAAGAGACCAACCCACCCTTGCAGCCCCCTGATAAGGGGTCTCGAGGTGGGCTGGAACAGGGCTTGAGCCAATGGGGTCACAGATACTTGATACTTCAGGGGAGGGTTACAGGTGTGGGATGAACCATACATTGGGGGTGAGACAGAACATTCCATTTGACCTCTGGGTCTGGCTGCAGGTGACCTTCAGCTGGTCACATAACTGTTTTCCCAGACATCCAGTAGCTAGGACACCTCAAACATCAAAACTTATTTTCAATTCTATCTCACTTACAGGTTTCACATTCTCAGAATCTAAGCACTCATATTTATAGGGCTTTCTGGCTTCATCCTCCCCAACAAGTGCCCTAACTGCAATAACCAAATCCCATCATGATGGATATGGATGGATGCATACGGTAAGGGCCATCCCAGTGACCAAAGAGATTTGCAGAAGGATGCAGAGCCTGCAGTCCTTGCCACCATGAATCTTCCTCAGAGGTTTTTAAGAGGAATAGGACGAAAATTGTGAAATATGTCAGCATAATAGCAAGAGGAACGTTATTTGTAAATTTAAGCAAAAGTTAAAATAACCTGGTTGTCAGAGAAAATACCTGAATAGCTGTCCTTGATGTCACTGGGAATTGGCCTTTATTAAAGACATGGTCTCAAGCTCTCACTATTCTCCATTCACAGGGTGTATGAAGTAATTTGAATGACAGAGGGATGGGAAGAATCTTCCCAGGATAGCCATGGGCACACAGAGAGGCCTTGCAGGATTTTTAGAGCCATGGGGAGGCTTGAAGGCAGAACCAGTGGTCAAAAGCTCTTTTCTCACTCCACAGCTAAACAGGGACAGCAGCCTTCATCTCCAGGCATTGCTTATGGAGGCAGGGGACTTTGTTGTGGTGGTGGTTTTATGCCCTTATTGAAAGCACAGGGAAGAACTCAAAATCATGGAGTGCTGCTCTTCATAGAACTATAAACTACTATTTTGATGTCATTGAGACTTAACAGATGAGAGTGCTCTATTGCCTGGTTTGTGTTTCAGTCACTGCACAGTACAGTGATCAACTTCAGGAGTCATAAGTAAGAATTTGGACAACTGCTCAATCAGAAGCGGTGTTTACATGAGAGGCTAATTTTTTTTATTTGCAAAAAATAAGAGACAGAACAACTTTATTTGGCAGAAATACATTGCTATTGTCTTTGGAACATAAAGACATAAAGAGCACTCTTGTATTTTCACAATATTGGGGGCAAATTCTCCTTCTTCAGATACTTTGTGGAAGGAATATTTTGTCACACTGTGTCTAGTCCGCTGTGTCCTGCAAAGAAATAAATAAACATAGATGAAATCATAACTTAGACAACATGGATAGATGGCATAAGAAAAGTTAGTATGCTGAAATAGTTCTTGTTTTCTAGAATTAAACAAGAATATTTTTGTTATTCAAAATACTTAGCAATTGAAAAAAATTATATCACAAGTGTGTTGCAAAAGAAAGGACAATAGATAACCTTCCTTTATAAAGAATTTTTTAGGTATAGGAGCCACTGAATCTCAACCTCAGTGAAATGTCAGTGAAGTATGATAATGATGGTAACACTGGAAAGGTTTTTATATAAACTCACACATGACATGACTTGCTAAAATACAGTCTCGGTGTTTCATTAAGCCAACAGGAAATATATTAACCTGTAGTGTCCTGTGGGGACTTGGTAGAAATAATGCTATTCAATAAAGTTTTAATTATACTGAAGTCCCTTGTCTATAAAATTTAGACTGCTATTTATTTCACACCTTTCTTCTGGGAGCTAATAGTTGTTAAATACCAGAACAATTTTATAAGTGAATGGTTTCCATGTTAAATTTGATTTTTCTTTTAGCTGTACTCTGGTTTTATGTTTATATTTAATAATTACTCTAATTCAGTAATGGAGGAACCATGCTCTTTCCACTTACTGCTGATTTCTGTAATAAATACAATACAGTGGTATAAGCAAAATAATTAGCCTGGTACAGTGTAGCTTTATGGTAGTTGAAGATACTTCTCTGTATAGTGAGTAGATTGTCGATCTCAGCAACCTCTATTTAAACAACCATAAATTTGATCAAAGAGGTAGAGGATGAGTTTGCCCAGATTAGCTTGTGAGTGGAAAAAGTACCTCCTCTAACAGTGAGAGCATTTCAGATGCCAAGACAGTTAGCTGGCCAAAAGAGTGTATAAAGGGAATGTATACAGTTGTCAAAATCTCTGCTGTTAATAATGGAAAAATACTCACTTTTCAACAGTCATAAGGAGTATAAACCATTCACAGTGATACCTGAATCTGAAAAATAACAATAGGAAAATGGAATATGGAGCAAATCATCCAGGTCTTGTCAGCTTGAAGTAGCATGAGTAGTTATGGACAGGCACTGTAAAAATTAAGATTCAGGAATTGATTTATTTTGCCAAGCTGTCCTCTAATTTGTGATGTTATTAAGGTGAAATATTTAGGTCTTGAGAATGAAGAGTTTTTCTGCTTTGATTGCTACAGTACAACTGACAGTTATTGTGGAAAAAAACCAAAGTGTTAATCCTCAGGGGAACTTTTCACCTGAGTCTGCCTGATGTAAATTAGATGCATTAATATGACTCTGAAAAAAATTATTACATAATGGATATCTGCTCATGGAGTAATGTTTTATAACTAGGAAAGATGAGGGAATGAATATTGGTTTTAGAAAAAGTCAATTTAGCTAGAAAGAAAGAATGTTCTTTGGTGGGCAAAGTTTGTAGTCCTGTCCAAGGGCTAGATAGAGAGGCAGTATATAAAATGAGTATTAAAGTTTTGAAGAAGTTATTAGAGAATATTGGCTAATTAGTTGACTGGTTTTTAGCCTTTGGCTAGGTATAGTTTTTACTGCTAAAAATGATGGCCTGTATCTCCCTGAGAATGCCGTGAAGATAATGCAATTAGTTTTGCTGATGTGTGCATATAGCAAGGCCAAATTCAAGACAGAGGATTTAGGTTTGATCTCTGTGAATTTCCACATGGTAGAACTAGTCTGAACTATGTTTTTACCTTAGGGATATTGATGTGTGCTACTAGCATCTCACAAGAATCCAAGGCTATAGCATAGCAGTTTGACTTGTGTTTTTCCAAAATATTTGTGCAATCTTAGAAATCTTATGGTATGGATTTTTGATTATTAGATATTTGATTTTTCTCACTGAATCATTGTAATTATATCTGAAAAAAAAATTTCATCATGTAAACTACACTCATAGTAATAGGATTTGACAGAATAATTGTATTAGACAGTGTGCAGCTGGTCAGTCCCCCAGTAAGAACAACTTAATGCAGTACTGAGCCTATTACTAACAGTGCGGGCAGCCCTGCTGCAAAGGGCAGTCAAGGATCAGGGCAGTTGTTTGCTCAGTATCTCAGGAAAAACATACACCCCTCCCTTTCAGTGTTTTACGGTAGACATGCCGCACAAAAAATTCCCTTGGGACCTTTGGATATGTTGTAGTAGGCACACAGACTTGAAACGGAACACATGGGTCAACAAATTCAGCTTCCTAAGTCATCATGAGGCAGAAATTTAGTTTAGAACTGTCAGACTAAAAAGTTTTTTGAGAAATCATAGGTCACTAGACTATTACATTTCCCTTAAAGCAATCTAAAAAAAAAAAAAATCCTTAACTATGTTTCCTTTTTTCATCTAGGAGGAAATGGTTATAGAATCATAGAATAACCTGAGTTGGAAGGGATGCGCAAGTGTCATTGAAGTCAACACCTGGCCCTGCACAGAACAGCCCCAAGGGTCACACCATGTAGCTGAGAGTGTTGTCCCAATGCTTTTTGAACTCCGTCAGGCTTCGTGGTGTGACCACTTCCCCGGGAAGCCTGTTTCAGTTCCCAACTGGGTGAAGAACCATTTCCTACTGTCTAAATTAACACCCCCTGACACAGCCTCAGGCCATTCCTTCACATCCTTCCAGTGGTCACCAGAGAGGAGAGATGGGCACCTGCCCCTCTTCTTGCCCGCTTATAGGCAGCTTTCTCTCATTTTGAAGTGTTGCTTTCATACTTTCTCCAACAGTTGAACTTGATTTTTTTTTTAATTTGTGCTAATAAAGTAATCATTGTCAGCACAATTGAAGAGCTGTGCTTAAATTATAGAGTGTAATATAAAAAGTTATATTCCTTCATATGAATACAGAATATTTGGATGCAATGCTACTGCAGCAATAAGTGACTCAAATTATTTTACAGTCAAGCTACCACATCTACAGTGTGCTGTCAGAAGCCAAGAAGCATAAATATAATTCTATTGTGTGAAAAAACAACTAGAAGTTTCCTGTGTCTTTACTTTATAATAGGTCTTATGATATTTTGGGGATGGAATTAAAGTTAGGTTCATTGAGCTTAGAATGGATAAGAAACCATGCTTAAAAAAAATAAAAATACTTGAGAAACAATTATAGAACATTTTTGACTTTCATGAAGGGGTAGAGTGTCTCCTCAGCAATTTTGTTGGTGATACAGAACTGGGATGAGTGGTTGATACCCCAGAGGGCTGTGTAGCCTTCAGAAGGATCCAGACGGTTAGGAGAGATGAACGGAGAAGAACCATCTGATATTCAACAACGGCAAGTGCAGGGTCCTGCACAGGGGAGGAATAACCCCACACACCAAGACTGACCTCACACCAAGACTGACCACACACTTGGGGAGGAATAACCCCACACCAAGACTGGAGAAGGGCCTGGGGGTCCTAGTGGACAATGAGCTTTCCATGAGCAGCTATGCCCTTTGTGGCCAAAAATGCTAATGATGTCCTGGAGTGCATTAGGAAGAGCATGGCTGGCATGTTCAGGGAGATGATCCTGCCTCTCCTATCAGCCCTGGTGAAGCCTGCACCTGGCATCCAGCTCTGAGCTCCTCAGTAAAAAAGAGATATGGAACTCTTAGAGCAGATCCAGCTGAGGGTGACAATGATGATTAAGGGACTGGAACATCTCTCTTGTGAGGAAAGGCTGAGAGAGCTGGGCCTGTTCACCCTTGAGAAGACTGAGAAGGGATCATATCAATAAGTATTTGAAGGGAGAATGTCAAGATGATGGAGCCAGGCTCTTCTTGGTGGTGCCAAGTTTAGGACGAGGCAACAGCCAGAAACTGAAGCATGGAAAGTTCAACCTGAACATGAGGAGGAATGTTTTACTGTGAGGATGACAACGCTGGAAAAGATTCCCCAGAGAAGTTGTGGAACCTCCTTCTCTGGAGGTATTCAAGAGCCTTCTGGGCACAGTTCTATGCCATGTGCACTCGGGGACCCTGCTTGAGCAGGGACCTCCAGTGGTCCCTTAACATTAACCATTCTGTGGTTAAAGATTATATTAATGAAACAGGACTTCCTATTCTTTGTAAATCCTTATGTTCCAATTCCTTACTTTTGTGTGACCTGATATTTCCTTAAGGAACTTGTTTTTCTTCTTAAGTAAGAAGCTTTTATTCAGGACATGGCTATCATGTTCTATAAAGTTGTACCCCTAATGGCTGATGATCCTTCCCTAAGAAACATGCTGTATTCTTCAAATCTGTTTCAAGACCAAAAATTGCTGAAGAACATCAGGCAGCAATACTGTTGTAAAGGTTTAAGTGGTATGCAGAACTCAAATTTGCTTCTAAATTTTAAGCCTATCCATCTTTCTAAAATTCAATTTGCTGATAAAACTTTGTAACTTAAGTTACTTAAGATGATATTGTAATTTTTTTAATGTCTGAGATTGTAGATTGTGTCAGTGATATCAGGAGAAATGATGATGTGTAAAGTGATATAACAGATGTGGATAATATGGTGCAACATATATAATATTTACCGTTGTCTGTAATTTTTTTTTTCTGGTAAGTCCTGATAAATTATTTTAAACAAAATCTTAAGTGAGAAATGTCAAATATATTTGTTCAAGGTAAAACTGGCAGCAAATATCGTTGTATAGGTATTCTGGGCTTTCAGTGTGATTTTGCGATAGAATACTGTAGCCTTTACTTAATTGAATAGAGACATTCATAAAAATGTTTTGAATTAGACTCCTTCTCTTCTTGCTTCCAGCAATTACTTGTCGCAGACAAGATGGAGGACAAGCTGACATCAGTGAGTGCCTTAAATACTCTGGCCCATTACCACCCTTAACACAGATGTGCCAGATTCCCTGCCAAGATGACTGTCAGTTTACGAACTGGTCAAAATTTTCTCCCTGTAATGGAGACTGTGGAGGAGTCAGGACAAGAAAACGCACTCTTGTTGGTAAGAGTAACAAGCAAAATAATGCTTCTTTTATTAATTATTGATAATGTTTTGTTTAAAACCTGAAGACTTCAGAGGTTCCCTTATGCCAAGTATTTGTCATAGTGCAGAAGGCAGATCCAGTGTCATGCTCTATATACTGCTGGTGGAACAATACCCAGGAGTAGAAACTCGTGCCATATGTCAGAGACTCTTGATATGGGTAAGTAGCTAGAGAGATGGGAGAACATAGAAGAATACAGTCTTTTGTTTCTAAATACAGGGCACATAGTAGCGGGGATTGTTCTGTTGGGGTTTTTTGTTTGGTTGGTTTTTTCTATGTGGGTTTTTTTTTTTGACAGATAAGTCAGCAATCCTCTCACCTTAACAGGATCAGATGTTAACCCACTTGCCTTCCTCTTCCCACGCCTGGTCTTGGCTAAAGCAGGCTTTCTTCTCTCATGGTGTTTTTTGGCACATTTAGAATTACTATGGCAACTGAGTGATTTTCAGCATTTTGCTATAGATTACCATTTTCAGCCTTAATCTTTGGCTTACGTCTTTTGAACTTAGCTGCAGACTTGAACATCAGATTTATGATTAAACCACTCCTTTGTTCTCCCAGTTCTTTCTTTCACCATTTTTCATTGTCTACATCCAGCACCACAGACCACACAAGGAAATACACTGCTTCATTTTTTGCCTTATTTCTTGAGACAAGTAATAATGCTCTTATTTTGTGTCTCAAGAAGCCTTTTTAGGTTTTACTTAGCAGACTAAATTGATTTACCAGTGATGCTCTTGCCACAGACTTGTCCTAGTTATACATAATGGACACTGTTCCACTTTTTTCTTCAACTTCTTTTTAATCTGTTGTTTGGTGTTTTTTGCGGGGGGGGGTTTGTGTGTGTGTGGTGGTTTTCTGTGGTGTGGTTGTTTTTTGGTTTTTTTTTTTTTTTTGTGTGGGTTTTTTAATTATTTTTTTAAATTTTTTTATTTTATTATTATTTTTTTCTTATGCATAAAGTGAGGAAAAAAAAAACAACACAAACCATGCCCTGCTTCTAAATTATAATTGAAACCTCAAGAGTGAGGCTTGGCCTCTGTCACAGCACTCTTTGCCAATTAGTCTGTATTGTCTGTGGTGGAGGAAAGCTAGCTAAGGGGGGTGCCCATTAGCAGGCTCAGAAAGAATGTGATAGGATCCAAACCCTATCCCTGTTTCCATCCCCCTGTAAATCAGAAGACCAGCGGACAATGAATAAATAATTCATGATTTTCAAGAGGCCTCACTGTGACTGTCTAATAATTCCAGTAAGCTTTATGTCAGGTTTGCTTCCACAAAATAAAAATGAGCAAAACTGATTAACAGTATTTTTCCTTATTTTAAAAGCAAAGCAAGAAAATACATATTCTCCTACCACATTCTTAATACTTTGTGATACTTCCTGTCCTCATTTAACCTACCCCTTCCAACTTTCCAACTCTGTGATATGTGCTATGGTGTATTCTCTGTGGCAATGTGTTACCCAGACTAATTCATAATGCCAGACTAATTCATAATGCTTGACTAATTTGTAATTATTCTTGGTAAATGCTTCCAGAAAAGAAGCATATATTTAGTAAGAAGTTGTGTTGTCAAAAGAATAATAAACTTTTCTCCAGGTACCCATTTTCTATTCCAAATGAAGGCAGTAGCAAATACAAGAACTAAGGATGCTGGAAAGTTATGTCCAGTGCCTTGTTTTGAACAGCAAGGAAAATGCTACAGAATATTAATTAAAATAATAGCTAAATAATAACTACTTAGATACTACTTAGTAACAACCACTACTTTTGCAAGGACTACTACATTAATTTACATGAACTGTCTGGTATGGAAAGGAAAACTAAGCAAGCTTTACCAAAGAGAAGATTGAAATATATTTAATGGAAAGGGGAAATTGAATGGATGGCTATGCTCCAGTTCAGGAAAGAAAACAAGAACAGAATTGAATGGAAACCAATTCAGAGAAGGAGCTTATTCTATTAGAAGGGAAGAATGGTAATTATGAACAAATGTACAATAACAGGTGATTAAAGAATTTTGACATTTTAAAAGAAGGTACTAGTGTAGCAAAGATGCATGTTACTTCCTTCTTGACTTCTTCCTTCAACTAGTACCTTCTTTCAAAATGTCAAAATTCTTTTAGGTATCCACTACTTTAGAAATTCAAGTCAATAACCTAATTTAATAAAGATGATTGTAACAGGTATTAGGCATATGTATGTAGTTGCAAGCAGTTGTTACAGAAATCTAAATGAAATTTTTGGGAGATAAGCTGTAAACTGATACAAACTTGCTAATAACTATTTTTTCTTTCTAGGAAAAAGTAAGAAAAAAGACAAATGTAGAAATTCTCAGTTGTATCCTCTAACTGAGAATCAGTTTTGCCCGTGTGACAAGTACAGTGCTCAGCCTGTGGGAAATTGGTCAGACTGTATTTTACCAGAGGGCAAGATGGAAGTATTGCTGGGAATGAAGGTACAAGGAGACGTTAAGGAATGTGGACAAGGCTATCGTTACCAGGCCATGGCATGCTATGACCAAAACAATCGACTTGTGGAAACATCACGATGCAACAGTCATGGTATTTACAAACCTATTTTCATTCATCTGTTTACTTATGTGCATTTTTAAATTTAACATAATATATGTACAAATAGAATTAGCAGATTAATATTTATTGGTTAGGCTGCCTTTTATCCCAAGATACCTTCAAACCCAGCACATTTTTGCTGACTTTTAAAATAGTAAAATTAAGTAAAATTGTGGTAAACTACTAACTAGGTATTTCAATTGAAAAATTTAAAAACTTATTATTCTTCCTGATAACTGTACCTAGAAATTTGAGAATAAAACCATTTAGAAGAGGTCATTTCACAAAAAATAAACAAGCACAGGACTATTTTGGAAAGGCTGGAATTATGTCCACAGATTCTTTAAATAGCTTTAAAGTCCTTGAATAGCCTTGTCTCTACCAGTTGTTCTTCAGCACCTTAACTAACAGTCATGCATTGACCTGAGTTCAACAGCAAACAGCACTTTTTCCCTGTGTAAATTTGTCATGTGTAAAACCACCTAGGATGGTTAAAGACTTTATATTCTTTGTATTTGCATTGCTCCAGGAAGGAACAGTGTTCCTTCCTAAAGGGAGTGGATCTGTTGCATTAGGATCAAAATTGGCAGTTTCTGGTTTTCAGTGGGCCAGAAATGTGCTAATTAATATCACTGGAGGTTTTGGGTTCATTTTTCTCCTGCTTGCAGTGCAAACTTGTATCTGAGTAATTGGTATGAAAAGCTGAATGTTAGTGCCATTAAAAGGTCAATCTGAGTTTAATTCACATGTATGTTCTACTCTCTAATGTTAAATCAAGATTAAAAAAATAATTTATATACTTAGATATATTTAAAATAGCTAATAAAAAAAATTCATTAAATAAAGCAATTTTGATTTGCACTTTTAATGCCAGTTTATATATACGATAAACTAGAAATTCAACATATCAGGTCAAGGTGTTAGCATATTCTATGTTAGAAATTCATGATTTTTCAGCATTAAGTTCAGAGTGACTTTTGAAAAGTGGAAATTTGTGAAAACGCTTTCGTATGTAGGAAACTAGGGGAAATCATGGCCCAGTGCTAATCAGTTTTCAGTGACTTGAAGAATGGGCACTGCCAGCTTTTCTGTCAAAAAAAAAAGCAAAGAAACTGTCCAAGATCATGTTGCTGGTGTTTTATGTGGTAGGTAACGTGCTGCTGCTACGAACAACTTTTTGTGCAGAACAAGTATGAATGTAGCTGCTTTCAAGCCCTGGTAGTGCATTTTAAGGTGCAATTCCATTGCAGGAATCAAAGAAATAGAAGATGAATAAAAAAGTATTAAAAAAGTATAATTCCAAAACATCGTTTACCCTGACATCACTTTCTCCTCATGACAGTAATTTCTGATCCATAGATTCTGTCAGTGAATGTGGCCTACATTCACAGTGACCATAATGAGTAATAATCCAGTGGAAAAGCTGCTAACAATGTATTACTGTTATTCCTACTATAGCCAGGGCTACTGTTTACAAGCTATTAGCACTCACTGGCATCATTTCAAAAACACGATATAGCATTGCTTTGTTGTGCTCTTTCTTTCTCAAGTTCTGTCCCTTTTTTCTCGTGGGAGACTTGAACTCTCTTTTAACTTTGTAAAATGGAAGTGTTTGCTTGTCATTACTGTATTTATTGTAGATTGGGAAGCCTTAGCCCTTTGTTTTTAGGTGTTGTTTTCTTTTGAATTCTTTCTTTCTAGATCAGTTCACTAAAGTGTCTGGTTCCTTGATATTCCACTACACCACCCCCCACCTCACACCCCTCCTGTCTGTGTTTTCTCATCAGTTCCATCTGAGAGGGAGAGTACATGTTAACTTGGTCCATGGTGTAGATGAAGCTTGGAATTCATATTGAACTAATCCTGTTTTCCTTCTACTTTCCTAAAATTGTTTGACAGGAATTTCATGTATTCAGGGAATAAAGCATCTAACATGATTTTGATGGTAAAGGTTTAAACTGATGCTAATGAATATGTCACCAGATTTATGGTTTCCTTTCCAGTAGATCCTCTGTTATTGATAGGTATTGTACATACACGTAGTATAGGCTTACATAAAGCTTACCTAATTTTTTGTCTGCCTTTTGCATTTTTCCAGGTTTAGCATACTTTTGCTAAAGGGAGTTAGAGCAAATTATATAGATTTTTTTCAATCTAATTTCAGTATATGTTTACTGCCTTTTCTGAATAACGACTTTTTATTCATGGATTGCTTTATGATGATTTATTTTTCTCAACATGTACAAAATGCTGCTTTGCCAGATAAATCTTATTTTATATCTTCCCAGTATTTATTTATGATGCTTTTCTTATTCTCATGCCCTTGTTGTGTGACAATTCTTCAGTTTGGCATCTTCTCTAGATTTCAGTGTGCTCTTTGGGGAAATTTTTTGGGTTTTTTTGGTTTGGCTTGTTGTTGTTGTTTTTTGTTTGTTTGGGGTTTTGGGGGATTCTTTGTGGGTTTTTGTTGTTGTTTGTTTTTGTTTTGTTTTGTTTAAGAACAAATATAAAAACTATATTATGCCAAATCAACAAGAGACTTCTGTAGTATCACAATAGTACCCTACCTGCTAGAAAATAAAAGTGGCTTGTAGCTTCCCATTGATCTGCCTTTGGCTTGTCAAGCAGAACTTGAGAGGACACATAATTCAAGCCTGCTTGGTTTATTTTTTTACATTTTAACAGAGGTGCCTATTTCTCTACAGCAATGATTTTTCACTGGATTTTTCACCAGTTTTATAATTGATCCAAAGTGTCATCAGGTTTTTCTGCTATGTTATCTGTTTTACTCTTAATTCCTGTGGGTCTCCTATTTCTTTTCCAAGTAATATATTATGTAATTGCAGTTTTTAGAGGATATGATTTAGTGAATTAGCTTGCACTAGGAGAGAAAACTGGACCAGTATTTAAGAGAAGATATTTCCTGTCTGGTATCCAACTTGAACTTTTGTTGTCTTCTGACCCTATGAAATCCTGAAATGGCAAACAGAGATAATTGAACTTCTTTAGCTGTGAAAGCAACCTCTAACTCTGACAAGAGGGACAAACTACACCCACTCTGATGTTATTAATACATCATGAAATATGTTTTGTGATATATTCAAATGACACAAGAAACTCAAATTGTGAGACTTTCAAAAGTTTTATGTAAATATTGCCATGTAAATTTCAAGACCATGAGCAGGTCGGTGTTGCAAGTCATGCTGTTTTGACTGGAAGGAATAAGACAGACCTGCTCAGCCGTGCCTTAAAATTCACAGGCTGTTTGTTTTGCAAAATATTTCTTGCTTATCATCACAATTCAGTTGATTTATTCAGAAAAGGCAAACAGAAGCAGAAGAATAAATACTTCAGGGTTCTTTTTCCTGCTTTGCACATCTCATGTTCAAAAGATTTAAGAGTTGACTAGTTGTTTCACAGACACCAAGGAGCTAAAGGACAGATGTGACACAAGGACCACCCTAAATTAGTATACCCATCTGAGGATTCTTGTGATGATTTTTGAAAATTTGGGTGCAGTTATAGAGTCCCAAGTGTGAACAAGTTTCTCAAAAAGACAGGAGTGACTGTAAAAGAAAATTAAAGGCAAAATAGAGTTAAATAACTCTATTGTTACTGCTATGTTAGAAATCTGGAAAGAAGAGGGCAGAAGTCTTTCTGTAGACGGTCATTAGCTTTCTGTAGCTTAACAGGTGCTTAAAAAAACCCAAAACCAAGCAACCAGTTGAAAGTAGACCTAAGTTTCACCTGCAGAGAGACAAGGTGGTTTGTTTTTTCCTGACTTTCTTTTTTATCTGTGTTATGTATGGTAAATATTTTGACTTTCATTTTCAAAATAGTTTGTTTCACGTTTACATTAAATTTAGTGGTAAGAAAATTTACACTATTCAGCGGCCATTTGAAATATTCTGCCACTGGTATTTTTCATCCATTTCATCCACACTTCTGCAGAGTGTGGGCAGGAGCTAATAGCTTCCAGGTGTCAGTAGATGTGGTAATATCAGATAAAAGTGCTAACTGAGCTGTTGTTTACCTGTTTCCCTTAGTGGAAGACACATAAATTGCCCTTTCTCTGCTTCCTGCTTTTCAATAATAATAAAGATAATTTTATTGGAGAAATATAATAAATAGAATATTTATTGGAGAAATATACTAAATAAGAAATATAAGAAAAACATATATTGTTAGTCAAGTGTGAGAGGGTTGTTGGTTTTTTTTTTTTTTTCCCTCCCATTAGAAAAGCCACAGTTCTCTTTTACAGCTTTATCCCTGCCATGAGTAGTGTACTAGAGGTCTGTGGATAATGACATGTGTCTGCCAACAATCTGTTTACGTGTATTTGTTAAAAAAATTGAGAGATATTCTCTTCATTGTTCCTTTAAGTTGTACTTTGGAATTTTCATGACAAAAAAATCAAAAGCAAGCCACTGCCATGCTTCTGAACTAGACTATTTGCTCTCCAGTATTTAGTTTTTCTCCATTGTATATCAATTATGAATCATGACCCACATAAGCTGAGCAGTGGTTGTGTTTGTGCCTACTGAAGGCAAACAGAATAGCATGGGAGACAGATGCAGCATTTTTATATAGGTCGTATTACTCTTCTTAATTCATGTCCGTTTACTGTTAAGACCTTAGGCACAGTCAAGCAGTCAGGATAGTTTGTCTGCTGCCTTATTAGTGTGAGATTATTTCCCCCTTCAGCATTAATTAAATGAGATGCATTGATTTGTGCTGACTCTACAAAGCCCTCTGTGGCTACAAGGCTTATGTGGAGGATTAGAGAGGGATATCTGCGTATCAGTGAATACTTTTGCAACAGCTGCTAGGAGTATCAACGCGAATGGAGGAATTTTGTATTTAATTGTTTATATGTGCAATAAAATAAAATCTTGTGTGATATAACAGAGTCTATATCATCCAAGGTGTCTGTAACAGCTTGTGTTATCCAGTTTTATTAGGATTTTAAATGTGTTTTTTTGACTCTCAATAGTCTAACCTGAAGCAATGCAAATTTATCCAGGAAAAAAAAAAAAACCAAACAAAAAAAACCAAACCAAAAACAACAGGGTTAAAATTTAATTGAGACTTTCTTTTGAATATTTATTCAAAAGTAAATATATTTCCCATAGGAAATTCTAATCTAGTATGGTAGTAAGCCTAGGTTCTCAAATTGTTATTGATACTTTACTGTTTCATAGCCTATATATTTTCTTATTTTTTTTAAATCTATATATATTTGTGTTATGTGTTCTCCAGCAATATTTATGTGTTCTCCAGCAATATGTTACATATTGCCCTGCACCAGAAGTCCTACCTTAGGTCTCTGAATTCTGGTGCCTCAAAATCTGCCCTGTCAACAGGACATCAGTTTTAAAGGAGTCATCCATCAATCCAAAGAGTTGTAGTTCGTTCACCAGAGGAAGAATTACTGATGTAGGAGATAGTTAAGCATGAACAATTACTCTCAGATTTTGAGGCTTTGAAGGGTAATCCTGAAAAAAAAAAAAGAAAAAAAAAATCTTATGGTGTTCAGTTATCTTTCCTTGGCTCAACAGAAATATGAATGGTTTCTAGAAATACATGTCTTCTGATACAAATTAAATGCAAATACTTGTATATTTCTTTATCCTGGAAGATGAGATCCATGAAATTTGTATTTCCTGAAAAAAAATCTATAAGAACAACATAAACCATTTTGACATTGCAGGTTTTTTCTTTGAAACATAGCATGACATTTAGTAATGAAAGTTGGAGCATAATTCTGTCAGTCCTAGGGACAAAAGAGTTCATGTAAACATTTTGGGAGATGTTTATGTTTGCACCTGTCAACTGGAGCAGTCAGTCTATTCCTACACATTGCACATGCAGTTTGTGGGGAAAAGTCCTAGATCCACCTACTTACCCTGCTTTGTCATTAGAGAAAGCGTGAAGTCCATTAAAGTCCTCCCTTATAAATTATCCATCACATCAGTTAATGACTTTGCTCTAGGAGTCCAGATTTTATAGCCAATTAGCAATGGGACAGTAAACTTTTCCCTTTTACTAATGAGTTCAGTTCATTCCTAGTGGTTCAAAGCCATTTGTTAAATTGTGGTTCAGTAATCTTTAATGATAGAATAGCCATGTTCTCACTCTTAACAGACAACTGCCCATTTCACAGCCTTATAGGAGCTGAAATAATTTAGAAACTACTGCCCTGGGAGCAGACTCAGGCTCTCACAAAAAGGCAACTCTTTCCAACACCTCTCTGGACAGGGCCTGTACCCTGTACCACAGTGCACCACAGTCTCGTCTCTCCAACATCCCTCAGCTGTTGTAAGGAGAAGGAAGCGATGCAGGAAGCATGCAGTGAAACACTTTAGTCCGGATGAGAAACAGCAGGCAGAAATTGAACTGCTGATGTCCAGAGCCCTTAAAGTGTTGGTTTTCTACTTCACTATCCCTTTCTCACCTTCTCAGCCCTTCTTCATGGACATTTCACTGCTCTCATTCTTTCCTTCTCTCTGCATCTGTTGTATTTTACCCTTGGTCATTTCTTGCTTGTTCTTTGAACCTCAACGCTCTGCTACGACTTTTGGTGCAATTATATTAACCCACCAGTCTGTGTGATTATAACTGGGTGAAATTCCACCATAGAGATGCTTACCCACACATGAGAGGTTTGTTTCTGTAGTAAGGTTCTGTACTAACACACACACATAAAATTTGTCTAACACGAGCAGCACCTTTTCAAGGGTGATTTGACTGAACTGAAAACAACACTGAAAATTTAAAAATGGCTCCTTCACATCCTTTTCATGTCAGAAGCTATGTATCTGCATCAACAGTCTCATTTGCATGTAGTGTTTCTGGTTTCTGCATTTCCATAGTTTTCTATATAACAGCATTCTGTCTTCTCGCTTGCTAAAAATTTTAGTGTGAACAAAGTCTACAAGTAAAAACATCTGAAATTTAACAAAAACAACATCAGCAACAACAACCACAACAACCAAGTAAAAACTTTTCAAAGTTCCAGAACATCTGCTTCCTTGGATTTGAGGGAGGATTGCTATGAACTTAGGGAGATCATCCTCAATCACCCTAAAAGATATGCTGACTTCATATACAAAGAAAGGCATCTAAGGTGATGACAAATCCAGAGAAGCTTTTCCTGAAAAGTACAATTTGATAGATAGTAAGTGGAGTGGAACAAATAATTTGCAACAATTTTTTTTTTTTTTTTTTTTTTTTAATTCACTCTTCTTTCTTGACCGATGTGCTGTCTGTAAGCAATTTGGAGTGTACTTCTGCCTCAGTTCTAAGGGAGTCCAGTAGCATAGCTAAATGTCTGTTGAGCAAAATACTGAGGCCCCAGAGAGGAAATACATGCCAAGGGATGAATATGCCAAAAACTTTTTGATGTCAGCTATAACAAGGTCATTTTCATTCTGCATGCTAATTATATATGGAGTGCAAATCAGAGAGCACGGTGTTTGTATTTTTTCACTTTGTCCTCTATTTTGATTTGTGAGAACATTCTTTGGTACATTTCACTCTCTGGCCAGAGGATACCAGCATAAGCTCTTGAGAGCATTTTGTTCTGTTTGTGCTTCACCAAGATATTACTTTTGGCAGGATGTTTGTTTCTTTTCTCCTCTTTCTTTGTTTTCTATCCCCATGCAGTTCTTCCTTACAATTCTCTTGACTTTATTTTCTGATCTATTTATTTCCTCTTCCCTCTCACTGTCTTTTCTTACCCTTTCCTCTACTCCTCCTTAGTCCCTCTTTTGTTTTGCATTTCTTCTGTTGTTTTGAATTTGACTCTCCCATGAAAAGTAACTTAATAAAATTACAGAATATCCTGAATTGGAAGGGATCCACAAGGATTATGGAGTCCAACACCTGGCCGTGCACAGGACACCGCAAGAGTCACACCATGAGCCCGAGAGCATTGTCCAAACAGTTCTTGAACTCTGTCAAGCTTCATGCTGTGGCCACATCCCTGGGGACCCTGTTCCAATGCCCAACCAGCCTCTGGGTGAAGAACATTTTTCTAATATGTAATCTAATCTTTGTGTTCTTCACTTATTTATTTTCTTTTCCTTCTCTTTGGAGAAGCTGTGAAATTTCTTTGTGGATCTTTAACTGTTCTTAGTATACCAGTGGTTAGGAGATTTTAATGCTTTTCCTACATCTTACAAAAGAATAAGTGCTTTTCTCTCTGCTCTCCAAAAATGCTCCACAATTCCAGAATCTCCAAGCCATCCTACCTTGTTAGAGCTCCTTTTTGGCGCTTTCATTGCTTGACTCCATTCTTGTTCCCTTAACACCTGTTTTCCATTTCTTGTTGAAAGTAAAAGGAGAATTTCAGAATTACAAGAAATTTCATAGAGCAGTGAAATCTTCACTTAGTTCTGTTAGACAAAAAATATCACTTAACATTTATTGTTTGGAGGGAATAGTTTCTTTTAATTTGTTTCACTTTTTTTTTTTTTTTTTTTTTTTTTAAATTCACTAGCTTCCTGATTGTGTGAGTACATGGTTTTGTATAAGATCTGAGAGGACTTGTTAAAAGCTCATTTCTGGTGAAGGTACAGCCTTTGGTATTTATGCAATCAAACTTCAGTGTAGGTTGCAGCTCTGAGATAGCGTGCCTCAGATTTCAAATGCAATCTATGCCAGTACCTCTGATATGCAGGGATGTGATCCTCAAAAATATATTTTGTATAACACAGTGTCCCTTTCATATACTTGCACTAAGCTGGTCACTTGAATAGCAACATATATTTAATAAATATGCTTGTAATTCAAGGTAATAATATTCTATTAATTTTAAGGAAGATACATTTGCTGAGTAGTTTAACAGTGCTCAAGTCCGGGAAGTGCTCTGTATATTTATATTTATTTAAATATTTAGTGCTTCTAAACAAAGTAAAACCACACAGAATAAAACCATCATCTGAATTTGACCATAAAATACTCTAAGTGTTATTATATATTTAAAAAATAAAAACTTATTTTCTTTACATTTAAAACACATTAACTATATCTAAAACAACAAATTAACTAGAAATAGGTATATAGAATTGAAATCTAAGTGTTTTGATTCTTTGCAAACCATGGGATTTGTTGTTGTTGGTTGCTTTTAGAAGAGAGAGAATAACTTAAAATCATAGGTTAAAACCAATTCAGCTCTGATGTAAAGACTGATCCCTTTTGAATTTAAAAAATTCTATATATCTGACAAACAATTGAAACATTTGAAGCCTAGAAAATCATGAAGATCTTTTGAGGATGATCTTAGTGAAGTATGTGCCAATTTTGCAAGTGTTTTCATTAAATATTTTAATACAATTTTAAATTCACCAAGGTTTTTAATCTGTAAAATGGACATTTGCTAATGCTTTGCAGATCTGACACAGGAAAGGGGAGGAGAGAATTCAGGATATAGTTGTGGTAAACATGCCGTAAAGGCCAGCTTTTTATTTGATGTGTTATAGCTTCTCCCTTAAATATTGGAATAAATTACGCATATTGTAGAGCAATGGCATATGTTGCTTTTGAAAGAAAGACATTTTCACTTATTCAGTGAATTGAGGCCTCATGTTACTCCCTGCAGACCATGTCATATCCCCTTCCAACCTCTCTGGACCAATGACTTATCCAAAACAAACATCTGCTTTTCCATTCAGTGCAATTATTCAGTGTGCTGCTGGGGGCAGATGGTTGTTAATCGGCAGATCATTAATGTGGCAGGCTACTCTCTCTTTCTAGCCTCAGAAAGGTCACAAGGTGTTAAGTTCCCTTGCTCCAGGCTGGTGAGATGCATTTCTTCTCAGCTGGATTTTTGATGTATAACTGCAGTTGAATAACTTGATACAGTTGTGAAGTATCCTTTAATTAAACCCTTTTTCCTTAAAAAAGGTGCATATCATTTATACAGAGTAAAAATTATGCCGCCAAGGGATGGTTGGTGTCAATTACACTGTAGCTGTCAGAAAGTTTGAATGCTGAAATCTGGAGAGTGTGAATCCTAATCAGATGGGATGATGAGCAGTGAGGATGCTCAGCTGCTACTCTAACACAGGCTCCAGCTATATGTGTCAATTTTCTGCAGAATTTAATTTATCCCTAATGATGAAGAGATCTCTCTATTCACACAGTCCTGTCAAGTCAAACTTTGGAGAACCTAAATGAAGCAGACGAGGGCTTCAGGGAGAAGTCACAAACTGATGTGCTGAAGAGATTTCACTTTCTTTTCCATTCATACAGGGTATATTGAGGAAGCCTGTATTATTCCATGTCCCTCAGACTGCAAGCTCAGTGAGTGGTCCAACTGGTCTCGCTGTAGTAAATCCTGTGGGAGTGGGGTAAAGGTTCGGTCCAAATGGCTTCGTGAAAAACCCTACAATGGTGGAAGACCCTGTCCAAAGCTAGATCATGTCAATCAGGTAAATTGATTTGTATTTACATTATTGACAGAGCATTTTCCATACCTCAGATAACCCTTTCATCTGTATTTTTTGTTGTGGAAAAATGGTGTAACATAAGGAGCAGATAGAGGTAGAAGGAGTACGTGTTGGCTTAGAGTTCCTCAGGCAGTAAAGGATCTGTCTTAATTACTTCCTCATCTGCAAGAATTTTCCGTATTTTATGAACTGCAGAATAGAGACTATAAAACATGCTTGCATGCAGATTTTGAAGACTGTGTTTCCAAAGATCTCTTACTTGAAGGGATTCTCCAAGAAAGACGGAGAGAAACTTTGTACAGAGCCATGTAGTGACAGGACAAGAGGGAATGGCTTCAAACTGAGAGTGGATTTATATTATATATTAGGAAGAAATTCTTCACTCAGAGGGCGGTGAGCACTGGAAGGGGTTATGCAGAGAAGTTGTGAATGACTCATACCTGGAAATGTTCAAGGCTGGTTGGAAGGGGCTCTGTGCAAACTGGTCAAGTGGAAGGTCTGTGCCCATGGTAGAGGGCTTGGAACTAGATGATCTTTAATTTCCCTTCTAATCTACTTTATGACAGAGAGTAAAATGTCTCATGACAGTTGCTCAAACTGGCAAGATTTTTAGTCTCACTCCCTGACCAGCTTAGATGAGAAATCGAAACTCTCAAATAATCACACAGTATCATCCCAGTGACCTTAGAGGGTTCTCCTCAAGCTGGAGCTTGACCTTCTTGGGTACGCTTGCCCTGGCAGTCCAGTTCCAGCCACAAATGCACCTCTGAAGTCAGTCTCCCAGTTGTCCCACAAACTGCAGTCTGACCATCCTCTTCAAGTGAAACTAAACCATAAGATGTGATCCAAGAGCACTCTGGGAGTGCTGGAATGCTTGGACCACTAATAAGCACTTAGTCTTTGGGACCAAGTTTACCACTAACCCAAGTTTAACCCCTGAAATTTCTTTCCTTGGAGAGTTTTAGAAAGGTAAAACATTCCTTGTCAATTAACTTATGCTCTTCAAAGTTGATTTATATTCATATTACTGTTGAATTTAATTTAGTCTGCAGAGGCATATTAAACAACCACATGGTCTTTTTTGTAAATATTCAAGGATTTTTTAAAAAAGTGCTCTCAATTTGCATTTGAATAGTAATGTATGTACTTAATATTATCCTATTGACATTTTGCTAGAACAAAATGAAATGGCTTGTTGATCTAATTTTCTACTTTAGGGGATGTAATTAGTTCTAATTTGGAAAATCATAAGTGTTAAATCACAGCTAATAAACTAAGTTTGTGATCTACTTTAAAAAATACAAACTCGAATGAGGGTTGCTGGATTTGGGTCAGCATGTAAATATGCTTTAAATTAGGAGGAACATGTTTCAATAGGAACAAATTATAGTCTGTACAAAAGTCTTTTTCCTTCTTTAATATTCATGTAGTACATAATAGGCTTGTATTTTTCTGCATGAAAGGTGATTTTGCTGGAGGTCTGTTCGCCACTTTTATGCAACACTATTGCCCTCTGCCGGTCCTTTGACTCATTTGATTTGTGGTAACATGGTATTTGACAAATAATAGTTGATTCAAAGTATAATTATTGTAAAAATAAAATTGAAATATGGTACTTTCATGAGAAGGACATTCCACAGATAATATAAGGATATTGAAGAATATAGAGGCTGTATTTTTCATTTTTAATTACATTCCCTTTCAATTCAGAAACATGCAAAGGAATACAGATATTCTAATTCTGAATTAGTTATTTAAACGAAATATGATCCACCATTCAGCTGGAAAAGAACTGACTTTTCAGAGTCATCATTAAATAATCATTCAATATGATGTGTTTTAATTATATATTTATTACTTATATATGTAACATGCTTATTTGCATACATATGGCCCATAGCGGTAAGATTGGATCTTTGGTGCCCACAAGTATGTGTACTATGATTTACAGAAGAACTATGCTGTAAGATGCCATCTAGGAATTATGAATCTGGGGAAAGACTACAACCTGTTGTGTAGCCCAGGGAATAGGAGATGGGAGGGAGAATGCTGGCAGTCTGCTAGTACATAAAGGGCTGTTGCAAAGAAGGAGGAAATAATCCATTTTCCATGACCATCATGGATAGGATGAAAAGCAGTGGGCTTACCCTCCTCCAAGCACATTTGGGTTAAGCCTTGGGAAAACTTTCTAATAGTAAGGCTAGGGAAACACTGGAATAAAATGCTTAAGACCTTGCCACGAAGTTGTTCACTGTCTCTCAAGGCTGACTTGTGCCTGTGATTTAAGGAAGGACTGAGCACAGGACTAATCTGAGATTGTTAGAGATATTAAGGACGTCCATATTTTCATTACCCCTTTATCAAGAGCAGGATGGGTATGCAATTCTTATACCACACAACTGCTCTGACCTGCAGAACTGCAAAAATGCCAGTAAGGTCAGGAGAACACCACTTACATGTGCACTGCAATATAAAGTCCTCCTCTGGCTTTTTGTCAAGATATCCAGATTTTAAGTCACTGCAAAAGCTGTTGAGTGTGTGGGGTTTATGTGTTTCTTCTTATGCTAACCAGGGTCAGACATATAGACATTTCCCTGAATTAAGGTTTCCTATTCTCATACTGGAAATTATGGAGAAGAATTCTAAAGAACAAATTTTCAACAGAGTCCAGTACCTTCCTTAACATGTATTTTCGCCACACACTTTTTTAGTTCAGAGAAGGCTCAAGTATACTGACTGTTCTGGTGGTCCTGTGCATGGGCTAATCAGCTACATAGTGATATGATATCAGATGCTACACATTTAGTGTTCAAGGCATTGTATTTTCTGTGGTATTTTGTTGCAGGTTAAACCTATCAAACCATCAGCCCTTTTTTATCTACGGAGGAAGGGTTGCTGAAAAGAAATCAAGAACTTTTTTAAGACAAGTCTTAGATTGTCCAGCAGTTTTAGTTGTGCTGACTGGATACCTAGAATGATATGTCAAATTAGCTGGTATAACGTCAATGCAATGGGCTTTAAGTAATTTATGCATAATTAAGGTATTCCATGAAAGACTTAGGAACTTTGGAAGGATGAGAATTGACGGTTCCATTTATTTCTTTGAATCTATTGCACTTAATGCTGTCATAAGAATTTCTATTCGTAGAGAAGTCCAGTGTCCTCCAAAACATGGAAGATTTTCTCTTATATAAGTTAGACTGGATTCCCTACTGTGTAAAGGTTTGATGCTCCTTATAGGCAAAAAGGGAAAACAGTTCAACTATCTAACCAAGAAAGAGACTAAGTAATATACAGTTTCTTCCCACCAGTTGTGATTTATAAAATGTATTTTCTTCCAAGGGCAAACTTTTTGCAAATTACATTATGAGAGCAAAGGAGATCCAAGAGGAAAAATTAATGTCTTTTGCTTTGCACAAGTAACAGAATATTGTCTGTAATAAAATCTAAATTGATGCCATTTAAACACCTATGCTTCACTCTAATAATTCTAACTTTTTTTTTTCTTTTTTTTTTTCCTTTTGGGTTCATGAAAATACTTTCTTCAGGCACAGGTAAGTGCTTGTAAAATAGAGATTTAAGCTCAACCTGTGCTTCTTGCTAAATATGGGCTGTCTGACCCTTTTTTATAACATATATTTGAGTCAGTACATGGAACAATGTAGAAACTGCTATATCAGATGCCATTTAAAAATTGTATTCAAATCTAAACATAATATTAATGCTGGTACACAAATATATTACAGTGATTTTAAGCATACACAATGAATAAATAAATTGAATCAATATATATCGGTATAATTTCTCTTGAGGTAACTTTTCCTTAGAAATACAAAACCCCCACAACTAATAACTGGGATAATAATGTAATAATAATAGTGGGAAGGAATCATGGAGAAGAGTTGTGAGTGATAAACCTAAAGTGCTAGTAGAGTTTTAGCAGCATTTTTTAAAAAGTTGTTCTCATGAGCTAGCCTAGTTACAGACTTTGTTAGTAGTGTTGATGTTTTTGCTGGAAATGGCACAGCATGGGCTCAGTGGCAGAGAAAACCAGAGAGTATATAATTCAATAGCTTATGTCTTTTTTTTTTTTATTTCAGTAGTTTTCTAGCAAGTATTTAATCTGTATTATTAATACAGTGTCTAAATCATCAAGTTCATATTTTTTATTCTTCCCAAAAAGAGCATTAATGCTTTTTCTGTATGATCACTTTTGCATGTTTATTTTACTTGTGTGCACCAAAACTGACACTGAATGTGGATTCCAGGTGTATGAGGTAGTCCCCTGCCACAGTGACTGCAGCCAGTACATATGGGTTACTGAGCCCTGGAGTGTCTGCAAGGTGACCAATGTGGACTTAAAAGAGAATTGTGGAGAAGGTGTTCAAACAAGGAAAGTCAGGTAAAACACTATTGTTCCTCCTTCACTTTAAACAGCCTTCACTTTCAGTTTTGGCTGTATTTATTTTGATATAATTCTATGTAATGCCTAGTGTTGATCCAGACCTTAACCCTGACTGATATAAATCAGAATAGATTCAGAGAGTGTAATATGACACTGTCTACTTGTTATGGATATAGACGTTGATTCCTAATTTAATCAATGGGTAATTAAAAGGCATCTGTGTAAATTAAGGATTAATACTAAGAATATAAAATTTTTAAAGTTTAAATAGTTTTGGATTTTAAGTTATCAGCTGAAGTATGCACAAAATATGTCTAAACCATAGATGATTTGCATTATTGTGGTTTAGAGGTAAGCTAATATCAAGCAAATCACTTGTCCAGGGGCTCTCAGCAAATCACTGATAAGGACTGTCTAAATTATGTACGTGCCTTTATGTTGCTGTCATCTGTGAAAACAAGGATTGTTTTTGGCTCTTCAGCTTTTCTTGGATATTCATAGATCAATATTTACTTCATTTATGTGCTGAAAAAATGTTAAAATGCCTCACTGTAGAATACATACCGTACAAGATCCATAGCAAATCAAGTTTATGTGCATATCATTTTTCCAGGTGCATGCTAAACACTGTGGATGGTCCTTCTGACACAGTAGAAGACTATCTGTGTGATCCTGAAGAGATGCCACTTGGTGCTAGAAAATGCACATTGCCATGTCCTGAGGACTGTGTTATGTCTGAATGGGGATCATGGTCTCAGTGTTCTTTGGTAAGAAGTATACTGAAGTGTCATATTTATAGTTTTGGGAGGATACTTTAAAATTGCACATATGATGTGTTTTTCAAATATACTGAACTGATTACACCTGTAAATATCTATATATAGTGTCATATTTAGGGCTGTTTTTTGTTGGCTGCAAATAAATTGTGACAGTGTCTTCCATTAAGCTAAATTTCTCCAGAACACAGATAAATGTGCCCAATGGTCACTTTACCCAGTGAGGGGTGCCTTCTTTGTGGTGGAATAGCTTTGGAAGTGGCTTATGAGTCTGTCTTTGAGCCTAGCTCTGAGTCTCTGCATAGCAGCACAGTCACTGAACTAAAAATGTCACTATCCTGGTATGAGTGACGAAGTCTGCAGATCAAGACTGGGCACAGAAAAGTAATTTTGGGTCTCCTCTCCCTTTCCTTCCCAACAGCAATTTCAAAAAGAAATGTCAAAAAAAACCCCCAAAACAAAACCGAAAAGTGTTTATGGACCTCTGAGAGGCTTTGGTGCACTACGTTATAACATTTGGAAAGTGAACATCTCAATATCCTGTTTATGAGTGAAATAGTTCCAAAATACTAATACTGAAATTTGCACTAGTTAGGAAAATAGAGTCATCTTACTGGGTTAAAGGAAAAAGAAAAGGGTTTCTCTTATACATTAGCATGAACCTGTTATCTTACACTTGTGTTTTGTGAAGGGATTATTTAAAAGGTTGCTGTAATGCTGTATAAAGAGGTATCAGGGTGCCAAAATATTTAAGCTGTTTCCAATCTTACTTTTAAGCCATGCAATGGAAGTAGTGTCCGTGAAAGGTCAGCTGAATGCCTTAGACAACCAGATGATGGAAAGCCTTGTCCTTCTGCCACCGAGGCAGAAGCCTGCACTTTGAACAAGAACTGCTACCACTATGACTACAATGTGACAGGTATTGGTGTTATTGAGCTCTAGTGGCAGCCTGGGACCGCATCTTACAGCTCATTTCCATTCACTTTACAGGATGGATTTTTCTGCTTTCTGTTCTTACCCAGAGGCAGTTGTGGAACTTGTACTGGAAACTGGTTCAGGCTGTTTGATTCAGATAAAATATTAAATTCAGAACTTGCATGTGAAATATGCACGCTGTAACTCCAAGAAAAGTTTTTCTCATATAATTTTGTGTTATACTCAAAATCCATACAGACAAAACCAAACATGAACTTTCCAGGAAGGTACCATGATATTGACTATTTACAGTAAAGGTCACCATTTCCAAAAACATGCAGCAGCTGGGCTCCGTGAGCCTTTTCCTGTGTAAAAATTGTTTATGAGTGTTATATTAGGCCATCAGAATTAGGTGGGAGACTGGTTCATTATGAATTCTATCTGAAAGTCTGCAACGCTAATGAATTCCTCCTTTGCAGACTGGAGCACATGTCAGCTCAGCGAGAAGGCTGTCTGTGGCAGTGGTATCAAAACACGGATGCTCGACTGTGTTCGCAGTGATGGCAAGTCGGTTGACCTGAAATACTGTGAAGAGGTGAGTAATTACCTGTGAGAAAGCTCCCTTCTAATGGTGCTAATTAATACTGAGCCAACTGAGCTGTATGGCATCTTCACCAGATGTTTTGCAACACTATTCATGGGTTGTTAAGTACCTCTGAAATGAACCGAGCCATCATCTGATTTTTATACTATTTCCTTTGGTTACTTTTAAGTGCCTCTATGAACATATGCTAATTATTATGTCCTGAAGGAAATTACTTAGAAACAATAATTAATAAAGCAGAATAAAGGTAATAAATCTCAATCAGAATACTAATCATAATTCTAATTTGATACAACTTCTGCAGTGAGCTTTGGACACCTGCCAGTATCAATCATTTACTCAATGTGTTGGAAAATATTTCTCACGTGTCATTCTGCAGCTGGGCTGAATGCTAACTTCTTGTATCCAGCTGTGTGATGCAAAAGCTACTCAAGCTAGTGTGAAAAAATGCGCAGCATGCATGTAATATTAAATAGGAGCATATATGGAGAACTAGCTAGCAGACAGGAGCCTTTAAGTTTTGAGAGAGCCATTTTTCAAATGTTCAAACTAACCTCCAATTTGACAGCACTGGTTTCCTGACATTTCGTGTGTTGGTCCTAAAGCTTTAAATTGCATGGAGACTGTAGTATGAAAAAACCCCGTGAAGACACCATCGGCACTACATTACTTTAGGGGCAATCCTACATGCATTTCCGATGGAAAGTAACTGCACTTGTTTCAGCTGCCATTCCCCCACCACCATGACATCAGAAATAAAATTACTGGCAATGGGGGACAAAGGAAAAAAGGCCTCCACAGCAGTTTTGGCACCAACAGCTTTTCTACAGGAACCCTCTGGCTACTAGCTGCTCTCAGGATGTGCCCGTAGAAAATAGTCTCATCAGAAGCAGAGGGAGTCAGGAAACTCATCACTTACTTTGGACTATCATTTTCTAATTATTTATCTGACCTTCTTAAACTTCTCCAACCCCCTCTGACATCTTGGATTCCTAGATCAATAGGTTCTTATCAAAGGCAGAAAGTTTCAGCTGAGTCCTCTGTCCCATGTTCCTCCTTCTCTTGAGGAAGTTCCCTAGTTCTTGAGTTTCTAATCAAAACTAATAATTTCACAGAATCATAAAATGGTTTAGGTTGGAAAGGCTCTTAAAGATCATTGCCTTAAACATCAAAGCCCCTTCTGTGGGCAGGGTCACCTTTCACTATATCAGGTTGCCGAAAGCCCCCTCCAACCTGAACACTTCCAGGAATGGGACAGTCACAAAAATTATGTCTAAAAATTCCTTGGGATATGACTACATACCAGTAAGTTGCTATGAAGTTAATAAGGCAATGCATTAATGCTTTTTATAATGTTTTAATGTGTTAAAAAAGAGAAAGAAATATCTGTCATTTCTAGGAGGTTGCAATATTGATTAATCGATTAATTAATGCCAAGATAGGATGTAAAATATCCATCCAAATAAATGTTTAATCAGAAAAAAAGTTATCTATTTGTTTTTATGGGAAAATATATTTCTTCTACTATAAAACCAAGAAATTATTCCTGTTAAGCAAAGATTTAAAACAACATTTAAAACTGATTACATTTTACAATGAAATCTCACTTCAGAAAACCTCTAGGGTTTTCCTGCATTTAAGAAATGAAAGTTTATTATTCAGAGAAATAATGAGGGCAGAAATATAATATCTCAAGAGCTACTTGCTCTAAATGACTGGCCAACAGACATCACTGCAGTGGTGTCCTGGATTTATGAACAGCCACTGTGCTGCTTTCTTTTTCGCCCTTTCAATCTGTCAGATCATATAGAAATGCATCTTCTTATAGAGAGCTCTGATCCACTCCCTAGTCACAGAGTTAAGACTATTTGTTGAATTATGGATGTGTAAGCAGTGGTCCAACAAGGTCAAAGGCTGATCCAATAACTGAGGAGTAAAACCTGTTAGCCTGATTAACAGGAAAGCCAAGCTGTTCAGATCTTAACAGACCCTTCACTCTAAAGATGTGAAAGCCAACTCTGTGGCCTTGCGGGTCATGAGAGGTGAGTATTCAAGAAATTATCAGAATGTGAATACATACTATGCACTTCTGGCTAATGATCCTTCAGGGTGGGGTTTCTGCTGTGCTTTTGCATTATAAGGGCAGTGCAGAAATATTAAGTGAAGTTCAAAATAAGGTGCATGTGGTTGGAAAAATTGATGAATAGGAGAAATATGAAGTAATTTTGTAATGACCCAGCTAATGAATTTTCTCTGGGCAATCATGAAACTTTGTACTAGGTGTATGAATAAAGATTTGCTTAACTTATGTGTAGGTACATTTACTGAATTATATTTCTTTTTATTATATGCAAAGGAGAGAGCTCATCATAAATAAACCTACACTGATCCCTAAGAAATTAAAACACATTATCACAGTGAGTTTCTATATATGGTGTCTATATATAACCATCTCCAGGTATGAGCATCAGCAGAGTTAAATACTAACATTCCATCTGAGCCCCTGTGTTCTGGTTTCCCTGTGTGTATCCATATGATCTTGTGTTTATTTGAGTTGATCAGCTAAAGAAGGTAGCCAGTCATCCTGCTTACTGCCAAGATAAATCAATTTCTAGAGCTTATTTCCAAGGCTTGGTTATGTTAATGTAGTTCTCTTCAAACTCCCAAAGCGTAGTAATACTGGATTACTTGGTTTCTACTTATCACAAGAACTTGACTTCTCTTTAAATATTGGAAAATCAAATCACCTAAAGCAAGCTGGTCCTGCTCATTCCTTTTCACCGTCTTATTTTCTTTCATTTACCATTAATTAAAGATGAGAAAAGTCTAGAAACCAGCAGTTGTGTCTGCATTAAAAAACAGACATTGATGGTTTATTGGTGAAGAGTCTGCTTGTCAGATTACATGATTAACCTCCAGCAGCAGGGTTTAATCTTTGGTGCCAAACATTCCTATAAAGAAATACAGATATTTCTTGTGGATCACAGGATTTACAGAGCATGCTGGTGTGGCAGCCTGCTGCCCCTGGCATGTGTGACCAGCAGCACAGGGCACACAGGGGTAGCTTTCAGTGCGTGCTGTTGTTGAGTCAGAAACCACAGCTCTTCCAGAACAAAGACTTTAGGGTAAGGAACCTACTGAACATGTTTTCAAATATTTTCTAAGATCTTCAAGTTGAATTGTGGTTCATCATTTCAAGGTAGGAGAGGGATGAGAAAGGAATATGTGAATAGTATTGAATTGCAAACTGTCAGTTGTTCCCCAGATCTGTTTAAGCAGCACTTCAGTATCTAAGACATGCAAGTAGGAGGTCACTGTGGGTAATCTGGCCTTCAGCTTTCTCCTCTTCGCTGTTAATATCTTTCTTGGGCTTTTCCCTTTTGAGCTGCTGAAGTCTAGCTGAGAAGACCAGTCTTGAAAGAGAGCAGTCATGTTTCTATAATTGGCTGGTGTCAATTCAGCAGGCTTTAAAGCCTTTGCTTAGAAGGTTTGACCCAAATATGGACTTCAAAGAGGGTTCTCTAACTTCCTAATCATCCAAATTCCAGATTATCCAAAGGTTTCAGGTGTTGTCTGTGTGTGATAGCTGTATAATCAAGGCTATACCACCAAGTAAATAACTCATTCTTTGATGTATTAAAGCAAACAAAGGTCTAAACCCTCATTTGTCTCATTAAATGGTACTGCAAACAGCAAATTTAAAACTTGGTGAGTCTATCAGGAGGAGATATTTTCAGTACTTGTGGTAGTTTATTTATGGAGGACATGTTAATGTTGTGCATAATTGTTGCTCTATGCTTGTGTTTAGTAGGAAATAGTGGGTTTATCTCCTTTTTAAAGTCTTAAATGCTCATTTTATATAACTAATTTTTCCAGTCATTAAAATTGATAGGTTTTGAAATGTTTAGGTGGGGGTTTTTTTTGTTTGTTTGGTTGTGGGTTTTGTTGTTGTTGTTGTTGTTGTTGTTTTTTAATCTAGGTGGGGATTTTTTCTAGTTAAAGATATTCACAACTCCCTAGGATTCTGAAAGGCGTCATTGATGATCAAGGTCTGCTGGTGAGGTCCAGTGAAGAGGACAGTCATTTGTGCAGGATGCAGGCATTATTATGCTTATATTTTTACCATCAGTTGTATTTCATCTTGCATCATATATTCTCATGTGTGTTAGGGAGAATATCTTTTTCCTTCCATGGATGGGGAAAATCTGGAGTGTGTGAGTTTATAAGAAAGACTCCTCCAGCAACTGGAGCTTTTACTTTATGGATATTAGAGGATTCTGGGTTTTTTACAAAGTTTTTTCAGAGAAAAAAAGCAAATATGTGGGGTTTTTTTGACAAATCATTTTCAGTGTCATGTCAATATCTTTGCAGGGAGAGGAGAGGAGAGGAGAGGAGAGGAGAGGAGAGGAGAGGAGAGGAGAGGAGAGGAGAGGAGAGGAGAGGAGAGGAGAGGAGAGGAGAGGAGAGGAGAGGAGAGGAGAGGAGAGGAGAGGAGAGGAGAGGAGAGGAGAGGAGAGGAGAGGAGAGGAGAGGAGAGGAGAGGAGAGGAGAGGAGAGGAGAGGAGAGGAGAGGAGAGGAGAGGAGAGGAGAGGAGAGGAGAGGAGAGGAGAGGAGAGGAGAGGAGAGGAGAAACATGAACTTTTACAGCACATTAGGAAGAAAACAAGAGAGGCATAAGTAGATGCCCTAGGAAGAGTAAGAAGCACAGACATACAAGGGCTTCCATCCACAAATTTCACAGCCTCCACTTGTTTTTCAGCTCTTGAAATGCATTTGCCTGATGGAGTTTTTGTGTGTTTAAACCTTCAGATTTCTCTTCTATTAACTTGGTCAATCTCTCTTGAGCTCCTGTAAACTTTTAGCATCTTCAACATCTTCTGAATATCCAATATATGTTCATCCCCCACTTTTGCTAGTTTTAAACTTGACTTCTATAATCACTTTGATTCGCTTATTATTAGCTGTTGAGTACTTTTGCATTCCTCTTTCAAAAGACTTCATAAATTATTTTGGCCTCCACCTATTGTAAAAAGTAATACTGTAGAGACAAAGCCCTCCATTTACAGGTTCTAGTTTAGAAAATGATTGATGAAAATGGAATTTATGCACATGTATAAAGATCAGTATATACATTGGGAGTGTCTTGAAATGAGAATTTTAAATGTCATCATTACTTTACTTTTTACTTTGCACTGATGATACAGGCGTGGAGTTTTGTACTGACCATTTAACATTTTCTTTCAGCTTGGTTTGGAAAAGACATGGCAAATGAATATGTCCTGCGTAGTGGAATGTCCTGTGAACTGTCAGCTCTCTGACTGGTCCGCTTGGTCTGAGTGCTCTCAAACGTGTGGCCTTACAGGTCAGTAAATATCTTTGACCTATTTTAAAGACAGAGTTATCTTTTTTCTTTAATAAAAGTAATAATACCTCTCTTTGCAGAACTAAAAAAGTAGCTAGATAGAGAGAGTTACAGGGATGTTAATCAATATTATTAATGGAAATAATATGCTTGAGTAAGACTGTACTCACTGAAAATAATGGGAATTTGGTCCAAATATTTTCTGATTCTGGGAAAAAGAGTGAGATATGATGAATTATATATTGAGACAAAAGTAAACACTGATTTGAATATTTATTTTTCAGCTGGTGGGGAGAGGAAGAGGAGGGAGGGATTTTCTCCTAAATTTTATAATTAGTGGTAAGATTAGGCAACTAAAATTGTTCCAAAACCAAATTGGAACTGGTCTTTTTCAGTAAGTTATAGCCATGTAATTAATCCAGTGACTACAAATCTTAACTGCTTTTGTGCACCCACACAAATGTCCATCTAGCTGAGGAAAAATTTTGTGTTTAAGAAGTCTGCTCTTTGCTGTTCTTTGGAGTTTTTTCCCCAGTACTTTTCAAGAAAATCTTTTTTTCTCCAGTAACATCTCAGTTGGAGCAGCTGTGAACTCGAGAATGATGAGGCTCTTTTTGGCAAACTTCTTTCTGGCTGTCTGCAGTGAGCAGAGCTGTCTGGGAGATTGATATTGTTCTGCTTGTGCATGGTGGCTTGTGTAGTTTGCTCTCAGCACAATGTTATTATCATTAGAGTACTCAATTCCAAATGCATGAGATTGAAATGTAGAATTAAAGATTAGTTATTTTGGCTGGCTAACATCAGGTGTTAGGTAAATCTGTGTAACGCCTTTAGTTTAATATAAACCTCACTACACAAATCTAAATAAATATGTATTTTTTCAGACTTGGATCTTATATTTATCTATAAATATATTAAAATACCACAGCTGTGTTGATTTTATGGAAACATTTGTGAGGTGACAACTAGACCAGCCATTTGACTATTCCTTCTGACAGAGAAGGAAATATTCAGTTATATCATGTGAACTCTCTGTAATGAAGTATGAAAGGAGAAAGAATTGCTAAAAGGATAAAAATGTCTTCCTCTTTCAGTTTATATAAGTATTTGAAATAGAACCTGTATCTCAGTGAATCTGGGTAGCATATCACTCATGATTGAAGAGGACATAATTATTGGATATGCCTATTGAATTTTAATTTTTATTGGGCCCGAGTGAAGAATCCTTCATCTTCTGCAAAATCTGCATGTAATGTTTTCCACACAGACAGCGACAGAAAGTTGCAAGTTCTAGTTTGCTGGAATCAGACAATTATGGGACATGTTGCTGTGTTAACTTAGGGAAGAGCACAACGTTCTGGCCTCTTCTAGCAGCAAGCTCCAGATAAGGAGCACAAGTCTCCACTGAAATGGACAAACATGTTGTCACATGCATAAAGAATTTTTTTTTGGGGCTTCTGAACTAGGAAATTACTGCTTTTGTTTGCTGTTACAGGAGCGATCCTAATCAGACATCCTCCTGCACTTCTTACGCTACAAACAAATGACAGAATATTAAGTGTCTGACTTGGAAAATATGAATCCACAAAACAGACCAGAGCCAACAGATCAGCTTTACAATCGAATTTGTCAAATCTGGAAACAATTGCTTTATTCAAATACAGTACTTTTCAGCAAAATAGAACCATCATGAGGAATAAATCCATCTAACCACTTTGTTGTTAGTTATATTGCTGGTTTTTGTTACAGGAAAAATGATCAGAAGAAGGACCATAAATCAGCCATTTCAGGGTGATGGGAGGCCTTGTCCTTCTCAGATGGAGCAATTCAAACCCTGTCCAGTAAAACCTTGTTATCGATGGCAATATGGTCAATGGTCGGCATGCAAAGTAGAGGTAAAAGCCATAATGGGACTTTGAAGTTATGGAACGTGTGGATCCAGGCATATTTGTGATATGCCCGGATACTTCCTTATCTACTCTGTAAACAATTGTTTCCACCTCTCTTATACGAAAACTAAATTTTGGGTTTTCCTTAGATTTCACATTTATCAATGGATGCAGCAGTGTCCTACAAATATTCAGAGTATAAATGTAAACTTTGGTACCTGAGCAGCATCATTGCTAATAATTTAAACACTTCTATTGTAAAAGAATAACAGCAGAAATATACTTACGTATTACAAGATATCTTCACTTGACATACTGCTCTGGTTGCAATTCAAAGGCATACTTAGCTCCATAATTTAAGGAACAAGTAACAATGACCAGAAGTTTTGGGGTGTGTTTTTTTGTTGTTGTTGTTGTTTTTTGTTTGTTTGTTTGTTTGTGTTTGGTTTTTTGGGTTTTTTTGGTGGGGTTTTTTGTGGGTTTTTGTTTGTTTGTTTGTTTGTTTGTTTTTGTTGGTTTTTTGGGGGTTTTTTGTGGTTTTTAAAATTTGTTTGTTTGTTTGTTTGTTTGTTTTCAGAAGGAATGAACCGTGACTTCTCTTTTTTGTCTTCTTTTTCTCCTTATTGAATGAATAAGTAGTTAAGCAAAAACAATCGGAGATAGCGTGACATGTAATTCACATCTAGTCTTTTGGCACTTTCTTCTGTCCAATATCAATCAATATATATTTTCCTTCTGTAGGATGCTCAGTGTGGAGAGGGAACACGAGTGAGGAACATCTCCTGTGTGGTTTATGATGGATCTGCTGAAGATGTTGGCAAAGTAGTAGATGAGGAATTCTGTGGAGAAATAGAGCCTATTATAGATGGTGATAAGAAGATAATACTTGAGGAAACCTGCACTTTCCCTTGTCCAGGTAACAAAGCTGTTCAAATAAATGTTGCGTTTCAAGATTTGTTGGGTGTCATTACAGCTCTTAGGGCCCAGCATTAGCCATAGGCAATTAAATCTTTTTCATCTGCTTTTCTGATTGGATTCATCCATCAAATGACCAACAGAGTTACTTTCTAGGAGTGGCTTCATGACAATAAATCAATTAGAAAAAATACTAGATTTTAAATTTATAAAATCATGATCTCTCTTGTCACCGATTGTATCTAGGATGTATACATTTTTTTCACAAAATCTCTTGAAATAAACTCTGTATTTAACTCTATAAGAAAGGGTGTTGGTTTACAGTTAAATATTAGTGTTAAGTGTGTAAAACTATCTAACAACTTCATTAATACATTTACCAGTTGCTAAAAACTTGATGCCTTTTTTTGGTGTTTAAGGAAGGTAAGCTAAGGCATCTTCTTTTTTTCTTTAAGCGTTCTATTCCAAATGAAACAGAACTTTGATCTCTGAGAAAATATGAGTGCCTCTCAGAGATTTGTTTAACTCTCTGGATGTGACGTGCACTATCATTGCCTTTGTGAACTGAGACTAAAGGGGCTGTTCTGAATGATCATACAGAGAATGATTAAGAGCATATAAGAGCTGTTTAATTTCCAGTAAAAACCCTCGAGTTCATTCCAAACCCTTACTTGTAGAATGTGAAGTATATTGACATTGTTTAGTAGCCATTAATGATGAATCTTCAAAAGAGATGATAAACTCCTTCGGTTGTAATGTAGCTATCATTTCACACTAGTATTCTAGTTTTATTCTCTTGAAACTCTCCTCTTTCCCAGAGTTTTTTTCCCAGTTCATTTCAGATTGGACTGAAGGTAAAATTGTCTCAATAAACAGAAATTAATAAAAAATGAAGAGATTTCCATCACTGCTTTGTATATAGCATTCCAATAGCATGACTTTAATGTCTTTTTACTTCTTCAATAGAAACTGGAAGAATACAAAGAGTGATGTTTTAATATTAGTGAATTTTATAAAAAAATATAGCTGCTTACTGATTGCTTTAAAAATTTTGCTGAGCAGGGGGCTGTTCTTCAACAATCTCACATTTATCCAGCAAGAATAACTGCCCTGTGGGGATGTGCTAATGATACACTCCAGCTAATGTTTCCAAAAATCACTACTTGTTTTCCTATTTTATATACATCAGTTCGTCAATTATTCAATTCTTTGCATGCTTTCCTAAGGTTGGCAAATAAAATTCCTTCTTTAATCAGGCATCCGGTCAACACAGTACTGATTAGATCTGTCATCAGTATAATGCAAGGTAGCATGAATTTTTAATGGCTTTCTCACTGAAATAATGAGAACTAAGAGGTTTATTTATGAGTTTGTGCACGGTCTAGTCCCATTTTCAACAGCAGTTTTAACAAAATGGTTTCTTTGTGTTGTGCCTCAGATCTTCCTTAAATGTTCTTTAGCTGATAGTGGTAATTAGAGTCATTAGTATAATTTTATTTTTCAGTTTTACACTATAGAATTCTACAAGTCTATTATCCTAACGTGAAATAGCAAGAGCAGACATTTTAATCATGTTTCCATTTCCCTTTCTTGCAAACAAATTTCCATTAGTTGCTTCTAGATCTGTTTACAGAAAATCCGTATGGGGATAAGCAATAATTAATCTTTTTAATACTAGACAATGTTTTCTAAGATCAAAGGTGAATTGAAAAAAGATATGTAAATTTAGCATAAGACATACAATGCACAATATCTTAAAATGTACAGAAATCTAGACATTGGGTAGAGCATTGCAAAGAGATTCATAATGAGGGTGATCTCATGGGAATGCTACAAGCAACTAAAACTGCTTTAGAACAAATAGGCCCTTGTATAACCTTTTTATAATATTTTCTATGATACAGATATTCAGATAGTATCAAATGTTGTCTTTTTGACACTGTGAGTCAACTTTAAAAAGAAGGATGAAAGGAACTAAAAAGAAGGAATATTAAGAAACTGTACTTGGACATTTTTTAAAGACATATTCAGAGCAAAAAACCTTTTCACATACAATAATCATTCATCTTATAAAACTGCTCTTTGACAGGGGACTGTTACTTGAGAGAATGGTCAGAATGGAGCCTTTGCCAGCTAACCTGTGTTAATGGTGAGGATCTTGGTTTTGGAGGAATACAAGTCCGATCTAGAGCAGTGATCATTCAGGACTTAGAGAATCAACATCTCTGTCCAGAACAGGCTTTGGAAACAAGACCATGCAACGGTAAGCACCAAAATATATGTAAGGCTGCTTCCTGTAAGAACAACCATAATTTTTTTTCTTTCTATTCATTATATCAAATTTAGGCAAATCAAATTTGATAAACAGAAATGCACTTAAATTGTTGTTTTCCATATATCAGCTGTAAAGAGAAAAACTTTCAAGTAGTAACTATCATATGTTACCCCTCTAGAATTATTCTTTTTTAATAATAACATTTCTTTTTATATGAGACAAAGATTTCCTTATATGCTTAGTAGCATTAACAGAAAAGAAGTTTTGATTCATAACCAGATTTAAATTTCTCTCTACCCTTTGAATTGTTATTTGCATGACAATGTCATTAAAATGTCTCAGCCACTGGTAGCAGACAAATTGTCTAAGAAAAGTAGTTTCCTGTACCGACTTGCCCATTCAGAGGCCAGATCAGACAAAAAGAGATTTTATATTTATAATAGAGATCTAAGGTGCAGAAGAACTTCATGGTTCATCCCAGACCGTATGAGATGTGCACAGAAGAGCTGAGACATGAAGCCAGATGCAGCCCTGGCCACTTCGCCAAGCACTAGAGCAATGGCTGAAGCTCAGTGATACCAGGAAAGGAACCTGACCCCTAAATGAGTTTTGCACAGCAGATGGGCCACAATCGTTATGAGCTTGTTGGAAACGTTGTTTTTGCCCATTAACTGCATTAGGCTTACTCATAACCCTAGTTAGTGTCTAGGACACATCTGGTCTATTCTCTCTGAGTCCAATAAGTGCAGGAGACCCTGGAAGATCCATGTGTGCAGTGCAGTGCTGGATGAAGGAGAAAGGAGCTTCCTTAACTGTACAAGCCATTAATCATAATGAGTGTGGCCGCAAAATGAGTATGGTCTGCTGATGAGTGTGGCTGCTGCCTGTGGTAGTCTAAAACCTTGTCATCAAATTTCCTGAAATGCAAATGCTCTCTGTGCAGATGGCCAGTGCTATGAGTACAAGTGGATGGCTAGCCCATGGAAGGGATCTTCTCGGACTGTGTGGTGCCAAAGGTCTGATGGTTTAAACGTCACAGGTAACTGCTCTCCTTACTTAAAAAAAAAAAAAAAAAAAAAAAAAAAAAAGCCTGGAAAACAGATGGATAATGCATTTTCCTGACAGTCTGGGGAAAAAAAAAAATTAAAAGAATCTGCTAAAAACACTCCCTGGGCTTTGAATCAAAATCATCATATTTTTGCATATTAAAGATGTGGTTTCTTTTCTAGAATCATGCAGCATGTAATGCTAAAAGTAAATATACATATGATCTTCTGTAGTGGAACTGAAATGTTTTACATTGTATATGTTTGGGCGTTTTTTGCCATTGGCATCTTTATACTTCTAAATGTAGGGTTTCAACTTTCAGGCCTTACAACAAATAAAATTTTTATGTATTACAGGTCATTTCATTGCCTATACAATGGCAGAAAAAGTTGCAGATCTTGATAATATCATCCATATATGATATATTTCCTTACAGTTAAAAAATATAAAATTTTAATAAATGTGCTAATATGAGTTTATTTCTTTACTTCAATGCCATAAATCTGTATCAGGATACATAATGGACTGCTATGGCATGTTGTGACTTTTTGTGCAAGCCAAAGCACAAAAACATGAATTAAGAACAACTGAGATCTCAGAAGAAAATCTTCGTATGGATCTATTTATATGGATTTATATATTGACAATAGGGATTCATTTAAGCTAAGAATTATGCATTTATTTAAACAATTTTTGTATCAGACCAAGTGATAGCAAAATAATCCCAGGGAGTGGAAACATATCCTCAATGCCAGCTGCTGTCAGGTCAGTCACAGCAGGGAAGCTGTTATTTAGGTATTGCCACCACAATACTTCTTCATCATGGAGTCCACCACTACTGTCTATTGTAGTAGAAATAAAGTATTTGTGTTATTTTTACAAGGTGTTGATATAATAGCTCCAAATCTCTTGCAAATCTTATCTTGTGGTGTAGGACTATTAAAACACACCTTGCTCACAAGAAATGCAACAGGGCATTATTTACGCACCTTGATTGCTTCCTGCTTAGCTAAGATGTTTCTATGATAAATAAAACTCTAAGTAAGAATTCTTATTGAGATTAATATAGGATATTGTCTCTGAAAGGTCCTATAGGATTTGAAGTAAGTAGCATCTTTGAGATAATGGCTCTGAGGTGTTAAAATCAGAATATATTCATAAATCACAATCACATTAAAATAATAATTTCTTCTGATGTGACTGAATACAGTCTTGTGATAAATTCTAGGAAAGACAAATGTATTACTAGGTATTATTTTTCTGTTATTAGGCAGATTTTTCATAATGGGACCTCCAAGGCAGACAAACGTCAGACCTATATTGTATCACTTTCTTTTTTTTTCCCAAAGTACCTATATTGTATCACTTTTTTTTTTTTTTTTTCCTTTTTTCCTTTTTTTCTTTTTTCCCCCCAAAGTTTGTTTATATGTGGCTTTAAAGCTGTGGTAACTTTCTGATTTGAAAGGAAGACTAATGGAATATTCCAGAGCATGCAATCACTGGTCTCCATACAACACAAAACTATATTTTTCATGTGTTTCTGTTAAATGCAAAACTACAGTTTTAATGGATTTTATTATAGTTTTCAAACACAGCACTTAAATATCATAATCTATTATATTAAAATATAATGTAGAAGGAACTTCTCTATATTAAATATACAGTAGTGAACCAGATTTTAATTTACATCTGTACATTTTCTGAACGTGTTTCTTATAAACTACAGTATTTATGAGTTCCTAGATCTGATAGACAAACATACATGATTGCTTTAAATTTATTTATTTTGATTCAGAAGCAACTTATATCTCTGATTAGTCAGCCTTATTCCTGCACATTTGACTCTAACATAGTGCATTTTAAGTCAGACATTTTTTAATAATTATTGTGAGTTTTGTTGGTATTTAAGGTCTTTTTCTATTTACTTATTTGCATAATATCTTTGTGCTGAATAGTTCTTTTTTACTTGAAGGTGTTATTTCCCATGGGCGATGAAGCAACTCTTTCCTTCTGCTTCCTTGGATGACTGATATTTTATTACATAGATTCCCACAGGCATGTGATTTGTATGCTAGGATGTATGATTTACTTTTCTGGGGGTGGGGAAAACTTATGGCAACCAGCAGGGTTTTCTTTGTTCTTCACCAGCCATCCCGTTAACACTTGGATCTACATAACCACGACTAACTGCATCTGCTATGGTTGTGACCAACCTCAGCTATCAGGATTTCATCATCATATCACACCAGTATAAAAATGGTATTAACTTGGGAGATGCACAATATGTTGTCCTGTAGCAATATAAATTTTAAGCAATGTGATGCATATCCCTCTTCTATAAGCTAAAAGGAAACACAGGTAAATTGAAACGGATTCTAAATGCATTTTAAAGTCATTCTGGCTGAAATGATAGTGAAAGCCTGATTGTGTGTATTGGTCCATAACAATAACTGCACTAAGCTGTAGGAATGAAAACTAAGTCTGTATAAAAAAAAGACTGAAACCCACAATATCATTAGTATTGTAACATTCAGTACATTCTTTACTGATAAATCTGCTTTCCTTTTGTAAAATCTCAGACTAATACGAAGCCTTGATTCATAAAGGTATGTGTAAAAGTGATCCAGTAGCAGCAGAAAACAGGTATCCTTTCATAAATAGAATGAGTAACTTGTTTTCAGTTCATCAGGAAAAAATATAAATAAAATGCTTTTTATTGTGGCCACAGTTTTAATATGTAAGTCATAAGGAGGGCCCAAGAGAACCAAATCTGTTCCCTTGAGTACAACAAATCATTTAAATTGATGTTTTAGGCAATCCACCAAAGGAAAAAGGGGAAAACAAAAGGCTCCATTGCCAAATACTAGTTCTCTAAAATGCACATGAAATTAAATACATTTGCTGTATCCTTACTTTACATATAAGAAAATACTTGATTCCAATTATCTTTCACCTTGGAATAAAAGAAGGACTCTTACATTCAAATTAACAACAAGATTGTCATCCATGATATACTACAGTGAGTAATTTCATCAGTGGTGAGGTATTACCATGTGAAAATATGATTTTCTGTCCTACAGGGGGCTGTTTAGTGGTGCGCCAACCAGATGCTGACAGGTCATGTAACCCACCGTGCAGCCAACCCCACGCTTACTGCAGTGAGGTATGTGCTACTGCATTGGAGCATACAACAGCCCCGTGAGGGCTTCCCACACATCTCTTGATTACAAAGATTACGCCAACAAAAAGTATTTTCACAGATTTCACTAGTCACAAATTTGTTAAAATCCACCTCGCACGATTTTGTACCTTTCAATTAGATGTTAAATAATCTCTGTTGATATGGTATGAACTTGCATAAAAATATATGAAGAGGTACTCTCCAGACTAGCTTTCATCAAAACAGTCTTCTCTTCCAGTCATCCATGTTGTTGTGCTTTATAGCTCCCAGAAAACTTTGTTTTTCTGCTGCACATTGTAAAACACTTGTTCCCTACAGACAAGAACATGCAATTGTGAAGACGGATACACTGAAGTTATGTCCTCTGATGGCACACTCGAGCAGTGCACTCTCATCCCGGTGGTGGTGATCCCCACCATGGAGGACAAAAAGGGAGATGTGAAAACCAGTCGAGCTGTGAACCCTACCCAGCCTTCCAGTAACCAGTCAGGACGAGGAAGGACCTGGTTTCTACAGCCTTTTGGGCCAGGTGAAGTCATGCAATGAGCAGTTCTTAGTGCTGAGTACTGCTTCAGGGTCTGGCATTTATATTTTTGTATACTTAGGAAGACCAGAAAAACCCTTGACTGTTCATTTAAGAAGGCAGACATGTTCTCAGTGAAAAAAAGGAAGAGACATAAGTAAACAACTAGCCCTCTCACTACTCCATCAATATATTTAGTGAAATCTTACATTGCAGATTTCCTTTTAGCCATTCTTCCTGTTAAAATTCACAGAAGCTAGTTGAAATGTGGCTGTAGAAAGGAGTTTGCTGCAAAGGTGCAAGCCACTATATTAAATTGTGGTGTCTTAACCAATAATTCTGTTGAAGGAGGAATGAAAAGAGTACTGAAGACTGCAAAGAGTAAAGTCTTCTTAAAATTTGCAGCCATAGCATCAATTGTAGGAAAATAATCGATATAGGCATGCTAATGCTTTTCTGACATATCCATATTTAAACTAATTCATGTTAGTCAAATGCTAACCATATTATTGATATTTAGCATAGGCCTGCTTCAAGTCTATGAGCAGTATTTGCTTTTATGATGAACCACGTCCTTTAGAGCTGAGCAAAGACTAATATGCAAGAATGGCATAAAATATAAGAGGGTTAATTCATTAAAAACACTTCATAAAGTCCATTATATAATCAGATGTTAGCAAATATTCTTCTAGTGCTACTAAATATTTAGATTGGAAAAAACCTTTAATTAACAAAATACTTTCACATAAAGAGATATATTGCTTTGTCCAAAATATTAATAATGTAGAAGAGAGTAATTGGTTATCATCTTAGGTGTCTCTTAAGTCACATAGGGCTAAATATATGAATACACTTGTGCATTAGGGTGGTCACTTATTTCTAAAGGATTTTTGAATATTTTTAATTGTGGAATTGAAAGCACTATCTTTACATATATAATCCATAAGATGTTTCAAGTTGAGATTTCTAAAAATATTTCTAGTAAGAAAATTAAATAATGTTTGGGTTAGAAACTAGAAATACTTATGTTAGCTCCCATTAGTCCTAATATTATTTTCTATTATATGTACTTTGATGTTATATTTGATACCTGCAATAAAATGGTCTTCACTCCAAGTACTTTAATCAACAATAAAAAATAGAAAATGAAACTTTTCTGGTCCTCTTTTACAAAACAGCATCTTACCAAATATGTTATCATTTACTAATTTTAGCTAAACCATCCTGAAAATGCCAGAGGGTATGTTACAGCATGCAGAGTGATACCAATAAGCAAATATCAGACCGTCACCTTCAACAGTTTAGGAATATAGACACTCATGTGAGCTCAGAGAGGGTTTTGGAGTAACGTATGTTTGAGAAACTCCATGAAAATTCACCAATTTTAGGTAATTCGAGTTATGAGAAAGAAACATAGCTCAGTTCAGATAATCTCAAATATACTCGGTAGAACTAATACTTCATGCAGTGAAGTTATGAGCAAGTCTGAGAAAAAGTGAACATTTTCCAGTTCAGATGAGATTTAGGCTTGATGGTTTTATTTCAGGACTGGATATCTATTGGAAAGGTTTGGGTTTACTCTGGCATGATTATTCTTTTCCTCACAGTTTCTTAGTCTAGATCTAAAATGGTTCTTTCATTTTCTTCCACAAATTACATTGTAGTTCCAGAAAGGAAGGTATTAAAACTGTTCTCTTCAGTTGTCTAGGCTGAGGTATTACCACAAAAAGATAAATCTGAGATGCCAATTCCCTTGCATACTTAGAAATAATCCGTCCAGAGGGAATTCAGAAAGCCTGAGATAGATGTCAGTAGTTGCATAATAGGAATGACCTCATTAACAGAGTTCCTTGCTTTGACAAAAACAAATAAATCTGTATACAGATATTGCCAGCCTTTTTTTCAAGGAGATGTTGCTATTTTAAAAGATCCCAACCTGAAAAAAACTTAAACCTCTTACATTTACCAATGGAAATAAGCAAAGGAGAGAGGAGACTAACCTATTTAGCAGTACTAAAGTCTGAATTCTTCTCACTGATATTACCATATCATAGGATATGTCAGGTCAAATCGACTGTTCCATTAATCTTTAATGAATCAGTTATTTCAGTTATGTCAGTTATTATCAGTTATTATCAGTTATTATCAGTTATAATGTTTCATTAGGTTGATTAAGGTTGTTCTGATATTGATTAGTCTTGAACAACTTGTCCACATGACAGCAGGACTGTGCATTGCCACAGACCAGAGCTGCATAGCGATGGAGAGCACTACTGTGTAACCAAGCAATCTTAGCCTAACTTCTGTTAATATTATTGTGGAAATAGAAACTGCATCGATGGTGTCTTTTGGTTCTGCAGAGCTAACTAGAAACCCTAAGTGTTTGGTCAGAAAAATTTTAGCTGTATTTGCTTACATTGAAAATACACACAACTTCATTAAATAGAACTTGTACCACTTAAAAAGGAAATCAGTTTTATAATGATGATTTTTTTTTTTTATTGTCAAGGAGATGCAACAAAGCTAGCTAACCCCCTGGAAAACAATGTTTGCAAAAAGACATTTAGAAATTTGAAAAATGAGTTGGATAAAAGTAGTGAGTCAAAAAGCATGCACTCACCTTTAGTTGTGACATGATCATTTGCAGGCAGAGCAAAGCCCCATAGACAAAGCCACATTATTTTCCTTGTAGGCACGGGTGCATCTGAGGAAAAAAGTGGTATGCATGCCTAAACATCCAGGGGCATCATGTCCAAAGTACAAACTGCACAGGCTGCACATAAATACAGTCCTTATTAACAACAGACAGTTTTTTAATTTATGAGCATGGGTTTTCTTTTTTTGTGTATTTTTATTCTGTGAGGAGAAGTTATTTATAGAAAACTTGCATTTGGTAGGGAAAGAAATTTAAAAACTTTACTATTTAATGCAGTAGTAAAAGTTGTGTATGTACAGTTAAGGGATGGATGATGTACAGCATGCTAAGGACATTTAAAAAATACAAGTAAACAGGAACAAGAATAAAAATAACTGGCAGATTGCTTTACCAGAGGTAGAATAGGAAGTGATGCTAAATGAGTCCCAGGCTGATGCACTACCCTGTGCCTACCCTGAGGGATTGCTCACTACCAGGAGGGCCCCAAAGCTGAGTTTCTGGGTCTCTCACCTGCTGCCTCTGCCCCAGATCTCAGTTCCATTTGAATTGTCCTCACTTCAACTGAAAAGCAGAGCACAGAGAAGTCATTGTTCAGTTATTTAACAATATTTACTCAGATTAAAGTGTAATTGCTAGTGAAGACATTTATTTTGGTTTATTAAAATATTTCTATGCTGAATCAGAACTAATAATTCAACAAGACTAACTTGAACACTACTGACTAACATTCATTCCTTTTAGATGGGAGGCTGAAGACCTGGGTTTATGGTGTAGCTGCTGGTGCATTTGTTTTACTCATCTTTATTGTTTCTATGATCTATCTAGCCTGGTGAGTTCTTTAATTATTTATAAGAAAACAGTCCCCTCACTGACTGTAATGAAAATGTTTACATCTGCTGCTGTAGAAACTGCAGGCACTTCTGTGAACTGAAGAGTTTAATTTGCTGTGTCCTTTTACCCAGACTCAGGTTAGCAGATTCTGGTTGTACTCTAGATGATGGATCACCACATGCTATTCAGAGGGTATCAGAACTTACAAATATGGGGTAGCTTAGTGTACAGTTCATTTTTGCTCATTTTATCGCAGTTGTTTTATATAGTGTCCAGAATAATTTTATTTTGTCAATATCAAAAAATGCTGAGAGAAATAGCAAGAAGGAAATTTAGCAACCAGGCAATCATATTTTATATTTGACAAGATATAGAGATACAGAACCAGAAAAAATCTGAACACTTTCTCATCTTTTTAATACATGAAATAATACTTTTTTGAAGAAGCCACCTTTGAGAATGTGCTCCCTGAAGTTCTCTAGGTCCTGTTTGGAATTTATGATCCAAAAGACAGTACAGGTGAAAGGTGAGGGAAATGTGATCATATACATCAGGCTCTTGGCTGTACTGCATTAATAGGTGTTTGGGGGGCTTCTGGGCATGTTTGCCTTTCAGTAAACTTTGCCCAAAACCTCCCTTTGATTGTGGTTTTTTGGTGGGTTTTTTTTGTTTTGTTTTGGTTTTTGTTTGTTTGTTTGTTTGTTTTTCTGTCTGTTTGTGGTTTTTTTGGTTTTGGTTTTTTTGTTTTGTTGTTGTTGTTGTTGTTGTTGTGGTTGGTTGGTTGGTTGGTTGGGGTTTTTTTTAATTATTATTATTATTATTAGTTGGTTAGTTTTTTGGGGGGTGGGTTTTGAGAAAAAGGAAATACATTAGCATTCAACAACACTGCAGATTATTTGGACTGGAACCTGTGGCTACTGCAAGTCATTGTAACAAAAGGCTTTGTATAAAAGATTCAGATTTGAGCAGCCTAAGTGACACAGCTAAAACAAGATTTTGGACAAGAATGAGGATGCTGATTTAAAGAAATGCTTACATTATACTCGAAAAGAAAAGTACTAAAGTATGGATAAACATTCATTTTCCTTTGGCCTGGTAATTTTTTAAAACTATATCAAATGGATTGGAAATACTGCTGCATTAAAATCTAATTCAAGGCTAGACAAGGAATGTTATGGCAAACAATCATACCTCTGCTATTAATGAGGTTTGATTATAACATCTAGAATTAATTGTAGTCATTCTAACAAGTATAATGAGATAAAACTAATCAAAAGATGGATCTTTCCTACGGAAACCCTTGATGTGTCAAGAGTGGTTTAATATTTGAGTCACATATTTTGAAAGAACGTGATTGCAGCTTTGATACCTGACCAAATATTACATGGCAGGCTCTGAATTCTTCTGAAAACTGAGTGATGCAAGATTTCCTGCCAAGGATTTCATCAAATCACATCAGCACCACAGCAGTTTGTTTCTGAATGACTGAGCTTTGAATTAGATATTGGTTTTGGTTGATGAAGAGAAAATTAGTGATCCCAGTGAAGGTTTTAAGCTTATAGCTTTTATAAACAAACAACTGAATGCATTATCAAGATTCTCATCTTTCATTTAAGACTGAAATATTTTTGTATGTTATTAGTTGCTTGTTCTATTTACGAATTATCTTATTGTTTCAGCAAAAAGCCAAAGAAGCCCCAGAGAAGGCAGAACAACCGACTGAAACCTTTAACCTTGGCTTACGATGGAGACGCAGACATGTAAAATACAACTTCTCATGGTGACAAATGGAGTCTAAACTATAGGAATGAAATCAGAAGGTGTCCAAAGCCACAGGGATTTTCTATGGAGTGGATTAAGTGTTTTGAATTTTTCTTTTTTTGTAACTGCACCATAGATAAAGAAGGATGGATTTCACAATGCCTACCGATATTCAAGGTATTATTGCTTTACTTTAGACCATCAGCACTGAGAAATCAGGCAGAATCACAACAGACACTGCAGCTGGAGGTCTGTGGTGTTTCATCAGTCTTAGAACTGAGCAGCAAGCACTTCTGCCTCCAGAATACTGTAGCTGACATAGTATTAACACTTGGAAGCCCCGGCATCGTTAACCAAGTATAATCAGTACGCATGATGAGTTTGTACCAAGCTATCTATGACTCTTTATATTCAAACATAACATATATACTCAGTTGAACCATATGTATTATTCTATCAGATTATATATGTGATGAAGAGCATTTTAGTGCTTAGTACAATATTAAGTTTTAACTGGGATTAACCCACTGAGCAAGTTCAACAGTTGTGTTAACCTGCATCTCAGAGGGCAAAATTATTGCAAAATTCTATCCTGTTACCACTCCAAATTAAAAAGGCCTCATGTGTACATCCAGAAAGGAGGCATTCTCAGATTCACTATTTTCTAGGGGTTGGTGTCTGGAAAAAAAATACCTGCTGTATATGTTACAATACGTTTCTACTTTCTCTAACTCAGACTGTTGCCTGCATCTTTTTTGCTACATGTAAGGCAAATTTTTGCACTATATTAGTGCAGCATGATATGCACTTAACTAGTATTGCCATAGAAACTGCCTCTTTTCAGAAAAAAATAATGATGTATCTTGTGCAAGGAGTGTCAAGTAGACAGGTCTTGAATCCTGAAGAGAGTAGTGTTCAGTTTGGACTGTGATGGGATGGAATCAGCTATGACGTTTGCTGTACACACACCGTTCCTCATCACAGCAGCCATTTGTACTCAACACCATGGCAGTAATATAAGTGTCTAGTTTCTTGCCCCATCTACCTATACTGGTATAGATTGTCCTGCTGGTTTCTAATTGTACCTTGAAGGCTGTTTATGACTAGATTTTTTATATTTGTTAACTTTGTTAGAAAAAAAAAAAAAAGAAAAAGAAAATTGGTTGCCCTGTAATCCTGAGTGATATACTTCTTGTCTAAAAAGGCGTTCTGATTTTTCAACTAAATAAAATGGTTTTACTTTTCTTCTATTAATAAGAGCTTTTTCACTGTTACTGGCAGTGCAATACTCAGAAATGTTTTGTCTTTTCTAATTACGATAATTCAATAGACTCTTTTAATTATTCAGTTAAACTCCTGAGTGTACTGGCAAGTAAACAATAATATCAATAGTTCTGCCATTTTAATACTCGTGGCTTTTAAAAAAACACTGGCAGTATGAAAACTGTTAACCTCTTCAATGCTTATGGCTTTTCAGTGTTACGCTTTCAACATGAAGCTCATTGACTTGCCACTCATGTGACATGGCTGTTACGGATGTGATCCGTGACCTGAGAAGGGCAATTCTCCTCAAATGGCTTCTGTGTGCAGCCAGAACATACAAGTGACTGTGCCACTACTAAGCAATACAAAACTTTATCAGGCAACCTCTCAAAAATAATTGTTACATAAAGTTCAATATTAGGTTCTCAGGTCTTTTTTATACCTTAACCACTTCTGCCTACTCATCACTCTATTTACTCAAGAAGCACCAGTTTTTGCACACTGAATGAAAAGTGCTTTGCAAACTTTGTCCCAGATCCACTGAAATCAATGACAAGACTCTCATGGACAGCAATGGGTAATATCAGTTCTTAAAAATACACATCTTTTTTCTATGTAGAATAATTCTTGAAACCAATGAGCATTTTGTGGATATTCAAGAGAGATTATGGTCCTACTGTAACTTAGCTGCCATATTACCAGTGTGGTGTTACTGAATCAAGAAAGTTACCTTCATCCCACTGTGTAGGGAATGGGAATTCCAAATGGGAATGATGACCAGGGGAACAATGGTAACAATCTTTGGTTCAGGTTTAAGTTCTCATTTTATACCTTGATCCAGCTGCAGCTGATGAAGTTTTGTGGCCCCTTGCCACAGCAGTGGTTCATTCATATATGTGTTTCAGGACAGGAGTATTCAGTCTTACATCACCTTGTAAAGATCCATTGCAAAAAAAAAAAAAAAAAAAAAAATCTTGGTAATTTTAATTTTCAGCATTCTTGATTAGAAAACAAGAAAAACCTGGTTGGTTCTTTTCTCAGATGTACAAAACAAACCATGGAAAAATTATAAGGTATTAAAGAACAATAACTACACATGGAGACAGATTTTAGTGATATTTCTGTTCTTTTAAAAGTCTGATTCTGTGTTGTCAAATAGTTTTGGACCAAGCAGGCATTGAGGGAACAGGGTTTCTTTCATTGGCAATGAGTCATCTTCATTTATGACACTGGCTGGTCTTTGCACGAGCTGTTGCCTAGTTCCTGCCTTGAAGAATTTTATGTCCTAAATCTAAGCATTTAATAGCTTAAAGTCAAAGGTATGACATCTCTTTTTTCTTACCATATTAAATGGATAAACAAAGAGATAGGAGGGTTTTTAAAGTATGTTTGGTCTTTGCAATCCTTGCAAGTATTTTAGTATGTGTTGCATTTTATATCTGATCAGTGAATATCTGGTGCACATCTGCACCATACTAGTGCTGCATTTAAAATCTAGAGTGTGGTTTTATTATTATTTTTTCTATGAACAAAGTGCATGGAAATTTGAAGCCAGAACGGCTTCCCTCATTATCAAGGAAAAAAATAGAGGCTGTAAGGAGGGCTGAAATTCTATGTAAATCTAGATACTGCAAAAGTGATTAAGCCCTCTAGCATTGAAACAGAAATAAATAATACGTGAATTATCAATAAAGAATGAAAAGCAATTTTCTTTAAAAATCAGAGTGCTTCTACAAATCCAGTGCCTAAAGCAGCCACTACTGTAGATTATTAGTTTGTGAAAGTAATGTTTCCAGTGATCAAATAAACCATTCAGAAAATAGCAAGGTAGATATTTTCCTGTTGATGTGGTGGTTAATATTTTCCTTTTTAAAACTGTAGTTTCTAGTTTACTGTGTCTGCTTTGAGTCCTGGAGCAGTTCCTTCTTGAAGCTTTGATGCAACTGCACAAGCCTGTTTATATTAGGTATAAAGCATCAATTTTGAAACCCCCTTCCCCCTGCCAAAATATAATAAAGTTGTTTTTTTCCAACCTTACAATTTGAAGAGACCAATTTAAAAACTCTATGTGTAAATCACTGTAAAATATACCTTGAATTAAATGGAAATCTGTCTTTTTACCTTTATGTAAATTGTTAAGAGTTTATTTTGCCTAACTTAATTTACTTGAATATTTATTTTGTAGAATGAGGAGGCAGCTGTTTAAGGAATGTTTACCTTTTTTTTTTTTTTTTGGTTAATGTTAATTTGTAAATTGTGTAATGCATTTTTATTTTTTAAATTATGTATATTTCTTTTTTAATGCACAAAATGTTTACTTACAACTACTACTGCAAATTTGTGTATATTGTCACTAAGCTTTATTCAGTTAATACAGATGATGTGAAAATGTAACAAGTCTTACATTTTCATCTGGGTTATTTTTACATAACTGATGTATTGCTGACAATAAATATAAACACAAAATCATTTAATGTCTTTTTTTAATAAATGTAGTATACTATGCTGGGATAGATTAACAATAAAAGCCACATCCCAAAAATATGACCAACTTTTAAATAGTCTCTTCTTTTTTCTGAAAGGCATTAGCAAACATATCCTTGTTAAAAATTAGTCTTTCTATTTAAAAAGAAAAATACTTTCTGATGCTATAGTAACAATCAAGTCTGTTGCTACAGTCCTAGTTGACTTGGAAATTTACAAAACATATTTAGTCAATTGATAAATATCAAAGAAATGAAATAAAAAATAATAACATTTTCTTCCTTGCGATAGTTATAGCAGGAAAAACAACCCCTTTGTAGAGAATAAGGGGTAATCATGATCTCACTAAAAGACCTCTATTCACTTCAAATGAAGATGAATCTGTCACAGTTCCTACGCAAGAAGAAAAAGAAGAAAAGTAATTTTACACTTTTTCATAATTGCTGAGGTTTGATCTCTGTGCTCTCCAAAATTCAATGTTTTTCATATCCAGTTCTGCTGTGTAATTTACACACTGTATCATGGGGAGTTTGTCCTGCTTCTGTAGCTATTACCTCCCTAGTAACCTTTCCAAGCTAACCCCTAAAATTTTAAGAGCTTTGTAAATGTTTCAGCCATCTAGTAATGTGAAAACCTACAATATTGGAGAATCTAGAAAATCCAGAAAATTATCCTGCTGAAACAGTAGTGAGTTTGAGCAGCCATTCGGGACCTTCTTGGTATCACTATCAGTTTAGCTACAGAAAATGTTATCTCTACATCTTCTGATTTTATATATATATATATATATATATATATATATATATATATATGGGAAAGCTGGCTGTCTATCCAAAAGCAGGTAATGACCAGGCTGGTGAACAAAGATTTACATTTTGGGGGGCGGGGTGGGGATGGGTTGGGTGTATATGTGTGTGTATCTTAGTCTCTGCTTGCCCGATCATTTATTTTTTTGGCAGAGGCTGAGGGTGTGTAATTTTGCTTACATTCATTTGAGCAGTGCGCCTGGCTGTGGAGGGCATTTCCCGTGGTGACATTCTGGTGAAGCATCTCTACATGCTTTTGTAAACAGGAACCTTTTCTAGGTCCTGCTTAAACAGAAAAGATGGAAGACTTACTTCAAGGCACACTTTAAATGACATTAGGCACGTGCCATTCCTCTTTCTGCAGAGCTCTGCTCTGGGCCAGGACTGAGCCTCGTGAGAGCACAGCAGTGGCAGGGTGGCAGGCTGCCAACACCGACCTGTGGCTGTGTCCACATGTGGCCGTGCTGGACGTTGACCCTTCCAGCCTGAAGCATAAGCCATTTCTGGCATTGATATTTTGACCTGCCTTGTCAGTTGAGGCTGTTGGACACTGCCTAGTCCTGCTTGTCCTGGTTTGGTTAGGTAGCAGCTCTGCTGCAAAGGGGTGTGTGGACAGCATGCTGACCACAGCTCAGCTGCAGACTCTGGCACTGAGGGAGGCAGCTGCACATGGGCTGCATGGACAAGAGCTTTGTCCCCCCACCCTCCAGCCTTCTTAAGGCTCTGCTGCGAGCCACAGGACTGATTTGGAACCCTTTTTAGACGAGGGAAAAGTCCTTTGATTTGTCACTGTGGTGAAGGCAAAACAGCCACAGGGTCATAATTCATGATCATAGCTCTTGTTGTTTTCCATTCTCAAAGAAGTCTCATTTCAAACAGTTCAATTACTGAACCTATTTAAGTATCATTATGGGTTGATGTTATCTAAAAATCTTTGTGTTTTCAGAGCAAATAAGATCTGGTACTTGTCCATTTATAGATGAGGTCTTAAGAGGCTCCCACATATGTTTTCATGTTTCGTGGATTTTATTCAGATCCTAGCCCTTAAATTTATTAGAATTATATTCTGAAACTGAAATTATAAAACTAATGAGGTTTTCTTTTATTTTCAAAAATGCCCTTCAGAGTGTCATATAATTCTTTAAAATGGCAGAAAATTGTTTCTCAATCAGCTTTGTTTCACTTACAAATAAAAAATGTTTCATCACAATTTCAGCGTTGTATTTCAAAACAAATACAGTTTTTTCTTTCTCTGAATAATTATAATTAGAGAGAAAACCCTCTTTCTTACCCATATATGTCAAAATGTGACTTAATTCTCAGCTTCTTAACTCTTCCCAGTGCGGCCCTTTAAGATATCTTTATGGAAATAGCAATATGGTTGGAGCTCATGACCAGAATTTATTTTACAGTTCTGTGTTTTTGTTGGTGGTCCAGTTCTGACAGATTATTTTTAATGTACTGCCTAATTAAGTCTTACAAAAATCTCTCCGAAGCTGAACCCAAACTAATTTACATAACTTGTGTCATGTAAAAACTCTGAAATCTTCATATAAGACAAAGGGTTACATATTGTGTCTTGCTTTCATACTCAAACTCAATTCCTTTAACAGCTTTCTTCCTGTGCTCCCATTGTGTCTTGGTGCTTGACACCAATGCTAGATTTCAGCCTTGTGTGGAACTTTTCTGATTTGCACTGAGTGCTATCATAGCCTTAATTCTCTTTTGATGTGTCTTCTCACTCTTAAGAACGCAGTGAGACAACAGTAGTTGCTAGCTGACAACTTACAAGAATGTGAAGACACGCTGTCAAAAGTAAAAATATGCATATGGAAAATGTGAATTTTGAGGCTGAAGTAATTTTTTCCTCTTTTCTTGCAACTAAAGGTGCAACTATTCAACCTAGAAGAGACCTAATTCTACATATATTAATTATGCCATTCTATTGTTGTTACTTTACATTTTTCTCTTTTTTTCACTTTTTATACTCATTTTGTGTAAATTTTAATTGTAAAATCATAGTAAGGCCTCTCTCCTCTGTGTGTACAATCAAAGAAGGGAAAAGTATCTCTTTGAAATCTTGACTGTGATGTGACAAAAAACAATCATTAGCATAAGCTCAAATTCTCAGTATCTCTTATTTTTCCAAGAATTCTGGGGTGAAACCTTGGTGTACTAGAAATATTCTCAGGCTATAAAGTCCCTAACGAGTGAATCGCCACAGTAATCCATCAAAATCCTTATTCTGTGATCAGTTCCATGGTAGGAAGTTATTCACATTTCCTGGTTTGGAGTGTTATTTTATGTTCCGATTTTAATTACTTTATCTATGAGCTATACCAACAACTTAACGTCATGGGTAGTACAGATGATCTTGAGGTATTTAAAATAGTTTCTAAGATGTGTCTAGCATAATCCGTGTGTTAACAGAGCTGTGTTCAGGTAGATATGCAAGGTCAGGAGTGACATCTCCAAACATGTATCTTTTAATTTTGGGTCTCATTTTCCATTTGATGTTCCACAAAATGAAATTGTCACAATTTAATTTGATTTGTACTGAGATAATAGAGATTAAAACACCCCATGTACTCAGGACTGAGGAAAATTACTTCTCAGCCACACGTCTGCTCCTTTTCAGCCAGAGGGCTGAACCCATGTAACCTCCAATTTGATTATTAGTCCCCAAAACATAAACTAGCAGTTATTAATAAAGGCCCTGTGACCTACTAGCAAAGAACCAATTTCCCATACCGAGACTGACTCCCAAGATCGTCTGAAAAGCTGGTAGGAAATAAAGTTCCACTGATTCAGTCTTACCTGTTTTTAACAGAATTATGCTGGTGTCTTCCTCACTGCTTTGTTCTTCAGTCTCCAGAATGAAGAGTTCTGTAGCTCCATTTTACGAGAGGAAATTGGTGACACCAGGATTTGCTCAGCCGAGGAAAGAAAAAAATAATTAGCTGGCAGTTTTGTGACTGCCTGAAGTTGAATTTAATGAACTGCAGCAAAAGCTTTCTGCAACATTAGAACAGCAGCTGGAGCTAAATGTTGCATTTCTGTCTTAAATGGCCTTCACTTACAAGCTGATGAGCAAAACATTAGTAGCAGTCATTTGTTCAGTTTTTACAGAAATATAAAAGGAAGGTTTGCAGCACAAGTGAGAAGTTAATCATCAATCTCAAACTGACTCTCCAATCCTGCAGAACTGCAGTGCTGAAGAAGCCAGGTCAGAAGTCTAATGGCCTCAAGACTGCAAATGGGCTCCTTCAGAAAGGCAAAACATTATTTACATTAAAAATTGCCATACTCCATCTCTCTCTAACTGCATTCACTTTGAAATGAGGTGGTGCTGCAGGTGGCAAACTTTCATCTGCCACCTTAGATCAATGGAATGTCAGCACAGGATGTTTCTCCAGAATACTTCATGGATCTCATCAAATGCTGTGCCATGACATATTAAAAATTATCTTTATGTTTAACAAACTCTTCTGAGCTATGAAGCTGTCTGCTATTATTTAAGGATTTATATACCAGTAATAACACTATAGAGATTATAAGATAATACTATAAGTGATAATATCATATATTATTACTTGATTTACATTGTTTAAAGCTTTTTATGTTCTATTTAAGCAATTGCCAATTAGCATGCAAAACGTCCTGGGCAGTCTTTGCTTAACTGTATTGAATTATGTGTATAACAAGAAATCACATATGCTACACAATCAGGTTTGCTGGGGGTTTTTTTTAGGTTTGCTGGGGGTTTGTTGGTTTGCTGTTTTTCTGTGGGTTTGTTGTTGTTGTTGTTGTTGTTGTTGTTTTGTTTTTTTGTTTTTTTTTCCCCCCCTAGGGTCACAGGACAATTAAATAAAAGTACAGTAAATTTCTTTTAAAGAGGGAAAAATAAAATTTTAAAGAATTCTCACTGTATTGAAATTGCTTTTCAAAAAAAAATTTTGAAAGGTCTCTCAGATCTACCATTTACCATGTAATTCCTAAGGACAAGGAAGTTCACTGTGGTTTCAGTTTCTCTGTGGAGAGTTTGCACAATCAATTGCTTGTGCATGTCTTCAAATTCTCAGAGTCTTTTTTGTTTGTTTGATTTTTGTTTGTTTTTTTTAGATTGGGTTTTTGGTTTGGTTTGGTTTCATTTGGTTGGTTGATTGGTTGGTTGCTTTGGGTTTTTTGTTTGTCTGTGGGGGGGGTTGTTTGGTTGGTTTGATTTTGGGGTTTTCTTGTTTTGCAGATTTTTGTTGTTGTTGTTCTGGGATTGTTTTGGGTGTGGGAGGGAGCAGAATCTTTCCCTTCCTTCTTTTTCTCAATATTGTACGTGTTTGACAGTCAGACACATGCACCTACATCCATGTGTTTTTATTCGCTCATGTTCTGGAAGTCTTAAGTCTTTTAACCCAGGTGAACTAGTTGCTAAGAGCATCAACAGTTGGAGTAGCAGGAAGGGTACCACACATCTACATTTAATTTGTCTTTGTATAGTAGAACCATAGTAGAACCACAGCTTTATAAAGATAGCAGTAAGGAACAGTTGTTCTGTACAGAATAGTGTTTAAGACTCTAACATGATGATTGCAGACCTGAAGATGGACAGAACTGCTTTTAGAAATAACAAAGAAATAGTGTCTAACATACACAAAAGATACCACAGGTAGTAAATCAGGTGTAATATGGAACACCAGACCAATGCAGACAGAGCAAAGGTGTAAGAGGGTTTGGGCAGACACATAAAAATGGCCCAAATTTGATCCTAAAGTAAGGATTACCACAAAAATTATATTCCTCAGGCTCCAGAGGCTGGCAGTTCACTAACACCCCACCACAGTCACCAGTATGAAACCCCACCAATCTCAGCACCCAGAGGAGCAGTGGAGACATCAGCCTAACACTGGGAGGTAGGCACTAGGAGGTGAATGTATACACATTTTAACTACATTAACCTTCTGTTTTTAAACAGATCTAGACTAACAATGGTTAGAGTGCTTAACTTTCGCTTAGCTAATACTTTTTTAGCGTTATTTATATAAGCAAGATTTTGAGTGCAAAAATTCTGTAGCAGCAGAGAGAATTCTGGGGCAGATGGATGGGAAAAAAGGATAGATGATTTTTTGAGTTAGTTGAATAGAGATACGCTAATCTCTTGGTACATCAAGTTTTGAAAAGGAAACCAAAAACCTTGAAAGCTAGATACATTCTGGCTTCATATCATCAGAAAAAATGTGTAGAAATGAAAGAAAAGGTTGTCATTACCTTGGAGGCATTTCTTGCCATTTTTAATGAAGAAATTCAAGCTAGTTTTGTCAGATAGTTTAAATTAGGACTGAAGCAAAAATCCTAAATTTACTAAAACTGCACTATGCACAAAGCAATATGATTAAGGAAACGAATCAGCAATTATAATTTTTATACAAAATATATCAGTATTTATGAGCATGAGTAAGACTTTTATCAGAACCATAATGGCAGAAGTTGTGTCACAAGGGTGCCCAGTTGCACTAATTTTGTCCACCTAATATACCAATGAGCTAAAAAACTGTTCAGTGTGGACAGACAACTGGTTAATGCTAAAAAAATACTTCTGAGCAGACATGGTAAAGAAGCCTGTGGGCCAGTTATGGAAAGTATTAAAATTATGAACAACTGGAACAAAAAAGTGCCTGAAGTGAATTAAAGTGTAGCTAGAATTAACTGTAAAACACTACAAGATAGCAGTAGGGGAACAAAGAAAAGCAAGGGAAAATATGTCATAAAGCTACAAGCCACAGCAAAATCTGATATGATCAAAGACATGACAAAGCATGTGCTGTGAGGCTTCCTCAGGAGCAGAGTAGAATTATTTCAAAATATCTTACATTTGTGATAGTTGATAGATAAACAGTTCTTTTAACTACAGCTCAGCAAATGACAAGTGAAGACAGGGGCAGAATAAGCAAAAAATTGCTTAGCAGTAGTACAGCATCTTATAAAACAACTTAATAGCAAAAGATATTAATGAATCGGAAATTTGAAATTAATCTTTAAAGATTAATAAAGAATGCAAAGTTTTCACAGCACCCTGGCAGGCTTTTCTTTGCATTTACACTCTCAGTTGTCCACCAGACACTGGATCTGGCAGATTTAGGTGGCTTTAACTTTTATGATAGGGACCAATTTGTTTTTAACTTGTGCCATCTGTTAGCATCTACTGCCCCTCTGGTTCCAGGGTAGTAAGTTAAAAGCAGATCTGGGCTATGGGCTACAGCAGGTAACATTGCCATAAATCATAAAAGACAAGAAGCAGGGGAGCTGGTCAGTCCTCCTTTCCTCAGAATGTGACTGTTCCCTGAGCAGCAAGATCACAGTGCACACGGAAGCAACTGAAACATTCCTGCCAACGCCACAGGGGTGACTATAGACAGAAGTGTCCTCTCATGCCTGGCAGGCGTGCAGGCTAGCTCAGTTTTGCACTGCGGCAGCGTGGATCGGTCGGGGTTACAGGCAGGGCGAGTAACCTCTTTCATGAGGAGTGGGACTGGAACGGAGGAGGGAGGTCAGTGATGCTGCGTTGGGTACCCCAGTCCATGCTCTTCTTCATCCGGATTTCCTTCTTCGTCTTCTGGGGCCCCCTCCAGCACCTCTTCCAACTCCAGTCCTTCCTCCTCATGGTCCTCTTCTGATGGCATGGTGATATGGTTAACTGTGGGGGAGTGTGAGGTGGCAGAAACCAAATTATGCAACATCTTTTTTAAAAGTCCGAAAGCAAGGATAACAAGTAATAAAACAAACAAACACAGCAACCCAGTTTTATCATAGATGAAACCCAACCGGAGATTCCCCAATTAGAAGACAGTCCGCCCAGCCAGTCCTTGGTCTCCCTTTTGAGGTTGGTCACTTGTCGGATGGTGGTGTAGTTGTTCGGTTGGTGGACCAGCCATCCGACGACTGGGAGACTCAGGCTGAGCGTTGCCAAGGCTCCGAGGGCTAGGTGGAACCTCCTCGGAGCGGGGAATCCGGCTCGGGTTGCTGTTATGAAAAACTGAAAGACACTAAACAAATATGTTACTTAAATTTGACAACAGCAGGGAAAGGGATGACTCCGCCTGGAGCTGATGTTCAGCTCTCCTCGTTCAGTGTTTTCCTTTTCCGCCTCCACGCTGCCACGGTGACTTGCGGACTGTTGATTTTGCCAGACCCTGGGCTTTTGGGAACATAGGGCCTCACCCACTTAGCTGGAATCCATTTTGGTCCCGTGGGGGTGGACACGCAGGCGTACCCACGTCCCCACGTGACCAGATCGTGTGGCCCTTCTGTCCCTCCAGACCCAGGATCTCTGACCATGACCTGCGGGCGTTCTTTGACCCTAAACAGCGAGCTCGCGCCGAAGTGTCGGACAATGGGCGGATTGAGACCTTCGTAAGAACAATTCAGGAAGTTAATGGTAAACAAAGCTCTGGCCAGCCTGACTGATGGTGACTCTGTCTTGAGGACCCTCTGCTGCTGATGTAGTACACGCTTGATGGTCCCATGGGTCCTCTCAACCATGGCTTGGCCTGTGGGGGAGTGGGGGATGCCAGTCTTGTGCTCCACCCCCCATTGCTGCAGGAAGCTACGAAGCTCCCTGGATTTATACGCTGGGCCGTTATCGGTTTTCAGTTCCCTCGGAATACCCATGAAAGAGAAGGCGTGGATGAGGTGTTTTATGGCATCCCCGGCCTTCTCCCCTGTGTGGGCAGAGGCGAACACGGCTCCAGAAAAGGTATCCACGGATACATAAACATACTTTTGTCGTCCAAATTGTGGGAAGTGTGTGACATCCGTTTGCCACACCTCACAGCTCCTCAGCCCTCGGGGATTAACCCCTGCATGTAAAGTTGGAACAGCCTGCTGGGAGCATGATGGACACGCGGCCACGATCGCTCTGGCCTGTTCCCGCGTAAGGTGGAAACGGCGAACAAGGCCAGGCGCGTTTTGGTGGAAGAGCTGGTGGCTGAGTTTCGCCTGCATAAAGATGTTTGGCAGGGGGGCCATCTCAGCGGGGGCAGCAAGGGCATCAGCCTTCCTGTTCCCCTCTGCGATGAACCCTGGCAAATCGGTGTGTGACCTCGTATGCATCACAAAATAGGGTTGCTCTCTGTGGGAGACCAATCTAACTAATTTTGAGAGCAAGTCATAAAGTGCTATGTTGGACACCTCCTGTAAAATCGCCGGATCTGCTCTGGATACCACCCCCGCCACATAGGCGGAGTCTGTGACCAGATTAAAGGGTTCGGGAAACCGCTCAAATGCCCTAACGACAGCGGCCAACTCAGCGACTTGAGGTGATCCTTCCACCTCGGCAATATCAGCCTCCCACTGCTGAGTTTGAGGGTCCTTCCAAGTCAGAACTGACTTGTGGGACCTTCCGGACGCGTCTGTAAAAACGGTTAGAGCCTTGAGGGGCCTCCTACTGTGAACCTCTTTGAGTGATAATATAAATTTAGTTTCTGAATTAAAAATTTTGTGGGCAGGCCGATGAATAGAAATTTGCCCAGTGAAGGAGTCCAGAGCGAATTGCAGTGCTTCATTCTCCTGAAGCAAATGCTCCAACATAGCTTTTGAAATTTGGCCCGATCTCAAGCCAATTGGGATGTGAATACATTCGAAGTCACAGCCGGCCAATTCTCTGATCCGGAATCTCGCTTTCCGGATCAGCTCTGCAACCAACTCCTGTGGCCGGGTCATCCTCTTGGACCGATGATGACTCAGGAAGACCCACTCTATGATTGAGAGTGGATCATTCCCTTCACGGTCCTTCTTCGGGATGCTCTTCCATTGGAAGATCATCCCATGGAGGTGTGGCAACTTTCCCATTATTATGAATTTGAAAGGAAGCTCTGGGTCAATTCTGTGAGCTTGCCTTTTGGACAAAGCGTCCTGCACCTTTTCCAAAGCCTTTTCTGCCTCAGGGGTAAGCACCCTAGGAGAACTCAGCTCCTCTCCCCCTTTCAATAAATTAAAAAGGGGGGCTAGGTCATTGGTGGTGAGACCTAGCCAGGGCCTTACCCAATTCAAACTCCCACACAGCTGGTGGACATCTGCAAGGGAACTTACTTTTGTTCGAATTGCCAATTTTTGGGGAACAATGGTCCGCCTTCCGATTTCAAGCCCGAGGTACTTCCAGGGCGGCATCCGCTGAACCTTTTCTTCCTGTAGCTCAAACCCTGCAGCAACCAGTGCATCGACTGTCAGACCAAGCACATGGGAAAGCATGTCATCATTCGGGGCGCACACCAGGACATCATCCATGTAGTGGTAGATGATGGCCTGTCCCGCGGCTGCGCGGACAGGGGACAGCAAGGAGGCCACATACCACTGGCAGATAACAGGTGAGTTCTTCATCCCTTGCGGGAGAACTCGCCAGTGATAGCGTCTCCTCGGGGCTTCCCGGTTGATGGTGGGAACCGAGAAAGCAAAACGTGGGGCATTGTCAGGGTGCAGAGGAATTTGAAAGAAGCAATCTTTTATATCTATTACAGCCAATTGCCAATTTTGGGGGAGCATAGTCGGGGAAGGCATCCCAGGTTGGAGAGACCCCATGTCTTCGATAACATTATTAATTTGGCGGAGGTCTTGAAGGAGCCGCCACTTGTCCTTCCCCGGCTTTTGAATCACAAAAACTGGGGAATTCCAAGGGCTGTCGGTTTCTACAATGTGGCCCTTGGCCAATTGCTCCTTCACGAGCTCCTCGAGCGCTTTTAATTTAGGTTTTGAAAGCGGCCATTGCTCCACCCAAACTGGTTTGTTCGTCAGCCAATTAAGTTTCTTGGTGGGACGCTCGTCAATGGACGCTGCGGAAATTTCCACTGAGGGGTCGGGTATGTCAATTTTGACCCCCCATTGTGACATGAGATCTCTGCCAAGCAGAGGCTCCTTATAATCTAAAACAAAAGGACGGATGTTAGCCAATTGTCCTTTTGGCCCCTTAATTTGCACTATGCTCCTGGATTGTCTCGCCAATTGCAACCCTCCGACACCTTGAACGTGTCCAGCCACGTCCTGCAGAGCCCAATGTGACGGCCAATCCTGGGCTGGCACAACAGTCACATCTGCCCCGGTGTCTAAAAGACCAGTGATGTTAATTGTTTCCCCGCCCACCCTGAACTCACAGTCTACCCGGGGCCTTTCTTCAGTGATGGCTTGCACAGGGCAAGCCACCGGGGTGTTGTTCGGTCCCCGGGTAGGGATGATTTGTGTGATCACCTGTCCCTTAGGAATAAATGTGGGTGGATGGGTGCAGCGCAGCCAGAGGACGAGATCTCCGGGGTTGTTGTCGAGAACCCCTGGAAGAATCTCGACCTCTTGCGGGGTGTACTTACAGTCCCCGATGATGACAAGCTCCTTTCCTTGGACTGGCCAGGCTCCTTGTTCTTTGGTGTTTATGGAAAGAAAGGTCCAATCCGCCGTCCTCAGATGGAGCGCTTCGGTGAGCCGCAACCGATAAGGTTCATGCCTTGATGATGTTACTAAAATTGGCTTTGAAAGGTCATGGTCAGTACTATATTTCAAATTCGGTGTGTCACGTCCGGTATTATTGTCTGTCTCAGTGAAAGGCAGCGTATCATTGGCGCTAGATGTTTCTTCCCCCTCCCCCGCTGCTCGGTCCGCCCTATTTCTATCTTCGCGCCGGGCGGACCTGCGCTCCCCCCTTAGTTTAACTGTCGGGAGCTATCTCCCGACCCTCCCCTGTTCCCACTCCCCCCGCCTTCCCCCCTTTTCTTTTTCAAAGCTTCAATGGCATCCCGCAGTGGGCAGGTGTTCGCCCAGTGCCCGGGCTCCCGGCAGATTAGACACCGGTTCTTCTGGGGCACATACGGTCCGCGTGTCGGTCCTTGGGTGCCAGACACTGCTGAAACTCTTGGTGTTATTGATTTCCCTTCCCGGTCGTTTCCCTGCATGTAGGGGACCTTTAGCTGACACACCCTGAGCATATCTGGAAGGGTCGGAGGTGGGTCCAGAGGGAGACTCAAAATTGCACTCCGGCACATATTATTTGCATTTGCAAACACCATCTCCCTCAAGATCCCATCCCTTACCGCCACTTCCATTACTTGCACCTCGATTGCTCGGGTGAGCCGCTCGACAAACTTAGTGAAACTTTCCTTGGCCCCCTGCATGATCTTGTAATAGGGTACGACCGGGCCGTCTGGCACCATTCCAAAAAATGCGGAGACCGCATGCTCCCTGGCAATCTGGAGGGCTTTGATGGGGATATCTGAGGTTTGGTCCGATGGGTCGGCCCATCTCCCCTCACCCATAAGGTGTTCTAAAGTGAGGGGGTTCCCGTTGTCGTCCACCGCAGTCTCCGGGTCTCGGAAGAGACTGGGCAAGGCCTCCCTGAGTTGCTGCCTCCATGCCGCTACCCACAGTTTGAACTCTGTTGAGTCAAGCAGGCAGGAGAACAGCTGCTTCAGGTCCGCAGGAATAACGACAGCAGCATCGAGATCTGAACGGAGCAAACCCCTGAAATAGGGGCTGTCCCGCCCATAATCTCGATGGGCCTTGCACAGATCCCAGATGGTGGACTGGGGGAACGGGTGATGGATCGCTCGGACCCGCTGCCCTCCTCGGGAGCCCTTATAAACAACTGGGGATACTGAAGGAACAGGGGAAGGCTCATGCATCCCTGCAGGCTCAGGCCCTGGCCCCGCCCCCTCCAGGCCCAGACCATGGGAACCGGAAGGGGGAGCGTGGGAACCAGCAGGGGGAGCGTGGGAACCAGCAGGGGGAGCGTGGGAACCGGAAGCCCAGGAGGCAGGTCTTCCGGCAGGGGGCGTGGTTTGGGAACACGATGATGTCATGTGGGCGTTCCTGTGGGAGGAGTAGCTGGGAGGAGCCGAGGGTGGAGTTTTCGGTGAGGGAGGAGGCATGGGCGGAGCCCTTTGGGGGATAGGAGGGGCTGAGGAGAGGAAGGGGTTGGGCTCATCAAGGGCAGGAAGAAAGGGATTGAAGGAAGGAGGGTAGGGGGATGGGGAAGACCGTGCCATGCAGTCTCCTCCATCTTGGGGATAAGGGGTAGGGGAGCCATTTTGTGGTTGGGGAGTCTCAGCTAGACTAAATCTAACACGAGGTTTATTAACTGGGTAAGATGGGGAAGGGTGGAATTCTTGAGCATCCCGGCCAGGGCTGCCCAAGAAACCCCGAGCAGTCTGGCTAGGACTGCCCGGGCGGGGGGGTTGAGAATTCCTGGGGGAGCCTGAGCCAGCAGGTTGGGGTCCTGCTGCTCCCTTCAGAATTCCCTTCTGGGGACAAGGGGAAGGGGAACGGGGACAGGGAGAACAGGGGGAGGTTTGCCTAAAACTGGGCTTTTTCTGCACTCCCTTGTTGGTAGTTGAAGCAGCTGCTGAGAGCTGCACAGCCAGATTAAAGAATTTTGTGGCTTGCTTGTCCCCTTGGAGCACCAGATCATGGATTTTGTTTTGTACAACCGTCCAAAACTTGGGGCTGTACACGTGCTCCGGGGACACACGAGGAAAGTGCAGGAAAAGCCACCTCACAAACCCCTTGAGCTCGCCCCTCGAAACCTTTAACTGGGCGAGCTCCACAACCGACTTAAAACTATAATACACACCTTTTTGGGCAGCGGAGAGTTTTGCGCCCATCTCTCCGAAACCGAAACCAAAATCAGGGGCTCGGGGACACCTAACAAATCCCCCTTGCCTGCTGCCCACTCGATGACACCCAGACAAAAGCAAACTTAACAGAAAATGAACGCGGAGGTCACTCCCCTAAAACCGGGCAAAACCTGAAACCCAAACCCGGGGGGTCCGCACCGAAAAATAAAATCGCAGTGTCTAAAACCCCTGTGGACACTTCCACCCAAAAGACAACTGCCCGAAACTTAAAGTTTACAAAACGAAAAAGAACAAAAGAGCACCCCGAGGAGAGTAATCCGCAGGGGGATGAGGCTAACCACCACCCCCCCGAGCTGCGCAGCCTGGGATCCCCCCCACTCCTGGAGGATCCCTCCCGAAATTAGGGTCTCCACACCGGGAGCACCCTCCGAAAGTAAGCCCCCTCACGAAGAAGGCTTACCCCCTCCTGGGATGCGATAAAGCCTGGGGTCTCGAGATTAGCTGCCTGAAGAGGACCTGCTGGGCGCTTCAGGCTGTCCTCTTCGTCCCTTGGGAGCGTGATCTTACGAAGCCGCTCGACCAAGGGTAGCGGGGCGTCCAAGGACTTTTCTTCAGGCTCTTGCAGCCTCAGTCCGTGCCGCGGGGTCCGCCTCGTGTCCTGAGGGTGGGGGCCCCACGAACTGGGCGCCAACCGCTGTTGCGGTGCTGTTCCTTGCGCTGATGAGCGCGGCCACGGGCTAGCTCAGTCTCCTGCACCGCGGCAACGGGTGAGGTCGGGGTGGCAAACCGGGTGAGCCACCTCCTCCCTGTGGGTCTTGGTTCCCCTCTCAGCGACGGCCAGCAGATGGCGTATGCAACCCACGGCAGCTAATCAAAAGGCGGACTCCTCTGGGCTCAGTTAAACAGGATTTTATTCAGGGGGAGAGGCAGCACGGGGCTCAGCACTCTCTGACCCACCACCCAGAGGAGACCCCGGGGGCAGGCGTGCATGAGCTTTTAAAGTGGGGTGGAAACAGGGGTGGTGACAACCGGTCAGCCAGTCACAGGGATCGGGGGGGTTAACCGGGGGTGTGAACCATGGAACTGGGGACCAATCACAAAATGAGGGGAGGGGGTCTCCCGGGCACCAGCCTATCACTCAGCACCCCTCCTGGAGGATTCTAGAAGCCAGGGAAGGGTCTCTGAGTGGCAGGCAGGCGACCACGAGGAGGGGGGGGGCGGGTATTGACAGCGACAGGTGCAGGGAAGGGATGAATGACAGAAAACGTCGGGTTTTACAATAGACAAAACAACAGATGCAGAAGGGAAAACCAATGCAGAACACAGGGGTATACAGTGAACGAAACCATTACAAAAATAACTTTAAAATATTACAAAAATAACTTAATAACTTAATAAAAACAATTCTCACACCACCACATCACCTCCTCCTGGTGGGTTCTTGGTTCCCCACAAAGGCGAGTGGACCTGATGGAGTTTGCGACTGCGGCATCGGAAAAAAGAGTCGTCTCTCTTTAGGCAGGGTAGAAGGTAGTTTATTGAGGGGAGTCTGGCAAGGAGCTCCGCCTCAGACCACTGCTGCCCAGAGAGAGCAGAGATCAAAGCTTGACAGCCACTTATAAATGGGGGAGGGCTGAGAACGGGTCAGCCAACCAGGGAACACAGGGGTGGTAACAGGGGTGTCAACTTCTGAACCATTAACAAATCACAGGAGGGGAGGAGGGGATTCCCCGGGCACCAGCCTACCACTCAACACCTCTCCTGGATCTTTCCAGAATCCAGGGAAGGGTCTCGAAGTGACAGATAGGGCGACCACGAGGAGAGGGGGGATTGACAGGGAGAGGTGCAGGGAAGGAATGATTGGCATAAAACGTCTGGTTATATAACTAACTCATAAGGGGGAAACTATTACAGAACACAGGGGGGTACAGTGGACTAAACCATTACAAAAATAACTTAAAAATCTTACAAAAATAACTTAATAACTTAATAAAACCACTCTCACACCACTACAGTTGACAAGAGAGGAACAAAATTCTTACGAAAGGAGGATTTGAAGGAATGTAAATGTCACAGTAAGGGGAAATATGAACAGTCTAAAATTCCAGCACATTCAGATATTCAGCGTTCCTTCAGAATAAGGAAGAAAAGCATGTAACTCAAGTGCATGTAGACAAAAACATACTTTGATATATGGTCTGATAAATGGCCTTGAAGAACATCAGGGCAAATTTCAGCTCCAATATTCATGATTTTTATGATTAAAGCATACCCTCTCCAGGCAGTAGAGAAAAGAAAGCAGTAGAAGTCCCATCTGGTAAAGCATCCAAAACAAACTGCCTACAGCAGTGGAACATTTCCAGAGACAAACAATCCTGTTGGCCAGGGAGGGCACCCAGCTCCCTTCCCTCAGGGAGTGCCATGCTGCCAATAGGCCAAGTGTTCTAGGGTGACACCTTGGCAAACCTTGGCATTATGACAAGCTGTTTTGCTTGCTTGTAATTTCATTGATCTTTATGCAATTTAATATTGTTTTAAAGCTTCATCTAAAATTGGATACCATATATTGACTTTCTTATTTTAAAAACACTTGACAGTCCTTTGGTAGAAAGCCTTACCTGCTCAGATGTAGGCCCTTACCTTCATCTATAAGTGTGATGCAAATTTTCTGTAGACTTGGGTAATGTAGTTGCATCTGGATGTCTTTTTTTAGCAAAACAAATACTTATTTAATAATCTTTCAGCAGCAAACAGAGTCAAATTTCTGTTTATTCTCTGCAAAAAAATCACTATATTGCTGAAAGATGAAACAGCTTGACTACCAGGTTTGGATTCACCCCTGTACCACCTATAACCAGAGCCTGCACAACTTCCCAAAACCCTCATTTAGCACTTGGGAGTCTCATGCACTGGACCCCCAGGCAAAGTACCCTGAGGTAAAATTATGTCTGTAGCCATAAAACAGGTCAAATCAGCTTGGATTCCCAGAAGTTCCCCCATGGTTTAATGAGAACAAGGCCCAGGTACAAGGTTTGAGCACCAAGTTGTGTGTATGTGTACAGTGATGTGAAGCATAGCTGTGTGAGCCTATGGAAAATAAACCACAGCACAACACTGGAACATTTATATGCAATCATGTTGTTAGGAAAGGGTAGAAAAATTAGGGAAAAACAGTAAAGCTTATTTGCATAGCAGAGGGGCAGAGAGGCAATGCAGCTCTTCTGGAAGCAAATGATTCAAAGGATAAAAAAGTCAGCTTCACTGAACTGGGCATAAAAAGAACTCACTGGACAGCCTGACTCACCGAACTAAATGAGACATTTAGGTAAACATATAAACTTTACAAGACTTCCAAGCACTGTACTCCTTAATTTTGCCCTTTCTTCTGTTCCATTAAAAAAAAAAAAAAAAAAAAAAAAAAAAGGCTGAAAAAAACCAATGTCTGGTACATGGCAAAACAACAGAAATTTAAAAAGCAGTGATAGGTTTTGAGGAGGTTAAATGACTCAGGAGATCAATTAATAGACAATATGTAAAATGAAGCTGTAGAAAATAAACTTTTCCACAGTACCTCCTTTGATCCTACAGCTTGCCCTAGAAGCAGCAGTTCCAGTGAGTACTGGGCTATGAAGAGCAGAGTGCTGCAACAGCATTATGAGATTATGCAGCAACAGCAAGAGCAGTCAGCCAGCCAGAGAGAGTTCCACATTTGCTTTTTTTCCCTTTTTCTTTTTTTTCTTTTTTTTTTTTTTTTTTTGTCCAATGCTAACAACTGTTCAAGAAACAATAAAAACAGGAAAAAATGAGAGTATTCCCAGGACATGGGCAAACAGGTGTGAAAACCCACAAGCATCTCCTCTCTGAGGCAATACCAGAGAATTTCAGATTCATTACAACACAGAGTCCACTGAGAACACGATGGTATCTTGACAACAGTTTAATTTGAAGGCAATAAATGAAGTATTTATTCTACTGAAAGGTGAGAAATAGAAAAATATCAAGGTCATAGAGGATCTGATACGTCCAATTTCATACCACCAACTGCAATTCACCAAAGATTTAAAATTCTAAAAATAAATGAAACATGCTCCTTGGAATATACATACAGTAACTTAATAGTGTAAATTCTTTTTTTCTGTTCACTTTTACAGAAAAGTTACCCTTGTTATGTACAACAGACATTCACACACCACCTTGTGAGTGAGGTGACCATGGCCTGAATGCCAAGGGTGGCTCACTCACCCTGCAGAAGGTGGGAATTTCCCAGGCAATGCAGAGGAGAAGTGCAGCTCAGTTGAGGCCATGTTGGTTGTTCTCAGTTCTGGAGAAGACACTAGTCCATGGACCATCATCAGTGCAGATGTGTCCACAAGGGCTCCAGAGGATGCTGTTAGTGACTTAACTATTCAGGGAAGTGCTTCCAGGTGTCGCTGTGGTACTTGAGATCATGCAAAACAGATGCTGTTAATATTTTCTCAGACTTCATATATATGTTCTATAGAATGGTTTGACTTTTTGAAAATAATATGTTTATCCTCCTATATGCTTTTTCAAGAACATATTGCATGGAATTGCTTTGTTTCCTTTTAACAGGTTCATTAAAACCAAATGCTCCCATCTTTTTTACTGCTGTGAAGGTGTAACACCAGTTATTAAAATCCCATTGTGTGGACTCCCAAAGTTCTTGTCTTAGAAAAAGAACAAAGACTCAACAGTTTCAAACATTTTTCCCTTTTCCATTAAAGACCCCTGTAGTCTGAGGTAAAAGTGATTTTATAAAACCTCCTTCTGATGTTTACAGCTTTAAAAAGAAGAAAGGATTAAGTTCAGAAAAGTTTAACAGAACACTAAAACAAATTGGGGGTATGTCTTTTCTGTCACTTTCGTGATGTCCTCTAAACTCTTTTACATGCCATCAGACCAATTAGCCAAGTGGAGACCTATCAGTGAAAAAACTGAGCCAGAATGACCTCATTATTTAGCAGGAATAGCACCTTTTCAAAAAATGCCATCCAACTTTCATTTCTAAGAATCAAAGAGGGACTTCAAACATGTTCAATTATCATCAAAGAACCATAACTGATGAAAAAAAGTGATGGACCAAGAAAAAAAGTTTAATCAAGAGGTGCAAATGAAAGTAATGAATCTCTAGCAGATTTTTTAGTACAAACATTAATCCTTGCATGTCAAAACACGAATGACAAAAAACTTCACAACATTTTTCAAGTGCTAATTACCACAAACGTCACCCTCCTGAAATATTACTGGTAGTTTAAAACTGATCTGCTCGAATATATATATATATATAAAGTTATGTATTTATGTGTGTGTGTGTAAGTCATGTGTGTTAATTGGAACTACCAGTGTGTCACACTCTCTTCCTACAAGACCAGGAGGAAGAACTGAGTGTTGCATCAGAAACCTTTTGTCAAATATAAGGTGGTTTTAGGTGGTTTTTTGTGTATGTCCCACATCCATTGCTAGGGGCCTAGCTCTGGAAACCATACTCATACCATTAATAAATGACAAATGGATATAGGAGCAAATGAACACAGGGTACCAGCTACCTGAGCAAGGTACCAGTAAGCCAAGACATACTTCTAAGCCCAAGATGCAAGAAAAATTTTGAATACAGAAGGCCTGGACTTGGATATGTGGACGACAATACATTTTCAAAGGCTTCCCCTTTGAGGTCCTGACCGTAACAGCCGCATTTTCACTGTTGCAAAAAACCAGAGAGAATACAACATCCAGGAGCCCCCAGAAAGTACCCAGGTGTCCAGTGCTCTGCCTCACATTTTTAAAGGGCTGGGAAAAGTAACGACACCCTCTGGATAAGTATTTGTTGAAGTGAAAGACAATTATTAATTTTTAAGTTTAATATTACCCATTAAGAGCCCCGGTTGTGTTTATAATTATTTTCCTCTTATCTTACAGATCAAATAACATCTCTCTCAGGAATGAAACACATTCACTACCAAGAAAAGTAACATCTCTTTTTACTATCAATGCTCAACTCAGAGTGAAATGTCCCAAGAACTAAGGTGGACACATTCAAAGGCATGTACCAACTTAAAGTGAAGAACAAGGAGACACTTCCCTTGGAACAAGTGGCCCCTGTGGTGTCCTGGGAAGGTGAATTTTCTAAGTCTAGACCAGTTAAACCTGGCCTTTACTAGAGGTCAGACCTAGGAATGTTAATGGTAGACCTGCAACAGAGACCCATATACAGAAAAATAACTTTGACACCTTGTTTATAAAACGGGGAACTGCCTTATTTTTACATTTGGAGTCTACAATTATTAACACTACTACCAGAGATTTTGTTACTCTTTCTTTATGTCAGTGCTCCTACAACACCACAGCTACTTCCAGTTCATTCCTCAGTAACAGATGGGTATGAGAGCTCCTGCACTGCACACATGAATAATGAACAAGGCGTATGTTTTGGATGAGAAATACACAACTGAAGTGCACCTCCTGTCCTCTGTTTCTTTCTGTGTTTATGTTATTCCTACTTTATTGTTGTCCTTTCAAAGATTTTCTTTGGAGAGAACACTGGAATTAAATGACTTTACTTTTGACTGACTGCAAAACTGCTGTCAAGTAACCAGTGTCACCAATCTTCCTCACAAACTACAGTAAAAATCTTCTAAGATGAACTTTGCCGAGCTGATTTTGTCTAGCAGTGCTGATGCTGAAATGTGCGCTGGAATTACATTTACATAGGAGGAGAGAAAAGTATTTGGTAATAGGTAATAAAATGGAGAGACAAAGCTCATGAGATTCTAGCCAGAGTGAGCTTATATGTTTTGAGAATGAAAATAGACAGAAAACAAGAATGGATATGAACACATGGGTAATGTCAGTATTTCATATTTGGTTATTGGAGGGCCTTATCGCCAGAAAAATATTCAGTCTTTTATTGTGAAAATACCTTGTCTGGCTCTGAAAAATCTTATGTCTGTACCCATCACAATCTTTAAGTGATTAATATTTTATGACAAAATGATTTTTTTTTTTTTTTTCTGGCTAAGGACCCATCTAGTCTAACTTACTCTTCCGACCTAGACGCAGTACCTGAGTTCTTACAATCCGTCAGCATTCCTACCCTTCAACATCTACGGCAGGTTGTGGGTCTGGCAAGAGCAGGACAGTGGCTTTGCTGGAGCCCTGAGGAACTCTTCACTTTGTGACACAGGAACTCTCTCAGCTGCTGTAATATGACAATCCTGCACTGGCAACTGTGGTAGGCAAGATGCAGAGATTAAAATAAAATAAGATTAAATTAAAAAAAAATAATAAAAAAGAAAAAAAAGTCATTAGGAAGCGTGGAGGGAGGAGATATCAGCTGTCTCTTTCCCTGTGAGAACCCTGCCTTTTGGAAGATCAAACAGGCTGCAGCGTTCGGCAAATCCCGTAAGTTTTGAATTCCTGTGAGTTTTTTCGGGCCGTGCCGGCGCCTCCGGCGCTGTCCCTGCAGTGGGCGGGAGCGGCCGCCAGGCGGCGCGCGCGGATCAACATTCCTGCCGGGAATCCAGGCGCTGTCACCTGGAGACGCGCCTCCAGGGAATCCTCCCAAGGTGCTGTCTGTAGCAGACGCAGGAGAAAAAAAATCAGGGCAGTGTGGAGATTTAGAGACACGGATTACTGCGCTGGGAAGGTCCCATCAGAGACTAAAAATTCCCTTTTCTCTTCCTGCTCTTATTTGCATCTCTTTGTATACAGCGTTGCACTATCTGCTACCGTACATCTGGCACATCCCTGCTCTGCCGAAGTGTTCACTGGCTTTAGTTGTCACCGCTGCCACTGCCCCGGCCTTTCGTGCTGCTTTTTTGCCGATTTAGCACTCCTAGAAACACGGACATGGAAAACTGCAGGATATAGACCTCCCTCAGATCAGATACGGTATAAATTCAGGGATGAACAGAGGGGACTAATGACCTCCTTCAAGCTCTTATTCATGCAGTTGTCTCTCTCACTGCCAGCATCAGCAGCTGAATCGTGACACATGGTAAAAGTCGAATGTACGCACAACAATTTTGAGGAAAAGTTTCAGTGCTATGAATAAGCTTTAAAAAGAAGCTGAAATTAAATTGACCAGATAGAAGGAAAAAATGCAGTGGCGTTTTCTGATGAGATGATTCAAAGCACAGTTCATGGTGCTGATGAAGAGCAGGTACAATCACCAACAAGCAGCTTCTGTAAAGAAATGGAAGAAAGGAATAAGAACCAGAAGTTTAATAAGTTTTTCAAACATTTTGGGGAAATAGACCAAAGTGAATCCTATATAAAAAGAACCAGTCCTATGAAGGGAGTAGCATTCTTGCAGAAATTAAAATCTGCAGAGGGATTTTGTCTCTCTTATTCCCTGCAGAAGCTCAGCAAAGTGGACAAATGGTACAGGAAAGAAGCTTGGACACAACCATTTGCTGTAGATATAACAGCGAGGTCTTTCAAATCAAGTATCTTAGTTTCCATTAAATGTCACAATCCGTCTTTTGGATGTTAAGAATGACACAAGTGAAATACAATCGCTCCATTATGCACTGAATTTGATACTTTTCCTCCTTTGGGTGAATTTTCAATAGAGTTTTATCAGAAATTCAGGTTGCCAATGCCATTCTCTACTTTATCTCAATGGTCCTCAGACCTCAGCTGAGCCACCACAGTTCTGGTGGATTAGAAGTCTCTAGCCCAATTTCTACAACATGAGGTAATTATCTTCTCTATTTCTTGACTAAAAAGCTAATGGTGTAAGTTCTGGGTTTGGAAGTCAACACTTTTTCCACCATCAAGTAGGCAACAGAGAATATATGCAGTAGCTTTCTTTATTCCTATCCCTTTCTGGACAAAATCAATGGACAACACTTGCTAAACTGGTTATGTACTTGGCTTGATAATTTCAAATCTGAAAAGAATTTAAAGATAATTAGAAAAAATATACAAAACAAAAGATAAATATTACCTTACAAATATTGCAGAGAGAATGAAGAGGTGCTCGGATGGTTCACAGGCCTGGAAATGAGTCCTGGTGGACAACACACTGACCATGACTCAGCTGCAGACCCTGGCAGAGAAGCCAGCTGCACACAAGTCTGCATTAGAACAGCTTGAAGGAGGTTATTAGTCTGCTCTTCTCAGCCCTCAATTTATATCTATCTCTACAAGCTGCTCAGAATCAGAACCTAAAATAGTAAACAGGAATGACCCTAGATTATTTATTAGTAATAAATTAATATATACTTCTATTCTACTGCAAGCTGCATGGACTAAATCAGATTACAATCATGACTGCCAGTGTTATTTGCTGTCTGTATTAGGTAATTATCATATTATCTTTACCTGTCATAAAGGGCTTAACTTTCAAATATTCCATTAAAACCAACAAAAACAATTACAATTTAAAAAATCCTGTAAGGCTCTTGAGAATAATTTTAATACTTCTCTTTACACTATTTAAATATACTTTCAGAAAATGCAGGGTATGTAGTAGAGTCATGTCTATCTTGCTGTTTACAGCCGGTAAAGCTGTTTATAGCCATGATTAAGCTGTGATAATTATTTATGTAACATGAATACTGATACTTCTCTGTCTGAGCCTTCTCAGCATGAATGTATTTCTTGAAAAGGCAAGAGAGACCACACCATGCATATACCCAGTACCTTACCCTCACCTTCCCACCACCCTCCTAATATACACTGCTTAATTTTTACTTTTCTTTTACAAGTCCTTGAAAATAAGCTGGACAGGGCTGAAAAGTCATCTAAAAAAGGAATGAACAGTCATTTTGGTAAAGACTCGTAGCTTGTGTGCGCTGTGTCTGCGCTGTTAAACCACCTGGAGCTCCAAGGACAAAGAAGCTGCTCTGATGGTCAGCTTGTCAGCCCCCATCCATCCTGTGAACAAATAGCACATTGGAAAACTCTTCCTTTGGTGCTGGCTCTAAAGAAGATACATAATAGAATATAGTAAAAACACCCTCTCCCAATCTCTCCTGAAATATTGTACACTGAAAATCTACTTGCTTTTCCTTCGTAGCTCTCCCTCTATTTAGAACTCACAAAAGCATACTGATTATGACTTGATTCTTTGTACTCCCCCTTTTCACCAGATAATACCTTGTCTACAGGCAAGAAAAAGCAAGGCTTGTGTACACAGAGAAGCTGAGATGCAGGGAGCCAAAGGCTGCATTTATAGTGCATTAGCCATTGCCTTGTGGAAGCCCAGTTTGCATTAAAGATACCTTGAGAGCCTTCCTCACTCCCCTTTGAAAACAGGCTGTGCTCCTCCAAGGGTTAGAGCGACCAAAGATCTGAATCCTTCCTCAATTTGCTGGACAAGACTCACTCAGAAAGAATCAATTCAATCTTCTTGAATTTGCCTGTGTGATTTTAATGATGGTGGTGTTCTAACATAACTTATTTTCAAAAATGGATGTTTACAAGGATAGTGAATAGCACTAAGGAGATTTTTTTTTTCTCAGAGGTGGCAGCAAGGGAATTAAGGGAATGAGGCGTTTCTTTGTAGTCAAGCATTTTGCTGTGTGCGTGTTACAACAGTGAGCTCAACCAGATTTTCCAGAAACAAATAAAATATCAGGTTTGCAGTAGAAATTCTCAGGGGGGATGCTTAGCCTTAAGGATTGTACTGGATAAAACATGCTGCAGAATATGTAAGAATGTAAGGCATGTTCAGGCAAAAATACAGCTTATTGTTATTATTATTATTAACATATGTTTTCCAGGCAAAAAAAAGGTGATAAAATTGGCCTGCCTCTCTATCCTGCAATAATAAATAAAATTTTTGACCACATCTGATGGAAGGGCTACTGCCTCAAATTCCTCTTTCTTGTGAAGAAAACAGATGTCAAGGTAAAGAGGTACTCTTGATGACAAGAGTAACAGCCATCTAAACTTGAATACTTATATATTCACACATATTCCTTGGAAAGCAAAGAATCTCACTCTGAAGACATCCTCAGGAAACCAGGCACCCAAAGCTCTCCTTCATGTAGAGCTCTTTTTTTCCCAGGGCCTCAGTGACGATGGCTCTGTGAGTATACTGCCTCCATTCTTTGGCTGGACAATGATATACCTTGAAACATTATTCTAAAAATTCCACTCATCACTCAGTTCCATAATACACAAGAAAAGATTAGAGAATCCACGATTTGGACAACACCCCCACATACACAAACATCATGCAGACAGGCACCCAAGTTTTCATTCCCTTTTTTAAAGCAATTGTTCTCTTACTGAGGCTAATTGAAAGAGTGAACCAGAGGAAGCTACAGGTACACTTTAGCCTTAACTAAAGAGTGGAAGAGGCAGTTTTCCAGTATTAACAAATGTATGTTTATTTACTAAACAGCACAAATCAAATTCCAAATGCAGCACAAAAATATGTGTTAGCAATGGACACTGACCATCAAAATGGAAAAAGAAAATAGCACATTAATAGGCAAAATTGGTATTTGTATTTAAAAAAATTGTGTAACATTGTATGCACTTAATCACTTATTGTCTTAGCAATATTCTGTGGACCAAAATAAAAGTCAGAAAGCAAGGACACCTTAATCTATTGCTTGTAACTACCATAGAAGTTCCACAAGAGAGCAGCATATACTTGGATTTGAGAAAGAAATTACATAGAACTGCTCTTTTCCCATCCTTTCCCTTCTTCCGTTATTATTGTTCCAATGCAAAAAGATAATGAATGCAAATGCCCAGGCTGTTGGTACAACAGCAGTCCCTGAATGTCAGGGAAATGCCATCTCAGTCCAGGCTGAGAAAGCAGAAGGTAGTCACATGAAACATGATAACTATTCAATTATATATTAAAAGTTATAAAATATGGTTCACCATGAAGCTTCTAAAGGACATATTCATTTATAGTTAAGGGATATATTTTTTGTTTATGGATTGCAGATATATCACGCAACACTTAAATCCATCTTTAAGAATATGAATCTGAAAATATTTTGAGGTGGTAAAACTCATTATTGTTTCAAGAACATTGGAAAAACTAAGCATGACTAGAAAAAACCCAATTTTTATCTTTTTTTTTTTTTTTTTACTATGCTGGGAGTCTTAAGCTCATAGCAGACAAAATTATGAGTATTTCTATAGGCTTTTATAGCTAAAGAAAGAAGAGTTTTTAACCTCTTGGGCATCAGAAATTTTTTCCCTGAAAATTCCAGAAAAAATACTCCACACTTTTATAGATCTCTTTAGCTGCATGCTTTCCACACTTCCACAATCCCTGTAATTCATGTGAGAACATTACTGGTCTCTACAGAAACAATCATAACGTCTCCAATGCCCAAGGAAAACTGCAGAAATTCAGCTGTCACTCTGGAAAAAGAGGGACCAGAATTTTTCATGTTAAAGAAGAAATTCTTGCAAGTAGCATTGAGGAAGAAAACAAACATTCTGGAGGCTAGGTCTCTGTTTAGGTTAAAAAAACTTGATTAAAACCCCTCACTTAAAGGAGGAGTTTGTGTGGAACACAGACACTTTAACTGATCCTGTTAAAGGGGCCAATTCTTTCTACTTATACTGAAGAAGCCAAAATATCTGACTGCCCCCATTAGCATCTCCTGCCAGTGAACTGTTGTGCTGAGTGTGGTTTCCACCAGTATCCCGTTCTGTGAAGGGCAGGCAGCATTCAACAGAGATTTACAAAGTGCCAGGAGGCCAAAGGAACGGAAAAAACACCAGGCACAGGCTTCAATTCAAGCAGCGCTTGGGGGAGAAGGATGGTTGTATAATTTTGAAAGTGATTTAGAAAAGAGGTATCACGGATGTCAATTAACAGGAAATCAGTTGCAGAACACCTACAGATATCACACAGGCTCTTCCCTCACTTCAGTGCGTTCAGAAATCACAGTATTTATCATTATTTGGACATGATGCTTGATGTCCCCTCCGTCCTGGCCCTTCATCTGGAGAGACAAGCCTTCTGTTATATGTCCTTCAGAGTCTCTCTTTGATATTAACTTACAGAATAATGAAAAGAGTTACTAAGGGCCAGTCATACAGGAAACAAAACAAGGATTTCTGATCTTTTTCTCCCCAAAAGCAACAAAGAAATAGTGCAACAAGAGGTGGGTCATCAATAAAGAAGAAGCCATCTGGATGGCTCTAGCTGTTGACTAGCTAGCTTTTTGTCTTTCTGAGGCTAAGTCTCAAAGCCTCAGAGACAACCCCATCAAAGAAATTTGTGGCAAGATTGATACTTGAGCAGAAAGCCTGTCACATATAATCTTTTTCAAGAAACCAACCATGCAAACAACTGCAATTTGCACCTTCCAGTCTAAAGATAGCATTTAACTGTGCCAGAGCAGACTTATAAATGAACAAATAAATAGTTTTAGGTATAATTTTATTTTCTTGGTATATCCTAGATATTTTGGACTTCAGACTTCAATAAATATTCACTCTCCATCAGTCCAGGATCCCTAGTGTGACCCAGAGGATTCATGTTAGTCCTCAGCTCTGTGGGTGATTAGGCCATGTCAGTCTACCAAAGATAAAGAGCAGGAAAAAAAAAAAAAGACCCCACATTTATGAATAAGGCCTTTGGATACAACTCCATCAGAAACTGAGATTTTTTTTCTCCTTATAATTGTGGGTTATTTAAAACAACAATGGCAAGGATAAAGCAATGATTCATGCAATCTGTCTTCCTTTTCCTTAAATCAATTCAAAGATGCAAAATTCAGCTGTTTTTCATGTGCAAAACAATGGGGTCCCAGAGATTTTTTTCCCCCTTTTCCATTAATCTCTATAAATGTAGTTTTATTAATATCTGATAAAGAAGCACAATTTTTTATTAGCATCATTTAGATGTCCCTTTGTGCAAGAATGATTTATCTGCAAATGTAATCTACTGCTGTTAGAGATCTTGTGGTTGGTGATGGTCTCTGCTCCTCTTAATCCTTTTTGCTGAGAAGAGTTCCATCACAAATTCTAAGGAACTTTGTATTAAGAGTTATCATGGTTTTGCAGTTATTAGTAGTTTATTTCACTATGCTATTGTTTATAACAGACTGCAGGCACTTGCAAAGGATGTGAGTGCAAAAGAACTGTGTTACTTGGGAAATATATTAGGGTGGTAGGTCGAGACTCATTTCAGGACAATCTATGAACTTGACAGAGTATTGTGGGACAGCACCGTGTGTTTGACACTTATGAAATTGCATTTTAGGTAATGATACACTTCCCACCTGCCTAATATCTATTTTCCAATCAATTCCAATCTGCTTCCCAGGACAGTAAAAAGATTTTTTTTCCTCCTAACACATACCTTTCTCTTACCTTTGCTGCACACAATAGGCTGAAGACTTATTAAGAGCCATAATTTAACCATACCGGTGATCAAGTTTATTTTTTCATTAAAAAAAATTCTTTACAAACAGATTGCCAGCATGCTGTATGAGCAAAACAAAACAAAACAAAACAAAACAAAGAAACAAAAAAGTTCTGATATATAAGGAAAAAAATAAACACCAATAAACACCAGAGATCATTTTATATAATTATCTAAAAGGGGAGCTTATATGAGGAGTGGTTGAGGTCATGGTCTGTTCAGCCTGGAGAAGAGAACGAGGGGAGACCTCACTGCAGTTACAGCTTCCTTACAAGGGGAAGAGGAGGCTCAGACACTGCTCTTCTCTGTGGTGACCAGTGACAGGGCCCAAGGGAATGGCCTCAGGGGAGGTTTAGGTTGGATATCTGGAAAAGGTTCTTCGCCCAGAGGGTGGTCACAGGCAGAGGCTCCTCAGGGAAGCGGTCACAGCACCAAACCTGACAGAGTTCAAGCAGCGTTTGGGCAAAGCTCTCAGGCACAGGGTGTGACTCCCAAGGTGTCCCGTGCAGGGCCAGGAGATGGATTTGATGACTGTGGTTCCCTTCCAACTCAGGGTATTCTGTGAGGATTCTATGATTCACAAATAAAGTTTTTTATGTCTGCATATTATATAGTCTCAACTTAGCATAGTATTCAAACCCCAGAAACATCACTACTTTTTATAACACAAAAAGACTCCATTGAACTTTTTCCAAGGGAATGTCAGCTGAGTAATTTATTCTTATGACACTTTTGAAAGATAAGGATTTGAGGACACTAATTTTGCTCCTATATTTTACACATTTTGACCACGTTTTTCAGGGGAGATGTAAAAAAATATGCCACGTTATATAAAAAAGCATGGTACATTCCCAGGTTTGGACACAAACGACAAGGCATATTTTACATATTGTTCATGCATAATTTATATTATTTTGAGAAACTTGGTCCTTTTCCTAGCTATACAGCATAGATAGGTTATATGAACCATAAAAGGAAACTTTAGTTACCATTCAAATACCCTTGATGTCCTGCTAGGTGAGGACCTTATCTCTCTGTGAGATACTTTGGCCTCTCAAGGTTAAGGTCCTGGGGATTCTGCCAGAAGGCAGGTGCTGGGCTGGCAGACAGTGTGTCCTTTCAGTCGTGGGGGAGATGTCCTTCACTTCTGAAAGAAAAATCATTTGAATAGCTGTGCAACAAACTCTTTAAACTTGCCTTTTTTGACTGAACAAGGTAGTAATCCTGTAAGAGGCCAACAGTTCCTTTGGGATGCATTCCCACTCTGCCCTCCCCAAGGTGGTTCATGAGCCAATGACCATCATTACTTTAACATTTGTTCTTATTTATGAGAAATAGCAACAGAATTATGCTGTGTTCTTAATTCATCCCTTTGACAGAGCAAAGTATTCTCCCATTTGATCTAATCCACTACAAATTTCTGTGTTTCTTTACCTCCCATGCCAAATTCCTGATCCATATATCTAACTGCTAATCCTAGCCAACGGCAAACAATGGTAACTCTGTCAGAAACTGGATTAACAACAGAGCTCTGAGCGTGGTTTGCAAGGAGATGCTGCCTAACTGATCTTCCCAGTTTCCCTGCCCTATTGAGTTTTTCAGGTGTGGGGCATGAGAACAAGAACAGATGTGTGACCTGCACTGGAAGAGTTGGAAGTCATGACATAACACAAAAATCACGGTGTTATGTAAAAGGAAAAAAATATGTGAAGTGATGGAATATAAGATATTTTAAATTATTAGAGAATCAGTTTTTTCCTCTGACATGTCTGTTAGGGGAAAGGGACTGCAAGGCACCATGGGACTATTGCAAGACACGAAAGCACAAGACTGTCTTTGAAGTTTCAACTACTTCATTTATAAGGGAGTTTCTTTACCATCATAGTGTTATTTTTAAGGGAAGGAAAAGAATTTCATGGCAAATGATTTATAGATGGAATTATTTTTACCTGCAGAAATGTGCGTTTTTAAAGTGGATCTCTCTGATTTTCCCATTACATCTGTCTTTTGAGTACAACTCCTGTCCTCTGCAACTAGACCTCTTGTTAGTATGGCAAGTAGCCTGAGAGCAATTTCTGTCTTCTTCCCACTATCTGTTCTCACCTCACTGATTTCTGCTTAAGGCAACAGAACTACCTCAACAGCTGTTAAAGACAGATGCTCAAATAATCAAATACCTAACCAGTTATACAAACTAATTTCATAAGCAATCATAATTTCCACCTCCTTTTTCAGAAACAAGAGGAAAAAGTTATTTTCAAAATGGAAATGCAATTGCCTGGCCATGTGCATTTTCACTTTTAAAAAGTAATTATTAAACTGCTTAACCCTGGCAATTTCAAACCTCCTGCTGTGAGAAGCAGGTATAGGAAAAGGAAGAAAATTCTATTATGAGTTTCTAAAAGGACAGTCTTGGAGCAAGATTTGACTACAAAAGTCTGCATTCCCAGCTGATTCTCAAGCCATGGTGGCTATGAGGCTGCCCCACCCTGAGGCTGATTTCCCTACCACTGGTACAATATATTCCAGCGTCAGTGGTATATTAAAGAGTGATTTCTGAAATCTTGAAACAAGTAAGTCTGGATACCAGAACTTTTTTATTTTATTTTATTTCATTTCCTTTTTAATAATCACATCGAAAAAAACCAAAAAAACACCAAACAAACAAAACAAAACAAAACAACAACAAAAAAAAACCAAAAAAAACCCAACACAAAACCCCCCACACTAAAAACAACAACAACAACAACCCACCTCATCAATAAAACAAATGAAAAGGTGAAAATGTAGCAAATAGGCCAGCAGTCTCTCTTACATGCTATAATTATCATTTGTCAGCAGCAAAAGAGAACATTGTTCAATTACAGCACAGTGCAAGAGTTTGTAGGTACTTATTTCACAAGCCCTCAAATACAGCATCATGTCTGCCTATGGGTAGAAGATTGGTGTAAGAAAGACTAAATGTCTTGCCTTTAGAGACAGAAGATTGTCCATAAAGACTAAGAGAAGACTCCATCTTTCCTGCTGAGATTATTTTTAATAAGGCTATTTTCCCCTCTTCATGCATTCTCTTTCAGCAAGTCTAATTACCATCCTTTGGCTAACATTATACTGAGCCAAATTAAAATGAAATTAGATTGGACCCAAATATTTTTCTTACTTCTTTTTCAAAACTAAAAATTAAATTAGCAAGATACAAATACTGAAAATAAAGGACAGAATGAGCATCCTGAATTTCTTTATACCTCATAAGAAAAAGAACATAAAATATTAAAGAAATGTTTCATCTTCTCTTACAATATATGTTTTGGTAAGTACACTTTGTCAGATTTACTTTCAAATAGGAAGTTCAACATGCTTACAATATTCCCTACCGATTTACGTGGCACAGTGAAAACTACAGCCAAAGGACCTCTCTAGAGTCAGGATTTTGGCTCATACATAGACCAGTTTCTGTTCAAATGTTCTTTGTGAATAATAAATCATGTGAATAGCATAATAAAAATGAGCCTTCCTCTGGAAGCACTTGTATACTATAATTTCTTTCAGAGAAAAATTAGTTTTCTATTTGTAAACCTGGTAAAATAAAGAAAAATAGTTAATATTTCTCCCTATACCCACATATTTTATTTCTTATTGTTTTAATTTTCATAATTAATAACCATAAATATTTTAATGAAAAACAGCTTCTTATTTTACAAGAACCATTTGGAAGATAAGCAAATCAGAACACTGCTATAATCAGAATGGCAATGATTATACAGAACTGACTCTGAAATTGTTTTTAAAATGGGAGTCAATGAATAGCTGCGATCTTCAAGATATTTTCTTGAGAAAACGCCACTGTATATTGTCAACACTGTATAAATCTAATCAATACACATGGGGTAGCAGGAAGCAAGTAAAAAGCAATACCAATGTTACAATCAAGGCTGGAAGGAGAAACTAAAATTACTAGAGACATGGAAAAGCTCACCAAAATACAACTAAAAACCTTGACTGCTTATAACAGAAAATTAAAAAATGGGTACTGTCATAGTGGAAACCAGACATACAAAGGGCATTAGCTCCTTTTATGTTGCCATGGAAAAACTGTTCATTGCTCAAATTGCCATCTCTATTAGTGAAGCATCACATGCCATTTCTTTAGAAAGCTATCAAAAAAACCCCAACCCCCCCCCCCCCCCCCAAAAAAAAAAACCCACAAAACACAAAAAACAAACCAAAACCAAGCCAAACAAAAACATCAACAACAAACCCCAGCACTACAGAAAGGGTGAATATGCAAACTGTGGTAAAACCAGTGAGCTGCCGGCGTGACTGCTGCATGACGGAGCTGGGAAGTCACCCATAAATACTCAGTGGGTCTGGCTGAGCCACCAAGCACATTCATTTCTTGGAAAGACTGTGTAGATGTGAAATGTAATTCATCAATTGCTGCCTGTTTCTCAGGAGAAGAAAAGGGAATCCAGGCTGGTGGGAAGCAGAGGGACAAGCCCTGGAGACCTTCATGAGAAGTTAAACAATGAATGGCTGGAACTGTGTTTTCTCTTTCCCTTTTTGTAACCTTCTCTTTGCTAACTTGTGCTTTTCAAACTTATACCTGTAGACCTAAACCACTGATTTTTGATTTACAATCAAGCCTGCCTGGTGTCAGAGGCAGTGGACATAAGTCTGAAACCTACGAACTTTCAGTGGTTCATACAGATGAAGCCAGAAGGAAGGAATGTGCTCTCTGCAGCCTGTGCTTCCTAATTGCAAAGAAAGACTTGCGGGACCTGGCATGATGATTAGGAACAAGTGCACTCCAGCAAGCATAAACCAACCCCTCCCTCTGGCATGATCAGAGAGCTGAGACAAATCCCATCACTCTCAGGGAATCCTGAGGCATCACAGCAACAGGGGCAGACAAGATGATAATGAGTGGTGTAGAGAAGAGAAGGTGGCAGTTCCTCATTAACAGAAAATAGTAAACAAAAGGAAAACATAGCAAAATTCAAATCTGAATATTAATTTTTGTTTATTCACACTGTGTTTTTAGGCAGACCTCTAGTTCAGGCAAACTTGTGTCCCTGATTTTTGACATTAAAGGTGAAAAGGTGAGATTTGAGTAAACATTTTAGATCATTTTACAGCCACAACAATAAGTTAATGGTAGGAAGAGAAAAATGGAAAAGTTATTTTATTAGGATTATGTAGATATGAATCCTTCTGTTATTGAATCTGTTTTTTTGGGGTTTTTGGTGTCAAATCACACAGTTCAACATGTATGAGCATGTAGTTACACTCTTTTCCATGTGTATTCAACCTACACAGTCTTCCAAAGACAAATGCCTTAAAAATATGTTCCCTAGTTTGTCACTTATCAATACAGCTATGTTATTACCAGACAAAAATAAAAGGGTAGGCATTAACTTGTCAGCCATACTATCTACAAATAGCAAACCTAGGAATAGAATCATGAAATAATATAAGTTAATATTCATCACATAAAAAAAAAAAAAAAATCTACTATGACTTTTCAACAGTAATAACATAAAAAGATGAGAATTCTGATTTTCTTAATAATGCAGTATAAAATTTAATACAAAATCAAAACTGCCAGACTTCATCAATATTTAAATTCCTCTTAAGGAGCATTACTGACTTTAATAGTCATTAGTAGCCACACTTTAATAATTTGACCAAAATATCTTTGGTTATGCAAATAAACTCAGAAATTTATATTATTCCTATTTTTTTAATGGAAATAAGTGACTTGAAATTAATGAAGAGCTGTCATAACTCAAGTATAAGAGGCTTAAAAGGGCAATAAATTGCCTCACAATTTTAACCAGTGTTCCCCAAATTACTTGCATTTACAGGGAGCAATGCTCTTGAAAAATGCACCTTTTCAGTCTTTATAAGTGAAAATTACCTGTAAGGAAATGTCTGACAACTTCTGAAGGACTCTTTTAAACAATGCAATCACCTTTCAAAGGTAGAACATTGTAAGGAAGATGTTTAAGGTGTAGATAGGTTTCTCGTTCATTGGACGAGTCCTCAGTCATGATGAGATGAAAATAGGAATGGGAGGCACAAGCGTGTTATGAGCCCAGAGACGGCTGCCACTGACGCTTTGAAAAATGTATAGGAAAAGACCTTAAAAAATAACAATAAAACTGGGAAGCATGTTTTGTTTACCTTCATGTATGGCTCCTAGGTTCTTGAAAGCAGGTGGTGTGATAGACATTGAGTTGCATTTTGTATGAAGGCTGACAAACGTTTTGGTCTTTAAAGCTGTTGTAACATGTTGTTCTGAAAGCAAAGAAATTATTTAAAGACATTATTGCATGTACATGCAATAAGAACCTGTATTAATAATGGTATTTTATTTAACTCCTACTGATTACTTGAACTAAGAAAACTGAATTCTATAAAGAAGAAAGCATTAATTTAATTTGTGTGAAGACCTTTATTTGTGACTGTCCAGAGGAAAAATACATTTAAAGGATGAAAGTAGTGATTCTATGAAAATACTAGGATACAGAAAGATTTGCTGAATAATGTTCCATTACATAGGAAAGAAAAAGAATATTCCCTTCATGACACATACCCAGTGAATTAAATTACTTCCAGTAAAGGAGTCATACACAATATAGAGTCCTGGACGATGCTGAATGCAAAGACTCATGACATAACTGAAGAAAAGGTACTTGGTGAACAAGAGCATCCTAAAGATTAAAAGAAAGACAGAAAGACACCTCTAGACAGACACTTCTAAAAGACTGCTAGGAAAGATGGTGAATTCAAACAAAATTATATGAAAACTTGTTTCAAAGGGAGAAAAGGTTTTTTGCTCAGAAGCTGAAAGAGCTTTAAACTAGATTTGAAAGGACAAAGAGATAAAACAAGGCTCACCAGAGATAAGCCTGGGGGCCGCACACCAATATTTGAGGGACAATGTGCTAGCAAGATCCTTTTCTCCATTTTCTTAAAACAGGACCTCACTGTCCTGTGATACGTGATGAGAAAAGGCTATTACTGGTTAAAAAGCATTCATTTGCTAATGAAGTAAAAACATACAGATAGGCTCAGCTGGGACAAGTTTATGGAAAAATTAGCACTCTCTTCATTACTTACTGTGATGATGCAAAACTTCCGACTGTTACATAAAAGTGTGAAAACTAAAATAAGTGTATTTATTGACAGTAAAGATTTATATGTAAGGATCAGATATTAAAATTGTAATTCCATCCCAAGCTTGTATGTGAAATATCTTGTATTACTTTCTTTAAGTCAAAAGAGCCATTAGCAGGAATGCAGCTCTTAGTGGGTAAGAGTGGCAGATGGTGCATAGGAGTAAGTGGTGAGCAACTTACAGTAAACAAATTCTTTATCTCTGACGGGTCATGGGGAGAACTAACATGGTCCCCAATTCAATCAGGGAATTGTCTGGAAAACAGTGGCATTCAAATGTACTAATCATGCTGGAACATGCTTGAAAAGAAAAACAAAGCCAACAAAAAAGCTTTAGATTACCAAAGTGAATCTTATTTTTTCTACAGAAATTTGTCATTCTTCTGGGGCTGACAACCTGATGCAATTTGTAAAGGTGCTCCAGTGTGCTCAGCATCTACTATTGAGAGCACTGTTACTGGCTTAGATAGACTGAAGCAGTCAAATTTAATCCAGGTGTTTACTGACACACCACAGCTATTGTTAGTGGCCTCTATAGATGGGTTATTATGTGCAAATAAGAATTTATAACTGCTTTTACCATGTGTCTTGCAAGGTGACACTCAGCACAGATCTGGGTTTTCCTTATCTTTTCAGAAGATGAGGAAAATTTTGTCAAAAAACCAAATCCATCTCTTTAAGTAAAGCAACCTTAACTAAGGGTGTGTGAGTAAAGCACTTCTGGGATTCTTCATTCGCTGTTCAGACGCAATGTATTCATCAGGCCCATATTTCCTGTGTCTATCTGCACTAGAACTCTGAATGAATTGTGGCAGAACTATAGTTACCAAATGCAATTTCTCTGTGTTTTAAATTCGGACTCAAACAGCACTGTGTGCCTAAGTAACTAGCACCACTAGCTACGACTGCAATATGTTCAAGTAGATGATGGGCTTTGCCAGGTTGCAAATGTTACAAATTGATGTCTTGCTCTTTCAAGTAGCATTAAATAACTTTCCATGAAAAAATAATCTATTTATTTTTAAAATTAGATTTAATCATTCTGGAGAGGTTTTTAGCTTGAAAGAGAAGTTGGTAATTCCATCAGTTTTCTTCTCTCTAGTTCCATTTTTTATGAAAGAACAATTCTAACATTCATTGAATAGACACTAACAAACTAGAACACATTACTTCTCAGTTTATCTCATGCACTTTTAAAAGTCTAAGCTCTTCCTTTTCCTGGTAATAAAACAACCATCAAAGCCTTTGTAGAATGTAGTTAGTAATCTCCCCAGAGAAATTACAGTGCCTATCACTAGCATCAAGACCAAGAAAATCACTCCTCTTCCGTCCCCACCATCTTGAGCAATGAGAAGATATGATGGGTTTTAAGCAAATAAATTCCATGTATCAAAAAAAATTTGTCATCATCACTGATTTTGCCCATGTACAATAGTAACAGAAAATAAGATTCAGCAGCAGGGTTGAAGAAATATCTTGGGTTTTAATACTTTGGTTTTTTTCAAACTGGATGCAGTAAAAATCTTCAATAAAACAGCTCTCATTTATACTGATCAATTTTGAATCTGAGCTTTCCTGTACTGTTTCAGCCTGAACCGTCATTTACGAGTGTTGTTTTGTTCCTTGACGTTAAAAAAACATAGATTTTTACATTTTTAACACTCCTTAACCACACTGGATAATCTCACTTAAGGCATTTTTAGCAAATTAAATTAAACGTATCCATCTGCATCTGTGCTTAAAATGAAGGCAATCATCATTGAGATTCATGTTTCAGATTAGGCTGACATACAGAGCTAATACTCTACGGACTTCAACATCTCCAGTGCTCACGGAATAACAACGTCAGAAGTACGACTGTGAAACAGAATCTGAAAGCTGTGGCCTGGTACTCATTTAACTCAGCAGATCTTGGGTGCTCTTTGTTCTTGTACGTGCAGTGCAATGAAAATATTGTCTTCAGAGAGGCCTGGAAGTCTTATCTTCATGGAAGTTTAATGTTTGCTTTCCAGTGTCTGAATAACACAGGAATGCCTAGGAAAAAAAAAAATGCCTAGGAAAAAAAAAAAAAATAGGGCAAGATTAATTTTACTTTTAATTAATATTTGCTCAAGAAAGGTATGGAACGTTTAAGATGTTGCAAAATATCATCTTTGTTTTAAGTTAACGAAATAAATCCAGTGCATCAGGCAGAATTTAGATAAATTATTGTACTTTTGAATCACCCCAGCATATAACTCAAATCTATATGTTATTGAGGATGTTATTCAATAGTTCTTTACAAAAATTGACTTACACTGTTTCAAGTTTTCTTGGTCTTTTATCAGGTGCTGATTTGGTATTTCCTGATATTAAAAATTACAAAATAAATTGTGTAAAACACAAAGTGAAAAATACAGCTAATTTTTACTGGATTAATACATTAACTGCTAATTGGAAATAATTATCCAGTTGCATCCCATTCTTGGCTAGAAGTATTAAATAACTTTGGGCAATTAACTAGGAAACATATAAAATTGTTGCTTTATTGATGTCAAAGATGAGAAAAAACAGGAAAAAACCAATGAAGGTCATTTAGATGAACAACCATTACTGATATTATCAGACACAGTCACTTAGCTATTGTTTTGAAAATTCTAGGAAGGGGATGAAATCTCTTCATATGACCTTTGAATCCCATAAAATAAAATAACATTTATTTTTCTGACAGAACATTGTCCCTAACAATCTACACAGCAATATTTCTATATCTTTCTGTATATTTCTGTATCTTTCTATATATAGAAATATATTTCTATAAGGGAATGCTTATGTATTTCATTATCTACATGTTTTTAACATGATATGCATCAATCCCTACTAGTGCTAGACCTATTTGTGAAGTACAAATTCTGTTTGTTCTACATAAATATATTTATTCTGTGAGAAGTAATTATTGAAATAAATATTCCAAATGAGATTTCTGTGTATTTTAAGTTCTGCAGTTCTAGAAAAACACTGAATCACATTGCAAGAATGAAAGCAGGTTAGTTCTACTTCAGATCATAACTCAGAATGCACAGATATTTCACAAAACAATATTCTGTAGAAAATCTCCCATGTCCATCTATACACATTTTCTTTTTTTTTCCAACAAAAAAACCATTTTCAAGTTCAAGAACATAAATGCCAAGATTTTTTTTGCCTGGTTCCTTCTTCCTATTTTATTTTATTTTATTTTATTTTATTATTTTATTTTATTTTATTTTATTTTATTTTATTTTATTTTATTTTATTTTATTTTATTTTATTCTTTTTTCTTTTCTTTTTGAGCACAGCAGCCAGGAATTTTTTGACTGCACCTTTAATGAATGATCAAGGACTGGTAAAACACTCCAGACTGGCAGCCACAGAAATGGAAGTATTCAAATGATTTCTTAAAACCCTTGATTATGTCACTCTTCCATTTTATACCGGGGTAGGTCAATGAAATTTTTCATGTGGGATGTTTACTGAGTAACAAACAATTTTCATTTGGTTTAAATTTTTGCTTTTGTTCTGTTTTGGAGTGGATGCTCAGAACGCCCCTATAAGTAAATCTCTAAAAATCAATTCCTGTTGCTCTTTTTCCAGTTATGTACTGTAGCTCAGTATGCAAATCAATTCTGCTTCTCTCCCTCGCACACATGCATACTCACACAAATATTTCTGCCTCTTTCTCTAACAACCAGGGCCCTATGCTATAAAAAGAAAAGAGGGATTCTGAAATGGCTTGTTATCAGAAGCAATCAGATGAACTTATTAATATTATTTATAATTGCTACATTGTTGCCTGAGGAGCCGGTTGCCAAGGGAATTATTAAACCCACTGACTTCCACTTTTGTAGAGGATTTGAGAAAATTGCTTTTAAAGGAAACATCTTTCATTTTATCCACAAAGCAGAAAAAAAGCTAAAGTAGGCAGAACAAATAGAACTTCTTTAAGATGTCTGATAGAAAATTCCCCTGAGTGGAAGCTTCAAATGGATACAATAAACCTTAATTTTTAGAGGGTTTTTTGGTATCCACAGGCTTCAAGGGAAGAAGGATGAGGGATTTGACTCCCCATCGTGCTCATATGTCTACAACAGAGTGCTAAAAATAATCGGAGCTATTGTAACCAGCTGTTCAGGAGGAACAATACAAAAAAAAAATCAGTGTAAATGTGCTAATTCATTACTGACATACACATGGTTAGAAATATAAAAGATAAAGCACACCATACCACAATCTTTTAACATCTTTATTAAAATCTTGCCTTTGCATCCTCCATGCTGTCTTCTATAGACTCCATGTGTGCTACACATTTGATTCCATTTCTTTCTGAAGCTGCTCCCAAGACACACAAACTGGCCCACATCAAAACTAGATGTCTCCCAGTGTGCTAAGAGCCAAGTTAGCAGAGGGCAGCTTCCAAAAGCACCCTTCAGTTTGAACAGCAGTCCCATCAGACACTGCTTGCAGTCACCATTTTGTCTTTATCCTCCTTTGTACTAAACATTAATGAGTCCTTTCCTAATTCTAGTCTCAATCCCACATCTGACCCTAAAACACTACTGAATTGGGATTAGGCACCAAACTCTCTGAAAGAGTAAAAATGCCAGTTCTATTAATTTGATGAAGGCACTCAGTTTTGAAATAGTTTATTAACCTAGACCACATATCACAAGAAGCAAACAGTTTCAGTGTAGTGCAACATTCTGCCTTGTGTGCACCTAAATCCTATCAGTACTGACTCCAAAGGAACAGCTATTTTGGAAAGAGTAAATGATGAAGCAGAATATAAAAACACTGCAGACATGACTGGCAATTTGTACATTGCTGAGGAGGTTTAATCCAAGAATCAATGGATTCAACAACAGGAACAAGCACAGAAAGGTAGCATTTCTTCTGTTTTCAGCATTCTGCTTATCTTTCTACAGTCTTTTCCAGTCTGTGGTTTTCCACTTCAGATCACCTTTTCTGCTTCAGAATTGGAAGTTCTAACATAAACAGCTTTGGTTTGGAAAGGGAAGGGTTTTTTTACAAGCAGCTTCAAATTTTATTCCCACTTTAAATTCTAACTTTTCAAATTCTGACCATGTTATGATCAGCAGTTGCCCTTCCTGAGAAGATATTTCACCCTGCACCACCCAGATTTCCACATTCTAAAATGTAAGCAAGCTCTGCATCTCTACATTGAAACATTTGCATTTTTTGCCAAAAAGTGATACCCTTTTCCTTTGTCTCATGGTTAGATGTAACGTCTTGAGGCATGGTCCCACATCAGGTCTGGTGAATCATTTCCATACAAGGAAGTGGTACAATTTCTGTCTGGAAACACACAGTGTTAGCAGGAAACACGCAAAATAAACCACAAGTATCTTTTCTTTAAATTGTGTACTACTGAGTGATAACTATTATTAGCAACAACTGTGTGGAATTAATTAAAAAGTATTATAGGAGTGGATTTACCTATATGCAAACATATATTTTTATCACACCATAAAGTTATCTTATTTTATCATTGAAACTGACAAAACCAGTTCAGGCAGGTTTGCAAATGTAATCTTTCTTCATCTAGTTATTAACTTTTGAAATTTTAAAAACTGAAACATCAATAATTTCATTTCGTTGAAACTTTCAATAAGAAGTTATTGAAAGCAGTTATTATATAACTTTATAATTGAAGCAGTTATTATATAACTTTCAATAATATATTACTCAAGCCATCTTCAATGAATACCATGTTAATTCATGAATAATATCTCATGTCTTATTTCATAATCACAGAATGGTTAAAGGGTAACTAGGATTAAAGTTTAGAAAATTACTGCAAAAGCATTTGAAATTATGGTAGATTATAACATATTTTGAAATTGTGATAAAATAATTAATTTTTACCTAAAGAACTATTATAACACAGACTATGCAGTATCAACATAGGAGAAAAGATGATGACTGTATGCTTGACAGAAAACTTTAAATATTTTCATGAAGACTTGTTGGTTTGAGAAAGTCAGTGAAACAAACACTGATATTCTTTGTCCTTTTGTAAATTAACATAGTATTAAAGATGTATTTATTTGCCTTCATATCTTCTTCCTTTTATCAGCATCTGTGGAGTGTAATGTAAAACCTTTGTTCCATATTATGAAGCATTAAGCAGTAAAAGGATATAAAACTTCTCTGCTCTTCATTCCATAAATTACATAAATAACATTTGTACCAAAAGGTAAGTTTGTATTAGTCCTAAGATGGATCATAACAGAGGAACTGTGCTGAAGCATGGATAAAAATGTCTATAAAGACCACAGGCAAAGTGTTAGCAGAAAATTATTTCTGAAACCTTGAAGTGTGTACAGACTTGCAGAGATCAATTTCCCTATGTCCTATATTGCATCTACATGATGCAAAATCTTTGTTATTGCTCTGAGCTGGCCTCATCAGTTTAAAAAAAATTAAAAGCTTTTTAGTTTGAACTGTAAAAGTTTCTTTTTGCTCGTGGCTTAATGGCAAAAATGGTCCTTGGTAGCTGAAGACTTGAGAGAATATCTTTCTATGTGTGTGCTGAACTTTCTTGCCTCTCATATATTTGAACATTCCCTTTTTTCAAATTTTTGAAGCTGTAATCATTAAGAAAAGACAATTTAGGTACTTCAAAAAGACAAATGTTAAATAATTTTCACAGCTTTCAGAATCTTCTATTAGCACAGTTATAATCTCTGATAGCACAAAGCCAGATGTTTTCCAGTTGGATGAGGGTGAGCACAAAGCAGAATTTGATGTGACTAATTAATCTTAAAGAGAATATTTCCACATGTTCCAAGATGTTGAAAGAACTATTTCAACAATTTTAATAATTTCAACAATTCAATCTATTAAATAACTTCTCTCTTGCATTTGCTTTCTCTATAATTTTTGACCTTTTTTAATACATTTCTCCACTTCCAGTAACATCCCTCTACAGGGCAAAACACATACCTCATCAGAGCAATACATGAGTTATTTAAGTATGATTTGTGCCACCACGTTTCTTTTTTTGCCCGTATATTGGACTAGTGATATTTCTTGAAGGTGAACATAATTTTCTTGGAAGTTTTTGATTTGGATTTTCTTCACCTGATATGAAATGGTGAAATCACCTAGACAAAAGTTATAATAGCAATATACTGGTTTTGCCCAAGACTGTATTGGGAATACTCTCTGAGTAACAAAAGATAGTAAGCAGGTCTAGGTTATTTATAGATTTCTTCTTCTTCTTCTTCTTCTTCTTCTTCTTCTTCTTCTTCTTCTTCTTCTTCTTCTTCTTCTTTTAACTGTATTATCAGAGAATGGATGTAAATTTTTCACAATACAAAGTTTTATTGAGGTAATACAGTTTTTTCACTTTTGCCATTAACTGTCCTGGACAGTGAGAAACTTTCTTCTACCGCCACCTGAAAAGACAAGCAAAGTTTCACATTATTGTGGGACAGAATCAAACAATGAAGCCCATAGCAGGAACCATTGAGCTCCTGTTTTCAAGCTGTTCTAAGAAATAATTGCTAATATTGATTATTGGCAATTCCTTTTGGTCACTGGAGCAGTAAGTTCAATGCTTGAGTTTTCTGTCCTTTTCTCCAGCAACATGGACCAGAACTTTGTCATATTTCTAGCAAACAGCCCAGTGATTCTCATTCTGAGGCACATTTTGTGTAGCTAAGGCAAATTTTTGTTTTCTGTTTCCATCTGTCTAGAAAGTTGCATGAAATATTCATGCAAATAGGAATTTGTTTCAAATGAAGGCTACATACCTTATTTCTGAGTCACTAATTGTAGCAGAAGCTGGAGTGCCATAAATGAAGTCCTGTGTGTATAAAAGCTCTGCCTTAAGATTTTGCTATTTAAGAGTGTTGTCTTCGTTGCTACAAAAGGAAAAGCAGTGACACTCCTTCCAATTATTACTTATAAAATGGAATTTCTCTTATTGTCTCTAATTTTCCTTTTTTGTTTTTTAGTCCAAAAAGCAGAAAACCATCATTATAGGCCATCTGAAACAGCTCTTTGTTGGGAAAATGCATAATCTTGAATAAACAAGGACGCCCTCTCTGGTTTTTTTTCTGTTGAGCCTTTCACTGTATGCCAGCGTGAAACCCAGAGGACGAGCGATGACTTCCCTGCATTTACTGTGTGCACACACTTACAGAGTTTCCTCTGTTACAGACCTTTTATAAAAGTTTTATTCCACCAAATTTCCTATGTTTATTTCCCATAGAGTGTAATCCAGGCTTGGAAAGAGTACAGATGTTACCTCTTCTATCACTTAATCTCAGTGGGTAAAATGCCAAAGACCAAAAAAGAAAACAGATGGACGGAAAGCCTTTCAAATCTCAGACTGAACAGGCCTGTTTGTTGGAACCAGCTAAGAGAAAACTGTCTTGACCATTTTTAATTTATTTTCAGATATTTTAGAGAATGAGCAAGGAAGAAATTAAAACACTTCTAAAAATTTTAAATTATTGATTTAAGAAAACATAAGCAAATTATTAACTGTAGTAAAGGCAATCTACAGGCCTGTATATCTTCCAACATTTTTCAGAAATACACTATATTTTTTTTATTCTGTCAATGTTAAGGGGATTTTTCCATGCTCTGAAGAACAGGATTTATCCTGATAAGAAGCTAGAGAAACATCCATTCCACTAAGTGAACTTTTTAAAGTGTCTTGTATGTAAGACCCCTTGACCACAATTAAAACAAATATAAAAATACTTGTTTCAGAGAATATTTATAACAAACTGTCTCTTAAAAGGCACTGTTTACTATTTTCATCAAAGTAGCCCTGGAACGTGCTGTGAAAGTAGAGGTTATAGCTCATTAACTATGGCTGCTTGTGTGAGGGAGTCCATCAACACAGGAAAAATACCTTCCAAAAACCCCTGACACCTTCTGATGGTACATATCATACTGCAATATTCGGTTTCAAGAACACATTGAATAATTTAAAAATACACATTCAGGCTCAGCAGCATATGTTTTGTTAGACCAAGTCCAAGAGGAGGAGATTTTAACAGACCAAGAAGACCTTGCTCAAGCAGCTCCATGTAAAATGTGTCTTACAATGTGAGCTCACCAAGACACAAGCGGTGATTTTGTGTGCAAATCTTGTCTTGCATAGCAGGCTCCAAAGCTGCTTAGACTCTTTTAATGCCTCCTGACAGCATGATGATCTCCCTGGCAAACACTTTCCTGTGCTGCTTACCTTGCCAGCAGCGCTAAAAGGGAGAAAGGTTTTCTGTTTCTTCCGTCAGCTTCTAGTTATTCTGCTGAAAAGCGAGGACAAACACATGGCTCGACAGCACGCCGGCTGTGGCTGGAGGAGCCGGTGGCATGGCTGTGGCTGGTAGGATCACATGCTTTGTGGGCTTGAGGGGAACTCACTGGTGACTTGCTGAGCAGGAGAATGAGCCTATAAATCAGTAAAATCCTTTCCAAATCTCTGTAAAAACAGAAAAACTTTAATCCCTTAACAGAAAAATTAGGGTCACATATGTTAGAAGGCTGCCTGTGGGGATAACAGGGTCTTTTTCTCCTGGGCATCATGTAAACTTGCAACATCTCTTCAGTCTGGGCACTGCAGGTCTTTTTAATATGATTGCTCTTATTTCCCCCATGTACCAGCAACAAGCTTTTTAAAATGTATATAGACAAAACTGGTCTTCTACATGGATTTATTGGAAATCTGACACTTTTCCTGGAGGGTCATTGCACTGAAACAAAAGACATATACACAAATTTCTGTTGCTCCAGTCTGACAATGTTGTGCCCCGCCTGCGACTGCTGATTCTTTGTGAAGTCTCTGAAACAGCACACATGGTATAGTTCATCAAACCATAGCAAGCACTAAAAAAACAAAAATGAAGGAAAAGAAAACCCAGACCAACTCTAGAGCTCAATTATACTGACCTAAAAAGACTCCTACCATGTAGTTCTTGCTTTAAGATGTCACTTTGCAAAAATAATTCCTGATGGGTTATAATATGCTTATTTTTTATTATTATTTTTTAAAATGTCCCACTTGTCAGGGAAAAAGCCATGATGTGGATGTTGGAACATTATGAAAATGGATTCATAAGCTAAGTCTATCTGCTAGACTATTCTTGCTAAATTCTGCAGTGAGTGAGAGACTCAGCATGTAGCCAACAAAAACTGCTTCAAAAAAGAAAATAAGAAAAAAAACCCAAGGGAATAAGGGAGAGAAAACATTTCTGACATCTCTTTAATGATCATGGAATAACATAAATATAAAATCCCCCGGGCCAAGACAAGGTCTTGATCCAAACAAGTATCCAGTCTGATAAAGCCAAGACAAAGGGATTAATATCAGTCTCATGCTCTCCCTACCACAAACATCAGATGAGAGCTGGCCTGTGAACCACAAGGCCAGAAAGATGTTTCATCCTGTGTGCTCACAGCCACCATCCATGACTGCTAGAGCCTGGGCAAAGGTAGGAAAGGCAAGATACAGCCATAACTGTGCTCACAGTGTCAGCAAGGATCCATGTGACCTCAAACTGACTATAAAACCAGGGGTAAAAAGCCTTCTCCCCTAAAACTAACTGCACTCCTTTTATGTTTCATTTATAGCTTTTCTGATGGGGTTGGTGAGCTTCATCTCTGAATGCTCCTCTCTTGCACAAGGTGCCTGCTGCCTGGTGGCAGAGCACTCTGAAGCTCTCCATCTCTCACAGCCGGTTTTGTACTTCTCTTGTAGCACACTTTGGCAATCTATTCAATGTCCAAAACTGTCTGTCAAAGAAATAAGTTCCTTCTTTACCCCTTCTTACAGTATAGTCTTTGGCAATACTGCATCATCTCATCTCAGGCAAAATTCTATCTTATAGTGACCACAAAGATCTTTCTTCATTCTGAAAGTTGCTCTTGAAGTGTTATCAATTTGTCATCCACTTATCTTCAAGCAGCTAAATTTCTCTATCAAACACAACAGTATAACAATAAGTAGACTTTTAGATCAATCTTAAACAAGGAACAATAAATCCAGGGATAGAACTGAGATTAGATTAAAAAACACTCTGGAAATTGAAACTGGACCAATGAGCTGGCAAAAGATCAACAATGCCCATAAGATCAATTTAGAGGACATTGGCATGTGTGCAGTAGGATTTATAATGCCTGCAATGTACTGTGACATAATTAATAAAGTATGCCTGGGTTAAAAAGCAAAATATCTAGTTAAAGAAATAAACTCCCTCCCAATTAGGTTGGAAATAAACTGTGTAATATGATGGAAACTGCAGAGTACGTCTCCAAGCACAAATATGACAAAGATAAGGTGAGGAGGAACTTTGCACTGTATTTGATCTCTAAACCTCAGTGAAATTCTAATTAGACAAGCCCTGTCCTAAATGTTTCCATTCTGTCTCTTAAGTGCTGTTTAGCATTTTAGCAAAGCTTTTTGGCTTCTCTTTCTCCTAGTGCACATTATTGCCCATTCATAACCCTCCTTCCTTCATAAAAAGGAAACTGATTACTGATGATTTGCCAGCAATGTCACAGAGCTGCCCATTAGCCATTTTCCTCAATGATAAAAGACTTTCACAAACATGGCAATGTTATACCTTACTGAATGGCACCCAGATATAAGTCAGTCCTGTAACAAATGATAGTCCCCCTTCCGTTTCCTGAAGACTCTTAAGAGCAGAAGCTGTGAGAGAAATACAGCAATGCCACTAGCTGATTTTTTTTTCCCCCAGACAATACTACTACCTTTATCTTATCTCAAGGTCCCACTTACAGTTCACATTCCAGGTATCCAGGAAGGCATATTCCGAGGGAGCTGTGGTGGCCTTATGCCATCTGTCCTATAACTTGGGCTGATCTTTGTTTGACTGGTGATGTGTGCGGCAGTTGTTTCTTTATGCTGCTTGTCATTGCGGGTATTTTTTGTCTGGATGCATTACCCAGGATGTGCTAACCAGATCTCACCTCCACCAGGTCTGGAGTTGGTGCCATCCTGTCACTCTATTCTATGCTTATCTCATAGCAAAGTCCTTCTGGGACCTTAACAGTGTTTGAGACAGGCCACTGATATCTTTAAGTCCTTACACTGCGTGCAAGTTGTAAGCACTATTGCCATCTGCCATCCATCAACGTCAGGCAGGAAGACTGGGCATCAGTTGGGAAAGAGACTTCTCTTCCACAGACCTTAGAGACACCATGTTAAAAGACACTTAAATACAGACTTGTTTTATACTTCTTCCCATCATATTATTTTACCAGACTTCACCACATGAGCCCTCCATGCAAACCTTCAGAACATGTGACATTGTGCCTCCATTTAGTTTTAAAACTCCTTTATGCTGATACAAAATGCTAAAAAATCTTATTGTGTAATTAATTAATGAATTAATTAATGTGTAACTGAGCAATTTCCCCATTCCTCTGCCAGTGATTTTCAGAGCAAGAAGACACAGGCTGATGATCTGCCAGAGAAGAGGCACATCGGAGGAGCTCCTACATCTCATCATCGCCCAGGGTCACACTCCTCTCCCAGAGCCACCAGCAAGAGGTGAATGGTTATCCCAGTTTGTTCAATTCACACTCCACCACAGCACTCTAATTATTTTTCGCACCCATCAGATCAGTGGCATGTCAGAGAGTACAAGTATCTCCATACTCCAGATAACCACCACTAGCTCCTACCACCTCTTTGTTACGACCCCACCAAAATTATCCAGCATTATGCCTGAACTGCCTGTCTTGTGTTTCAAGAATTTGACTTTGTGCAACTTGCTAAATGGCCCAGAATGACCTCAAACCATTTTAATTCTACATCAGTAAAGTTAATGGTCATTTAGGACTAGGCTTTCACGGTTCTTTTAATATTTGTCTGTTCAATATAATATTGTTTTTATTGACAGTAGAGAACTTCTGTCATCATAATAATCATAATGATTTCTTTATATCAAATAATCACTTTCTAAAAGTAATTGCCCACTTTTAATTTTTTTAATGTCCACTGACATCAACTTTTAGTATATATTACTTACAATCAAGTATTCAGAGTTCTTTCATGTGGACTCAAGCTAAAAGCAGTGAGCAGAACTATTTATTCAGAGCATTTTGCAGAGGGCTGAGACAAAGTTGTTCAAGTAGCATAAATGAATCCAAGAACTCAGAAGTGAGATGAAAATGCTTGTGATGACCTTTCACTTTGTGCAATAATTTATCTAAAACAAATGTTCCTTTAATTTGCATTATAATGGCAATCACAGGAAATGATTGGCCAGCTCTCAGAAGTTTATCTGCAGTAATTAAACATTTTCTACCCCAGAATTTCTCATTTCATTGATGAAGCTAGAAGTGCAATTCACTTTGTCTGGAAATGCACTTCCAGAAGGTCAAAAAATAAACTTGTGCCATTTCCTTCACCTTCTATTAAAGATGTATCAAACTACCCATGAGCATGCATAGTGTATATCATTGAACAGGAATGGGCTCAATGACCTGTGCAGAACAAGGGTATTGAGCAACCTATTAGACATGCTGACAAAAACACAATATTTGGGTCATATTATACAACATAAAAACAATTACTTCAAAGTTACACTCAAAGATACAGCTTACTTAAAACTGCAGATAACTTTTGCTCTTCAGGAGTCATTTTTCTAATACAAAGGGATAAATGAATTTCTGTTGGATTACCACTATATTTAAATGTAGTCATGAAATCTGTCTTATAGCATTGAATAGCCACAAGCTGTATTTAGAATTTGAAAGTGAGTGCATACTTTTGGGGCTTTTTTTGCATTTTGCCCTTTTTTTTTTCCTACTCAAGATCATTTTGGGTATTTAAACTTTCCAATAAAGTGTTTTGGGGTGGGTTTTTTTTTTTTTTTTCTTCCCCTGTATTGAATTTGCAGGTTAAGTAGCAATCTGATAGTAGGAAAAATCTAATTCTCATAATTGATGACAGAAATTCATAATGGAAAATATGACAAAAAAACCCCAATATTCTCCATTATAATCAGGCTTAGATAAGGTTTGGGACATGAACAGACCCCACTATACAAGAATTCTGCATTTAAGAAACTCTTTTATGCCAAAATATCTTAACATTTACCAGTATAACTGCTTAAGGACATATTTGAATGAATGAAAGCAAAAAAAGAAATCTCATTAAATGTTCCCAGCCGCTCCAAATCATTATGAATTTTCCTGTACCGCATCTGATAATTATATTAGTTTTCCAGTAATGTAATCAAATGCTTCTCATTAAAAATAATTGAGAAAGTACAACAGATCACCCAATCTCACTGTTTCATGAAAAGAAAATCTTGTTTGGTCAGCTCAGCAAACCGCTGCATGTGTTGACATACACAAAAAGTCACAAACATATCAGGACTTATCTTTCTTTGGGTTGGAATTCTATTACTGGATAATTCTTCCAAATAAACTTCCAAAAGTGACCTACAAAAAGTTCACAAGGCTTTATATCCCAAATAATACTTTGATTACGATGATAAATATTTCTCGTCAGCAAGTCTAAATACATGGTTAATTTTCTGAAAGCATCAAACTCAGAAACTTTACTGGTACTCCTGAGGCTTAAACAGTCTCTGACCCTCAGGGCCACAGTTCTCATGACAGCCCCATTAGGTGCATACAAACATCTCTCTGACAAAACCTGCAGGCAACAGGATGAAGCATAATCAGAGCTGTGCAGTCTTTGCCACTGGCATTGAGGAACATGCTGGAGGAAATCCAGATGAAACTTGCAGGGTTGGCAGCCAGTCTGGTTTGTCCCCGACAGAACAATAAAATTCACATTACTATTGTTATAATTGTTGCTGTGGTTATCCAGCTAAGTAGAGCTACAGCTTGTGTGAAGCACAGGGGTGGTAAGACAGAGCTCACAGCACCTGCTGTGCTGGTTGTGGCAAGGTTGCCCTTTCTGCCTGGGCATTGGGCATTTCTGCTCAGCAGAGCGTCAGCGCTGTGAAATCCCATCGGAACTATGAAGCCTGTTTGGAGGCATACAGCTAATAGCCATTTAATTCTGAACTAATTCTGAACTAATTCTGAAGTCCTCAGCAGTTTATTTTTACAAGATTAAAAAACAAATTGACAAAGAGAAAGCTGAAGCAATAAATGAATATGGGGGTTTAAAATGCCTATAATATGTCTTCACCCAGAGGCTCCAAAACCATAATTGTTTAAAACTGGACACATAAGGGAATTGCAACCACAGGTGGGATTGAATTATTCATGGTAGCATTTGGAGTCACAAGCATGACACCAAAAACCTGCAGCCAGAGAGTGTGTACAATTACTGCTCCAGCTCTATTTGGACACTATCTCCTGGACATTGCCCCTGTGTTTCAGAGACTTCAGGGCTGGAGGCCACCAGGAGCATATGCTTCCTATTGCTTCACACATGTGCCTGTGGGCTAGAGAGCAGTGGGGTCACTGTGCTCAGCTCTTTGGTGCTGAAGTCCTACACCCCATGTGTAGGGCAGCAGAAGGCAGCCATGCATCAGTGTTGCAGATCTGCCTCGGAACAATTGAGAAAGTAGAAACGGTGGATAAAAAATTGTGCAGGAACATCTCTGTGCAGCTAAGTCCAAATACATCTCACTATTTCAAATACTTGGCAAAAAAAAAAGCTGTGGAAACTTTGCCTTTGCCTGTGAAACAGGCTCCCATCTAATAAGTAAAAAGCTCCAATAATAGGATGCTTACAGTAATATCAATAACAATAATAATTATGTTGATAAAGGAGACAGTTCTGCAATAAATAATCCGATGATTAATTTTCTAGAACTTTCAAATGGCCATTTCAGACCACTGTCTTTATACATTATGGATGCTGCAAATATGTTATCATTGATTTTATTTTTTTTTTTTTAGCTTTGAGCTTTTGAAATATTTATGGCTTAAATCAGCAACAGACACAAAACATTCTTGGAATAGTATAGCATCAGAGGCATAATGATATGGTGATAATTTGAGAAGGAAATTTGAGAATGGAAAGAGGTACAATTATTAAAAGAGTGGCAAGATATGAAGACACCACAAACAAAATCACACTCTGTGAGAAAAAAAAAAAAAAAATTTGCAAAAGATCCAAAAGGATTAATTCTAAATCTAAATTAAGCTTTCCTTTCTTCTACACATCATTGATTTCTGCCCTGATAGCAACTTTCCTACTTTCCTGATTAGCATATAGGGTACACAAAACAAGAAGTCTATTTAGAAAGATGGGCAATGGGGAAGGATAACAGCCCTGCAATGAGGCAACAAATTATAATTGTGTCATGTCCCCCTGACAAAACACATAAAACCAGTGTTTTGCCATCTTGGCTGCTTCCATACATGCATTACTTGGGTAATATGATGTGCAAATACATCACTCAGGAATAATCCACACCCCCAGAAACTTAAACCTGGGAATGGCTTTTCACTGACTGGCTGGACAGATCACTCAAAGATCTTCTTTTCTGTCTGCATCCAATGTAAACATTTTTCAAAAGCTTGAGAGAAAATGGTAGTCATTTAAAGGTCAGGTAAGTAGAAAATTAATTAATAATTAAGAGACCTGAAAACCATCTAAACCAAATCTGAACAGAAAAGATGGCCTACTAGAGCCATGGTAAGAACACAGTTAAGCTTCACTGCTAAATGTAAAAAGTTACTGGGTCCCTCCCTTCTATGTTTTAAATAATTCAAGCCATTTGCAATGGCCAAAACCAGCATTCAAAATGATGGAGTGTGTATCTGTGCACATGCATGCTTGTGTTTCTGGAGGAGGAATAAAGCTTGGGGGGAAAAAAAAAAAAAATTACTTTGCTCTCTAATTTGGCATTTTCTCAGTTTGGGGCAGAGAGAGTCCCAGGAGTAGAACAGAACCTACAACCAATAAAATTTCAACTAATTCAAAAGAAAATTTGAATTCTCCTTATTGTGAAAACAAGTGATTTAAATGTTGGCAGATAAAATTATTTATCAACAGTTGCATGGCCTCACGGAATGAAACCTGATTCAATTCTATTCTCAAAGAAACCTTATCCCTTTCTTTAATGCAAAGATGGGAATGAAAATGAGTACTGTACTGACTGATAAAGGGGAGCTATTGCTTTCCAATAAGGTAAATGGCACAAGCCTGATCCCAGAGTAATTTGGCATAAAACTGGTTTTCCGGGTAACATGAAAAGGACATTGTGTATGGAGTCTCTACCCATTGATTCATTCCCTCTTTTCAGGCTCCGGTGCTGCTGAAACAGATTTTCTGCTCTAGCACAAACCCAAGTGACATCTGATTCACACACTGGCAGCCATTCAAGCCTATCTGGTCGAGCAGGCTTCCGTGAACTGGGGACTTCAGGTTTTTTCCAGAGCGTTTATCAGCACTTTTCATGCTGTTGAAATGATCTTGGCAGTGCTGCTCACAGTAATCCCTCACCCCTTAGTGCCATCGCTCTTTGCAGGTACAGCTCTCCGTACTTCTAGGCGTGTTACCTCAAAAGACTTCAGCCTAGGAAGGCTGTGCAAATGATCAGTTAAACTGGGAGTACTCAGACAATTTGATTATGTGCAAAATCAATGCCCTGTAAAAACTAATATAATTTTTAAAAAATGCAATTAAGCTAACTACCTACTTATTTAACTCTAGCATTTAAATCCCCCAAGGTTTTGGAGCCAGCAAATGGTCAAGCACTTCAAGCATCACCTAAACATATTTCCTCTGGGTCTCAGCCATCTCCTAAGGTGCCAGAAGCCTCTCTGAGGTTCAGCTGTCAAAGAAAACCCAATATGTTAAATGCAGGTAAGTAAAATGAGCCACATGCTTAAACACATGAGCCACATGCTTAAACACCTGTTTGGGGTGACGGTCTGTAGAATAATGGAGATATATAATTTGTTGTATATATGAGGGGAGATATAGAATTTATCTGCACCTACAATTGTGTCCATGAGCTGGATAAATAATATGCCAAATGAAACCATTTGTGTTTGTTTAAAACACAAACAGCATGCCTCAAAATATCAATGGGTTAATATCTTCCAACTTCTTCCCTGAGGGAAGAAAAGGAAACCGTCCCTATCTATATATAACCATCAGTACATGGTACAGTATTTTGCATTATGAATTAGATGCTGTCCAATGAAGATTCATAAGAATAAAGCAAATTAAGAGCAAAACCAGGAACTCTGGGGAGTCCTGGAAATAACTGAGGATGAAAGCACAGCACATTCTAGGCATTTATTAAAGCATTTATCTATTTGATACATAAGCATCAGTTCTTCAAAGCCAGTCTGAATCACTGCTACAACCAAGATATAAGCAAGCTTAAATAGGACCAGACAAACCCATTCAAAATTACAAAGACTGGAGGAAAAAAATCATCGCAGGTCAGTGCAATGTCAGAAGAAGAGGAAGGATTTGATATGACTATGCTGAAAGATACCCATGCTCAACGCACATCAAAGAAGAACTTCACAATCCAGCATTTTGTATCAAAATGGCCAGAGCTGAAGAATGAAACCTACTTGAAAAAGATTTCTACAGCTGTTCCTTGAAATTGCACATTGAAAATTTTATGCTCTCTTTAGTAGCAAAAGAAGTGAAAGAAAATAGTTAGAGTAACTCCAGCCTTTAAAGCAGAAAATTCTTCCTTGTTAAACAAAAGATAGACAGTACATACAAAAACTCTCCTTGAAAATAACACTTAAACTCATTAATATTGTGTGTGTCATTTCAAGACCAGTGAAACATGAAAAAGGCGACAGCAATGTTCTACCAATAAGAGGAATTAGGTAGTAAAATTCTATTTATTTTTCAATAAGAAATAATTTATTGCTAAGACTGAACAATGAATAGCTTTTTTTTTTTCTTTAACCTACCAGTACAATTCTTATAATCATTCAGACATGACATACTGTTATTTAATGTAGTATTATTTCAGATACAAAGCTCATCAGATTTCTCCTATTATAGATCCTTAAGAACAGGTCAATTGGTCTTTCCAACCTTTGAGAAGACACATGAAAAAAACCCCAAATATTTATCTTTATGCATAAAATACGCATGATGAGAGAACATTTGTTTCTGAATGAGTTTGAGATCTGATATAGTTACACTTTGTATTATCTAGTAAATGTCACAAAATGTGTACCTAAGGGTTACACGAATAGCCAGTGTGACTGTGTGGTAAGGTGTAGCTCCTGGTCATGTCAAGAGAACTCTTCAGCAGTTGCAACTACTTGGATTCACCATTTCTGTATTGAAAAGAGAGTCTTTACATGATGGAGAGATTATGAAAACAAGTTCACTAAGTCCTTTCACTTTATCTATTGGTTTACCAGACCTTTTGGCATGGAATCCAACATTTCTTTGCTTTAATAGGAACCCACACCCTCTTGTCATCTTTGTAAAAAATTACCTCCTTGATCAAAGCCTTTTTTAACTTACTTTAGTAGTCATTTAAATTCCGAATTAAACCAGTCACATCTTATATTAACTCCAGATACATTGACTTAAAGACAGCCTCCAGTCTGAAACCAGAACACACTTCATCTGCACATATAGTACTTTTTAAACATTTCTGGTTTCTTCTTGCCTCACATAATCTAGTATACTTACCATATGAAACAAAAAATTCAGCGTTGTGTGATTTTTGATGCTATTCAGTATAAAAGAACTTCGGCTATAAGGCACAATTACGGTCCGAGCATGATCTAATTTAATACAATGTCCCCGTCATGCAAATAGGTTTTTTTATTTTGTACTAAATTCATGATCCTATGTAAAAGCTCTCATAAATTAATTTCTAATGAATGTGGGATAATTGCTTGGATTTTTTAATATATTATTCATTTAAAATCAGTTTGCCCTGGAATGGGTTCAAATACAAACGCATATTTTCATCATTTAATTATCAAAACCTGACTACAGACTTTGTATATGACTAATGTGGCTCTTTATGATATGCTACCGAACAAACATCCAAGTGGTAAGTCAGAAGGCATCACTAGACTGGCATTCCTGTTGCAGTTCCAGGTGCAATTACATTCTGTGTACACGTGTACATATTCACAAGATAACAGCCATTACCAGAATGTGGACTATAATTTACTAGTTTTTAATGGAAAATATCCTTTATTTGAGCATTTGTTTTCAGTCAAGTTCTCTGTGAGACACTTAGACCTCAGTGATGATAAGCTTCAGGGAAGTGGTACAGCAATTAGCAAGTACAAGAGCTAGTTCCATGGGGAATTCAGAAATAAAAGCTTTCCTGCTGGGATAGGCAGTATTGAAATCAAAATGTTTTGTTATAATACTTGATGCTATTAAAATCAGTCTCTGCTGACTTCTCTCACATGGGAATGAAAATTCTTTTGTGTGTAGTGACTTGCAAAATTAAGAAATGTCTAATGTCAAAATAGAAGCCTGAAGTAATTTTATAGATCAAAACTTTTAAACAAACAAACAAACAAACAAACAAACCAGAATCACATCAAGAAACAAACACTGCAAATGTTTCCTCAACATTGCAAGCAAACAAAGTTCTCACATCTTTGTGAAATTTATTTGGAATTTAAGTGGACATTTGCCATATGCGACAAACAACTTGATGGTCATTTCTCATTACAGCAGTCCTATTATTGTACAGAGTGCCTACAGACAGGCATAGTAAAAATATGCAAATTTATCATAGAGTATATTCTGCCTTTAGTCATTATGCACCTTTTTGCTTACTGTGTATAATTAGCATTAAAAAAAAAAAAAAAAAGAGTCAGGTTTATTCACTTGCTTTGCTATAAATATAAGTTGAATCAAAAAGTTAAATTATGTTTTAGACAAGAAAATAAATGGAAGCAGCAGTTTTTAAATGTAGAAGAATAATTCTGCACCCATTCAACAGCAATCTTGAAAAGGCTGGTTTGGCAACACAAATGTGCTTTGCGTATCCTCTAAAGGACACAAAAACTGTTTTCTTAGCAAAGTTAAATTGATGAACAGCAAGAATTTCTAATGTCTTTTTATGCCAAATGAAAATAATTGAAATTTGATTAGAGCCCTATGATAGTACAACTTCATTTTATGACATAAATGTCTAAACTATTTTTAAGGGGAATTGTAATAGGTTGGATAGGTTGTCATGAAATATCTAGGTTTTTTTATTATTAGAAATCTACATTACCATCTCTGCAGGTGCAGAACACTAAAAATTTTCCCAAGTTCTATGTCCCCAAAAAGACAATTGTATTAATAAACTAAGAAGTTTTCTAGGTAGAGCCTATGAGAAGACATATGACCCACACCCTTCTGCCATGGTGATGTACTTACAAAGACATAGGAAATCAGCTTTTTGCAGAGGACATGGGCATAGAACAATTTAGAAAGACAAAACAGGACAGCTGGTATAACAATTTATCATATGAATGGCTTTGTTGCTTGCCATACCAACACAGGTTAACTCACTGGAGTTTTTGGTTTGATCATTCCTCTCTTTTTTATAATCACAGCTCCTTCCTTGACGTCAGCACGTCCATTGTACTTTACTTCACCGCAGATCTCTTTTCTCCCAAATTCACTGTTTCTATTACCTGTGCCCACATAACTTACCTCTCTCTGGCAGAAGGGAAAGAATATACAGCCTCTTCCTCATGAGGTAATCAATAGTGCTTCAAAGATAAGCCAGCAAGCAAAGGCTTGTAAACGTGTGTCACTTCTGTCTTCAACAGCCCTCAGTATGTGACATTTGCAATGCTTTTAGGTTCAACTGACCCAAGGGAAAGATGTCAAAGAGCTTCTGATGAATTGGAGCTCCTGAAGTTACTGCTTCACTGGAGGATTACCACCTTATGCCACACTGATTTCCTTGCATTAATACTACACCCTTAGTCTTTATTAACATGTTATAAACATCATGGATGAACTCTCTAAAAAATTATCATCTAAAGGTGATTTTTTTATATAGCTTTATCTTTTTGTTTGTTTGCTTGTTTTACTTTGTATTAATCAGTTGTTTCATCTGTAGTGAGACATAAAATGAAGAGATGCAAAAATAATTACCTTGATGGAAGTAAAACAAGAAAAGAACAATAGAAGAAAAATAAACCTTTAACCCTGTTCTCTTGCAACTGATCATAAACTCAGAAATATTAATCCCTCCCAAAGTTTATCTTGGAGACTGCCTTGTATGTATCATCTTGCAAGTTTAAGCCAGTATGGTTTGTGATAAAGTCCAAAGGTCTGTGACTTTTCAAAAGTACAGAACTGATAGTCAGTAGAGCAAGACTCAAGCACAAAAGAATTGGAAAAAGTTCTTGAAATCCTTATCATTGCCAGAGCTTAGTGACATTTAATTGTGTCAGATTGAGCTCCATAAGCACCACCTAAGTCTGTATATGTTTGAGTCGAAAATTTAAGGAGAGGGGAAAAGAAGTTGAAAAACATCTGAACCCAAACCCTCAAATCTATCTCCATTATCAGATATTTCTGAAAGCATAAAAAATTGATCAGTAAACTCCAATACACAAATTGCTGGTGCACTCTGAAATGGAGTAATAAAATCTACTATTAATTTTTAGAAGCAGGAAAGTTGCACTATAAGTCATATTTTAGAAGGCCGAGCCTGTCTGAGCCCAAGGGCTCACCTGGACATGCAGAGCCCCAGGCGGTGCCTGGATTCTGCTCAAAGCTGGGCAGCTGAATGCACTGTGAAGCTCAGGGTCTTGCACTGGAAAGCAACATCTCTCACATTCCCAGAGGGAAAACAGATACACTTGGACTTTAAAATGAAAGTATTTTATTACCTTGTCTATTTGCACAACATTCAAGTTGCTAAGTATATAAACATGAAATACTTATCACAGAATCACAGAATAATTCAGATGGGAAAGCAGCTCAGGAAGTCTCTAGTTGAGCCTCCTGCTCAAAGATGGGTCAGCTTGAGATCAGACCACTTTGTTCAGGGCATTTTCTACTAAGGATGGAAACTGCACAAACTATAAAATGGAAGGAAAGCAATACAGATTTTTATATACATGTATATATAAATAATATTATATTTAATTGATATCTAGTTAGAAAAGCAGCTGATCATTTTCAGAACAGGCTTGAATATCAGGTTTAAAGGAATACAAATACTAAACAGGGTTGTGATGTAAAATTAAGATTCATTGTCAAAGAGGTAAACCAAAATTATGTTTGTTTCCTTGCGCCATAGATGAAAGACTGCTTCTAAAAGCAGAAAAAAACCAGTTTCTGGGTGAAGTATAATACAGAAATGTTATAATAACTTGACTTCCAATGGCACTTCGGTCCCGCTAAGAAAATAACTTTACTTAAAAAAATCAAGATCTTTAAAATGTAGTGGTAAAGTTTCAAAGGCACTGACACCAAAACTGTCACCTAATTGCTGCAACTCTCTAGCCCTTCACTGCCACCCTGGGCAAACAGCAAATTGACTGTTCCATTTTTAGGGGCCATGATCATGAGGTGCAGTTGTATTTCTACTGGTGTGTTTGAAGTTTGTTCCTTCTGATTTGCTCCTGTGAGATTTCAAAATAGCAAAGCTGCAGCTGTTTTCCTTGTTAAAAGGGTTATATCTTCAGCCTTCTCTCATGCCTGAAAGAAGCTGGATTTTGCCCAGCTGCAAAACTCTGCTATTCTCTGAAGGTTAACAAGCACTGGACAGCAAGAAGGTAGGAAATTATTTCAGCTTTGGTGTCCTCTCAGAAAACACATGGAACTGTTGTCTTTTGCAGTAAGGGAACCTAAATCAAGTGAGCCTGAATGACTTCAGCAATGGCAGCATGCCCAGATGAGGAAATCTTTGCAAAAAGGATAGTCCCAGACTACAGGGCAGAAGCGTGGCTGTTCAAAAAACTGTAATTAAATTGATACCAGAGACCAACAAGAATGAGAGCTTTGTGTGCTTTTGTTTCTTAAGGAGACTCTACCTTTACTTCAGCTTCCACCAGTTTTGGGGTCTAATTTTACACAGAATTCTATCCCTGAAGAAAGAGGAAAGATAACATGTCTGATGTCCGCATCAACAAAGCATAACTTCCTACTCAATCTGACCAGATTGAGAATGGAATGATGAGATGACCAAATGTGGGTCTAAAGACATAGTTGTCAGTTATTAATGGAAAAGCTGATAGTTCAGTTTAAAGGACTACTATTACTTCTGCCAAATTCTCTGCTGATGATGCCAGAATTTCACCATCAAATCAGTCCTGCTATGGTATAGATAACTCACAGTTCTTGATGCTCCGTCTGCTGTCAAACTCTGGCTGAGGCACTGAGTTACCACACCGGTCAGCAGGCTGCATTTCATCCCATACACTCCCCGGTCCAGGATAACAAGGTAGCAGTCACATGGCCACAACATGGCACGCTGCCCCCGCAGATCCAAGGGGAGTTTCTGCCCACAGCCACCCAGGGAGACACTCCTGGGGCTGTGAAGAGCAAAGCTACTGGAGACTAACCTAGCCCACTCCTCAGAAAACACCTGCAAGGCAGCAGTACCTGCATACAGGTGGTGCTGAAGTTCCTTAACAGATTTGGTCTGTCTCTGGAAGTTTCTTCATTACGAATAACTGCGTGGGGATAACCTACAAAAAAATTAAAAGATTATTTTACGAATCTTTCTTCACATCTGCAAAGCTTTTCAAAAAGCAATAGAAGTGTGTGTCAATTACTGCGTGCAGCAACAAGCAAAGCAGCGTTTGCAAGCTCCCTCCTGGGAAATGAACTGGTCAGAAGAAATTTTGTAGCTGCTTGGACCCAAAGGCCAGTATTGGCTTCTGTCATTTCTGTTCCAGCCTGGCTGTAGCAGTTGACTCTGGCTGGATGCCAGGCACCCACCAAGGCCTCTCTATCACTGGCCTTGAGAGGAATGATAAAATTTGTCTTTACAAACAAGCCCTGGGTCTGCTGGTAGATAAAACTAGCACTGAGAGGTAAGAGAAACAATGGAAAGGATTCTACTGATTGATGAATGGAAAAGAAGATACTTGCCTTTACAAACAAACTAGGTTTGTTTGTAAATGAAATTGAATATTGAAAGATGAAAGCAACAATGGGGAAAACCCCATAAATCCCATAAAAATTAAAAATTAGGGGGGGGGGTTATACATTAAAAGGGGAATCTTAAGTCTTAGGCATTTCGGGAAGTCTGCACCTCTCAAGTACCTCAGCCAATGGGGAAAGAGAGAGGGAAATGCAGCCGGGAAATTAGGATAAAAAAGAGGCTGCATCCTCTGAAAAACTGAGACCCCAGGGGAAATGCCCCATGGCCTCTCCCTTTATTTGAATAAAGTAAAAGGACTCCTCTGTCTCCTTTTTGGATATAAACCTCTGGTGTTCATGGATTAATTTTCCTAAAAGCCTCCACTGCTGGACAAGTGAGAGAAAATGTAACAAGGGGTTCATGAGCTGAGATAAGGTTTGATAGAGATCATTCACCCAATACCATTGGCAAAACAGGCAAGAATTAGAGATAATAATTGAATTTATTACTAGCAAAAGCAGGATAATGAGAAGTAAAATGAAACATTAAAAGCACCCTCCCCCCTCCCTCCTTCCTTCCCAGCTCCATCCCCTACCCCAGCAGTGCAAGGGGACAGGGAATGGGGTTATGGTCAGTTCATCACCCGTGGCTTCTCCCGCTGCTCAGGGAGAGGAGCCGTTCCCCTGCTGCACCGTGGGGTTCATCCCACGGGAGACAGTTCTCTGTGAACCTCTCCAAGGTGAGCTCATCTCAGGAGCACCAGCTCCCTGTGCCCTGCTGTGGCATGGGTCACTCTTCCATGGCATGCAGTCCTTCAAGGACAGGCTGCTCCAGCATGGGCTCCTCTCTCCACAGGTCTCCCACAGCCTCCTGCCAAGCATCCACCTGCTTTGGTGGGGGACTCCTCCAGGGGCTGCAGGTGGATCTCAGTGTCCCTGTGGCCTTCTATGGGCTGCAGGGGCACAGCTGTCTCACCATGGTCTGCTGTCCTGTTTTGTCTTTCTAAATTGTTCTATGCCCATGTCCAGTGATCCATGATCAGTGCCAGATCACCTCCTGCCCCTCCTTCTCCAGTGATCTTCATGTCAGCATAGTTGTTCTCACATACTCTCACTCTGCTCTTCTCTGGCTGCAATTACAACTGTGCATTTTTTTTTTTTTTCCCTCCTTCTTAAATCTCTTATCACAGAGGCTTTACCATCATTTCTAACTGGCCCAGCCATGACCACCAGCACATCCATCTTTGGAGTTGCCAGGGATTGGCTCTTACATGGAAGAAGCTTCTGTCAGCTTCTCACAGAAGCCACCCCTGCAGCACCCCTCCACCAAAGCCTGGCCATGCAAACCCAATACAGTGGCCTTCTAAATAACTTAAGCATTCAGCAATGCAATCTTGTATTCCTTCCTCTCTTAACAAAGGAAAAAAAAATTTTTTTTTAAAAATATATATATATACACACACAGGGCTGAATATGTAGGGATGTGCTAAAAGAACATGACCCAAGCTATATCACTTCCTCAGCCTGGCTTTTCAGGCTGTTGTCTTCTGCAATGAAAACAAAGCTTTGGGGAACAGGAGTCTTTTCTCTGTGCTGCTGTCCCATACTGCCGGCAGCTGCCTCTCCCTGCTTCTCTGAAAGGTGACAATTCCCCTGGCTGGTCTAAAAAGGGTTCTATCTACAAGGAAGAAAAGGTAGTCTCAGTTTTGTTTTGACTCCAGATCCTGGAAGTGGGAATCAATGGTGTGATTTCACACAGATTTACATAGGCAAGCTTAGCAATTAAAGACAATTCCATAACAGGAGCAATGCAGCTTAAAGGGTGGGTTTAGCAATGCCATGTATTATCTACACTATGCTTGGATTCACAAAAGTGTCAAGATACTTTCATGGGACAAACGTGGGTCAAAAAAAGGCATTTTTCACCTAAACACTTGGCATTAAGTTAGTAACTAAGAATGACTATTGCATTCCTTTTCAGCGACAAAGCATTTCATAATACTGCAGTTGATTCAATATTTGAAAGAGTTTGATGTATGAAGATATAAACACATTAAAAATTCAACTGATCCCTAAAATATTTAACAAAAAATGGTTATTTCATAACACATCTTTCACAGGAGGATGTTAAAACAGAAGTTTGGAGTTTGAGTCAAAAAAAAATTCAGATATTGGAGACTGAAACAGTGATCCTTAAAATAAATACTGAGAAATAGCATTTTAACAAATAAAATGAAAATATCCTGAAGTCTTTCTTCTAGCTAACATTATTGCTATACTCTATCTTTTATAAATGCCATCTCCTCAGCTGCTAATTAGTGTTTCTTATTCCACAAGAGTTTTAAGCTCTTGCAGAATATTGTCTCAAGTAGCCTTCCCAACTTCTGATGATTCATGTTGTCTTTGTATTTTACTCTTTCCAAGCCACTGGAATTGGCTGCTTTTAACTCGATGTTACAGCCCCAATCTGCAGACTATTTCTTGCCAGAACTCCCGCAGGTATCCCTCCCATGTACAGAAATGAAAGCTCTGACACTGATCTGGGGAAAACTTTTCAGATCAAAGTAGTAAGTAATTTGCCACAAGTTATTAGACTTGCTACATTGGTGCTTCTCCACATTTCTCTCCATTATGAGAATAAAGATGTTTCTCCCAAACTCCTTCCAATTGCTCAGTCACAGGGTAGAACAAAAGATAATTTCTCTTGGTATCTCTCTCTGCAAATTTCATTTGATACTAACGTTATGATACCCACTGTAAAACCTGCACAACTTTATGCTGTAAAGTGATATACTTTATTTTTCCAATAGAACCTTGCAGAATATGTAGCATTTTTTTCAGTTGTATTTCCTTCTTTGTGTGACTTGTTAGAACACGACAGTCTGCACTGCTTTACCTGAAAGAATACAAAAAATGAGGTGCTATCAGCTTGTTGTTCTGACACACTTCTCTTCTACCAAAAGATGGCAGACATAGTACATAAATTTTCAATAATATACTGAAAATTACAATTATTAGGCCAATATGTATATGAAGTTCCCTATTGTCCTCATTGGCATGAACCAGAAAAAAGTGGTCTCACTGTACCATTATCTGCTACTGCATTCATGGCATGCTATTAGTTCATCACTGCAGCTCTTTCAAAACAACATGACTTGGCAAGAAAAATAAAATAATAAAAATTTGATCAGGCATAAAATTGTTGTATTTTTGGTTAAAGTGCATAACACTAGCACAATATAGGTAAGATACAGCTTTTGCTTTTATTCAGCTGCTTTGTATGCTGTAGGTATAAATGAGACTTAAGCCAAGCATTAAAACTGAACCTTTCAGACGTTAATGTGATGATAGCTGTGTTATTATGAGCCTAATGATATCTACTGCACACAAGAATACATAGGTGTCATGCTGGGAAACCAATGATCTAGCTCTCATTCTGACTGCAGGCAAAGAATATCTCATCAAAGCTATAAATTTCATGACTCTGTTCCCAAATTTAAAACCCTTAAGGAAATGGCTTTCATGGTTCAACAGTTTTAAAGGGTTGCTCTTACTTGGCTTTGTAACAAGGAAATTAATAGTTCTTCCAAACAAATCAGAATTATGCCATAGCTACATGCATTTTCATGCTGTTGCCTTCAGCATTTCACTTCCTTCCCCAGATAACATCACTGCAGCATCCACACTGAATTCACGGTGGGGAAACGTTTATTACCTGCTATGATTTCGCTCTATAGCCTTAGATAGGCGATAGAAGTCGTTCACTCATTGTAAAAATTGTTTTTATTAGGTCATGTGAAATAGAGTCAGTTTCTAATCAATTTTCACTTTTCAGAGTAAAACCAGGGTGAAAACCCATCCAGCCTAATGTCAGGGAGAGTTAGTTTCTCTAGTATGATGCAGAGCAACCAACCAAGAGGTGGCCCGCTTATGGGACAGCAATAAGAAGAAGCACTGAAGTGAGATACTTCTCTGTCAGCATGGTTTTCTCCCTTCAAAAATTCCTACTGTGCAAATATTGAAGCTCTTGAGAGGGAATAATCACGTTAAATAGTTTTCTTAATTTACAAGTATAGAAATGCTTTCTAATGAGCAGAAAATGAATATTGTATTAGGATTAGCCACTGTATGTGACACTTTGTGCACATAAAACACTACAGTTTGTGCTGTTCAGGAGAAAGATCCTAAATGAGCACCAAATGTTCAGTGTAGCAATACGTTTCAATATATCATTAAGACAAAACCAAAATACTGTGGATTCTCATTAAGTCATAAGAAGCTACACATACACTGGGATTAAAATACCAAGATATATTTGCTTTTGTCCAGAATGCTTAAGACTGCACATTTTAGATTCAAATATTTCAATGCCAATGAAGCAAAACAGGAAAGTAACAGTATCTGTTTCAAAAGCAACTTTGATTTTTCAGCTCATGCCAATCATTTGGAGCCCTATGTTTAATGTAGCAATACAGCATCCAAAGTAAGAATCCTTGCATGACAACAATTAGGTAATGTACTAAAGAGATTAATTTAATAACAAAGCATTGCACATATATTGACAATACAACATAAACTACACTCTCATAAATCAGAAATATTACTCTAAGTGATTGACAAGAACTTCCACACCTCAAATTTTTGATATCCCCATGAGGGAGTGGAAAGGTTAGACATTGTTTTTAAGAACAAAAATTATAGTAATAGAGAAATTTGCTCTTCTTTGAGGATGAAGTAGTTGCCTGTAATAGAAAACAGTGTTGGAGTCAAAAAAATTCTCCATAGCCCACTGTTCCACAGGAGGGAAAAGAACAAACATGGAGGACGGAACAAAAACCAACAGCAATCCATCATTAACTGCACAAAAGCAGTGAATTTGCTTTAATATGAGGAAAATGACCGTTTCTCCTCAAGCACAGAAAACATAATTATCCTCTAAGCCACCCTAAAATAGCTATCACTAATGCAATCCAGAAAACTGCAATTCCCAACTGGGGAGCATCATCACTGTCATGCATGAGAGGGATGCAGTGGGAAATAAGTAGTTCTCCATCTAGACTTTCAGAACAGCATGTAACTCTTAGAATTAAATAACAGAATAGAGGGAAAGAGAAATAAAGAGGACATAATAACTGGCTGCTTGGGCACAGGTACCGAGGGATGTCTGTGTGTATTTGCATACAAAGAATATACTGCTCCACAAAAGTGACTGCAATCAGCTGAATTAAAGCTGCCTCAAGTTTTGCTCTTCCCATCTCTGAGGTGGGCTTTGAGCTTACTCAGATAAGCTTTGAACTTCGTTCTGCAGGAGCTAGGATGTTTTCAGTACCCAAGCTGGCTTGTGTCTGACTGCAGCACGGACACACCTTTAATAAAAGTCACAATATTCTGCATCAGGTTTACACCTTAGTTCTGCTGAAGAGTAACACCCAGAAGCATCATGTCAGAATCATGTAGCAGGGCTGCAGCCATCTACTTTACCCAATGCGTTGTAACAAAAACTCCTCTGGACTCTGAGGAGAAAAAAATATATGGTGAAAATGTAATTCGTACTGGTAGTTTGAAAGCTCAAGAATACACAAAAACATCAATTCAGCTTCAAATTTTAACTAGAACAGAATCAAAATAAACAAAGCCACCTATTCGATATAGCCTTCATCTGATCCATTTGATCTCTATCAGTCAAACACTTCTCCCCATCTGTTAAGTAAACATGTCTAAAGCAACTTATTAAAATCAGTTTCCTACATTTTTCTGGCAGGGATGAAAGTAGGACTGCATTTCAATTCAGCCACATTCGTCTCAATCTCCACCCCAGCTAACTATGGTAAAAGTACTGGTTATTATTTTTCAGTGAAAATGTCTCAATTCCCATGTTTGAATTTTGAAGCAAATATCTTAATCAAGAGACAGGTTAACAACACTGACTGTAGACTTCTGGTGATGTACTTTGGAATTAGCTAAAAGTCCGGCTTATTATCCCTCATATTAAATCTTTGAAGAACTTAGGAAGATATGGAAATACTCCTTTAAAGCTCATCAGAGCTCTGCATCAAATGGAAGCAAATGTTATCTTTCAATGTCTGAATTGTTTTCCTCAGGCAGGTGTTCAAGAGCCAAGTAATGCCTTTTCATACAAAACCTGAACAGCAGATAACCACCCTTCTCTTCTCATGCACCTGGACAGTCCTGGGCTGTCCCAGAGCTTAGACTCACAGCAAAAGGACAAATGTGCTGCCATGGACTGAAAGGAAATAAGCTTATATAAAGATACAAATACATTGCACAACTGAGGCCCTATCTGTTAATTTCAGGCAGGATAAACCCAAACATCAAGTGCAACAACTGCAGGCTAAAATTCATCTCAGTCAGTAACTCCCCATCATTACGTTTCCTTTATGTAACCTCTACGTAAACTCCCTTCTCTTACCTTTTTTAATAAGTTACTAGTTGTGTTCTTCAGAGGCCTTTCAGCCTGTTCCACTGGACATCCTGCCCCTTCTTAAGATCATGATGAGAACTAAGGTCTGAGAGCTACTGTTTTCTGGGTTAGCCTGAAAAAATGAAAAGCATTCCCTTTGTTTTCACCTACCCTGTGATCCTTCACGTCACTGCACAGAGAAGTCCTGCATCCTAAATCTCTGCTTCTGTCTTTCCTAAATCTGTCTCTTCCACTGCAATGAAGAGAAAATCATATTCCCCCTCCTCTCTGAGATGGCTACAGTGCAAGATCTGCACCGAACGGTCCAATGCTGAATTTATTTTATATGGTAATTTACATGATAGCTGCATTTGTTAAAATGAGATCTAGTGTTATTAAACTCCTGTAGAGTAATTGTGATTGAAATTTGTCCATGAGCTGTACACATTTGAGCCTCATAAACCAGAAAAGAATTCATAAAAGATATTGCTTACGCACAGGCATGTTTTTTCTTAAAATATCTGAAAATATAATTTACACAGAGAGGATAAAATTTGGGATGGATACTATTTACAGTATGATTTAATTAACACAATGCAAAAAGAACAGTAAAGCAAAGGTAAATTAGGAAAAAAAATTAGGACTATATGAAGAAAAGTTATTTTAGATATTTATTACTCACTTGAAGGTCTAATGACACAGAAGTTATTTTATTTTTTTAGAAGGGAAAGATTGACATGAGGGAATTAGACCTGCGTAAGGTGGTCTAATCAAGACAAAAGCTTGACATTCATCAAAAGACAATGATCACATGAAGATGGAAGAGGTTTACATAAGGAAAAGAATAATGCAACAAGAAACCGATTAAAAAATCACAATACAAATGTAAAGCAAATTACTTCTGAAAAGGTACCATACATATCAAAAAATTTTTGTCTCTACCTACTCCTCAGAAACATTTATTTTAATCACTGATCAGAAGAAATTTTGGAACTCCTTTAGTAGAACATATTTATCTAACTTTTAAGAATCAAAGCTCTTGCTCAGAAATACCAAAATATGTCTGAGTTATAACTATCCTTTAAGGATAACACTGCTTTGCAGAGTAAAACATAAAATTGGTCTATTTGCTTAGTAAATGCTACAAGTGATGAATAACCCATCAGCTTTCCATAATGTGTTCAAAAAGTTTTCAGAATTTTATTGGAAAAGTACTCAGTTCTGATAATTCAGCTTTTAATGTAATCAAGAATATCACCAGGAGCTACTTAATTAATTCCCCAGTGCACCATGAATTTAATTTTCAATGACTTTATTGAGAACCTTTTTTTGTTAATTTTACAATGAGAAACTATAACCACTGTTACACAACTTGCAAATATTTCAAACAAGACAGCAATCTCCTATTTTTTGGACTTTTTCTGTTCCAAATTCAGCTCCTGAGATGGATTTTCTGCTTCAGCTCCATTTTCATCTTCCTGTAAAAGAAAATGAAAACCTGAACATTAATCAATTTATTGAAAAAATACACTTTTTCTGCTTATGCAGGTGTATGGAATTCTGTACAGTCTTTAGCCATCTTTTGCCTGACTAATAAGCATAAAAATAAGCAAAAAAGTAATTCATTCAAGTGATTGGTTTTGCTCAAGAGTTTAAATAAAAGTGATAAGAAATTTAAACAAGTCTAATTGCCTACATTTATAGCAGAAGAATAATTTAATGAGTAAATATTTTACTGACCATTTTACTGGGTAGTTACATAAAGAAATTATTAAATCACATGGATGACAATACATTCAAATGCCTACAGCAGACAGTATTACACACCTTTCCTTTGTTCTTGACCAGAGGCTCCCACTAAATTACTTTTGAATGCAAGAGCTTTCATCATTGTACTAAAAATTACTTTTGAAAAGCACCTGCCATTGAAAAATGTTTCATTTTTTTGCGACCAGATATGTTTACTTCACCATTTGATAAAAGACAATAAATTTAACTTCAGAGACACTTTATATGCCGCAGCATCGTATTTTTGTCCCATCTAGCATATTTTCTTGACAGGTCTGCCAATTTTCCAATTACTTGTACCACCATATGTTATCTGAAGATCAGTCAGGTCTAAAATAGGAAACATGAGCATGTCAGGCAGCAGCATCCTTACAATACTCTACAGCTTCAGCTCCAAGAGTAAGGCTCATAATTCACTATGGCTTCCTCTGGATCTCACTGAAAAAATGAAGTAACATCATAATGCCTGTTTCCATAGGAATGGGTACTATTTTGTGTCCAGTACAAAATCGTGACCTCCAAGGTATAAATTACGCAAGAGTGAGAAAACTGTTTTATAAGGCAACTTGCAACTCATCACAACATGAATAGTCCTTATGCCAATTTCAAAGAATGACCATTTTTCTAGTCTGCATTCTAATTCAATTTATAGAGAATCTTCCCCATTCCAATAACACAAAAAAGAAATGAACAGACATTTAGAACTGAAGAAGCATCCTGACTGCTGTAACAGCACTCATCACAAGCCAACAGTTGAGAGAGAGGCTGCACCAGGGACATTTAGGTGGGACCCAGTAACCCGAGGTATATTTTCCTGATTTAAAAGAACATTTTCATTTTTGTAGGAAAATAACTTTAACCGTTTGCATCCTAGCCCTCCTTTCACCATCAACAAAATGGAACAGTAGAATAGAGCAGTAGAAATCATTTTAAAATGTGATCTTGTAATATGTTACACCCAACTGTAATAAAATGGAAAAGCTATAGTTGTTCTCTTGAGGTAGCAGATACTCCAAGCCATCATGCCTCTGTATCCTCCTCCTACTGGGGACAGCCCTGGCACTGAGAAATATTTACATGACTGACCACTAAAAGCTTTTTTTCTTCTCTTTCTGGACCATCATCTCTTCAGCTACCTTTAAAACATGTAGTGCAGCCTGTGGCTCTTTTCATTTAGCTGAGAAAACATTTCTGTGCCATGTGTGTGAAACTAAACATTGAAGATTCATTGAAATCAGTAGTGCAAAATGTATTAAAGAGAGTGCATGTATAGTGTACATACAGAGGTCAAACTTGAAATGGAAACACACATGGCAGAATGGGAAATGACAAAGGAGTAAGGTGTTACCAAGTTTACTGCTTACAGGTGAAATAAGAATATTGTGGAATAAAAAAGCACTCACAGAAGCTCTTGGCTGCTATGGAAAAACAGCCAGGTTATTTAATGAAGAATGTGTCAAAATAAGAACAGCAAACCTGCATGTTTCTGAAGGCCCCTATCTACCGCAGTTGTATCCCAGCTGACCTCAATGCCAACTAATTCACCTCCCTAGCACACAACTTGACATTATTTTGATGTCCTGACTTGTGCTCCCTCATAGAGAAATATAAACCCTACACTATCCACTATCACCCTTTCCCACAACTCTTCACATATTGCTTAGGGCTTCCTCTCCTAATAGATGGAGCATGCAGAACTTTCAGAAACAACAAGGCCAAACCTTACCTCCAACATTACAAGAGGGTTAAGGCACATTAGGCACAGTACTGAATATTGGCTTCCTGAGTTTTTTAATTGCAAAAAAGTTTTTATCCAATGAATGAGGGTTTTTTTAGAGAATCTTTGTGTAAATTTGAAATGTTTAATTCTGTGCTCAAAAGGTCATGCTTGCACTCTGGCAGAATTCCCAGGTTACAGCAGCAGCTGCAGTGATCAGTGCACACTGAGATGCAGAAATGACGGCTGCTGCTGATGGCAGCTCCACAATTTGCTTGGGTTGAATACTCCAGATGGAAGCATCAACTTTAGGATATTTTGCAGAACTAATACATTTCCTTTGTTGATTTCCTGTTGCTTCAACCAAGTAAAACAGTCAAACAGGTAAAATCTACCAGCAGAACATACATTTGATTTATGTGGGCAGATTACAATGCACAAGTCATCCAGATGCCTGGCTGATTTTTTAAAATTTATTGTTATTTTTGCATTTTTATGCACAAAAACTTTCTGACTAGCTTTGCATTGAACTATGCTCCACATAAAACATCTTAATTTTGGAAAAGTGTTTCCACTCCACCTTGTTTTCTAAGAACATAAACACATTTGGAAACAGAAACAGAAGTTTGGTATCTCTGAACACAAGTGTCTGTTGTGCAAAATTCAGAGTAATGACGTTTGATCCTGCTCAGAGCATGAATTAGCAAGGGGAGAAAACTTTTCCTTGTTAGACATGCCTTGAGCCAGATCAGTTCCCAGGCCTGTGCACTGCCACATGAACAACAGTGCCAGCACAAACAAGATGGCAGAAAGGATATTTTGGGGACACTGGAAAATATGAACCACCAGTGCTGGCATTCATGCAGCTTTCTATCAGAAAAGAAGTGACAGCAGAGGCCTCACAATGGCAATATTAGAATAATTTGGGACATGAACCTCTACAAATTATAAGAAATGTTCTAGTACTGCCAGTATGCTTGGGGAAGATCTGAACTGGCAATTTAGAGCGCATATTAACCATACTGTAAGATGCGAAGACTCATTATTATTTCAGTTTGTTGACCATGCAAAATTTCTATGAAACGCTTTACCTTTTTTTTAGTAGCCCAAGAGGCAGCCCAATGGTTGCACACAGAATGCCAAAATGGCTGGAGTTTCTAATATCATTGTAAATGTTTGAATTTTCATCTACATAGCCTATATAGCTTAATTACCAAGAAATTATGCAAAACAGACAGCAGATTAAATATTTTTAATATATTTGTTTTAGTAATTACCACCTATCATTATCATTATGAAGCATTTAATTCTAATGAATGGCAAAGGAAAAGCTTTTATTTTTATGTTATCTGTTACAAAACAGTCCGTGATGGCTATTTGTAAAGTTTCTGTTACCAGCAGCTACACAGCAGACAGAATACTGAATTCAGGTTTCTGCCCACAGAAATCCAATTCACATTATTTTTATTGATACCTAACATCTCTTTTTTACATTTTTATTTCTTTTTCTTACAGCCACCTATGACTGTAACATCTAGTGTTTTCTGTACTAAAAATCCTAAAATCAAAGTAGCAGACGCCACAAGGTAAACTTTTAAAGTAGTTCTTGCCATCGGATGCCAAAAATCCAATTTATCTCAGTATCTTTTGTGACTACACACAACCATAGTCTCAAGTATCATATAGTGAATACACTCAACAAAAAGATGCCTCTGCACAGATCTGGTGACTTGCAATAGTCCAGAGAGGTGAATCCCTCAAGACTGTACTACTTCTACTGAAAAAGTGCACTTAAGAGGCCAAAGATTATTTTAATATTGAAATGAATGAAGTTTACTAGTCTGGAATTGATGCTATTACAGATTTACAAAACCAACAGGGATAAGGAAAAGCATGAAGAGCATTACAAAGTGCTGCCAAACCCAACACTCTGAACTGAAATGCCAGCACAGGAGCTCCTTAAGCCACTGGACACCTCATTTGCATCCTGATGACACTGATGGAGAAATGGACCTTCCACATCAGTTTTCCTAATGGTGCCTTTGCCCTAGCATCCCACCTTTTCTCTAGTGGAAACAAGGCACTGGACTAAAGGGTCCTTTAGATGCTCTACAGGTGTTTTCAAATGTCTTATGGGCATCTCAGTCTATGCTTGGTAGCTGAGCATTTAAGAGTCACAGCAAATGAATGGGGCCAAGAATTTAGAAACTAGACCCTAAAACCCATAATTAAGTGTTTGATTTATTGAAGTATTAAGCAGGTTTGCTGAAGTTAATGAGAATACTTCGATATTTAGATACCTTTAGGTGACAAAAACCTAAAGGTAAGAGTCTGACTTTTAAATTCTGTTTCTAAAGTTTTGAGCTGACAGTTGAGAAAGACTGTGATACATTTCCATCTTCTTTGAAAGCATGTTTAAGGTCAACCACATCATTCTCTACCAAAGAATAATGGATCTAATGCAGAAAGCTATTTTTGTAGTAATTATTCCAGAAGATACCCTTACAGACAAATTCTGAAATGAAAAAAAAAAAAAAAAAAAAAAAAAAAAAAAAAGAAAGAAAGGAAGGAAGGAGGGAAGGAAGGAAGGAAGGAGGGAAGGAAGGCAGGAAGGAAGGAGGGAAGGAAGGAAGAAAGCAAGCCTAGAAATAGGGGTTTGAGTATCCCTTTCTCTTTTTACCCCCTCCAACCAAGTTCCTTCAAAATGTCTGAGAATTTCTTTTTCCTCCATTAGTTAATGAAATGAAATCTGGAAAACGACAATTATTAACTATACAGGAAATCTGACACTCTTCTGCAAATAGAACAGATTGCACATTAATTAACTGTGCTAGGACATGCATCAATTCCCAGTTCTGTTTATTGCACTACACCTTTAATATCTAGAGTTGCATGACAATATCACGTATTTTGCTAACCAATATTCTAAACTTAATAAACAGCTACATATTACAGGATTATGTAATGAATCATCTGAATAATAAGAAAGTACGCAAAACACAAAAATGCCCTGCTGTAAGGAAGAATGACTAAAGGCTTGTCTCTGCAAGTACATCTAGAAATAGCATCTCAAAAGCACTCAGGACCAAATTCTGATACCAGTACTTTCTAGAGTATCTTAACCCAAAAGACCTAAAATATGACTAACAGACTAAAGTATAAAGGATGCTCAGCTGGCATTTCATTTCTTGCCTCACCAAATCTAGCTAGAAAAACACCAGTTGGAAGTAGGTAAAAATACTTTCAATACTCTTAAAAAATACATCAGGAAAAAAAGGAATTTATTAAATATTAGAGCTTTTGTTTGTGTATGCAAAAGTCCAGCTTCCAAAGTCACACGCCAAATTTGGAAAAAGTGAGTGTCAGGGAAAAACTGGGAGCTGAGACAGTCTCTCTGTTAAATTGCCAAAAGGAAAGCACCCAGCAGTAAAATTCAAAAGCCTTTTTAATTCCAAAGCCTACGTTATCTTCTTCGACAGTATTAACGACAACCCTTGTAATGAACAGTGGTGCAAAAATTAAGTACAAATGGAATAGTTCTTCACCAATGGCTATTAGAAGCAAATATAAATTTCTTGTGATAGATGACAGTTTTCTGTCACCACAGCTCTGAAGTGATAAGGCAGCTGTTTGTTTCCCAAGAAAAGCAGACCCTTGCTACATGGATCATTTTCATAGTGACAGCCTTGACAAGTTTGACATTTGCTTCACAAAGAATTCTAAAGCAGCCATCAAGAAAATGCCCCCTTTGGGACCACTGGATATCTGACAGTTGTACCTTTTAATGCACAGTGCCATTAATTCTTACTGTCAAAGCCCACCAAAGTCCTACAGCACAATCTCTGCTGATCTGGTACACTATAAAATGGGGGCTATGAAGGGACTAACCATTACAATGTAAGCAAACATGACATCAATTAATTGGAAGCAGCTCTCCATCACACTGTTCAGTGAAAAGAGCGAGTCTGCAGTTTCCTTACCAAGCAGAACAAACTGCCGAGCTCTAGGTGGCAATGCAAGACCAGCAGAACTACTTTTACACTAAAGCTCCTCTTTAAGAAGCTACAAGCAGCTGCATGTTTATTACAAACTCTTTCCTTTAACTCACACTGCTACAAGAACTATAAAGTCTTTTCAAAACGTTTGTCAGTGTTCTGTATTTTCTATTTCCTCGTTGCTAATTCTGATTATACAGATAAATGTACCATTGCAAGAGCCCTTGCAGTCAAATTTCATTTAACGCTTAGTACAGAAGTGGAATTTTATGCCAGATTTCAAATCCTCCATCTGTTCCTCTCCTTTTTAGGAGGCAACCATTCCACTGAGTGGTCCCTTTGGCTGACTGCCACTACAGTTGGGATCCTCTTTAGGGCAGGTGGTGCTTGAAACCCAACCATTGTTTTACAAGTTCAGCTGGTTCTCCTTGAAGAAAGTAGAGGAAAATGTTTCCTCTTTAAGAATTTGAGTCTCTAAAGGTTCAGGATTATGATTATTTGACTGCACCAACAAATGCTTAGATATCACAAACCTGCAACATCAACTAAGTGATGAAATACAACTTTAACAGGACTGTACCGTGCCCATATGGGACAAGTCTTGATTTCCACTCCAGTGTGAGAGGGCACTCTGGTTTTCAAATCTGACACTGTCATGAGTACGATAATTTCTAAGGCAAATTTGTCCTTCAATTGTAATAATTACATCTGTGCATATATAAACATACATGGAAGCCAAAATAGCATTTTCTACTTATGTAGCAATATAATAATCCTTTTCATGAATTGTAAATTTAAATCAGAAAGTTCTACTTTATATATACTGGTAATACTACTACAGAATAATATGTCATAGCCTAGATATGCATATTACAATGAAGATAATTTAAAATATTTATGGTTATACTTTCACTGTATTTACACTATACATTTACTAATTATAAGAAACAAACCTTTTTAATATTTGCATTCTTTATACTAGGAAATGAAATGGCTTCTTAAAATAGTTACATGAGAACAAAAGGTGCTCCAGCCAACAATAAGGAATTACTAGTTCTATTTCTTAGTACTAGTTAATGGAAAATAAAAAAAAGAAAAAAACAAAACAACTAAGAAGCACAAGTTTAATTTTTAAGAGCCCAATTTTTAGGCTATACATGTATCTTGGTAGGTACTAAATGATAGCTGAAGATTATTTCATGCTTTAACTGCTTTCTCAAATAAGTTTGTGAAACATAATCTGCATATAATCTATATCTATAGCTCTTCATCAACAGCTCTGAACATTCTTTGCTTCAAAAATGATTAACCACATTAACTGGAAAAGTATTAACATTCTTCAATATAACAACTGAGTTATACAAAAATCCTTCTGGAAGCTACTGTCAAGACATGCAGACCAAAGTTGAAGGCAGCTGAAAGACATCACTGTAAACATCACTGAAGGACATGTTTATAACAGAAGAAGACAACTCTACCATATAAAAGGAATAAATTTATCTCAGTAACAGAGAAAAAACAGACCCTAATGAAAATGTTTTAGGAAAAATGAGTGCATTGCATGCTTCTGACCAAAATTAATTAGAGTTTTAATGTTTTACATTTCCACCATAATTCTTTAAATGGTGCATTTATTTCATAGTAATAAACATTCGGTTCATTAAGCAAAGTTCAAAATCTGTGTTACTCGCTACATTTAACAACCTTTGGCCCTCGTCTTCTGTACTTCTTGATTCAGGTTTCCAAAGCATTGAATACGCACTTGAGGAACACAATTAAATTTCATGACTCTGCATATTTAGGATTCTTATTTCATCAAACACAAAGGGCAATTAATCTACCATTCTCTACTGAATTTCAACTTTAGTGAGCCATGATAGATACTGAAATGAACTTACAGGAAACACTTAATTAAATTACTGTAAAAAGCATAACTAAAGTTTTTTCCTTCCTTATGACAACAGAAAATGCACATTTAATTGGGAAAACCTACTGCAGTATAATAAATTAAATAACTCGGGAATTCATGAAAATATTGCTATAATGTAACAGATAAGAATTCAGAAATTTCTTCATATTTCATCGGAACATTTCACATGAGTACAGCCATGAAATTCTGTTCATGTTTCAGGATAAAAGTTGGAACTTTCAATTGAGTTAATATGATGATACTGCCTTCATTTTTTAATTTATTTTCCAAAATGTGATATAAGTAAATGTTGTAGAAATTACTTTATATTTGCTGTAATACTGAACTCCTATATTTAGCTGCAATCTGTGAGGCTGCCAGCAAAACAAACAGAAATGAATGAGGCTGTAGAAGCAGATGAAGGCTAGACTGTGAGAGCAAATAGAATCTGTGCTATTGCTGAAGCAATTAAAGACTAGAAAGACTTGCTTAAAAAAACCAAACCAAACCAAAAAAACAAAGCCCCCCTGCAAATTACTTTTAGCAGGTCCCCCAAACACATACTGATGTTTAAATTCAGAATCCAACAACTATAACTAAGCAAATGTTTCAATTATTTCAACAACTTCAACTAAATAAAATCCCCAAAAGAGCATTTTAGGACCTGTAGTGTCACAGTACAAGTCCCATCCATCTCTCATGGAAGATCTGTTCTTTCCTGCTGTTATCATTCATTTAATCTGAATTAACACAAGCATTGCAGACCCATCCAGAAGTCAAAATCATTGCTTTCCAAGATGTACAACATACTTTTAATTTGACTGTATAGAATCACAGAATGAATCACAGAATTTGGCTATGGACTTGAAACCTAACAAGAAATCTATGGCTTTAAAGGTTGGTTTGACAGCATCAGTTGGTCTGATGGTAAAGGAAGTGTTGTAGTTTTCATAATTTGACTTTATTGCTCTATTTAAAGAATCTTGCTCTGAGCCTGCAATCATGCCTGAACAGTCCTGTTTTTTGCAACAGTTTAAATCAGTTGCCTTAGAAGCATCAAGGGTATATTGGTAATAAACACATAGTCAATTTGGAATCAAAATTGTAACATTTAATATACCTCAGTTTTAACAGTTTCAAGCTGATCAGCTTCTAAATTAAAAAAAAAAAAAAAAAGAAAAAAAAAAAGTATCAGAATTAACAGTAGATCTCCTCCAACTCCATTCCTCTTTGCATTTCCAAGTGAGGTTTGAAAGCCAAATACTACTTAATTCAGTGGGTATACTGAGGAATGTTTTGGTAATTTGTCATGATAGTAATGTTACTTCACTGTAACTTTTTGAAGTCAGAATCAAATGAAATTCTTTCAACTACAAAAAATGTGATGTCCAACCATTTAATGTTTCAAATATCATCAAAAGGAACTTTCCAAAAAATGTACCCTGTAAAAGCAGCATCTGCCTTCAAATATACTCTGAAATCCTTCCAAAACCTTGTATCTAAAAATATTTATACACTTTGTGGAAAAAAGAAGATAAAAATTAGTTGCCTTTCAGAAAATTAGTATCAAATTACTTGACAGACCTCATCTTGGTGCTGGTAGTAACTGCAAACAGGGTTTCTTACACATTCATTGTGCATTTCTTTCTGATAAATTTGTAAGTCACTGTTTCACTAAGCCACATCAAAGTCATCTTTCGGTTTGTCAACAGCTTGCTTCCGATCTCTGCCTACCCTCCAACAAATCACACATAATGTCCTTAGAAGAGTGGGAGAAAAAATACTTTGATGTGATTCAATTACTGAAAGGCTATATTCTAAAAGATTCCCAAAGCTAGGGAAATTTGGCTATAACTAATTAGTGTTTTGCATATTTATGACAGAAGAGCTCATTACAGAGCTTACATTATAAATTGTTGTTTATGTACTTTTTCCTTAACACTCTGAAGTCACTTAATATCATTCATTGAAACTCCTTTTGAAGCTCACTAAACTCTGTCTCAGAAGGCTTTTTGTCTCCCAGTACATTATATCACAGTGTTTCCAAGACATAATAGTCTTCAGTGTAATATTTTTTACCATTAAGGGCACAACTTGCAAACTCTTATACATGCACCTTTACATTAAACCCATCTGATTAGTGAACTGAACACTCCCACTGACCGGGGCTACATATGAGCTACACTGTAGAACAATGTGTCTCTGGAGTGGATACTGAGTTTAAACTGCCACTGAGTCAAGCAGGGCATTTTAATAGCGGTTATTTAAGAGGAAGATGAGCTATTTTCAGACATCTATGTTTTCCTGAAATCCTAGTATTGCAACTCAACTGCCTCTACAGAGTTTCTGTCAGTCACCTTACGGAGGGTCAGCTATGGCCCCACGGTGATGTTTAGTACTTGCTGCTCTCTGCTCTCGCTCAACAGCTGCCCTTGTATCTGTCAGTGTTACCTAACAACATCAAGCAAAGGCTTCCATCACCATTCATTTTACTTAGTTGCAATCTATTTGGTTTCATTCATTGGCTTTTCTCTTTCTGCATATACAGGAGCTCCAGGAATTGGATATCATTATTCTAAGAATTAACAGCCAGCAGCTATTTCCATTTTTTCTGTTTACTGATGATTTAAGATAAACTTATAAATTTACTGACAATTTAAGATAAACTTACCATGTCTCCTTTACTCACAAACTGGACAGGCAGCATATAAGAAAAAGGTTATGTAGAAAAACCAGGCTTCACATTCTTCTTTGGCAAATACCACTTAGTATTTAAGACAACCCATTTCCACCTCTCTACATGTAACTTAGATGACCAACAAATCAAGAACCACGGAAGCCCGTAGCATTGCCATTTAAACCGGCATTTAAATTTAGGAAAAAAAGTTAACTTTACTACTTATTCTGTCAATGTAATTCTTAAATATGATTATTAACTGTATATAGACTGTGAAGAAAAACAGAGCAAATGCCATCTATTTTGGCAGTCAACAAATCAAGGATCTTCCTTTTCCTACATTACCTGGTATTTCTCTTTGTCAGTAATCTCCTTAATGTCAGTGAAAGTTAGTAGCATTGATTACTTGTTACTTGAATTTGACTTAGGTATTTTCAATTCATTTACACTGAAGGAAGCCTTTCAGGAGGTAAGTTCTCAAAAAAGCAAATAATGAAAAATAGAAAGGCCTCTAGGTCTCCGTCGAAGATTTTGCTGTTCAGAATGATAAATGATAATACATAGATATAATATTTATCTATAATATTAATAATCCAAATCTGGCCAACTCATATCATACCACATGCTATATAAACACATCCGGGGAGTTTGATCATGTACAGTCAAAAATCCGGTATGAAAACAAAATGAAAGAAGAGAAGAACAAGAAGTAAAATATCAGGGAAGCCAAATAGGTCAGAATAATGACCATGTACATTAATCACATTTCGGTTGGATAATAAATGAAGAATGATTAAAAAGTAGTTATCATCAAAATGTATATAAAACTATTTCAAATATATATATATATTAATATAAAACAAATAAACTTATTGTACAGGACAGACAAAATATCAGACAGTTATTGCAAATATTTTATCAAAACAATGCTGAGGTTTTACTCAGTCTGTAGAGGTGTCCTTCTGAGTTGAGGTCAAGGGGACAATACCCTGTGTAGGAAAAGCTGAGGAAACCTCTGGATTTCTGGAAAACGTCAGTGAAGAACAAGAAGAAATGGAGAACTGGGACTTAACAGGTCTTCTAATCTAAAAGAGGTGTCACTAACAGAAACCAGCATAAAGCTAAAGCATGTGTACGATAGTAAAGCAAGGTCTGAGACTCAGATGAGGAATTTCTCAGCTGAAATCTCTGATATTTGTACCCCTACTATAATACTAACTTGGCCTGACGGGTGTGGAAATTCAACTCACTGCTAGAATGTTAAAGAACTTACCCGTAAAATGTGAATAATACTTTCAATGTCAGGATGGAGCTCTATGCATGAAAAGATTTATGTAAGTGCTAAGTGCTGTCATTGTTATTACATTCAGTGGGTATAGAAGACTTTAAAAGCATTAATTTTTCTAGCATAGAACATCAACCATTTTTTCTGAAGCCAGAAAAGAAAATGAGTGTAGTTATTGCAAGAAATTGTCTGGTTTAAAGCTCTGATGCTTATTTTTTGTGTCTAGAAAAACTAAACAACCATTAATAGCAGGAATTTTATGATATGTGACATTTTATAATATGCAGCAACCTATAAAGTATATGAAAAACAGTCTTACTTTGTATAAATTTGTTTTTTGTCAGGAAATTATTTAATTGGAAAGATGCTTTGAGAGCAATCAGAAAGCAATGCATAAAAAAGGTGTCTGGTTTGGAATGATGAATAGAGAATGGAGTCAATTTTTAAAATATAATGTAATAAGGAAGTAACTACTAAGACAGTGCTAGTACATCAGCCAGTGGGATCAAATGAAATTGATGTGTCTATTTGTCCTTCTCAGAAGGAGAAGCACTTGCTCTCCAAGGAAGACCATATCCTAATGGAATTTAAGCAGCTGTCCATCGTCTCTGTGAAAACTGGTCATCTGGAATTAGCTAAGTTTTTTTACAGGAATGTACCTTCATTTTTAGGCCATCTTGCATATTTTGAAAGATAATTGTTAACTGCGATCAAGAATTACATCTTTGGGTGTAGAAACTTTTGGATATTTATCTTCTGATTTTGGATGTTTAAAAAGTATCATTCATGTCCTATCTGGTGCCTAGAATTCAAACTTTACTGTCCACTCAAGGGACAGTGGAAGTTTCACACACAATATTCCTTTCATCCAAGAACATCAATCATTCATTTGTCCTAGCAACATCACATTTTCAGACATGGTGAGCATTGTCTCTACATATAACCAATTTTTTCACTTGAAAATCTTTATTTCATTGAGAAAAATAAAAGGCAGAATTTTCCTTCATATATTTAAAACTTTAATTACAGGAGGATTGCTACTGATACTGCCTAACACATTAAAATACTTTTTCTGAACAGAACTGTCACTAATACAGTATTTAAATTTACAAAGTGATTTCCACATGAATGGGATTGTTCCAGGATGAAAACAACATTTTTAATACCATAAACAAACAAGAGATGAATGCACAAAATGAACTGTTTAACAGAGGTTTATGTACCCCTTGTGCATTGTATTTGGAAATGAAGTCCTTAAACTCAGAAGCAGAGGATTCTCTGTGGATTAGAAGAGAGACATGCGGTCCTTTCAGCAGCATCCTTTTATACAAAATTTGGCACTAACACCCTGTTTGCTTCAGCAAATGACTTCATGCTTTGTCCTTTTAATCCAATTTCCACCATAATATAGACTGAAGTGTTGTGAAAATACTGGAAGGGGATGCCTGGAAATTTATTGCATTAGAAATCTAATCCAGGTGGTAATCCAATCCCACACAGAACGTTTTTCATTAACTGGGACGTTCAGCCCACAGATGGCTTTATACAAACCAGCATACTGCACTAGCTATTACTGGAAATAATTCTCAATCAAGACATGACTCAACAAGGGAGGTAAGAGGCTAAGTCTGACAAGAAGAGGAACAGTCACTCTACTGAAAGCTACAATAATTGATTGTAACACTCACCCCAAGCTGACCAGCTCAGATTTGTAGGTTATTACAGCATTAGGTACTTTGCTGGTGCAGTCCACGAGAGTCTAAGCCCCTCTACTCAGCAACAGCTTTGTCATTAGCTACTGCCTTCTCTCAGGGGAAAACACCACGTGTACCTCAAACAGCCACACCACAGCAGACAGGAGACCATTCGGAAAAATCTTACTCATAGTTTACCATGACAGAAAACAGCAGTTTCCTAGACAATGAACATTGCAACTTTTGTCTTTTACTTCTTGAACTGATTGTCTCCTGAAAAGGAGTCAACCAGCAGCTTGCCGTGTACGCGTCCTGGCCAGAAAACCAGCATTCCCATGTTCTCCCTGCAGAAGGCCTGGGTCCATTTGTGTCTCAAAAGCAACACAATGCTGCTGCTCATTGCTTATGAATATGATGTCTGACTTTGATTAACCAGGAATTTAAATTAAAAAATAGAAACCCAACACTCTTTAAGACACTTAAAAATGATGGAAGCACACCACTAAGATATTCCCATCACAACAGTGCCACATACCTTTTTATTCTAGCCAAACAAGTATCTGTTCATAGAGGTGTTTGTGTTTAACATGTCTTGAGCAGAAGAAGGAGAAAGAAAATGGTGTACACCCCTATTAAAAATTTTTGCCATTTGTGAAGCAAACATTTCTTAATGTAGTTTCTTTCAAATTTGTCAGTTTTACACTCTTCTTCACAGAAAGGTAAATTTGTTCCTTAATAATTTCTGTAATTTTTTATGAAGTATAAGGTTTTGTCTATAAAGGATATTTCAAAGTTAGGCTAGGTAGAAAAGAAAAAAATGTGCAGGAAGGAGGAAGAATACCCAAAGCTCCAGAAAATAAATTCCCTGGTAATATTCTTTCCAATAAGATTTGAACTGCATTTTTCCTGCACTGGATCTCAGTAATAAGCCAGCCTTCTTGCTTAATGAAAAGGATTTGTATTCCTGGGCTATGTAAAAATACAGGCTGTATCTCTTTTTCCTGTTGTTTCTCTGAGTAACTGAGGTGACAGCTAAGATTTTTGTCTGAATAGTTCATTAAATGCAACACAGCCCACCCCTATTCCTTGGGTAAAGTCCCAAACACACTTTTTCATTTTCAAGGTCTTATCCACTGATACAGAGAATAAAAGGGAATTTTCTCCATACTCAATTGGTTGTTTCTAGACAAAACCTGATGAAAATAACGTCTCAATGTTGCTCCACTTTCCTTCCACAAACTGCTTTCTTAGTATGTCTGGAACTTAATTTTTAGGTGTATGTTTCATCACCTTCAGGCTTGTTTCCTTCTAGCTTTCCCCGCCTACTTCACAGAATTATCATTTTTAACCAGGAAAGTTCCCGGAGATCCTTCGGATGATGCTTAAAATCTTAGTATAATTTCCTTTAGATACAAGCTCTTCTCTCTCTTTCTTTCTTTCTTTCTTTCTTGCTTGCTTGCTTGCTTGCTTGCTTGCTGCTCTTTATCTACTTCCTTAAAAGAACATGTTCTCTTGGTTCAAGGATAAGGTAGACATAACAGCTTTCATTTACAGGTATGTTCAAGGCAGAGGACTGAGTAGATTTCCCTAGAAAGGAAATTTCTGGCAGTTGTTTTGCTTTTTTAAGATTCTGAGTCATAATTTTTCTTCCAATCTTACATTTAAGAGTATTAAAGTAAAGAAACTCAAACAGGCACCAGTCTCTGTCTCGAAAGAACTAAAATGTATTCTGGGACTATGTTCCAACTAGACAACCACCACCTATGTGGGCACAGTGACATATTTTTGTTATCTCTTTTAGAAGCCAGATATTAAAGTATTTTAGAACTCCCATCATATTAATGTTCCATCACTCAGAAAAAAAATTATATCCCACAGGAGTGAGGCCTATAGCCAAGACATATGCCATGAGATATGTAGCAAAGAGATTTCCATGAGATGTGCCACACACAGCCCCTCTGATCACTGAGGATTAGCTGGAAAGCAAGGGTGTTTATTTTCTCCCAAATTGCTATACTCTTAATGAAACATATTCTAACAGTGATAACAGCGGCTTTTGTCTCAAGTGTTAGAGGTTTTCTCAGGAGTACAGCAGGTTGTGATCATATTTATATAGACTGAGATAATTTTTCTAACCAACTTCTATACATAAAATCATCCTGCTTTCACCATGCCAGATGCATGTGCACCACTTATCCAAAAATGTTAAAAATGCATAATTGAATTTCATTTCTTTAGGGCATATGATTTCATAACCCAGGGCAGGAAAGGATGAGAAGAGTCCATTAACAACAAGATGCCTGTCCAAACAAATGAAAGGCCAGATCACCTCAGAAGCTTGCCTCGTGCTTTCTACACTAATGTTTATGAACCCATCATCTATCAAGCCCTTCAAAACCAAGCAGTAGATACTCTGCAGTTAACAATTTTTTCATACTGACAGGCACTGTCAACGACATGTTGCTTAAGAAACTTTCACTTCAAAAAGCCCTAGGGTATCTCTCCTGAATGTGTCACTGAAATACCATTTCCAAACGCAAGACTGGCTGACTTGCTGAAATTTCTAAGCCATGCACTTACAGCTAACTGGAATGCTATCATGAAAAGACCAACATGACCTCACTTCTGACAAGTGACAGCCCTCCTTAATGAAGTTATTTGGTGCTAGAAGGTGTGAAGTGAGCTCTTCCAAAAACATTCTGAAGATGTAAATTCTCATGCTGGAATACAGAAGCTGCCACCAGTCACTCAAAGTTTAACAGATTTTTTGATTCTTGATTTGCTTGCCTCACAAGCATTGATGCATGTTTGAAAAGAGTGAGGTACTAGGAGTCAGCATGCCTCCCCATGTGCCACGAAGACATCACACTTGTTCCGCAGAGTAGATAGGATCCCACGGTTATGGAAGGGACGAAGACAACCAAGGACTTCTCAGTACTTCCAAGCACAAAAAGCTGACTTGCAATGAAATCAACTCGTCTAATATCTGAAGGTACTGAGTTTACCACAACGAGAAAAGTCTCTGCTATGTACAACTAGACATACTAGTAGCCTAATGCAGTTTTTGTCTGAGGAACGTTTCCTACACTATCTAGAAGCCAGTATTTTGAAAGATGCTCTGCAACTGCAAATTTGCCAGCATGGGTCTTCATAACCAAAAGCCAAACGGATGTGCTGGACTAAATAAGTGCCTGATTTTCAAGAGTAGGATCCCACACTTCGATACCTACCCTGATATGCATCTCCTTTATTCTGAACCAGAAAGCAGTGAAACCTACCAGCTAAAGCAGGTTCTTATCCTGTATGTAGGCAGCTCTTTGGATTGAAGTACTGTGTTATTTTTGAGCCCTCTGACATGGCTGACCAGAGTTCAGAATATATAAAAAGCTCCCCAAGACCTGAACCAAGAATAATCAAAGATAATCAATTAATTTCTATGCAGTCAGATATAGAACCACTGATAATTTCAATTACTGTGACTTAAATTCTTCTTTCCTTTGAGCTCTCAGAAAATTTGGAAATTTGCTTTCACAAGATGCATTTGACGGACAGTAGAAGGAATGCCTAGAACATAACTCATTATCCTTATGTTCCATATTGATTTTAGGATGCAACAACGCAAAAATTCCCTGATACATATGCTACACACATTCTGGCAAGAACAGCTGGCAAGCTGTTTTACAGAGTGCCCATCCAAGAGTAAATTGCACTCTGTCTGCAAATAATCACAAAAGGTAAAGATTCAGAGTCTGTAGGAACAGAAAATGTTTACAGAAAGAACTAAAATTTAAATTTTAAGTTTCTTTCAAGCTACTGATCATGCAGTATTAAACAAGCTTTACTGCCTTATCATAGCAATTACTTTTTGTTTCACATTAATGACATTCTTATCATGCCTGAGATGCTAATACAATTTGACAACAGCAAATACTTAGCTTATCCTTGTCACTTGTGGGCACAAACTCAGAGCCATATATTAATGACCTTCCAAACATACTAATTACTTCTAAAATGGACTGCTTCTGTGATTTTGTCACAGAAAAATTCATTCTCACATTGTCCTTTAATATCTGATTTCTAAAGAAAACAATTATCACATTTCTAGGCAGTAGTTCTAAGCCAAAACACTGGGTATACCCCATAAAATTATATTTTGATGTTTCTTATTAAATACATGACCTTACTAAATCTCCCAGCTTATTTCATCATCAATGTGATGTGATACTAATTAGTGATTAAAGTTAAATTTACTGCTGGAAGAAAACACTTGGAGTTCAAAGTAAAATTCTCAGAGAAATTCTCATCTATATCAGAAAAAAATAAAACTTCATTTCAGCTTTCTGCTTGTTTGCAAAAAGCTGCGATGATGCCTTGGGCCTTTTGTGATGGTATTGGCTCCAAAAAAAAGCAATGTCACTTCTGACCAGATACCTTGGAGAGCAGCTCTCTCAGAAGACTGCTAAGCTGCAGCTGGAATTAAGGAGGTAGTTGCCATAAATGTGGGAGTTGCTGCTGCAGGACTTGGGAAAAGAGCATTCACAAAGAAAGCACAAAACTTAACCACTCACCCTTCAATAGATTAGAGACACATGGGATAAGCACTTTAAAGTACTACAAATCAAATAGGTTTAAAAGAACAATAAAGGGACAGCTGCAAATTCTGCAAAACACATGCAGGGTTTCATCATATACTTTCTGTTATTACTTCCTTACAAATAATAAGAACACTTCCCTGCACTTTCTTGCTAAAGAATCTGGAAGCAGAGCTGAAAATGCAGTGAGATACCATAGTATTTATATGAACTGTAGTATTTGTGTATAAAAGGCTTCATTACAACTGTATTTTGGATTCTAAATATCATATTATATTCTTATTAACCCAGTTACTTTGCTATGTATATAAACATAATTATATACTGTGATACGTACCTCTCCACTACTACATTTACTGCTAAGGCTAATTTTAAATAAATTAGGAGTCCATCCAAATACACTCAGTATACATATATTTTTATATTTTTTCCCAGATTACATTACTATTGTATGAAACCGTAATGTGCTAGACATATCTTAAGTTTTCTGTAAGAATAAAATGAGCACTTTTAAATTGACGCTAAACATGTGCCAAAGTTTCCTAATATCTTCTAAACAAAATATTTGCAGGATTATTAGGATGTTTCTTGCAAGCTTGTTTTAACTTTGACTTGACCTTCACTTTTCTTTTTTAGAAAAGGGGTTTTGTATTCATACATATATTCCTGTTGAAGACAGGGTTAAACTTGTCTGAAGCGTTTTAATGAAATACTGAAGACCTCCTTTAATTTATGGCATATATATTTTCAAGAAGGAAAATGCTGATATTATCTTGGTTATAAGCTCGCTGCTGAAATGATTTAGATATTCTTTCCCTTTCACACAGTATCAGTATAAAGCTTTTCTTTGCATGCAATGAATTATAGTTGACACTTCAAACCTATTCTATCAGTATTTTCTAGTTCAGAAAAATGAGAAAACATAAATATTTATTCTATGTATACAGAAAAGACACTGGACTCAGATAAAAGTGATCCATTATGGAGTGATGAATAACTGTTACATGTGTCACACTTAGTAAAGGGCAAAAAAATTTGCCACTTTTTAATATGAGGATTTGAGGTTATTGTGCAAATAAAAATGCAGTCATTTTATCATAGTGAGCTGATAAGTGTTTAGGCCCAGTGATTTTTGATGACATTCACTTCATGACTCTATGGATGATGAAGCTGCTTGATGCAGATCCTTGGTCTGATTTGATAAAGCCTATTAATGATGTGCTTTAACAGTGGGAAAAACATTTATGCAAACAATCTTCCATTTTCCTGGTTGCTATGCGCAATACCTCTCTATCTTAAACTAAAATTAATCAATTAATAAGACCTAGGAATTAATTTGTTCCTTCTGTTCACTGCCTTTAATCTTGCTTCTATTGCTAACTTTAGTTTCTACATCATGTAGAGAAGTAGAGGCTATTAGAACCTGCTCAATAATAAACACTATAGGAAAAGAATGAGAATTTTCCAAATATTTAAAACAATATTATCAGTCTTATGATCAGTATTTCCTTAAAAAAAAAAAAAAATTCTCCTATTAAGTGCAAACTCTAGCCAAAATGCAGTAAAACAACTAAAACAGTGTTATTCAATTTTTTTTAGTCCCCAACGTCTGGTTCTATACTAGAAATCAAAGCACTTTGAGGCTTTTTTTTTTTTTTTTAAATTCGGTGACTTTAACCATGTAGCCCTGACTGCAACATTGAAATGCATTCGTGATACAAATTATGGAGCTAAAAACAAATGCCCCTAATTACAAATTCTTAGGGTAAGTTGCCACAAGAATAGTATAATATTTAATTGCACAGAATTATTTGCTAATTTGTTTTATGGGAGCTTCACAGACCATAACGCTGAAATACTGTGCTTATTAAATCCAATACATATTGATTTAAATGAAAAGAAAGTAGCATTAGCTCAGTAAATAAAAATTAAGGAAGTTACAAAGTTATAATACTCTGGAAAATTGGCTAAGACATTTCCTCAAAGTGCTATGCTAGTATTAAACAGTGAATTAAAAATCACAATTCATAGATGCTAACTTAGCTGAAAAAATATCCAACGTGGAACCACAGCACACCTGCAATAATGATCTGAAAAGCTGAATTTTTGACGCTCTTTCTTGGCTTCATCACTACACATGGGCATTGGCAGGTTAACTTGTGACTTAAGGAGCTACAATGGATAGCAGCAAATATTTCTCTAGTCCAGTTTCTTACCACATACAATGGCCCCAGAGAAGACTGCAAGATGAAGGCATGAACCCGTATTAGTTTCCAAAATTAACTACTATTATACACAAGTACTTTAGAGATAAAGAAATTCCACACAAAACACTTAGTATCATATGAAGAATTTAGAAAACATAGGCTGAGTATTTTAAAAAACACACCAAGCTCTTCCATCTTTAGATCTTAGATAAAATATCTGAAATAAATGTTGATTTCAAATTTTCTCTGAGTTTTCAGTGCATGAGATCTTGAGGCAGGGATGGAGGGATCAAATGTATTTCACTCCATGGCATAAGAGAGAATCTTGCAGTCATGCTTGGGGTGAAGAAGGAAGTTTTCTCTACTTCATCTTTCCTGCAGTAACAGGGATTGAATTTATTTTTTTGGTAAGGTTTAAATGTACTTCCCCTTTTTGAATATCTTGGTGCCTCTGCAGACACTAAAAGCTTTCTCAAAGTAACACCATGACTTCAAATTTGGGTTATTTTTACTTTGCTGCTTATCAGGCTACAATATGAAAAATGGTAACTCTGGATTATCTACACACTGAATAAAACCATCATCTTTGCCTTGATTCCCATTTCAAATATCACCCTTGAAACTACAAAGGGACTGTTAAACCAAGCAACATTTTGCAGAAAAAAAATCTAAAAGTTTGCACAGCATGCACACATGCACACTAATTATATTCTGTGGGTGAATCCATTTTTAAATGCTGACTTACTGAGATTTTTTTTCCCAGAGCTAAATATATAAATAAAGACTGACAGAAAATGCATCTAAAATGCATTAAAAATCTCCGCTCCTTTCCTTATGCTCTCTTTCTTCACGCACTTAGTATTCTGTCTTCCATTTTGAGCACTGAGCATCCCAGATTCAGAGATATATGAGAACTATTACACCTCTATTTTGATTAATTTTTTACACTTCTGTAATGGATATTTTCTAAAGGCCTTGTCTAAATTCTAGACATTTATTTTCATAATACCCATCAGACCTTATGTGACCAATACTGGATTAAGTGAGTTTACCTATAGCTAGTGCCTATAGGTAGTAGACAAAAAGTCTACTGAAAATCTGGGGGAAACTGTACTCAAGCACAATCAAAGGATTGGAAAATATACAGGGAATGATTATATTGTCAGTTGTACAGATTTAAGGCAACCTTTTCCACTGGCAGCTCATTTTCGAATTTTGTTTATAAGTCTCCCAAAGATTAGAAGCTACCACTTGAATTTTTTCCTTTCAGACAGAATTCTCAGGTTAGAATCCTAGATTAGAATTCTGAATCATGGAATTATGGAGTTTAAGTGGAAAAAATCTCTAAGATCCCTAAGCCCAACCATTACCCTGCCAATGCCAAGTTCACCAGTAAACCTAAATGCAAGAGTGACAAGTCTTTTAAATATCTCCAGGGATGGTGACTCAGTTATTTCCCTGAGGAGCCTTCCTTTCAATACATTTTTTCCTAACGTCCTTTCTAAACCTCCTCTGGCACTTGAGGTCACTTCTGGTCTTGTTACCTGGGAGAAGAGACCGACCCCCACCCCAGTGCAGCCTCCTTTCAGGTGCTTGTAGAGGGTGTTCAAGTCCCCACAAGCTTCCTTTTTTCCATACTAAACACCCCCAACTCCTCTGCTGCTCCTCTGTGCTCCAGACCCTTCCCGATTCGACTGCCTTCTCTGGACACACTCCAGCACCTCAGTGACCTTCTTGTAGTGAAAGGCCCAAAACTGGACACAGGATTCGAGGTGTGGCCTCACCAGTGCCAAGTACAGGGGGTCGGTCTCCCTCCTGGTCCTGCTGGCCACAGTAATCCTGCTACAATCCAGGATGTCACTGGCCTTCTTGGCCACCTGGGCACTTGTTGGCTCATGTTCAATTGCTGTCACCAGCACTCTGAGACTTTTGCTGGCCAGTTTTCCAGCCTCTCTGCACCCAGCCTGTACCATTGCATTGGGCTGTTGAGCAGGACACACATGGTTCCCCATACTTCGATGAATCCAAATCAACACTGGTAGTTTTCCAACAAGCAAAGTGTGGACATGCCTCTGTCCTCTAATAGTCTGAAAAGATTTCTCCTGATAACTATCACAAAAGAACTTCACAGGGAATGCAAACAGATACACCACCACTTTGTGTGAATTCCAGTCCCTCTGGTTCTTGATACCAAATAAGAGTCTAAATTTTGTATAACTAATCACCTTACAGGCAAAAGTTGATCCTAATTTGCAGAAACCAGCAGGATTTTCATTAGTTACAACATTAGTTCTCAATTTTAGTCAATCTCCTGAACAACCCAAGTATGACATGCCTGCTCTTGAGTAGTAAACTGAGAATATGGCTGTAAAATGGGAAAAAGTGCTCCTTTTGAATAAGTACAGACAAAATGGCTAATTCAGTAAATCCAGAAACACTAGTGAGTATTCTGAAGATTATTTTAATTTACTTTTTCCAGAGCACCCAAATGACAACACAATCTCAGTGTCAGCCCTGGAGCACTGAACTGCACACTGACACTGAAGAAGGAGCTCATAGTCCATGGTTATGCATGTCCTTTACCCCCATGGATGTCACTCCATGGTCTGCCAGAGCAGCTCCCTGACTCAGCTCCCTCCTCTGCCGGTCCAACAAGAGCAGCAGGCAGTCTGTGAACACAGACTGCCCTTTCAGCAGCAGTGTGGGCCTGGTCTAGTGGCTATTGAATCGCAGAGCATCTCCAGACCCCATCTCAACCACCTCCCTAGGTTAAAGCCTCCTCCAGGTGCCCTGAGAAATCCCCTGCAAGTATCTTCTTCGGTCAACACTGGCAGAATCTATGGAGTTTTAGACAAATATGCAGCAGGCATACGTCCATCTTTACTGTACATTTGAAGAACTACAGAATAATACAAAGCAGTCATTATGAGAGGACACAGAAGTATCTTAATTGACAAGAGGTGTGTGCTATTTTCCTGTGATGATTCCAACCCAAATTATTTAAACAATAATCTTACCAGAGTAAAATACCCTAGGACTGGATAATGGAAAACCAGCTTTAGAGATACCACTCCTCATCACAGTCTAGGTCTCTCTGAATTTAACTGTATTTTTAGGAACACCTTCAGTTTCTAACTAAAACAAAGACCATAGCTACAGCATAGAATATGTACTTCTGGGTGTTCCAGTTCATCTAGAGATTTTGGGAGACTATGATAGCTACATAGCAATATCTAAAAATTAAAAAATAAATATGGGAAAATTGTTCACTTAAGAAGGATTTAGGAGGTCGATGACATCTATTAAAGATAATAGCATATGGTAACCTACTTGACAGTCTTTAGAAAATACATGCTTGAAGTTAATATAAATTTAGTTTTAAAATACTGTTAATTCAGGTAGATTAATGTATATATGACTATCTAAAAGACACACACTAACAAATAACAAATCACTGATCCTACTGTGCTGAAATATTTAGGCAATATGAACTCTTCAGTGTCTAAATATTCTGTTTAGCAGTGAGAGAAATGTAAAGTAACAATAGTTTGGCAAAGCAGCATTGGGACACTATTGGGATTGCACTGCAGTTTAGAGATAACCCTGAAGCAACTGGGTAGAGAAAAATCTATATAACCTACGTTATTAATGACTACTGACTGACCTCTGCTTATCTTCCCTACCTTAAGGATGACATTGGAATCTTTGACTCTGTTCAAGCTTCATTATCTCAAATCTAGCCTGCAATAACTTAAACGGGTTCTGATGATATTTTCAACCTATCATATTAAAATAGGAAATTTCTGATATTTTGTATCATCTACAAAAAGGATCACTGTTTTGTTCATGTAGCGCAGCGTGAGCCCTAATATTTAAACAGCATGCAATGACCAAAGAACGTATTAGCTTGATTTTTCACTTAAATATTACAGGTAAGAGAGAAGACAACAAATCCTTCAGGAAAGAAACAAAAAATAGAAGATTAAGAGTGTGCCCATAATATATTGAAAAAAGAAACTACACTTACTTTCCTCTACGAAAGAGCTTCCATTGTGTATCACATGGGACACACAGGAAATGACAGCAGTGGCTTACATGACGTTGCACCATGCCACATCACGGATATCTCAAAGCAACACTGTCAAAGCTGACCAGACAGTGCCCACAGTTACACTGATGCTCACTCACATCAGTACAACCATCAAAACCCTCAGCAGGTGCGAAACAGCCCTAAACTTGAACTTCTTGCTATTTTCCCACCTAAAGTTCACTTAATTCTAATTTTCCAATCAATTTTCCACTCTCTTCCTCTATTAAAAAAAAAAAATAAAAATTATGATTTAAAGCACGTCATTGAAGCTGGAAACAAAGCTGTTCTTTCCTCTTAGAATATAACAAGTTTCTTAATGCTCCATAACATTTTAAAGGAGACAAGTATAACAACATGCTCATTTCAAACTGAATTTACAAAAATAATTATTTTCTTTTTGTAGCAAGGTGTTAAAGGAAAAGAACGTGTCTCATAAAATATACAGTAGCTCTAATCTAGTTGCTTCTTCCTATCCTATGTTTTAGATTTTTTTTTCCTAAATAAAAAAGAATCAAGCACTATTTAAGGAAAGACTTTTTTCCTCTTTGTAGGAATACAATTCCAACTTATCTGTCTTCAGAATATGAATATAAATTCGTACACAAGTGATCCTAAATGCCACTGCCTTCCTGCTTTCAATGATGCTATTTTTCCAGCGAATATATCCACAGATCAATGACCCTTTCATGTGATCTGGAAATGCCAAAGAAATTACACCTCAGGGGAAATACTGTTTTCACTTGAGTTAAAATATTAATTTTTACAACAGAAAGAAAGCAAAAATCCTAAAATCTTTGAGAGTGCCATCCAGAAAACGTATAGACATGGCAAATTAAAAAGAAAAAAAAAAGAAGGAACAGAGAAATAATAATTGTTCACAGAAAATAATTTCAAACTAAAGCCATGGTAATATTAATGAATCTCACAGATTAATAAACTGCTCCTTTGGCAGCATTCACTGTAGCACATTTTTGCATGTTTGGCCATTTTTTTTTCTTACTGTTTATTAATTGCAGCTACTTGGAATTGATGATCTCCAGGGTACTTATCAGTGCTTATCAAGACTGATGAATGCATCCCAGATGTTGGAGTCATGTGGAGGGTCTATCCATGCACAGGATCTGCGCTGAAACCCTGAATGTTTTCCTGCAGTGAACTTGCAGGCACTCCTGACAACAGAAATGCAGCTGACAGAGTAAATTCCATGAGTGTCTCTCCTTTCCCCTCTATCACTGCATGAGAAAGACATTCTTATGCTGATGTGTGAGTAGGTACATGTGATGGGGTATTGCTTGCTGCCCAGAGGGGTCTTTCAATCCTTTCCTCTACCCCAAAGGAGACTCTCCTCTATCCCAAAGGAGGTTATCAGATTATAACACTTAATGAGCTTTGACGGTGTGCTTTTCTCTGTAGTCCATGTGTAGACAGGATTTCTGAATTGAATTTTTTGAGTATTGGGGGGAAAAACCTCACAACAGTAATTTTCTAAATTTTTAGCATGCTTTTAAAATTTCTTTTAGAAATATGGATGAACGTCAGGCAATAAAGGAGAAAACTGCAAGGATTTTAATTGTATCTGCTTTACTTATTACACAATAGATATTTTCATCATCTATATATAAAGTATCTTTGTGAAACCCTTTAAAATATGATTTCAAACCAATGAATGCCATTTTCTATTTGCCTTTAATTTCCTCTCAATAGTAAGTTCATCAGAGTGTAACAATTAACTAACTTAATTAAGCTAACTTAATTATGTTCTTTCATAGGTCAATATGTAGAGCTACTCAGATTAATAGCAGAGCTTGTAAAGTTAATCTTCTTGTATAATGCAAATGATGCCCAGCCATGTATTAAATACCTTCCTGAGTAACAGATGATATAGGACTGAATGTACTTTAAAGAAGGGCAGAGACTGTGAAAAGGTTAAATAAAGAAAAATGTCCTGGATTTGTGGAAATTTTCAACAGATCTAATCCATTTTTTAAATTAATAATATTCTTCTAAGAGGAACCCTCATTTTATAAGGCCATTTACAGCTTGAATATACATAAATAAATTTTGACTTCAAAAGCAGAACTGCATGACAACATTTTCCAGCCATCTTGCCTCCTTTATATTTAGTTATTAAGAAGATTACATAAAAGTCATGTGAAGAGATTAGAGGGAAAATATGAATTCCTAACTCCAGAGCATTTACATGCTTAGTTGTATTTCCCAGTTTATTTTACGGAGGAACCACTTCAGTAGTCAAAGATATTATGCTCCTTTTCTCAGTTTATTATTAATTCACTTTTAACACAGTTAGACTCTAAGGCTCTTTAGGCATGTGGCTTACCACTTTTGTCCTGAAATATTAATGGGAATTACGGTAATAATAATAATTACTTGTAGAAGCATGAAAAGTAAAATCAAACAAATCTCTTGAGTGCCAAATGATCCAAAAAGGTGACTCAACTCCCTGGTTTCAATAAATGAGTCTGATGAATGGAAGACACACTCTGGCAAGAAGAATTGGTTTATGGGCCAAATCACCCATAAGTAATTCTACAAGGAACCAAATATCAGCCTTATCTACAATGAATCTTAGGTCCAGAAAACATATGAAATGCATTTCAGTTCCAAGTCTGTAATCTGCTGCAACTCTTCTGCTGTCACTCGGAGAAAACAAAGAGGAAGAGTGCAATAAGCATTATGTAATAAACACTTTAGAGAATGTTTACTGTAAAGGACTGTAAAGTCAAAAACCCCGGAAGTATGAAAAACACCATTGTTCAGAAGCTTTAAAACCAGAAGAAAGTACTACGAAACGCACTGGAGGGTTTCATCCTATGTCTACCAGGATATGGACGACATAGATGATCCAGTATGTTTTCTTCTCTTTGTTAAAGTAAGCCTTTTAGTGTTTGTGGTGGTTATTTTGTGGTGTTTTTTCTCAGTATAGTAGCAGGTTCAGAGAACAAACTAACCTCTGTTCCAAAATCACATTCGGTATCACTACTGATATAAAGGGGAATTATTTGCCTATGATACAAAATAACAGACTGATAGGTCCACACAGCATGGAGGTTTACAATTATTATTATTAATGTTCAAGACCAAATATGAGTCACTACCTTTTTTTTTTTTTTTTTTTTTTAATTAGCAATGGGTCAGAAAGAATGCATTTATAGCAACAACTGTCTGACAAATTTTCTACTAAATGCATGCAAGCCAGCAGCCACACAGAATAGAGTGAATATATTGTTAGGCCTATGATATTTAGAAAAGAATGCACAGGCTTTTCACAAGCACAAGAGTAAGAGCTGTGCATTTATACATACAGATACATATACAAATAGATTTTATCTAATATATTCTTGTGTTCTCTAAGAGTGCAAATCATCTCTCTACTTCTTGACAGTGCTTATTCTTCATGATGATTATTTTCTGAAACAAATTATGTCAGTGATGGAAATTCAGTTATTTAATAGTCTAATAATTTGAGATAGAAAAAAGTTAGCACATGAGCATTATTACAAACTTTCCCATGGAATTACTTTCAATTCAATCATTTCAGAACATGTTACATCATACTTTGTATGAAAAGTAAAAATCTCCGTGTGATAAAATACCAGAAGTATGGACTGGACACACTGCTGATGAAATTTATAGCTTTGGGTTTAAAGAAAAAAATTCCTTTTGTCCTGACTTGAAATGCCAAAGGGACTTGTTGGGAAATGTTTTATCCCAAGATCAAGGAACAAGGATAAATCAAGAAACAAAAGAGAGTATCAGCTGCCAATTGTATTAACAGAAATTAAGCAACATTTCCTTTGCTTGTACAGGAAATAATGCAGTCAAAACTGAATTCTATGATCCTTTTAGGATGCTTGTACCTTACTTACAACTAATGGGAGATGACTTAAGTATCTGACACATCTTCTATCAAAAACATCACTATACGTTACTGTACATTACTTATGGAAAAACGTCTGTGTTCTATCCAGATAAACTGCAAGGACTGAATTTCTAATAGTTCAGAAACAGGTTAGCAGTTAATCCTTCTTTAGCTAAGAACCACAATGATTTGCACAGTTTTTATAGTTTGAATACAGTACCCAAAAAACACCACAGGCACATAAGCTATTCATGTTCATATGCTATGAACACACCATTTATATTTTACCCTAAAGTGCTCCATGCTTTATATGTGCTTTTTTTTTTTTTTTTTTAGGGGGAAGTAGGTGCTTGTTGGTTGTTGCATTCATTTTTCTATCCAAGAGGAAGGACAGCACAGCTTTTCCTCTGTATCTGTACTGTTCTGGTAATGCAGACACTTAGATCAGCTCTGTTAGCCTCTAGGCTTACACTATTAAGACATGATTAATTAATTTGCCACAGGATTGGCAAAGGAAATTAATACACATAACTCATGTACTTCTATTTTACTTCTAATTAAGCAAGAGAATATGCCTCTTATGAGACTCACATTTAAGGGAACTGTCAAAACTAGTATTTTCTTACTTAGATAACAAACCACTGACACCATCATCCTCCATGGATTAATGTGCTCCTTATGAGAAATGGTATTAAGAAAAAGCCCACCCATCTTGCTCCTTAGACACATGAAAAAGGCGAAGTAAAACTACTTCAGCAAAAAATATTCACTTTCTTCAGCATCCCTGTATATGCATCAAAAACCTACTTAAATATATGTACCAAATATGCTGCAACTGCTAGCTGCAAAGTGAAGCTGACCACAGAAAATACAGAAAGGGTCATGAAAGCTGATTCACCAGCCTTTCAACTTTATTGAACAATTGCAGTGTTATTCAGGCAAGTGTATTTGTACATTTAAAACATTTTAAAAGCTCTGCATCTTTAATAATCACAACATTCAGAGAATTTATTTTCATCCATTCATGGTAAAGAATGTGTAATATCAGAGAAAAAAGGGCATTCTAACCATAACAGTGGTACAGTTCTGAATTTTGAAAGCCTTGTGGGAACAAAAGTCCTATCTTAAGCATTATTATTGGAGGAAAACTGTTGAAACGATATAAACTGCTTGGAAGGTCTGACAAAATTACACTGAAATTAGGATGGCGCATCTATCCCCTTCCAAATGAACTGAATTCTTCTTTCAATGCCACTTTTCAATTTCAATTCTTAAAAAACCCCAAGAAATATATACAATATTAAGTTATCAATCACATCCTTATTTTAGGATAGACACTAATTAAATTATTTAAATCTGTACAACTTCAATTTTGTAGAGGCTTGCACAGCTTTTGGAAAGAGACAATAAAGTATATTTCTAACTTTAAAGTCAGTTCAGTTACTTTATAACACAAAATGTTTCTGTATGTGAAATACACTGATGAAAACACACACTTTCCTGAATCACTAACAGGTAATTCAGGACACCTGTGAAATTCACAGAAAATTCACAGTTGTCTAGATCTAAAACACTCAACTTACTAATTATTTCTACAGTGGATTTTGTCCTATGCCTGGTAGCTGGACACCGTCCTGATCCAACACAGAGTTAAATCTAACTTTAGAGCATCAACAGTGTCTGGGAAGAAGGGCAGCAATAAGAGGAGTGGATGCCATTCTGCCTTCCTGTTGAGGAGAACTCAATATTCAACCATCATTTTTATTAGAAGGAATGACTAGACAAGCAAAATAAAACCTTATTTGAGAGATCAAATTGCATCCCACAAATATCATCCTACTGATGACACAAGTAACCTAGTGTTAGATTCAAACTGTCCTATCTAAGATGAAAACAAATTGTAAGCAGGAAAAAAAAAGTGCTTTATTCAAATTAATATAGCAGCTTGTGGGATTTTTCATACTTTCTCCTACTAGAAGTAGCGTGTCCTCACATTTGCACGCCCAAGACTCTTTTTGGACACCACTTTCCACAACCTTCTCAAATTTTCTCCACCTTTGCTGTTAGCCACCTTGCCTTCTTTACTCCTTCCTTGTATTTCTCTTTTCCACAGCCGCATTTGAGCTTTTCTTTAACAACTCTCATCAATACTAATGGTTTTAATTCAGATGTGACATAAATTACACAAATAATGCGTAGTCAATTCTAAATATTAGTCAGTAGTCAATTCCAAATATTAACTTATTAAGCACATATTGAAAGATGTACTAGAAGACTTCAAGCAAAATTAAAAATAAAAAAGGCACAGTTGAAGTCAAGCTCCGCAAACACTTTTTGGACCTGCTTTTAGGGTGTAATTCACAAGTGTTGGTTCATCATGAGTTATTTAGATGGGTTGTTTCATGGTGGGTTCTGAATTTGGAAATTCAGCATACTGGTGATCCTCTCTCAAGGTTCCCTGAAAATCCAACCACAAAACTCTTTCTGACTCACCTCTCCCTCTTTTGTACAAACTGCAGTAAGTATGATTGGAGAAAGTCTCATTCCCATATAAAACATATAACCCCACATTCAGTAAAACAGCTTTGACATGAACTATTACTGAACTATTTGTAAAGTTTTAAAGGTGTATTTCTATCTTTTGAGTCTCTGAAGTTTCCTCTCTCCCACAGCTGAGCTGAATTTATTCCACAAAAGCAAAAAATATACACCCATCCTCCTCTTAGTCACCTTTTACTAACTAACCATGTTTCATTCCTCTTTCTACAGCACTTTTCCTCTCCTTATATTTAAATATCATCTGTGCTCTCAATTTTAATTTCTCCAGTGGAGTAAGGTAAAGCTGAGAATTAAGAGGCATGTCCCTCCACAGACTAGAGGTCCCTTTGCTACTCAAGAACACATAAAAAAGTATTACTCGAAACTTATACTACTCTATGCTCAGGACTGCTTAGATGTGATAACCCAGCTTTCTATCTTGGAATATATTGTGATATCCCAAAATAAGTGAATCTACTTGGTCTTATTCCAGAAAACATGCTTAAGAATTCTCCTGGCTTCATACTCTGGACCTTCCCTCTTCTTCAGACAAAATGACAAGACTATCAGAGAAACGAAGATACAAGGCTGCACTAAACTAATAAATGGTATTTCCTATGACTAGCACTTCATACTCTCCTTTGCTGTGAAAATTACAATCAAAAGAAATCTCAGAAAACAAGCAGCAATTTTTACCTGGTACTCGGCCTATTTTTAATAGTAATAATACCAACTAAACTGTTTGAATAAGACAAGGTTAAGTGTAAAGGCTACTACAAAGGAAGGACTTGCATCTCACAGGAAAGGTTAATTTAAGGATAATAACGGTTCTCTGGGAAGATGACTATCACCATGAAATGAAGTTATGAGTCTGAATTCTATAGACAACCTCTCCTCCAGCTATAGAGTACTGTGACAGGGATGCACAGCAGGGACAAAAAACACCTTAAGTCATTGGCTACCCTATGGAGCTACCTCACAAGCACCTGTGCTTACAACAACAGCAAGTATGAACTTACGACCATGCTACCTCACTTTTTCAAAACCAAGAGAACAAAGAAGGGTCCAATATCAGGATGAGTTTTCCTTTGCATAAGCCAGAAGCTAGACATATTTAAATTTTGTAAAGGATGACAAAAATTTATATCTACCTATACACCTACGTACAGATTCTATTTCTGACTCTTCAGTGTAATAAAGTTAATTTAGTCAGAATCTAACAGGGCTCCTGCTACTGTCATGGCATGAAAGATAGGAGCAATAAAAAAAAAAAGGAAAAATTTTCCTAATTACTGACAATAAGAAAAGAGTATTTAAAAAGCAGCATATATTATGGAATATACTTGTAGGTACCATTAATAGTAGTCCTGAGTTTTACCTTGGTCTTGCATGCTGTTTAATATGGGAGTATAGGACTGAACTCTAGCCTTAAAAAGTCTCTGTTTATTAGTAGTACAACACTTAGCATGAAAAACCGAGGCAAATGTGTAATCCCCAACAGTTAATCTTGGAAAAAAAATAGACACAGAATGTCCTACCTCTTCTGGACGTTTCTGTGCCACCGATATCAGCTCTTCAGAGCTACTTCTTGAGGTAGAGGGTACCACGTTACCTGGGGCCTCTGAGACCACCTCATTTGACGGCTCGGAGTCCTGAGGGCAACAGACACAAAGAGACCCCTCAGCAGCGTGTTGATGTGGCACGCCAAGAAAATGAGACTTTTCAGAGGAACTGTGCTTTAAGCACAGAGAAATAAAAAAATACTTGAGGTCTGAAACTCTACTCTTTTTATCCTGGGCAACTTCTTTTGCCCGAGTCAAAAACATCTGTCATATCTTTTCTCTTGAAATAATAATATTTTCTTCATTAGAGCATTTTAAGATTTATTAAGTAGTTACAGCATTTCAGAATTGCAAAGTTCTGAATAAGCATGTTTTTTTTGTTCATACCTACCCCTGCTCCTGAACTGCAAGGAAGGGAATATTACATTTTGTCCACTTGTGGCAGATGGATGCTTTTGCAAAACTGGAGCCATGCTAGAACAACCCCCAACAAATGTGTTTTACCAGTCACTGCAAACCAATATAGCAAACAACCTGGTGAAGTTAAAGAGGTTAGTAGAGTTTGCTATCTTTTAGTAAATGTAACATTACAGTAAAACAAATAAAAATTCTTAAGTTCTATTCTCCAAATTGCCTTGATTTTGCCGCTCAACGTGACTAAATTATTCAAAATAAAAAACACTTTAATACCTTCACTGCTTCACACAGAGGTTTTGGTAACAGCGTAGATTGAGACATTTTAATGCAGAGAAAAATCCATTAGTCAGTACAATCTCTACTGTGCTTGTCGTAATGCTCATTACAGAAGGTATTTCAGATGTCATCGCTTAGCAAGCAGAATATGTGCTTTTGATAAAGCACTTTCTTTCTACATTCACTAATTGCAAGGAAATCAAGATTATACTTTTGGAAACGGCAAGCTGCGAGCTCATTATTAAGTTTTCAAACATAACAACCTGCAAAAAATAAATTAAAATTTCATAATGATAATGTGCAGCAATTGAAGTTTATCCCACTGCATGGAAAGGGAAAAAATGAGCACTGGTCCAACAACCTTTACTGAATCACACAGAGAATCACATCTAGCGACGCCAGACACTGTAAAATAATTAACACATGGAGGGAGTCCTCAAAGACTATAAAGTGGAAAAAATACCTTCTGAGCTTAAATATTTCTAATAAATCTTTTTTACACCTTTCTTATTGCATCACGTCTCTGTGACTTAGAAAAAGGATATCCTGGACCAGTTTTTGACATGCCACTTTTAAAATATAGGTTTGGTATGAGAAAGACATTTTAGGAAAAAACCAGCTTTCAGGAAAAAAAAATAGCTTTTAGTGAAGACTAAAGAATAGCAACAATTAAAATGTTAACGATGAAGCCCAACTACCATTGCACTGAATTGTTTTACAGGCATAATGCTTGATCTGTGGAATAAAAGAAAAATAAGATATCTCCGAAGAATTATCACCCAAACAGCCAAGTGAGCTGCAAGGAGACACATCTCTAGCATTTTGATAATAAAAGTCGAACTTTCCCAATGCTATAAACGTTATCAAAAGGAGCTCTGCATCATGCTCATCCTGACAGCTCACTGGTTTCCCTGGACTTGTACAGGCAAACACCCTCTCTCTCAAGGGCCACCTCAGTTTTGTCCCAGTGAACTACGACGATGAGAATATTTCTTCTTGTTGACCCAATTAGCCATGAGCTAACTCTGAGTATAGAACAGTACTGTTTCCTCCTTGAGAAAATTAAATCAATGCCATGCAATTCTTAAATCAAATCACGCAATTTATCAACTCAGTATGTTTCCAGAAGCTCTTCTGTGCTTCTTACAAAAACAAAAGCAACAAATATATCTGCTGGAAGAAAATTATATACTTGTCTGAATCTGTTGGTTCAGTGATTTCTCTCCTTGAATTCTGCTTGTATTTTGTGCCTGAACAAGTTTTTGTTATGCCGTTATTACCTGTGGCCAGATAATGGTGGCAACTATTTTCAGTTACTTGCTTTTTTAAAGTAATAAGCAGTGTTTTTCAAAAATTATCTGAGAAACTGCAATTTGGTAGGCTTACATTCCTGCTACATTCCTTTGTCTCAGCAGGTCCGTGAATTCTTTTTTATATCAAATCTTGGGCATCTTCTTCTCTAGCAGCTTGGCCATCCTTCTCCTAAGAACCAGCTGGCTAATTTAATACTTCTATTTTTAGAGAGATGGATGGAAACCTAATTTACTTTATTATTCAGAAACCAATCCAAGCAAATATGCCTCCCGTTCCAATTGCACTGGTTTTATTATCTCTTTTCACATTGTAAGTTGGTCAGAACATGGTGCTAATAAAGCCAAGGTCCTGGGTTTGATCCCAGTGTGGACCATTCAAATAAAGAGTTGCACTTTATGATCCTTGTGGGTCCCTTCCAATCCAGACTGCTCTGTGATCTAAATATGTAACACAGGCAATCTACGTTGCTCTGAACTAGTTTGACAATATGTGAAATACAGGTTTGAGAACAGACATGTTCAGTAAGGGGAATGAGAACCTTTCATGAACGCTACCACAGTAAAAATGCTGCAAGGTGCAAGTGAGAACTTTTAAGGAGATGCTTCCAGGTGTGTTATGAGTATGTGGCCAAGGGAACAACAGTTCTGTTTAGAAATCCTGGTACTCCTACTTGTTGTACTCTGGCAAGTAAAATAACCTGAGAAAGTATTAGCATCATTTAAACTTGTAAAGGAAAGGCAGATTTTTATCTGTACCACAGACCTGAAGCAATATTTTTACCAAAGAAGTGTTAAAAGAAAAAATGTATTTCAAAAATAATTAAAATTTATTGTCCTAAAGTCACTTTATTATTTTTTCAAGGTCCTGCATGACAGAAACAATGACAATGGCATTATTGATGTGTCAGCCTCAGCTGTAGCAGTGATGGACATGGTGGTTCATGGACATATAATTAACACAATAACTATTTTGTTATTGTGTTAATAACACAATAACACAATAACTGTTGCTTAAGCCCTTCCCACTTCATTAACTTATTATTTAACTTATATTAACTTATATAGTTAAGTTAATTAAGTTAAGTTATATATATTAACTTATTTAACTTATTATTATTTTCAAAATTACACAGGAAAAATCACAAATCTGCATTTTCAAGTCAGACAGATCAACACATAGCTTTATAATGGATCACAGTATTTAGTTATATTAATTAATAAATTATGGGGGAAGCCACTTAACGGTACTTCCAGCTTCCTCAAAATATAGAAATACTTAGTGAAAATATAAGCCCATTATAGACAAATAAATTCCAAATGCTCGGTAATTAACTCTTTCCTGAAAAATGCAGACTTTGATCAAAGCTCCTCAGAACATGAACCTTCTTGGACTTACAAAACCTTGAAGAAAAACATGAAATGTGTAGACATTCTGCTATGTCTATGCAAGAAAGACAGCCCTGCTTTTAACTATGGCTCTTTCCCTGTGACCTAAATGTTCATGCAATTTAAGACACCACAAGTGCATGGGCTTGGTCAATCTCTTTTCTGCAGAAAATCATATTTTAATTATATGTTGACACAAATACATAAAAAATCAGATATTCTAGTCCCAGGATGGAATCTGCTTACTAGTTTTTGCAGTACTCAATTCTATTCTTCCCTTCACTCCCATTGGTGTATTAGCTCTCTGCATCTACCACACAGGGACACGCTTTGAACTTCTAGTATTGTCCTTTTCTGTGCTGAAGGAACACTGACACAGCATGCTGAAAAATCAGGAGCACATACAGAACAGATGTGGATTTCATTTGCAAGCCACATGAAAGTGATACATTTCAAAGCGAGGTATTTATATTCTATGCTATGCTGATGTTGTGGCTTAATTTAAGTATTTTAAAATTCTCACATTTTGCTTTTCAAAAATCAGACCATTAATTCAAGATTGAGGCACACATACAGGTATGCATGGTATATGTATATACCAACAGGACATAGGTATGTATATACAGATGTGTAGTCTTTATATATATACATATACAGGCAGAGCACACAGTGAACATCTCAGTAGCAAAATGCTATATTTACCAATCCATGTTAGCACAGATACTGACTAAACAAAAGAGAAGCCCGATATTGCTTCCTATTTTAAGGAAAATGAAGAATCAATGCATATTTTTATATTTTTAAACTATGCAGACTTTCCTAAAAAGCACAAGAATTTCCATTTGAAACATGGTGATGGAAAAACAGTGTCTTAAAACAGTGTCTTAAAACAGTGTTCACATCAGTCTAACAGCCACTATTGCTTCTCTAGAACAAAACTAAAAAAGGATTGAAACAAATCCTTTACAGATGATTTCAAGCTGACAGGTTCGAATATATTACGTTAACTCTGCATCGTTTTTCATATATCATCCTTTACCTTGGTCCAGTTGAGAATTACACAAGTCATAAATTAGCTTTAAGCAAGTTTTCAATCAGCCTGGAACTAGTTTTCAAATTAAAGAGCCGTCAGTATATTACATCGTACTGTCATTTTATTACCCCAATCAATTCTGTGTGGCCTGAGGTAGAAAGAAAATGGATGCTGTCTTCATTTGCAAAGGGTTTATCTCTCACACCAGGCTGTGAAAACATGACTGCAGTAATGAATTGGATGCCAAAGTTACTAACAAAGACTTTTAACAGTAACAAAGTAGAAATATTTGTCCCCCTTTAGACTTACAAAAGTGAGGAGGAAAAAAGGCCTTTCTGCAACATGAAGACAGCTTCTTACAATTGAAGCACTATGGGATGAAATTAGTACATTTTTATTGGAGTGCTAAAGTGCTCGTAGCCTCAGAGTGTCATTTCCAGTGCTGCACAGAAAAAGCCTTCTTGGGTCAGACACACAGTGCCTCTCCAGCCCAGACCATGGAACACCCCTCCAGCAGCTGAGCAACCACTCCTACTGTTCTTATTCTTACACCCCATGGGCATACTTTGAAAGTATTCACCCCATCTTAGAGAGAATTTCAGAAAATCTGCTGCAGACAGGATATCTGTAGCTCTCCACAGTTCACGGGTGGCCAAAGTAAATCCCCAGGGAGAAAGGTACAGTTTATCTCAATCTACTCACATGCAAGATCAATCACTTTGCCTTCCTCAGACCTTACCCTGTGTTAGTTAATGAAGCAAGAATATGGGCTTTAAACTTTTAAGCCATGCTCTGCAGTTGTAAAATTTCCCTCCCTCTTTTATTATGCCTTTGTCATTCTCTTCATGCTGCTTTTATTCAACATCTGACAATCTCCTCTCTTTTTCTGCCCTCTCCAAAGATAGGAAATTACAAATGCAACCTCTAACGTTCATGTGCTAACCTCCTATGCTGCCAGTCACAGAGGCAACACTGTTGTTATGTCCTTGGATATTTTCTCTCTCTCTCTGGAAAAGGGAACGATGACTTCTATGTTTATACACTGTTCACACAACAAGGTCTCTTTCTTAGCTCACTGTGAAACCACCTCAGTTCGAGTAATAAACCTTAAGCTATCTCTAAAACCTCTGCCTTCTTTTAGAAACAGAAACAAACCAAAAACCAAAATTCTGTTTTCCAAATACAGAAATTAAATTATATTCTTTAGCCTCACACTAGTTTGGCTTTTTTTCTCCAACACCGTGTGCAATATGAAAGAATTAATAATGGTACAAGTTTCCAATAAATACCCACCCATTCCAATTTATTATCCCTTTACCTTCCAATAAACTACAGCAATGACCAAGTATACCGGGATATTAGAAATCTACCCAGCTTTCCAAGTGCAAAAGGTGAATTCCCACCTAAACTATTGTTTTAAAATAAGCATTCAAATCTTGTTACTATTTTACAAGAAGTGGTTGATTAAACTATGAAAGGAAACAGGGTCATCTGTTTTCTCTGGATGCCTTCTTCAGATAGAAAAAAATATATATATTTACATATATTTCAAGCTAGAAAGAGCACTCTCAAAATTTTTTTTTTTTTGTATCTATTCTTGTAACTTTATAATGTGCAAATAGAAACAGAAAAGATTTTACTGTTTGAAGGTATTATTATTCACTGACCTCTGGAACCTGAATTAGTTTCCCCTTTCTAGCTCACATATTTTCTACATTTCCATTACTCAGTGTACTAATCCCTCCTCTCTTGGGACTGAATTCTCTACATTCTCAATCAAAGTCTCCTGGATTATTGTATTTCCCTTTTACTTTCTCACCATTCACTATTTCCCAACATTCAAAAGTTATTCTTTCAGCTACCCTTTCAATAGCTGCCTTTTCTGACCCCAGAATTCTTTCAACTGTATTAAAAATCATCTCTTAAAATTCTGTAATTAATAAAACCACATTAGAATACAAAAAGGGGAATTAAATTTCTAATTATAGACATTCAAAACACTAAACTCATTTTGTATGTATAAAATAAAGAATACAACTTCTCCGTTACTGCCATGGATTAAAGCTCCTGATCACAGATATAGTGCAGCTTAAACTACTGGCAAAAATTTCTGTATGAACATGTATATCACCACCAGGAATTTTCAGAATTTCTTCACTAAAGGGAAAAACCCAGTATCTATCTTTTTGCACGTGTGTGTGTTAAATGTCCTATGTCTTGCATAATTTGGTAATTATCTGGTGCACCAGAGCAACAGATTTTGTATGAATATACTTTTGCAGGATATTAATATAGTGGCAAGACTGCTGAACTATGCTATTATCAATGCATGTAAGAGTAATTCAGTACTTTCTCCCTTTTTCTGTCCACACAGCTTCCTTCCTTCATATTGTTCTGCTATTTTTTTTCCTATTGTGAATTAGGTTACAGGCAGATACTATAGCCTAAAAAGTTATTTTTGTCCTCATTTTATACTTTACAGAGTTTAGAGAAGTTATTTAGTTCAAAAAGCTTTTTATGACAGTACACACATAATTTATTACAGCCAGATGAGGATATATCATTTTCCCTGTGACTGCTTGGTATAGCTCTGATCTCTCCAATCCTTTCCACCATCAAAAAAAACCCAAAAAAACCAAACCAAACAAACCATCCCAACTACCAAAATCCAAACCTCAGGAGTTGCAAAACAAATTCTCAAGCAGAGCAGAAGCACCTAGAGCCACAGTAAGCGTGGACTCTGATTTTGCCACTGTTGTCTCTCGCATAGGTGATGTGTAGCTCACACACTATAGGCCCATGTAATAATCTGGTACTCTGGGTACATGTTTACTGTGTAGCTGTATGTATGTTGGATTGTATTGCAATTACAATAATTACTGGTTTAAATATATTTACAAAATTGCATGGGAACCTTACACCCAACATTTAAAACAGGAGTTTCTAAACAACAGATGTACAAAGTCATCTGGTAGCACTCCTGGAGAGCAGTGCTGCAGTTACAATAGCTCCATTAGTAAGGCCACATTTGGGGTTGCAGTTGTCTCCTTCCTTAAGTGTGGTGGTGTGAGAATTGTTTAATTAAGTTATTAAGTTATTTTTGTAAGATTTTTGAGTTACTTTTGTAATGGTTTAGTCCACTGTATACCCCTGTGTTCTGTATTGGTTTTCCCCTTATGAGTTAGGTTGTTTAACCAGATGTTTTCTGTCAGTCATTCCTTCCCTGCACCTGTCGCTGTCAATCCCCCCCTCTCTCCTCGTGGTCGTCCTGTCTGTCACTCGGGGACCCTTCCCTGGCTTCTGGAAAACTCCAGGAAGGGCGTCAAGTGATAGGCTGGGGCCCTGGAAACCCCCTCCCATAATTTTGTGGTTGGCCCCCAGTTCTATGGTTCACACCCCCGGTTAACCCCCCTATCCCTGTGACTGGCTGACCGGTTGTCGCCACCCCCGTTTCCACCCGCCCTTAAAAGCTCTTGCACGCCTGCTCTCGGGGTCTCTCCTGGGCAGCAGGTTACAGAGTGCAGAGCTCCGCGCTCCCTCTGCCTCAATAAACCTACGTTACACCCTGCTCAGAGGAGTCCGCCTTTCATTCAGCTGCCGTGGTTGCTTGCTTCATCTATGTGCCCGTCGCTGGCGGTGGGATCCAAGTTCCCACAGGGAGGAGGTGGCTCACCCTGCCTGCCGCCCCGACCTTACCACGTTGCCGCACTGACACCCACTGAGCTAGCCTGTGGCCGCGCTGGTCAGCGCAAACCGGACACTGCGACACTTAAGCAAAGTTTTATTTCTTCAAAAATGATCATGGGCAGAGCATGGCATCCATTCATAGTCTCTCAAGAAGAAAGTTTCACCCAGCTGTATTTCTTTTCAAGCCATGTTTAAGATGCTCCTAACTTTCCGTGCTTTTGGATTCCTGAGGCAGTGACAACTTAGGAGCAAGGTACAGCAGCAAATTCACTTTCATCTCTTATGGTCAAACTGCACATTTGCACTATTTATGGTCAAAACAGTTCACTTTAGTCCACTTCAGCAGCTTGGAAGAAAGAATACAAAACATTTGCTCACAGTATTTGGCTAATTCTTAACTTGAATGAGAAGATTGAACACTTGAGAAGATCTCTGCTCCAAAAAGCAGCTGCTTTATTCTAACAAAAATAGAATGTAGCTCAGAAAAGGCTTTCTTTCAAGCGCACAATCTTCAGATATTATGCATCAGCATGCAGAATGTGTCTGTCAGATGTTGGAACAAAGCTTTAAATTGTACCATCTAACTTAATTCTCAAGACAGGGTCAGCACATTCATAGGGTTGTGGGGGTTTTTTTTCATCTTTGAGAAGTCCTCTAAGTAATATTTATTTAGCTCCTTACATCTTCATCAGCACTGATTCTTGCTTTTCAACTCCTTGAAGTCCAGATTTTCCCAATATAATGCAAAACAGGGTTATAGTAAAATGTGTGATCACCAAAAGAATCAAAAAATCATCAAAGGCTACTTTTTAAATTGACTTGTTTTCATCTCTCCCCACTTCCAGAATTTTCCTCCAGTAACAAGATAAAATAGAAAAAGAAAGGGAATATAATAGAATAGAAATGAATAGAAAAGGGATTGCTCAGTACATCCTTTTTTTCAGTCTGTTTTTTACGTAAGTTTTATAGCTTTCCAAATTAACTTTATATGGGACCCACCTGTTTTTTCAGAGGTCTTCTATAAATGCTCTACCCATCTCCAGGAAAAAGCACTCAGTGTGTCCTCCTTTCCACTTTGCTGCAATCCTATTTCTTAATTCACCCCATTCTTCCCTGTAAGGGTTTCTGTATGTTTTCCAAGTGGATTTTTTTCATTTTTATGAATGTGTGTGTGCTTACAGCTCTCCCTTCATGCCAAGGATGCTTCTTGCAATTCCATTGTTTTTGCTGCCATGTTTTTCTCAGTCCTGTTCTTCCTATCCCTCTCTATTCTTAAAAACTACCATCATTTATTTTCAACTGATAAAGCAGGAAAGTGAAACATTAATTCACAGCTATAAAAACATTTTTTAAAGAGTGAAATAACAGTAGCTTTCTATAAAAAGCTTTCTATAAAAATGTTTCCTACACACTCCGAGATCTCTCTAATACCTGAAGGTGCAAAATTAAAAAAGTATCTTTCACATCCTTCAAGAAGCTTCAAACAAATGTCAAGAACACTATTTTGTGGGTGCCCTTGATTTATTCATTCATGCTAGTCACTATAATAATTAAAGAAAATCTCAACTTAACTTTATACTAGTAAACAGAAATACATACTCTTCTTAATTAACGTAGCCAGCTAAAACACTAGAATATTTTATGCTGGCACATTGAGCTGCACTGACAATGGGATGTTTACTTAAAAAAAGGGAACGAACAGCCCAGTTGACACAGTTTAAGATGTGGAATTAATCAGGCATCTTTTGCTGAGCTCATAGGAACTGAAAGGTTACAACTACTGCTGCAGCTTTAAAACATCCTCATAAAGGCCTGGAAATTCCTCATTCTTCCCTAATTAAGGACACTGCAAATGATACATGGAATGATGAGGTGAAATTCACACAAAATGTCAACTTAACTTTATTTTATGCTTCATTCCTAGAAGCATATTTAAATTTTCCCTGTGGTGTTTTTTCTCCTTGAGATTACTTCTACCAGACAAAACTCCTTTTTATTTTTCTCATCTGTACTAGAAAACATACAGGAAGTCCCTTACTCTTAAATACAGTTCCTTAATACTGTAGATCTGATGCTTTCAGTTAAAAGCATACACTGCTTATACAAATGGACAAATGATAAAATTTGATACTTTAGCAATATAGATCCGTGTATTAATTTTTAGGCTTTTGATCTTGAGACTGCTAATACAAGATTTCCACAAATTATCTTATTAAAATAGAAATAAAACATCTCTTTCAGTAGATGAAACTGAAACACAAATATACCTTCAATACAGCAAATACAAGAGTCACCTCATAGAAACCATGGTGTGACAGGAACAGCTCTCAGAGCAAAGCAGGTGGTGCTGAGGACCAGCCAGATGCTGCACACATATTTCAAAGATACAGCTGGTTGGGTCATGAAGACAGCATGCCCATTAGCAGTCAGAACACATCCTAGGCTTCAGTGCCCCTTGACAGAAACTCCCTTTGCACACTCCTAAAACCACTCCATAATATGAACCAAAGCAGAGCCACTGGAGGCAACTGGGTGACTCGTTTCAAAAACACACTTCCAACCTTAGCCAAATGCTAAGGTAAATATACACTGAAAATCATCCGATAAAATCCATCAAAATCAGCATACCAGAATGGAACCTTATAAGCTAGTAATAGGATTTTCCAAAATAGTAGGGTATTTTAAATACCAGCTCTCTGCAGAGTTCAGCAGTGTTATCCTTCCTCCTCCTGAGATTCACTGGAATCTCTCTGGAGTTGAAGAACTGTCCCTACCTTTTTCCATTTTAATTCTTCCCAAATGAAAAAAGATAACATAAGAGAAACAGCTATACTTTATGCCTTATTTTCAGACAATGGTTTGACTACTGCCCTGAATTAACTGGTGAACACATTCCGTACCACAGGGAAAATTTCAGTTCACTTTCCTCTTCCTTATAAGAGGGTTCAAAATAGTATTCCCAAGGGAATGCCTAAACCATTTTACTATTCTTTAGCTGAAGAAAGTTGTTTTGCCTGGAGGGATGAGTCAGTGGGTAAAATGATTCACTATTAGCCAGTACATCTATTGTCTTTTGCCTATTTTATTATTTTTATATAAAGGAGCTTTTCAGTGTCTATGCTATACCCAGAAAGCACTAAACAGGTCGATGGCTCATTCAGTGAGAGAATTATTAACAGGTTAACAGACCACAGCTCCCAAATCTCAATCTTTTTGTATCTTCTCATAATTACTTCTATATTTTAAGATTCTTGAAGTTATCATTACATGAAAACAGACCCTTTAAAGATTTTCAAGAAGTTTCTTACCACCAGCAAGTTACAAAACATTGTGTTCTGAAATTCCTCAGTCTTGTGCAATACATTTAACTTAAACAAGCAGTGGAGATATTATGCAGCAGGAGAACAAGGTAGGGCAAATGCATATTCATGTGATACAAAATACGCTTGTAAATATTAGCACCTCATATGTATCCTTATTTATTGCATGGGACTGGTTGCAGATTTAATATTCATTTTGTCAATGACTGTATCAATCTGATGACACTCTTCTACTTCCAAAAATAAGTATCTGATGTGATCAACTCACTTGAAGTACACTTGTGGGTGCCTTCCGTAAATATTGAGTTATCTTGCTATTTTATTTCCTTTTCAACATTCTTCTTTGGCTATTTATATCACATCTGAAAGGATACCATCTGCCCTTCAGTCTTCATGAGATTAGTAGCTAGAAAGAAATTGTTGTATCTACAGATTCCAAGGTTTCCACATATAAAATCTTTTGGTAATGTTTGTCACAGCTGAAATACATTTAAGATTTTTCAAAAACGCACAAAGATGTTTCAAACCACTGAACCAGATAATAATTTTCAACGGTTACCAAAGCCACATTTACTAAAAAATCTAAGATAAACTTAATTGCCACTAGACTTTAACAATGCACTATACATTTAAAAGGTTTTGTGAAAATCTTTTCAAAAGACATCTTAAAATTCCATGTAATAGTTGTGCATTTTCTTGGTAGAACTGATTGTAATGCTGTTATATTCCCACACAAGCTATCTGCTGAGCCAATTTTAAAAGGATGGAACTTTTCTGCTACAGAATGCTAAAATCCAAGTGATGAGACACTCCTTTGCAGAGAAAGAGGCTGACACAGCACAAACTGGCAATGCCCAGCTGTCTTCTGCGAAATGTGATTAAATGTGGCTGGCACTAAGAGAATTTCTGTTTGAGAATGGCAACTGAACCTCACTTCCACTACCTAACATTATGAAAAAAAGCAAATCTTCACTGTACTAAAACTCATTACCTGCACTTCATAAAATGGCACTTTTTTGTTCCCCCCCACTCCCCACCTCCACTCTCCTTGTTCAATATTAGAGTTTGCCCAGGCAGCATTAGCAATTTATATGGATGAGTGACACATTACTTAAAGTGACATATATGGCTATATTTCTTTGAAAGACTTGAAAATAAAATCAACCCTGAGAGTAAACATAAGCACTTAATTGGGTAACTATGATAATGTGTTCCTATCTTATACAGAAACTAACAATTAAAGATCTAATTCTTCTTCTGTCATATAGAATATGATTACAGGTGATGCACTAAAATAATTTGCAGGGTAATAAAGCTGGACAAATGAGGAATTAAAATATATAATTCTTCTTTAATTACATTCCTTCTAGTTCTGTGTAAAACATAAGACAAGAAATATATTCCTACGTTAACAAATTTATCTCAGAAACCTGGTAGTAACAGAACAGCACTTTGCAACATTAGGACGCAACAGGACACCACCAGCCTTCAGACATACCTTTGTACGTCAGTAGTCCCTGTTTATGTCACTGCAAAGCACACACCTTGCAATTTTCTGTTGACTTAATGAATAATTCTTAATGAATATTCAAATCAAACAAGATTATGCAAAATGGAAATGTGGGGCAGGAGGGGTTGGGTTAATACTGCCCTCCTGGAAGCCTATCTCATCTAACCCAAGAATTTAATCAAGACGCAAAAGGTTTAAAAACTCAAGTCAGTTACAAGCTTTTCATTCATACTTTTTTCCAGACATTTCCAAAATCAACACCTTCTACTAACCAAGTAAATAACAACATAAATCTCCAAAACAATTATTAATTGAAAGTAGTGATGGTCAATTACAATTTATTGCTAAATTTGTTCATGGCTCCCCTGTCAGCATGAAGTTCCTAACTATCAATACCCAAAGAGCTCCTTATTTTAGGAACTCTAGAATAGGAAGAGAACTGGATTGACAAAGTAGATCTGAACTCATATCACTGCTGTAAGCTATGATGCTTTGGAAGCTACCATGTAGTAACTGTGATACATATGTATCTTCCTTTTGTGATTTACTTGACAAGGAACGTAAAATGAAGAAAAATTGCATTAAAACCAGTATTTCCACGTCTTTTACATTTCAATATAGCATCTTCAACATGCAAAATTCACTGTCACAATGCTTCCCAATATTGTATATATATATAAATCCATTTTCAAAAGCAATAAAGAGAAAGCTTCCAGTTCTGTAAGGTGCAAGCAACCTTGTTTCCTCTGTCCTTCCTATACACTACTCCTCTTTCAGCCTTCTCAAATTCTTTGAGAATATGGACAGGTGCATACCTAAGAGGATATATGAAATCTCCCTGTTGTGGTGTGCTGCTCAGAGCTCTAAGAATGCTTTTGTTTATTCATTCTCTCATGCTGCATTAGCTAAACTCACATTCAGTGGCCTTATTTCAATTGTGGCACTAGCTGATTTCTGGATTTTTCCCAATTGCAGCTAGCTCCCAGCAGAGATTTCCTGCCACTCAGTACTACAGTAGCAAGAAACCTAGGCTGTAATTTCATTTTGTCATGGCTTAGGAAGAGTAAGTCACGATTCAGTAGCAGAGCTATTACCTAGATAAACCATAACTCTAAGCAGATTTTGTTAGAAGCATAACCTAAAGAAGGTACAGAGTAGCAGCAGCAGCATTTCAAACAGCTGCCCATGAAGAGATTTTGCTTCCTTAGCCACTGCCTTAGAGTAAGTAATATTTATTATACATAGAGGTTTAGTCATTTATTAAATGACTAAATATTAGATTATGTATGTTTAGATATTAGATTGTGTATGTTTAGATTACATGCTTTAAAAATATGCAATCTCTATGGTGTTTATGATTTGTTTCTAGTATTACATTAATCAGGTACCTCTTAAATGTTCCAGTGGCAATTGGACATGGGCAAATACTTTAACCAAAGTGACAGCTGATGACCAAGCTTGTTTCTAATTTCAGCCATCCAGCTTTTTACTTCAGTAACTATTTTTCATCACGACAACTTAGGAAAAGCAATACTTCCTCAGTAATAATTTGATTTGTGTGATACAAAGCTTCATAAAAATTGATTAACTTCCTTTTTGTATTGTGTTTGTGCGGAAAGGTCTTGGCAGCAAGGTGGGGAGCTGCAGGAATGGCTTTTGTAAGAAGTTGCCAGAAGCTTCTCCTGCAGCTGATGGAGCCAATGCTACCTGGCCCCGATAGGGACCCACTGCTGGTCAAGGCTGGGCCCATCAGCAACAGCTATGGTGCCTCAAGGATAAAGTACTTAAGAAGGAGGAAAAACCTATACAACAGCACTCGGAGAAAGGAATGAGAGGAGCAGCCCTGCACACATCCAGGACAGTGGAGAAGGAGGGGCAGGAGCTGCTCCAGGAAGCAGAGCTGAGATTCCCGTGCAGCTCATGGTGAGGCAGCTGTGCCCCTGAGCCCATGGATGCAGAGATCCACCCACAGCCCGTGGAGGAGACCCACACCAGAGCAGGTGGATGCCCAAAGAAGGCTGTGATCCTGTGGGAAGCCCGTGGTGGAGCAGGCTCCTGGCAGGACCTGTGTCCCCATGGAGAGAGGAACCTGCTCTGGAGCAGGCGTGTTGGCAGGACTTATGAAACCACTGGAGCAGTCTGATCCTGAAGCACTGCACCCTGTGGAGTAGGACACAAGCTGGATGGAGCAGCTTCTGAAGAGCTACTGCTCTCACACTAAGACAAAGAACAGCGTGTAAACTTTCAGCTTCAGAAAAACTCTATATTGTTGGGTTGTTTATCGAAAAAAAGCAAACGATGATGAGCAGCAAGGGATTTCTCCCTCCTTAGAAAATGAACTTGTAAACCAAAAAATTTTTGGACCACGTGCCATCAAAATGGTGCCTTTTTTTTTTTTTTTAGTAATAATGCCTCATTTAAAACCGTGGTGCATATTTAAATCTCAATGTTGTAAGAACATACCACTGGGAAAAGAGACTCTTAGCAGATTTATTTTAACTGCTGGTTTTTGTCAGTTTAATGCAAAAAAAAAAAAAAAAAAAGTATTTCACTTTGCACTCCTAACTGGTAATTTATTTTTATAATACTTTTTTGACTATTCCAGTGCTATCTTTCAGAATCAGAAATTTGGTTTTGCATTTGAAACAACAATAATACATTTTTAAAAATAGCCTTATATTCCAATTTCTTTAAACATTTGGCTGGTATTAGTTGCACTATCATCTTTCAAAGAGAGACTTTTTCAGAAAATGTTTTTTCATGTGAAAGACAATACTATATTGTATTATTAATTTTCTGGAACGTGTTGTTTTTTTGGTTTTTTTTTAATACGTTTAAGCTGCACCCAAAAAGTACAAGCACTAGAAGTCCATGATGAGGATCTGGCAGTCAGCACCAGGAACTATTTGAACTGGTAAAATTGATTTTGATATGGAGAAGAATCAAAATTCTAAAAGTAAGCATCTGTTCCACAAATATTTTCCAGTGCTTAACTTTTTTTTTTTTTTTTTTTTCATTAAAACCTCAGCCTCCCACCTGACTATGAGAATCTTCTGCCAACTAAGTCTATCTGAGTTTTTGGATTAATTTGGGGATTTACTACCAACGAACTTATCCACTATTCATAAGTCAAGTCCCAACTTAATTTAATTTCAAGGCTGATTATTTTTGGAACATTTTATGGTATAAATTATTCGCTACATAGACATATTATACCTGCTTGCCAGAAAATAACAGAGGCTGCGCCAAATCCTTTTTTTTAAAATATGATACCTGGGAAGGAAATATTAAAACACATTTGGCAATACTTCAGCCAAGTGATATTGCCATACACTAAATTTTCACCCTTTTTTTGACCATCTTAGTAGTGAAATCCATTTCTGTGCTAAGGTTTGACATTACTGAAGTTCTTAAACCAGGGCATAAGTGGTGTAGAGGACTTGTGTTAAATTTTCACACGACCTTACAGATTTGGTTTATCTTCTCTTGTTCAATTTAAAGGAAATCACTCCAGTGACAATGTTTTACTGCTCCTCAAAAACCTAAAACCAGGAATGACTTCAAAATAAGCAAATATTATCCCATTGTTATATTAAAAAAATCTCTCTTTCTACATAACATAAGAAACCGAAGTGCTCGTTAAACTCTCCTCAAGAAACTTTAAAATATATAAACACAAAAATGTTTAACTACCATTCTTTATGACCACATCATAACATAGATCATAATATTCACACCTGTGGAAGACAAATGCAGTTAGTGAATTCTACTATCTAATTTTTCTGTAAACTACCTTAAAATACTCCTAAGTTCTGGCTGAAAACTGTTGCATAGAAACTGACCTTTTTTTTCCCATTATATCATGTTTTGCTTGAAGCAGCAAGCAGATTTATTACCAGTATTCTTTTATCATTTTTCAGCTGCAATGCTGGGTGACATGATGGCAGTACATTTGCTTCTATGTTCTGTCCTCAAAAGAAAGCAAACAATCCCCGTGATTTCAGGTTACTAAAAGAGGGCCATCCTTTGTCAGAATATGTAACTGAAGCAAGTTTGAATTCATTCAAAAGACCTGTATGGATTTTTTGGCATATTTTTAAAAAACTTATTTTAGAGAGAACTATGTAAAATTGCATTGTGTTGAATGATAAAATAAGCATATGTAAAACATATTTAAGGCATGATTAAAAAAAAACCACTTGAAGCACTGTGTGCCACCCCAACTTTATTATGTCCTAAATTTTGAGAAGTTAACATTAGGACTTTGGGTTCATTGTTCAGTTTAACACACTTGTGTGAAACTACATGTGTGAGGAAATGCCTCCTGCGTTTGGAGAAAAGTCATAATGAAAATGATAAAATTCCATAAACCATTCCAACGAGTTTATTGTCTGCACAACGCAGGAGTAGAACACTCCTGCACTTCTCACAGACCTGCTTAATCACCAACCTTATTTTTGATTAGAAAAAAACACCATGGGGACTACAGGAATTGAATTGTGCACTTTTTTCTTTTCCTCTGACCAGATTTAAAAATCTGAAATATGTTTCACATATTAAAAACACCGTTAAACTTAAAATATTATTTTGAACATTATATTTAATGATGTAATATGAAAGTGTCCAAATATATTTGCATATTTGCTGTGTGAAAGCAAAATATACTCAAATAAATGCTTCTACCTGGCTAATAAGCAAAATCATCCATGATTTCTTCTGAACACAAAATGTGTACAAAAATATACTACTTGCCAGGGTAGGTGTGTTGTGTATTTGCAGTTCCAGAAAATATTTCCTGAGGGGTTTAGATGAGAATTCCATGGTGACACATACACTGACAATTTATTTCCACTGAAAAAATGCAGTACAGTAAAGAAATGAAATAAACAGAAGTCTAGAGATGAGGCAGCTGATCCTGCAGCACTCAAATAATGACCTGACACATACACTCTGCAGTGTTTTGCAAAACAGATTACATGCAAAGATGAGCAGACAGAAACTTAACTAGCACGGTCAGAACCACCATAATCATATGTTTAAACTCCTTAGTGCCGTGATCCTTGCAAAAGTTAAAAATTGGAGGAGATATTTCAAACAGTACTTTTTCACTAGAAGGCAATAGAAAGAAGCCCACATCTAATAATAAAGAGACCTCATCGTAAGATCTTATTGTACATAAATGAAAAAAATGGTCAGGCCACATTTAGTCCTACTGAATATTACCATGTCATGATATTGAATTATTTGGTTTACGTTCTATTTATCTTTCTTAAATTCAACTAGAACAAGTTGAAACAAATATCTATATTAAACCTGAATACCACTTATAAAAACTACCAGGAAAATCATGATTTGTAGTGCTGTTTGGCAATCCTGAAAGTGCACTGTAATCCTTTTGCAGGGTGAATGGACAGTGTTATAGAAATGGAGACCTTATAAGTTTATTTCAGCTTTCATGTGATATAACAAAATCTACAACGTTTTTGAGATGAGAGAGCTTGTCATACCTTAGTAGTGAGCATCACCCATTCCAAAGAAGTGACAGCAAGCATTACCAGCAGAGAAGCCGCTGCCCTCATGCCCTACAGCAAAGTCAGTGTCTGTCTATTATTTGACAGGCAGGGTAATGCAGGAATATGCTACGCCGGTGGAAAACCTGACACAATTGCTGGAGAGTCCTGCAACTAGGATGAGCAAAATGGAAGTAGCACGTCCAACGTTTGTGCTAGATAACAATTTAAATCATATGTTTATTACTGCTAAATTGCATGCCTTGTACTGCTGACACCTGCAAGTGCTTGGCAAAATCTGAAAATAAAATAGCATTATTCGCTGTCAGCAGAATGCAACTTTTCCTGAATATCTAAAATTGAATTTCATAATTAGAAGTAAAAACTAACAGCCATTATATGCTCAGCACTATGACCTCTCGTCATTGAAATAGTGTAATTTACCTACCAATTGTTTTCAAGGTCCTATAGTGCTAATGAAGATATATTGTTGGGGAATTTTTAAATGTGTATTTTAAGTGATTTAAACTGGACCAAAACAGATCAACAAAGTCAAAAGAATGAGAACTAAACAATAGTCTCCTCAGCCAAAGCAGAAAATTCAATCCCATTTTGCTGCTATAATCCATACTAGTAACTTCCCTGTGACACATCAAAAATTGGATGTAGTGAGCGACTGAGAGACTGAGATCATCAGTAGCTCAGACTTGCAATTCATCCACAGGTCAGGCAGAGTGCAGCAAATGACCCAACTTTCACTTGTTCACTTCTGAGCTCCAAGCACACATTTGAGAGACCACACCCTCTGAGGAGGGGTAGAAAAAGCCTGATCAGATCAGCTCCTCCTGGCTGTGAAAAATCACAGATAGATAACATGCAATCCTAAAGCCATGTAGAACAAAGAATTTGAAAATTATGAAGTACAAGACAAAGACCCAATCCTTTAAAAAACAGGTGCACATTATAGCTGAAAGGAGTTTAACTTGGTACTATGTTTTTTTAATTTATTGCACTGCATAGTATAAAACAGAAAAAAGCAACCAAAAAAGGGATTGGGGAACATATAGGGCAATACAGCTTTATCAGAGAAATTTCTCTGCACAGCTCTCTGGAAAAGCTATGTGAAAGTGACTAAACAAAACCACAAGGAGTCCCCATAAGACAATTTTTTCAGTATCTTTCATATTCATAACATATCCTTCAAGTGCAATTCTAATTGCCTGTACCTGAAAGTATAAGAGACTTTATTTAAATTTACTCACTAAAAATCTTTATGAATGAAAATCAGACACAAGGACATTACTAAAATTCAGAATAATCACTAAGATAACACATAATGTATAATCATTCTACTGAAAAATTTTGTTTCTCTTTTAAACATTCCATTTTTCAACACACCTTAAAACTAATACACACCCTGCAAGAAGTGAAGACCATCATAACTAATTTACCTCATAAAGTATCTAAAAAATTGTTTCTGATACACAGTGTACTAATCTCCAGGAAAACACAACAAGAAATTAAAAACCCTTGGATTTTTGTTTACTTGGAAGTCAAGAATAGAAGAGACACGAGATTTTAACTCATGTTATCACGACCCCATTTTAGTTTAAGCAGGTGACAGAAATTCAATAACAGTTTTAATTCACTCTTGGAATGTCTCTTGCATGTAAGTGGTATTCAAGAAAGATTGCTTGATGTCCAAACTGAAGTGGACAGCTAATTTCCTGTGTCTGTCTCCATATCTCCTTACAAAAGAAGAGCTTGATTAATCCCCCAGGGGGAAACTGAGTAACATATTTTTGCAATTGGAAAGGGACCAATAGCAAGCAGAAAAATGATACCACTCTCTGAACATTCTGTATGTGCCAATCTTAAAAGTAAATGCGTGACAGAGTTTAAGTATCCAAGTATGCTGACAAGCAACACACAAGAATCTCTGTGTCCCTGTGTATCCAAATACTGAGGAACTTACTAGGTAAAAGATTCTGCGAAATACAAAGTGGCAGTAACCTGAAAAATCTTAAAGACTTTTAGAATACTCTTTTATTTTTACACTGAGGTATCAGATGCATTTATAAATCCACTTATGAAATCAATTGGCAAATGTCTCTTCAGAAATTATGGCGATGATAGAAGAGAATGCCAGTGCTAAAGAAGCACCTGTGCAGACAAACAAAGAATCAAAATCTTTATTTTTTAAAAAAGTCAGTACTGTAAAGGAATACTGTTACTTTCAGAACTATTAAAGAACTAATCCATGTCAAAAATGTAGCTCTAATTTTACGTTATATTTGAATAAGGCACGCCAATCAATTTAATGCATTGATAGCCTTCATATGAGTTTTCAGTGAAAGAAAAAGGTTTAGTAATTCGAATCACCTTCCTTTGTTTAGAGAATACATGCATTTTCTCTGTCCTTAGAGGTTTGCATTCTGTAGTACTCCTGAAATACTTTTTCTTGTCAATATTACCAATGCTGATACAGTATCTGTACTCACATCTTTCTCACAGAGAGCACAACATCAAAAACAAGTATTTAACTAGGAGAGTACAATTTTCTTTACTGATTATTTCCATTTTGCATACACTCTGGGTTTTTAATACCTTTTTTAAAGATAATCTGAAATCTTATTTCATGACCTTCTACCAGAGCAAACCTACGCACAGCATTTCATAAAAAACTTCAGACACTAAGTAAAACTCCTAAAACCAGAATACTTCAACTATTTTCAGGGTACATTAACTTACTTTGGAGGATGTAGAGTCACATTCCTGACAAATCCATCCATAGCCAGTCTGTTTAGGAGACTTTTTCAAGGGAGGGTCTAGACAGCCAAAATGGTAGCAAAGCCTGCATTCATCACATCTGCAAAAGAAAAACAAAATATACATTTATATTAAATGGCACTTCTGTACTATTTTAGACTGAGTTTCCCTGCAATTCTCAGCAGAAGATTTCCTGATCCATTATCATAATAAAGAAAATCAATTTTCTATAAGGGGTAATTTTAAACAGCCACTTCAAGTGGTTCTGCTTAATCTGGAATATCCTGATGCAGACACTCATATATCACCTTTGTCATCATCTTATATAAGATATATATAAATGACAACATTTCAAAGGCTTGCAAATTAACGAAAAAAATTGCTTAAATTTTTAAATACTTCAGTGTCATTCACTGCCCATTTTTTCCCAGAAATTTAAACTTTTTTAGACAGTATTTATTTTTCATTTTGCACAGGTAGTTTTTCAAGAAAAGCTTTGTGAAAAATTCACCCACATATTAAATAACTTGAATATAATTTACAACTATGAATTACATTTTTACACCAGGACTACGTTGTTGATAAACAAATGTACAAAATATTTTCTCATTCACACTGAATTTTCTGGAAAGGGCATTAATTTAAAAGGATTTCACCATGATCTTTCACTTATAGAAGTGCTCTGTGTACACACAACAATTTATGTTCTTAATAAACCTTTTATTAGTGTTTTGTACTATGCATGGTCCACACAAAAAGCTCAAAACATACAGCATAGCTATTGTTAACCTACTTTTAACGTACCACAAACAGAAAAAGTGCTACAGTAGAACAAGTGTTTCATGAAGGGATTTTTAAATCAGAACAATAATAGGCTCAAAATTATTTTTTTCAGAGCAAGTAATAGAGATTTTCATATACCCTACTGAACTCCTCTTTATTTGCATATCCCCTTGTATTCCTTTGTACGAAAAGGAAAGCTTTTTTCAAATTTAATTTGCAACAGTCTCCTCATTAAACAGCCTTACACTCTGAATTAAAGCCAATATAAACGACTGAAAAATAGGAAAGAGTAAATGTTCAAAAATCAAAATTTTTCAAGAAATCTCCCACACTCTTTCTCTGCTTTCCTGGCCACTCATTTTTTCCTCTACAGTATGTGCAAACACAAAAATGTCCAAAAATTGCAGTAATAGCATGGCACAGGCATCATCAGATCAAAGACAGAAGGATATAATTTATCAACAGAATAGAAAGTGCATTGCAGAAAGAGGATTCAACTAACAGAACAAAATGTTCATGTGACTTCTCCAAGGATTAGTCTCCCAATCAAAAGAAGCAACTGTGTTCGATTATGATTGTTCTACCTAATTAAGTCCTTCTGTCCTCGCTGCTAGGAGTCACAGGTAACACATGAGCACTGGTAAGGGTATGGCATGTACTCTTTCCTGCTAAATAAAAATTAAAAGCAATAATCTGACTATCCACAGGATTCAACACTGGACTGACATGGTTTTAATACATTTTTGAAAATGAGATATACCATAGTGCAATATATATCCTTAGGACTGCAGTGATTCAATCTAACTCCAGGACTCTAACTTAAGCAAACAATTAAAATAGAAAACCATTCTCAGTTTATAAAGACAGAGGAGTTCTAATGTTGAAATATATTACTTAAAATCAGGAATGCATGCAGCTTTATTTCCTGTGAAAGGCGTATTAAAATAAAAAAAAGGTTGAGAATGGAAGATGGGATAGGTCACAGCCCTAAATCCCAACAGTGTATGTGACCTTCAGCAAAAGATTAAGCCTCCTTTGAGCCTCAATGTTCTCATCTGTAAAGGAGTATATTTTTACTAACCTATTTCTATATCTGGAATCTTATGCATGTAAGGGTTTTATACTTGAGCAGTGCTTATCAGAACTCCGTTCATGTAAACTTAAGGATCCTCTTAATTAACTGGAAGTAAAGCAACGTACTATTTCTGACTGATTTAGAGTACTTTCAGAGTTAATCCTAAAATCTGCATCTGATTTAAACAGTGTCGATTTAGATTTTTCTTTTTTGTATGAAGAAACTGTTTTATATGTTTCTAAGTCCAAAAGAAAACGTTTCCCCTCTAAAATTACCCTTTGGCATCTCTTACATTTTTACCATTATCTGTCTAGAATGTGGTACTTGCTGACTGCACTTTTAGCCACATTTCCTCAGAATACGCTGAGGGAGTTTGCACAGCTGGGTTGAAATAAGTACATAGTGAAATTACATATGGATCTCGAGGCACCATTCTAAAGCACAAGGTTTTTAATATTTATTGTCATTAATTTTTATCACTTCAGAGTGTTTAGTTTGGTAGAAGAAAAACGGCATTTTCCTAGAATGAGTTAAAAATATCTGTATGAAAGTTTTCAGACACTAATAGCTTCTATCCTCATCTGCACAGCTGAAGAAATGCAAAAAATTATTTTCATATATCAAAATATAAAAAGCTGCATGGTGATAAAAGTGTAAGTATACCAAATATTTAAAAATGCTTGCTTCCTACTGTTTTTTACTGGAATATGAATTCTGTACTGGAAAACAGAAATTCACTGATCCTGAAGTTCCCAGAGCATTATGCTGGGAAAATGGATGAAAACACACTCTGCCTTGGTTAAAGATTATGCTCTAGCTGTCTGGCAATCGTCGTCTGCTGAGACTGACTGGGGATACACACAACACAGTGAAAAAAAAAATTGGCATTCTTAATTCCTAATTCCAAAAGCAAACGTTGCACCTAAGTTAAAATGGCACTAATAAAACAAGACGAATCCCTCAAGTGTATAGTATTAGCTGTGTTCTTTTGTCTAGCAACATAAAAACGATAGAAATCCCATTGTCACATTCAGAAAATAAGAAAGCGACACAAAAATTTTACACAGAGAATTTCTGACTTAGTTATAGAGAATGAAATTGTTGGGTCACAAAAGATGTCATGCTGACAGTCTGGCAGCCTGTTGGTAAATGCACTCACAGATCCATCACATTCTGAACATTTACAGAGCAAAGGAGTCACGTGGCACCGTCATTTACAAGTAACATCCGCTTCCATCCTGAAGACAGCTTAATAGGACAAACAAAACTGTTGGAATGGGGAGAGGGGGAAAGGGGAAGAAGCCACTTCCTCCATATTACAGGTTGTTGAAATTTTTACCCGTGTGCATTGAAGGTCACACATTTGACCTTGAACTAGCAAATATTTTATCTTGCTGCTATTTGTGGCTAACTATTTTTGTGGTGAAGCACACAATTTACAAATGCAATTAAGAGGTGGGCCATCTTCAGCGGTGTGGTTAGCTGCTGTACTGAAAACTTTGTGGAAATAAAAGCAGAGCTCCACAAAAGACAAGCTAACCTAACCTCCTAAATTACCTCTAACTGACAGGTAATTGCTTACTATCACTGTTATAACAAGCCTGAAATTACTTTATGCATCAAAATTAAAAATCACCATGTTCCTCATTCCAGCAATTAATGAGGATAGATATATGCCCACTAAATACAGAGAAAATGGAGTGTGAAGAAGAAAGGTGAAATCTGAAATAGTTATGATAGAAAATTTAAAAAAAAAAACAACCAAGAAACATTTTTTTTCCTTATAGAAGTATAGAATGCATGTCAGCTACCTCTTCACAGCAAGAAAGCTTCATTAGACAATTCCATACCTGAAATATGTTTGCTTTGTTCTTTAATAGAGCAATCTCCATCTGCTCTTGCCCTTGGAGTGTTTTTGTTAGTTTTTTTAGCAGTACAGCTGGCTGTGCTCAAGCCCTATCGTGTTCATAATTAACTAATTATGCTCTAATCAATAGTGCAGATACTGATTTTACAATGTAAATGAGATAAATGAGATAATGGCTGGGGTCAATCTCATTTTATTTACAAAGCTCAGCACACACATCCAATTTCATTACATTGCATCTACCTGCACAGGAGGGAGTCTTATCAGTTGGCCTGCAGAAGTCTTCCTGCAAGCACGGGGGAAAAAGACCTGTGCTTTTACAGAGGAGCAGTGAATGCAAAACTCGCCCGTCACTGGCACATTTGTAAGTCACTGGTTAATATCATCGAAAACCACGAAGAGCTGATTCAGCCAAGGCGAAGAAACCTATTCTGCATTCATGAGACAGCATCACCCATCTATAGCTGTAAAAGTAATTACCTACATGTCCCTGAAACACAACATTAATAAGCTAATCTTTAAATACAACTTTTCAAATACGCTTCAGAGACTACAGAAAATCTCACTTATGTACGCATCATTGCACACCGCCTGCAGTGTCTTGCCAAAAGGTACCATGGTGAACAAAATACAAAATTGCAAAATATATATACTGCTCCCAATTTGTCACAACAGCTTGGAAAGATTTACTTTAATGGAAAAAAAAAATTATACATATCTCACGATTAAAAGCAGAGAATTTGTCGTATAAGCCTTACTCTGACGAACTTAGAATCAGCCAGAAAAAAATTAGAAGTAGGTAAATCCAGTTTTTAAACTCTAAGGGAACTGCAGTGGGATTCATGTGCGTACATGCACCCACTTGCTGAAGGCATGCAACACAATGGCTACTCCAGCACGTGCGCAGATTGAACTACTGATAAGCATCATCCTTTGCTGGCTTGTTTTGGACCCCATTTATGACTAAAGGCTCTTAGCACCTGAGGAAGAGACATCTGAGGAACAGAGGTTTCTTCTCAGGCATCGATCTCTCTCCTTTAACCCTTCAGTGTCCAAGTGCTGAGTCATTCTGGAACTGCAAACAGATGGAGACATGGTTTGGGGATCATTTTACATTGCAGCACATTCTTCATTTCAGATGAGCACCTTAAAACCAGCCATGACAGTGTAAGTCACTGTCAACACTTGTCAGCACCTGTATGATATACAATAGAAAGGAGCACATAAGCATTCCCAAAAACCTAGAGTAAATTAATGTAGCTCAAGTGAATTCAAACTGCAGAACCAAAATGAATGACTTCAGCCTGGAGCAACTGAGGAGTGCTCCTGTGTCACCTTACTGCAACCAGACCACAGGAGTGATAAATTCCGAATGACAGGAAGGAACAGTGTGTGGTGGGCTGCAGCAGCAACTCTTACATGTCACATGAAAGAAGGCACACTCCTGTGCCCTTTTTTAAACAGTAAAATTCAAGATCTAATGGTGAAATAAATGCATAGTCCTCTATTTAGTGCACTGCTATTAATGCTGTGCAAATAGTACATTTATTCCAGTAAACTAGGGAGGGAGAAGCCCAAAACTGTAGCATGTTTTCTTTATAGAATATGTGGAAAACACTCATCTTTTGCTTCTGAAATTTCTTGAAACTAAGTGAAAATAAGCAAAGATATGACTTTGTATCTTACCCTACCATTCCTCAAAAAACTCTTCAATTCAGCCCAATTAATTCCAAACAAAATTACTTTCATTTTGCTGTGATATGTCACAGGTCAAATACAAACCAGAAGTGATGCAGTACTATATTTAGACTCTGAAATATAAGATCTAGATTCTTACAAACTCCTTTGATTTTAGACAAAAGAATGACAATAAAACCCAATGAAGTATAAAACAGAAGTTGGTTCTCTTCCTGCTTGCTATACTTTTTCCCTTGCCTATAAAATGGCGTAACAACTGAAAATCTTGCAGTTTCTGTTCTACAGCACAGTTTTAAGAAGCCTTCTCACATATGTCAGCCAAGCTTCAGGTGACTTTACCACCAGGAATGTGACACACTTCTGCACTAAAATTCTTTTGCCACTGCATATGCATAATTTTTTTATTATGAATGAGGATATAGCCCAGCTATATGACCTTTTCATACACAGGTACTTGTTATGCTGAAAGGCTTTCTCTTCACAGATGCTAATAGTTCAACCATATTAAACTGTAAGGAACTTCACCCCTTTTCAAAGTTAGATCAAACTTTGTGTTGAGTGGGTGGCAGGAAGAGATGTCCTTCAGAGAATTCTGCAACCTACATTTTCTTGGATCCTAATATTTTCATAATTTGATTTAGTTAAATGAAATACTCTTTCTGGGAAGGATAATGCTATGGTATCACACTAAGTAATTAAGTCACATTCTAATTTCTATCATGCCAGGTACAATGCAAGCACACAAAAGGAGGTCTCTTATTTACATAATTTATAATGGTAGATGACACAGTAGACTCTCTTCTCTTATGCCTGAAAGAGAGAGGGCATGGCTATTGCTGAAGGGTGAGATTACAGCAGATGAGGGGTTATTGCATTCTGTGTTTTCTATCTACCTACTGCTGATGAAGACAGTGTATGGGCAAGATGGACACACAGCCTGACAGAGCACGATGAGCTTACTGATCTTCAACTAAGAGTAGTTTCATGATAAGATACCTAAATGCTTTTGGATATGGGAAATTGTCTGATCTCCTGTTTACTTAAATTTCTGTTCAATCTCAAAACAAACAGTGTATTTCAATTAAACCACAAAACAGCAAAACAAGCATCTGTGTAGCTAAATTTATTATGCTAAACCCCAAACCTGCCACCTAACTGATTTAACTGATTAAAATCATTATTTTGATACTAAATCAGACACCCCCTCATATCCAAAACCCCAACACTGATTATTCAAGGGTAAAGAAGAATCTGAAAGGGCTATTGTTGTATGTCATTCCTACGTAACCAAGATTTTTTTCTGAACAGTCCACAAATCCTTTGGTTTATGAACCTTAAGTTTGCATGTACAAAATGAATTCTAAGAATGCTGAAAAGAAAATTTATTTCCTGTACCTGTATGTGAACAGCTTTCTTTCAGCAAGAAGTTAACTTTTCTCTCTCTCAGTACTACAAAACTACACAACACATTGCTTTGTTAAGTTAGCTTGCAAAATTCATTAAAGGCCCACATATACAAGTGGAATATAATGACATGAACACTATTCAGATGTGTTTGCTTTTGTTAATATACAGCTACTGTATAGAACTTCTATTTCCAGCATTTTAATGTTTAAACTAACAACTTCTGTGAAGACAATGACTCAAAGATATGCATTAAAGTAATGCTACCCCAATTAGACACTGAAAAAGTCCTTTGACAAATTGAAAAGTGTAAAATTTAAGAAGCTATTAACAAATGCTGCATTTGTCTTTCTAAAGTACATTCTTGTAATACATGATTGCATCTATAGTGCCACTCTCAGGTGTTCAGACTATTAACTCTACTTTTTACGAACTACTAGAAAAGTCCATTATAGTTTTGAATATTGCCATCAAACATCTTTCAAAATGTGAAACATGAAGTGTTAGCATCTGGCTTTCAACCTAATGATATGGAAGAGAGTGAAAGAGATGGGGAGAGAGAGAGATCGAGAGAACAAAATTCTAAAAGGAAGCTGTACTGGGGAAAAACAAAAAAATACAGAAGGAATTCACCTTAGGATTTCAGACATGCCCAGGAAAATACCAACAATACTTGAAACAGTATTTAACACATATTAGTCTGTCCTTAAAATCCTCCAATAGCAGCGATTGCTGAACTTCCCTAACAAATATCTCTAGCGCAAGTATTCTTATTATGAGAAAAAAACCTTTCTATTGGCCAAATCATCTTGATACAATGTAGCTTATTCTTGGTTTGATCAGCTTTGAAGAACATTTTTTTCCTTTGTAGCAACTTCTGTCTTTATCATCTTTATATTAATTTAGACTTTTTAAACGGATTTCCCATTTTCATTAAATTAAAGAAATATTACTACTTTAAGCTATTTTTTATTCATGTCTCCTGTGGTCTTCCTATCATCCAGTTCCGTTTGCTTTGGACCTTCTCTCTTTACCAAAGTAGACAGGATATGCTAGCTGAGACTTTTCAAAAGGTGACAGGATTCTGTGCTTCTGAATATTTGGGAGGAGAGTTAACTTCAATGCCTTAAATGAAACAAATGAGTTAACTTCAATGTGTTAAATGCAACAACTCTCTCTTGTATATATCAGGTTTGATCAGTTTGATCAATGTTCTGTGACCTGTGATCTAGAGTCCCCCAAAATGTCTTTTTTTTTTTTGTCACTTGATATCATAATCAAGCAATCAACGGTGATTTGCCTTTACCTTTCTGCACTGCATGCTTTTTCTGAATACTTTCTTGAAACTTTCTTATAAATTCTAACACTTTACTCCCTCACATCCTACTGTCATCACCTGCAAACGTGACCAAACACTTTATTTCAGTGCTAAAGCTAATATGCTAATATGCTAAAGCAAAAATTAACAAAAAATATTGTAATACCGAATCCAAGAGACCTTGAGTGGAACTCAGTGAGTTGAGTATCATATGACAGTGAGTCCATGGTAGCTGGTTTACTTTCCTAATCAGCTACATATTTTATTGCAGCTTAATTAACAGAATCTCCTATTTAAAGGAATGTCACAGAAGTATTTTGAAAGTCCTGCTAAAACCAAGATAAGCCACATTTATCATTCTCTTCTATCCACAATACCTAGACCATTTTAGTTTAATAAATGGTCATAAATCACAGTAAACATTACTTTTTCTTTTTTTTTTCATAAACTCAGCATGATGTATGGCCAAACATTTCCCGCCCCCCCACCATTTGCTTACATAGCACTTGGACACAACTTTTTACTTCCAGAATACTGCACAAGTGGTCAATAAACTTGGGTCCTTTCTTCCTATCCTTAAAGATAAAATTCCTGCATTGGCATCTACTTCTCAGTGCAAATTTGTTTTTAAGGAGTCTTTGTGTGCCTTGCCAATACAGAATGATAAGCATTTCTGATAGTTCCAACAAAAATCTTAACTTTGAGAATCTCCCACCCCCTTTTTAAAATGAAACGACGTGTTAGACATCAGGTTAATTTTATTTAATATAATATTCAAACATGAAATGCCCTGGTAAGATATGACTCGTAGATAAGTATACATAAATTTGTATATTCTCCTATTACTTATTACAGCATTTAATTTCTTTTTCAAGTTTAAAAAATACTTTCAAATGGAAACGTGCCTTGACAGATGACAAAACCCACCATATCTCAAGAAATTCAAAGATTATAGATCATAAAGTTACAAGTGTGATTGCATTTAGCAGAATTTTTCCGAGCAAGTTCAAGATGAAAACGATGAAGATGTCAACACTCTGATACTGTAGATTTAAGAACTGGATCTGTACCATCTGAAGATCAAAATACTATATGTGCATCTACCAGGATATATACGGACGGAGACGAAGATCTCAGCTGTCATGCTGTGTGATCAGTTCTTCATTCCTTCCCCAACTTACAAAACAATTTCATGTTTGTATTGGGAGGAGGTAAGTTTGTTCTGAACATTGCCAGAGAAGTAAGCCAAATTAAACAAATGCCACATACTCTTTTTTTTTTCTTATTTTTAAAAAAATTACCAGAAAGAAGTATAGGTATAGTTCTATGCACTCAAGTGTCTGGAGTCAGAAACAATTAGTTCATACTAATAAGCATAAAACCAATTTTTCCATGGCAAATCTATCCCTTCCGAATAGTAAGTCTCAAGTGTTTTACAGGTCTCATTATCACTGAACATTTATTTTTTTTAGGAAACAATCCTTTTTACAGTAAGGTCTATGTACAACACAGTGTTCTATACAGAAATGCTCTTATTAAACTGTATATAAGTAGAGTGACAGACAGATGGCAAACCGTTGCTTATTTCTTTCAGTATCACCATAGAGAAAAACACAATATTTAAGTCCCACAGGCTTCTGTCACTCTTCAATGAATCCAAGCATTGTGTAACATCATTTGCCAACGAAGCACAGGGGAGAGAGACATTACTTAATAGGACAATCCTGACAAGACATTTATCCGGGATTTTTCAACGGTGCACATACAAAATGTTCCTGAATAGTGCAAAAAAATGCAGGCAAATTAACTACCTTGTCAGTCCAAATAACAAACCAATCAATTACATTCTATCCAAGCCTGACAAGCAAACTCAATGTTTTGTCATAATAAGCTTATAGTTGAGACAAGGTAGCTGTTCTCCTTTACTTTAGGTATTCTATTGAGAGCTTTATCCACATTTAAAAATCCTATTATAAAAGGTTTCCACGATTGCCTCCGAGGATGAGTTGTGGCAGAGTTGTGTCTCATGAAGGGAATCTACACAGTAAAGTGATAAGAAAAAAATATTAACATTGAAAGATCATAGCAGCTCTCCTCTGTCTTATGAAACATTTTAACATCACACCAAATTTAAGCAATATGTATGCTCAGATCCAAATACTTAGACACCCACACCAAATTTTTAAGAGTCTCTAAGTGTCAAAACATTAAACTGAGTTAAGTATAGCATCCTTATAACTCTTATAACTTTTTCTCAATACAGCTCAAAGAACAAAGGTAGTCCACCACAAGACAATGAAGATAATTTTGGTTTCTTTTTTTTAATCATATAAGCAACAATTTAAAACAAGTAGGCTTGATTGTGAAGCTAGCATTTTCCTCAGATTTGCAACCATACAGAAATGAAGCTACGAGACTGTCTACAAGCACAAACATGGGCACTATGTTAAAATCTTAAAAAAATGTTTGTTTTATAGAATAGCACTTGAAAGAAAACAAGTCTTAGGATTTAGGAAGGACTAAGTAAGGAAGGGTTTCTTTCAAAATGCACTGTAATAATTCAGTATATAAAGGGCTTTTGTCACTTCTGAAAAAATATCTTTGAGTCAATAATTCCAAAGCCTTCACAGCTTTTTCTTTTCCTACTTGTACTTTTGACACTCATGACATACATACTTTTCAAGAATGCTTTTAAAAAGATCAATACAATTTTAAAGTGCTGATTCTCTACATTTAAATTCCTTAAAGCACTTCCCATACAGTAAATTAAAGTATCCTAGAGCAATATGAGATTTTAATTAGGAAAGCATCTATGTTGTCTTTAAGATGAGCATATGCATTTTGAAAGACAGATCAATAAGAAGTCTCCATCACCACATATGGTGTTTTTTAAATTTGAAATATATTTAAGTAGAATTGTAAATAAAAAAGAAAGTGCTGTCAGACTTTGATAAAATATAACAGCCTGATGAACAGGAGCCATCTTGTTGCTGCATGTTAAAACAAAAATTCTTTGCAACCGAATTTTAGTCTTGAGTATAAGGATTTTGAGTCTAAGAAATAGAGGGACACCAAGAAGTACCATATGTAAATCCACTCCCAGTTCTCACTTCATCTCTTACTTGAGACATGATTAAAATTTTAAATTGGGTGCCCTGAACTGCAATTCAACAGTGCAATTTTGAACTTTTAAAGAAAACTGAAGAAAAGCTTAGCTGTAAGACAAAAATACTCTCCATAGTCATCTCATTACAATCCCCTTCCATTACTGAGTGCAACTAGTTTTGTTCTGACAGCCTCAGTGGGTTAGGTTAACATGGGTGCACACTGAAATGCAGAAACTTGAAGGGTAGCATCAGAAACAATCAAGATAAACTGAAGGCATCTGTGCCATCTCTACCCTCTCACAGCAATGTCAGCAGCTGCAACTGTACCGTTTCAGTCAGGTCATCAGAATATGACAGAATATGACAGAATATGCCCCATCTGGGCTAACAAGATTTGGGCAGGAATACAGCAACCCGTACTTTAAATACAAGGGTTTTTATTTTGGTTTCTCTAAACGAGTGAATGAGCATGTGAATATGTGTATACACACAAATACATGTATGCATATCTACATATAACTGCACTTAGCTATAAATTTATATTTATAAATTATTTTTACATAAAAATTTTATCCATGTAAACATGTTTTTTATATATAAAACCAACTTCACAGCTGAACCAATAAAATAATCAGTTCAATTTTAATAAGCTCACAAATCAAAGTAATTAAGTACAAACAAGAGAAAATGTGCAATTACTGAGCAAAGATGCTAATATTCTGTAGCACTTTAGGTAAGGCTGTAAGAATACCAACATCATGTAGAAAGTGTAAGTAACCTACACCTGCACTAGTTATTCTGATAGTATTTCTTTGTATTGCATTTTTATTGGTGACAACATATCAAGAAATTTAGAAGGATATTAGAATATTTACTCATATATTAAAGGGAAATTATTATTTAAATGATTGGACAATTTTTCCATTTCTACTCTATTAAATATTTAACTTGACATCATTTATTTTACATGTTCTAGGGTTATCTTCACCCTCTAATGTTTGAAATATTATTAATTATGGAATCACTACTGGCTTTGTTTAAACAAGTGAAAGATTTTTTTTTTTTTTTTGTTCTAGCAAGTGAAAGACTGGTAAAAGACAAAGGAATATGAATGTATAAATAAAATAGCTTGTAATTACTGTAGTTAATTGTATTATTGTTATACAATAGCAAACTCATCTGATAACTGATTACTGTCCTGAGACCACCTGCATTGATGACATTTCTCCTGCTCTAGTTTTTCCTTCTGCTCTTCTTCCATCCCTATATACCATTTGCCAGCCCCTCCTCAGCCAAAGAACTGCCCCATTCCTGTACATCCATTCAAATTTCTACTGACTGAAGTACCCAGAGCTGTCTTCAATAGCTGAACTTGTATTTACAGCCTCACATAGGAAAAGGATTTAGTGAGCACAAAAAGTCTGAAACAACAATGGTGAGCAAAACTGAACAGCCTTCCTCTCTTACCACTAGATACAACAAGAAAAAAAAAAAAGGAAAAAAAGAAAGAAAAAAGAAATAAGAAAACATCACAGAGAATGCCATAATAGATGCTTTGAACAGGAAGGTTCTCAACTGCATATTTGGTCCTTTAGAAGAGTTCTCTCCCAGCTCTCTTTCAATCCAGGACAAAAAGTAATTATTAAAGCACTTTGCTTCAAATTTTGGTACAAAGAGGGAGAAACACACCAACCTCTGTCCTCCCTAACTGCACACGGCTGTCATCTGCTTCCTCACTTAAGTAACTATTATATATTATTTACTTAATATTATTATGTGGGTGTCTAAGAATATGTGTAGATATCCTTTTGAAAAGGCTTTATAGGACAAGAAACCCCACAAGTTATTTCAATGCTTTCCACTCCTCATTTCTGTAACAGACACGGAAAATTGCAAATCGCAGACAAAGGTAATGCTTATGTTTTGATCCTGGTTCTCTTTTAGCAATTTTAATACTTGCCTTCATCAGGTTAAATACGTGTTGTAAGAGCAATGTTTCTGGCTGCTAACTGGGCACAAGTAAAAATACATTCTCAACCACAATGTAAAATCAAGGGTCTGTTTCAGTATACCTTACCAACTCCAAAAAATTAGGACTCTCCCACTAGGTTAAGTCTGCTAAGCCTAAAGAGGAATGTGGGGTATTTGCGTATAATTGTAACGAGGTAAAGATGATAGGTAATATGCATTTTTAAAGTTCAGGCTGCTCAAGGTACACCTCATCTCAGAAATCAATCTGTACCAAACAGCTCTGTTAAGTGGGTAAGATTTACTGAGTTCTTTAGAGGGAAGAAAAAACACAAACCAGACTCCAAAAACAATGATGAGAAATGTGTTTTCTAGACATTGCTAATTACTTCAATTTTCTCAGTATTGATCAAGTTATAAATATTAATAAATGCTTCCTGAACAGTTACAGATATTTATCTGCTAATATACACACTGATTAGCCTGTAAAAAAGTTATCTGCCTGACAAAAGATCACAGCATCTGAGGTACCAGTGGAACAGAAGAGCTCTGCTTTATCTTAGTAACTGTCACACAGGAACAAAAATAATGACATTTAGAGCTGGTCACTGCATAAACATGTTGACTGTCATGATTTACAGAATTCTGTTCTTCCCAGTACTTTTATGTCCACTTCAAAACAAGAACACATTTTCAAACTACTTCAGAGGAAGATTATACTTTTAGTACTGAATGAAACCATTTCACATATACGATACCAATATTTTACTTAATCTTTTGTATAGGATATGTAATTTTTCTTCATTCTGCACTGTCTTTGTGAATACAATCTTCTGAGAACCCATGAAAAATATCCAGTCAATATGCTCAATACTCTACATGAAACCCAGCTTTCTCTTTTAAATTACTGCATTTACAGACCTTGTCACAACAAGGTCCCTGATGTTATCAAGGAAATTTCAAGATACTGTAATCACTGGCAAAACTCAGTGACTTGACAAGAGAAATTTGGGCCAGAAGACTTCAATGGCTTGAAAGGAAGGTTATTGAGTGATGTAATTTCATTTGGATGGGACTGATTCCAATTGATCTGTTTTCGCAATGCATATCTTGCCTTTGCAGCCGCCTCTATCTGATTCAGTGCTAAACTGCAAAGAGTGACTATTCCTTTCCACTTAAAGCGAAACTCTTCCTTCCTCCTGCTATCATTTTGAATGAGCACGAGGAGCCCATTTTCAAGTATAATCTCTCTACTCACTGCAAAAAACCCCATTCAACTGAATGCCAACCCATAAATTCAACTGAGTCTTGTGACTGCCGGTATCTGTATTATGTAAGTAAAAAACCAGATTATAGAGCATTATGTTTATCATCATTGTTATTATGAACTGAAAATATTGAGTTAGGGTTTGTATAACCCAAGGGCATATTGCAGTACAAAATAATTCTCAATCCCAACCGCACAATATCATGTAATCTACACTGTATTAGACTGTACTTATTTTCAGTTGAGTACTTATATTCAAAAGAAAAAAAAACACCCTATGCTTGGTATGCAATAAGCATAATAATTAATATTTGGTTACATGATCTATGAAATCAAATCTTCCCATACAAGTATGTTTTTCCACAGTTTTAACAGAAAATAAGTGTACCATTAGGAACCTCACAATTTAAGTTAATTTTAAACTGCACAAAAGCTACGGGGGGAAAAAAAGCCATATATAGGTCGTTGCAAAGCTTTGAGAGGAGTATTGATGAATAAAGTAATCATCATTATATGCTAATGAAACTGAATCAGGATGTGGCAATAGATGTGAGCAATGTGTAGTTGACAGGTCAACTAAATTGCCCTTTATTCACCCAGCTTTAGTGTTATGCTGTCTGTGCACACAAAACATGTTTGACCAACAAAACATGTGACTTGCTGGTTTAGACATAAATGTGAGCTTTCCTCTGGTAATTAAATGAGCAGTGAAAATGGAGTTAAAGATCAGCTGCCAGTCCTTCTCTGCCTTTCCAACTTTTTGTACCACAGGAGATTATAGCTCTGCTCAATTTCACTCTTTATGTCTAATCTATATACTTCCTTATTTTAAGAGCTTTCAGGTGTCTAGCAGCAGCAGCAACATTCAGGCCACTCTGAAGCAACGTGCACAGCAGATATGCCTGCAGAAACACCTCCAGCAAAAACACGACTGACCCTCAGTACTGATCACTTTGCCTGCCTGAACCCAGAACTTCAGCTCTGTTCACAGCAATGGATATAGAGGATCTTCTCTGTAAAATTATGCGCTCCAAAGGTAAGTAATGAATTCATCTATCAGTAAACTCAAAAGCATAAACTCAATAAAAATATGTACATTTTATATATTAGACGGCTTTGTATTGTGAGTACTGTCACTCACTGTAACTGTTTCTGTTAATGTGGGAACTGTGACTCCTTAAGTACTGTATAAATATACTAGCATACCATTAATCTTACAGATCAAATATTTTATTGGAAATAAAAATCAAGACTTTCTTCAAATACACAACTTGCTTCTTATTGCTATTATTTATAAACCATATTTTGAGAAGCATTTTAACTAGCAGAGCCATATAATACAGTAAATTAGATTTTAATATTGATTTGAAATTAAAAAAAAAACCTGAATAGAGTCTTTTAAATTTAAAAGAAAAAACAAAAAAAATCAAACAGTGTGAAGGTTATTTTTTCAATTTTGGGATATAAAATAAAGTCTAAAGTTACTATTATAATTGTTCTGTTTATATTTGCAGAAAAATTAATTAGATTAAGTAATTTATTGGGCTGCCTCTTTATCAGTGGGTATGGATGAATTCTGACAGAAAAAAATCTAAATTTCACTTCACTGTTTCACTTTCAACACTGGACAGTCAACACCAGATACTGGACTCCACAGTTTTCATACTGTTTTCAGTGAAAATACAGGCCTAAGCCTGTAAGTTAGCCATCAGTTATTGATAGTTTATTGATATCTGTGAAGCATTTAGAACCTTCTGTGTGACTTCACTACGTTAAAATCTAAGCATGACTATCACAAATGCTACAAAACAAGCCGAAGTAGGAACTCTGGTTTCTTGTTCTGCTGCTCTACCAAGCACAAGTCTAAAACACAGATTCAGAGCCTGGGAGATGGACATTTTTTTCCTCTTTTCAAAGTAAATTATTCTTTAAGATATTTATAAGGGTTTTTTCCTCTCAAATCTCCCAGTCAAAGAAACCTTAAAACTGTAACAGTTCTACTCTTAAGACATTCAAAAGTCTCTACAGGATCACAGAGAACCTCTTCATCAAGCTGCTGTGTATCACAGTCCAGGTCAAAACCTGTGATGCACTTGCTCCTATGCTTATGATATCAATTATGATCCAGTTTTATTTATAAATTAGACTGAAAATATTAATGGCACTAGTGACATTTTATGGCTTATTGGAACATTGAGTGCAGAAAACAAAGTGAGGTGCAAGTACAATCTCTTACCACTGCTTTAGCTTAAAATTACAGAAGAATTTACTACTTCTCCATAAGGAAGACCATAAAAAGCTTTGGAAGAGGAAATGTTGGCTTGTCAAAGCCAGTGCTAGGCTGAATCTTGCAGGAAGCTGTCACGAAATGCAAGGTTGCAAAGTGAAAGGGGTATGATTTTTAAAAGAAAATTTACTCAGAGCTCAGAGAAATAAAGCAGAATGGGCTATGTACGCAATGCCTTAGAGCTCAACGCATCAGCAGGCACGGTGAAAACAGCCTCAGGCCTCCATGCCTACCAGTGTGACATGGGATAGAGAAGGACAGCCAACAGTAGGAAAGCAGCAAGTACAGGTCTGGTCTGTTTGGATATATTCCAGTCCATTGGAATTACTCAATGTTTCTGAAACAGATGTTTGTTATCTCTGTCAGACTCCTGTGTAGATCTAAGAAACACCATTACAGCCAAGGCAGGACTCCGAAAACTGAAAAATGCTAATCTTAAAGTGGTGAGACATGCACAATAAAAAACTATATTAAGTAGTACCTAAGAATTCATGGGCTCTTTGGCCTTGTCCCTGTACTGGGAAAGATCAAGGGATCCATTGTCAAATACAGGAAAGTAACAGAGCACTCAGCAAAGATTTAATAAGGGTAGAGGGGTTGCTCATATTTGAAACAACTAATGACATGCTGTGTGAAAGAGGGAAGAGCAATGGTTGAAACACACCAAAAGGTGTCCAGCATAAGGCTTTTCCATCAGCCTGGTACAGCATTTTCCTTATCAAGCTGAAAACAAGGCTGGATAATAGGTCAAAAAGCTAGCTGGAGTCAAAGGGCAGAAGACAATAGCTTGAGCTCTAGATGCTGTCCAGTAACAAAGTACCCCAGGGAGGCAGGGGAGAGAGAACTGGCGTATAAGGCGTATCAGCCAGCCAAGGGAGGGGATTGTCCTGCTCTGCTCTGCACTGTGGCGACCTCACCTCGAGTGCTGGAGGCAGTTTTGGGTGCCACAATTTGTAAGAAAGACATTATACTGCTAGAGAGCGTCCAAAGGAAGAAAATGAAGACGGTAAAGGGCCTTGAGGAGAAGCCGTATGAGAAGTGCCTGAGGTCACTTGGTCTGTTCAGCCTGGAGACCTCACTGCAGTTACAACTTCCTCATGAGGGGAAGATGATGGGCAGGCACTGAACTCTTCTCTGTGGTGCCCAGTGCCAGAACCCAAGGGAATGGCCTGAAATTGTGTCAGGGGAGGTTTTAAGTTACATATTAGAAAAACATTTTTCACCCAGAGGGTGGCTGGGCTCTGGAATAGGCTCCCCAGGAAAGAGGTCACAGCACCAGACCTGGCAGCGTTCAAAAAGTGTAGACAATACTCTCGGGCTCATGGTGTGGTTCTTGGGAATGGTCCTATGCAGGGATTGGACTCAGTGACTGAGGGTCTCTTCCAACTCAGCACATTCTGTGAATCTTTGATTTTGGGGCTGACAGCGCTACCAAACTCTTCTTAGTTGAGAGAGGGAGGGCTCTCACCACAAGGGTTCACAGCCACAACCTTCATTTTGGAGGTTTAGAGGGGACACCGGCATATGCCTTTTCAGTACAAGGAATTGTGCAGTGACCTCAGGGATACTTATGCCTCAGCTCTGTGGGAACAAACAAATAAGAAGTTATGATAATTTGTTCTTGATATTCCAAAAGCTTTAATTTCCAGTATTAGAAAGCATTACCATCTGTGGTCAGGATGGGAAGCCATGATTCTGAATAAAATTCTGTGATGTCCAGTGTGAGGGTAAGTAGTGGATTTCTGTCAGTTATAAGGGATAAGAAATTTCCTTCCCAGCCCTCTTACAGGCAGTATCTGACCGTATGTAAGACAATAGTGTACTATAAGAGGTGTCTGAGACTGATTTATAATCAGTCTTGTGCACAAATAATAAAATATTGTGCCCTTGATGTCATCTTAAAATTCAATGGTATTAGTCATATTAAAGGCCCTTTCTAAGACTGACAGGTAATTTCATATTCTACTGAAACATAGACACTATAAACATCCCACCAAATAAAAGCCAGAAGAGGTTATACACATAAGTTTTGTAAGTAGAAGCATATCTAAAGCATTTTGGTAGCCATCAAAAAAACCCAAACAACCAAACCAAAAACAAAGCAAAAAAACCCAACCAAACAAAAAGCCAAGATACCCACTGAAAACTAGTATTATTCATTTATACTTACAACTCCACAATAAAAAGCTGTATACATGCAGTGGCCTAAAGAAAAATTTCAGATGTGTTTACAAAGGAAAGAGTAAGAAAACAAAAGCAGGGAAACTCCAATGCATTCACTTTAACAGTTCATACAAATTACCTGTATTTTAAAATAATCATCTTAACACAGGACTTTTTTTTTAACAGCCATAAAGTTTCTCAGTTTGATTGACAGATGTAGAAAAGCTTAACTTACAAAGCAAACATTTCACGTATTCCATTATAATTGCCTAGTTAATTTTCAGTATTAAAACTTTCTAAAAAGATAACAGGTGTCTAAGTGGAAATGGAGTATTTCTGAAACGCACAAAAAATGGAATTATAGTTTTCTTTCAAACTAATCCTGAAGTACGCAAAATTTAGTAATAGTTTTTCTCAAAGGAAGCCAGAAGTTAATCAATAGGTATAAACAATGGATGCATTTGTATTACATCATAATCAAGCTATATACTAAAAGCATTGTACAGCACTCCTGAAAAGGACTATTTAGACAATATACTTAGAACAACATTTGTTATAATACAGTTCATCTATACTATGGCTGAATGCATGCAAATAAAATTCAGACATAATAGAAAAATATTAAAAGGAATGACAATTATAAATTGTATTATACACAAAAATTTATTAATTAATAGCATTTAAGACCATGCTGAAAGATTGGGAACAGCGTACTGAGAAGATGTTCTCTTTGTGAAACTCTGTGTAGAGTATTAAATTAATAACTTCCAAAAGAACTACAAAAGTTCAGTGAAATCAAATACCATGATGTCCCTTGTAACATGCTTACTTAAGGTCTTCCTCAAATAATAAAAAAAGGACCCTTAAGAAAATTATTTCATCATGACAAAAAAATAAAAGTCAAGTAAAAGATTATGCAGATTTTTTGTCATGTCATTACCACAACTGTATTCTTGAATATTACTTTCAGCACATACATCAATAACCTAGTCTAGATAAAGCATGAAATTTGTTTCAACTAAATCAAGAGAAAAAACTACCTTTGTAGACAGGAAAATAATCAATTTTTTGGACATACATATTCTCATTATGTCTTGGCAGTAAAATCTACATGAAACAAACCTAAACTAAATGAAACCAGCAGGAAGAAGGGATGCCACACCCTGTAGCATGCTGGGTTTAAGGTGAATCGAATTATTCCATTTGATATTCAATTTTACCATTTTCCTGAACTTCTGTTACTGCTGCTATTGGGCACTTTTGGTCAGATGAGTTAACACTAGGTTCCCTCTAAAACATGTCAGATCTTTAGTCCAGCAGAAATCAAACAACTTTTAAAAGCAGGCTTAAATGCATTTCAAACAATGCATCTATATCAATTTCTATTTTCAAAACTTGAATTTGGGAGAAAAATAAGAAACAAAAGAATATTGTTTATCATCCTGCATGGTTTTGGAACGAAAGTAGATTCAGCCTCTTATTAGTGGTCATAGTCATTCTGAAATGCTCTTGTTCCCCCATATTCCTTTTCACCATTTTTTCCTCTCTAAAAGAAGATAACACAGAATGTGAATCTCTCAACCCATTAGAATGACAGGCAGACAAAAGGTAAATACGATGGATACAAAGAAGTTGAAGAACTTGATTTCAGAATAAGCACTGCAAAGTGCTTGAATCTGTGACTGTAATTTACTAATTTCTGAAATCTCTCCTTTCCTACTAATTTTTCAAGCAGAGAGGTGTTTTAATGCATAAATTGGGTTTATATTGTGTTTCATCGGATTTGTAATGTTCTTTCCCTGTTCCCCTTTTACTGTATCACGAGGTTTGTCCCTGCTCAGCTGCGCTCATCCCCCACACTGGAATGTAACCCGACTCTGTTCCACTCTCACCTTATCCCTGATTGGGCAGTGGCTTGTCCCTGCCTCTGGGCCCGTGCCCCCAGGGAAAAAGCCCCGGGAAGAGGGGGCTGGCTCTCTCTGGCACCGGTGAGCCCCCGGGAAAGATCTCCAGCCGGCAGGGCAGGACTCCAGAATAAAGCCGTGATATTCCCCCGGTGAGAGAGCAGGCTCTTTCCTTTTGCCATCGGCAGTCATCTGGTCTCATAAAGAAACATCACAATTGGTGCCCATTCCATGGGGCTCAAAGCCACAAGGGGCTCCCAGAAAGCTGGAAGAACCACTTGGGGAGCACATGGCCGAGGAATCTCATGCAGGTATGTGAGTCACGAAACATAGCCCACCCACGCAGAGATGCAGACCCATCAGGCTTGGCGTTCGCTGTGAAGTCTCTGAAACACAGGATTCTATAGGCCAGGGCTGTTGTTTTCTCCTTTGGACTTAAAGAACCCATTGGAGTGCTGCAAAGAAGCCCACGAACTGCAGGCTGCTCCCAGAGAAAGTGACCACATGTTTGTGGAAAGCTGACCCTGGGATCCGAGACTGGAAGCTCTTTTTGCACCAAAAAGGGTCAGTCTCAGGTAAAAGGAGTGATTGGGAAAGAAAGGAAAAATTCGTCTGAACGCTGGATTTTTGGTGAGTACCACTTTGGGTTATCTAAGGGAAAATCTTTTTCAGAGGCAGTGATCCTCAGGGAAAAGGGGTTTTTCCTTTCGGGGAAGGTTTTTGCTTTCAGAGTAAACCTTCAGGGTGCTTTAATTGCACGTTCCTTTTGGCAGCCAGGGGGGGTGGGGGGGGGGTTAGAAAAGGTAACTATTTCCCCTTTTGGCCCTTTTTTTTCTCTCCAGCGAGGGTTTTTTAACTTTCGGTTATCCAGCCACAGTTAAAGGAGACACAGAAACTTAAAATCTGAGCCAAAAATGGTGCTAGGCTGTCTGTGTCTCAAAAAGGAGTCTATTATCAAATTTTAAGTGCCTTGGATAATAGCAAGACCCACTGTCCAAAGAAACACCACACAGAGGAAAACAGGAAAATGAAAATATTCCAAACTACTTGACTACTTTTTTAATTAACAGGTCAAGATAGATGAATGACAGCATGAAACATCAAGGAAAATACCTAACTAAACATGGAAATTTCGGAAAAAATACCCCTTTTTTATGAAGGGTTGCTGATTAATATATATTTGATTAATTGAGTCACATACCAACCTTTTTCTGCATTTAGAATAGAGTTTTAAAGTATGCAAAATAAATACATTGGAACTGTAACTATATAAGTTAATTATACTTTAGAATAATTTTCTTCATTCATGCTTACCGTTCGTACTTTTTCTTTTTTTAATAAATACTTTGCTACTTTTGTAAGTGTTTTGATTAATCAGTAAAGAACCCCTGTAATTTTGCAATCATAATAAATATCTTCTGCTACCTATAACAATGAAGTAGCTGAAAATTTACTAAGATGTCATTTTCCAGCATCATTGCTGGAAATCCCCACTCCCATTTCAGTGTCACTGTCTTGTCCGGACCATGGCAAACTTCTGATTTTTCACATAGGATACCTATCCCTATCCACAACTACCCCTCCCTGGTTCTTTATATAGTTTCAGTATCCCCCTTTCTCTGACTATTATCCACCTGGATTTCTTGTTGCAGTGTCTTTCTCTAACCAGTCCAACTTTGCTCAAGTCCTGAAGCTTGAAAAGTCTGCATTTTGCTGCCTCTACACACTATTTAAATTCTATTTTTTTACATTTACCATCCAAACTCAGGTCATTCTCCAGTCCTAGTCCCACCGTGATCTCCATACTGGGCTGCACCAGACAACCACAGCTCTGAGGTTTGTCTGTCTGTAGCCCAAGACCCTGTTTCATACAGCACGTCTGCAAGATTTTGGCTTAGCTTTACTGAAGAAACAAGCGTATAGTACAAATGCTAAACTCTGGTAAATGAGTAAAAAATTTCATCATGTCTGTTGATATGAAATGGTACAGAGTTTACTCCAGAGGAAAAAACAGAACAAAAAACTACATGAACATTAAACCCTGAGAATACAGTGGAGAATCCAAGGATAGCAGTTCAGCTAGATAAGGATCAGCCTGGTCCAAAGAACAGCAGAGGCTGAAATATCTTTACCTTACCAAAAACTGCCTGACAAGCAAAGATACATCAGACATCAGCACTGGGTGAGATATTCATACTGAAGCTTAGCCTAGTAAAACACTACTCCTCACCACAAGTGACTATGCGATTGTTGTGGATTCCTGAGTTCTGCACATCCTGCTCACATCTCTCTATGAATGACAAAAGATGACTCAGAAGAAGGGGAGTCACACACCTCTCCACACTCACTGCCCCATTTTACTACTTTTACTCTACTCTGCTCTCTCATCTAGTGCAGCATCACCGGTCATTGATACTCTCATTAACATCTTTCTTCTCAATCCACATTTCTGTTCCCTACAAGTCTTGTAACAACTCCAACTGTAGGGATAAATACACTCAAATAGCCCACAGCACACTAAGCACAGTGACAAATGACCTAAAACCTGCTCTACCATGACTCTGATAGTTATGAGGAAACTATTTCTCTCACAATATCCTTCAAAGCTTCCCTTTTCCAAGATTTCATCAAACTGACATAAATAAATTTGTCCTCTGTCCTTTGGAAAGAAAGGGAGGTCTTTGCCAAAATTCAATTTACTGATCAAAGACTTCATTTCACTTTTCTTAAAGGTATAAGGTGAGGGACATCTGGGCAAGACAGTACACTTGCTCAAGTCTCACCTTAAAAATTTTACCTGAGAACATCCAGACTAAAAGATACACAGGAGACATGAAGAATTCTGAATCCAAGTGACTGAAGTTATACAATAAGAAACTGAAAATGGGGTCTGGTACCACAATTACTACCACTGCCCAGTGTAGCTAACTTTCATCTATATCAATGCTAGTTAAATTCCAGAGAGTAAGCTTTGATAAGTTTCAGTCACAGACATTTTGCTTGATCATTTCCCCATCTTCCTTTTGCCATCTGTGAGTCAGTTATTTCAAAACAGTCATTGAATAGAATACTGTATAGAATACAAATAATCCATCATTCTTGATGAAATTGAGTGGTTTGATTTCCCTAATTCAGAAAAAAAAAATCCGTCTGAATTTGAAATAAATTACTTGAAGCTAACATTCTAAAAGAAGAACCAAACTTTCATAAGAAAGTGCTCCTGAAGAGAAAAAGCAACAAACATTTCTTTAGCTCATTCACTCATCAATGACTTCTCTAACTAATTCCAGATTTTCTCGCCCTTGTTGACAAAGACATAAAGTCTCGAATACAATGACCAACAGGCAGTTTTTTCCCAGAGGACGGGTGGCCAAGACAGAAGGAAATCTTTTGCCTGTCTGAACAATGAAAATTATGTATAAGTCTCACAAAATAACAAAATTAAAAATAACACGTAACACCCTCTAACACTGATGATTCTGGGCCTGTCAGAAAATAAATACACTCAAGCTACTGAAAAAGAAAACTGCAGCAATATTAAATATTTTTCGTTTTCTTCAACTTACTCATTAAACATATGTATTAAGCCCACTACCTTACTTTTGGGGCACTCCAGCATCCATCACAAGGGATTCAAAGGATAACTTAAAGGCTGACAATCCTCCAGCCCTCATGTTCTCCACCCATCATGAGGGACCTCATCCTTCTAGTGCAACACCACTAAATTTTCCCACCTCACACTTGTACCTGCTTTTTAGCTAAGTGTGGAGTTTTAGCTATGACATGACTTATTATTTTCTGGGGTTGGCAGAACTGGCAAAGAGACCATTCACAGTTGAGTTTTGTGAGTTTTCAGGTGTCTGCTGCCAGGTTACGTGATACAGCTCTTTTAATGCAATTTGACAGGTGGCCCCTGAAAGCTATGGTTGGGATGATATTTCAATGTAGTGAATTTTGTATGTCTTACCTGAATTTACATAGTGGAACCTCCTACAAAGATGTAGCTTCCAGCGGAAAACTGTAAGCATTAGCACTGGTAATTCTCCAGGATGCTGCTCAATGAATTCACCTTTTAAACTACAACTGCAAACTACAGCTATGACATGACTTTCCCAAGATACTAATTTATTAAGCAAAATTACTTTCTTGTTCTTTGGTAGTGTTCTTAATGACTTGCTATATTGACTACAGGAAGAAGCTTCTTTTATAATAAACTAAATTTTACCTGTTATATACATTTTTTTTTTTAATGTTTTCCTTTTAAGGACAATAAATACACTTTTTGTTTTGATTCAGCACCGGTGGAACCACACCAAGAGCACTGCATCCAATACTGGCCTCCTCAGGACAAAGAACATAATGGAGATACTGGAGTAAGTCCGACAAAGGGACTACGACGATGACTGGCTGGAGTATCTGTCATACAAGAATAGGCTAAGGCTGGAAATGAATTAGTCTGGAGGAAGAGAAGAACCAGTGAGAATCTTCTCACTGTGTAAATACATGTAAGGGAAGGAAAGACAGCCAAGACTTCTTAGTGGTGCCAGGAGAAAGGACAAGATGTAACAGGCAAAAACTGAAATAAAGGAGATTTTTAAATGTAAGATTTATTTTTTTTCCACGCTGAGGGGAACAAGCAACAGAATAAGCTGTCCAGAGAGGCTGCAGAGATTCATCCTTGGAGATACTCAAAACTCAACCAGACACTGCCTGGATTAACATGCTCTATCTGATTTGTTTTCATTTAAGGAGCTCAGTCTGGAAGTCTTTTCTAATCTCAAACATTCTGTGACTGTTTTTAATAGAAGCAGAAATTATTTAGAAAACCTTTCAAAATTAAAGAAAATTAAAGTCCTGCAGTTACTTTTTGTTTTTTAATGTGAAAATTTAAGATTACCTCTAGAGTTTTAAGAGCCCACTGGTTTTCTTATCTCTTTTTTACAGTAAGTGTTATTAAAAAACTGTCAGTAGATACTAGCAGACAGGCTGTTTTTATGTCAATTTAAACATTTTTTACTATGACAAAGTAGTACTTTTATTTTTCCTCTTTTCATCTGCTCTGCATTTTCAGATATTAAATTGCTGCTTTTGCAGTTTTATATACCTGTAGTTGCACATTCTCTCCAAAATGTAGAGAACTTCAACTAAATATTACTGCTCTCATCACTCAATAAGACTACTAAAGCTAGCACTACTGATTTTACTCACGTAACCCTAATTTCTTAACAGATATTAAATTTTCTTTCAAAAGAGGGCATTTTAATCATTTTTTACTCAAGTGCTTTTCCTAACATCCCTCCACAAACTCATACACTGTGGCATTTACAAGCTTCATCAAGGGAAAAAAAATCTAAAAGTTCTTTTCTTCTCCTGTCATTTATTAAGAAATGGTCTTCAATCCTGAAGCAAACAGCTCAATAAATAAGGTTATCCTTGTCAGTATTTCTCATGCTGTTACTGAATCCTGTTTGTTATTCTTTCTGAACATCTTCAAAAATCAACTGTTCTTTTTCAAGGCTGACTTTTTTTGTCACATTTTGCACACTCTCAAGTAATTTAACTTCTCCTCTTCTCAATTCTTGCATCATGAAATGTTAACACAGAATATGCACTGGAGGAAGCTGTCCCCAGCAGGGTCTAGACCGGATCTCTTCTAGCTTTCATGTGAAATTTCACATCTTTGTTCACTACTTGAAGTTTTACAGAATTTGCAAACTGGTTTCTCCTCTATTCGTTACTCATTTACTCTCTGCCTACGTAGCCCTTCTTCTGGCTCATTTCCTTTTCTCAGTTTTCCTGAAGCTCTGTCTTAGCCAGCATTTTCATATTTTCAGCTTTTTCACAAAATACTTTAAGAAATATAAATAATTTAAATAGAAATATAATTTAAATACCCTAAGTGTCTAAAAACCAATTGAGGTTCTCAAACAAAAATTTCTGTGGACTAGCACAGAGCCCTGCCAATTAAGCCAGCTATATATTCTGTTCCATCTTAATGTCAAGTTCAATAAGCATTTATAAAAGCACACTTCACTTCCAGAAAATTCTTCCACAAACCCCCTTGTGTAGTCAGAGTTTCTACACAAGTTAAAGGACAGACAATTCAGAAATGCATATAGATTCTACTCTCCCAGAAAGAGCCTTATAAAGGAAATAAGAATAAAATTCACAACTACAATGGATTTTGCCATTTCATAAAGACAGAGTTTAGACATGAATTTTTTGGTTTATTTGCTTTTCTTCAGGCATAAACCTGTCTGTGCTCACACTTGGTTGTGCTAATGAATATGCTCTCAGTTAAATGCAAAAATGCAGGCATGAGTCTCATCCCTTAGCTTTTATGTTTTATTCACGTGGATCTTTGAACAGAGATGGGAATACCTAAATAAGAGGTCTGTATCACAAGGTCCAAAGAGACTCCATTTTGAGTCCTGGGAAAGCTTAACACAGGCATACTTACAGAATAAAAGATTTAACTCCTCTCCTCGATTTCCCTAGGCAGCAACATCAGCACAAGGTGTAATTTGTCTCCGACTTTTACTAACAAGAACACTTTAAAAAGCTATTCAAATTTATGAGATTTTTTAACCTAAGGATAAACCCTGCCCACAGTTTACACTGAAGTGAGCACTTTAACCCATACAATATTTTGTTACCAAATTATAATCAAGTTTCTGCTATGCAATTTTGGTGCTGCTATTGCTAGCTTTTATTGCTGTATTAAATTGTTAGCAAACAGCTAAAGGCTGCCAGAACAATTTCATAACATCTATTTCATTTTTAATAGCCCTTTGTACAAAACAGCTCCAAAATTATTGGTTACATATTATGGTCAAACAAATGCCAACAAATTCTATTGTTTAGCTTACTGCCATTAGGATTTTAGCAATTATTATAGTCTTTATTACAACAATATTTTTTAGAATTTAATAATTTAGCTATCGGTCCACTACTATCACTGAATTTTATTTGTTTTTACTTCTATCTTCTCATTCTAAAGCTGTGTGATGCTTCAACATTTAAGTACTAGTACCATTTCCACCTTTGGCTATCACTACCATTTTGGCTTCCTCTCAAAAACAAAAACAAACAAAACCCCAACCAACCAACCACCAAAAATCCCCACAACAAACAAAAAAACCCCCTCAAAACTGGTTTAGCACATGTAGCATGCTGACGCTTTTATGAAGTCCTGAAGTGCTATCAGGCAGTTTTTCCAAGACACGCTCTCCTTTTTAAAATCCAACTGCACACTTTAGTTTTCGGGAAAAAGAGAGAGTTAGTTGCTAGTGTTTCCCTTTTAGTTACAAATACTTAAATTACGATGAAGTGGGGTTCTCTTTCCAGAAGTTAAGGCTATTTTGAATTTGTCAAACCCAGCATGCCTTTTTGGTCAACCATTAAATAATGTGGCAGAAAATACACTCCAATATATACGCTTTCTTTCAAGTAAGTTACCCTGTAAGCAAAATTCTGTGCTTATTTTCAGTGACTGCAAATTAAAATATTTTATTTATGTTTAGGCGCCCACCTCATGGAAACAGAATACCTTTCAATGACAAGAACCATCGTCCAACACATTGAAATTGGATGGGAAAAGGATAAAATAAATGAGGTGCCAAGAAAACTTCACACATTCTTAAGAAAACAAAAGCAAAAGCTGTGTTTTTCAAAGATAAAATTGTACACTGTGCTAGAAACAAGCAAGGCTTTTCATCAGTTCTGAAACACAAAATAGAAAGCTGCCAAAGGGTGCATGAACCACACTTTAGACAAGTAATTCTTCTGTCCAAGTATTATTACATGTATTACTTTAGATGCAGACAAGCTCCTGTACAGCATGAATGGAGAGCCGCTTTCTGTTTCCTCACTCAATAAAATGTTGTCCTTTTCCAAGTGACAAGTGTTGACCTTTCATTGTATCATGTCTGCTCATGGTTTGCTCCCTTCTACAATCACGTCTAGCAACATACATCAAAAATGACATGCAGAAATAAATGTACTGCATGTGCTGTGTTATATAGCTGATGTGTAAGATTTCTGTGATTGTTAATTAGAAAGGATACTTTACAGAATTAGCATACTTGGTATATAATTACTGCAAAACAGCAACATAAATTAACCTTACAGATCAAGGTGTTCAATATTGAGGTGTATGAATACAAGGTGTTCAATGGTGGAGAAATGTATATTTCTTTTCCCCCAAAGTATGTACAATCCAATGTAAGAAACAATGTATATTTAGAGTGCTTTTGGTTTTGACTTTAAAGCAGAGATTTCTGTATTAGAACTCAAATGCTTGGCCACCCTCCCTCTACTTTACTAACCTAACTTTTGTTTCTTTTTAATAAGAAAGGAAAAGTCAGCAAAACAAAATGTCAACATTAAATCATTTCACAGCATTTTGTGTCAGAAATGTAATGGAAAATGTGCACATCATGGGAAAGGTTACTGTTCTTCCAGAACATCTTTTCATTTGGTTCAGGGCTCATCCCTCTACATAACTGTGCAGGCACTACCGATGGTTGTTCTCCCTGGGCTTAATTTGGCAGTTGAAGGATTGTGGCATTTTCAGGAAACCACAGTGCAGTGATTTTAGTGGTTATCCATCTGAAAGTGATGCTATGATTTAGAATAATTACTCTGTTTATGTGCAATGGTAAAAGTCAGTTACTACACCATATTCCAACGTCAGCTTACACTTTACTGACTATTTCCCTAATAGAACATCACGTCAGATGTCAGAGTCAGAATTAGAGGGATTTAGTGTTCCTCTTCCTCAGCAGTAAGTGCACATGCAGTACAGGAACATTGCTGTACTTTGTTTAACTGACAACTGGGTAAGGAAAGGAGCGGGAGCAAATGGGATGAATTCAGCTAGTTAATCAAAGCACTGCACATTAATTTACACTTGACCTTTGCATTCTCACAACCAGCGATATGAGAAAGAGAAACATATTAGTCTTCACTAAGACCTTTTTCATATTCTTGAAGAAAACATATGCTTTTCTTTTTTTTTTTCTTGCATATCCTTTCTTCTCAAAACTAAGTGAATTTTTAGGTTTTCTTCAAGATGAAATCTGTGATAGGCTTAAATATTTATCTGCAACTTTATAACTTTACTCAAAGCAGCGTGGCAAAATTCTTAAACTGCTTGTTTCTCATTTCCACAAGACAATATTCAAAAAACATTTCTTCAAATGACAAGAATTTAAGAAATGCATTCAAGGGTAAATATTTAGGAAAAAATCCCAAGAAGAAGAATGAGATTGTTACAAGGTAATGAAGTCCTACCTGGAATATTCAGTGATACTCAATTCCCATCTTAATACAGAATCTTGTCTTTGGCATTTAAAATGGCTTGAAGTGAATCAGATGCAAAAATTTAATTTCATTGAGATGAGAATGTTAAGGAATAACACAAACTGTAAGCAATAGTAACAGTCTCAGCAGCTGTAAAGGAGATTCAGTTTTACTAATTGAAAGCAAAGCCTGAATCCAATTTTGTATATAGCACAGATGAAAAAACAAAAATTAATTTAAAGTAACACACAAAAAATGAAAAATTTTGCAAAAGAAAGGAACAAAACTATTAACAAGGCATAAAAACAAATGCATTTTTAAAAAACACTAAATTTTGCATACAGAAAAAATACTACTTTAGTAACAGATGTTAGTCTAGATTATTTGACCTGTAATTTCAATGACCATATCAGCAGGGAACTATGGCAAGACAAGTAGACCAAATCTAGTGGACATCAAAATCATGCTGAAGTACAGGAAATAAACCCTACAGTTCTATTCTCTTTCCCAAAAAGCAAACACATTTTATAAGAAGATTGATATTAACGTGACACTTCTCAAATTATCTATTTATATGTTACTATATGCAGATTATTTCAGCTACTTCAAAATAAAGTTCAATATTAAAACCGGATTTCTCTTGCTGTTTACCCTATCAAATATATTCTAACGCTGAAAAAGCTTTACAACGAAGTGGAGTTTTTTACTGTCCTTTTTAGTTTTATTAACTGTTTAAAAGTAATGTTCTCCAGTAAGAACCTTTGCAATACTTCAGCCTACAGCACAATTAAGCTAAAAAGAGTAATAATATCCCAAATACATGTAGATTATCTACAGCCTCTCAGGGAATACTGCTATATGTAGAATTCTTGATTTACACACAAATTAGCAAAAAAATGTATGCAACTGTGCTTCATTGATTTATTAATGAAATTATTGCCATTAATGCAATTTAAATGGTATTACAGTATTATATGCCACATTAATAATGTGAAGAATAACTGGTCAGTGCTGAGAAAAATGACTCTATATCCTTAAGCTCACTGTACCTCAAGCTGCTTTTCACATACAGGCTTCTTGGGTAATGCAAAAAACCCCAAAACACGGAAACCTCATACTGTTCCAAGACAGAATTAGTTTTGAATAGCGTAGATGAAGTTTTGCACCCAAACTGCAGGTCACCTACTATCAAAACCCCACAGAGATTAACTAACTACACAAAGACTTGTACAAGTATTGGGCAGCAGTAAGAAAAATAATAAAAAATGCATGTGGAACAGTAAGCATTACTCTTTTGCATATTAAGATTTCCTACTCAAATAGTCCATAATTTACACTACAGCTCTGTGAAGAGATATTTAATTCAGAAATCTGACTGCACAGATGCAAAGATGTCAAAACTGATGCTGCAACACAGCATTTAAGTGATTATTGTCTCCTGCCGTGGTCTTCTAACACGTCGTTTTATTACCTGGACATGAAAATTTTCATGTCATACATTTCATAAATATAAATTTCAGTCTTGTGGCTTCTATAGCAGTGGCTTGGTTTAACAATGAAAAACAACTGAATTGGTAATTAATTTGACATTTGCTTTCTGAGTATGTTGTACTATGAAATATTCTGATGTCATAAGCTTGCTGCACTGAAAGTGACCGAAGCAGTTTGGCCGGAATGAATGACACATTCAAATGTGACATATTCAAATGCCAACTGAATTGAACTATTTGATGCAATTTGATGTAAGAAAAAAAATCTTAAGAATGCTCAAAAAAATAAGAACCTACTGACCCCATCCATGTAGATATTTTTGCAATCATAACCTATTACTGGTAACCAGACTGGGAAATAATTTGATGGGTCATGAGGCTCCCCTCTTCCATCACAGATTGCAGTTTCAAAATCTGCATCTTGTTTCATGAAATAATTTTGACCTTCTGAAAAATCACGTCATTCAGTGACTGCTTTATCTTAAGAGGTCACTCATTACTTATAGCCAAGAACCTCTGTATTGTATTTTTTCATTTTATAAATTATTATAAATCCTAGTAGTTACAAAATACAAAAAAAAAAAAAAAAGGAGCAAAGGTCTCTGATACATATATTTCCAAAGGCAAGCAGAAAAATAAATAAATCCTGAGATACATAGCTGTCTGGGGAACAGATTACAACTGTGAAATATCGTTTCAAGCTGTAAATTACAAGCCTATGACTGCACTAAAGACTTGATCAATCAGCTGTTACTGAATGGGGAAAAAAGGATAACTATATATTAAAAGTTTAATAATAAAATAATGGTAAAATACTCTTTATAAGTGGAAAACAAGGTAACCCTGTAATAAGATTCTCTTATTTACAAGTGGTTATCTTGTTGTATATTTCTGAAGTTCATGACACTGGTACAGAAGCTTTTTGGATCAGTGTACTTCAAGTATCAATACTAAGAACTTCGGACAATCACACTTATAACTGAAGAGTAGAAACTTCTACTGTTCACTAAGCTTCTACAGACTAAAGCCCAGCTTGAACTTCAAGAAGATTTGACTGACAGATCAGTAAACAGCCCAGAAAAGAATGTGAAGAAAAACAATCAGGGAATGCTCACATGGCTCTTTCCTATTCACTTGTCAGAGGAATACTAACAAACCTCATCAAATATCACAATATGCACCAACAGGCTTTTAGAACTTTGTTAACACTGAAGAGAGACAAATATCCATTTTTCCTCTACTCTTCCCAGTGTATTAACAGGAAATGCCATTTAACAACTGCCCCAAAAAAATCAAATAAATCCTTTTGTGGAGCCTGTGGGGGGAATCACACTTTGCTGTACCTGCATTTGATCAGAAAGCATGGCAGGCCAGATAACTTCACATGCAGGTTTGCTCTCCTTTGCAAAACAACTCAAGGCTAAACTTTATAGCAAAACTACATCTGATGGTTGTGCGCAGATTTCCCAGCCTGAATTTTTTAATTCTGGTAACAGAAATGAATGGTAAAAGGTCTTTTAAAAATACCTACAAAATTTCAGTTTTGCGCCACTCCTACACAGACTACCTATAAAATAATTCTTTCAAGACTACATATTATCATGAAACAAACCAGAAATGGAACACAAAATCAATAACCAAAGACCTGAGCTTCTATTCTTTAGATGGTTTAAATTTTCCTAAGAGTTAAGCAGCAAAACAATCAAGGGAAAATAGTAACCGGGGCTTCAATTCATATTTTGCTGTCTCATTTCAGGAAAATAACAGACAAGCGTACTAAAGAAATCACTAAATAGACTGATGCCTAATTAACAGAAAACCCAACAGTCTGCCATGCACTTTCTGCAAATGTTCCAGACATGAACAGCTTCAGGTCACTGGATAGCTCAAATCCAAACACACCCAGCAGTCTACTTCTAGAGAAGCTCTGGATGACAGCAGTACGAGTCTCAGATCTATGCCTGACTTGGAGGCATTTGGCATGAGAGCTACACAATGCTTACAGTTTCTTTTTAATGTCTGCCATAGCATATGAATTTACAGAAAGTAAAATGCAAAGCAAATTCAGTTTGAATAAAGTACTCTGAAGAAAACGTGCATTTGTCATTATATGTACTATCCTGCTATCTAGAACAAAAAAGAAACACTTTCCAGAAGGCAATATGCAAAAAATTATCTAACAGGTAAACTCAAGCAACTAGAAAAGTTAACCCACAGAATTAATCCCTGTAAATTACATAGCAGAAATAAACTACACAACTGAACATTACATTTCCTTTCATTCTCTTAGTTCATTCCAATAAAATAGTGCATTTGTAATCCTCTGTAACATGTAAGGTTGCTGCAAATTGCAGCTCAACTAACATTTTCCTTGTAATTAATCCCTACATTAGTGGTCTTGAACTTCTACTGTAAACAGAAGGTTTTCAATCACTATGATGGACTGTGAATTTTGTTGCAGTGCGTTTAAAGTAATGAATAATTAATGTACCTGTTCTGGAATAAACTTCAGCTCATGAAGAGATTCAAAACTAACAGCTGAACAAATAAGGAAGAAATCCTTAACTTGAATTTCGGCATGCCCCTTTGCATGGAAATGTAAGAAATAAAAATGCAAAGATAAACCTACACCAGACAAATACAATTAAGGAAATCTGGTGAGAGACATTTTTGGACAGATGATCTCCAGAGGATTCAAAAGAGACTGTCTAGAACACACTTTCTGTCAAAAGCAGAATGAAAGCTAACCACTGTGTGCAGCTAAGCACACAATCTTTTACACAGTATAAATTATCATCCTAAACACAATACATATGTTTATAGTACCAGAATTACATATGTTGCACACCTTTTAAAGATTTTCAGTTATAGCATGATTGATTAACTCATATTATAGTCAACCTTGCAGTTAATTTTACTCATAATTTTTCTTTTGTTTAGTAAATATGACACTCCATATATTTTCTTCTTTTGCCTTTCCTACTCCTCACCTTCCCTGTCTGCCTCGATACAGTGACTGGACATGCAGCACATTAGACTTGCTTGAAAAGTGAGAGAGTATATGGGAAAAATAAGTACTTTTACATTTAGCTTATTTCCTAGTAAATATATGCATTAAAAATAAATACTACATACATTCTTGATAATTTGCTTTGCAGATTTATAGTTTTTGAATACCTTATAACCAGCATTCAAATCTGTTTCAACAAATTCTACTCTATGCTTTCAAACACATGACCTTCATCTTTTTTTACCCTCTCTGTAATGCTGAAGTCATAATTTTGCCTCAGTTACTGCAAATCAAATGAAATGGAAAATTCTAACTTAACTGACAATACAGCAGAAAAACTCAATACACAAAACTACAAAAGAATGCACTTGCTCTAAATTTCTGGATGAAGAAATTGAATGTTTTTCAGACATTTCTTTAACCTAATTTTTGCCTGTACAAGAATGATATTCTAACTCTATTCTGCTTTTCTCAAATCTACTATTGAGATGCCAATCTAATGTAATGTACTACATTACCAAAATATTACCCAAGCATGTCTTGAAGCAAACAATAGATGCTGTATTTAATTTCTTTTTTTAACAGCAGCAGTTGAAAATTGGAATATTTTTCGAGAAGAGGCCACTTTTTAGAAGTGAAGTCATTTACAAGTCCTCCCTTGAAAGTTTTTAAACTGAATTAGCTTGTACATTCTTCTCTAGAAAACTGTTCTGCAAATCGAAATTACTTTAATTCATCCTAATTTTTTATTTTATCAAGCAGATTATACAGCAATATTGTGCTAGAAGCACTTAATCTGTACAATGCTGCAATATGGAGGGCAGGTTTTAACTATTACATACTGAGCCACCTGAAAGATACTTCTTTATCCATGTTTCTACTAAATATGGTGGCATTCTGAAGAGAACTACTGGGGAGCTATTTTTAAAGATTTGCATCAGTGAATTACAGCCTCGGTAAAAAAAAAAAAAAAAAAAAAAAAAAACCCAGGAGGTAATTAGAATAAAGCAATTCCTCTGCAAGATCTATCATTCTAAGCAGTTCATGCAAGATTGTAATGAAGCACTCATGAAACCTTTTAAATGTCTAAACCATACATGACTTCAAATGACTCACAAAATGAAAAGCATCATATCTAAATGCTTTCTGAAACAAACAGCAGAGGTCAGCTCTAAAAACAAACAGAACCTTTAAAATTACCTTCTGAGCTTCTCAGAAAATTTACCTTTCACATCAAGCTTTAGAAGCTACCACACTTTTATGTAAAGCAAATGCTGCCAATATTTGATTACTGGCTAAGACTGAGCAGTGTATTTTCATAGGTACCCTCTGGTTCCACAATACTTTGGAGCTTCAAGCACACATTATAGCTCTTTTACCTCTTCTCTCTTTTTAAAGAGTGCTGTGTCTTCATGCCTGCCCCATATCAAACCTATCTGTGTCAAATATAAAATATTTTAAGACTTCCATCTTCTACTATTCTTTCTCTCAAAACTCAATGACAGGTCATTTGAGTAAAAAGATAGTAAAAATCCACACTTTTCTCTAATTACAGCTATAGCTTTCTCACTTATTTATAATGACAGTTATGAATCCAACTTTGCCTCATTTTAGTACATGGTTTCAATTAACTTTTCTCTGGTAGATTTGTAAATCTTGACGGTGCCACTAATTATTCTTGTAAATGGTAAAAACTGGAGGTTCACTTAGCTCAACAGAATTTACACAGATGTGCATACAAGAATTTAAAAAATAGCCTCACTGTAATAATAATAATAATTTAAAAAAAAAAAAAAAAAAAAAAAAAAAAAAAAAAAAAAAAGGAAAAAAAGCCATCACATAAGGATCACAAGACTGATCCTTTCTAGTGGACAAAATCACAAAATCTAAACTTTCAGTTCTAGTGCATGCAACTCTAGTGCATGCTGAAGAGTCTATCTGTATTATCTGACATCCCTGATTAAATAAGCACAATCTTGACAAGTCTATAATGCACACATATGCTAAACTATTAGCATAAATAAAAGCAACCTGTCAATAAGTTTTAGATAAAAGCTTATAATTAAAGACACCCTAATTTGTCACTAAGGCAAAATTCAGTCAGTTAGCAAAGCATTATAATTCATCAGAATTAAATGTACTTTTTAAGGATAAATCTTTCCATAGGTATTTATTGGTTTTAAACCATATGAACAACAGGTTAAGTAAAGCCACTGAACATGTAACAAATAATCCCTTAACCATCTAATGCTACCCAGGAGCATTTGAAATGGAGACTAAAATAAAAATTCCAATAGTCATATAGTTAAACTAGTCATAACTAGTTAAATTATGTCTTTTTCTCCAGATTCATTGCTAAATAAATTATTATTATAAATTACAAATTTCTGCAGCATTATTTGAAATATCAAAAAATTGCTTATCTTCCTGTAATCCTTACTCAAAACAGCAACTCTGCAGTGAGGGCCAAATACATTTTAGAAGAACCTACAATTTTTAAAAGCAGACTGTCCAAGCATCATGTAACCAGCCCTGTTTGCAGTAACACACAGCAGGAAAAGACAGAAGGCCCTTCAAGATTATTCCTTAAATCTGCAGTTTCACCAGTTCCATAGTTCGATTTAACTTAGTGATGAACTCCTATATTCAGAAAAATCTTTTGTAAAACATAACCACAACCCCATTTTCTTAGTAACAGATGGGTTAGAAAGCGGGAAAATTAAATCCAGTAATTTTGATGAAGAGCAAAGACAACAACAAAGATCTGAGAAATTCTGGACTTTACTAATAGATACTGCCAAACAAACAGATATTGAAAAAATACTGTTTTCCCTCCTTAACATCTCTTGCTTCCAAGGAGTCCTATAACCTCGCATTTAAAACACTATTTCTGCCTCCACAAAAGAGTCCTGCATGAAGGAACAGGAAGGAAAAAGCACCAGGGCAGGGAGAGCATCACTCCTATCACTTCAAGACAACGCAAAAGAAAATAAGCATCTGAAAACTTTCTCTGACATAGCAACACTGTGGATCACTCCCTGTATACATCTTAGACTGCAGAGTTAACATAATTTAGTGATTATCAAAAGTAAGCCTCCACAGCTCTTTAGAAGCAGAGGTAACCTAAACTGGATAAAGTTGAAGCTATTTATAGGAATTATCTGAAAAAAAGCAAGTTTTAAATTTAAATCTTTTTTAAAAATTAACATGGAAAATAAGATTTAAGGAAATATTTTTCAGAGAATTATGAACAAAGGATTAGAACATAACAAACTCCTCCTCCAGTGTAGGACTACTGTTCAGTTTCTTGGCCTAATTATGAGAGTGATTTTTAAGAGAACTGTTGGGTTTTAGCATATATGACATTTATTTTTCACCCATCTAAATTACTACAAAAATCATTTTCTGTAGTAAAGAAGACATAACAGTAATTTTCTACCATTATTTTTTAATTGCAACCTAAATATACAGCTCCTCACGGCATTTTCTCATCTTATCCTTTACGTCCTCCAATGTGGTATTTTCCACATTTCTAGAAAAAGCCCGAAGGGGGAAAAGAAAAGAAAAGAAAAAAAAAAAAAAAAAAAAATCACTGCCTTTTTCACAGTGAAACACAGCATGCGCTTTACCAAAACTGTCTTCCTGTATATCTTTTATTTCTTGTAAACTATAGGGCTAAAGAAAGCCCTATAGTTAATAATCTTGCCATGGGCAGATAAAAACCTGCTGCCACCAGTCCTCATCAGTGTAACTGCATGAGCAATCCCTGTAACACCCCCCTCTATCTCAGTCTGGTTCTGAGCAGGATCTAAGATTACCCAGCAGGAGTAGCTTGTCTATAAATGAGAGTCACACAGCTACTGATGAGCTTGTACAGGCACTCTGTCTCCAGTCTGGAAATACAACTACACCCTGGCACACAACCTTGTAATTTTACCAACTTCTATGGTAAATCATATTCTGTGGTTGATACGAAAACCAGCTATCCTGAGTATGCACAAGGCATCTGTACCTGTGATACATCTTCATTATAAAGCTATCTGTTGCTTGTCTATGTCAGCAGTGATTCTGATCTTTCTCATTACTCTGACTCCCAGAAATAAACAAAAATACTTATGTCGGAGTACCCCTTCCAGTTAAAAGCAACAATTATATCTGACCTAAAGTGAAGAACTTGTCTAGAAAAATCTCGCTGAAGAATACAGGACCTAAATACAACACACTTTTTAAAACTTGAATTTATAAGATCATTTTAATGAAATCTCTGTAGATTCAATTAAAATCCACCTTCTGATTGACAAGGTCCATGATTCTTCTTTCAAGAATTGTGAACAGTTTTTACAACTTTGCAAAGAGGCTACAATGCCAGCTATAAAGTCAAAATGTGCAGAAGTTGTGGTCAATGATAGCTATTTAATAGCAGCTATTCTACACTTTAATTAGATTTCTGCACCTACTAAAACATCATTCAAGGGTCTTTTTTTCATTTCTGTTTCAGATAAGAAACATGATTATCAAACCCCTTCGTGATCTGCATTAATGGAGGTAGCATTAATACCTTTTTAGAAACATAAATTCTTCATAATCCACATTTAGCTCATAAAATCGTTGATTATTTTAATTTAATTACTTTTAGGATGCTCATGTAGCTTTAATATCATTAAAATGTTGGTTTATCTTTCTGACCTGCTCTAAAATATTGACAGTTCACCCTGATGAGAGCAAATTAATTCTCCTGTGTTAGAAACCAGATTATCTTAGTTATTTAAAATAGAAATGTTTTTGCCAGATCAATAAGTGAATCAAGTCAGTATTTCTGATGTAATTATACCCCTAAATAAGGGGATGAAATTTATTGTATTTTCAAAAAGTACATTTTCTTCATTTTAATCACGACAAAGTGAAAGATGGGACTCTAATTCCTCATAAGGTAGGAGTATCAAACCTACCTGACTAGATTTTCATTGTCTCCAGTTCCTTTGCAGGTAGCACACTCAGTCCTTAAATCCTCTGACTTGGGCTTCTTTTGCAGCACAGACTGTCGCTGCCTTCTTTCTCTGGGAATACGTTCCTGTCACAGCAGAAGGCAAAAAGAAAGGAATGAGGGGAAAAGGAGGGAAGGAAAACAAATATTTTCAATTATGGCATGGAAAGTAACACTTCAGCCCAAAGTTTAATTTTTTGTGAAACTGTTAAAAAAACAAACAAACAAAACACTATATTCCAACCTCAGGCTTTTCTTCTTCAGGCACAAAGCTTCGTTTTCGTCCTCTAGTTCTCTAGAAGAGAATATATTTAAAATTCAATGTTAGGTAACAGAATGTTTCTGCTTTATCTATTATTCGTAACAAGAAAAATATATCACAGGAAATAATTTAAGGCATTACCTACAGAACCATTGCCAGACAACTACACTGACCAGTATTAGACAATAGCCTCACATTCTTAACATAAATCTATAAAACTAGCCACAAAAGTAAATATTAATATTTGAGCATGTTAAGACTTATTTTTAAAAACATTGCCACTAGAATTACAAATCTCTTACAGACTTTGCACAAATGTCCCAAAACTAGCAATTCGAAAATCCATATGAAAAGTATATTGAGCACTAAAATATGCTCTACTTAGAAGCCAAGTGATAGGATTTAAAAAAACTTAAAAGAACATTACCAAAACAGAAACGCAGAATAACTTACAGATTTTGAGGAGTAATAAGAATTAAAACTTTCACACTGAAGCTTGGTAGAATGGGTTTATGGCAAATTCTCATAAAGCTGTAGCATATACCAACAAATGACTGGTACACAACAGGTGTTTCTGATGATTCTACACAAAAACTAGAATATTTTTCAGTATTGCAGCTGGCCAAAACAGTATAAAGTGAGCACCAAAGGTTTACAAGCACCTTTTAAGTTACTACATACAACTTGCATGAGTTCAGGTTCAGTCACTACCTTTTATCTTTGAAACAGCAGCATTATTAACCTGTGTTGTGTAACTGCCATAAGCTTACAATATCACTCTTTCCTTCTTGTTTAAAAATTAAAGTATATTAGAAGGGATGTGGAAGGAAATAAGAAATATCAGACTACGCCAGTAACCCAAAATATCTGACACACACACACACACACACACAACATAAATAAACAAAAAAACCATGATAATGCTTGTTTTTATGGGAGAAAATCACCATACTAATGCATCATATGATAAAGAAAAGCACTGCCTCCTTTACAGTTTCTTAAAATTTTTGAAGCAGCTGGTGTTCACTTCAGAAAAACATAAAAAACCAGCTCATGAAAAAAATCTTAGACTAGTTTAGAAGCACAAGCAGTCATAAATTCAATTCCAAAGAAGCTAACAATATAATATTTCTCCTGTTTGGGTCCCCTTTGAAGACGATTTATAGTAGCTTCAAATTAAAGACAGTTCTCTATTTTAAACTGTTTTACAGATTTAAATACTGCTATACTGCAAATAAACCTGCCACTTCAACGCATCTACACATTTATACTTATGCAGATTTTGATCTGTGTATGTTAGTAACATTCTGTTTAGGAAGATTTTCTTTTTTTAGTCAAGATTTAACCGTGTAGTAGCAATGACTGTAGTGGAATGGAAAATGCTAGTCTATTTCATGGCTCTTTAGAATACTTTAATTGCCATTAGGGTTCCCCTTCTCATTTCCCTAAGGGTGATTTATTAAAAAATGTAAGACCTTATCTATTTAATACATATCAATATTTACTACACATTCATTAATTGAGGTGTTCTACATTCCACAAGCCACAAAGTAGTGCCAAAATATGGGAAAAAAAAAATTCACTACACATAACTGAATTTATCAATATAATATTAGAGATATTAATGTAACATGGGCTGTGTGTCAACTACACGTTACACAATTCAAAGTCACTGCAAATTAAGAGCAGACAAAAAAGTTTGATCAGACACCAGCACACTAAATGCCAATTTTACTACTTTCAGCCTCTGGAATTAGTCCTAAGGACAGAAAACTGACACATAATTTGGAAATCTAGGTAATAATAACACTTTCTATTTAGAGTCAAAAATAATATTACACATTAATAACTCCATTTTAAGGAATAATGAAGCATACTTAAACTACAGTACAATTAAGATATAAGGTTTATAAATAATTTAGTCACTTTTGCCCAGAAAATGTTGGTTTGCACCTGTCTGCTATATACTGTGTGATGTGTATCACCAAGAATGTCACATTAAATTATACTTTCACTATGCTTTCATTAGCTTTCTAAACCTTCAACTATACTTGAGTTTGTTCAATAACCACTAGAAAACAAACATTAAAATCAACAACTTTAGCACACATATTTGTAGGCTATTTTATATGCTTTTAAAATAGCAATTTTAAGTTTTGTTGTTTTTTTTTTTTTAAAACGGACCTCCATAGTTAAACATATTTTCAATGCTTCTGCTCCAATCATTTTACTACTGCCAGCATTCAACATGAAAAATAAGATCAAATTAACAACTGAAAATTGAATATTCTTTGATTTTCAGCAACAGCCCTCCAGTAATGTGACATTTGTAATTTTACATATGTTGTCACTAAAGTTACCTTGCAGGTTAACAGGAAAGAATCAGGTAAATCTGATTACTCTGTTCAGTATTATTCACTACCGTTTGCTTCAAAGTACTGAATTTTAAATTGCTCTGAATAATTTCTGTCATTAGCACGTTCAGAATGAAAATATCAGAGATTATAAATATAAAATATTAGCACTACATGTAATTGCCATAAACAATTTAAGAGTTGTCATTTAAAAGTAGCTAAAGGAAATGCTATTAAATGGCATATATTACACTTGAGATAAACTTGTTCCTATTCAAAACTTAGGATGTTAATCCAGCAAAAGATGCCCATAAAGACAGTGATATTTTTTTTAAAACAAAATACCTGGAAATTCAATACTACAGCGATAACTTCAATCGAGGAGTTCCCTATATCATAAAATGAAACAAGACAGTTTTGTGAAATTTGTCCCTGTATTTCCAAAGTGTTCAAACAATAAGTTGGGAAAGCAAAGTCATGTTATCAGCACACAAGCAAAATCCCTATTAACGCCAATGTTATCCCAGCAGCTTTTTTACTTTACTGCAAAAGGCAGAAATGCTGCAAAACTTCTACCATTTGGGATGGACAACTCAGTCCAGATCAAAACAGAGAAGGTGTGGATTAGAGAGATACAACCCACACATGGCAACTGTGACAAGGTGACACTTCAGAACAAGGATAATAATTTCAAAAAAAGTACTGAACTAAGTGAAGTGTACAAAACATGCACCTATAAAATTTTCTTCATGTAGAAACAGAAGATTTCAGTGAAAAACTATTTCATATGTTGACATTTAGTGACTGCTGACTGGCAAGTCTTTGGCTGTATCTCATCCTAAGTTCTGTACTTACACAGCTTTGGAATTCATTCAGTAGGCACTACAGTAAGGGCAAAGTATGAGATGTGCTCAGACACTTCTCTTACTAGTAACAATAAGACTCCAGCCACTGAGCTCTGGAGCCCATGACATCAGAGTGGAATCACCATGCAGTTCTGTTTACTGCACAGGCAACTGAAGAATTAAAATTAGATGCCTATAGCTAAGGGCTGATTCTGTATTACCTTAAATTGCCCCAAAAACTCAGACAAACATGCCAAGGTCATAAGAAGAGCAAATTCTATTTTTCATTTCATTCCTTTCACAATTATGGCAGTGAAATAATATAAATACAGGGATGAGTTGACAGGAAAACCAGTTGAATTAATAAAATTTGACCTCCTGATACTATATTACATTTCTATTTCTCCCCTTTTCTAGTGACTTTTTCACCTCTTCTTCTCTAGTGCATCCAAACCACACCTCCCAGTGCATCCTGAAGTTCTCCACGTTTTCCCCAACTAAAGTGAGAACATTTTCCATACTCAGACCTCATCCTTTCCCATTCAGCTATCTAAAAATCACTCCAACACTTAATTAGGCATACATAGCTCTCTAATATTGCAATAATGGGTCTATCAATTTCTAAAGGCAAAGCTACTATAGTAGTAGGCAAGTGACTAACTTTTTTTCATTGGAAAACCAAGTTAAAAGCTATAATTATTTGCAATAAACAGATTTATCTGCTGCATCACAAAGAACATATCTTACACTGAACTGAAAGAGAAAAATAGTACCTTATTTCATTAGCAATACAATCCAATGTAATCTGAGCAGCCCAAGAAAGGTCAATAAAATAAAATTAAGATGCCAGCATAAAATAATAGTTTTTTAAGAAGAAGAATAAAATAAACACTTTCATTAAAAAGTTAAAAATGACAAAAGATAGAATATATTAAATTCTTCTTATTAGCCTTTTTTAGCATAACATTTTGAGGGGAAAGACACACCTCATCAAATAAACCGCTAATTAAACTCTATTAAGATTATGTTCATTGGGTAAAGAAACTGAGCTGTTTGATTCAATGAAATCATCAAGATGAAAGCAAGCCATCATCTCCAAGAATATCTTACCAAAGGTTTACCCTTCATAGCAATTATACTGTTCATCCTCTGAAAAGAGCAGTGCTCTGAATAAATGAAACCTGAAGATTAACAATGTCCTTTTTTGTCTTTTACTTCAAGGCTGACTATCTGTGGAGCTTAGAAAACCATCCCACAGTATTAATGCATACCTCATTTCACTTATTTATTTTATTAACTTCTGATTTTTCATTTAATAGCTGGAAAAGAGAAAATCCTACTTCTCTTGCTTATTGTTTTAAAAACTCACACAAAACATTTTAAGGCTCCCTAGAAAGAAGCAGCAGTGGGCATCACATGCAAACAGCTATCAAATCTGGAAAGAAACAGAAGCAGGAAAGCACCCAACATTGTATTTTTCTTGTCTGAACTAATTTGTAATGATCTAAGTTGACAGTTACTACACTATCCCATAAAATACATATCATTTTATAATATTCAATGCAAGTAATAAAACATAATTAAGGATGTTAGAGAAGTCTTGGGAAAAAAAAAAAAAATCAGAGAACTAGAGCATACACTTCCATAGCCAAGAAAAAGCTAAATAAAAAACTGGTTTCTTCCAGCCATCATATTTTGTGTCACAAAAGTATCCCTCTATGAATTCTGCTGTTGCAGAGCGGAAACGTGCATGTTGGCTTAGGGAATTAAAAGAGCCAGGACATAAATGGCTAAAAAACAGAATGCTAACACAACAAATTAATAATTAATGATGAAGCCATAAACGATGCAACGTGACAAAGACCAAATGAATGAGGGATATGGAGTGATGCATGAGAGGAAATGGTGAACTCAAGACACTTTAAAAAATCAGAACATTAAAAAACACTGTCCAAAATGGAGTGAAAATATGCTGAGGGAAAATGTGATCAACAATGGACACAAACCAATAGTAGGAGAATAACAAAGACTGAAGTGGGAGTCTCCATTTTGAACTTGGAAAAGCTAAAAGTGAATGTTTGTATTTCACTTTTTTGTTTATAAGCAACTGGACAACAATATGAAACAAAAAATGAAGAAGAGTAGATAATGCTTTGATGATAAGATTTTGAATATTCTCAGAAAATAAATTCCACACATAAGACAAATAAAAGACATCTGTAAAGAACAAACAAAACCTAGGATGAATCCTATAGTCCTTGAATGGAAACAGACTGCAAAAGGAAACAAAGCAGCAAAGCTGCAAAGGAAACAGTCTGTTTGCCATCACTAACAGATGCAACAAGTTGATATGTTAGCTTCCAAGTGGAAAAGCACAATGGTTAACAGGACAGAAGAGGTGCCCACATGACCTAAGACCACTATGGCTGCCACCAAATTTCGCTTATGTTTCACTGCTTATGCTTTAAACCAGTTCATCCAAAGACAGCAATTTTGCTTTGCCAGGTGGAAGAAAAAAAAACCACCCAATATGATTGATCCAGAACTTCTAAACCAACCAAAACGGGAGAGGTGACTCCCAAAAGTCAGAAGAAAATGCTCCTCATGAGCTTTTTTCTGAAGCAATCCTAGAGAATAAGTGTATACTGACATCTATTTAATTTCTTGTTTTTCACAAGAACATAGAGAGGAGTTAAAAATGTTAATACATGGAAAAGAATATGAAATACTGAAAGCAACTGTGGTCAGGGGCAAGGGTTCAAGTCCACTCCACATAAAGTGAACTAGCATGGTTTGGGATTTGATGTCCCATGTCACAGTTTTTCAGAAGATCAATGGTGATTTCAAAATGCTCCTTGATAAAGAAAATATCAATGTAGGAAGGGTTAGACTACAATGATATTTAAGATACACCTGACTTTCAAAAGCATTGGTAACTATAGTAATTTATTTCTTCTGCAGAAAGTCTGTACCAGCTGTTTTGTGTGTGTTGTAATTTAAGAGAGAAAAATGTGAAGAACTTTAGACGCTTCGATTTTTGGAGATCTAGAAGTTTCACATTTCTTATCAGAAATAATAACACATATTGATTTCTGTTTCCCTGACAGACCTGTGGCTACACTGACTACTTGAAAAAAACACACAGCTGTCTTTTACACATGCTGAAATGCACAGCGAAGAGGATCACTATAAGAGTGCACCCATGTTTTAATTCTGGATCCTATCTAAGTTCTTCAGACATTTTCATTTCTATCTTATGTCAAGTTGTAGCTGACACACTAACATTAACAATATACTTCCACAGTTTTACCTTTTATCAAACTATGCTTCATAGATATGTATCACACATATCAAAACCACCCAAACCTCAACTCTCTCACTTATGCAGCCTTTATCATATACTGCTATGGATAACCTAAAGACAAAAAAATATAAACGAAATCAGTAAATATTAGAATAATATATAGTAATTCCAAACAAAGAGGTAAATGCAGGAGAATACCCTTACTACAGAACAGAGGATAACTGATATAAAGCACAAGCAAAACAGAAAACTTTCAGAAAATGGAATTTGTGAAACTTTCACTATACCACTATACCAAAAAAGTGACTTAATGAAATCAGGGCTTTAACTATCAATAACATGCATAAAACAAACCACAAAAGCCCGTGAAAAAAGCCACACAGGTTGAAACTGCACAGATAATGTGTTCTTTATCCTGTTACACATTAACCATGAACATTTTTCCAAGATAGCAATTTTTAATTCATTATGTCATACATTCCTTATGGAAAGTTAGAAATTACAAACTTCCTTTGCTAATGAAAAGCTTATGATGAAACCAGTTGCAGAAAAAATTCCTTTTGACTCCATTTTTTTGTTAAAAGGCAGAAGGAATGTTCAATTGATGGCGCCACACAGACATAAAATAATTTCAAATAAAGGTAAGGACTGCCATGTAGACACCAGATGGCACACTAGTTCAGTACAGATCAAAGTGAGTACCTCAAATGGCATATATCGCTACTATTAACAAACATCTCTGAAATAATTTTTACATTTTCCAGAAAAATGAGAGTAATAAAAGGGAACTGTCATACAAAAAGAAACAGTAGTAAATCAAAATACGTTTAAAAAAAGAAACAAGTCAACTATGAAACTTAATTACATAGAATTACAATTTTTCCGTATATTTTTAGTTTCCATTGTCTTGAAAACTTTTTTTCCTAGAAAATCAAAAATTTTGTAACATTCCTAATGTCAAGCAAAACTGTCACTGAGTCCATCAATTAACTAGTACCTACTGTTTCGCAGGCTTAAACAAATAACAGAATTAAAGAAAGAGCAGGATTGACTTCTATCCTTTATAACACTGATCTCCTCCAAAGCACACATTTAGAGAACTAAAACAGAAGCAGGAAGACAAAGAGGCCAGAAAGCCTCAGTTTACAGGTGTTGCTAAACCAAGTGATTCTTTCCTGGAAAACTCAACTTTAGAGTACTTATTTGCCGAAGTGATAGATAAACCAGTAACCTTTACTTACAGAGATATTGACACCATTGGACTATGTTCATTTCTCATGCCTCTGCTGCATGGAAGACAAGTGATCTTTTATCTGCAGGTCTTTTTTTTTCTCCTCTTGCTTTCTTAAAAATCAAACCAACCAACCAACCAAAACAATCCCCCAAAACCAACCAACCAAACAAAAAAACCCCAACCAAAACCCCAAAACCATACAAACAAAAAACCCTTATACACATAAAAAAAGTAAAACTCTGATACACTCTATTTGCTTCAAGCATTGTGGAAGAGCTAGATCTTACTTCACTCCATTCTGAATTTGATCTGTAGCCAAGAGAGTCCTATACTATCATACATCCATGCACGTGGCAAGCTGAAATAATTAGTTTATACATTTGAGACATTTGACACAATGAGACCTTACGATGTCATCGACTCAGTTGAGCTTTTCTATCAACTGATGAAGAAAACAAAGTTATTTTACAATGTTCATTATAATGAAAACTTTAAGTTTCAGAAAGTTGACTACTGAATTTTTTTCTAGAGCATTTATGTTCAGTTGACAGCAATTAATCTTTAAATTCTATATGTCAAAACCATAATTAACACAGACTTTCACTGTTAAACAGAAAATTACTGTGTGTTCCTCTGGATTATATATAATACAGTTACAGAAAAAAGATTTTCAGGTTTCAAATAGCAAAAGTAAGTTTGGTATCAGAGCACCAGAATACTTCATTTACAGGCTTCAACAATTAAGTTCCCAAAATTTCACCCTTATAACACTGGGTAGATAGCTGCGTCTCAATAAAAAGAAATAAAAAAATGGAATGTCCACAAAAACAAGCCACACAAAAACCCCCCTCTAAGATACTCATTAAGAGTACCAGGATCTAATAAACAGCATTTACTGGAAAATGGAATATTCAACAACACAAACACTACTTAAAGGGCACACCAGCATCCCTTCCACTCTTAGAGCACACAGCTAGCCCCAGCAGCACAAAATTGCTTTAAAAGATGTTGTGATACAGGAACTCATTATACTTACAGACAACAGCATATATAGTAAGCAAAGCACAGTTTATGATCATTTTTTTCAAAAGGACAGAAGGAAACCCCTTATTTTGCAAAAATAAGATACCAGACTAACAAAACTATTTTAGCATTGACATGTTTGATAAAAAATAAACTGTGCATTCTTTTTTATTCTAGGATATCAAATGAAGTCAAGAGATTTTTAAAAACTGTGTTTTTATAATATGAATCACTTCAAATAGACTCTGAAAATCTGAACATACACAGCAGAGCAGAGTATAACCATTAATCTCTCAATTTACTGCTGAGAAATGCTATTTGCATCTCTCTAAAGAATTTTCCAAAGAAACAATCTATTTTGTAATCTTTATTTAAAAAAGGTGAAAGAAATGGTACAGTTTAGAAAAGTAAATGTCAAAAAACATATTCAGATTTATAAGAAATATAAGGAAGGTGTTTATAGATGTCTGGTTTATGCAATTAGCTAGTGATTTCTATTAGCTCTTTGCTAATCATTAGCTATTAATTTCTATGAAATTAACTAGCAGCAGAAATAATGATTTGTGATGCTTATAAAACTGTGAAATTGGATTTATAAAGATAACAGATTTTACATAAACCTAGTTTAAAAAGCTATGCACTGAAATGCAAAAATCTTTAAAAGGTCACTACAAATGGCTTGAAATGTATAAAGCATAAATAATTCATTAAATTCTGACTACAAATGTAGCCAGTACACAACTGCATTAAGTATAAAGACCTAATATCTTGTCTATTTACATTCATTTGTCATTTGTACAGACCCTGGCTCAGAGTAGAAGTATGGTACGTTTCAATTTACCCTTGTACATTGACTTACATGGTCTTAGGAAGCTCAAAATCAGGAAGGTCTTCTTGTAAACTTAAGTTACATTTTAATGTACAATATGATAGTTGCTGTCTCCAAAACAATGGAGGGCAAATGGCTGGACTTCCTCTGTCTTCCCATTTATTTGAAACAGCTGCTCTACAATGCAGAAATTACATCAGCCCTCTACAGGATGAGGATGATCACCTCACAAACAGGAACACTGACAAGATAGATGTTAAATGCTTTCTTTGCCTCTGTCTTCAACAGCAACGACAGGCTAAGGGGGTCCCAGTGCCCAGAGCTGGAAGACCATGGTTGTGAGAATAATAAATTCCCAGTCAACCTTGAATTTGTGTGGGATTTAATGCTCCAACTGGATCCCTATAAGTCTATGGGGCCTGATGGGATTCATCAGAGAATACTCGACTGTCTGATGTCATTGTAAAACCCCTTCTGATGATTTTTGAGTGGTCTTGAGAATCCAAGAGGTCCCAGTAGACTGGAAGCTAGCAAATGTCCCAGTTTTCAAGAAGGGCAAGGAGGACCCTGGAAACTACATGCATGTCAGTCCCACTTCAGTGACAGGTAAAATTATGAAGATTATTCTGGGAGATACTGAAAAATTATTGAAGGACAACAAGTCATCAGTAAGAGCCATCATAGCTTCATGAAGAGAAAGTCCATCTTGTCAAACTTGATCTCCTTAGGTTATAGTGAATGGGGTGATACCAGACTGGCAATCTGTCACTGCGGCACTCTCTATTAGGACCAATTCTTCTCATCATCTTCATAAACAGACACAGGACTTGAAGATATTCTAAGAAGGTTTGTCAATGATAAAATTGGGAGGAGCTGCTGATTCCCTCAAAGGCAGAAAAGGCCTGCAGAGGGTCCTAAATGAGAGGGCTGGGCAATTGCCAACTGTATCAAGCTTAACAAGGGCAAGTGTCAGAATCTGCACCTGGGATGGTGCAACCCTGGATGTACGGACAGACTGGGGAATGAGAGGCTGGAAAGCAGCACCACAGAAAGGCACCTGGCCATCCTGGTTGATGTCAGGTTGCACATGAGCCAGCAGTGCCCTGGCAGCCAAGAGGGTCACCCGTGTCCTGGGGGCATCAGGCACAGCATCACCAGCTGGGCAAGGGAGGGGATTGTCCTGCTCTGCTCTGAGCTGGGGCAGCCTCACTGCAAGTGCTGTGAGCAGTTTTGGGCATCGCAATCTAGAAAAAGATGTAAAACTAATAAAGCTATGAGAAAGAGCTCAAAGGAGGACTACAGACTGCAGTCTCCAGCTTCCTCACGTGGGGAAGAGGAGGGACAGCCACTGATCTCTTCTCTCTGGTGACCAGTGACAAGATCCAAGGGAATGGCCTGAAGCTGGGTCAGGGGAGGTTTAGGTTGGATATTCGGAAAAGGTTCTTGCAGGCTCCCCAGGGAAGTGGTCACAGCACAAAGCCTGACAGATTTCAAGCAGTATTTAGACAATGTTCTCAGGCACATGGTGTGGTTCTTGGAGCTGACCCGTGCAGTGCCAGGAGTTGGACTTCAGTGATGCTTGCGGACGTCTTCCATCTCAGAACATTCTGTGAATCTATGATTCTATATAAATATCCTGTGAAATATTTGAAAGCTAAGAGACAGAAATACTATAGACTGCTCACAGGGTTCTTTAAAAAGCTTGCATAGCATTAGGATACAAAATACTGTCCTGGCAAACAATTTATGTAGAGAACTATACAAGGGAGAAGCACTGTCCTGACTATGAATAACCTACTTCAGTCTTACTTCTCCCACACTCCCAAATTACAGAAGCAAACTATCATGGGCTGGCACAATTTTGTTTTCTGGTTATAGAGAAATGTGAGATGTTTTTCCCTGCCCTGACCATGGAGTGGTTTGGGGGAGAGGACAGGGACCTAACAAAAAGCTAGCCAGGATACTGGCAGCTAAGTTGACCAATGGGAAATGCTGATGCGACTTTGGATCAGCCATGAGGTAACGCGGGCTGGCCCAGGTCAGGCCTTGCTGCCCCTCTGGGCGGCCAGGCTGGGCTCAGCCAGGCCTCCAAGGGCCGCTGCCTGCAAAGGGAGGGCCTGGGCTGGCTGAGCCCCTTTCCCCTGCTGCCGGCAGGGAAGAGGAGCGGCTGCAGTTCGGCAGTGCTGGCCACGGGCTCGGAACGCGGCACAAAGAGCTAAGCCATGGCCCAGCTTAATCACCGCTGGCAGCGGAGAAAGCAAGCCTGCAGCTCCGTAACAACTCTGAGCTGAGCTGCCCTGGATGAGAGCGAGGGGTGGAAAAAAGGACATCTTCCAGCTTCCTCCATCAACATAGCTTTGCATTTTCTTCAGCTTAGCCCGTGGCCCTCGCAAGCCTGGGCAGATTTAACCCTTTCCAAGCAACGTGGAACTTTTAAAGCACAATTCTTCCTTGAAAGCAAGATGAAAGAAAACAGAAGGTACGTAGAACAGACACCGAATGAAGTCAGTTAGATTAGAAGTTAAAGAACTAATAATACTGGAATAGGATTGAAGAAGTGAACATTTTTAACCAGACTTTTCTAAGGTAAACTAAGGAGAAATGGACTGTTCTTTGCAGCATCTTAATGTTGCTGGGTAGAATGCTATTCTAATCAAAATTGAGGACTGATGTAATTGAGATTTATTTGGGAACTTTAAAGCCCCCGCTCCTAGGTTAAAAGGAGGTCTCAGCCTTTGAGACAAAGATGATTTTAGACTAGAAGAAGTATTTGTAAATAGTAGCCCAGATATGCTGAGAAGCTTTGCTGATAGAACTTCACAGTCTGTGAAAACTCCAGGCGGCATCAGATGTGTGACATTGGGAGCACTGGACTATTTTGTCGTGTGGCAAACATCTTCACAAAAGACCTCAGAGGGACTCTTCTCCTAAGTAATGTGTGATTATGCCTAAGTAATGAAACTGACTGAAAAAAATCTCAAGTTGTGTCTTTCTATGTTGTTTAATAAGAAAGTTAATAGTTTGTCAAAGAGAGAAGTGTGTTTTAAAGTGTCATTTGTTTTAGTTTAGGTTTTCTTTTTCTCAACGTTTTTTTTATTCTTTTAGTGTGTGTTAATAAAACTAATTTTTGTTCATTTTTAAGCTTAAGCCTGCTTTGGGTTTGTTTTTTTTTCTCCTCTCCCTCCCATGAAAAGAGAATAAATACTAAACCCCTACATTAATTGGTGTTTCCACCCGGTTTTATTAAATTGAAACCATTACAGAAACTGAGTCTCCAATGTTGTGCAGAAGCTGTTAACACTAGTCTGCTCCAATTGTCACAGGTCTCTGGGCAATTGGTCTGGTTTTGACTGGGATAGAGTTAATTTTCTTATTAGTAGCTAGCATAATGCTGTGCTTTTTGGATTTAGGATGAGAATCACAGAATATTCTGAGTTGGAAGGGATCCACAAGGATCAAAGTCCAGCTGTTAAGTGAATGGGATTCATACAGGGATCAAACCCACAACTTTGGCATTATTAGCATCATGCTCTGACCAGCTGAGCTAACTTGGCCTCAGTAATGCTGATAGAATAATGCTGATAACACACAGAAATTCTGGCTGTTGCTAAGTTATGCATACTTCAAATCAAGGACTTTTCAGTGTCTCATGCTCTTCTAGGGAGGAGCTGCACAATAAGCTCAAAGGGGCCACAGCCATGACAGCCTGACTGAACTGTCCAAAGGGATATTCTACACTACAGAACATTATGCTCAGTATATAAACTGGGGATTGACCCAGAAGAGGGCCAATCAGTGAAGGGGGGAACAGTCAGTGATCCATGCTTCTCTTTTACAGAGAAGCCCTCTTCACAGGGCTTCAAAAGCAGAAAACTGGAGAGAACGGAAAGAGAGACTGAAAATTCAGGTAAGAGGAAGAAAATCTTTCTTAGACTGGTAGCAGTAATTTTTCCACAGTGCAACACCATACAGCGACAACACAATATGCCACTGAAAGTCAGTTAATCTCTGTATTACATACTACAATGCGTGTAGATATATTACATAACACACGAAGCACCAAATCACCAATGTAGCACCAGTTTAACACATCACAGTATCACAATATGAGGGGGCAGAGCAGACTTCTCTCAATTTTGCACAGAAGAACCTTGGCAGTTACTACATGGGCTTTAGAACAAACCAATCTTGTATTCATATGGATTTCTGAACAATGCTTTATAATATTCCTCTTTTTATTACAACTACCAATGTCTTTCCTGCAATAATTTTAGTTCTCTTCAGTCCAAGAATCATGATTCTCCACACGCTAAGAGAACTACATTAGGTATAAAAATAAAGAAGAGAAAGGAAGAAGGAAAATGGGAGATACAAAGGGTTCAGTAAGCAGAACACCAGGTAAGTCTCCTTTCTCTGTGAAAAACAGCATAACAGCAGTAAGTTCAACCTACCCAGGCAGCTCTAAGGTTCTATGAGCTCTCACGCATAAGGAGAAAGGGTACTTTCCCTCAATGAGGAAAAGAAAGAAGTTTCTCAAAACTTAATTTTGGGTTACTCACACTCCTAATAGTTTGAGCTAAATTAATCAGCTTAGCTTGAGTCATTCTTAAAGTTCTGAGTCACAGACTGGGAAAGGGAAGCCATTAGGTAAATCAAAGCTGTGGCCCAAAATTAAAACAAACGTTTAAGACAGGGTCAGGAAAACGCTTAATCCTATCAGTGTACATTAAGTATGGTATCTGCTAGTATAATCATAAAATGTCTAGAAAGCTTTGTGAAGAAAATAAAGTTGTGCTGCATGAGAGATAAACTTCATCTAATGCGATGAAGTTCATGTAATGTAATCTAAACCTCTCTAATGTGAGAGGTTGTAGTATTTCCTGATATTAAGAAATATATTGGAAGATGAACGTTATGTCTGAAGGGATATGGGAACACTACTCATACCGCAACCTGGATCAAATGCCATTTGATATTTTTATGTTCTTTTTATAGGTGGTATGACACATCACACATGAAAAGCCTTGTTTTCTGAACAAGCAGGAGAGCAAAACTTAGGGAAAAGTGCATAGTCATTAATAAAAAAGTACTGATTTCAAATATGCTAAGTATTTCATCAGTACAGGAAGCAAGAGGTTTTGCTTATCTTCTCAAAATTCTGTCTTATGTTTAAGAAAACATACACTGACTAGTAAGACTAGGAAGCCAAACAAACTGAAGTAACAGGGCCTTGTGATGGTCACAAGATATAGAGTTAGTCCGCAGGCTGGCTGTAGATAAGGAGATGACTAATTATTCTACAGCTATAATTCAATACATTTAAATCTACCCTAGTAAGTGTCCTTACTACTTCAATGAAGAAGAACTGTTAAGGCTAAGTTTAAGTACAAACTGAATTTTTCCTTACGCTTGTACAGCTCTTCAGTTATGTACTGTGTTTCCCAGTTTTCTGTTTCAGCAAAATAGAAAATTCACCACAACTAAAAAAGCACTAAAAGGAGAAAATGGAATATGTAACAAAAACAGAACATCAATCTAATTGAAATCTCTCAATTCAAAATGTCCACAATGTTGGTCATCTGAAACAATACTATTGTGAATATGAGCCTCAACACATCAACTCCACCATCATTTACCGTGTTTCTGATTGGAATTTTCTTAGGTTCTGTTGGCACATCCTGAGGAACAAATTTCACCGGTTCCTTAATTTGCCTCCTTGATCTTTTGGTCCCATCTGGTAAGGTTTCCATTGCGATATCAGCCTCCATATCACTGCTACCTGCCTGGTCACACTCTGAGCATTGCCTGCAAAGCAGAAGATTTTCTTTTTAAGACTGCAGTCACAAGAGCAGAAAAAGAGACATACTGAAGTGTTCGTGTTAAAGATAAATTCAAAAGTCAAGAAATCAAACGGACACTTAAAACATACATTTTAAGCAACCAAGCAACACACAAATAAGATGTTCTTATTTTCCTGACAGTACTTAACTTTGAAAACCAAGATTCTGAAAGTAGGAATTAATCCTCAACAAAAATGCCCACTATTTCATCATTTTCATGCTACCACATCCTCATTTTTAAAGCTGCCCACTGATCTCTAATCTATTAATTACTGTAGCTGTTACTGAAATTTAATTATAGAATTATACAGTGGTTTGGATTGGAAGAGATCTTAAAGATCATCTAGTTCCCACCCCCCTGCCATGGACAGGGGCACCCTCCACTAGACCAGATTGTTAATCTTCACAATGACATGCTGCTGAATTCATTCCAATGAGAGCACACTTTAGTGGCAGAGATTTGGAGGACATGTTTGTTATGAGAATAAATTTTAGTATGTATTTCCTAAGGGGGTGCATTTTAAATCTGAAAAAAAGAGTTGGGAGAAATTAAAAATACAGAAGACAGAGACATATATTAACAAACTAAATTGAAAAACAAATGCCTAGTGAGTTTCTGAAAAAATGAAAAATCACTATCAGAACTTCAAAGTAATGTTATTAACAAGCTCCAAAACAGAATTAACAAGATAGAAATTGAAAAATATTTGTTTTTATTTGCAAAGAATCATCTTAGGCAAAGTCATAAATGTGGATGTTCATTAAAGTATGTTAATGAAAACATAAAAAATATACTTACTGGAAGAGCCAGTTTTAATTACTTCTCACACTACACTTCCAATTCAAAAAACTGCAAGTCCATTTAAATTAAGTCCAATTCACCACTGTTCTCCTATTCCACATTCTTTTTAATAACACCAATTTAAAAAGAAAAAAATCAATATAATCTGCTATTAACAGGGATAAGCACAATCTAAATGATAGAGCAAATCTTCTTCGGAAGGGGACAAAGCAAAAACCCCACATATTTAATTATTTAAAGTAAAATTTTAGTACATATTTTCAACAAGAAGGCATATCCATCCTGTATAAACAAAAGCACAACGTCAGATACGTTTGAGCCTATTTGTTCCAATTTACACATTCAACAGAATAGTTCTAGTTCTTCTCCTGTGAACTTCAGCGAGGACTAACACAATATCAAGTCAATCAACAGCCATGTTTTCTAATTCTTTCAAAGCAATGCAAGCAGTATAATCTCAGATCTCTCCTAGCTACACCAAAAGACACCAGATGTAATCATGGTTTGCTAGCACAGACCAGTGGCTACCAAGACAGAATAGAGGGAACCTAGTCATCATGGATTGGGTAACAGATCAGTGGAATCCCGACTAACTCAAGACCATTCTCCTTTAACTTTTCCAAACATAAATTTTAGCTAATTGTGGCTACATTATGATGTTACAAAGATTCATGACCTCCTATCTCAAAAGCACTTAAGACCAGGATAAATAGGAGACATGAAAGTACTTGGTCTAGAAAAGCAAAAGAACAGGATAGATTGCAGGAAAGATAACGGCTTCTCCCCTCTCCCAAGTAAGTATGGAGTCTATAAATAACCAAAGCACAAGGAAGGCAGTTTATATACTTTTCAAACAGTTTTGGGCCAGCATACAAGAGTACAGTCCTGTCTGCCTGTCCTGGTTACAGAGAAAAGGGGCATGGAGTTTTCAGCACTGTCTAATTCCCTACCACACATATCATCACTGGGGGTGTGGGTTCGGCAGGAAGAGCCGAGTGCCAGGAACTGAAAATTTGCCATCTTGCTTGGATCTCTCTGAAGAGAAGGTGCTGGGATCAGCTGGCCCCAGCCCCCTCTCCGCCATTGCTGGTCCCCTTCTCCGTTCCAAACCCCCACCTGAGCTGGCTCAGCCGGACGGAGCCCAAAACCCCGGCCAGAGCTGCAGGTGTGGTGCCAGCGCCGGTGCATGGGACCGAGTCAAGCTGGGCAATTGCTGCCAAACAGCCAAGCGCAGCGGTCTGGGAAAAACAGAGGGAAGCACAATGCCAGCGATGTGGCTTCTGAGCTTCAGCCTAGCTCTTTGCTGGTTTCTTCACACTGGGGCAGGGGAACGCTAAGCCACAAGGGCTCTTCTCAGCTTAAAGCCTTTGTCCAGCAGCACTATTTTTGGGAACCATTTTTGTTTGCTCCCCTTTTGTGGGTAAAACACTCTCTCTCATATACCTTTTGCTATTATTATTGCTGTGGTTCTTGTGATTTTAGTAAATCTCTCCTTATTGCTCCTCCATTATCAGAAGGGGTGGGTGAAAAGGGATTTTCTTCTCTGTGCTTGATAAAATGAGTTTGCTCCTCTTTACAAACCTCAGTTTGCTATACACACAGTACTTCTTAACACCTCTAGGCTTTAAGACACTAGAATATAGAAAAATATACGGTAAATAGCGTTCACAATGCTACTTTTTACAGTTATAGGTTTACATAAATTTGTGTGAATATACACACACAAATATGTATTAACATGCACTTAAGAAAATAAAGGCACACAGACCAAAGTACTATTATTTTAAGATTTGATGGAGAAAGGCACTCCAATGGGGAAGGAGAGAGCAGCTTTAAGTAACAATATTCCCTCAAAATCTTACATGTCTGCCTAGCTCTAAGTTACTTTGAGTTCTTCATTTTTACAAGATGCATTGCTCTTAAAGCTGTCCAACTCAAAGCTTTAAGGTGAATTTCTATTTAGTAAGCATCAGAGAACACAGCCCTCTATAACACTGCAGCATCAGTCATGTCATTAATTTATGCACTGGAAAGCACATATGAAAGTAATTACTATGATCTGCTTATGCAGATGCAAGCAATAACTATGAAAATGTTCAAAAATTCTCTAAGTAGTTCTTACAAAGCATTTATTTTCCCCATTACTATGGTAAAAATTTGTGCTATGTGTAAATTATAGAAAAGGCTTCCATAACATAAGAGCCGCACTAAAAATGACACTTTTACAAGAGAAACAAATAGTCATAGGGTTTTACAACAACATTTGGAATTTGGAATCCAGTTTCCTGGATCTACTACCCTGCATGTACAATTTAAATAATTCCTGTTCTTTGTGTCTGTTATTACAAGGGAAAACCACAATTTTTCTGTTACCTATGTTCAGACAGTTCTACAGAAAATACCCATGCAGATCACTAAAGTCCTGAAGTTTCACTATTGTCCTATTTAAATACGTATGTGAGCATTTTAACCTTTATTTTACTGAGGAAGACATGAAACATCTCAACCAAAAGGTGAAGTATTGCAAGTTCCTTAAATTCTGTTTTTATGAACAAGCTTGCTCTGAAACAGGTTGTGCAAGCGTGAAAGCAATCAAACTACAAAAAACCTAGATCTAGAAAAGAAAAAGCACACTATGATGGGGGTGAGAGTTATTGTTTGAATCACACAAGAAAACTTCACAAATCAAAGGTAAAGGGGGAAAACAGCTATAAAATTGAACTTAAAAGCAATCTCTTAATTTACTGGAATAGGCTCATAGTTAACCATCATAGTTAACCATCCTTACTACAAAACAGACAAGCTTCAACTCCAAAGCAGTTTGGTTGTCAGTTCCCAGAGAACCACAGAAAAGCTATTACAGACACACACTCCTCTGACTTGGAAACAATCTCTTTTCAGCTCTTCTTAGTTTATTTCACCACAATTCTTGAATTTAAAGTACTCTTCCCATTCTGCTGTTTAATCCCAACACATTCACAGAAAGCAGCTATGACTGTTTTTGGCTATGCCACAGTCATGCTCACTTAATTTCAGCTCTTTGAGGACAAGCACTGAATAGAGAACCTGTCACAGCAGGTCACCTCTGGAACTACTGCAACAATCTTCTACATTAGCCAGTATTGCTATGCAGCATAAGCAAAATAACAGGAGAAATGGTGCCAAATAATATTCAACTTTCAGTACACAGGTTCTGTTTTGCTTTCAGTCTAGACTTGCCTAATCTAGACACACACACAGAAAACCAGTAACAGGCAATAATATGCTTACTTCTAAAATGTGCCTACTGCTAAAACTACTGAAAGTTTTTGTTCCATAAAGAAATCTCAGTACTGATTTGAAATCTCTTAATCATGCAGAAAGTCTCTGATTAAGCACTAACAACCTACAGAAGAAAAAAGAAATTGGGTGATTTTGTTGTGTTCTCAACCTAACTTGTTACAAGAATCAGAGATAACTTCCCATGTCACAAACATCTTGTCAACTCAATAGCAGTGAGTTGGGAAAGAGTGACTTCAAATTGCTTAGAAAATACCACCACAGTGCTCCCTGAAAAGAGCTCTGTCCTCAGTGTTTAAAAAGGAAAACAAGAGGGGATTCTTTTCATAAGGAAGACACAGATCTCACAGACCCGCTCTCTGACAAATCACCTCTCACAGTGCTTACAAAGAATTAAGCCACTGTGAACTTGAAAACATGGCTCACAGCTTCAAGATGACACCTACGCTTTATAAATCCCACATGTAAATTATGCACTGGAGGTGGAGAAAAATCAGGGCTGCTTTTATTCTGGAGATAAAAGACAGTATATATGGACCTAATACAGTTGTCAAAAGGCTTAAAAGAGCACTTTGCAGAGTGTGAAGTTACAAAATTAAAAAGAAAAAAAAGAAACTTTGCAGTTTGCAACAACCCAAACATCCTTCAATTAGGACAAGTGACAAATACATAAAAATGTGTATGTCATATTCCATTCATGTTTATGTAAGTTAATAATTTTATATCATTACCCAGTAACTCAGGATGAAAAAACATTTGAAGAGGTGCTGGATCAGTTCTGAATGAATGAGGTCAGGAATATGAATGAATGTCCAGATACTGCATGAGTGTTCATGGAACTAATGGTCAGGAACTCTACAGCTCATTCTGTCCTGTGGCCAATACTCCCCACAGCGCCACTAAAATAACTTGGCCTTCTAGAGCAAAAATAAAACCAACCAAGCCTAATACAACCATTAGTCCTTGTTTTGTCCATCTCAGTCCCCAGTATTTCATATGCTACCAGAAGTTATCACTGGTTTTTAGCAATCTCATTCCAATAGAAGAACTTAATCCTTGTTGGTAGCTGGCAAGTATTTTCTTAATGAAAATGTCAATATTTTACAATTAGATTTTGATCCATTTTATTGTCTGCCAACACTTGTGCACTGCCTTAGTACCAAGATCATTCTCCACCAGGAAAATACATCCAGAATGGCCAAGAGCATAAAAGCACACAAGTTGTCAGGAAGAACGGTAAGACTTAGTATTATGATAACATGTTAATCAAAATAATATTCAATTGTTTATCAACAGGATTTCTAAGGAACTGAAATTTGCAAATTTTTAAATGAAAGTAAACCATAGCATTTCATTGTATGCTTAAAACTTCTCCTCTAGGAGTTGGAATCAATTCTTCAAACTCAGGATATTCTAGGAGTCTACTTTGAAAGTATAGCATCAAAGAAGGCATAAATTAATGCTTTAATGTATTATTACATAAAAAAGTTCCTTTGCTCTTCATCTCAATCCATCTGAAATGACGACAGGCTTTGAACTTACTCTGGTACAAACTGATGTCTAAGATGTTATAACTGTTACCTTGAAGAAAACTGTCAGGCCGCCGAACAAGGAAAATTCTTTGTGTTAAGTGTTTTAAATCAGTTAAACTAGTAAGCTGTGAAACACTGGTGCTCACCAGGTCCGAATTCTTACTATGATTTCACTAAGACTAAAACTTAACTCATTTTAAATTTTAGAAACACTGAGAAATAGAAATATAATTTGTGCTTTCTTCAACCAATTAACTTTTAAATGCATAATATATTTAGTTTCTTTCTTCTACTATTAACATATAATACTGGATTTTATTTAACAATTTCAAAACCCTTTTTGATAAACGCTAATTTAGACTATTACATGCTGAGCATGAAATGGACAAAAAGCATAACTACAAATTAGTCTATGTAGCATCACATACACCACCTGAATCACCTGGCATCCTCAAACAGAATATAAAAGATGAAGCTTATGGAATAAACTCATGTTAAAGTATTCATTGTTTAAATAAACATATAAAGGTAAAGTACATGACTGTAATCATAAAAACTTTTGCAAGGGCTCAAGTCAAGCTATTCTGAGTAAACTATTAGCAGTGATAATGGAACAGAAAGAAAAAAAAAGAAAATTATTTTTGCTTCTAGATTATTATTTTAAAAAATAACTAAACTCAATGTTTTTAACCACTCTTAAATAAATCTTTCAACCTGCCTAGTGTTTCAAGGAATTTCCCACTATACCGATTTTCTTTTGTTTTTTCTGTTATGTTTCTATAACATCCTATACAAATATCCTATTACATCTTATACAAGCCTAGTGTTTCAAGGAATTTCCCATTACACAAATTTTCTTTTATTTTTCTCCTATGTTCCTATAACATCCTATACAAATATCTGAAAAGTACATGGCCCCCATCTAAAAAAAAGAAATGCACTTTTCTTCATATCTTAATCAAAAGATAAAAATTGTATTCAAAACAGCAGGGGAGGAAAAACCTGCTGAACTCAAACTTGGATTAAGGGTCTGTTCTATATGCTCTCTACTGATCCTGAAAAGAATACATAAAGGAATGTTCAATGATGAAAAGAATGCAATCAATGCAGCTCAATTTGTCTGCTATCATCTCACACTCCAGAATATGCCTGAGCTAATTAGAAGTCAAAGCCAAGTTTGTGATCTAAGATATAACTGAAGCATGAAATTCACAACAAAGCTAAGTTACAGCTTTGAAATGAAAGAGCTTTACTACCTAACCTGACCTATCCTGCCTTTAATACCTACTGAGAATTAGTCTTACATCTTTTGGACTGATAGCTTTTAGTGAGCCTTTTCAACTTTGTTAAAAAGCAGAACAAAAATCAAATCTCCTGTGTAAATGTGTAAATGAAGAAGCTATCAAAAAAAAAAAAAAAAAAAAAAAAGCTTCCATGTAAAATAACTACTTGGCAAATTTGACCAAAGATATCAAAAGCCTAACAACACACTACATAACATAATTAAAGGAAAATTAGGTTCAGGAAAGTATTAGGGATGGTGAAAACCTTTTTGAGATTTTCATCTCTTAAATGAAATCTATATTAATTTACTAAGCAAATTTACTGAGGCAAATCCAGATTTTGTCACATTAAAGATATTAAAAAGTGAGGCCTCCCATTTCATGTACTGGACATCTTGCTCTGCACACAACCTTCAAAACTATCCAAAAAGATGGCTGAAATAAATGTTTCATGCAAGTTCTTTAACAAAAAATTTAGAGATATAGGAAGAAAACCAGAAACTAATCTTTTTCTGTTAAAATAGTTTTACTTTATTTTCAGAAGGAATTCTTATAATATTCTGATTTGGTACCTTAACATTCAGACAAGGTGATGAATGACTCCTCAAGATGCTGGACTCTAACTTCTTGCCAGCTACAAACTGTTTCTGGGTTTGTTCTAAGACATTTCAGAACAGTTTAAACTTGCAGGCTGCTAACACTACAGAGTAGAACAAACTAATTTTATGACAGTTTGGGAATCAGAATCTCTGCCACCTTATCATTTCTCCATTGTACAACAACTGCTCCACAAGCATGAAAGAACTTTAATTCATGGAAATGTAACTGCAGTAAGTACAGTTATGAACATACTTCTGCCATTGCACATTTGAGTCGCAAGAGAGCAGTAAACCCAACACTTTCCATACTGCAATAAACAGAGCTACTACTTGCAAGTTTATTTAAAAATATTACAAGTATTTGCCTGAAGATCTGAAAAGAGTCACTTATCTGAGTCCTAACATAAACAGAAAACCAAGTCTTTCATTTCCCAAAAGTATTAGCCTATAATTTCCTGCCACTATTATAATGCGGCAATAACAACCACAGATGAATTCAAAACCCAAGAAAATTACAGCTATAACCTATTTTTACACAGTGGCTAATAATGAGAAAATCTTTACAACTTCTTTTTTTTTAACCTTGAAACATCACTGCTAATAATCTGAAAATAAAAAAAAAACTGCTCAAACTGCATTAAAGGAACGTCTAATCCGCTCAGAATTTCCAAGTCTGTTGATACTTGCATCCTACTTTAAGTACAGAGACAGCACAGGACAACTCATTAACTGTGTTCTTACCAGTAACTGTTCTTGGTCTTCCTTGGCATCCTTGTAAGAGGTGGATCCAGGCAACCAAGATGATAATGGAGTTTACAAGTGTCACACAGTAGCAGCAGGTGTTGATCATGGTTCTTCTTGCAAATTCCACAACTTTTCATGCACGTAGCAGAAAAGCATTTTAATTACATATTCATAAAGAATAAATGATACACCCCAGCACATCCCCCAATTTCAATACAATCATGGCAACTTGAATTTGAATGTAGCATTTAAGAGCATAATTACTTTTTTTAATTATGGAGTAATTTTTTGAGGAGTTTTTTTTAAGGAGCTTCTACCTAGGTGCAATAAAAGTGTAAAAGGCTCCTAGCAAAGAATGGCTTTCAATTAAATTTTGAGGACTTCTAACAAGTTAGTAATCACTCAATACTTCAACAAAATACACCAGGGGCAAGTGGAAAAAAATACAACAAATGCCTAAACAGAAAATTATGCTGCTAATACCAATCTTAATAATCAATCACATGCTTATGCAGGTTACCACCTTGAAATAGGTGTATGCTGCTGCTATGCTGGGCAGTGTAACTCATTAGAAATTACACTTTCTTTTTATTATTACTTTAGTGGAATTGAGATTTTAGCTATTTTTAAAAGACAGGTATTCACTGATTGCACTGTAACATGGGAGGAACTGAGTGCATTTGAATGAAACAGAATTGGTGAAGCATGACTCCAATTATTTGTGTACATCGAATCCTCAGCCCACTGCCACATTTTTACGATTTCTACCTCTTGCAGCACTAAAACTAACTTTTGCTTGTGTAAATCATCCTCTCCCCTTAGCCTTCTAGCTGGGTAAGACACTACTTGCAGTGGCTGGATGCTGCTCTCTAGATAAGCAGTAGAACACATCAACTCCTCAGCTGTGGTGAGAAAAGAAGAACCTAGATGACATGCATGTATTTTGCACAGTCTCAGTCTGGGATCCTAGTCTGTGTCTTGCTATTATGCTTAGTAAAAACCCAGTCAGTAGTTTCAGTTTATGGAAGAGGGGAAAATGTGGAACTATCACAGAGTAAGTGAATACATTTCATAGCCTTGGGAATTATTAAAAATCAAAGTACGGAAATTTAGCATGAGCAAAAAGTGAGAATGCTTCTCTGACAAGTGTTTTGTGCATCCAGGAATCATGACTGAACAGCATTACCACTGTTATTAAAATCATCCACTCAGATGACTGCATTCAAAGAACAAAGTGACCTGATAGTTTTCACATTAAAAAAACAAAGGACCCTTCTACTCCAGATGCAAGGAGTTAGCTTTGTCCTTAAAGCACTGTCATCAAATTGGCAAAAATACCCAAAATGTACTCATGTGTGGTACAGTGAAGAACTGATGACTATTCAGCTTAGCCTTCAAAAATATGTAAAGCATATAGACAATTTTAAAGCATTTTTTAAATTAAAAACTGAAACAATTTTCTCAGAACACTTTTCTGAAATGATAAATTAATAGATACTGTATCTATTTGGTCAAAATTTAATTACTTGCCTATAAAGTACTGCAGGAAGTGTAGATGCCTTTTGTGTTCCTCCTTCCTTTTTACTTGGTTTCCTTTCCTTAGGAGCCCGTAAAATTGCTGGTATGTTCAATTTCTATTGGATTTGAAGAAATGCAGTACACATGAGTCTTCACACTTTTAAGGAATATTCCTCTAATCTCAATGCATGAAGAACAAGACACTCAATGAGCAGGAAATGCTTGGCTAACTATTTTACAGGCTACACATTTATCCCTGTACGATTCTGTAATATAAAGTAATCTTACAGTCACTGTTTTAATTCAGTAAGAAACATACAGAAAGAGTAGCTCTTAAAACTTTTCTTCAAGCTTCCAGTATAGGGATGGACAAGGATGCATTTCTCTAGGAAGCTGAAACAAGCAAAGCAGATTCATGAAAGTGACAGAATACTGAGGCAGTTTATTTTCCCCAGCATCACAGGTACACTGGTGCTTGACAGGTTAATTATAAAAATTATCTTAGTGGACCAAGCCCTTCACAAAGCAGACAAGGCTCTCGTTGGGTTTCTACTATCTGCAGTATGCTGGCTTCTCAGACAGCAACCATCTATCAAAGTCATTTCTCAGCAGCCCCACGGGTCTGCATCTGTTCAACCAACTGGAAAAAAATGTCATGCAAGCTGTGTAAATGAATTCTACTCAGCTTTTCTTTTTTTTTGGTTTTTTTTTTTGAGTAACATTAGCATCAGGAAATATATTTGTGAATACTTACTCAAAGGAAGGAAAAATAATCTTGGTTTAAAAGATATGCTTTGTAAGAATTCTTCTTTGCAAGCAGGAGAGGTAGGCAGACAAATGGAACTAGTAAAGGCTGCATATCTTAGGAACTATTACTGCATAAAGTGTAAGGGTCGTTTTCAGAACAGCAGCACAAACTCAGCAATAAGAAAGGGCATGACAAAATTGGAGATAATTGTATGTCTCCATTTTCACAGTGAACTGTTTCTTCAATCTTCAATCACTGCAATCTCCCTCTCACATCCAAAATGTTCATTGACATTTAACACCTCTGACATAAAACATACATGAAAACACTGCAAAAATCTTTGCTTCTCTTTTTTCCCTTATCAACAGGAACAAAGATAATTGCCAGCAACCCAAATCTTCTGTTGTCCTAGATATTTATATTAACTTGATCAAAATATTCTTCCCTGACTAGTTACACACCGTTATGTACATGCTGCATTCAAAAGGATTTTATCTTATAAAAGCCATTAATAGTTAACTTATCATTTGAAGCCTACAGTAACTAAAGACAACAGGAGACAAAATCAGTAGGATTAACTCATGCTTCATGCTACGGTTCATCACAAATGACAGGTCAATCACTTATACCAAATGAAAGAATTTTGCAAACAAGCACAGTATTACAACAACAAAATGAAGCTACACGTTCCCACCAGGTGGTTTGCAGAAGTCTAGGCACTTCAATCAGGAAGCATTATCCCCTGAGTAAAGCCTGGGTCTGATCAAATTGAATAAATTTATTTGGCCATAAAAGTGGCAGACAGAAAAAAAGAAAGGCCTATTTTTGGAAAACCTGTTCTGCTGTTTTGGGGTTTTTTTCTGTAAAGGAGGGCAAGGAACCAAACTACCTGTCCAATGATTCTACCCAGCAGAGCCCAAATGCCTTGCCCTTCATTTCGCAGTTTTCCATTCATATTTTGTAGCTCTTCCAAGGACTCACACAGCTGAAAAGTTGAAGAAAAAAAATTACAACAGGAATGAAAATCCATTAAGAGTTATTAAATAAAATTTACTCAACCTCTTAGTTACTGAGGGTCCGTTAATGTATTGTAGGATTACAAAAACAATGAAACTCATATCAATACAGCTGAGATCAGTACAACCATTTAATAATTTAACAGAAGTGAAGCAAAACCCCAGAGCAATCACTGGTTTTGTAAAGACCTGAAGTATTTCAGCATGGAAATAAGGTTTCATAAAGTCAGATGGAAAGCAAAACCAAAACACAGCAACATCGTGTATGTGCTGTCCACACTACTTAGGCAGCAAGATTATAACAAACATATAAATTAATTAAAACTCTCTTTTGCCACACTCACACAAAGAGAAAATTTAAAATTAAAGGCTGCAAGCAAAAATAAGGATTTTTTTTCTTCTGTAAGTATCTGTTAGGTTGTACATTTTGGGAGGTAACTATTAATTTGGTTAAAAGCCTCAGGCACAATTTCCTTTCCCTTTATCACCTCTGGGCAGGTCACAAGGATCTGCTGCTACATGTTCCACATGCTCTTCCACATACACCCCAAAAAATTTAGGAATTAACAGCAACACCATTTTTTGTCATCATTAAGTATCACTTAATAGGCTGTTAAATTCAGCAAGAATTGTAGCATGTCATCTGTCATAAAACGTACAGTATATCTATGTTTCAAAATAACTGAATATTAAAACAAATATTTATTTGGTAAAAAATGCAAAAAGTTCTTTTTCAATCATAATAATGAGTTATTAAAAAATAACACTGGCAACATTTTGGGGGAGCACAGTTTTAATTTATGGGCATTAAATTTGTTATCCCCTAAAAAGCATGCAGAGAACACTGTGGAGGTGTGCATACTGATTATTTCTGTCTGAAAAATTAGTCAAGTCATTAAACCTAAGCCCAGTTGGAGCTGAAGTTAACATAAATAAATAAATAACACTCTTGAGTGTTGTAGATTGCCAGTTATCAAGTGGGGCTCCAGGCAGAAAATCATGCAGGTTCAAACAGGTCCATGTGCAATTTGTTACTGGAGCTCTCAGTAGGGTCAGTTAAAGAATTTGTGTCCAGTCAACATATCACATTTTAGAAACTGATATCACTTGTATGGAAGAAGACAGACTACTGAACACTTTTAAAAGAAGAAATATGTTTTTAATTATTACTTTTAAAAGATCAATAGTTTGCATCTTTCATTTTAATCCAAATTCTTTTCCATGGAAAGAAAAAATCTATCAAAGTTAATAGCAGAAATACTAAAATGGTACAAGGGTTCATCACCCCTTTTTTTTTTTTTACCTTATTATACTCCACATGAAGCTTTTCTTGCTCATTTTCTAACTTATCTTTGATATTCTTCTGTTCAGCCATATTCTCCTGGATTTGAATCATCCGCATATTTCTCTCTATTACAAAGAAAATCACATTATTTCCTATTCTTGAATATACATTGTCAAGTTTTATGCACTAAAAAAAGTGTAGCAATCTAAAGTAAAAAACTACAATACAAAGACACAAAGCTATGGCCCATAGGTCCACTACACAGACTGAGCACAATGAACACTCATAACATTTGTATTTTGCTGCAAAAATACTGTAGTTATTTGAAGAATGAACTTTGGTCAGGATCTAGTAAACAGTCAAAAAGTCACGCTCTTCCACATAGACATGGAGGAGAATTTAAGCAAAAAATATTATTCCAAATGTTACCTACTCTCTTCTTAAAAACAGTTTAGTCTCCTGTTTATATTTCAAAGATTTTATTCTTTTCTGAAGTGTCTTTAAAAAACATAACTTCCTGCGTAAACAGAGACTCCAAGCAATAATATACCTGACCTAAAACGAAGTCATAATCCACATTTATCTACTACAAACAATTAAATACAATGAAAACAAAAAAGCCAACGAAATAGCACAGCACAACGCAGCAGTGATACCTTTCAATTGAGAAAAATAAGCCATTTTCACCCTTACCAAGGTAATAATTCACAAAGTCAGCAGTGAGAGCTGGTTGTTTATGTTTTCTTCTTCCATCAACGCTAGAACTCGTATCTGAAGTATCCACTGGGAAAATGTCTGTGCTAATTCCCATCAGTTCGGCTTTGCGCATGAGTTTGCGTATGGCTGAAGCGCTGCTCGTGAGCGGCCGCGGCAGCTTCTCCCTGGGAACCCAGGCCTGGGGCCTGGTGGTGCGCGCCAGCTCCGCCTTGGCACGATACTGCTGCAGCCTGGCATTGATTCGAGCCTGCAATGAAGAATTCCACAAATTTAAAACACCAAGGAACAATTCAAAATTAGTTCCGAGTTATAATTTGGAATGCATCTGCATTTTATTTTCATTTTAGAAGCTGCACAATCTTATCAATGCCATTTTCACTCCAGAACTCCACAACTGAAGAAACAGAGGCTGATACAGACATTCTATTTTACTTCAAAGTGCACACACAAATGATATTATCATTTCACCAGGTTGTGGAGCTATGTACACATTTCTTGATGAGATTTCCCCACTGATGAAAGCAACAGATGACTGCTGGCTTTGAGACAACCCCTTCTAATAGTAATTTGATGGGATTGTGAAAATTCACTTCTGGTAGAAGCTTTGGCTGACCTACCACATATGCATTTAGATACACATTTAACTGGTATTTATGAGAGCAACAAAAGTTGATGAAGAACATTTTTACCATATTTGACACAGTTTTGTACGAACTCCTTTCTCAACGCCACTTCTCTTTATAGATGTTAAACTTGCTGATTATAATTTGTCAAGAACACAACTCAAGCAGAAGTGAAGCAGACAAGAGAAGTTCACAATATATATTGTTGATGACATCTGTATATTTGTGACCATCTGGGAGATCTACCCCAGAAGATCAAGCTGTTACTGACAGTTGGAAAACACTGTCTTGAGGGAACTCTATGAAGTGGCAATTCTGGCAGCAACTGACATCAACATACAAACCTTCAGAGGCAAAACTCCAGCTGACTATCAGTTAGAAGCTGTTTACTTGCCTGCAAAAAGAAGAAACTAAACTAATGTAACTGTCCCACCATATGGTGTAAGATACTCCTGAGACAAAAGCAAAAGGTGTGCACATACATATGTACTGTGGTTAAAGAACATCTCTGATTTCAAACAGAATCATTGAAGGTAGCACTGCAGACAGTTTACCACATTACTTTACTAGGTCTTGAACATTAATGACCAAGAAGCAAAGCAAATGTAGCTTAGAGGTCAGCTCTGACCTCAATAGCTTTTTTCATGGACCCACAGCAGCAGGCAACAGGTCCATCTACAGCCACTGCTGTACAATACCAAAGCCACCAAGAGTAAAAACATGTGGTTGTATAAAATGTATGCAAGTTATCATACTTGCATCAAGGTGTCAGTGACACTGCGTCAAGTAACTCCACCTGCAGTTTTCAGCAGTCATTCCTTCAATTTCCAAAAATTTAATTTAAATAATTTAGATTTAAAAATTGCAGGGTCTTGGTTTGGGGAAAAGAGGAGAGAGAAAGGGAAATGCTGGGAACTTACCAGCATTATAAGCACTGCGTAATACATGTCTGAAAACAGAGGTAATAAGCCCTGCTGGATCCAAACTGATATCGCACAACCAGCATTTACCACTATATTAGGCAGTATTCATATTATTGTAATGTCTCCACTACCCAGGTCCATTTCACATAACTGGGAGCTGAGTATATTCAGCAAGAATTATGAAAGTTTTAAATCAAGCTACATGAAGCTCAACATCCCAAATAGTATCTTATTCTAAATTCTCCTACGGTAAAAGTTTGCTAAAGCTCATTTCTCAACAGCATAGGTCATTTTCAAGTAATATTCTCCTACTCAAAGATCTCTGGAAAGGCAAGATTTTTTTAACAAAAAGTTTGATAATATGAAACTGTATTTTCTTATCATTACACTTTAATTCTCAAATCAGAAAAAAAGCAGATAGTCCTCTCCCATAAATGATTTCCATTATTTACAGCATCTGCTATTTCTACAAATAAAACAGCGGGTTTTGTTTAAATAACAAGCTGCTTTTCTGCACAGGTGTGACTTTTCCATGGAATGCAGTTCAGTCAAGATAGTGAAGCAAACTATGCTAGAAATTCTTCAGAACCAGGAAAAAAAAAAAAAAAAAAGGATACACATTGAAATATGAAAGTATGCAGGCTCCCTCAGATGGATTGAAATCTCTGTATCAATAGGACATTTATCAGTTCAGCTTCTGCAGTAACTAACATCTTTAAATGGATCTGTCACTAGACAGGGATATAGACTTGCCTAAGGCTTTCAGACAACTCCCACGCAATAGCACAGACTCACTCCTTTGCATACATTATTTCTTTTTCCTAGGAAATCTTTACTACGAAAACACCTGGCACACAGAATTCCACTTAGACCTACAAAATTGGAAATTTAGATGGAAATAAAAATGTGCCCAATTTTTCCCTGGCTTTTTGAAGAAAATGTTAAACAAAACCTATGAATTAAAATGAAAAAGTAATTGCCATCTTTTTACCTCAAATTCAAAGTAATATTTTTCAATTCAGACAAGCATAGATATTTGATGTTTATTGAAACAGATATATAATATATATGAGATATAACTATATCATATAGAGAGAGAATTGTCCTTAGAGACCACACCCTACAAAGAGTTCAGTGTGCTGTTAAATGACCATGCACTATCAATATATTCCATATTAAATTTTCTACTATAATAACATTTTTACCTGCTCGTAATTTCTGTCTTGTTTAACATGGATGACTAATACAGAGGCTTTTGTGTCACAAATACAATACCTGAGCTTCTGGTGAAAGCTGCTTTTCTCTTTCCTGTAAGGACATTTTACAGTAAGATTGTAAAGCCAAATAGTTCTTCCGCTTCCATTTTCTGTCTAACCTGTCCGCATGCTGTTTACAATAAGCAAAAAAAGGGTCAGCTATATCCTGTTTCAGAAAAAACAAAGGGGAAGGAACGGAAATAAAGTGAGACAAAGTAAGGCCAAAGGGCTCTGAACAGCACAAACATTCTGAAAACATTCTGACAATCAATTCACATGTTTGAATGGGCATGTCTTTAAAAACAAATAAAAAGCATGTTTCCAAATCAATTTCATCATGTCGATTTAATTTACAATATAAGGTGTTTTTCCATTGTTTTTATTTCATGATCCTACTAGACTCTCTACTAATCAATCTCTGTACTGTATTTGCATTCACCAGGAAAAAATCCCAGCAAAATAAATTCCTAAGTACAAATCCCTTTAACATATAACATGTATTAATTTCCTGTTGATTCACAGTGCCTTTTAAAATTAAATCCTACAAGCGCCTAATAATTCTGAATACTATCAAAGGCAATATATTCAGTTTCTCTAATGTTTTTCCAACCATTTTGGTGGCTATACCCTCACATGATTTATCATCTCTCAGATGATTTTTTTTTTTTCCCATTTTTCATTCCATCATATCTGAACACTATCATGGCAAGGTTTATAGCAACTTTTAGCGCCTGCAAACCTTGCAAGAAGACTGCAAACGTTGGAAGCCAGGAGGAGACATGGTTTGAGAAACATATTTCATTGCCTTTGTACTTTCAAAAGTGTACAAACAACATCATAAATCTACAAACTAAGAAAAACTTAAAGCAGTCTTCCTTCATAAAGTAATACAAATATTAATAAAATAACTGCCTGTGAAATTTCCCTTTATTCCACTTATAAAACAGACTAATAAAATTTACTCTTTCCTTACAAGTGCATTTTAATTTAGATTTTCACAGTATGCGACAGCTGATTTCAAAAATTAGCCATGCCCTAAAATGAGATTGAGTGAGACCTTGATTAAAAATTTCACTGTAGAAAACATGTAATAAAATTAAGGTGGAAAGGTAAGCAGATACATATGTCCATATGGAATTCATATAGGGCATTTAAAGACTCAACCTTACACAAAATCTATTAAGGACAACAACAACGAGGCAATGTATTATCTTCCTATTTATCAGTCCAAGAGAAGAAAGTATTTTATGATCCCTTCATGAATCCCTTAGTGCTCCAGTTTTCAGAAACAAAGTGTCACGATCAACAGTAAAAGCAATGCTTGTTTTTGTGTTACCCATCCTACTTCCTAAGGCAAAAATATAAATTTTAAAGCTATGACCATGACTGGCTTATTCCAAATGATACCTATCAGGGTGAAACCAGACAACCTAAAAGTACTTATACCATAAAAATGAATTGGGAAGTAGGAACAAATCTGAATTGCTTTAGATCATATTACAGGGAAAGAACTGTTAAGAAAAGATATTAAGAAGTTATCAGGAGGTTAAAAATACTTGCTTTTCATTCTGATTCCAAAGATTAATGTTACCACGAGGAAAGTCATATCTATGTACTACAATTTGAAGTAAATACTGGAAAACATGAGTGAAAAAGTGGCATCAGAAATGTCTTTAATTTCTCAAGTCTCTTATTTGGTATGAAACAGAGATTACTGTAGAACACAAATAGCTCGTAAGTATGTCACCCTATGTGAAGTTCAGGAAATAGAGTTAGAATTCCTGTCTGTATTAACTGACAGTCTATAAAGCCAACTTCTGTGTTAACCTTATCACTCTCTTTTTCCAGTCAGTTTCAAAAAGAGTTGGGACAATTTGGTGAAGGGCTCTCCCTGTACAGTTCCTTTACCCAGCCTAAGCCTTGTTACCAACTTAAAAAAACTTTGTTCAGGACCTGTGAACAAGAAAGCTACCATTTCAGGTCATCTCCATAAGCTTTCAACAGAGGTGATTTTTCCTATCCTTTCCATAGCTACCTCTTCCGCTGCTGCTTCTGAGAGGAGGCCTTCCTTCTGAGCACAGGTCACATGGAAATAAGCTCTGCACATCCCAGCATCACAGCTAATGCATACACCAGTTCTGGCAAAACGAGGATCTTCACAAAAGCTGCACTCCTTTATAAAGAAGAATGGAAAATGCCACAGTAAATATTTCAGGTGCATTTTGCCTAATATTTGATAATTTATGTTGTATATATAAAAACCAAACTGGAAGGTTACTCCTTGTGTGGTACAGAAACCAAGTACGCTCCCAACAGCTGACATTACTTAAAGCTTCCTGCTTTCTCAACTCCCACTAATAATTTTATTTCCATCAATGGTAAAGCGATAAAAAATCTAAACAGCATATTAGATGAAATTTTATATCAACCTCCATGTACTGCATTTCCCTTCAGCAAAACAATTAAATACCATCCAAGCAATTCAAGCACAATTAGTTGTGTAAGTATGGCATAAAAAAAACACCACTCCTCAGCATACGTTCAACAAGTTCCAAACAACAATAAAAGAGCAGTGCTGACTGAAAGCCATAGATAAATATGTACATGTCCTTTGATAAGCAATGACTGAGGGTAAACATATGTCAGTGCAGAAACAAATACTCGAAAATCATAAATATCAGTAAGGAAGGTTGCAAGTCACTTAATTAAAGAACTGTGGTTTCAGATATGTGCATTCTAGGCACAGTAACTTGCAAAACAACAACCTGACATCCCCAAATACAAGCTGAAAAAACAATTAACTTATTTTTCAGTCAGATCAATTCCTCAGTCTGTTTCACCACAATTTCAAACCAAATCCCTGTGCCAGCAGTCTAGAGCAATAAGCACATAAGCAGGAAATGGGAACATGCGCTGCTTAGGCACTGTTGCTATCCAGTGCATAAAGATGATCTAAAATTATACAGACATGCATTTCCTAGACTCCTACTTGCTGAATAGAGAGCAAGGCTGTCTATCACCTAGAGAAAATATCCCCATGCAGAAAGCTAAACAACAGAATGGAATGGTAAGGAAAACTCAGTGACTGAAGAATCTCAGAACATCACATATGCTGCACTAGAAGGGCACCCTTTAGCTGTGTAGCTGCAACATCTAACAGATAAGAAATTAAATGAAAAAGCCTAATTTATTAAACTGGTTTTGCGGGGGGGGGGGGGAGGAATGTAGCAAAGTAAGCTGTAACTTAATACAGCAAACAACATTTACAGCTTTGAAACAGTAACAAGTCTTCACCTGTACAGTTCAATTTCACCTTACTTACAGCAAGAAAAGATGCTCAAATTCTTTACCCCGATCCTACACATCACTCAAATTATTAAAAAAAGAGCATGACTCATTTCAACAACAGTTTGCAGGGCCTGGTGTGTTTCCCCCAACCTTTTTTAATACAAACATTTCTAAACAAGGCTAAATGCCTCAGCAGGCCCAGGCTCCTGACACAAGCATGTTGTACATGGGCAATCCAAAGTGGTTTTAATCTGGTTTTTATATTGTATGCATTTTTAAAACTACACTACATATTTTCATTTAGTATTCAATGTAACAAATTGACATTCAAGAAAACAAAAGTGACTTGGGAGGAATTAATCTTTAGAGCTGCAGATTTAGAACCAACCACCTTCCCTCAAGTTAGATTGATAGATATGGCTTCTCCACACTGCCTCTATTAGCCATACAAACAGTATTTAACAAACTAATGAATGTTGTCCTCTGCCTAATGCAATGGTTTTCTGTAAGAGTTGCTCATGATTACTTCTGATCTGGACTGAAAGTATCTACATGAAAAACAATTTTAACTTTAGAGCCATTTATCAGTTCAAGTTGAGGGTGCTATGTTGCTGTGTATTTTTGTAAACACTGCTTTGGAAAAGCCTGTTGTATGCACACTAGCTTACATACAAACCCTGAAGTAATTCTTACTGAATGTACACCTGCCCCTTTCTTAATCAACTTAACCTCCCATTTCTCATCTTATAAATCCTCCTCACTTTCCATTCATATTTTGTCAATCTGCCACTGACTTCAAAAGAAATTAGCACCTCTGTAAAAAAAAATCAGGGAAACTGGGCAAAAACAGTGACAGAAATGATGGAGAACAATGGTAAGGGAACCGATAGAAAGATGGAGGGAAGAGCAGATAGGCTGCAGGTTTAACAATCATTAATAAACTTTATTTCATTTTTAGTCCCGAACTTCACTACAAAATTGCTGTAAAAAAGAAATATAAAGTTGGGAAGATGCATTTTATTCTATTACATGTAAAAACATAAAATACAGAAGGGATGCAGTGGCAACAAGTAGCTGAACTTACCTTTGCACCATACTTGGAATAATTCATTTCTGTTAGTGTTACTGGCCGCAGCTTGTCAATATCTCCAAATGCCACTCCTGGAACATAGAGGGCACAAACAATGTGGACCCACCTAAAACAGTGGACAAAATTAGGTTACTGTTATTAATATTTTGATACTACATTATACTCACCATTTTCAGATTTCAAAGTCCCTTGTAAATGTTCCAGATGCTAGCTGAAACACTTGAAGGAAAGTACATTAAAAGCAGGGACGGAATCCAGGAGCTCAGACACTGGGCCATAGAGTAAGGCCTTTCAAAGCCACTGGGATGGCTCCACCTGTCTGGATCAAGGGCTAGGCTACCACTACCTTTATGTTCTGACAGCTCCACACACTTTTCAAGGAACATGAAAGAAGTTGAAGATTTTGATGTTACTTTTAAAGCTAAGGCAGACAGATATTTTCACGATGTGGTCAGGAGTAGGAAGGGAAAGAACAAAATCATCGAGGTAGTCACAGCAACACTGAGCTCTGAGCGTGTAGCTATGAAGCACTTACAACACAGCATCAGTCAGACTTTGCACTGTTAGGTACACCTGTTAGTATCACCAAAACTAACTACTTTTAAGCAACACAGAGAGGACTTGCATTCAGGAATAAATACATCTGGGCAGTAAAACAGAAAAGCCTATCTGAAACTCAGATAAACAGACTGTTACTTAGTTGTCCCCTTCTTCACCGGCCATAAAAAAACTAGAGAAGAAGAGGTGTAAATCTTCAGCCCAGGGGCAGAAAATGAATCTGGGCCCTAGTATATAGTAATCAAATGCCACACAATGGAAAAGGCTTCAACCTCAGGACTGCTCTTGACAGGCATCCTCCTAACCTCCTGAAGCTCTCAGCTACCCAAAAACAGCTTAGCAGCAGAAGACAAATTTTCCTCTTCTTCCATTGTTCTCGTAATGAACACTTCCCAAAAGATCCAGCTCTCACTGTCACAAACCATCAGCTGGTGACAAACTCAAAATCTGTTCTGCACAGCATGCATGACTCAAATTAACTGAGACAAACTACTGCAAATAATCTTACTGTTTTATCAAAATTCAGGAAGTATTTGCTGCTCCTTGGTAAGTCACCAGGTGGGAGAAAATTGTGACAGGCAGAGGGTTAAGATTGCTACTTTTTTGTTATTTTAAGATAGTCAAGAAAATGGCCTTTCAACTGTAGAACCTATAAAGACCAACATGATATATAATATGACTAGAGACTTCAGACATAACTGAGCTGAAATATCCTGTTTGAGCCTCAGGAAGTGTGTTAATTCAGCACTTTACAATCTTCCCAGTCATTACTGTTTAACAGTAAATGTATCACTAGTGAAGACTAAAACTCTCTTCTGTTCTAATCAAATAATAGAATCTACTCCCTGTATTCAAGAAGACTCATGAGGATGTGAGAAACACTTCTTCCCCCTGTCTCTTTTACAAGGAATTCAGTACAGACCTGTTCCCACCTGCTTAAATCTGCACCCATGCTGCTGTGCTCTTTTTTCCAGTCTTCTACCACAGTTTAGCCTCTCTCGTCTCCCTCCTCCTTCCTTTGTACAGCAATTAAAAAAATTCAGTTTTACCAGAGCAATAACATCCTGGGTTTAAGTGCACTTAAAACAGCTACTGTTATTAACTACCTGCTTACAAATGAAAGAAATACTGAAGTTTATGGTTATACTATTCAGGAGCTCCATGTAGCCCTGGTTTCCCAAAGCAGCACACTTCTCATCAATGGTCCTAAGACCTACAACGCTGGATTTTATAACACTCAGATTTACTAAGTTTCATGATATTTATGAATCCTATATTCCAACAGAAATTCCAAAAAAGCAAAATAAAAAAGGTCCAGTAGCAAGTTCAAAAATACATCTATATTTCAGTCTTTAAAAAGAAAATTAGGACCTTTCAAAGCAAAAAACTGTTGGACAGGCTATTTACTTCCCATTTTCCCCCTAAACAGTCAAGATATTAACTAGATAACAGAAAAATACCAGTAACAGCAAGAAACTACTTAAAAGCCATTAAACTGCTTCACTCTGTAAGAAATTTCCCAGTAAATCCACCAAGCCACAACACTGACTGTGTCATATCTGACAAGACCCTCTTCACTTGTGTATTTAAAAACAAGTATTTATCCTATGGCTAAATCACTCAGGTTTGGGATGCTAAGTAGTAAATCTCCTCTAAAATATATAAGCTTAAACCAATGCGAATAATGTGTATTCCAAATATACATTTATATGCAAGAACTGCATTGTTTTGACTCCACAAATTTTACTAGTGTTCTTCACATCCACAAAATTATTTGGTCACAGCACTGTAACTACAGGGAGTTGCAACGAAAATCTGAAGATGAGTTACAACATTGTCTTCAAGCAATGTAGTAGCAAACTTGTAGTAATTACAACATTGTCTTCAAGCAATTTGTAGTAGCAAATATGACAGCCTGCTAGCTACCAGAAAACAAACTGAGATACTGAAGTGTTCTGCCAAACTTCTTGTTGGCCAGAAAGGGAGTAAACCTCATGGCTGGTTTTATTACAGCATGCCAGCACAACCCTCTAACTCAATACAATGTTACGTGCAAAAAATAAGATCCTTCTCATTAGTACAGGGAAAGTACATCTTCTGTCCGACTCCCCACAAAACCACAACATATCCCTGCAGCAGAGCAATGGAGTACTGGGTACCCCCTCTGCCCTTCCATGCTGTATCCAGGAGTGGCATAAAGACTTCAAAAACAATTTATGAAATGTTCCTCTCTTAAAAAAAGCATATGTATGTGCTTAAATGTATATCTTGGTAAACACGATTTAGTAAAGTAAATACCTCATTGACATGAGCGTATTGTACTTCTTCTCAAAAAGAAATTTTAAAAAATTAAAGCAAAATACAACACAGAATGAGACCTGCAACCTTGAGATAAATAGACTTCTTGTTTGTAAATAAAAAAAATCTGAATTCTGTAGGGCTTCTTTTCTATACTCCTCTTTTAATTTAAGGTGTGTAATACAGAACAAATCTTTATTAACAGAAATTACATATCTCCACAATTATTTTTCTTAACAAAAATCCAAGGTTCTGGTTGGAGAATTTTGATAGTAAGTTTTAATACAGCCTACCAAACATACTCTCTGAAGTTCAATATAAAGATACACATCTTCTACAAGCAGCTGCTTTCTCAATTTAATTTGCACAGTTTTTTCATGCTCCACTGGTGTATTTAATGCTGCTGCACTCTGTAGGAGTTTATCTATGATAAACCCAACAGCTGGCTGCTTGCTTCATACTGACCTTCTCAAAATGTTTTAGTACATGTCACCCAAGTATTGCAGTACTACAGATTTAAACTGCCATTTCTGTGTGATTGGCACACAAGTGCCTCATTTCTTTAACCACCTATATGTGAACTCAGACCTGAATTTTATTAAAAAACACACACAAGTCAGTCAAGTTCACAGCTGAAGCAGCTTCAGCTGCTTTTAATACCAGTTCTAAATATTTTCCTGCTCATTTATTTAGCTGCACATGTTTTAGAAGCCTGTAATTAAGACAAATTGGGTAATCAAAGAAGAATAATCTTCCTTGTTACTTTACCATCCATTTAGCTTGGAGCAATGATGACAGATGTTGATTAGGAAGGAAGAAAAACTCCATACTGAAACAAGGACAGAATTTATATTTTTGGATAATAGCATTTTGAGAAGTAAAATTTCATAAATTCATATTTTTGCATGCAAAACTGAGAGATTAACGAGAAAAGGCTTCTGCTGAGAAATTAGGCATGTCATTATTCTAATGTTTCACCTTTCTTGTAAAAAGAGAGAAATTATTCCAATTTGATTGTGAAGAGAAACTGACTAGGTTGGGTTTGTGTAATTTTCAGCACTGATGCATATGAGGAATTTATTTTTAAAAGGTGGTAAGGGGATGAAGAGCAATGGTGAAGTCTAATCCTGCTAATACATCAAGAAAAGCACTGAATTGGATTACAGTTAATTGAGTACAATGGAAACATAATGGACACTGCCCCAGGACCCTGCCCCTAGTCTATAGTGCCCCCTACCCTTGAGAATTCAAATTTATAAATTGATAATAAAAAGAGAGCGCAAGAATTTTCACATATTAATAATGTGAACTAGTAAATAGCAATTGGTATTTGTTTTTTTTCTAGTACATAACCTCTTCATCTGGGAAAATAAACTTATCCAGGATAGCAATATTACATTATCCAGCAAATAAAGATACCATAACAATAATAAAATATTGTTATAACACCCCCTGTCACCAAGGCAGGCATGTGCTTCTGCACAGACAACCAGTGTAACAAAGAAAACGCTTCCAGATTAACTAAATACATACCACCATTTTGAAAGAAAAAAAATTAAGCCATTATTAAAATGTTGGCTATAGTTTCTACTAGGATAATATGGAAAGTCATACATATATGGCTTAAATTGTTTGCAGAACACAGGAATAAAGAGGTTGAAATAAAATTTGCCAGGTGTTGTCAAGTCTCACATCTCCTGTAACACAGTCGGCTTACAGTCTTTAAAAGTAATTTTTTTTGCCTATAGAAACATTATTATTAAAACAGAAAACAACTGGAAAAGCACAATTTGTTTAGTTGTGTAAAAGCTTTTCTTCCTTTATAGGGAAGATGCACATACACTCTTGAACCTCCTACAGACCAGATACAAGGATCTGAACCTTAAAGTATTTAAAAATCCACTATTACCTCCAAGGTTCAAAATTATTCACTACAAACCTTGACTCATTTGTGTAACATTTTTTTTTTAAGTTTATAAAAAGCCCAACCTGAAAACTTTGCTTATTTTCACACATCTGCAATTTATACAACCATAAAGTGTATGGGAAATTTTCAGTCTATTAAAAAGAAAGAACCAAGCAAAATCACAAAACATGCAGCAAAACCTAGTAACATTAAGAATAAATCAGACATCAGTGATAATGCAGTCTTTGCCTTTACTAAAGATAATTAGTCATCATTAATAATGTACATCTTAATTTGTTTTCAAATGTAGCAGGAATTGATGACATCCCGAGAATTAATCTACTTATTCTCAAATTAGACCTGAATACAATCCTAAAAAGAAGAATATTCTCAAAAATCAGGAATATAATCTTCATAATTCTAAATAATCATAACATTCTAGGTCTGTCTGAATACCTTTAGCACACCTTCAACATAATTTTGTTACGCTGCTTTTTCCCATTACCTGGCATTACTGACCCACTCCTTTGCCCTACTAAAATAAAAACATGCTGTTTTCCTCCCACTTACATCTGACTTCAAAGTCAATAGCCTTGAGCACAGTCTCTCAAGGGATAGGAAAAACCCCAATCTTTTAAATGTAAGATGACATCAAATTCAAAACATCACTAATTCAGTCTTACCTGCCTGCATCAGTCTCCTTAAAGATCCCATCCTGGTTGGGACACAATTCACAGCTAGGTGTGACACCACATTTGCATGCATCACAAAACCAAGGCTCTGTGGAATTTTCTGAAGCTGAACTCATGATAGAGTCGCTCTCTCCATCAACACCATAGCAACCTACACACAGGACAAATGGAAGATCAATACAAGAAGAGAAAATTGTATAAGAAGTCACTTTCCACTTATGACTTCAGAAGGAAACATACCTACAATACACATTTGGGGGAATGATTCAAGAGAAATACTGAGATACTCAAGAAAGTTTACAACGTTTTTGAAACTATTATGCTTAGTGCAAAATTTACATTTTAAAGCAAATTTAATTCTAAAAAGTCACCTGTTTTATGTGATTGTATTAGATTACAACTGAAAAACAAGAAGACTATTTTACTTTATTCTTCTAGCCACACTCGGTGTTCTTTTGTCGGGGGCTTTCCCCAACATTGAGGTGGTTTCAGGGTCCTTGGCTCCCCTGCACAGCTCCGAGCCAAGCCAAAGGAAGAGTCGGAGTTCTCAGGTTTAGATTTTTCAATGTTGCATACTTCGTTTATTGTTTCTTATCTTACAATTTTCTCGGAGTCCAACAAGATGTTCGCAGCTGCATGGATTCCTCACGTCTCCCCCTGAGCTGGGCTGTCCTTATCTTTTATACTAATTACTACGTATTTCTTGTTTACTATTTCTTACCAATGTCTATCACTATTACTAAAAAGGTCATCTTTACTTTGACCCAATCCTCACTAACTACTTTGTGCCACATCAATGCAGCAATGGAGTGAGGGAAGGAGAAGGAGAAGGAGAAGGAGAAGGAGACAACGCCCCAGATTCTCCATCTTGTCCCCATTCACTTCAATACTAGGAACCTAACATTACTATTTTCTCACCCTGTGATAAGCTAAACTACTGTTTTTTTCACATTCTTGTGGCCTGTAAACCTTCTCTCAGTGTAGGAAGTTTTTCCCATGGACTGAAATCAAAGCCAGTGTCTCTCTGAGCTCTGGGCTGGGGTCCCAGACCCCCCTGCCCAGGTCCCTGACCCTCCAGGGCAACCAAAGGAATGCCCTGGACTCCAACATTCTTTCAGAATATCCATTAGGAAGGAAAATAAGAAAACAAGACTTGAAACAACCAAAGATTAAAAAATACTCAATGCTTTTTTTTTTTTTTCTTTTTTTTTTTTCCAGCAATGAAATATATTTTGAGATAAAAACAACAAGCTCTTCCCCCTGAAAATGAACATTTTTTGGACGGAAGGGAAGTGTTTGGGTTTTCTTCTAGAGGTTCATTATGTCAGTAGAATCCAGCCAACAAATATGCGCTCCACTTTTCCACTTTGTATTCAGCATGCAAATCAACTACAAAAGAATATACACATGAAAGAAAACCCATTATTTACCTACTTTATGAGTTATAGGACTGACCTTAAGAGCCCTTGTGCGACTTCAAAATGAAAGTATAGTTTGTGGAACACAAACTGACAATTCTGAAACACCAGACTAGTGACAGATGAAATATATACATATATATTTTTAAGCACTCTCATTTGTACCTGGTTTCAGATTATGCCTAGGCATAATCTTTCACTCAGTTTCTCCATTCCTCTTCAGTACAACAAGGGTATTCTTTATGACTGCTAAGGTGCCTATGCATGCTTCATTACCAAAAATTTAGGAAAATAGTGTCTTTAAAGTGATTTGTAATTTAAATTTTGCACAAGAGGAGGAGTTGTATTAAGACTACTGCAAATGACAAAAAGGGAAACATTAAATCACCACAAAACTGGTTTTTTCCCCCATATCCCACATTTTGAACATTTAGCTGCTATTCAATAAGAGAAAAAATACTTAACTGTCAACACTTTAAACGCAGTAAGGACTTTACTAAAAAATTAAATTCAGCTATTTGTCAAATGCAGTAATCAAGTCAAATTTGCGCTTTCAGAGCAGTAAAATTACTCAATTCTGCAATTAAATAGCAAGATGAGTTTTTACTTTGTTTCATTACCCACTGGCTTCAACAAAATAGCAACAGTGCTACATCTCCCCTTGCGACAGAAACAGAGGTCTGCATAATACACTGAAACTACATTCAAAAACAGTCCTCCATTACAGAATGAGCCTCATCAATAAGAATTAAAAAAAGATGGCAGAATGTTTCTTTTTGTAATAAAGTGTCCTAGAATGAAAGGACAAGAAATGTGCAGAAGTGCATTCACAGACAAATTTCATTAGGGATATACAAGACCATATAGCTCATGCATAGGGTCACTCCATCTTCCTTATAATGTGGTATTAGTTTTAAGCAACGTTTCACAAAGTAATTTTGGGTTTTTTTTTTAATTCTAATAACACTATTTTGAATAGATACCAGCAAATCTCCTTTTCACCAATAACACTAATGTACAAACACACTGATATCACAGAGCTGATGAATCATTAACATTTCAGTAAATCCTTCAGGCTTCTCAACATATTAACATTTTCTTAAAAGTACTTACTAAAAATTTCTTAACATTACAGATGCAGTAATACTGTCCTCAAACCACACAGCAAAATAAAATCAGTTTCTTTCAAATACTGATGCTTCTTCACCAACTGAGAGTAATTAGATTTGCTCTTCTAGCCTAAGTGCCATCAGTCTACTAAAATTAGAATGATGACTTCCCCAAACTGTCTTACCTTCATTCTGAAATAGCTGCTTTATTATACTTATCAGTCATTTATACCTGATTGTTTTTTATCCTTCCTCCTGGAAAACGACACAAATGTGCTGCAATTATTTCCATCTTTACCACATGTGTTGGCATTAAACATTATTTCTGTAACAATACAAATATATGTCCTTTTCCGAAGTGGGGGAGAAAAAACAGTCCATATTTTTAACCCACTTTTTTCGCCCCGATTTGTATGTAAATCTTGATGACAGCTTTAAAGAGTTTAAGATTTTTGACAGATAAGGAGGCATTTACTCTTTTATCTAACTGGCATTTAGCAAAAGCTAAATGCCACACTGCTACAACCAGCAAAAGCAATGATTTTTAGCTGGACAAAACAGACTAGATTACCATTAATCATCACTGATAAAAACATCAAAACGATCTGGTCCACCACAAAGCTGAAGAAAAGGAAATCCAGCCTGTAAGAATGCTGGTGACCTGGTATATGCTGCCAAATAGAGCTGCTGAAGCAAGGTTCAATACAAAACCTTGTTGGCTGTGAAGCCAGGTTTCAGAGTGTCCTTTACATGTCCTGTAAAGGACATGCTTGGTTCCAAGTACTATCACTGCATCTCTGACCTATTTGGCATTAAGTCGACCATCTCCCCTTTGAATGGAAAATGTGCTGAAGAAAATAAAATAACTTTTAAACACTTTGTTTAAAATGCATGCTGCCTTTCCTTACTATTCACAAAAATTCTGAAGTCTGGGTCTTCAGAGTACCCCCCTAAGAGACCTTTTGAACTTAAGTTCATTAAATCCTCAGGTTTGTATACTCTTAGATTACTGTATCATAACTCCATTTCTGACACCTCTTTGAACACCATTAACATTAAACAATAAAACCATTTTAGTATAATATTAACCTATGAATTTAAACACATGAAATTCAAGAAGGTAAAATTTTCACACCACTTACTGTCCCGTTAATGGCATCTATATATTATGATTACAGCCAAGTTGTCTGCTGAATGTATGCCATTACATACAGAAAACAATTTTTTTTATTCCCCAGTTCTGAAGTCATTTTACTGTGTCATTAGCATATATTTTCACGTGATTGTCAAGTGATTGTCAATAAAAAGAAATTGCACCCACTTTAAAATAATACCGTTAAAACAATTGTTCTGAAATTTATGCCACTGAGGGAATCAGAAATAGAGACCTAATTCTTGTAATGGCTGCAGTTGGTCCTCTGTTTCTCTGGGAAGGTAATTTTTTACCAAAGAGGATATCTGCATACACGAACTACATCTATATATACTCTGAAACACAAACTATACGGTAAACTCTATGTTTGCAAAATTAAATGCTGTGAGATCTCAGTATGCAAAATATATTTCCTTCAATTCTTAATTGGACCAACAGTTTAAAATAAATACATTAATAATTTCATGCATCATAAATTCAGAGCAATATTTTTATTTAGTAAATGGAGAGTACTAAAGTACATGATTTTGAAAAACTGATTTTTATACCAGACAGCAGCAGACCACAGTAAGGGGCAAAATTAAAATGCAAAAATGTTTTATTACACTGTAGAACATATGGCAACTACAATATCGCTTTTAGCAAGAGAATTTTTACTCTCTGACATACACATCAAAGTACAGTAAGAAACAAAGTTTGGAGATGGAAAAGAAACTGTTCAAAAAATATAGAACTTTTCTCATTTAACTCACAGCAACTAACCCAAGGGCAACAACTGGCAAACGTACTACCTACACTAGTGGCACATGCTACAATGTGTGCCAGGCATCATCTTCAGACACACTGCAATCAAGACATCAAAAAAACTGACAACACAGTTGGGAGTGTCCTGCTATTACAAGATCTTAGCACAAACACATTTATCCAAAATGACAGATTAGTGTCTAAAGAAGACTTTTATAAAAATAAATGACAATTATCTTCATACAGAAGTAAAAATTCTGAAAAGCATCTGTACAAATTCAGTTAAGAAAGATTATTTTTCACTTTTTTGGGGGGAAGAGGGAGGGGGACAGGGATAGTCTAATGTGTGAAATGAGAACACATTTTTAATTGATGGACTTATGAACTAATTACAGGCTTTTCAAACTAACAGATGAACGCATTGTGTAAGAGTGGGTATGAAATTAGCATTACGTTATGCAACTTACACAGCTTTAAAGGCAGTTACAATTCAAACCAGTTATTTACTCCATTAAGCATAGATTTTTGGACACATGTCTGCAGTGCAAAGACAGGTTTTAGACAAGTGATGCAGGCCATGCAGGTGACAGTACAACAGTAAACAGTTGTATTAGAAAGTAAATTGACTTTCTCACAATCTCAAAAGTCATCAGTAAGCCAAGCAAAGGTATTGATTAAGGCTCCATGACTTTAGGTCTGAATGAAAACTCCCCTCTAACTTTGGCCATATTGCTGCTTCCATATGGGCTCTAACAGAGTTGCTCCCAGAGGAGTTATCATTCCTCTTTTTCCATGGAAAACCTTATGTAACAGCTTATTAATGAAAGCAAGCAATCCAACAGGAATACAACTGAACAGGCAGCTGCTGCACCAGTCCTCAAAAGGAAAGACTGGTAGCACCAAATACCCAGGAGGGAGCCCTGGTGTCCAGAAGAAGTAGGTTTGACTCCTATCGGTATTTTTTCAGCTAATTAATAACTTCACATTAAAACAGAGGTAGCTGTCATTAAAAAAAAAACAAAACAAAACAAAACAAAACAAAACAAAACAAAAAAAAAAAAAAAAAAAAAACACAAAAAAAACAAACCCACAACCAACCAACCAAAAAAAAAACCAAAAAAACCAAAAAAAACCCCCAACAACAACTCTTTCAGTCACCAGAAAGGTTCTGTGGGGGACAGAAAATTCCACTTGAACAGAGCACCAAGGCATAAGTCAAAGGTGTAAGACCCCCTCCCTGTGAAGCAAAACAGAGTCTAACACTGAAGGAGAAAATAAGTCTTCAGGGAGAAGAACAATCAAATTGTCAATATCATCATGTGGAACCCTGGGTGGGGCACCAGTAAGGTTTGAAAGGAATGCACTCCTTCCACATAATTATTTACCATGCTACTGAGAAGAAAACAGGCTCATTCATAATACCACTTGAAATTACATATAAAAACTATGAAGAAAACCCCTGTGGTATTCCACCAGCTTGTTTTGGGCATTTTGGAATAAATCAGATTGCAGGAAATGGGCGTATTACTCTTCCTAAGTGCAGGTAAACATCACTTCATTGATTTCTATCCAACTCATAAATAGGAGACTTCTTTCAAGTCTGTGCTCTGAAAAACTCAAAAGCTCAAATATTAAAACAAATTTCTGGACACAGCACGATATCTGCAACCATGGCAATCTATCTTCTAAAGGAAACCTGAAAAAAATAGAAACAAAATCTTGGATTTCAATGTGTTTACAAAACACACTCGCTCATTACTGGAATTATTTTTCAAACTACTAAGCAGCTGCATATAAGAGTACAAAGGACTATAAATACAGTCTGTGTCTATGATCTGGGTATACATTTCCAAAGTACAGCTCAAAGCCAATGCTATTAAGAGTAATCCTTGCTCCTATTAACATTAAAAAATAATTCTCAAGGTTGCAAAGCCATGTTTATATAATTATACAGTAATTACCTTTTCACCTAATTTTTGATTTTTTTTTTTTTTTTTAATCTGCCAAGTTGATGATTAGGCAAACAAGGGGCAAAAAGTAACTGTTGCATTGCATTTTGGTTTTGACTCCAACCTCTTAATGGTATGCTGTCTTCATGTATTGCTTGTGCATTCAGAAGTAAATACTCAGCCAGTGACCACTGCGCAGGAGTACAGAAATCTCCAAGTCATTGAACGTATGTGTATGTATAAGATCACTGGATCAAACTAAAGCTCCAAAGGTTCCAATATTTTTTACAGCTCTTCTGGTTTTGGCTGGGGTGGAATTTATTTTCTCCACAGTGGCTAACGTGCAGCTATGTTTTGGATTTGTGCTGAACATAGTGATGATAATGCAGAGATGTTTTTGTTATTGCTGAGCAGGATGTGCACAGAGCCAAGGCCTCTTCTATTTCCCCTACTGCCACCCCGGCGAAGAAGTTGGGGGTGCATGGGAGGTTGGGAGGAGCCACGACAGGCGACCACAAATGACCACAGTGTTATTCCAGACTGCATGACACCTCGCTCACTATACAAAGTGATGGGAAGAAGGAGGAAGAGGAAGATGTTTAGGGTGATGGCATTTGTCGTCCCAAGTAATTGATACATGTGATGGAGCCCTGCTATCCAGGAGGTGGCTGAACACCTGCTTGCCCATGGGATGCAATGAATTAATTCCTTGTTTTGCTTTGCTTGTGTGCATGGTTTTTGCTTTGCCCATCAAACTGTCTTTAACTCAACTGACAAGTTTTCCAGCTTTAACCCTTCCCATTCTCTCCTGATTCCGCTGGTGAGGGAGTGAGAGAGCGACTGCATTGGGCTTGGTGGCTGACGGGTTTAAACACAACAGTAATATTTTTATTTGCTGCAAGCAATTATTTAAACAAATTACTGCAAAAAAGCTCAGATTTAAAATAACACTTGCCCTTACTTATCATTATAAAATATCCAAGTACAGAAAAACACAGCAAAATAAATGTCCATTTCTATTGAAACTATATTCATATCTAGCAATGAAACATACACATAAAGTGTCAAGTAAAACTCCAAATTGTTCAGGTTCAAATTTTTGCTGCAGAAATTTGCATTTTTATCATAGTTATCAATTACTTTCACATATACAACTTGCTTATTTTCCTCTAAGACTTCACCTGTTTCATATTCACTGTTTCATATTCACCTTCAAGTATTTATAATTAAAATTAATTGCAAAGAACTAACTAAACTTTCAACCACAAATGTGAAAAATTAACCAACATCTGGTACACACTGTAGAACATATCAGAACAAACTAACCAATTAATAACTTTGAATTAATCTATTTTACTTTGTTGCAATGACAATAAAAGAAACACACACTGCACTCTTTGTATGAGTGGGACTACAGGGAATCTTTGCCTGGAACACTGTATAAAGAATTGCAGCAATTACTTTTAAACAGATTTTGAACTACTAAAATTCCAGTGACTTTTGAACTATAGAACTACGTTGCTCCAGAGGAAAGCCACCTATAATCTTATTTTTATAGGGACAGAAGTTTAGTACACTAAGCAAAATGAGGAAGTGATCTTTTGGGGATTTTTAAAGTATTCCTCTTGAATAAAAAACGAATTTGCCATGATTTCATTCTAAAGTGGCAGAGGATCATTTTTCTATCACAATCATTCTTTACTTCAGTGTGGTGGTGCAGAACTGTTTTATTAGATTTTTGTAAGAAGTTTATGTTATGGTTCGTTTCACTGTATCCCCAATTCTGTATCCCTTTTGTGTTGTCTGTATATTAAGGTATTTTGTGTCAATCATCCCATACCTCACATGACATGTAACATCCCCTCTGCCCCAACCCCCCTCTCTGGGGCAGCTTGCCTATCACTCCCGGGGTCCCTCCCAGATTGTGAAATCTCCGTGAGAGAGCTTCAGGTGATAGGCAGCCTGGGGGGAATTCCTTTGGCTCTGGATTTTAGTGGTCTGAAGCTTGGGGGTGGGCACACCTTGTTACCCCCTGAAACCCCTGATTTGTGGTCTTTTTTGTATCCTCCCTGGGACCCTCCCCCGCTTATAGGGGGTGGGAGGGAGGAGCAAGCTCTCTCAGCCGCCAGGTTCTCAGCCTGGAAACTCTCTCAGCCACTGGGTTCTCCACCTAGAAGCTCTCAGCCGCGGGGTTCTCAGCCTGGAAGCCCCGAGCCGCTCGCCTCGGAGCTTGGAGATCTCTGCTAATAAACATCCTTTAACCTGCTAAGCTGAGAGCCAGCCTTTTCTCTTCTGCTGCTGTTGACTGTCACCTTTGGGTCCAGCTGCCAAGCCGAGAAGCCAAAACGAACTGGAAACTTTGTGTCTGTGTTGACCCCAGCTAGCTGGAGGTTAGCTCCCACCCGGAGCGGGGAAACAACCGGACATACTTCAGCAATCATTACAATCATTAAACAAATCTTATGGAAGAATTTTCAGGGAGCTCCACAGCTCCTGAAATCACATATATTCTGTACATTATTTTCCAAAAAAACTTCATGGATACAGAAGAAGGAATTCTGCAAGATACATAAATTTAGGAGCCTAACACTTCTAGAAGGCAGTAAGACCTGACTAATGCCCCCAAAGGCACTTGCAGTGAGATTCAGCTTGTCATAAATTTGGTCAATTAATCTATTCTCTAAGCAACACTGACAGCATGGATTAGCTCTTCAGAGGACCACACCAGGTTCAGGAGTAAAAAGTCCCAACATGGACACACAATGCAAGGCATATGAATGACAAGACAGAAATCCCATCCTCAGTTTCCTAAGTGATGTCAAGCAAAGAACAGAACTACATCCCAATGCATGAAAAATACTGTTTTGAAACAGTTTTCTAGCTTGTATGAGAAAACTGAAGTGTGAGTATGTAAAACTGCTTCCTACCTAGAAAGACATTCTAAACAGGTCAAAAAAATTTTAAATTAAGGCAGTCACATTAAATAAATACCTTGTACACTTCTAAAGAATGAAAGCCTATTTTCTTTTTATTTCAAGAACTGAAGTAGTTCAATCTCATTTTCCTGGGAAAAGAAAGCCCAAACAACAGCAGAAGTCCTAAAATATTACAGGATATGAGGAAAAAAGCTGATTCTGATTAATGGAGAAAATGGATTAATGGAGAAAAAAAAGTTTTGTTTTTTAACAAAAGAGGTGTGCCTCTCTCTATGTTAGTATCTCCCCTACCTTCCAACCTCAAGAGAAAGAACAACCGTGCACAATACAGTATCATCTTCCATGTAAAGCTGTTAAAATTCCATACATTCACCTAAATTATTATTCTGGAGTATTTCTGTAAAACCAGGTCATCTATATTTATTACACACACATAGTCCAGCTTTTGAAGGAATTAGAAAAACAACAACATGAGTATGTTCTAACTTCAAAATTCCCCTGCTTCAAAATGTCAGTGAAAATTGTGAGGAAGTTCAAGACTGGCTGTTTTCACTTATAAATAAATGCCTCAGAGAATACCTTTCTTCTTCCCCTTCTCTCTTCCATTTTGGTACAGCAAAAATATAGGTGAGATAACCTTTCCTTTCAGAAGGCCTCCTATTCTCATTGTCTTATATCCCAATTATGCAATCAAAGTCATGAAATAGGTATTAATAGAATTAACACATTAATAGAATATCCTAAAGCACTGAAAATACAATGTATAGCTCCAATATTTGCAGACTGTCACTATTGCGTCAGTATCTGTAGACTATGCCCCATCCCAAAGGTTCTTATACTTGTTTCGCCGAAGTAGAAGATTGGTGTTACAGCACTAAAAAAGATCAAAGCAGTATTACAAAAAAACACCCCCCAGCACTGCAAGGTTTTGTTTGAAGAAAGCAAGTCAAAATATTATTAAAAGCAGAGCATGTTTTCTTCCTGCAATGAGAATGAAGGGTTGTATTACCTTCATGCACTGTTATTCCACAGTTGTCACATTGGATTATTTCATCAGCATCTTCACTGTTATCTCCAAGACAAACACAACAAATCAAAATATGATCCATTTTCTGGGAACTCCAATTTTGAGACTTCTCAAGGATCAATGAGTCCTAATATTGAAAAACAGAGACACATGGATTATGCTAGGAACTTCCATTTTATTTAAAGCAAGCAGAAGATCTGTTATTTGCTCAATTTTTGAACAACAATCAAAAAACCATGGAATATTTTCAAAAATGCTCAAACACTTCCTCCATGAAGACAAGTGCTGGGATGCATGGACCTCAACATGATCTACAGACCTGTTAAGATCCAGAGGTCAGAGGAGAGTCATTTCCTCAAGACAGAAACATATGTCTTTGAACCATTTCTACAAAATGGAGTAACTAAGAAACCATTTAAAAATCAAAATTTAAAAAAGGCCAAAGGTGACTTTCAAATGTTCCAACATTCAGGAAAGTTGCTTCCTCTTCTAAAATTTAAAAAATCCAAGAATATACAGCTAATAGAAGCCTGCCAAGTTTTTACTTACATAAAATATAACAAATTATCGACTCTGTATGTTTTTTTTTCTAATGCAAATGTATGTGCATCTGCACAAAACCATATGATTTATTTAAACTATATATTCTTCTGATTATACATGGGAGTAAAGATTTGCCCTGTTCTGGCAAACTACTATATGAACCACGGCTCCCAAACAGATTGTCGGTTTTCATGGGGAATTTTTCTAAGAAAACACAGAGAAGTGTTTCATAAACCAAAGTTATATGTAAAATTAGTTTTCTTAATAAACACTGTTGTCTTACTATTATCATTGTGAGACAGAGCTACTGTCTCTTCTGCAGTTTCATGGCCTCCATACATACTCATTGTACTTGAGCTTGAACTACCTTTATTGGTAATATGAAGGCACATAAGGAAGAATGAAAATAAGCACAATACTGAAAAATAACTACTGCAGTACAAAGAAACAGCAACAGTTTCAAAGCAGAGGCCAAGAGTTTAATGGTACCATTCAAAATATCTAAGATGCAAAAATATTCCAAAACTGCTGCAGAATCCAAAAGAAAGTAATTACAGTGAAAGATGCCCTCTCAAACATTTTTTCCTAATTCCAACGCCCCATTTACAACATACAGCACCAATACTATGCCTAAGGGAATGTGAGCTCATGTAGAAGTAGAAAAGAACATTCACAGGGTCACATTGCTTACAGGAAGGCAACTGTGAAAAATAAAAGATTCTCGGATACATAGTTCAGACTCAGGGAGCATGTTTTCCAACATCCTCCTGGGACAAAGCATTTTGAGGAAAGCAATAAACTTGGACATTATTGCAGCCCATCATTACTCAAAATACCCATGCTTACCATTCACATTACAAATAGGAAAATGGCAGTGGATGCTCCCTAATTTAGGCAGATTAACTGTACAATGGCACAGATTTCTTCAGTGCACGTCACAACTCTACAAAGATCAGCTTTTTCTGACAGTACCTTTGACTTAAACTATTATTTGGCTTCACAGAGAGAAGTTTAAAAGACATTGGTAATCTCTATTGCTGTAGAAGTCCAAGGTCTGGTAATTTAAAAACAAACAAACAAACACATACACCCCCCCCACCCCCCCCCCCCCCCCCGAAGTATTACTTTAAATTAAGAAACAGGAATGCATTGCAAAAACACTGAAATAACACTAGCTGTCTAGGCAGTGAGAACATATGCAAACATGGACCAAAACACCCAAACAAACAAGCAATGATGAAAGGGTATCAATTTTTTTTTCTAATTTTAGCATCCCCAGCCATTAAGGTTCACCTCATGTGAAGACAATTACCAGGTCAAACAAAGCAGCTGAGCAACTTATTTTTTTATGCAGGCAGGGATTGGTCTGGAAAGTGTGCTGCTCTCCTCTGCTTTTAGTCTATGTAAGCACCTGAAAGACTCATCCAAAACATGGAAACTTTTATATATAATAACTGCTGCAACTCCTGAACAAATCCTGTTCCCTACTGAAGTGGGAGAAACTATTTCAGCTGCATCACTATGTAACTCCCATCTCTGTGGTGTTAATGAAGCAAGTGAGCATTTCAAGCTATATGCCCATAAACTTTTAACTGTACAGGGAAAAAAATTAAAAATACAATAACCACTTCACTGAGAATAGAAGAGTCCTATAAAGTGGTAATTATTATAAAAACAGAAAAGCACCATTTACCTACTAATGATGCTTGACCTCAGGAAAGAAAGCTAAATTTGCATTCTGCACATAATTCAATAGAAAAGCGCATAGTATTTCATTACAGCACATGTTAAAATAATGTATATGCAAACCTCAAAAACTTGTAAAATGTAAACAAATAAAAATCACAGGGAAACAAGAACCAAACAATCCCTCCCCAACACCCTCCCCAGTTTCCATCCTCCAAAAATAAGCGAAGGAAAGAAACAAAAAAATGCGTCTAAAGGACACTACAGTATGTTCAGAACTAAATATCTGGACTTTCTTTCCTAAATTTATTGTAGATTTGAACATCTAAGACCTTTTTTCTAAGAACTCAGTTTCTGCAATGATGAGATTTTGCTAGATGTGTCTGCTTAATAAAATTATATTTTACTCCTTTCCCTTTTTTACTAATTCAAAGTACTGTAGCTGTGGAGAGTATACTGTTACAATACAATATACTGAGTATCAGAAATCTGAAAATTACAGTCTATAATTCAGATACTCACTTTTGCAAAACTTCTTGATAAAGACCTACGAATAAACAGTACAGCACTTTACAAGCAATAAAGATAAATTATCAGTTACAAAATTATAATCTGAAATTCAAATTTCCAATTTTGATTTTATGTTCTGGTCACTGTTCTAAATCTAAGGCAAGAATAGAATATTATATCCATGCACACTAAGAAGCTTCAAAGAAGATACATCAGAGACAGCTCTGGGTTTCTGAAACAGGTCTGTTCTTCCAAGCCAATAGAAATTAAACTGAAGAATATATCATTAAGAATGTAGCCACACATCTCCATTCTGATACGAGAAGCAATTCTGAAAGAAAACTGCCTCTCTCTGTTTCAAGTTCTGATCACCAATATTGGTCGAGCACTTTCAGCTCCTGAGTCAAGAAAATGCAGGTAATAATACTAAAATCACAGAGCCTGATAAGGAAAGACGATGCCTATGCAAAGAGTTAAAAAAAAAAGAAAAAAACACCAAACAAATCATGTTTTTTTTCCTAATCCCAGTTATTACTAGAAGTTAAAACAGCACAGCTCACTTGCAATAATATATAAATATATATATATAATACCTATCAAAGTATCTAAAATGGACCAAATCCAAATACTGTTTAGTTCCCTGTCATTTTACACATTTAAACTAAGTTTAAAGGGAACAGAAGAACTTTAAATAATGTCGTATCACTACCATTTCTCAGATGTTATGTTGACATTGTGATTATATCCTGAAAACTGAATATAGATTTTATAGCAATGCTTTTTATTTTGCTCAGAATTTTGTTACTGCAGAACATGAAGTCAGTCACAGTGACAACCAGGTATCTTAATTTTTCCACAGGCACAATCTTCAAGGCAACTGTAATTGTGCATATGGAAAAAAAGGTTACTTTATTAAACACTTATATATAAAATACTCACATTCTGCAATCAGAAGCTATTTAGTATAATAATTATAGTACCCAAATGCTTTTAGTATGGTAAAAAAATTAGTTAATTTGTGACTATTATAAACAAATCCAGCATAAATAATAATTATTCTATTTGATTTTAAACCCAGTGTTTTACTTAAAACGCTTCTGTAAGTGAACTTTGTTCAGTCTTTGATGTTTGTCACAAAGAAGGGCCAAGAATAATGCCTCATTCATCTATTTTATGATTATGTCACAGATGCTTTTAACTTTCATGACATTACAGGTGTAAAACACTTACACTAAAACTGTACTAGAAGTCTCACTAACACATGTGGGTTTGCATACTGGACCTCCTATTTGTTCTAGTACTAATCCAATCTCTGTAAAGCCAAGAGAAGTCTCAGTATTGACTTTAGTGGCATTAGATTGGTCAAGTGGTCCAAGTAAGTTCATTTAATATGCAGTGCCTATTTAGCATAATTTTTCCTGCTTCACTTATTATTCACTTATTATTGTGTGAACACAAGCCCAGCCAATCAGTTTAACTTTTAATATTTATAGAATAGTTACTGGGGAGTAGTTTCCATTTGTCAACAGATATATTATAGAAAGTTGGTTGCACTACCTCATTACTCTTGCTTTGTGAAAGAGCCAGGCTATCATTTGTCAATTCCTCATCATCTGCATTATTCCTGTTAAGAACTTTACTCTTCTTCTTCTTGGATCCTCCATCGCTAGCCGTGCTGCTATTATCTTCTTCATTACCTTCCTCATCATTGTCATCCTCATCACTTCCACTCCCGTCATCTTCATCATCTTCATTATCTCCATCACTCCCCTCTTTTTTCAGCGCATTCTTTCCTTTCTTTTTCTCAGCAGTAGGCCGCCAGTCATTGTCATCTTCACTGTCATAGTCATCCATATCATTTAGTTCTTCCATCGATACAAAATCCAGCAGAGGTCGGTTTCTGCGCAAATTCCATTTTTTTGGTTCATTTGCTTGCTCATCAGCCACAGCACCAGGTTCAGCTGCTTTCTCCTTATCTTTCTTCTTTTTTGGCTTTTCTTCTTCATCTTCTTGCTCTTTCTTTTCAGTCTTAATTACCTCTTTGTCTGCTGTTGGCACTTCTTCTTCAGTGGAGGTTTTCGGCTGTTGCTCTTCTACTTTCTCTTCTGCCTGTTCCTCCTCCAAGACACTTTCTTCTGATTCAGTACAGGAACCTTCACCACTGTCCTTAGATGCATCTTCACTCCCATGACCACTTCCTTCAGAATCTGTTGAGCATATGAAAATTTAAAAAAAGTGCCGACACAAATGTACCCCCAAAAATAAAATCTCTTGAAGCAAGTTGTTAAACAAAAGAATGACGCATGTTCCTCCCTCATAAGGTATTCCACCTATTTTTTCAGCTGGTGTCCAAATATTGCTATTTCGAGTGCTATGTTGAGAATCTGTTAAACATGAGTGCATTTTAAGATGCAAAAAAAAAAAAAAAAGATGGTAGAACTTATTAAATGAGCACTATATGTTCCTTTGAACTGCAGCTCATAATAACAAAAAGCAGTAGCACAGAGTAATTTCCATGTGAAGTCACATCTTAAAGAAAGAGCATTCCAGTTTTTAATTCCTGGAGGTGTTTTCTACATCTTCAAAATAAAATAGAAGAGATTTGAAATAATAAAATGAAGAGTTTACATATCTAGTTCTAATAATAATATGGATAATCCCATACCTTCATTTTTAATACATCTTTGTTTTTCTGAGTTTGAGGGCTTTTTTTAATTTTCAAGGTTAGTTCACTTATTAATCCCACATAAACTATGCCCCGTTCAGCATTGCAGATGCATTACAATACATTAACCTTACACTACTCATATGGTACTGTTCTGTGTGTACTCACTATTTCATTAATTAACACAAGTCAACATGAGCAACAGAAAAGAACAAAGATTTTTATATTTAAAAAGAGATATTTTCGCTATGAAGTACATGTAAAAAATATTGAGAAATGACAAGTAAACTTGTTAAACTTTATAAACAGCACCCACTCTGCTATTTCTCCTTTTGTATGGTCCTACTGCTTTTCATTCGTAGTACTGTTTTATGGAAGGAAAATTCGGAAAATATTTTAAAAAGAAAATATAGTATCTTGATCCAATGCAGAGATCAATTAGGCAGTGGCTACTTTTCAGTTTGCTCAAAGCCATCACCAAGTTCTTGATCCACTGTCATATCACGCAAAGATGATACATGTCGATGCTTGCAAATTAAAAAAAAAAAAAAAATCTTAATTGTTCTAGTTACAACCCAAAAATCTCTACCACTCAGTATCACCTTACACAGAGAATTTCCCTGTACACTCAGCTCTGTATAAATCTTAATAAACAGACAGTGAGGTAGGTGTGCACAGTGTGTCATTTTAGGAGACATTTTTTTCCACCCTAAAGAACAATGCCAGTGATTAGCCAGTTGTTACTTCAATATAAGGATCAGTTTTGTCGTCTTCTGCATATACCTGCATGTGGAAGAGTTCAGTGAGGCGATTATGTAACTATTGACAAAAAAGTCCATAAGTGCTACTACTACTGATTAGGACATCAAGGCTACCCATCCCCTTACAAACTAATAGAAACTAATAGTCTCCAACATATGTTCTAACATTTAGAGATCCAGAAGGTTTTTTTACAGTCTTTGAGAAAAACGTAATTCAGTCATTTCTCCACACCTATTAGCCTTAATCAACATACACGATAACTATGTAACTATGTTTTGAAAGAGAAGAACATGAGTCGGGCATACACGAGAAATAAAAGTTAGTATTAAATAACATGCAATCCAAAAAAAAATGTTTTCAAGTTGCAATAATTTGTTTGGCTACAGAATCACAGGATGGGTAAGTCTGGAAAGGACCACAGTGGGTCATCCCAGAACACACTGCCCAGGATTGCATCCAGACAGTTCAGGTATATCTTCTGAATATGTCCAGTGAGGAAGACCGCACAACATCTCTGGGACAATCTGCCCCAGTGCTCAGTCACCTGCACACTAAAGAAGTTTTTCCTCAGATTCAAGTAGAACTTCTGGTGCATCGGTTTCTGCCCACTGCAGAGACAGATGCACTGGAAGTTCCCTCTTGTCCTATAGCTTGGCACTGAAAAGAGCCTGGTTCATCTTCAATACCCTCCTTTCAGACACTCACTCAGACCCTAATAGACATGGATGAGGCACCCTCTCAGTCTTCTCTTCTTAAGGACAAACAGGCCTAACTCTCTCAGCCTTTGCTTGTCAAGAAAGAGTACCTCCACAGAAGCACCACAGAAATGGTGAGAAGGCTACAACACTCCATGAAGACAGGCTCAAAGTGGTTCAGCTTGGAGAAGAGAAGGCTCCAGGGAGAACATGGCTTATAAGTGGGTTTTTTACCAAGGCCTGTGGTGACATAAAAACGGGAATCAGTTTTAAACTGAAAGAGGGCAGGGTTTAGATTGGACACAAGAAATTTTTCAATGAGCACAGTAAAACACTGGACTAGGTTGTCCAGGGAACTTGTAGGTGCCCCATCACTGAAAATATTGAAGGCCAAGTCGGATGAGGCTTTAAACAACCTGGCCTAGTGAAAGAAGCTTCTTACCGGCAGCAGCTTGACTCAAATTATCTTTAAAGGTTTTCTGATCATGGGTTAGTTTGACAGGGCACACCGATTACAAAGAGGGGGGGGGAAAGGATCTTTGCATATGAGCTAGTAGGGCTCACTGAAAGCCTAAACTAGATTTGAAGGGGGAAAGGAATAAACCCAGGTTTCCTAGAGGTATGCCTGGGGGCAGCACATCATTGTTTGGGGGACAACATGCTAAAAAGCTCCTTTGGTGTGTCGCCTCAGTGGAGGTAGAGAATGGAGAACCCTGCAGCAGTAAAGACACAAGAGTTATTATGTGTTAGAAAACATGGACATGACTGAAAATGGTCGTGGTAAGATTTAGGGCTTGTTCCCCAAAAAGCTTGTGAGATCAACAGCCCAGCTGAAGTGTCTTTACACCAACATACACATCACAGGCAACAAACAGGAAGCACATAAAGTCACTGAGCAGCAGTAAAACTATGACAGATGTGTCACCCATGTAGACATGAGAGAACATGGACAGCCAGAGCGGTGCACTGGATGGCTATAAACTCTTCAGAAGGAACAGGCAAGGAAATAGAGGTGGTGGGGTAGCCCCATATGTTAGGGAGTGTTTCGATTGTCTAGGGTGTAATGACGATATGGTTGTTTAAGGGTAAAACTCAGAGGAAAGTCCAACAAGGCAATAGTGGTGGGAATCTGTTAGAGACCACCAAACCAGGACGAAGAGGAAAGTGAAATAGTCCGTAAGTAGATGGGAGAGCTCTCACAATCACTAGCCCCCATCCTCAGAGCGGACTTCAATTTACCACGTGTCTGCTGAAAACACAATACAGCAGAGAAGAACTGGTCCAGAATGTTCCAGGAGTGTGTGGAAGATAACTGCCTGACACAGACAATGAGGGAGTCTACTAGCAAAGACTCCCAACAGAACCTGTTATTTGTGATCAGACAAGAACTTGTGGGTGATATGATGACTGGAGGTGTTTTGGGCAGACCAAACTTGAAATGGTAATCTTCAATTCTCAGGGAAGCAAGCAAGGAGGTCAGCAGAACTTCTGTCACAGACTTTCAGAGAGATGTGGCTGGCAGAGTCTCTTGAGAAGCAGTCCAGGAAAGCTGGACATTCTTCAAAGAAATCTAAAAAGACAAGCCAGCAGTGAGAAAGACTGATGTGCCTGAACAGAGAGCTGAGAGCTTTGACTGGAACTCAGAAAAACAAGGAGAATTTAAGGCTTTTGGAAGAAGGGGCAGGCAACTCAAGAGGACAACAGGGATGACATGAGGGAATTTTTTTTTTTGCAGGGAGAAAATTATAAGGGCCAAAGACCAACTAGAACTTAATCTGACAACTGTCATAAAATATAATAAATACATAATCAACAAAATGAAGGCTAAAGACAATCTCCACCCTTTATGGAGTGAGGAAGGAAACAGTGCCAAAGGATGAGGAAAAGGCTGAAGTACTTAATGCCTTCTTTACCTCAGTCTTTAACAGCAAGATCCATTGTTCTCTGGGTATCCATCCCCCTAAACTGGAAGACAGAAACAGGGAGCACAATGACGCATCCATAATCCAAGGGAAAATGGTCAGTGATCTGCTACGTATTTCAGACACACACCAGTCTGTGTGCCCATATGAGCCATATCCAATCATTTACCAGCAATCCTGGCTAACCAGGGAGGTCCCAGATGATCAGAAGTTAAAAAAATGCGATACCCATCTACAAGAAGCATCAGAAGGAGTATCCCGTCAGTCCTGCCAGCCAGACCCTGGAAGGTCATGGAGCAGATCATCTTGAATGCCATCAGGATGATGGAGCACTACAGACTGGGTGCAGAGGGGCTGGAAAGCTGCCTGATGGAAAAGGGTGGGGGGGTGCTGGTTGACATTTGGCTGAACAAGATGCAGCATGTGCCCAAGTGGCCAAGAAGGCCAATGGCACTCTAGTCTGCACCAGCAATAGTGTGGCCAGTAGGACCAGGGCAGTGACTGTCCCACCCCCACCTCAAATCCTGCATCCAGTTCTGAGCTCCTCACTTCAAGAAAGACATTGAGGGGCTGGAGTGAGTCCAGAAAAGGACAGTGGAGTCGGTGAAAGCTCCAGAGGAGAAGTCTGGAGAAAAGGAGGCTCAGGAAAAGACCTTACCACTCTCTACGAATGCATAAAAGGAGGGTGTAACGAGGGTTGGGTCAGTCTCTCCTCTCACGTAACAAGGGATTGAACAAGACGAAACAGCTTCAAGTTGCAACAGGGGTGGATTAGGTTGGGTATTAGGAAAAGCTTCACAGAAAAAACTGCCCCTCAGGGAAGTAGTTGAGTCACCACCCCTGGAGATATTTAAAAGAAGTAGCGCTTAGGGACATGATTTAGTGGTAGGCTTGGCAGTGCTAGGATAACAGTTGGACTCTACCTTAAAAGGTCTTTTCCAGACTAAACAATTCTAAAATTCTATGATACTTGCCAGTTCTCATAAACATTTTACAACTAACTCCCAAAGCTATACTCTCATACTAGACATATCACAGATTAAATGTCATATGTATGCTCAAAGCAAAACATATTTTGTATCTCATTTCACAGGTGCCAAGTGCCTATGTGCACTATTTGTCTTACTGTAAATAAGATAATACAAGATTTTGCCACGTTAAAATTGACTGAAATTTATAACTTGGCTTTCATTATTTGCCCACCATAAATCTATGATAGACATTTGCTCTTTGACAGAATTTTGATACTTTAACTGTGCTGATGCATTTCTAAATAATCTTAAGACTTCTTGCAATTTAAGCTTTCATTTTGTTTTAGAGGGAATCTTAGCCCCGGCATAGTTTGATCTCTAACAGCACTCTAATTTACTAACATTGATTCTTGTACATAATACTACACAATGCAATCATTTAAAGCAGAGAGAAAATAAAGACTATTTTCACTCATTTATCTCCTATTTCTCTCCTTCAATTTCTCTTTTCCTTCTGCCTGCACATTTTGCTTTCTACTCTCCTTTATATGTTCATATATACACCAGAGATATCTATGAGATATCTCTCCTTGATCTGAATGCATCCTCTGTGATAGGTGCTTTTCTAGAAAAGAGCTATTCTGTGATAACAGCAATTTTTGCAGGTCTTCTTCTGTCAGCTGCACTTTTACTGAGGAAGAGGCAGCAGTATACAATTTTCTCCTTGAAAGAAATGCTTAAAGAATGGCTCTTTCAAACTGGCAACCATATCATGTCATTCCCTATAGGAGAGAAGTAAAGCTACTCTAAGTGAAAGATGGGGCCAGATACACCATCAAATAGTGAAGAATACAGAGTTCCATTGAGGACAAATATAGGAGAGATAACAGTTGGGAGAAAGACATCATTTATTCCTCTACACCTTGAATCTTTAGCTCTATGAAGCACAACAGCAGGTGGCAGTCAAATCTAAAGAGGATAATTCTGAAAAGAACAGAACATTAAGCTACAGAATGAACATATTAAAAAAAAACTAACAAAGAAACACTCCACTCAGCTGTGGAGCCTTGTATGATGCACAAGACTTCAGGGTAAACCTACTGAAATCATTACATGAGTCAACAACAACAAATCCTCCCAGGGTTTTTTGCAGGACCATTCAACCAACAAATTTAAATATTACACCACTCCATTTTATTTTTTTTTTCAACATTCTAAGAAAATTCACATATACAGAGAGCAAGTGCTGCACAAAAGTACCTGGCCAACCACTCACAAGAGACAGCCTGGTTCTCCAATGCAGTATTTTGCTTGATAAGCAGCTCTTTAAAAAACAGCTTTATTGATTGTTTTAAGTGAACTCTAAAGGATAAGCTGGTTAAAGGTAATCATGGACTCAATTTTGGACTTGCCTCTTCCACAAACAAAGCTTAACAAATTCCAAATAGTAGACAAGAAGCATTTGGAATCACAAATCCTATCTGGTTGAGTCTTTCCGAAGTGCTCAAAGCTACCTAAAATGAATTCAATCAAGGATCTTGGAACATTGAAAAGCTGAGCATGCAACACAGAAAGCAACTACGAAGGTATCACTGCTAAGCAGTATTACTCAATAATAATCTAGCCATCAGGTGACAAACAGCCTACAGCCTTTACAATACCCTCTTTTTGAGAGCAGTAACAAAAAAACAGGATGCAGGTGAGGTTAACGTCACTCCACCACCACCATCTTATCTATTGGTCCTTTACCCTCTTTTTCCCCCCACAACAAGGCAAACAACTAGCCTTTGACATGATTACATGAAATTATCTAAAACACCATATAAAGCACCATGTACAATCCTTCACCCAGGGGGCCTGCATCCTGATGGATGGGAAATGTGGAAAGCACTACTGAAAGTGTTTAACAGCCTCTGGCCATAATTTTTCTCACAGAAGAACAGTACATCAAAAAATCCTTGGCACATGTGCTATACCAAACACGCAAAAGCAGCTGTACTTTCTACACATTTGATTTGATACTTGATTACAAATAAAGGCTCTGTAATACCTCAAGAAAATGCTTAAACTAACTAGAAAGCCACAACATTAATAACTGGATGTAAAAAAAGAGGCAGGAAAACCCAGATCATGTATGGAAAATAAGAATTTTTAAATTACTGAAGGCAGACCTGTATAACTGGTAAAATTGTGATCACACTTGTTTATTAGACACAGAGGTCCATTATGCTGTGATCAATAAAACTATAAGCAAGAACTGAAGGCTCAATACCTCCCTTGCAACATAATTCGAAGAAAGAGAATCTAACGCACCCGTTAGCTATACGCCCCTGCCTTTCTATGCTATTTTGCTGCATGTGATGATTAAACACTGGTAGACTATCAGCAATTCAGTATCGATGGTGCTGGTAGTTAAAAACATTGAACTGTCCAAAATAACACAATTAAGGACACACAAAACCAAACCAATATAGATTAAAACGCTACAGCTCTATGGAGAGAAACTGTCTTCTCAAATAATGTTTTGAAAAGAAGTATCTAATATGTATTAACTGCATATGGAAACTGGGCAGACTGGGAGACGAAACTGACCACTGATCCACAATTACACATTTCAGAAAACAAGTATTTAGTTTAACAGAAAAAAAATGATGGAAAGGGAACAAAGGGAACAAGTCATTTAGCAAGCAGCTTTCTCACTTTTACACTAGCAGTAATTATGTCATATGACATTACAGTAGGTGTCTGTCACAGTTGCTGAAATATGTTGGGCCTGACAAAAATAATCTACAGCAGAAAGGGAAGTCCTACTGGTTGGCTAAGACCCAGCCAAACCGAACGCAAGAGGTCCCCTAACGTGGGGGTCCCTGTCCAGGAGCCACGTATCACAGCCAGTACTGTGATTCCAGGTCCGGTCCGGCTGGGCAAAGTGGGGCGAAAATAGAGGAGTTGGAACGATGGAGAGTCCAATACCATAATTTTAATGGTAGTGAAATAACAAACACAGAGACTGCATGGCCCGAAGGGCAACATCCAAGATTTCAGTACTGTTAAACACTACAGTATTTTGATCCTTTGCAAACATTTCTTTATATTACAATATCCTGTACAGGAAAGCAAAAGTAGAATCTCTATTGTGTTAAGAGGAAACAAGTTACACAAAGATAATGATATTTGCATCTTCATATTTCTAGATTAAGACACAGTTTTTTAAGAATAGATAATATACGCACTTATGTAGATTATACTTGTTTTAAACAGATTTTCTACTGACTTCAACTGCAAGAATAGTACACAATATATATGCAAGTCAAGCTTCACACTCAACACCAAAAAAAATATGTATGTAAAAATTTGAGTCAACAAGACTAGTAGCAGAAGTAGTGACAGGATTGAGTTCTTCAAAGGCAGAATTCAGTTATTTTCTTCTTAGCTACACTGCAATAGGAACCAGTCCTTAAATTCACACGATTCTTGTTCAGGGACCACTACATTCCTCTGTATGATTTCAATTTCAGTATATGCGCTGACAAAACTGACTGAGTTCACCGATGAAGGAGTAGAAAAGTGGTAAATTCTTGCTTTGGAGTCCTGCTGGGAATTACTCTACACCTCTTCTCTGATTTCTGACATCAGTGTATCTCCAGCTGCTCCCATTGCAGAAAAAAAATAACAAAAGGACTCCCCAAAGCATGCTTTAGTTAACTTAAAAGCAAAAGTTCAAATAACTGATGTGTATTGTGAAAGACACTGTTAAAAGCCTTAAACTGAGTATGTTACAGCATCATCATTTCAAGTCACATGTACACTCTGACTCCAAAGGGTCAGGTTTTTTGATTGATCCCACAGTAAGATTACATATGACAGTCTTTCTCAAGGAACAATTTTTTCAAGATGTTTACAAAAACCAGAAGAATATAGTACTATAGAATATGGCATTACTAAAAGAAACAGAGAAGCCATTAAAATTACTTTGTTCAGTATAAACATAATAAAAAACCCAGGGGCCTGAAAAGTACTTACATTAAGTAAATTTACAAAAATGTAGCAGTTCTAAAATCAGTTTCTCTAAAGAGATGTCAAGAGTATTGAGATCTTTTAAGCAGAAAAGGCCAACTGACTGCTGGTATGCCTAAATCCAAAAGAAAAGAAATTAGCTACACTCTGAGTAAAAGTCTATGTTGCCTGTGGATTTTTTGGTGGAAATAGAGGTTAAGTGATTTGAAATACTTTCTATAATGAAAAAAATTACCAAGGTGCCAGGACTCCAAAAACAAAAATTCAGAAACGCTTCCTAAAATCACTTAATAGCAACTTCTCAAATCCTTAATGCATTGTGTATTCCCAGAAATCTGGCAGAACAATGAAGGTGTGTAAAAGTTTAGGTATTCTGGGTTCAGTCCCCATATATTTGCACAATATCATCTACTAGTATCACTGGAGATCCTAAATCTCACAGATGTGGACACAACACCGTCATCAGGGAGAAAACAACAGCAGATTTTTTTAACTCTGTATTTAAATAATCCTTTAACCTACTTTTCAAATTTGTTTTGTTATTTTAAACACCTATATGTGCATTTGTGAATGAAATAAACATATGTCATGGGGCTGTGGAACTACCATACTAGAATTTATGCTCATACTCAATGCAGACTGGTTCTTACTTCTGACACACTTATTTCCTTTTGTAAGCAAACTACACTATGCTCATTTTGAATTCAAGCAAATACTAAATACTGATTTGCAACAGGCTGCTCATGGAGAGTCCTATATATGTGTGTGCATAAGAAAGTCCCTTAATTTAATCACTTCTTCCAGCCAAATCAAAATGGACTAAGTGCAAACAAATTTAACAGTATATTATACCAGCCTCATTTTAAAGTACAGATGTTCTGCTTCAGATTTTCTGCAACTATTCATTTAAGCATGTATTTACATGTAAGAAAGTCTTATTTGTAGTAACTTTCTATTCCCCAACTTCTCCAAACCATCACAAATTTCTTTTTCCACACTGAAAATCTTCAAATAAAGTGTAAGATATCAAATTCTCTTGCTGCTTCAAAGTGTTTTCAACAATATTTTAAGTTTTATTAAACAGAACATTAATTTCTCCTAAAAATGATAGATATAGGTTCAGAAATGCTAAAACAACACTTCATGAGATAGAGGAACACAAAACAGTAATTAGAAAATAACATTTTAAATAGACCTTGTTTTTTATCTCATATGCTTGTTTCAATTCAGTGTTGCATATTTAAAGGGAAATTCATTCACTTCCTCAAAGTGAAATTGATTTTGAAATACACTCAAGGCTAGATACTGACCAGCCCCCTCTAGTATACAAAACATCCTAAAAGTCAAAAAGGATAGCAATTACAAATTAATCTTCTGCTCACTGAAGTTAATCAACTCACACACTATTGAGAGTCAGGAAGCTGCATTCATTACTTTTAATTAATGACTGCCTTTTGACCAACTAATATACTGCTCTGAATTATGTATTCATCACCCATACTCCTTTCCAATCCTCATTTTGCCTTAAATCCTGCCTACATTACTGTTCCAAAACAGGGAGATTTTCTTAGCTAATTAAAAATAATTTCCTTTTATGGTAAACTATAGCCTTATTCAAAAGAAAGGTCCAAAAAGACTCAGAAAACAAGTAAAAGAGTAGATGAAACAAGCCCCCAGAAGTCTTAAAATGAAATTGGTAAGATGACATCAATTTTACTCTCTTTAAGCCACTGCAGCCTGCTCTACCAGAACAACCAAGGGAAATACATCTAAATCTAGGGAAAGAGGTGGTGAGAAGAACAAAACCAACCAACCAAAACAAACCACAAACGAGCATTAGGGCATATCTTAAACCTGACACTGGGTGAATTATTATTAAACATTTTTAAGTTCGTCAATACAGAGGAACTTGCCAAATGCTAGAGAATAAGCCTTCATATGGGAACATTTTTGCACTATACATTCACACAAAACATGCACCAGCATCCCCAGTGCAGAAATAACAAAGTCAAGTTATTTGATAAGCTGCCATAATGCTTCCCTCACATCTTACACATCCTGCATCTTCTTGTTTAATTCCCTCCGTACACACCACAGAACATCTAATGTGCAGTTTGTTGACCAACATGGTCCTATCCCTTCTTCCCCTTTCCTTCAATATACTTTAATTTACTAATTTTATTTTGGCCACCTTCAGTTTCTGTGAATGCTCACTGCAGATACAGGAAATCTGCACATATAGAAAAGACTACAAAGCAACAACACTCTATGGTAAGGACTTTCTTCTACTATGAAATGTGTACACTTTTCTGCATATTTCTATCTGAATGGACACCTTAAGTTTGCCTATTGTAAAAATACAATAAAAACCAGAACAGCTTATCTTTTTGCTTTAGGTTTTTACTCACCAAGTAGAATTAACCTTGAGAAAAAGTCAAGTTCGTAAGTCCAAAACAAACTATGATCCAGACTTGTTCAAAACAAAATGGCTTTAGGGTCTTCTTACTTCAATACTAAATACAGCGAATATTCCAAAAAATTATCCCTACACTGAAGAACTCAGAAGCAATAAATACAGTTAATGCAGTCTGCACACAAGCTACCCAAATGTTTCTACCAAAACCTGTTTCATAATCACGAGATTACTGTTGTAAAAATATAATCAAAACTGAAGTAGTGATTCCCAGTTATCCAATCAAGTCACTCCCTTTAAGGGGCTCCAATTCCCAGCAGACTCACTTACAAGCATTCTGCCTCCTATATGATATTAAATGAGCAACCATAAACCAAGAATGAGATAATTCTGAACCGAGGAGATGAGAAAGCATATTTACCTGAAGCATCTCCAACTTTAAAATCACTGTCATCAGAGCTATCATAATCTAAAGCTTCCAGCAGCGAAGCTGCCAAAGGCTTCACCTGTCTCCTCTTCGAACTGCGGTCCACTGCAGGGAAAAAAAAAAAAACAGTGCTGTTACTGGGTGGCATAAAGAGAATTCAGCATCGCTAAGGGCATTTAAATTACAAGGCAGCACGGGCGTGACAGGCAGGGGCAGTCCTGAGAGCAGCCGACAGTTGCAGCCGCACCGGGGTCCCGGGGACACCCGCTCCCACAGGTGAGGCCGGGCAGGGTCCGCCCTCCGGCGGAGCGCTGGTGCTCCCTGCAGGCGCCGGGAACCGCACGGCACCGAGCACCGCGGGCTGCCCGCAGCCCCGGGAGGGCTGGGCGGGCGCTGGGGCCGCCAGCGCCCCCGGAGCAGCCAGCATCCCCCGAGGACGCGCCCCGGCGCGATCCGCCGGCGACCAGATGCAGACGGGACGCGCAGCCGGGACCGTGGGACGCCCAAGGGACGGCGATGCGCCCGCTCGCCCGGGGACGCTCCGCGGGCACAGCGGCACCCCCGCGGGGCAGGCCCGGCAGAACCGCTGCGGATCACTTACTAAAGCCTGCGCGGGTGGGCGGCGGGCGGGCAGGGGCCCTCGGGTGCAGCGCCGCCGAGCCCCGGGCCCCTTCCCCAGACAATGGGCACGGCGGCGACCCGGATGCAGACCCGCGCCCGCCCCGCCGCCCGCCCCGCCGCGCAGGCGCCGCCCGGGCGCGTGCGCACGGCCAGGGGAAGCCGGGGAGCGGCGCTGGCCGCGGCCCTGCGCGGCCTGGCGGGGAGGCTGCGCTGGGGCACCGTGATCGGCGCTGATCGCAAACTCTTAGGGCAGAACCGCTCGTTCTCCGGGTACTGCCTGTAAAAAGCAGCCCTAAAAACCGCTCTGGCGCTTTTCCATTTTCCCCCTGTGAAAACGAGAAAGCGTTATAAAGCTGTGCTCGTTTAACCCCTGCTCGAAGAGCTTTCTCGTGGGCTCTGTTGCATTGTCAAGCTCAGTCCTGCACTTTTGAAGAACACCAATCCATTGCATGGTGGGGGGGGGGGGGGGGAGTGGGAAGATATTTTCAAGGCCAGGTTGGATGGGGCACTGAGCAACCCAGTCTAATTGAAGGTGTCGTAGCCCGCAGCTGGAACTAGTGACGTTCAATGTGCCCTTCAACCCCGAACCATTCTGTGATTTTACGACAATACAAGCCCCAGGGATTACTGTTTGACCACATTACACAAGTCTGGGAACTCAAAAGCACAAAACCTAATGGTGAAAGATGGACAACAAAGGGAGCAATGGTGGGCTATTGCCTTTGCAAGAGTCCCAGCTTTCCCTGGGATGCAAGGGCTGTCCCTGGCACCTGCGTGCACACAGTTTTTCCAGAATTCCCTTCACCTCTCGCCCCCACACCACCAGAATGAGCCACCTACACAAAAGTTTTAAAAGAACTGATGCACTGGCACACAGGTATGACTTGAAGAGCTTGAGGATTGAGAATAGTGCTAAACAGAAAAGCTTCCAACTGTATTGTAAGGGCTTTAAAATTAGAAAATGTGTGTTTAATGATGGATAAATGTAGGGCCAAACTCGTTCTATGGTTGTATGGAAAATCACACTATGAAAAGTCAGTGTCCATAAAGGAGACAGAGGAGTCCTGCAACTTTATTTGAATAAAGGGAGAGAGTCCATAGGGATACCTATGGCCTTCTTTTACCCTAAACTCCTGACCACGTGTTGCCCTCTTCCTTTCCCCACTGGCTGAGGTACTGGGAAGGTACAGCCTTCCCGAACCGCCTACCACATATTCCATCCTTGAACGTGTCTTTTACCCCAGGTTCAGAAGTTCAGGCTTTTGCAGACCCACTTGTTTGTTTCAGGAGTCAAACTGGGCCCTGTAACAAACCTGCTGCCCAAAGCTGAGAAACTCCCACTTGAACCTTTCAGAATCACAGCTGTCTAGGTTCTCTAACAAACCTGCCGCTTGAAGTTAGTAGAGATATTAAGACCCTTTTCAAAGACATTAGCACTCTTACCCTCACCTATGGAATTGTTTGTAAAGACATTGGCAAACATCTTCCCTATCCTGGTGAAGAGTGGAGAGGTCATAAAGTTTGGCAAGTATATGTTCTGTGGCCAGAGCCTGCGCTACATTTAGCATAGTGCTGCATGTACCAGAGCCAAAACTCCTCCCAGCATTGCAAAGATGGGTAGCTTGGTGGTGGTCTATAAGTTTTTGAGTAGAGCACAGAGATTGCTGGTTGGTATATGATGTAATTATGCAGCTGAAATACTTTCAACAATAATTTTCTGTGTTTCTAATTTTGAAGATTTTGAGTATAGGAGGGACAGAAAATTCCAAAGGTAAGTGTGAATTCTGTTTTAATTCTGTGCTTGAATTTCCTGGGGTTTTTGCAGCATCTTATCCCATCCATAGCTGATATGTTCACACTGACTGCTCCTGTTTCCTCCATCAATTCTTTGGCTACATAGGAAATGTGACTGCAAAGTGAATTTTTTTCCTGAATCTGGTTTTGCCAGCCCTACCCAAATATACTATTGTCCCATGAACTCTAATGTTTTCTTCCAAACTCTGATCAGCTTCTCTGTTCAATGAGGCATTGCGTATATCTGCTTTTCACTTGCTGGGTGTTTATTTTTTCCTTTTGATTGGCAATCCCTAGCCTACTAATTCCCTTCACACACTATTTCAGTCTTAAAAGAAAAGTAGCAGGGCTCAGATCCTTTTGTTGACACTCTGCAGATCCATGATACTGTGTGCAGCAGCAGGTTCTGCTGAACCTCCTCCCTGCCAATGGACAAGTCCCTGCTCTTGTCCCAGACAGAGTGATTGGCAGGACAGCCCAAATCACTTATAATAGCAAGGAACAGTAAAAAGAACTGCCCCCAAATTTGGCCCAGATAGAAGATCAGGCTGAGCAGTGCAGACAGCTTCAAAGAATGAGAGCTTTCAGCACAGGCAATGGGAGAGAAGCACGCTCTAGAACAGTGGAGGAATTTATGAATCCTTTAAGTAAGAATGTCAAAGCAGATGTATGCACTGTCTGACTTTCAGTTCAACCCTCTGGGACAGGCTGCAGTGCTAGGATTATTCCAGTCTCTACGTACTGGCAGTTCTAGCAGGAATAGGTGATCAAACAGAAGTTAATTAATGGCTGCCTGCCTCTGCTCCTCATTAGCACCACACATTCCTCAACTGCTCCTTCCTCCTCTTCTCTTTTATACTCTGTCCCATGACTCAAGCCCTCTCAGCCCTTCTGTCTTACTTTTTTTTCCTCTCCAAAGGAATAGTCACACTTTCATTTCTGAAAATAACATGCATGAACTCTTTGTTCCGTAGTCAGCTTGCATGGTTTGCCCTCATTCCTCAACAGGAAAAAAACCCCACATCAATAAAATGAAAAGAATTGTGAAGTGCCTAAAATTTATTCACTGTTCCTCTAACCTTCTGGGCACTGCAAAGATAGGGTTTACCAACAAATCCTCCAAATGTAGTAATTAGAAGTAAATAAAACATGCAGCAGAGAAATTAAATAGAACTACCAGTTTATCATTTGTTTATCATTCTTTGAAAGTTTCTGGCTATTAAAATATCTATTAAAAAAATAATTCCCTCTTTGTAGATGCTAGTAGAGTCAGATTTTTTCAAGGGAAAAAGAAGGGAGAATTCATGCTCCAAATGAAAGAAACCTTCAGAATGTCTGATCTCTTTATTTCTACAAAGCCTTTGCCAGTCTCAGCAGAAAACCAAGGACATTGAAATGTTCAGTTGACTTTTTTGGTAGAAGAAATGTGGTATTATTGGCACTTCTGGGAGCTGGGCACTGTACTGACATTGCTATATACATTAAATAGTTGTCAGTTGAGCACCTTCAAGTACTACCCTCATGCACATACAAAAAATCATCTTAAGAGATCGCTTTTAGTGGATAATTATGAAGAGCTTAAATAGTATATCTAGTATGAAAATGTCATGGCAGCTCCATCACTAACATAATACCTAAATAATACCTAGTAATATTTCAGTATTTCAGGTCATATCAAACACATCAGGTCTTTGAATTATCTCAGTATTCCAGTGGCTCTCTTCAGGCTGAGCCTTCAGTGTGCAGCCTGTTGGAAGAGTAGGTGTCTGAAACTCCATTTCAGTGCTGCTATTCAACTGCTGGAGAGGGAGAGAAAACAGTATCTTCTGGCTGTACTTTTGCCTTAAGAAAAAAGGAATCTTTGTTGTGGCTCAGTAAAAATCATTTTAGAAGGACTAACACAATAGCAAGTCAACAGAGAATACTGTCACACTCAAATAACTTATTCTTAGTTTAATGAAATTGCTGAGTTTTCAAAGGAAAAAGTGCAGTATTTCCTCAAGTAGGGAATAAACTCAAGAGTAAGTCTGTTTTTAACTTATCCACTAACTGTAAATGGAGAATAATAGTATGTAATCTTGTATCTGTTTTTTTCCTATCAGTGAGCAGACAGTTAAAGCCATGACCTACCTGTCTGAATCCAAATGGCAGACTCTTTTTTTGTCTACTCAGATATCTCCATCCTTAGTATGGAGACCAACCTCTTCAAATACCTTTCCAAAGAGAAATCTTACAGCTTTTACACTTTAAATGTGCCATTACAGCAAACTCTTTCAGTGATCTCTTTTGTCTAGTATTATATGGTAAAATATAAAGAGAAAGAGACTGAATCAGATGTCCTTGCTTTTTTAAATTGCAAAGGGGATGAACAGTCTCTGAACAATAAGACTTTGAAATAAAATGCAGACTGCTACAAGGTCTACTGCAGTCAACTGCTGCCAGGGAAAGTTCCCATCGGACATTGAGAGATTTCTTGCATTCCTAAGGTCCTCAGCCTCAGTCAATTAATTATGGAGGGTTTTTGATTACATGGTCCACAAGTTGTAAAAGAGTCCAGAAAAAGTGAAAAACAACAATTAAAAAAACCAGTATGTATCTTTAGTAGAGCTTTCTGAACTATATAGATATATTTGCATACATATTCCCACCATTACCATGGCTATATATGCCTACCTACTTAGCCACTGTGAGACCACCCCCTGTCACTCATACCTATACAGAGGACCTCAACTCAACCTCCCTGCAGATTCTGCCACTGAAGTCATGTCCGAAACATTCAATGTAAAACATACCTCACATGCAGCTTTCCTATCTGTCCATTCATCTGAAATTCTTGTCTAGGCTCATCTCCCTTCTCATTTCCATCAATCTCTTTCTCTGGTGTTCAAAAATGCAGCTCTGATGTTGCCATATCTACTGTAATGATTCTCAGCTTCTACCATGTTCCTTTTCCATTTTTCTCTTTCTGATGAATTTGCCTCTGCTACATCAGTCATAAACTTCTTGAGTTTGATTTCAGTACATTTCAGAGATTACTTTTTCTTTCATCTGCCATTTATTTACAGCAGATGAAATATGCCATACCTATTTGTTTATCAGAATTTATTGGCCTCTAGTTTCCTGTTGAATTTTCAGACAAATTTGTGGGCTTTTTTCTAGTCGTTCTTCATATTTAAAATGTATTCCATGTAAATACCTGCAAACTGGCTCCATTTTTCCTCGCAAATACCCTTCTACCTCCACGCTCCCTAAAAATTTCATACAACCAAATGAATATTGTGCCTTGTCTCATCGTTTATTTGTAAAGCTGTTATACAAGTGTAGCAGTACAGTAAGTATATGCTGCTATAGCTGTCTCTGTTTCTGGTTCTTGTTCTATGTGTGTATTACTAAACCATTTGGGCAGACTTAGTATTTCCATTATTGTATTGTTTTTCTGTCTATGATTTATATCAGAGGTGGCAGAATTTTGAGTCATGATTAAAGCTCCCAGACATAAAAGCTGCAAAAGGAATATTAATAATTTTTTCATGTGACTTTCAGATAATGAGCTCATCCAGTAAGCCATGTTATTTTTGTTTTAAAACTACAAGTAATTTGGGACTCTGTATTAAAATACTAAATAACAATAACATCAACAACAATTTATTATGAAAATTTTAGATTATACAGGTGTTGTTCAGATTAAGGTATATCTGGCCTAAGTGGACAGCCAGAGAAAAATACAGTCATTTCTCAACTTCCTGTAATTTTCAGTGTTGTGAGTTTCTTGATCCTTTTGTGGTTTGTCCATTTGTTCCTGTAATGGGTCTTTCTTCTAAGAACTTGTCCATTCTCCCTTGTAACCCACGCAGAGTTCTTTAATACCGCAGTATTATTGCACAGAATTGCACAGATCTACAACCTTCTGTATGAAAACATTGTTTTGTTTGCTTTCAACCTGGATCATTTTCTACTATACCTCCCAAGCTAAAGAATCCCACCCGACACAGTCAATTCTGATAGTGTGTCTGAGATAGATTTCAATTCCTCCAATGCCTCTTGTTTTCCTTCAGTGAACTTTTCCCATCTATATAGATTGAATTCTTGTAGTCGGAGGACAGCACTGAAATGCAGGCAAATTGTGCATTTATTCAGTTTAATAATAATGTTTTCTCTTTTGTTCTCTACTTTTGTTCTCTATTTCTTTCATGTGATTTTTAAGATGCTTTTTTTTGTTCTCTATTTCTTTCATGTGATTTTTAAGATGCTTTTTTTCTTGGGGCATGAAGTGAACATTGACTGCATGGAAATGACACTTCCATAAAACTATCACGATCCCAGGGTCTTGTTCCTGAGTCAAAACAGAGTTCATCATTTTATGTGCAAAGCTAGGATTTCTTGTCTTCAGAAACACAGATTTCTTTACATTATCTGTACTGCATTTCATTTCCTTTGTCTTTCTATTGAATTTCATCTGCTATTTTCTTTATTGTCCAGTCAAGTAAGAATTTACACCTTTAGTAGTTGAACCATTTTACACCTGAATTCTTTTAGAAGTTTTGTGATAGTGCTGGTTTCTATGTATTTTATCAGACCATTTTATCTTTTTCAAAAAAAATATTTTATCCGTAGCTGCTTCCACAATAACTTCAAATTCTGACAGATTTTCCACTGAGCCCTCTCCCCACGGAGGACTGCACTTTAGCATCTTCATTTCTTTTTCACAGAAAATACTGATGGAGAAAGTTAATCTCTCTGAGTACATTTCATACAAACTATCTGCTGGGCCAATGAATGCTGGTGCTTTTTTTTTTTTTTTTTTTTTTTTTTACTTTTTCAAAAATTTTTTATTACTAATTTTGATGCTTTTATCTTGTTGATTCTCAAATTCTTTTTCCATTCTGCCAGATTGATAATATTTTAACATTTAATAAATTAAAGATTATGATACTTTCTGTTTTCTTCTTTTAAATACAATTTGAAGGATTCCTTCCTGTTCATTTTAGTCTTCCTAACTTTGCTGAAAAGTGATTTTAGCTTCCATTTCCTTTTCCTCTTCCATTTGCATTAGTGATAAACACTAATGCTGCAATTCCAGTACAGTGTCATCGAGCAGCTTACATGCCCATCAGAATTTATTTCCTTGGACTCTCCTTGGAGAGGGGATGCACAAGAAGTTTAGATCATGGGTTGAGCTAAGAACAATTTACTGGAAAGAGTGAAACAAGAAAATGAACAGTAAGAGCAACAATATTAATAAAAAAGTGTACGAGAGAGAGATGAGTGGCTCACATGCAAAACATTCACCATGGAGCCCAAGCCAACCACATCATTCTCCTGCAACCTGGAACTGGGACCCTTCCCCAGTCTCTGGAAAATGATGTGAGGTGCTATAGAATAACCTCCAGGCTCCTAGCCATACCTCCTCTTGGCTGCTTCAAAAACTAACCCTGGCCTGGCCAAAATGCTGTCATAGAAACCTGAGTCTTCAGCTTCCTTGTTTTCTTAAAAGTTCTTCCTTTTTGTCAGTAGCACTGTTATAGCACAGCCAGTTACAACTTCCCAGCAGGTCTTAGGAGCCTTTGCAGACTCCCCAAGGGTGTTTGTCTGCTGGTAGTCACTGTTCAAACCTGAAAGTCTCATGGGACCCCAAGCCTAGCTATCCATGAGTGACATGACAGATTGTTCTGCCAAAACAACCTTTCTCTTCCTCACTGTTGGAGAAAGAAATTACATGCAATACAAGTAAAGAATGTAATTCCATTCTTTTTTAATAATCAAGACTTACTCCCTCTTAACAAGATATGAAAAATGTGAACATAAGCCAGTGATTCCCACTGATTTCAGTGGGCTCTGGCTCAGGCTTTTAATGACGCTGACTGATACACTTTTTCCAGATGTAGTCTTTCATCCATCAAACCATTCTGTTGTTCTGAGGAAATCTGGGATGTAAAGAACATCTGCCACAATGCACATTAAAAGCACAGACCTGCTGTTACTAATGGGAAGTATTCTAAGGGCTTGGATTAAAAAAAAAGTTAATTAATTTTACAAGAATAATTACTTTGAATGTGAGTGCCAATGGCCCTTCTCACATAAAGCTTTTCCAATACAATCTTGTTATGGTCTTGCTGAGGACTAAAAATGCTTCAGTTGTTCTGACAAAAATCTTTGTGAACTGCTATAAAATAAATTCTACTGAAGGGGATTCTATAGCTTCCTTTAAGTTCTATTTATTTGTTATCTGTAAACAAAGAAGCTGATTGGTTTGGATTTGTTTGATAAATTATAATGAAATAATAAAACCTCTAAGCAATCAAGAAAGGATAACTGCTTTTAATGTTCTCTGTTAAAATGTACTTGTGACATTTAGGAATCAATTTGCTGCTTTTTCTAATATTCATTATATCACTCATTAGCACAATGCTTAGCAAACACAGAAGATGTCTTTTACTATAACATTTTGTAGCATCTAATCTGTCTTTAATCTCATGTCAAATTGTGTAGGGTTTTTTCTTGAAAATCTGCATTTTAAGAATTTGAGCTGATTTAAGATCCAATTTATTGCAAAAGGAAAGAAATTCACTTATGCTAGAGCTCCCGTTCATCTAGACATATATACAGTTTCCTTTGTCTTTTAAAAAGGAAAAGCAATCACTTTTTTTTAACACGTCTCTGTTAAGGTTCCCTGCTGGCGGCATATGGCAAAGTTGCTGGCACCTTGCCTGGAAAACGCAGCAAGAACTGATAGATCTGATGTCATTCTGTGGCTGGGGAGAAAATAGATTACAGTGAAGGCCACTCTTATGGTCTGTGACCATCAGTTGCTTGGCAAGAAACACAAGTTCCTGAAAACAGATCTAGGAAGGTGAAAGGGAAAGAGATTTTACCCTCCTAAGTGATGGGAGGGCCCCCAGAACAGTCCATGCTAGAGCAGAACCTTCAGAAGTCTCTATGTAATTCAGTTTTATGTGCTACTGTGAAATAAAACTCTCAAGGTGTAAATGTTAAAGAAATAATAGCATATAAATGCATAAAAATATTTAAGAAATAATACTCTGATAATAATAGTGACAATTTTATTATAAATAGTATTATAATAATATTTTTACAGGCTGGTCTCAGTTTTTCTTGAGAACTGTGACAAAATCCTGCAGCTGCAGAACTTCTGGGAAAAAAAAAAAAAAACAACCCACAGATGTTCCTCCATACTGTCATATTGCTTGAACCAGACATTAAGAGTGATGGACCATTTGATATAAAAAACAGACTTTTTTTTTTCTTATTTAAAAGTAGCTTTGCAGTACGCCGTTTTGAAGGTTTTAGTGGTATTGAATGGAGGGGAAATCTACTGTAATGGTGATGGTTTATAAAGCAGAAATCCTGAAGAGACTCCCAAACCTGGACAAGACTAGCAATAAGATTCTACTCCCTTCTTCCATGAAGATATTTGTGTGTTAAATATCATCCTATTGCAAAGATCATTTTTATGCTTATACAGATTTAGTAACTGTGATAATTATAGGAAATGGAATTGATTTACAGATTGCTTTAATTATTTCTCAGACTTGAGAAATGCTGTAAAAATTAAAATACGTTCTTTTCCATTACACTAGTATCACTAGCATGATTAATAGTTTAGGGGGTTGGGGTTTTTTGGGGGGGGAGGGGGTTGTTGTTTTTGTTGTTGTTGTTGAGTTTGTTTGTTTGTTTGTTGTTGATGTTTGTTTGTTTTGTTTGGGTTTGTTTTGTTTTCTTAATGAGAATGTCCAGCCACGAAGATGTCTTCTTATTCCCAATGATGGCAGGGTGCAGTTTCATATGAAGTCTGTCTCACAACACAACCCAATTGCCCCCTCCCATTCACTTATACCAAATTTTCCAATTATCAAACCATATACTGAGCTGGTGTCTGATCTAACAGAAACCCACCCTACCAAGAAGCTCTGTGGTTCTAAGACCAAGTGATCCAGTGCAAGCCAGGGGCAGGGACACAAGGTCAGGAACATGAAGGGGAGAGGGAAACAGCCATGAGTGCCCAGCTCGAGAGCAGCCCATGTCAGATCAGGTGTGACACAGCTGCTGGCAGCTCCATGGGCAGACCACTTGGGCCTGGAGTGAGACAACATGACCCCATCACCCCCTCCCATTCCCTTCTCCTGCATGTTTTCTGCAATTACATCCTTAACACTTGCAATTCGCGCTGACCTGGAACTGGTCCAAATAAAACCTTTTTGTTCATCTCTTTGGCACAACGGTACATGAACTGGTGCTGAAACATGAGTAGCCAAGCTCAAAGGATGGATAAAACTGTCTCCAAGTAGCACTTTCAGCTTATTGTGAATTAAAACTACTGTGTTACTTTTGCCTAAGTGATTCATTACATCCTTTACTGTTCCATGTAATAAAATCTTACCTCCATGTTCTTAGTATTATTTATTTGTATTCTGTGGCTCTAAAGAAAAATGATTTGTGGAATCCACAGTGCAGAGTCTTTTCTGTTGCTCCTCAAATGACTCTTCTTTCTCTTCTAGATTCTGCAGTCATGAAACTGTATACCAGCAAATCAATCTTAAAAAAATACAACCTTAAAAATCATTCTCCCTCCCTGTTCAAATCAAATAGGAGAGCAGAGAGGTAGAGACAGGGAGCAAAAAATTCCTACTGTACTGATTTGTTTCTTTAAAAATGAAATGTGGATTACATCTTTTAAGACTCATTGCACTGGAATGTTCTGATTTTAAAATCATAAGTTACTTCATTTTGGCCAACTTTTAACCAAAGGTTGTTTTGCACAACAAATATACTGAATTCAAGTTTGATTGGACAGATTGTTCTTGTAAGGACTTATTTATTTTAGTTTAAAAAAAAAAAAAAAAAAAGTTTATCTCCAGACTGGCCTCTTGCAGGATTTTTTTTTTTTTTTTAATTAGTAATGATTCTGCTGTGAAGAGGTTGTGCAAATATATCCCTATATTTTTGACAAGGCTATTACTTTTCTGAGCTCCAGCATTTTAAATTATGCAGAAGATACCAGTTTTAAAATTTATTCATTTAATCTGCATCTGTTCTGCATTCCACAGAGAAAAGACAAGAGTATTGGGTGCTTGAATACTTTAGGAGTACTACAAGTGTTTGTTAAGACAGCTCTTTCACATAAGTGCTACTGTTCTGCTTATGTCTCTGTAAATAGGATGGCAGCCTGAAAGAGGTGTTTCTTTAGGGCAAGTCCCAGAGTGGAAAAACAGATGGGCAAAGACAGCATCAATGGAGTAACATCTGAAAGTATACAAGCTTGTAAGTTTGTCAGATAAATAGATTAGTGAAAAACAGGAGACAACTGTTTTGGACCAGGTATGTTCTGAAACCAACAAGTAAACAAACAAAACATTCAGTTGTCTTTAATCTTATTTCTTGTGTAACGTAAGGAGAAAACAGCATTTCACAGGGGAAAAAAAAAAAAAAAGTATGCTACAAACTTATTTTTAATTAAATATGCTAACTTTTATGTTCTGCCAGTTCTCAAAGAAAAATTTTGATGTCTCAGTACATATAAGAAGAAATATCAAGGTATGCTGTAGTTTTTCCCTTCACATAATTTTCCTTTCCGTAAGGAGTCTGCTGTTCAAATAAAATAAATTCCTGCTCAGAAGTCTGATTATAGTTATATATTTCATGCAATCACACAATGTGAATCTTACAGATATGCTGTATACCTTATTCAAAGGAGAAGGATGAGCTCAGTCCCACATCAAACCACATTATTATCCTTTTCCCATAAATATAATAATACAATTCCCTACACTGAAATGAAGCTGTATTTAAAGAAAGGATAGCATGGGAATACTACTTCTCGGTAAGTGGTACATCACCCTATTTTTAACCAAGTAGAAGTTTCAAAAAAGAGTAAGTAAAACTCAAGAATAACCAGATCAATTACTTTCATGCACTTTTTGATAAAGCTTTTGTGATTTATTAAGGAGAGATATTGGGATACTTTGTATTCTTAATATCAGAACATTGCATTTTGTACTAATCTAGACAAAAGTATAGACAAAAAATGTCATTCTTCAAAATGTGTGGATAATGCACTTTAATTTGCATCCAGGCTGAAACATGGTCTATCTCCCTTCTCCCAAATAGAGAGAGTACAGCATATTTATTTATTATTTACCCAGAAATAATAGTAAGAAAGGACACAAGCTGGATTTTGTGTTCCACTATGCTAGAAATTATCTGCATAAAGTACTGATGATTTAAACAAATGTGATAATTTGAGATATTGAAAATGGACAATGGCTTAGAGTTTCTTTACAGAAACCTGTCAGTACTCTGCCATGCCAATTTTATGTCCAAATTATACTTCATCTGGCAAAGCCACAAAAACATTTAAACCACTGCTAACATACCAATTGCTCTTCCCCAGTTATATGCCACTGTCTGTAAAATCAGGCCACTTACAAAACTTATCAGCCCTTGCAGTGCCTGATGTCATAGCCCTCATAGGAGGAACCCCAGAACTAATGTTTTTGCACAGCATGAACCATGTGAAAATAGCAAGAATCAGATATAATTAGATGTTCTGCACAAGCACTCAAATTGTCCCCAGGTTCATATCAGGATACTGCAGATATCTTGGTTTTGCTCTGAAGGGTAATGTAAGCATGAGATTTACCCAGAAATACCTTCTCAAATGCAACTGCAGTCTATCCCTGTGCATCAGCTTTTATCGCCAGTGATTGTGGCAAAGGCCAAATATGACATCCTGAAAGAGTGATTTATTCTAGCTCTATCTTAGATTGCCTCTGGGAACCACCCATATCTTTCTACTGATTTCAGAAGCAAGACTTACTTAAACTAAACTCATAACTTTTGCATTTCTAAACTTCTGTGGAATGTATTAGCCCCAGTGCATTGTCATTCACTGAAATGCGTGCTAAACACACTCCACACCCATCCTTTTCAGATGGCTCTGCGTTACCCAACAGTGCCAGGATCTGCAACATGATCCAAAGACTCCTAAAATAATCAATAATAACTCTGTCATCTGGTATCAGCAGGTGGAACAATGTATCTCCTCTTTCTGCAATGCATAAAACATACTGGATTTCTCAACTACCTAAAAGAAATGGCTTTTGCAATTTCTGTTTAGTAATCCTTTCTACTTCACAAATACTAACCTTCTTCTAAACACTACAGCAGAAAAGAGAGGCAAATAATGTACAGTAACATCCTTACTTCCAAAATAGCAGTATCTGTCCTGTTCATAAATCGCCAAGAATCCCTTGTTACCCTTTCCGTAAAGAAAACAAAAACATACAGCTCTTGTTAGTGGAAGACAGATGAGATTTTTCTCCAGCCTAGGTTTGTGGAAAATAGCTTGATCAGAATTATGTCTCATTCTGTTCTCTAAAGGCTCTATCACTGTCATAAATGAGAAGAAGTTTTGGCTTATTGAAACTGTTAGGTTTGGAAGCCTTATTGTTTCTACAAATTGTGGTTCCATTAAAATACCGGCTTTCTCCATGGCATTAAAAAATACAGAAAAATAAATTAGAATACAAAAACTATTTATACTTTTCTAACTGTGTAATCCTTTGTTAGCACGGCTTTTGCAGATAGTGCCTCAGCCATAAGACTATACTTTGTAAATGTGCACGTGTTTGCTTGTCTCTTTGTTATTACTATTTAGTTCTCTTTAATATTTGGAATGTATAGTGAACATGAGATCTCATGTATCATTCCTTGCACAGTCTTTTTATATGTGTGTGTGTATTTCTTCATTTCAGAAGCTGCCTGTAAGCAGTTCACTCTGTTCCCAGATTGTCTGCTTGAGTCCCTCCTGTAGCAGCTGCAGTTTCTCCTAAGCAGCAATATGTCCCCGAAAGAGCTGTCAAGACCAAACTATTATTTTCTGGCAAAGGCGAACAGTTTTAATCAAAGAGCAAACCCTGATCACATTTTTATAAATCATTAGTCAATAGCTGATGAAATATGACAGTTTTTATTACTGTGACTCTAACTGTCAGGCCAGACCTGGAAATCCATGACTTGTCTCAGTTGGTATATGTGAAAAACGCCAATCACTTGTTTTTAAAATTTTAAAAGTTTAATAGTAAATAAGATGGTTATAAAAATAGAATTAGAGTACAAAATTGAACAATTAGAGTTAGGACAATACGAGACAATAAAAAACAAAGTTACAGACGTCTGGGTGCCTCCCCGAGCAAAAAAGCTCCGAAGAAGGGACGCTTGTTAACAAAGGATTATCTCTTAAAAGCAATAGCCTGTTGAATATTCATACATTTTATACATGATGCATAAATTCTATTCAAACAAAGAATTGTCTCTGGTTAGTATCACTTTCTTCCTTTAATCTCCATGGCGTCAACAGGGCCGAGCAAGGCAGGAGAAGTTGGTCTCTTCTGATAAGGAAGTAGTAAATTCTTTTTTCTCTGAAAGATTTACGTTTTCCTGTGGTTGGTACATAAAAATTACATTTTAACTACAAAACTTCATTTACTCTACTATCAAAATATTAATACAACATTAACAATCAATACAACATAATACATATAGTAAATATCTTGCATAGAGCCATATAATATGCACTTTTCACAGTATAGATTGCCAGCATTTAAAAAAATAAAATAAAATCATCAGCTGAGATGTGAGTACATATTGCCAGAACTATGTGCAAACAAAAGATTAACCAAAGGCTACATTAAATTTTGAACATCAGAACAGAGGATTCATAAGACCTATCTATTTCTTCACATATGTAAAAGAAATGACACAGAATGGTCCTGAACTATTATTCAAGCATGCATCTCCTTACTCCATAGCAGAAACTAAAAAGCATACTTTAACTTCCTGTATTAAGATGAAAGCTCAAATTGAGACAATTACAGGGATTAGAAACAGAAACACCTTTAATTTGTCTCCAGTAAGTTGGTGCTGAATAGTTGAAGCAGCATCTAGTTAAAAAGAGCAAAGTAAAATAAAATAAAATGACAAAAAAAATCCCTGTGTATTTGTTGCATGTAAGCTTCATTTTATATTTTTACATATTTTTTGAGGTTTTTTAATATATTTTGTGTTGGACTGTGCTCTGTGTTATTTATTTTTGTATTGTATTTTATGTTATTTATTTTCATTATAATGGTTTGTTCTTCAGCCCCTATTCTCCTGAGAAATGTTGTGTTCTGAGGTTTGTCCCTACCTCTCTTCCCTGTCAATCCTCCCACACTGCTCCCAGTCCCCTCCTGCGGGCCCTGTCTGTCATTCAATTGTTCCTCCTGGCTTCTGGAGAGTTCAGGTAAGGCCATCGAGTGATAGGGCAGGAGCCGAGGAGGTTCCTCCCTTTATGTTCTCATTGGTTTATTTGAATGTCCCTCCAACCCCGTTCCACTCCCACCTTGTCCCTCACTGGGTGTTGGTTTGTCCCCTCCCTTAGCCCCTCCCCTGTGTTTAATCCCAGAACTCATTGTCCTGGGCGCTCTGCTGGAGTTGTTCCCCTGAGGTACGGATGTTCCAGCTGGGACTCAATAAAGGTCTTGGACTTTGCGCTCCAGCTGAGTCAGACTCCTTCCCCGTCTTTGGCGAGGTCTCTCCCGTGCCAAGGGGAAAGTCCCCTTAGGAGTGTCCCCCGTCTGACGCAGCGTCGCGCTAGCTCGGGGTGGACGGAGCCGCTGCTCTGTGAAGGACACTGCATCAATTTTGCTCTCCTGTAATTCCTTTTCTCTGCTAAGAACTGTTTTTAAAAGTCCTTGGCTGTTTACCAAGTCTAGTGAGACCTACAGAAAATCCTCAGTTTTCTGATTAACAGAGAAATGTCCTGATGCTATAGGACAATTCACAATGAAGTTAGTTTCTTGATCAGTGACCAATTGGAACATCCCCAAATCTATTAATCTTTCCTTCCTGATTTCTTCCAAGTAAAATATGTAACTTCAAATTGACTATAATGTTGTCTGCTGCTTTTTTTTTTAAATGAACTAACTTTATCAAACATTAAGAGTGCGATTCTTCAAATAACCTGATTTTATTATGACTTCTTCGGGAGATCAGACCTGATTACATCTGTGGCTAAAATCAGTTGCTTTAAATAAAAAATAAAAATAAAAATAAAAAAAAAAAAAAAAAAAAAAAAAAAAAAAAAAAAAAGCATGCCATGCTTGATGTCTAACAGATTAGAAATCTGACAATTTCTATGAATCAATTCATATTGACAGATAAGGTTTGAGGAGTAAAGACTTTTGAAATGTGAAGGCCACCAAAAACTAAAACAAAGCAACTGGAATAGAAGAAAAGTTTCTGAAATCAAAAGCTCAAATGAGCCTAAGGACAGGAACAAGGTACAGTAAAAATCAAAGAGGGACAGTGAGAGACAGAAACCATGAGGTGAGGCTGTACAGGAGAACAAAAGACAAGAGGAAAAAAAAATTACAAATGAGAAAGCACCAGAATAACCTGAGGACTTGACTTTTCAGCAGTGCTGAGCACTACTAAAGTCTAGCTCCCAGTTCTTAACAGACTGGTTCATCACAAAGTGTTTCCTAAATACCTGAAGGATTTATGTAATCACTTATTTAAAAAGCAGAAACCTGCACAAAAATAACTTTACTCTGATTAAAGGAAGTGACTTGTCTAACTAAAGGATCATAAATTTAATTGTTAGGTGTGAACACAAAGGCACCAAACCTTGAGAGGGAATAAATATATTTACTTTCAGCTTGAGTAGCTAAGTGACAGAAAAGAGAGTGGCAAAATTATTTACTTTTATCCTGTGTTCACTGTCTTTCTGGGAATGGGTTGAAAAGCTACAGAAAATTGTTAAGTCTTCATGTATGGCCAATATATTGACAGCATTACCCATACAATTTATATAATTATAGCATAGTACAAGCACTCAAACTTAGCAGCTACGTAGGTGTTCCTCAGAACCATGGATCCATCATCAAGATGCCATAAGGTGTCTTGAGTTTACACTCAGAATTTTGCTGAGTGACACAAGTGAGGGCTTGCATTTTTAGCAATGCTGCATTGTGTGAAATTTAAAAATATTAACTCACAGTTTTCAAAATTAGAATGAAAAAATCTGATATCTGATTGTTTTCAATCTTTAATTATTTTTATGTGTGCAAAATTCATTCCCATGCACAAAATTCCAAGTATCATAAATAAGACATGTATATGAACAACAAAGCAGCTGAGGCATACAGGTCCAGGCAATAAAAGCTGACACACACAATGAAAAAAATTTATGAAAGCCCATGAAAGGCATAACAAATTTTGCAAATTGATCAGGTACTACCCCTCTTTAATTTCATAAAAGCATAAGATGTCAGCAAAATCTATACATCACTGTGAAAAAAAATATACTGAGAAGCATAAAAAATCATGATGTCTTTCCTAAAAATATGTGCCCAAGACATAACCTAGTAGAAATAATGTACCTCTGATGATCTTCCCTTAGTAGTGTAGAAACAGGATATTTGTGGTCTCCAAATTTTTTCACTTAGCTGTATGTTGGCTGTGCATAAGGAAGCAGACTGTTTCAGTCTGAGCAGAGTTTTGCTGAGCAGCCCCACATGGAGGCTGGCTATCCATGTACCCTTTGGTGCCTCTCTGTTTTTCCTGCAGCTGCTTAAGCAACTGGTATCTCCTGCAATCCAAGAATAGTGAAAAGGTCAACTACTCTACTAGAAGGTGGGCACTCTAACCGTCCAAGTTACTCTTAGAGGTTTCATGTATTTCTCTTGTATAGAAGAATAGCAGCAATAGTATTATTTTTCATAGTTTTAACATAGGCAAATTGTTCTTTCCATTAAAAAAAAATGGAAAAGTACTGTCTTCATGACATAATGAATACTGAAACGGGTAACAGACTCCTGGAGCACACTAACTATGTTTTTTGTCTGCTTAGCAACTCTGGAAAAAATGAAGGACAAAAGCAATAGGATTGCATTGCTCCAAAGAAAACATTGTTATAACTATTTTTTTCTTGTGCCACCCAATGACTTGTCAAATGCATCTGTACAAGTTACTGAACTTAGCTGTTATCCAGGTTAAACTGGCTCTGGCAATCTAAAAAAAAAAAAAAAAGATTTTTGAATTACTGATATGATACGGTATATATATTATATGATATGCAAGGAATATGATTTTTTTTTTTCATGTATTGTAACAGAGACAATGATTGAAAATAAGCAGACGCCAATCTGTGGAACTACGGAGTGAAATAGAAGACATCAATTTGCTTCAATAAATTTATTCTCTGCCACTTTGTTATCTTTTACTTCAGAATTTTACTTTGTTATACAGCCACAGAAACTAAGAGCATTCATGCAAAGTTCTTTTGCTTCTAACCTATGAAAAGGACTATTTCTGTCTTAGGTCAGTAGCATGATGATTCTCCCTTTACCTAATAATGAATTTTTTAATTCCTAGAGACAAATTTACCTTTTGTGAAAGAAATCACATCTCACAGTGGCTGGTGATACAAAGGTTCCCAATTAGGTTCCCAATTCTGTGTAAGATACACAATAGTGGAGAAAAAAAATATGACACAAATAGCACTTGGACACAGTACTATACAATAAATAGCCATGTTGCTCATTTAAAATTATATAACAAGAAAAAATAATTAAATTCAAGCCATATTTAAATATTTAAAGCAATGCTGGCCAAAATATAATAGAATCATAGAATGGATCAGGTTGGAAGGGACCTCAAAGGTCATTTAGATCCAGCCAACCCCCTGCCATGGGCACGGGTACCTTCCACTAGACCAGGTAGCTCAAAGCCCCATCCAACCTGGCCTTGAGCACTTGTAGGGATGGGGCATCTACAGCTTCTCTGGACAACCTGTTCCAGTGCTTCACCACCCTCTAAGTAAAGAATTTCTTCATACCCTCTGTAAGTTTAGAGCCATTCCCCCAGGTCCTATCCCTACAAGTCCCTGTAAAAAAGTCCCCCTCCTGCTTTCTTGTAGATTCCCTTCACATACTGGAAAGCAGCAAATGAGTCACCCCATAACTCTTCTCTTTTCCAGGCTGAACAACCCCAACTCTCAGCCTTTCCTCCATCCCTCTGATCACTTTTGTGGTCTCCTCTGGGCTTGCTCCAGCAGGTCCATGTTTCTCTTGTAATGGGGACCCCAGAGCTGGATGCAGTACTCCAGGTGGAGTAGACAGGGAGAATCACTTATATGCGATTATATATATATATGCGAGATATATATATATATATATATATATATATATATATATATATATATATATATATATATATATATATATATCATTCACTTTTGAAAATCAAAGGGCTGTCTCAATGGCCTGTAAGCACCCACCTCCTGCCAACCTGACCGTAGCAGAAAAAGTTGTTTGTTTGTTGATGAATTTCATTCCCTTTTTCATTCCTGACTTTCATTTTCAGCACCCTAAAACTCTCTTGCCTCACTTTTAAACCACTCCTTCGAGTTTTACCTCAGCTTGGTGACTGCTCAGGCCTGCCAGCTGAGAGGCAGACACGGTGTGCACGTACCCAGCGCACCTTCCCAGCACTCCCGATGCCACAGGGAGCAGGCAGGCACCTCTCGGCAAGGTCTCTGTGGCAGCAGCTCTTGGGCGGTGTGAGGGCAGTGCCAAGAAAGTCCTGGTGGACAACAAGCTGCCCATGAGCCAGCACCGTGCCCATGTGGTCAGGGAGACCAGCGATATCCTGGGGTGCATTAGGAAGAGCATTGCCAGCAGGTTGAGGAAGATGATCCTGCCCCTCTATTCAGCCCTGGTGAGGGCTGCACCTGGAATGCTGGGTCCAGTTCTGGGTTCCCCAGTACAAGACAGTTAGCTCCTGGAACGGGTCCTGTGGAGGATTAACGAGGACAATTAGGGGATTATCTCTCTTAAGAGGAAAGGTTGGGAGACCTGGGCTTGTTCAGCCCAACAAAGGGAAAGATTCAAAGGGAACTTTCTTGATTTCTGTAAGGGATGCCAAGAGGATGGAGCCAGGCTCCCCTTGGTAATACCAAGCAATGGGATGTAAAGCAATGGGCAGAAAATGATGCACAGGAAGTTCCACCTGAATACGAGGAAAAACCTTACTGTGCAATTAACCGCACACTGGAACAGATTGTCCAGAGAGATAGTGGAGTCTCTCTCACGACAAATATTCCAGAACCGTGGAGATGCGATCCTGTGCCATGTGCTCTAGGATGACCCTGCCTGAGAAGGGAGGTTGGACCAATGACCCACTGAGGTCCCTTCCAACCTGGCCCGTTCCGTGAGAAGGTCGGGTGGCCCTCCGGGCCGGGCGGCCGCGGCTCCCGGGCCCTGCCCGCCGCGGGCAGCCCGGGCGCAGGCGCTGCCCGCCAGCAGCGGGCGGGGTGGGGCGGCGCTGCCCGGCTGCCCCGGGGTGCCCGCGCCGGTGCCTGCTGCCGCCCGCGCCGCCCGCGCTGCCGGCGGGACGGGGCCGCGCTAAGGCGGGGGCCGCGCAGGCCGGGGAGCGCGGCGGGGCGGGCGCGGGGCGGCGCGGCGGCGCGGCGGCCGGCGCGGGTCGGCGGAGGCCGAGCAGGCGAACGCCGGAGCTGCTACATCCGGGCGGCGCAGGCGGCACCTGCCGCGGCGGGGGCCTCGGTGACATTGGGGCTCGGTGGTTGAAGGGGGAGGCAGCGCTGCGGAGCCTGCAGAGTGTGATCTTCGCACGCACCCGCCGCCGCCGGACCGCCGCTACCCGGCACCACCGCCATGGTGCTACGCGTTGTCTTAACCCACGCGAAGAAGCATCCGGCCGTGAGTACCTGAGCCCGAGTACCCGGCCCTGGCCCTGCTCCCGTCCTTCTCTGCCGCCGCTCGGTGCCCCCGGCCGTGCCGGTAGCATTCTCTCGCCCCCCCGTCTCTTGGCATTCCTGTGCGTGCCGGGCCCCTGGACCGCCCGGAGCTGGTCGAGCAGACACGGGCAGGTCTCCTTTTTTCTCCGGTCTGTTTGGCCTTGCTTGTACTGCAAGGCCCGAGGTGGCCCTTACGTTTCTCTTGCCCATCAATTTGCCCCCCACGCTCCCCCTGTCATGTTTTTGGTTTGTTACCTGAGTATAGGTAGGGGTTGTTTTGGCAATAAAGGGGTGGTTGTCTGATTCAGAAACTCGACGTAACGGAATTTTTGGTTTGGTTTTGGTTTTTCTGGATGTAGGGCTATTTTTTCATACCGATCTCTTCATAGCTGCTGATTCCTCAATGACGCTAGGGATGTCCCTCAAACGGGGAATTTATGCCAGAGATTTAGAGGGCCATGCCTTTGTCGCTCAAAGTCTGTAAGATTGTTCTTTGGCTTGCCATGGCTGCAGTCAGAGGCGCTATGTATCAATACAATTTTGCTATGTCGTAGGATGATATTTAATTATTTCGTGTTATTCCAGCTGATCCCTCTGTTTGTGATCATTGGAGCTGGAGGTGTTGGTGCAAGCCTCTATCTCATGCGTTTGGCGATGTTCAACCCTGATGTCAGGTACGTATTCAGTAATCCCCAGTGCTGGTCATCTTGCTGCATATGTTACATTCCACTGCCTTGGTTTTTATTAAGGCCTGGAGGCCTTAATGTCTTGATCCAGTATCACCTGGCATTAAGTGCATGGAGCTTTCCTTGATTTGGAGATCTCTTTGTTTACCGTGATATTTGGAGTCTGCTGACAAAGGTTGGTGCTTTTTTCTGTGGAAACTTGCATGGGTGGATGACTCCATGACCTAATAACCACAATATGTATATGATTCTTTTTTTTAATTTTGAAGATTGTGTTAACATTTTTTCACATCTTGCATTTCTGTCAATAGCTGGGACAAGAAAAATAACCCAGAACCTTGGAACAAAATGTCTCCCAGTGACCAGTACAAGGTAAAATGTAATTTTAATACAGAGAAATACAGATTTTTAAGAAGCATCATATTAGAGGTGTAGCCTCCTGCTTTAGGATGTTTGATTATATGGGAAAGTAGTTGGATGAGTGATGTATTCCTTTTGTGCAGCATTTGTTCGTCTCTAGAACTCTGAGCAGAGATGGCTGAGTTTGAGGTTTAAAACTCTCCTAATTATGGTTGATAATGGGGTGAAAGGAGCCTGTATGAAAGCAGTTGTAGTTATTGCACTGTAAAGAAAAGAGGAACTATAAGTGGGAAGAAGAATTTACTGGCTCATAATGCTGAGAAATGAACTACAGGGAAAAGGACAAAACCTGAAAAGATCCAAACTACAGTTTTTTTAACCTCTAAGCTGTTGGCCTTTTCTCATGAGAAGCACTGCAGGAAAATGTCAGTGTTCAGCGTAACCATGAGTTCAGGTCTGCAGTTGATTCTTTGAAGACAAAACAACATTGTAAGTAGCTGGATGCAATAGAAATGTTCTGTAGCTGATATTCAATTAATTTCATTGAACTAATGAGGGAGGAGGTGTGCAAAGATGTCTAAAACATTTGGTAGTTTATGGGAATCCTAGAATCATTTGTGTTGGAAAAGACCTCCAAGGTTATTGAGTTCAACTTTTGACTGAACACCATTTTGTGAACTACACCCCAGCACTAGGTGCCATGTCCAGTCTTTTCTTCCTCACTTCCAGAGATGGTGACTCCGCCCACACCTGGGGCAATCTGTTTCAATGTATGACAGTCCTTCCAGTGAAGAAATTCTTCCTGATGTCCAACCTGAATATCCCCTGATGCAGCTTGAGTTTGTGCCCTCTCGTTCTGTTACTGGTTGCCTGGGAGAAGAGGCCAACCCCTACTTGGCTACACCCTCTTTTCAGGGAGTTGTAGAGAGTAACAGCCTCCCCTGAGCTTCTTGTTCTCCAGGCTGAACAGCAACAGCTGCCTCAGACACTCCTCATATGACTTACTTTCTGTACCCTTCACCAGCTTCATTGCCCTTCTCTGGACATGAATCATGTTTTAATCATGCTTTACAGAAGTGCTATGTTCGTAGATTGCTGTTAAGAATATTTTAAGATTATTCTCAAGCCACAAAAAAGCAAACCTACTGTGTTTTCAAAGCTAGTCTTGTTTGGTACTATATACTACTATTCTAGTCATTGAAATAAGTAGAAAAACCCCACACTTCCAAAATAAAACAGGTTGTGGTTCCCGTAAAAGTCCAAGAAGAACATTTCATTCTTTGTTTTAATTTCTGGAATGTTGCTGGTTTGTGCACATCTAGACTCAGCAAATCCTGCATAATGCACAGCACAAATTCTTTTAAAGATTGTATGACTTGTGTAGCATTCCCCTTCTGCCTTGACATGCAAACACAGCCTCAGGGTTTGCCATATTTGGGTGTGAGTATCATCAGGGACATTTTTTTTCCAAATCTGCCCTGTGGGAAATGAAAAGGACATATACTCTAATTTGAGGATGACTCTTTAGTAAAAAGTTCTTGTTATACAAGTCTTAGTATTTGATCAGATTTTTTTCAATTGTAAACTTCTCTGTGTCATATTAATTTCTTCAGTCTTTTTCCAAAGAAAAGGCTTGACAACCTGAGCATTACTGTAGGAGTTCCACAGAAAGTTGTAATTTGTATGTGTTGTAGGCTGTTGTGCTTTCTTTAAGAAAGTTTAAAAAAATTAAAAATTGGGTGTAACTAAAAATAATGAAATATTTACGTTTTTCATCCTTTTGTTTTTTTAAGAAAACTGTACTATCGTATGCTTGATACCAAGTCAGGCTGGGATGCCAAGATATGCAGTTAGTCTGTAAACTCATTGTCCTCAGTCACTTTTTTGGGTTGTTATGGATTGCTTGTAACAGGATCCAATTATAATAGTGTAAACTGAGCATGTGAGACGATCTGTTCTGACTTTAATTCCTCCTTGTCATCCTTTGCAGTTCTAGATGCAGCTACTGAAACCAAACTTGGCTTTTGTAGCCCTGCTCTAAATGCTCCTTTGTGCCACTGTCTGTTTACAGACGCTGTGCTTTGTGCCACTTGGCAAGCTGGCTTTTGCCTTCACTATACAGGAACCATACATTTTGAGCAAAATGGATAAACTCGGCAATACTGTAAAAAGTTCCTTCAAATGGACTTCTAATTCTGGGGGTTAAGAAGAGACGCTGTGGGTTTTCTCTAGTGGAAGACATGAGCATTGCCTCATTTTAAATGCAGAGCCTCTAGCACTGGGTGTAGAATTAAAATTTAAAAAGTTACTTTTTTTCAAAATTTTTATTTATTTATTAGTGCCTAGTTCACAGACTCAAGATAGGATTTCAGTTTCCTGACGTGAGTTCAATGATGCATATTTTTAGTTAATAGCAGGGAAAGCGTGTAGTCAAGCTTCTTAATTAATATTTTTTCCCTTCTCTTTCCTAGTTGTACTCGGTTAATATGGACTACAGTAGACTCAAAAAGGACCGTCCTGACTTCTGAAAACACAGTCATGTCCATAAGCTCCACAGAAAGGTCTTCCGGCAGCCGTCCGCACAAGTGTCATGCTTAGTCATCCAGGAAATAATCAAATTTACCTCACACAGCACTCGATCATGTGTTTGAAACTGTTTTGATGAGGCTTAATAAAAGTTTAAAACTTGAAGTGTTCGCTCTTTCATTTTGCAAAATGACAATATCCTCCTATTAATAGTTTCTGCTGTATGGTTTGTCGATAAGAAAAAAGCAAATTCATGTTTCCTTGACAAGAAAGCAAAGTTGTTGTCACGAGCTTTATGCTCAGTGTGTTGGTCTCAGAAAAATAACTTCATGTTCATGCAGTTATACCAGACTTGAAGAACTTGAAAGCCTTTGTGCGTGTATATATATATATATATATATTCTTTTTTTTTTCTTTTTTTTTTCTTTTTTTTTTTAATTGCACCTGGATTTATCTACTTGTCACTTTAAGAAGTTTTAGTTGCGGAAAAGTCAATGCCAACAAGGCATTATCCATCAGGGAGGGAGCAGATGTTGCCATATGTTGCTGGAGGGAGGGAAAAAAAACAGACTGTGCTCTCCAAAAGGTTTTGTTTCTTTTCTTTTTTTGCTTCAAGTTAAACAGATTTTTTTAATAAACAAAGGCAACTTTCAATATTTAAAAAGTAAAATTCCACAAACATTCTCAAGATTTCCTGTGGATCACAGTTTTAAGGAAGGGAAGCATATAACAGAAGAGGGTCCCAGGTTTGGGAAAGTAATTTGCTATTCATGTAAGAACAAGAATACTTTTAGAAAGGGCAAAATCTTACACTTACATACTTGGCTGAGTCTTGCTATGGGAAGACTAAAAGAAAATATCTTTGCAAGTCCGTAACTTAATGGTCGATTCTTTGTAGTTTACTGTGAACATCTGGCACTTCCTTGGATAAGGGATATTAATTCTGGACTATGACAGAGTACAGCTGTTCTTATCTCTGCTTAAAGTTGACTCCAAGAATGCAGATAGCTATAGCAACTCTTACAAGTAATAAAGTCAAATCAAGCAGCAAGAACTTGGAGAAGAAAGACTATTCTGTGGTAATTGCAAAATAACAGATATTTGCAAAGACTTCATATTTTATATGGAAAGACCTTGTAGGTAAAATGTAGTTTATTTGGCAGCAGTTCAGATTTTCCTTTTAGTATGTACTAAGCCAGTGGATTCACCCACAGTTTTCATTTGCTTGAAAGGCTCTCACTAAGTCTGAATAAGAAAATGTGTGTTCTGAAAGACATGATTACAGTGATGGGCAAAGCCTGTAGGTGTCCTTGGGGAACGGTTCCTCTGGATCCAAATAGAATGTTCTGTTGCAATACTTTTCTTCAGTTTTAAAAGTATGTTGTGTAAAAACAGGAAATAGTTTTATAACTTGATAGCTGGCATTTTGTTTGGATTTTATCTCTTCAAATACAGATTTTCTGGGCAATAAGAAAGACCAATATCCAAGAAGTAAACCCAATTCTTAGGTGAGACAAGGTTATTCCTTTTGTGCACAGGTGATGAAAGCATAAGCTCATGTCTTTCTTAATAAAGGCAATTCAATGCATATTTCAAATATATTTCACAAGTGCTTAAGCTATGTAAGTTTTTAAATACAGATAGACTAGAAAACAAAAGGCAATTAATTCAATGTTACTTGTCTTTGCCCTTTTTCTTTTAGGGATATACTTCTGTCTTATGTTAATTGTAGTGGACAATAGTTCATTATTTGCCAAACTTAAAAGTAATAAATATAAAAATTCTTTCTTTTTCTTTCTTTCCCACTCTCTTTCTTTCTTTCCCTTTTTCGTTCTCTCTCTCTCTCTCTCTCTCTCTCTTTGCACTTTTGTAGGGTACTGTTGAAAGAGAGCCAGCTTTGCAGTTTGCCAATATTTTATCTGTATTAAAATATTCAAGGATCTTTAGAACTGCTTCTTTAAAACCATCACCTACCTCTTTCTTCATGAAGCCAAAGATCGTGTTCCCTGAAGACAGCATGAAGAGGTGACTGCAGTTTGGATTCTTAGGATTCCATCTTATATTTACCTTTGGCTGTTAACATTTGTGAAACAATGAAATCCCGTCATTAGTAGAAAAAGGGCAATCCTTCATTAATGCCATGGGTTATCATTTTGTTTGAGCAGATGTTGTGTTAAAGATGCTGATACTCTGCTGTCTTAAGTTTCAACTCGGATACAGCCACCCAATTTCTGTTTGTGGCACATTTTTTTGGAATGGTCAGTATGGACCTGGTCTTCATGTCCTTTTTATGAGCCACATACAGAAGATTCATTTCTTATTTTTGCATTAAAGCATGGTGCATGCTACAGCATTGTGGGTGCATCAGTTTTCTGTTCACAGAGCTATTTTCTGCCTCTTTATCAGTGGTCCTGATTATGCAGCAGAGTGATTAAATCTGAAATTAATTCTGCCCATCTCAAATAGAAAGATTTATGGGTTTCTGTAGTTCTGGCACATGAACACATATTTCATACAGCATGTTGAAAAATTTTTTATTTGCCTGCAGTAAGGGAAGTTCATTGTGGGTATAAAATATCTAGCTGCCTCTAAGAAATTAAAAGGGTGGGCCTGATAATGAAAGAATAATTTAATTTTTTGGTGGGATTTATAGGCAAATATCTGAGGAATATGTTACAGATCTCTTTTCAACCTCTGCTTTACATTTAAAGTTAGTTTGATGCATGACTATTGAATCACTTTTAAAATAAAGAAATGCATATTTAATGCTGATTCACTTGTAGTATTTTGTCAGGAAGAAAGATTGAGAAGTTATTATGGAATTTTAGAAATGTATTTTGAATAAGGTAATTGAAAAAAAATGAGAGATGTGCAAGTGCAGACAAAGTTATTGTTTCTACTGACTGGCCAGCCTTACTGTGAGGGCAAGTGGATGAGCTGCAGAACCATTTCTTCAGGACAAAGTGAAGCACAACTGGTATGTGACAACTACAGAGAACAGGTGTTCACTAGCATCATTGCCACAGTAGGTTTTTTTTAATATTACTTAATAGAAAACATACTCTTCAGTCCTTTCTTTTGAAATCCAGAGATTGATTGACTTCATGCTATTGTGATCCATTCACTTTTCCTTAGAAGTGGTCTTGATGTCAGTATTTAGTCATGAAAAGTTGCTGTGAAGCTCAAGTCATTTAATATCCTCCTGTCTTGATTTTGAAAGACAGTTGCCTGTCAGGGAAAAGGCTAGAGCTTCCCTTGGAATGGAGAATGTAAACCCCCTTCCCCCCAAATTATTATAATTTTGCAATTAGGGGCTTTCAGGCAAAGATATGGGAATAGGAGTAATAGTTCTTTACTAGGAATATTAAAAAAAAGAAAATGCAAATGTAGTAGTACAAAAAAACAAGCAAGCAAGCAAACAAAAATCCTGAAAAAAACCTGGGGTACGGCCTGAAAAAAAAACAGGGATACAACCTGACACCTTGTTGGTCAGGGTTTTGGAAGCAGTCCAAATACATCTTCCTGGAGTAACAGATGTGGTTCTGTGGAGTAGAGATGGTCCTGTAGAAAGTCCAGTGGTGGTGAGATGGGTCCAGTGTTCCTCCAGGTATCCAGTGGAAAAAACGGATCCCTTGTGTCCTTCAGTCCCAGATTTTATCTAGCTGGGAACAGCTGGCTCCTCCCCCACTGGGTGGAGCATCTCACAATGGGATGATGGAATGTGTCATGTCATTGGTGGGCCCTAATGGCCCATTATCAGAAGATGTCCCCCTGGAGGATGGAGGGGTGGTGAAAGGGATAAGAAACACTGCCCCACCTGGATTTTATGGCTGGGCCATTATCAGAAGACATCCGCCCCCCTCCCCCCTGGAGTTACAAGAGATAAGGAAAAAACATCTCTGCAACAGCTTTCAGCAGATGAAATAGAATACACATTTTTTGGTTACATAACCTAAGACACCTCCTCTGATCTTTAAGCTTCTTAAGACTGTCTCTGTCTCTGGACACTTCTGTGGTGGCATATTTCCCAAATGTGTGCTAATTCTGGTGCTGTGTGGTTTGGAAGAAATTTGCTGGGTATTTGTTTGTTTGTTTGTGGTTTATTTGTATGTTTTTTTGTTTGTTTGTTTTTGTTTTGTTTTGTTTTTCAATAATTTCAAAGTGCTACTATCTGTGACTGGTAAGGCTTAACACTTTCTTACTAAGGACGACATGAGCCAGTACAATACAAGAAGAAACACATCCCTTCCATTCCTGAGAAGCAAATCCATTTTTAGCATCCAGAGTAATGTTAATCTGAATCAGAAAAATAATTTAATTTTTTGTTGTTTTTCTCCTTTTTGAAAGTTTTATTTAAATGAATAAATAAAGTAATTTTTTCCAAGCTAGCATAATTCTCACAGTTACAAGATGAAAACCTAGGAGATCACCACATCTCAATTTTTTTTTTCTATTTTCAGTCAGAATCAGTGATGCTTTAGTTAATGTGAGTATTAAAGGCAAGAAAAATTTATTCAAACTTTTGATGGTTTGCTATCAGCATTTACCTGACATTCATTTGCTACTAGAATTGACACAAGACTGGCAAGTGGAACTCCTGCAAGAGTTCCAAGTTCTGAGGATGATCAGAAAATAGTTTATTAACACATGGCAATGCATGCATTACAAAGAAGAAAAGAAATTCTGCTGGTAATATTCATGGGTATTGTCAATGCTTTATAACAGCCACCTAAAATAATATTTCTAGGGTCATTAATTTGAATTACTTTGGACAAAATAATGCACTACACCATTTACAGTTCATCACTATAATGTAAAGACAACTTCACAAGAGAACTGCACAAGCCATAATCCAATAGACAAATTTATAGACTTGTTTTTTTCACATTGGAAGCAAACTAACTATGAACATGAAATGTTTTCTAATTTTAGTTTCTCTACTGCAGGCAAATGAAACAAACTGCTGAGAAGGTAATGAAAACAGATTACTTAATGGTGAAAAATCTGAGTGCCATTCTTTTTCTACCAGTGGTGCCACTGCTGGAATTTAATGGAGTGGCACCAGTGTGTCTGAATGAAGATTTTGATCCCAGCTGTTTAAAAATAGGGTTGAATCTAATAAGATTTCCTCAGTACTGATAGATTTTTTTTTTTTGTCCCCCCTACACTGAGAGCAGGAAGATAGCAGAACTCATTATTAACATGAAGAAACTGGAATTTCATCCCAGTTTCAAACTTTCTGCTCTAGTTATACTTTATGATAGTCTCTAGGATTTTGTTAGAGTGTTAAGGGGATAATTTGCTTCAGATGTTCTTATCTTCATGTTGTGTCAAACAAATTTAACTTCAGAGGTTTTTTGGAAGCTTACGGGAGGAAATTTCAGCCCAGTAATAAAGATAATGTGCTTAAAATGACCAGGGATCATTGAAGCTTTTATTTTTCATGTGACTGTCATCTCTCTCCTACCCCTTTATAAAAGCCTAAGTAAGTTCAGAAAGTATTCCAAGGGAAAAAAAAAAAGAGCAACAGACATGTGATGGAATAGACAGATGGAGCTGCATCAGGTTTTACATCAATTACAGTAAGTTCTTGGACTTAGTGCAGGAGCTTTCTTAGTTGTGTCCTCAATTTCTGTATATATTTGGCAATGCAGAAGTTGTTTATTACGCCTGCCGTGACTGTTTGGCCTATTAGGATGCAGTGAGAATTAGGCTGAGAGTAAAGACAAAAGCATGATATTCTAATGGGTTTAAATTACTGTGCAAAATGAAGAAGCAGTAGCAGAATAACTGCAGAAAAAGGTCTGGTGCACTGTCTTCTGAATTTAGGTTACTAATGGCAAGTTTGTGTTCATGCCATAGTGTGAAATAAAAATAAAAACAAATTTACGAGTAATTTTAAAAATAGCATTCTTTCTTTCTGCATTGCCTCATAGAAGTACAGTTTTTAAAACATTCCAACCATGTAAAATAAATGTGAACTGTGTCTGAAGTGTATGTATTTTAATTTATACTTTCTGTTAATGACTTAATTCTAGGTAACCATTTATATTAGTTTAAGCTCGTAGTGTTTTATGTCTATATTATTGTTTCTGAACAAAATTTGTCTTATGCTTTCAAATGGAAAAAGGTTTCAGAAGATCTTTCATCTTAAATCTAATTTCATTTTTATGTATGAAAATTAAAACCTGCATCATCAGAAAGCTATTTTTCAGCAGATTGTTAGTCAAAGCATTGGAGCAGGTACCCTATCACTTTTTCAGTAATGAAGTGTAGCAAAGGAGGCAGTTGGGTGTGACTCTCCCCAAAATAAGGAGAGACAAATTCAACACCTAAATATGAAAGTACTCTTTTCCACAGATGGATGGATGGATTGGGAAGAACAACTACCTGACCTGCTTTTTATCCAGGTTCCCGGCGATTGTTTCTTTTTGTCAATCCCTGGCAGAGGGGAATAAGGTCAGGAGTTGACTAATGGCCCAGATTACAACAGCTGAGTAGTTAAAAGTGATCTAGACTGCCAAGCAGTGTTTACAGAGTGAGGATAAAAAAGGTGACTCAAACCTTTCCTGTTTCCCATATCAGGAGAATATGGGCAAAGAGAACCATGGGCAAAGTTAAAATGAGATCCTCAAATTTAGAGCACTTTGCCAAATAACTATTTCCACCTCAGAGCGCAGTACACAGTGGTAGTAGACATTATTTATATTGTACATAGCAGTAAACCTCCTAATCCTGAAGCGTAGGTGCTTGCCCCAGCAGTCAAATGAGTCATGTAGCTGCATTTACTGGCTCATGGAGCTTAAACAGTCTGCTGCGGGAACAGTGGAGCTCTTCTGAATGAAGCTTAATATTCCATTATCTACCTGTGTGCATATCAAATGCAAAATAAACAGTCCAGTAGTGTATCTGAAATTCTATTTGGATGTGTTTTACTGTTTCTCAGTCATTACAGAGCATTTTTATGTGAAAGAAAAATGAGCTTTTGGAGACCCCAGAAAGAGAGATTCGTTACATCCAAAGCAAGGAGAATGGAGAGACAGAAAAAAGCAGCCTACTCACTCAGGCATAGGAAAGCAGAGGATGTAAAATGTGCAGTGGAAGTATAATGAATTTCTCCATTACAAATTATTGTCACAGGGAAATGTTTTTGTACATGAATTCTGACATAGAAAATTGGATGGATTTTTTTGTTTGTATGTTGCATTTATTGAAAATGAGAAAAGCTCAGTGACAGCAGTATATAAATGTGTATAGGTATGTTGCTTAAGGTCTCCATTTTTCTTCTCTTCAGTCTTTATTCTCTCATCCTCTCCTCAGCTAGATAGCCAGGGTTTCTGCTTACTAGCCTGAGAAATCTGCTTCACTCATATATCTTCCTCTTGTCAGGAGCTTTCCTTCTGTGAGGCTGTGCTATTTCCTGACGTGCTGGAATCACTGGCTACCTTTGCGTTAAAAAGAAATAGCACCTTTCCCCATCAACATCTCATTACAGCTGTGCCACAGATTTCCGCGTAAGCAGAAAAGTTAAGTGATCCAAGTAAAACTTTTTAGAATTTGCAATAGAAACCTCACTTGACATCAAAATTTTTACCAACAAATGGATGATCTGATGGAAGCCTGATCTCTCTGAAAAAGAAGAGATCTCATATCCTGGGCAGAACAATATCACTGTACATTAAATAGATAAAATATTGTTACCTCTTTCAAGATTGTGTGAGTATATTATTTGGTAGCATAAAACCAAATAAATTTAGTTCCATATACAGAAAGAATATAGTAAATATTCAACCTAAAAATGCAACTGTAAAGAACACAGAAATATTTGTATTCTGTATTGTTCTGTTCTCTACTGAAAGACTGTTAATACCAAGTAGACGTCTTTGTAGATCCAGAAGGGACACGTATGGTGTTACCTACCTCAAACCAGATTTTGTATTATTGTACAAGGTACCCATTGAAATTAAAAGAGAGCTCCCCATCAGCTACAGCAGGCTTTTTATTAAGAGCCTGTTGACTATTTTAGGTTCCATGAGGAAGGAAGGAATGTCCATGATGATATTTTCATGTCGCTGTAGTCAAATGAATATTTTTATTTCTTACCATGAGATCAGCTCTTTAGGACTGGATTTTCAGTACGGTTTGGTGGGGATACAGTCTGTTTTCTTCACAGTAGGTAGTATGAAGCTGTTGGATCTGTGCTGGAAACAACGTTGATAAAAGGGATGTTTTAGCTGGGGCTGCGCAGGGCTTGCTCAGTCAAGGCCTTTCCTGCTCCTCATGCCACCAGCAACCTGGGGGTGCACAAGGAATTGGGAGGGGACAGAGCTGAGACAGCTGATCTGAGCTGACCAGAGGGGTATTCAACACCATACGGCATCATACTCAGCATGTAAAGCTTGGGAAGAAGCAGAAAGAGTGGGATGTTTGGAGTGATAATGTTTATCTTCCCAAGTCATGGTTAGGTGTGATGGTGCACACCTTGCAGCATAGTTGAACACATACCTGCATACGGAAGCAGTGAATGAATTCCTTCACTGTGACTTCTGGTCTGCCTATTAAGTTGTCTGTACCTCAACGCATGAGTTTTTTGTTTTTACTCTTTTAATTGTCTCCCCCATCCCACCGAGGGAAAATGAAAGAAATGTGTGGGACTTTTGGTTGCTTGCTGGGGTTAAACCATGATAGGAAGAGGTTTGTTCATAAAATCTGCTTTACAAATCCAAGGTGTCAGAAAGCTACTTCATATATTTACTATTTTGTACGTGCACACAAATACATTTAACATTAGCAAGTTTAGTTATCACACAATTTTTTGACTCAGTGACTTTAATTCTGTAGAATGCATACTATTTTGCATTTTATCTCTGTTTCCTAAGCCAAATAAACCTTGCAATTTTTAAGCAATCTTGACTATATTCATTTTCTTAGGACTAATTAATGCATGCAACTTCCAACAGAGAAGAAAAATTAACTTCTGATTTCTAGTGAGAAATGCACTGGGATGTTCTGGCTAATGCTGTCAGTTAAAGGACCACACGGCTTGCTTTCAAGTACACTCTAAGCCTTAAGGAAACTTGTTCAGCAAAGTCCTGTGCCCCACAGCAGCGTCACTTTGGGCAAACGAGCCTGTTTTTTCACACTAGTAGCAGTCCAGCCACGACCATAGCACACGGCATCTGTTCAAGCTAGCAGAGGTACCTCACGCTGCCGTAAGGCCACAGCTGCTGGCGTCCAGGATTTCCGAGAGCCATCTCAATTACTGCAATGCAGCACTGCCCTCTGTCTTGTGAATTTATGTGGTCTGGAACATACTTTATGATTTTAAAGGGCAAGACTGAGGGATTTAGACCATTTCATGAAGAAAGAACCGTGGGAATTCTATAGTTTTGTGCTCGCAAACTACAAAATGCAAACAGGACAAAGTACATTCATTACAAGTAAGTGATTATTTTTTGTACAGCTGTGAGTATAAAATACTTTCTACCGAAGTGTGCAAATATATGCACACAGTGCATGTTTTATATATAAATATAGTACACACACATGAAATATTTTTTTAATATTTGCCCTTCAGGTGATAGGTCCCCCATTAATATGGTGACATTCACGCAGCCACTAGACAGCTTACATATCTTGTGACAGTTAAATGGCATATGGTCTTCTCTACTCCATGAACATGGTGTGTCCTTTTGCAGCTGAATCTCTACAGGGTCATGGCTTCAGAGAAGAGTCCCTCATGTTGGGGAAGCAGAAGGCGGGATTTCTCAGCTGAGCTCTGTGTTGCCGGGGCTGGAAGTGGTCCACCGAGCCCTGTGCTTTGCCAGCCCTTCAAGCCCTTCCAGCTGCACCTACATCTGTGCATCATTAGAGCAGTGGAGGCTACTGCAGTCACCCAGTACCTATGTGAGCAGCTTTCTTGCCATTTTATTGCCTGGAAAGAAAAATTTCTCTTTATCTTCTCTCTACTGAGTTGCCAGTCATGTGAGGTGTGTGAGGTGCAGTGACAGTGATTACACTCATGATGCATATCGGGCGATAAGCCTATTTCTTAGCATGTTTTAATATTCCATGTTGTTACTACAGCATACTTGAAAAACAAATCTCGATGGTGTTTATTATTATTTCTCCATCCTTGCATGAAGTTTATGATTTTCTAAGTAAAGGAGGACTCTTTATCCATGTTCTTTTAGACACAAAGTTGCTATTCTGTCAAAATGTTTTTCATCTTGCTATAAAAGGTGCTTACTTGAGAGCTGATCTATTTCGCACCAAATTTTAGGGTGTGGTGATGTTATGTTATAAATGGCAAAGCTTTATTATGAAGCATTCATTTCTTAAAGTGGATATTTTCCATGTACATTCAATGTACATTTTTTAAGGAGATTTTACTTAATAGTAAAAAGCCATGTATCTAGGTATTTAGGAGTTTAACAAGTGTAGCAAAAATAGTTATCAGCATATTAAGTGCACTGGGATGACATAGAAATTTGAAATGGTTTGTATTGTTTGCATTTATTTTGTACTGTATAAAAGACTGAAATAAAATTTACTGTTGCTTTAAATTGGGCCAAGATTTCTTTTTGAGTTATTTAAAAATCATTAGTGGAAGCTTTTGCAAACTGAACAATTGTTTGCTTAATCCTTGAGTTTTCAGTGGAGAAACATTTATGAAACATGCATGAGATGTCTGATTCTTGGCAGGAAGAGTCCTGGCTGCTTTTTTTGCTGCAAAGCATCTCAGCCTTGGCAAAACAGGAGTAACGAGCTTTAAAGCAATTAATAGTTTATCTGATTTAGTGATCATCTTGCTTTAGGATAGAGTTAAAACCATCAGAATCCTTTCTTGATCTTACTCAGAAAGCATACACTGAGAAGGGAGAAAGCTGCTTTTAGAACAGATGTGCTATCACTGAAATTAATGCTGTTGGGTGTTACTGTGGTTTACTTTACCTACTGGTTGTTCTAGGATAGCCTTATTTTTGCAAATAAGTATCTATATAGTATATATTCTATATACTATATATAGTATACATGTATGTGTGATATTTTATCTTGAAATAGCTTTCGAATACAATAAATGTTACAAAGGAGAACTTTGAAATCCTTTTTTATCATAATCTTGTTGTTGTTGTTGGTTGGTTGGTGGGGGTTTTGTTTCTTTTTATAATTCACAAATAAGACCCATTTGAGAAAAAAATAATACATGAACTCTAGAGGGAAATGTCCAGCTCTGACAGTCTCAATTTTTGTATGTTTTTTTTGGTTGTTAATTGTTCTTTGAATACACTTGTGGTCCTTGAGATCAAAGAGTTAGAGGGCATGCATTTTTGGCCAACTTTTAAATTCTCCTTGATTTACCTCCTTTTTATGTGGTGCACTATGCAGTTTTAGAAATTTCACACTTCACCAGCACCTATAAATCTTTATCCCCTGTTTATTCAATCTGTTATTCAAAGACTCAATTTTAAACATTTGCACTATGGCAGCTCCAGGATCCAATGCATAGTCCTAATACAAGACAGACCTTTCCAAAAGAGTATACAGTCTGAATAAATAAGATAGAAAGGAGCCAGAGAAAGAGTACACGTTAATCTACAAATACAAAAATAAGTGTCAATTTTGTACAACAGCACACAGCCATATTTTATTGAATTGATTGCTTCACTTTCATTTGCTTTCATTTATTGGACCTGCCATATGGCCACACTTTTTCTTCACAGCTAGTGATATTATCTGCTTTTCTGTGCCAATGTCCTAGCCCTTGAGGTTGTTTATCCCTGAAAAAAGAGAAGATCAAACTTGTAATCCACTGCAGCAATAGTCTTCCAGACTCAATCAGATTTCTCCTTAATCTCCTTGACAAGCATGAGTGTAGCTTCCTCTGCCTGAAGAAAAGCTTAGGGTTCACCAAATCTCTGGTTCCCAGCATGGATGGTTATAATTCTCACTTTTGAACTCGGACAGCTGTAAACACCAAGTTGGTCCCATTTATTTTAACACTGGGACTGATAAACATTGTAAAATTACCCCAACCCTAAGCTCAGGATGTGGACATAATGTGAATAATAAGAAGAGCAAAAATAAAGTAAATAGATTATATATAGAGGCAAGTGTAGTGAGGGGAAGGAGGGGGAGGAAGAAATGAGTATTTTATTATTTTGTACTTGATTTTAAGCAATTTCTTAATTACCAGACAACAAAAATCCAGCTGATAGCATAGATGTTGAAAAAGGTTTCTAGACCTGCAGAGGAATAAAAAGAGGTTCTATTTAAGAAACTGTGACTGTGAAGAACACTTCTGCACGAAGGTTCCGCTCAGCACCACCCCTACACAGTGCTAAGTCCTGTACCGAGCTCATATAGACTTCCTTTTCTAGAGCTCCATTATTTCTTATCCCAAGCAACTCCTTCTGTGAGGAAAAAGTAAGCTATTATATCCAATTGAGTACAAAATATTCAGGCAACAACAAGAACTGCATTGTTGTGTTACAGAGAAACCCAGTTACTATTGCAGAAACAGAAAAAACTCCTTGTCCTTGAATATGAAGTTGCAAAAAAGTCTTCTGGCTAAGAAAATGTTCAAAACATTTCTTTTAGTGTCTGTACCATTTACAAAGTGAAAACTGGTGTAGTTAGTAATTTGTGGGTAAAGCTGGGAATTATTTGTCAAGGGTCCGACAGAAACAGGAAGTTGACTATTTTTCTACTAGCCTTATGTACCTTAAACAAGGTACATAAAACCAAAGTCACTGTAAGACATCCCGAAAACTGTAATTGTGTGCAGATAGTCTTTGCCCTTATCCACTGTTGGAAGGGGGAGCTGAGGAGAAAACTGCATGATAAGCAGAGCTGTTGGATACCTGGCCAGGCTCAAGGGCTTCCTTTCCATTTCCAGGGGCTGTCAAGGTGGGGAAAAGTGCGATAAATTCCTGTTCAATGACTCTTTCTCTTTGTGAGAGAAATGGAAAAACTGAAAGCTTCATGGTGAGTTTTTACTCCTTTAAGTGAAACCCCAAGGAATCATATATTGAATTCTAATTAAGCAGTGATTTTAGGTATACTTCTTGCCGATAAACTTAAGGCAATATAAAACTTAAACATCTGATAATTCATTGCAGTATTTTAAAGCACTCCATTTTATACCATGCATAAGGTAAAACAGGAAATAAGGTAATATTAACACACAAACTTACAAAATCTTCAGAAATGTGTTGTTTTAGCTGTGATTCAAACCAAAACAGTTTGATATGAAAAATAATGGTGCTCTTTTTTTAACAGCAGTTGCACTAAAATGTAACCAATTAATATGTCAATTTATTAAGGAACTCAATAATTTTTGTTCTTTTTGATTTCCAGAATTTGCTGATATTTATTACTTAAATATATGAGTATCCTGTGAACTGGGTCAGTTTTTGTGTGTATGGTTTAGCACCATTCAGTTCACTACATGTGTACGCAGTTCAGTGTGGCTCAATAAAACAATACACAGCTTAAAATTTTGAAACTCATGGATCTACTAAATACTTATAAGGTCAGTCCAGTCAGTGTAAAAGGAATTCACTTTATTAATTTCACATCTGATATTAGGAATAGCATTTATGAAAATGGCGAATGGATTCTGTTAATGTTCTCTTTAGAATGCTATGTAAAAATATATACATATATATTGCCATAATGAATACACTGTGTATTCAACATTTGAGGCCCTGGATATGTGCAGTTAGCTGAGGTTCAGGTGAGCCTTTTTCCTAGAAATGGATAGAGCAAGTAGAATTTTGTCTGAATGGATAGGATGACATTAAATAAAATAAGTTGCTAACTCCTTAATAAGAAATATCTTCTTTTATTTTTTATCTTTTGTACTTGAGATTCTTCTTTTGCATCTTGGTTTTGGTGCAATTTCCTTTCCCTGCGAACTACAGCAAATGCCCACACTTCCCAGATACACTCAGACCTTTCTTTTGATAATCCTGACACAGTTCTAGAGGAATATGAGTGCTCTGAAGGGTCAGTATTAAAGGTTTGGAGGTACTTTAAAGCCCTAAATGGCTCCTGTCTTGCAGTTTAAAACCAAGTAAGAGCAGGCACATCTTTCTGGCATGAAGTAGACTGAGAATGAGTAGCCTAAAAAAAAAAAAAAAAAATTATATATATATATATATATATATATATATATATATATATATATATATATATTCTAGATGGATTTGCTTAGGCAACTTGCACTGAAACATTGGGAATTTTACTTGTATTAGTAGCAGCTTGTATTAAAATCAGTTGTGAAGTTAGATTTTCCACTTAGTTTTCTGACCAAATTAAAGCATAGTTGCTTTTTTTTCAGTGTAATTTCACCAGTTTGACTTGTTCTGGGAATATTTTGAATAACCATGTAATTAGGCCTAGATGGGCGACTTTTAACCTAAAAGCCTAACTTTTATAAAACGAAACATTTCTCTTGCTGTGAGATAAATGCTTACAAGTTACTTTAATTACTAACTATGGTCAGCTAGAAATAGAGTAAATTTATCTGCCTTGCAAGAATGAAAAATGAAAATTAATAAAAATAAAAAAACATTTCACAGTTTTTGAACCCACTTTAAACATAGAAAATTACATGTTTTCAGGTTGTCACCTTCTGAGGCATGTACTTCTGGTGTAACACGTTTTACTGCATTTAGTATGTAAATTGAGCCAAACCTATTTTGTAGTAGTGCTTAACTATAAGGAATGATGAGGAAAAAAATAAGGTGATTTGGGAAATAATTTAGTGAGTGAGAAGCAAAATGAGTACAAATAGAAATAAATGTCAGAATGAAACTAACTCAGGAGGAAACACTACAGTCTATAGATAAACTCCTTTTTTTAGTGACGGCTGTGGAGCTAAACTCCACAGATAATTTTGTGGCTATCTATCTGCACCAATTAGAGCATCTTTTTACCAAAGATTCTACCAAACTACATAAGCACCCTTGTTAGAAGATGAAAAAATTACCGGAAAATGAAGTCCAGAAGCAATGCTTTCTGTTTGTTAGTTTGTTTACTTATTTAAATGACAAATGCAGAAGTGAGAAAGGGGAGCCAGCTACTTGAAAATTAGCTGAGTTATAAAAATATATGTGGGGACCTTTATTTTGTAAAGTGGCTTCTTCTTTGGTTTGTATAACCAGTAATACTGTTTAAGAATATTAAGTATATTGCATGAAGGTGACATGAGATCCTAGTTAATATATGCAGAACAACATGCACAACTCTGCTTATGTGACTAGCCTCTCTGTAACCAAAATGTGCACCCTTAAATCAATAGGCAAGTTATTTGCTTGGGTATGTTTGCACAGGATCAAACCCTTGAAGTGTAGCTACTGTGCAGCTAGTTCCAACTACAAATTTCATGTAACTGTTTAACAAAAGAATGTCTTGTGCCATGAAGCACAATGTAGTCTGTGAATCCCATCATTCAGTCTGTAAATCCCAGCAGCAAATAAGCAGTGCCATGAGTATTTGTAGAGGTTTGTGGTGAATTACAGGTTAGGGAACAGGGTTATTGAGTATGAGACATTGAAATGGTTGAAACTCATTTGTGCTGTTCACCCGAAGCTGTCTTCTCTAACTGCCTATCACTGCACCCTTCACAAGACATGGACTTTTAGCACTTTATCCACGTCACACACTACAGCTATTTTAAAAAATGGTGTGAAGATGTCTTCCTAGGAAAACTCAGGAAATGAAGGATAAAGGATATATTTGGGTAATAATGTAATGTTTAGGGGTTTTTCTGTGTCCAGATGTCTGAGAAGCCAACTAAAAAAATTTAGTTTGACTGCAATCTTTTCCAGCTATTTTACATGTGAAATTTGCAGTGCAGTAATTTATTGGCACAGGAAACTCTGCTGGCTTGGATTGCTTTGTTATCCCAGACAAGTCAGTCCTCTTCTGTGCAAGTTTTTGTTAGGAGCATTGGAGCTCATGATGCTTTCATCAGAGAGCAATGCATCTGAGCAAACAACAGCATAGCAGTCATGGTTTTTTTCTGTATTTGCATTTTCCTCGGCACCATAAGTAACCCTCTTCCACTGAGGAATCACAGCAGGTTTCCTGTTCTCCACTTCTGAAGACTTCCAGTTGATAGCTACAGATTTCTCAGGAGGTATCCACAGATGGCCTCCTAGAGAGAGATGTTACAGACAAGAGCAGGCAGAGATGAGCAGAACATAAGATGGACACTTAGCCTGTTGTAATGCTTCTCTTGCTAGATCTGTATTATTGGGATCAACATTACTTCATTCCATGTTGCAGTCAGATGTGTGCATCTCGCTGAAGAATTCCCATTGTCCTGCATACAAAATCTCTGATTCCAGACTTCCAAGTGGCCATGGTCTTCTCTCCTCTCATTTATCACAGTAAAGGTTGACATTTATTTTTCAAGATTTGTACACTTGGCTTTTCACCCCAATTCTTTCTCTTTGCCATTATTTCCTTTTATCAAGAAAATTAGTACCTTTTCTCCACCAGTTTTTCCAATCCCATCCCTATAATGTGTTGTAACATTAAGACAAGTATGGTGTTTTTAGAACTAATTGACCAGTTTTCCTTCTTCCTTCATTATTTTTCTATCTTCTCAAAGTTCAAGATATATGTATGTGTATACATGTATGATATATGTACGTGTATATTTTTTGGAGCTGACCACTCACTGTAATACCACAGTGACAAACACTTAAGCAATAGCTTATAAGAGCTCTAAAATACTTGCAATTGTCTATAAGCAACATAAACCAAGAAGAGAATGCTTACCCTTTTCTGCAGTACCAGTAGTGTAGGCAGTACTGCTGTGGGCACTATTTGTCATGGCTGACAGGTGACACCAAAAAGGAATATTTGAAGGAAAGACAAAGTAAAATTTCTTTATGAATTATTCCTTATTTTTTGAAAAACCATCATAAAATTCTGGTGAAACACTATGGTAATATTATTTCAATTGTTTTAATTTATTTGAGTCTAACCATTGCAGTCATTAATGTTTAGTGGTTCCACCTAAATTTTCGAGGTTTTGTGTGCAGTAGAGTCTCCGTAATCTTGTTAAAAGTAGTGAGAGCAATGTTTCTAAATCCCAAGCAACTCCTTGGAAGTTTGGTAATTATGTCAGATAGCCTCATCATGAGGTTGATCATTCTGGAGCACATTAGGGAGACAGTGGTAGCTTCATCGCCAATCTGAGCATTTTGGAAGGAAGAAAGGAAATAAGTCAGAGCTGCAGCATATAGATGAATTTCCTGGTCCTATATGAGTAGATAAGTACTCCATATATAGTGATATTAAAGCCTTTCCAATATTACACATAAGAAATTGTGCAATAATTTGAACACACCCCCCCCCCCCCCCGCCGTTTAACAAGGTTTTCATCCCAGAAATTGCTTTACTATCTATTTAGTTCTTAGAAAGCATGAACCAGCTATAAGAGTAATAATAGTAGTGACAATAGTCAAGCAAACTTTCCACTCAATATTTTTTCTCCTTTTTTTCTTTAATTCAGTATTTATCTCAAAAGATTTTTATGTCAAACAGAGGGATCGGCCTGACTGTTAAGATTGCTGGATTGAAGTAGGAGGAGATGTGGAAAAGGTTAAAGTCAGAAGCTCTGCAATGAGGAAAGGAGATGGAGAATTTGTTTTTGGGAAAATAACATATTCTTTTCTCTAATACAATTCTCTACTCACTGTTAGATATTATTTTTTCTGTGATTCTTAAAGTACCCTATTGAAATCTACTTATTCCAGGAATATTTTTTTTGTTTGCTATACACTTGTAACAAATATTCACATTTAAATAAAAAAACTCCCTAACATTTTTGAACTTTCAAGCATATGAATAAACACAATAAAAACAAGTTATTTTGTGGGTTGTAGAATTAATAATATTTGATTTCCTATGGATTTTAAGTTTGTCCCCTAACCCTTCCAAGAAAAGTGAGCCTAGTTTTCCATCATCTCCTGACATGCACCAGAAGCACTTGTTGTGGCTAGCCAGCGTCCTAGAGGTGTGTGTGTGTGGCCATCTGTCAGACTGCAACCACAGTCAATAACTGTCTCCTTCTCTCTGAATTCCTGTCTCCCTTCCTTACACCAGAGATGCTTGTTTGGGTCTCCTCCTTCCAGATGACAAGTTTCATGAAGTTTGTAGTAATCTAATCATTGTAGAAACTTAAACCAGCCTTCAGTCTTGTAAAAGTGGATCAACAGTTCTACATGTTAGCAGAGAAGAAGAGATGGGCAGATACAGAAGCAAAGTCCTATTTTACATGAGAAACCTTAATTTTATTTCAGAAGTTGACTATTAAAAAAACCACAATTGATTACCAGAGAGATTTTATTTATTTAGGCACAGTTAAAGTTGAATTAAGTATGATAATACTTCTTAAGCACTGTAAGAATAACAAAATGCTTCTCAGCAGAGGGAAGAGTCTACTAGATTTGGATTTTAAAGTAGGAATAGTAATAGGAACATATTGCTGTGTGGAATTTGCTGTACTGGAAGATTGCTTGATATTTCACAGAATTTTTGTCCCAATGGGCCTTAACCTGGATTCATTGGTCATTCATTCAGCTTTCAGGAATTGGTGCAGCATTATACTGTTCATAATCTATTAGCTGTTTTCCTGGAGACCCCTGCTTCTAATTGACTCAAGATGCCATCCATGAGGCATCAGACTAATATATTTTGAAGGGTTTTGTCAGAGAAAGAGAGTTCCAATATCAGCAAAATATACTTTATTTTATTCTGATGGATCATTGCTACCAAGTGTTCTATTCTGTGTCAAAGTAGCACTGAAAAAAATGATATTTTGATTATATTAATTACTTTACCAAGATATCAATGTTTAATCTGTGCCCAGCTACAAATACAGATTTTTTTTTTTTATGCTGTTGTCATTGTTCAGGGAATTTACTGATTAAGTGTTTGTACAAAGGTCTCCTCTCCTTACAATACAATATATATACTACAGTATAAAACATACCCAATGTGGCATCTTTCAGGATGAAGGACTCCAGAATGTCATTCTCAAAGCAGCTCAGAGCTTTTGATCCTTCAAAACGCTTTCTTCTGTACAGAAATGATGAAAAACATCAGGGAAAAGTGTGATTTAGATCTGGAATTAGATACCCACCTTCCTGCAACCTCCTTTCGAGTAGTAAGTGAGAGGATTTAACAAATTTGTGTGGTAATACCACGATCAGGTAGTTTTTAACTCCCTAAATCCACACATAAACTTAATAAGTGCTATTGGGTGAAATTCATTGCTGGATTGAATTTCAAATGGATTTGAAACAGAATCATTGTACTCCATTCTTTTCATCAAGTATAGTGATTGTAGAGATTGTGCAATATAAATGTGACATCTACTTAACAAAAAATAAATAATACAAAAATGCTTGTTTGTATTGAAGCTTCTATGAAAAAAAAAATTCAATAGTCTAAAATAAGTTGGAAAGAAACAGGTATTTTCAAGCAAGTGCAGAGTTCAATCGCAGCTAAATATGCTGAAATACCTCAAAGCCATCATCATTCCCTGCACAATTTTTAGTTCAGGTTCCAACACTCTACACTGTGTGTGCATATGTCCAGTCTGACATACATACCGTAACAAAACCATCGGCTCTGAAGTTATAGTCAAAAAATGTGATGTGCAGACCACATCCACAGCACCATTCTCAGTGTTATCCTTGCCCTACAGTTATCCAAAATATGCATCTACAGCTCTTCACTCTTTTTCAGAGGAAGGGTTCATGCCCAGGAGTTTTATAATCTATATAAAATACATATGAGGGATAAGAAATCACATTTAACAAGAACAGTAATTTATCCTACTGCTCACATTACTATTGATATTTAATATGAATATTGTCATTGTTTTTTAATACTCAGATGATAAGTAGGCTTGGTGGGTTTTTTTGGTCTTCTAGAAGAAATAATTCTAGATATAGAAGCAAGAATGTATTTCACTGACTTAGAGGAACATAGGGCAACTCTGAGACAAATTAACTCGGGAAGCCTATAAGAATTAAAGGCAGGAAAACTTAATAGAAAAAGAAAAATAAAGATGAAAGGAAGAATGAAGAGTTTTGCTCAAAGGCTCTCACATATCTTGTAAGTGTTAATTAGTGTGAATAGATGTGTGAGTAGTTGCCCTCATTTTCAGTTCTTACATATTTGAGCTTTAACCGAAAATTGTGTCTGAAATCACAATCATCAAAAATATATTTGGCAAGAGCAAAGCTTGGGTTTGCATCCAGCATGTATTTAGTACGTCAAAGGAGCAAACAACTTAATTCATTTTTGTGGTCCATTCTCCAAACATTCATGTCCAATCACTAGCCAGTGGGTTAATGTGGTATAAACTCCTTTCTTTGTCTGAGTGCGTTGTGTAATTTTCTTCTTTGCCAAGGTTATTATAGTAGGACAAATACTGTAAAGCCATAAGGATATACAAGGTAAGTCGTAAGTCATACGGGCCAACAACGCCGAGACTCGGCCTTGCCTTTGACAGAGGTTGTAAATTTGACAACATTGACCTACACAAATGGGCACGGCTATTATTTAACTCAAGTACATCTCCTGAATGCTCTGCAGGGGACCACTGGCTAAAGCTGTTCTTTTCTGGCAAAGTTTTTGAAACAAGGCAGCATTGCTCTTATTCTTTTAAAGGCAGTGTAAGGGGCAGCCAGATGGAAATTCACACTGAAGCTTGCAGTTGTGCAGACAGAGACCCAGAGACATTTTAATAATTTTAACATTATGATTGTGTTTATTCTGCACCAGTGAATACTATTACTCTAAGTATGCTCCCCAAATCCTGTTTATAGGCAAAACCATGGGGTATTTTCTGCTGAAAATCTCTAATGGAGGAAAAGGAACTGCAGCAGTCAAATAATGAAAAACCCAAATAGATATCTTGTTTATTCTTGGTGTAATTGGTCCCCTGTAGTGTTGCTAATAAAAAAATGACAGCCAGAAAGCAAGTGAAAAAACAGAACATCCACCCTTTTCTTTGCAGCAGCTTTCAGGAGGCCTTAGGCTTAGATGATGAATAGTTGCTAAGTGAGAAAAGAGATTTCCCTTAAAAGACCAAACCTTCCTTTAAGCTTTTATCTGATATTCAGGCAGAAACACTATGTGCGAGTTGTAAATGAAAAAAATAATGTAAATCACTAATATATTTGTAGATGACAGGAAAAAAATTGGATAAATATGTAAATCCCCTGCCACTAATTACAATGAGGAATTTACTTTCCTATTATGTTATAGGGCTGCTACTATGTGACAAGACTTATTAATTAACACAATACATCAAACAGTGGGGATACCAGTAGAATTTCATCCTATTTGAAAAATACAACATGTAATTTTATCAAGGCTTCTTATATATAAATTTATATAAAGTGATTGAATAAAGGAATAACTAGAAATAAAACTGAATAAGGACAAAATTTTCATATTATAATTCTGTAAGCAACGTAAGAACGCTTAGGAGTCTTGGATTGCTTCTGATGGCTTAGAAACCTAGTGGTTGCCTCATTATTCTCTTAAAAAAAGTTACTGAAATAAGGCTTCATGCAAAGAGGGTGGGGTTTTTTAGAAAACTTATTATAAGCTTAAAGCATTGTTTAGCAAAATGAAAAATGAGTTGCTTAGCCCATATATCCAGCAGACATTGACAAGTCTAATCTTTCTGATTATCTCTTCAATAAATCATAATTTTAGAAGAAAACTGCCATTTCAAAGTATTTTTTTTAGCTAACAGAACAATAAAGAGGATGATGGAATTCCTATTCCATAAATCATATTGCAGAAAATATATCCAGCTCAAAAACTATGTCTTCAGCAATATTTTTCTGTTTCAGATGGATGAATCCTTTAAAGACTTTCTTATATCTTGTAATAATCTAATGGTTTGCCTGTGTGTTCAATAATTCTTATCAATATTGATACCTCTCAGACCAGGCCTTTTTTGCCTGAACATTTATGATATTTTGTTTTTACAAAAAAGCCCAGGGCATCACTTAACTGTCTGCTACCTACCATAAGTCATGTCTGGAATGAGACTATAGCTGCATATTAAATGCCTTTATTACTGTTTTCTTGAAACTTTCAGCCTAAAATTAAGTCCAGTGTAACCATGCTGTTGGTGAAATCACTCCTGTTTACCTCATTTTGAGGGCACTTGCCAAGTAATTTTTTCAGCCTCAAACATACCATAGTAAAGAAACAACCTCTTATTTTCTTTCTGTATTAAAATCCACCAAAAGCAAACAAACAAATCATGAAAAATTCATGAAGTAGTTTACACAAAAATACCATCTTTACAGTACCAGGAATTTTTCAGTATAAATGGGTTCTGGTTGTTTACCCAGTCTGAGTCCTTATCTTACTTGCATCATGTATTCGAGCATTAGCAGGCAAAAATTTAAGATTTGAATAGCTTTGAAGTAGCTGTACCTTGTGACAATTTAGTTGATAAAACACCCTCCAAAAGAATCAAGGTATCTTCACGACACTCAGAGTGACACCATGACCAGATCTGGTTACCAAAACATCAGCCAATGACTTAAATAGTGCATTTTCTTTCTTCGGCTCCTTGAAATTATTTTAGCGCAAATATTCTGCTATACATTTGACTAGATTTCTGATAAATAATGCCTGGATATCAAGATTGCTTATATACCCCCATTAGTTACCTTTTATCTAATGGACATCAGCTTTACATGGAATTTTATAAATACTCTGAGGGAACTGATCTTTTGGAGCAGGACTGATGATGTAAAAAGTATGATTACTCCTATATTTGTCTGAAAATGCTTTGTATGAGCTATTCAATTTTAAGATATAAGGCTAGAAAAGAAAATATCTTAGTAATTAGTAGAAATATGGAAATCATCTTTGGCTTGCATCCAAGTTGACAGATTAATGAATATTAAAGCTAAAGAGACAAATAAAAATTATGGTTTAATAAATTCCAAATTACATAGCATTTTTTACATCTGGGTTTTGTCCTGTGCCTTGAGAAATATTAATATGACATATTATGTAGGGTTATTTTGTACTGTCAACTTTAAAATACAGTGGTTTGTGACATATTATGTCCATGGAAAAGTATGATGGCTATGGATCAGAGAATTTCTTAAAAATATAGTTCAATTCTGATGGTACAGCTAGATTCAATATTATTATTTTGTATGTAAAATTGTTTTATAAAATTATTTTACAAAAATTAGGAGCAATTTTGTAACAAATTAATGCATTTTGTAACAAATATATGTAAGCACCTTTTCTGTTTAGGCTTAACTCTAAACTGGAGTCAAAACTAGCCGTTTTTTACAGTTAATAACATGCTGCATTCGTCCTAGCAGCTGATGCACAACCTAAGAAACCCTTAATAATGGAAATGACATTAAATAAATGTCAGCTTGCATACTTAGGAGAGGAGACTGGTAAATCTCAGTGCAAAAGAATTCAACTTGGTACAGAACTCTACCTGAGAGACTATACCTTTGAGAAGGTATCTGCAACATCGCATAATGTTCAAATTGCAATTCTTCAAGTGCAAATTTTAAGATAATTTTAAGATAATTTTAAGTGTCCTGGTAATTTGAAATTTCTTCTTCAATCTCCTTTAAATGAGCTTTTCTGCATTTATATGTTCTATTTACTGAATATTATTTTTCTGTAACATGTTTATATGCTGTTTGCTTAACCTTTTTATTTGCTTTATAAACATAAAAAAATAAAACACACTTTTCATTTCCTCTTTTTTTCTTCTCTAATACCCTCGCTCTGTTTCTCATCTCTATGGTACCTATGCATACAATTTGCAACTGTTTTTTTTTTTTACAAACGACTCATGATTAATATAAATGAGCTCAGATTGATACAGATACAATAGCGGCTAGAGAGTGATGGCTGATGCAAACAGGAAAGGGATTAGCATTGTTCTTGCTGCATGATGAATTGCACTACATCATGCATTAAAACAATGAATTGTCCTTCAGGATATCAAAGACATTAGCAAACAACATGATGGCAAATATACAGTCCTTTTTCTGATGGAGACAGTATTCCTCACAGAAGATGCTAAGGTTGGAGGATCATCAGAAGGATTGCCAACAGGATTTTTCGAGTCTGGCTACATGGAGGCAGAACAGCTGCTTGGTCTGTGAAACATACTGCCTGAAGTAAACCTTTCACAGTGAGCTCTCTTGCTGCTTTTTCTGAACAGTTGTGTTTTAATGATCAACATCATCATCATCATCACTATCTTCCTCAGATGAGTGAAGGTCCAATCAAGTCAGTCAAAAGATGGAGATTGGAAAAAACCCAGTAATTGTCTGGTGCCAGTCTCACAGATGAAGCCCCTTGAACCTCACTGGCAATGTCACACCACTAGCATGTGCTAGTCCATAAGAACTGAGGCTTTGGTTTGTGGACACGATTTTCTACTGCTATGTCAATTATCTTGTCTTAAATAACAATTTCTTCATATGCAAGACAGTACTTAGCAAAACGGGCTATGCTACTACAGCAGCTTGTCTTTAAAGTATTTTTTCTTGGTGTTACTTTAGTAAATTTCCTTTTTATGACTATATCACACTGCATGAACATTGCAAATCACATTTGTATTGAAGAAGAGCTGGTGAGCAAATTTAATTGGCAAAATGCACCTCCAGCACAAATGCAAGAATAGAATAGAGTAAACAAAGTCTTCCACCTTTAACTACTGTTTCCAGTGATCTGGTGGCCTGTTTACAGAAAAAATACTTGTGTCATTACCTCACAGTCAATCAGATTTCTCTTGGGGCATTACACAGGGGTTCTAATTTTCTCTCTCTCACCATTATGAGGAGTTCAAACACCTTCATTTTTATTTATACATGCTATAATGGACCTGTTCATCAGTGGGTGTTCAGAACTTAGTCAGAAATTTAAGTTTGCATGCAAAGATGTAGAGAATCAAAACTTCACATAATGCGAAACATAAAACAGGGTTTTAAGAGCACAGTTTTCACTTTATATAAAAACAGTACCCAACACCCTATGACAATTTTAAACCTTTTTTCTTTATTTCTTCTGAACAGATAATAAACTTTGGTGTTAGGCAATTTTTTGCCCAATCAAAACTAATCATCCCAATCAACTCTAATGACATTATATTTGAAATAGGATTATTTTGCTTGATCAGCTACATGGGATTAAAAATTATATTTCCTTCTAGGATAGACTGTATTTGTTCTTGTTCACTTGCTTAATTTCAAGGGAAACTCTAAGGAAACAGGCATTAATTTTCATTTCATTGGAATGCCAATATTTACGACTTTGTATTATTTGAACATTTCAATTTTCAGCAGTAATTTTCAAGTTTTCATAATGATTTATGATGTTTAAGACAGATAATGAATATTTTTTTCATATTGTTCTGTCTCTAATGTAGGGATTTTTTAGGTGAAAACATACTTTCAGAAATTTTTGAAATGTGATTGAGTGATGCTTTAAAAAATTTCAGCATTCTCTCTAATAAATTTGATTTTTCATATGCATACCAAACCCATTTTGTCATTGAAGAATGACAAAAATTACCATATTGCATCTCTGTAATGCACAATCTACTCCAGTACTTGTCCTGCAGCTGCCAGATGTGGAGTAGTTTTAAAATCCTATGTTTAATACTCAAACCTTTTTCTCCTTTATGGATATCTCTTTGGATTTAGGAATCCAGGGTTGGTCCTGACTTTCCTCCTCTGCTTTGAAGTCATTTACTTTTATCTGTCTTGCCTAAGACAGCTGTTCCATTTCACTGATAGATGTTATGTCACCTTACAGCTATCTTGGGCTTCTTTCACCTTATGAAGGCTGTTTTCATCTACACATTTTCATTTCAACTCTTGTCTTCTTATATAAATGATGAGCTCTTTAAAAACATACTACTGTAATCTCTTGGCACAGATCAAGAAGTGCCTGCAATCCACAAATGAAACTGGTGTGTGGGTTGTGGTTATCTCAACTCTATTATATTCTAGACATCAGAATCATAAACTTTGACATTTCACAGAGGAAATGAAATGGTCTTATATTTTATCAGGTATAACTATTCCCTCATTTGTTTCAATTGACTCAAATTACACTGGCAATATATACACTGTTTGTAGCAAGACCAGTTTTATCAAAGATAATAATAAAAATATGTTTGCTTCAGACTGAACTGCATTTTCAATTTGGTTGCTTTCCAAAATCGAGCAGCATTAGATGTAGTATATTAATCTGCACAATTTAAGCTTTAATGGGCTAGGAAACATGCTTTTACATTAATATGATTTAAACTAAAAGTACAGCAGTTCTATAAAAAATAAATCAACTTCTGCATAGATGTCCAAATAACCAAAGTTTTTTACAACTAGCATTGCTTTTTCTTTGCTGTAAAAGGCAGAGGCAATCCTGAAGAAGCTGACATAGGAATTTCAAGCTCCTGTGAATAATGAAAACCATACATAACAGCTGAGGCATAAAGCAAGTGCTCTAAGTTTTTTAACAGTTTTCTGTTCTCAAAAAATATAAAGCAAGCAACATTTATTAGGGGGATTTGTCTTCTTTAACACCCATCATGTTGCTGCTGTTCATGTAGACATCCAGGCTCAGTGTCGGGTCGCCCCACACCAGCCTGCTCAGTGTAGGCACACATCTGCTCTGCATCTGTGCAACTGCCCTCCTATGTGGCCTTTCATTTTCTCTGTCTTCCTCTCTCCTTCCTCCAAGATCCAGTTTGAACTTGCTGGTTTTCTCTATCTGCTATAGTTACGGGTCTTTTCCTTTCTGCAGGGGCATGAAAACTTTTCCAAGGGCTGTGGCAGAAACCGGAAGAGGGGTGACCCCATTCGCCAGGTTGCCAAAGTCACAGGTGACGGAGAAGAGTGTAAGCAAAAACAACAGGCGGGAGGAGACCAACTATGAACTGAGCACTGGAGTTTCATTTTGGAAACATTATAAATTTTCATTACTTTTTTTTTTTTTTTTTTTTTTTTTTTTATGTGGATTTTGAGAAGATATAAATAGGAAAATTGTTGCTGTGGTGAATAGTGTGAAGCAGTAAAAGATAACAGTGGGACTTGGTTTCCAGCAATCAATGGAAAAGCTTATCCTAATTTGGTACTAATTGTTAACTGAATGCACCAGAGAAACTAAAGAAATATTGAACTTCATTTTATGAACACAAATCTATTCTTTATTAATGTCACTGCATGGGGAAGTAGAACAGTGAAATGTTGATGCAGTAGTGTATTTTTGGAGTCTTACTTGGGGATTATTTCTCTACTTCAGTAATAAATAATTTAATGATATAATTAATTTTTATTTAAATTAAGCTCATAAGAATAGATACATATTTTATGAGAACATTTTTACCAATACATAAGTTATATTGACTTCTTTTCCTTTCATATAGACTTCTTAAAAGTGACAGTTTTATAATGCTTTGCCTTTACTGAACCTTAAGTACTTGTCTTCCACTTCTAGAGTATGATGAATATAGCTGTGGCCTGAAGTATACCTAAGTATACTTAAGCATGCTCTAAGTGGATATGACAAGCTCTAAATATTCAATAAGAATCTCCATTATAAACTCTACAGGGGAAAAAAAAAAAAGTTAAGACAACAATGTTGAGCTTATAAAGCCAAGTGTTTGCAAGTACAGACACTCCAGTGTGCAGTAGGATTTATCCCCCTTTCGGCTGTTAGTCACTTATTAAGCAATTGAGTCATCACCTTTTCTAACAGTCAGTAGTGATGTTATGCTCTATTGCTTTAGCAGTCTCTAGGAATTAAAATAATTAGTAATAAATGGAACACAGGTCAGTCATACACTGTTAATATTCATTCTAGAAATTTAGCCAATTTTTCAACTAAAGTGATACTGGTTTTGCACCTGAAATAGGTACCATTTTAGCCACAAGAAAGAAGAGAGATTCACTTAATGAGTATTTATCCTGGTTCATGAATGACATCTGAATATGGATTTGAGGATTTGTACTAAGAGCTAGCAAACACACCAGGAAAAAAAAAAACCTGTTCACAAGGTGTTCACTTCTAGCAACTAATAAAAGATCAATGTTATGTTTAGGACATTGAGAGTGTTCAAAAATTCTTATGAATATAGCTTTTTAATATTTAATCTCTAAATTTAACTATTAGATCACCTTTTCATCTTCAAAAGCGTTAAATCATTAGGAGCTCCCTTGCCAGGACCTGGCACTAAAATTCTTCAGAAACAGTAAATGTGGCAATAATTATCACTGTAACTTCATGAATAAAAGACCTTAAGTCCATGAGAAAATAGGATTTCCAAGTTACCTTCTGGCTATTCAGATGCTGTGAGCATCTTGAAGAGATGTAAATCCAGTTATTCGACCTCCAGCCCAGGTGGGGTAAGCACCCAGGTGGTGAAGGAGTCCAGCTGGCACATATTTCTGATTAGGCTGTTAAACAAGAAATGCCAGAGGTGGCCTGAAGTTGTGTTTTTTATTCTTTAAATCCAGTTTCTTCACTCCTTGCATGCTTGGCAATAATGGAAGAGTTGAGGCTTCTCCTTTCTGCTAATATGTTTATCATGTTTTAGTTATATGACTGTTGTCCCTACTTTGGAAATTCTTGATTATAAGACAAAGAAGATATGGACACGTAATCAATTTCTTCTTAATGACTCTGTGTGGTAAATGACAGCTACTTTAAGTGTTACATGTAAATAAATGTGGAGAAATAAGTAGGAAATTCAGGATTTTCATAGGTAAAAATATGGAAAGGACTTAGTCTGAAAACCAAAGAAACAGGGTTTATTTTTTAACAAATATAATAAAAGAAATTATTTAAACTGAGAGAGAGTGTTTTCTAATGAAGCCTCATTAGCAGTGTATTATGTAGCCACATTGAGATTGAGGATCCAGTCCTACGAGAGACTGAGCAGTGATAATTAATCTGCATTTTCTCTGGCTTAGGTCAATTGTTTTCTTAGGTGGTAATTAATGCAAGATGTATTTAGGACTCATGAGCTTTTAATATAACAATGAGTAGATATTCCACCTTAGGGTGTAGCACAGATGACTAAAAGTAATTTGCTCTAACAGAAAGCACCTAGTCTCAATAAAAACCTTTCAAACAGAATTGCATTTTAACCTATGCATTTAGAGAGCTCCTTACACTTTCATAGGATGCTGGATAAGTACAATGTTTCCAGTGACATCAATCAGTTTTGGATTAGTACTATTGGATCAGCAGTTATTCTCTTTATCTGGGTTCAGGGCATGAAATGATGGTTGAACGTAGCACAACATTTTAATTGCTTAAAAGCTCAATGTATGCTGAACATTAGTCACAAAATTTACATGGGAAAATTTTTGTTTGTTTGTGGCAGGATAATTTCCTGCAGCACAGTTTTCTTTGTCTCTTGGAATATACTAATGCTATCCAGTTAATTTTTGTCATTAAACCCTGAAGCATTTACTGAAAGGAAAAAATTATAATTCTATCCCTTACACAGAATTGAAAATTTGCAAACCTAAGATTAGGTAGAACACATTAGCATGTGCACAAGTACTTAATTACATTAGTTATGCAAATGTTTTGCAATATTGTGGGTTTGTAAACAAAATAATCTTGTTATTATAGAGAATTTGTGATGTAAAGGAGGCTCAGAGGCTATGAGAACTGAAATACACTACCATGTTTAGTGTCTGAAACAAAGGTTCCTTTAAAATCCATTGAATCCCCAAAACAGTATTTTTAAAAAAAATCACTGTTTATTTTTACATGGTAAATTTTGTAAAAAATCTGTTTTATTTTATTCTTGTTCTCTATGGATTATTTCAGCTTCGGTTGAATAATTACTTCAATGGTAATACATTCAACTGCAGCAATTTTTTCCAAGTTAAGCTTCAGGATATTCTAAATCCCCCCAAATCAAAACCACGTGCAAATAGAGGAATAATTTCACACCTTCAACACTACAGCAAAGGATATGTATTTATACATTTACTTTGCAAAGTATTAGAAAATATATTATATGGCAGGAAGTAAGTTGCAATGAATAGCTACAATCTTTAGGAAATAGGGGATCATTTCACATTTACACCTGATAGAGTATAGTCTGCATCTTGGAAATTGATGCATACCTGTCTAAAATATTAGCATTATTTTCTGTTAGTCTGAAGGTGCTTACTAAGTTTCTTATCTGAACATGAAATCATTGATTATAATTTGTTATTAATAACTATTCTTTCCTTTCCTTTCTTTGGCCATATTTCTTGAAATTCACCATGTTTTCATTGAATTCCATGGCAATCTGAGTTGAACAAAGGTAACAGATTTAGCTGAAAAAGACTTTTATTACTCAAATACAAGTAATCTTGCTTAATTATCAAATAAGAGAATCTGAATGTAGTTCTTCTTTGATGGCCTTTAAAGCCCAGCATGGCTTTTTGCCAGAGGCGTCCATCCCAGGTTCACAGTTATCAATACCCTTTTGCCAGGGCACAGCGAGGGCCGGCTGCTCCCAGAGGTACAGGGAGCCAGGAGCAAGTCACAATGTGAGAGGCATTTGTGCTATGGAACATGTAAAACTATGGGGAAAATTATTTAAAATTAGCTAGGTTGCAAAATCACATTCATGGAAGTTGGGATGCACTAAGACACTTCAGCTATTTCTGTTAGCCTCATTCCCCTTCCCTGTGTGACCAAGTTGTGCATGGAAAAAAGACAAAGTATTATGTAAAAGTAATGCAAAATTGATTAAGCCATCATTAGCTTTTTATGTAAAGAAGCAGAAAGTGCACATTCAGCACTTCTTAAACATGAAACAGTGATTTTGAAAACTAACCCTCCATTGTTTACAGCAGAACTTAAACATTATTTTTTTAGTTTTCTAAAAGGAAATACTTCAAAGCACTGCACAATCATATTTTTCCTCATTTGACTATGAGCTTGAAAGCTGTGACCCATTTGGGCTGGGTTTCAGCATTTCAACCATGTGCCAAGGGAAAGTTAGTATTTCACTGTGTTTTTGCAAGACATGTGTTAGGATGCCCAGAACCTTAATTGGCACCTTTTATCACTTTAAATCTAAAAAAAATGGATTTTTTTTCTGAAAGGATAACAAGCCTGGGTTTTTGTCCAGAAATACTGTACAACTTCCAGCAGTTCATGGCCTCTCTGGTATAGCATATCATGAGGAGACCACTTCTGGAACATTTATTGGGGTGATAGACTAAAATTTTATGAGAAATCCAGACATTGCAGGACAGACCCTGATTTTAACCATGTTCAACAAATAAAGAAATAAACCCAGCTAAAGATTTATGTTATTTTAAAGCTATCTAGCTATCTCTCTTTTTTTTTTTTTCTTTTTTTTTTGTTTTATTTTTTTTTTTTGTTTTTTTTTTTTTTTTATTTTTTTTTTTTTTTGTTTGTTTTTCTTTTTTCCACACCAAGGATTTTCTCTTTGCTTTCTTGGTATTTTCATGTTGCATCAAAGGAGGTAGAAGATATAAAAAGGCTATAGAACATTTTATAATGGAAAAAGATAACCTAAGCTGCTCTCACTCCAGGTTTCCTTAATGTTTCCATACATGTAGTTGTAGATGCACCTCTTTCTATACAATCTATATACCTATATATAGACATTCATATATGCACACTTGCAGTGCTAGATCCTCGACAGATGAAAACCACACTTATTCCAGCCTGATTTGTCACAGGAGGAGTATGTGTCTGGTAACGACATATACAGGGTCATGAGAATAAATAATAAAAGTTACACAATACTCTTCTATTTCTGTATTAAAATGTAAATATGAATGTGTGTCTATATATGTATGCAGACATATATAAATATATATACAAATATTCAAGAGACTGCTTTACAGCTATATGTCCATTTATCTATTTAATTTCCAACAATCTTGTAATACTGTGATGCTTCACTACCATGACACTCATTTCATATTCCATCAGTCCCTTTGAAAATGATGAAGTGAGATCATTTACCCTATTCTTGTTAATGGGATGGGCTTTTAATTCTGGCTACAACAAAATGAGGGAATAGCTTGGCAAACTCATATCCATTACAACAACAGATATACTGCAGTGATATTAGTCAGATCATGTTTAATATTTGTGCTAATAAAGAAAAATATTCTGTCATTTGACAAAGTCTGATATGAAAAAAGTGGTGTATTTTCTTTCTGTTCTGCAAAGGCTCAGGTTCTGACTGAAAGTAAGCCTGACCTCCAAATTTCATATCTTTTTGTGAATGCTGCAAAGTTCAAGAATGCTTAGGCACCTATGGCCTTGTCTGAGGCTTGTATAAGTCTGAAGATACCTACCTATAGCATGAGGTTGTAATTAATGACACTTTGCAGGTATCCAAATACGTCAAAGTCTTCTGTAAAATTTAATTAATACTTAAAACAACCCGGATAAGTAGTCATGGACGATAAAAGAATTTTTTCACATTAATTGAAATACAGCTGTCCTTGGACTGGCATGTAGCAGCTGTTTAACAGGAGGTGGAAGCACAGATTAAGGCTGGAGATGAGCTAAGATCAAGATGAAATTTCTGTAATAAAAAAAAATAGAAGGTTAGTTGAAGGTGGACATTAGGTCAGATCCTTTGTTGACTGTATTATGATTTCATATGTGTGGCTTATGAAAACTGTATTTTGGTGTAGATTGATTAGAAAAATAGATACCTTCTATGTGCTTAGATGGACATATAATTAATTAGATTAAGCAAATGCAAATGAAATATTATTTTGATAAAAATTTTGCACTTAATAAGTACTTCTGATTTCCCTAATATGAGAAAAGAATCACAAATCAGAAAAAAACTATTCCACTGGTTTTTCAAAAGTCTCTTAGGGGTGCCTGGAGGAGAAGAATCGCAAGAATCAATATGTATTTAAAATAAAGCTGTCATCTTAGTGCTCAAATAATAAGATGTCAATTTAAAAAAAAGGGAATTTCCTATCATAAGATCACTATTGATAGAGGTATCTTAAACATTTTGGAGGCCTTGTTTACAGTACTGACTTGAGGTCTCTGGGCAGGTAAATGTGTTCACAGAGCAATTCTCCATTATATGCAATTTGGAATGATGAGCATGTGTGTTGGATTTATCAGAGTCATCTCTCTATATAGAATAGACCCTTACCAGAGTTTCTGGCAGTGGAAGATGGCTTGTCATTATGAAAAGACAGTTAAGAACCCCAGTTTTCTCAGTGTTAGAGACCTTCTTCCCATAGCACTGGGGAATATTTGGAGGTTTACCACAGATCCAGGCCCACAGTTTGCATCTTTGGATGACTCTGCCTAGGAGGCGACTATTAAAGCATTCACTGTAGTTCACTTTCATTAGTGCCATATTAAAGACTTAGAAGCTAAAACAAACTCCATAACTCTCCATTTTCTGCTGTTGCCATTCATAAAATATTAATATATTAAATATAATTTCTTCAAATGACTTGTGATAAAGGGAGTCAGTGATACTCCCCTGGGTTATTTTCGTTGTTTAAACAGACATGCTGCTGCAGAGTTTTAGTGACAATAGTATTTTGACAGACTGCTATAAAACAAGGAAAAGTCCTGCTTTCCAGTATTAATCCATCAGGAAGCTGTTAGGGATTCATCTTGTCTGAAATATTCATAGGCAGCAAAATGTCCTGAATGCCCTACAGATTTTGTGCAGAGTCAGGCAAGTGATTGATAGTGAAGTTCTGTTCTGAGTCACTCACACTATGTAACGCTATTTGTCTTGCCAAACACTAAAGAGCAACCAGCCCATAAAATGTAAAGGTAACAGGGCTCGTATTTTCCACAATTTAAGAAAGAACCTGGTATCTCCACTTCACTGGAAGCCACTGAAACTAATTTCCATTAAATCAAAGGGGAGAGGCACAGTGTACCTAGCAGGGAACACAGGATGAATTAGGCAGGTGTCATTCATTTATTGTGCTGTATGTATTTGTGTATATGATTTTTAGAACAATCCTGCACAATTTTATATTGTAAACAGCGGAATTACAGCTGAATTGTTGAACTTTTGCCCCATTTCACCAAACTGAGAAATTAATCAAATACCAGTGAAAGTCCTCACTGGCTTCCAGAGGGATTCACAGCATTCCTCAAGAAAGTGGACTAAGTAACACATTGATTTCCTTAGTACTTTAACAAGGTACCCAGTGACCTGGTGGTTTGTGCTGGATTTTACTGGGTATTGTCACCCTGGTTTTTCTGAGTTTTTAAAAGCCTTTTGATTGTTCATAAGATGGAGTCAGACTTTTCAGCTACTGTACAATATTAGGAGCAGTTTTCGCCTTTTCTCACACATGTAACATAAACAAATCCTTTATTTTTCATTCCCTGTCCTTTGTTTGCGTATTTCTAACCTGAAAACAATTGTAACTGACGGTTGGTCTGGCCATTCAGCTGGGAGGTGAAAACTCCAGAAGCCAATCCACAGCCAGACCCACAAATGTATAAAAAGTAAGAAATAAACAGGCAGAGGGGCTCTGGGCTTGGCTCAGCCTTGGGCTCTCTCGGAAGAACAACTCTGCCCTGCGAAACCTCTCGTCTCCGTGTGATTGCTTTGCGTATCCCGATCACAGGGTATAGTCCACAGTAACGAAAAATGTTTCCTGATTCTGGTTAGCAGTTTGCATATCATGGATGAAATCTGGGATAGACAGAGCTCAGACGAAACTGATTGAAACTGGTGACCTTTTTAGTAGGAACATTATGCATCTCTTCATTGCAAATGTGTCCCACATTTTCTAAGCATGGGTGCTGTAGGATGTGGGGAGGGAAATATACACACTCAGGACCTGTTGTTTTCATACCAACTGAGTAAATTCAGCTATTTCACCTCTTCCGGGGGCAACAGATTCTGTGAAAGCCTGCAGGATTTCCTGCCTTGCTGTTAGGAGTTGTCATCTTCTGTTTCCTACTTCACACTATAGCCACGTAGTGCAAGTGCAGCCTCATTTGTTCGAGACTGAAAATGCCACTATACAGATACAAAGCAAGCATTAAAAAAGTGCTTACACTTGAAAACTGATCACGTAATTAAGATAAATAGGGCTATATACACAGTTTTGATGGTAGGAAAGGAAAAGTAGAGAGAAAACAAAAGAAGCAACACGGGTTTTATCCACTCTTTACAGAGGGAAAATCAGATTAAAGGCAGGAAGAAAAAAGGGAAGAATTAAGGCCATGGGGCTGCAGAACAATACTGAATACAATTGTCTCCATAAACCAACTAATTTTTACTCAGCAGCATCTTTCTATTGTTTTACAATACACATGCTTAAATAACGTTCATCTGTTAGCTTGTTTCTTGAATAATAAATAAACTGCTTTTAAAAAAATATATTTCCCTTGGATTTTTTCCCCATTTGCTTACTTTTGTCTGTTAAATGAGTGGAGAAGAGTATGAGGCTTTCCACCTGTATATAGAACAATTCTATCTGATGGTAAAATTATGCATGGCACAAAATAGCTCACAGAATTACCCCAAATTACAGACCAGTTCACCCTCACAAATGTAGTTGAGATGAACCAACAAATATACTATAAATTCAGAAGCATGTCCCCATGTGAGCCTGTTTTATTGCATCCTTATTCCTTTAAGCCGTATTGAAATCAGTAATGCAAACATCCTCTTCCAATCAGCAGCAAAGACAATTGAAAAAAATTACAAAAACAATAAACTGCAAAAGAAGGTTTAATGCCTTCTGGCAAGATATTAATGGCACTGATTGCTCTTATGTCACAAAAAAAAGAATCAGAGGCCAGATTCTCAGCTGACATAAGCGGTGTCAGCGGAACTGTGTTGCTTTAATATCCCATGTAAAGATCACACTCTATTTAAGGAAAGCCATGATGAATCCTTAGTTCCAGAATCTAATTAGGTAGGAATAGGAGGGAAGAGCAGAAAAGCATGTTACTTAATAGATCTATGTCTGAGCAGATGAAGGATTTATTGTCTGCTCTGAACTGGACTGTAGTTAAGCAGAAGGTGTAGTTAAACAGAAGGTATACCCGTGGAAAGTACTGTTGGGCAAAAATTACTCATCTGCTTCTCCACTTAAAATTTGAAAACAGGAAGAGGGATAAAACTCACACTAGACATTGCCTGGATTCTGGATGCCTGATGGAGCCAATGTAACCTTTGTTATGTGATCAGGCTGGTGGATGAAACTTTGGTTTATTCCAGTGTGACTGGTACCACAGTGTGAGAAGGTCAACAGAGAGATCCAGGCTGTGATTTCTGTGTTCTGGGGAAGTGTAAAAGGAATCAGAATAAATGCTTTCTGAAGGCATTTTTGTGGGCAAAACTGAATGGCAGAAAGGTTAATTATGTACACTGTCTGCCAACAGTGTAAGAACAGCATGTGTTCAGGATGGGAGTCAGATTCCTGCTGAGGAATATGATCAAGATAAAACAAATGCCAAGAGACTGATAGAACAATGCAAATGACAACATTTGCCTAGCTTGGTAAAGCAGATGGAAAAGAAACCCTAATAAGGTAAGGTCATTCTACAAATGGAGGAAAGACTATTAAAAAAAAAAAAAAAAGCTTGATAAAGGACAAAAATGTAATTATCACATGAATAAAATACACATTTACACAGAATGCTGTAATAGATAGGTGGTGCAGTGTTTTGACAAGTGCTGTAATGAAGAACTCAGCAAGGATGAACAACCGTTGGTTTATCTTTGTGTTGAGGAACCGAATTTTGACAAATTCCAAGAGGCGTCAGGGATATTCAAACTAAAAGGCTTCTGGTATCAATCCACTGAATTCCACTAAAGTATTAAACACACAAAGGGACAAGTCAGACAAACTCTCTACACATTAATTTTATACCTTTTGGAAGTTTGAAAATAAACCAGAGGACTTTTCAAAAACAAGTGTCTATATACTCAGTTTTGGAAAAGGGGAGAAAAAAGAGAGGAAGTGGGAAGGTGTTCCATTTCCATTTATGCTCAATAACAGCCATTCTCTGAGGTCCTTTTACACTGAGTGGTTCATCCTAGAAAGCCAATATGTTATATCACTGTAAAATTAATCTTAATTCCAACAGAAGATGTTCAAATTCAGTAACTACTTGAGAACAGTAAATATAATCAGAATATACACATATTATCATATAATTTTCAGAAACAGGTAGTAAGGTTCCATGCAGTAACTTGTGACATACATACATTAAAAAAAAAATTAAAAAAAAAAAATAGAAACATGTAATAAAGTGATTAAATTGCCAGGCTTGTGTATTTTTTGGCTCAAAAAGAGGCTGCAAAGGCAAGGAAAACATTTGTCTTTTGTTTGACGGCTGGTTGTCAAATTATGGATGAGCCTAAATATATGATCATACCCCCAATTTTAAATACTGAGATAGTTTGTTATGAATTGCTATTAATTACTTAAAAAATTGGTGAGGAAGGAAATTTAAGCATGGATAAAGACCTAGAATTTGTCTCATTCTCTGACAGTGGAGAATTGTTGCTCTATTTAAATATTTTAAAAGGCATTATTTCAGTTATGTTGGGCCAGGTATTTCATATGAACAGGACTTGGTCATTTTGCTAAGGAAAAGAAATACAGGCAAGTACCTGGGCGGGGGGAGGGGGGGGGGGGCAGGGGGCAGGGTGGGGAAAAACAAAACAAAACAAAAAAAACACTTGATTTTTTTGTCTACTTAGTCATTATGGGAAGATAAAGTTCTTTTAAGAAGTGATAGGAAATCTATGCAAATCTACATATAGCCAAAACCCAGAATCCAGCTTAGTTGGAATATTGAAGAGAGTTTAGATAAGTGCCTTTTGATAGGGTCTTCTGATGGCAATTGGACACATTGTTCAAATGGGTTCTAAAGGCAGTGAATGTGAATGGCCAACAATAAGAAAGGTCAGACTGATGAGGGAGGGGGCTGCAGCAAATGCCCAGATTCATATGGGAATCTTCTCTAATAAGGGACCTTCCCTTGAGAAAGGAAATCAACCTGGGTGTAGCAGTCAAACACAGAAGAGTTTATCATAGCAAAAATTTAGTCAGTGCCTTAATTATTGCTAACTGGCTAGCAAAATATCCATAATGTTTTATCCTCAGATGTCATTTCTAAGTGGTTTTTTTTGTACTGCCTAACCGACTGACACTGATGTGTATATCCTTGAGCAATATTCTGTTTTTGTTCTATCACCATAATCATCGTCATCTCTGTCCCCTGCCTCTGTTACAATACCTTTTTCACTGCAGATGTACATATCACACATGTACCTTTGTAGACCTTATTGTCTCTTATATTTAAAAAGAAAATGTAATCTCCTATTTCTCTTTTTGAACAGCTTCTTCTCTGTTCTGGCAATGGCTGATACAGAACAAAGATTCCCTTCTCACAGAGCTTAGATTTTGCTTACCACATTATCCACAGCTTCCCTGTTTTTCACCTTTGGTATTTTAAAAGGCGGAAACAGAACTGGGTTTGTTACATTTCATTTCATCTGAGAAAGGGGAAAAAAAAAAAAAAAAAAAGTAGAAGGTTGAAAGCTTAAAGATGGACAAAGGTTCTGGGCATCTATAGCTTCTCTTGCAGCTTTGTCTTTTGTAAGGTTTTCCTCCAAAATTAAGGGTTGTTCATTCAGTAAAATGTATAGCAGAACAAAATAGTGGAAAGCCTCTTTGCTATATTTAAGAAATACTATAACTCTACAATGTGCTATCATTTTATAAACCTATGTGGGTTTTTAACTATTTTGACTGCTTTGATATTTGACAAATTGATGTGTTTATAACGCTGTGTATACAAATGGGTTACAGAGTGTAATGTGAAAAAAGAAATATACTCACTTGCCAGATATAGAGTCTTCTTCTCCCATAAAAAGTTGCTGCTCCCTGTGGAGCTATTTACTTTGAAATTGTAACAAATAGAAATAAAACTTTTTCTTATCCTGATAACTTGAGTTTTGTGTTTGGTATCTGACAAGTCCCTTTCCAACAGTTTTTCTTGATGTTATTCTGCCTTCAAATACAGAGAATGTTACAATTTTGGTCTGACTTACAAGAGTTGAGGAATGTGTTTTGCCTTCCTTCCCAGGGGACATTGTTAACGTTTAGCAACTCTGTTGTCTGGTGCAGCAGAAGGAAGCTTACCACTTTGATGTGGATTCCTATTAAAGCAGTGCAGAGTATTAAACTAGTGATCCAGAGCTGCAGAGAGTTGAAAACAAACAGTGTTGTTTCAGAGAGCATTCATGAATTCAGCTTCAGGAAAAAAATACCCATGGCCAAAGCACAGAATAGCAGTATTAAATTTTACATTTTGATGGGTAACTTAAAAGTTAGTCATATGTATGGCAGCATTGCTGAGTCCTTATAATTAAACTGTATTTCACTTGGTGGAAAAAAATCTTATTTTCTTAGATTTCACCTAAATTATCTATTTCTGTTTAAATTTTAAAGAGAAAGATAAGTTAATCGGAGCTACAATAATACTTTGAGACAATCTCTGGGAGCCATCAGACATTTCATTTTGCATGTAATTAATCTTTTTCTACTGAAATTGTTTTAGCAAATCACACTTCACAATTTTCTGCTTGTGTTTGGCAGCTGAATCAAAATTCTCTGCGATGAAAATGATTGCTCTAGTTTACTCTCATGTGTGGATGAAAAGTTAAATCACACCCAGTTACCACCTACTTTGGCACAACTGTGTATGAAGAAAAAACAGAATTAGCATAGCTACAAACTAGGAACTAAATGAATTATTTCTAAAATGATACATCTTGGCACAATCATGTTATTATGCATTGCTTGGACTCAGTAGTGAGGCTTAAATTCTGAAGATGCATGTACTGCAGCCAGAAAAAACCCCAGCTATACAAATTTCTATGTAGAGTGTAGGAGCCTGCTTCCAAAAATCTCCACTGGAAACATGCAGATGTTAGATATGAAACCTGGCTGAACGGGGTCAGGTCTGGGGAAACCAGTGGTGTACCACAGGGATTGGTTCTGGGACCAGGGCTGTTTGACATCTTCGTCAGTGATGTGGAGGATGGGGCAGCATGAACCCTCACCAAGTTAGTATACAAAACAAATCTGGGATGAGTTTATGACACAACAAAGAGTTGTGCTGTGATCTGGAGGGACCTCAACAGGCTGGAGAACTGGGCTGACAGTAACCTTTTGAAGTTCAACAGAGAGAAATGCAAATCTCTGCATCTGTGGAAGAATGTGTACCATTGTGTGTTGGGGCCACCAGCTTGAAAGCAGCTCCGAAAAGAAGGAATTTGGGATCATGGTGGATGACACGCTGTCTGTGAGCCACCACTGTGTAGTCATGGCAAAGAAAACCAACAGCATCCTGGGCTGCATGAGTAGGAGTGTTGCTGGCTGGTCAATGGAGGTGATCCTTCCTTTCTACTCAGCACTGGTGAGGAAGCATGCCCATCTCTGGTTCCTGTTCTGGTCTCCTTGGTACAAGAGAGACATGGATATGCTGGAGAGAATCCAGTGGAGTGCCACAAAGAAGACAGGACTGGAGCATCTCTACTGTGAGGAAAAGCTGAGGAAGCTGGAACAGTTTAGCCTAGGGAACGGAAGGCTCAAGGATATTATCAATGTGCAAAATAACTGATACATGACAATGTAGAAGAGAAAGCCAGGTTCTCCTCAGTAACAGGACAAGTAGGAATGGACAAAATTAAGAAACATGAAATTCTATCTGAAGACAAGAAATGAGAGAGACTGGTAAAACAATGGGGCACTTTGCTCAGATACAATGTGGAGACAGTCAATAGCTGTCTGGACATGGTTCTGGTTTACCTTCTCCACTTAACTCTGCTTAAGCAGCAGGGCTGAACTAAATGATCGCAAGAGGTCCATCTAATCCTAAGAGGTTCTCTGTGAGTCGTTGTGATTTGATGGCATATTGAGGCTTTTCCATTGCACCATTCATTCAGAGTTTTGGATTAATAACATTTTTTTTCAAAACTCAGTTTAATGTTATATATTTCTGGACACCTTTCTTCACACTCTCGGTTGATGTACTATAGGGTTTTACCAAACAATTCAATGGAACTCTTTGATAGAGACTCAAAGACAAAGCCAGCACTAGAACTCTGGAACCATATTTCATGCAGGGACAACAGACATTAGTTTTCTGAATGAAGATACCTCAGAGCTGAGCTAGTGTTGGTTTATGCCCTTAGCCATAGGTGTAAACCCTGTGAACAAGCCGCAGATATGATATTTCTAGCTGGGACAGCAACAATTGAAATGAATGTTAGAGATCATATCCCATATTTCGGCTGCTTTATCTTGTACACATCTGTCAGTATGGCATAATGCCTGTTAGCAGTGCTGTATGCCAATATTTTGGGTCTTGGGATAAACTGGAGATATATTTAGGTGAGCAGCTTGAGCATGACACTAAAATATAATCTCTCTGTAGGGGTCATTGCTTGGATGATGCTATGAAGATGTCAGTGCCTGCCTCTTGGGATTTTTACTTACTGACATAAATGCCAAAGATGGCAAGTAGTCAAAATTAAGAAAGTTTTTAGGAGCAGTAGGAAGGACTGCTTCCATTTTGTGGACAGAGTGAAACATTCTACAAGAGTTCAAGAAAAGTAAAACACAAACTTTGGGGTCCAGGAATATTCATAATATTTTCTTCAGAAGCTAAATGCATAGGCTATGCTTTTATGAACAGAATTCAATACATGATTTCATCTACATGAGTTCCATACCATTTCCCAATGCCATTTTGGGCAGCTGAGAACTTAGGCTGCAGGGCAGTGAGTGATATCAAGCTTTGATTGTAAAAAAAAAAAATTATTTTGCTGGTTAACTTTTTTCTTTAATCTCTATATACAGATAAATTTCAATCTGCTCATAAACTGCTTGCTATCAATAATATTCCTGTAGTGTGGAGTGTCCTTTAAAAGAGGGATTTGTGCTTTTGCTTCTTGATGTCAGCTCTGCTCCAGGAAGGAAATTATATTCCTAAAATGTTTTACTAGAAATGAATTTGAAGTTTGGCATGAGTTTAAGTGTTTTGTTGAACTGAACACTGTGAGTATAATCTTCATAAATTGCTTCCATTAATCAAAAAGTGCTAATTAGTAGCTAAGCTTCATTTTTGGAAAAGACTGCATTTATTTATTAAGTTAAATAAAAAAACTCTTCCCTCTGAGTGGCCTGTGTAAAGAGGATGGCAGATCACAGCCCAAATACTGAGGGGAGCTAAAAGCTTCTTAATAACAGTTTCCAGCAAGTAGATCTCACTAGGAGGAGGTAGAGCTGCCTAATGCTCCCTTATGTGTTGAGTGTTGGATATCTGTGGAGAAGCTGGAAAAAGCAGCTTTTGAACCAGCAGCATAAATGTTGAACTTCATGGAGCATTGTTTCTTCTTATATTTTTTATTTTTCACACTATGGAGCTGTAGCTGACTGCCTCAGTCCTTGTGTATCATTATTTAATGGATCATTTCCATTTGAGCCAATGGTCAAAACCTGTTGTCTGGGACCACTGGAAAGAACAGACTTTATTTTCCTTGGGTCTGTGGGCATGCAAGCTCCATGGAAGCAGTTATCATCATGTTCTGCAAGGCTGAGACAATGGTATAGGTCTGCTGCCCTTCCATGCATAAAATAGCCCTGCATACATGGAGCTGGAGGAAAAATAAGAAAGCGCTAGAGGTGCTTCCAGTGTTTGAATGGATTTGCATCAAAAAGCTAAAGGTAGATGACTGACAGTGAACTGTAATCATAGAGATGCCTACCAGTTTTTAAATAAATAAATAAATAAATAAGAAAAATAGTATTTCTGTTCTAGGAAAATTGCTGCAGTGACTGTCTAATGGAACAAATCCATCTTCCTCTCCTGTGCATGTGTGTATTTGTGTATTCTCCATACATGGTGCAAGGTCAGCTTGCATACACTGACTCTGAGCCCTTGTTTAGCTGAGCCCTTGTCAGTGTGGCTGACTTCCAAAGCGATCACTGATGAAGAACAGGAGCACAGTAGTGTCATATGTGAATGGTGACATGATATAGCTGTGCCAGCAACATGGGATTTCAGCTGAGGAGTGGGTTTAGTCCTGCTTCTTCTGTAATCCCTTCAGCCTCGTCATCCCCTGTTTACATAGCTCCAAGTAGTTCAGCTTCACTCTAGTTGATGAGTTTTGTCAGGGGACATCTGGGAATTGGAGAGAGGCTGCAATACTATAATAAGGATTCAGGTATTGTCATAAGAGACACCTTCACCCCACCCCAGGAAAATTGTGTCTGAAGAAGAATGAAATATTATTTAATTTTCAATGCAAGAGGAGGTACCTGCCTGCTTGTCCATCTATCCCCAGGTTGCTCTTACACTGTCCTGGTGAACAGAAAGACAAATTCTTCGTATGTCCCATACTTGAATTCTCATATCCACCCTCTCTATCCTCCTGTGCAAAAGTACTCCTATTCCCCTTTTATAGTTATGAAAGCTGCCCTTCACACTGGAAAGAAAAATTTGCAGCAAGGATTTTATTTTTGCACAATTTAATCTCTTCAGGGAGTCCAGCACTTATGATCTGAGTTGAGCAGTCCACTAAGATAAGTACTGATCTCCTAGAATTATTTGTAATGAAATGAATGGAGAGAGAAATAGAATTTCTATCTGCATTGTTCATGACATTGCCACTCAAACAATTATTGAACTGTTCAACTTGAGACTTACCAACAGATTTAATGAGAAAAACTCTCCCAGAAATTTTATGAGATCTTTATTCTTCCTGCCAGAATGTAAATATTGAGTACATTAAAGTAATCTTCTGTCTGTAGTTTTAGATAACTTTTTTTTGTCTTTTATAACTCTTTGAGATGCAAATTTACTTCCTATGATCAAACTTCTACTGTCTTTGATAGTAGTTTTCCCAAAATAAAACTGTATTTCCCCACTGACCTTGACCAACATAAATTTTCATTAGAAATAGTTGAGGATGTTCTTCTAATATATTTAAAAAAAAAAAAAATCTAAGAAGGACAATGTTTGAACATATGACATCTGAAACAGTTTTATGAAAACAAACTGAATCCTTGATAAAAAAAAAAATCAATTATGATGAAAGAGTTTTAATCTTGAGGTTAAAATTTACTAGTTTTATTTATGCTCTTTTAAGATCATGCAGTTAGTTCAAACATTCTAAACAGTTATATAGTAATAATTTAACAATGTTGGATATTTTTGTTTGTTTTTATCATAAAGACTGATTTTTATTTTTTTTTTTAATATCAGTGACTGATCACTTTCTGTTTTATTTAGTGCAGCTTTCTGCTTGGTGTCTTTAGAGGATGGGTTTTAAATTTTAAGTGAGAGTAGGTGAGCCTTCAGCTGTTGTATACGTCAGTGGCACAAACAAAACAAAAATTTTAAAATCAAACCACGTTTTCCAAAGGAATGCCGGAGTGCTTTCTGTGGCAGTTAGCAGATACATAAAGGCATTATTTTGTAGATATTATTGTTGATAGGTTTGATATACAGCATGGTTTGTCTGAGCCAATGGGATATTGTCCTCTTAACAAATCTCATCATGCCAGCAGTGTTGCTTCTATAGGATGGCTTATCAGCTCCAACCAGAGTCTGCTACACTTGCACTTGCCTTCATAGCCTGAGAGGAAAATAAATTGTTCCCAAGCAGTTAATAAGAAAGAATTATTGTGAGTGAGATGCATGACATTATGAGAAAGCATGGTGTTTTACTGACTAAATGTTTCTTTGCAGCTATCCCTATCTTCCTTCACTTGGCAACATTCCCTCTTCTCTCCCCCTACCTTGTAACAAAAAAACCCGAAAAACCACCTCAGGTTTAGTGTAAATGAAATGAACATTTCATTTTTGGAACAGAGGCTCTTTAAACACTGTTACTGATGTGCCATTCTATTTCAAGAAGTGTACTTATGACATTTCTCCTCTGCATTTTAATATAGACATTGGAGCGAGCTGGAGAAATATTCCAATACTGCCACTGTTATGGCAACATGCATCTTCATTTTCGCTATCTTTGCAGCTAAAAATGAACATATACAAATATATTACATAGTATACAAATATTAGATCTGAATACAACTCTCTTTTTTCAGTGTGTTAATAGAGCCACTCCTGGAAAATTAAGGATTTATAGAAATGAATAAGCAGTTTATGTTAGCAGTTTATGGGCCAAATGCTTCTTACCTTACATATGTAAGTGCATTCATTTATATTAATGGATCCACATGGGTAATAATGAGTGACATTTTATCTTTTAGTGAATTCCTCACAACCATTGTCTGGGAATCAAAAACAAGAGGTGTTTGGTAGACTGTAAGTTTGTATGGAGGCTGATAAATACAAAGGGAAATGTAGGTATGTTGTTGTACATCTGTATTGTCTTTTACTGTGCTATATACCTAATGTGTTGCTTAGCCAAGCGATTAAGCTTTAGCTTTATTCCCTGGTCAAATCCCATTTTGGGTAAGGAGAAATGCAACCTATTTTCTTAACTGTGACTATATACAGAGAATATATGGAAATCTGTTTTCATATTTTTAATTTAATTTATACAATTATGATTGTTCACAATTCAGCCATCTGCCATTTCTTATCCCAGCGCTGGCTGTCATGCAGGGTGTCTCAGAAAGAACCGAGAATTCTTATGCAGAAACCACCATCTGAGGGAATTGCTCCATATTTTATTGCTTTGAAATGGAAAGTGACTGTGAAGATCAAAGTACAAGAGAAAAACACTGATAAATACAGCATTATTACAACTCCAAAATGTTCTGGACTTCATTAGTACCCATAATCTTGGACCTCAAAACATTTTCAGATATTATTTAAACCTTTTGACATGGTTGTAGACAGAATCATTTGGGTTTATACATGGATAAACTTAGAGGCAAAATTGATCACCTAGTCTGCCATTGGCACCAAATGACACAATTGCCAGGGGTAACGGGACTGACTGAGAAAGCCCCACACAGTTATGCGTATTTTTGAGACCACACAGTTCAGACTTCCTTGGGGTTTTTTAAATCAAAATTTTTAAGCCAATATAAAAAATTCAGTCTTAGAGTATGTATAATTTCACTACAATATTTTGATAACCTATAGGCAAGTGTTGGAACGTCTTTCAAATTCAGTTCAACAAAAGCTTTTCTTGACATCAATTTAGCAGTACAAGAAGATTCAGCCCCCTTTTCCAGTGAAGCATCTCACATATGTATGGGATGTGTATGTATAATATTGAAGCATTGCACCAAATATGCTCAAGTTCACATACTTTTCTTAGGACTCTAGTTGAATCTTATCTCTTATCTCTTCTTCCCTTATATGTAAGGAAAGAAATGATTAGGTGTCTGAGATTTGCAGAAACAGTAATCACACAATGCATCAAATCTGCATGTGTTGGCGAAAATAGTCACAACAAAATGTATTATGCAGAACAACCAGTCGATTTGATTAATTCCTATTCAAAATAGAAAAAGAGTAGGAAGATTTATTTCTTTTTATTATTCTGCACTACTGAAGCAAGTAGGAAGAGAAAGGGATAAAGGATAAATTGAATTCAAATTGTGATTGAGACAAGCAACATTCAGAAATTCATATCCATGCTGTTCTCCCCGAGCTTCACAACTAATTGCTTTGAATTTTTCTCTTATTCTTATCTAGGCCAACCTCCATATGGCTCCATATGCCTGGGTTTTTTCACCTTGAATTAGTTCTTTGTGTTTTCTCCCCTCCTAACCATAGCCTTTCTTAAAACTCATATCTGAGAACCTAATCTTCCTTTTGCTAATAAAGCACACTTCCTTCTGTTAATAAAGAAAATAATAATAATAAAAAAAGGTCTTTAGAACACCTTCTAAGTAAATTTTTGACTAAAATGCCTGCTCAGTTCCAATGTAGCAATTTGCAGTCCCAGTCAGTGTATATCACCATATCTCTAATGAATTCAGCTCCATGCTGATTCTTTCACATTGCCATGTCCAGTTCAGAAGTTTGAAACAAAATGCACAGAGTAATTAGGAATCAATGTCTTTCTGAGACTATTTTCATGCAGAGAAACATCTGGGCCCCTAAAAGAGAGTCACAGGGTTAAAAATGGGTGGGAAACAATATCCACTTTTTTACCATGTTGGAGCAGAGGAACATCTCCATAGGAAGTTTTTGAAAAAGAAAAAAAAAAAAAAAAAATTCCTAAAATGGCTTAGAAGCAATCAACCTCAAACAGATAAACAGATAGACTTGTAAGTGAGAAAGAAGGAAGATGAGAGGACAGATAGTGCTGTAAGAGGGCTTCAGCTCCAACCAGTGAGAGGAGAATGACTGTGGAGTCCCCTGGTCTCTCTCTGTTTCCACATTCTTGTTGCTGATGTGAGGGGCGTGTGCATGTGTGTGCAGACACTCATGGCACACAGTTCCTCTGCTCACACACACAGGGTGATAATCGTACATAAGGAAAGTGGAAGTGAAAACAGCTCATAAAGGATATACAACTCACTGGATACAGTTATTTTTGGTCATATTTTAAGGCAAAAGGGCTAGCTTCTGCTTAAGATATATGATAATCCCTTGTCCTGGAGGCATAATTGCATTTAGCAGACTGTACTAATAATATAACTGGTAGAACCTGAAATACTTGTAAACAGACCTTTTCTTTGTATGTTACTCTTGGACTGGAACAATATGACAACATCACTTTGACGTTCAGGGGAATAGAGTTTTTTGTCTAATTAAGTTAATCCTAACTTCCCTGAGATGGAAGGATGCATTGTACCAAGCAGAGAATACAAAATTCAAACATTCATTTGAATGCTGAAGAACTAAATCTAAATTAAAAAAAAAAAAAAAAAAAAAAAATTAAGTCCTGTGTACGTTTAAACCTACTTTATTAAAGTCTTAACTGAATTGTTATTGGTGTTTAGTGCCAATGGTAGTTAAACTTAAAATTAAACATGTTCAAAATTATTTGGACATGTTAAACAGATAACACACTATACAGGTGCAGCTGATGAAAGTATAATCCAGTGCAGTGAATCTGCATTTCAAGGCTGTAGAGTTGTCCAGTAAGAGGCTGAACTGCAGAATGCATCCAATGTAAAAGGAGGACCAGTCTTTCTTCCATTCTCTGTTGGATGAGGGGATACTGTGAGAGATAAGTCTCAAAACTGATTCCGGCTTCCTGAAATCATGAGTTCCCATCAAAACATAGACCAATGCATACATGTATACAATTAGGTAAAGTTTTTTCAGGCAGGACTAAGAAAAATTTCACATTAAAAGCTGTCTAAGGGAAAGAAAATTAGCTGGGTATTTCCTGAATATAAGTGCTAACTTATATAAGGACTCAGATCTACTATATAAGTCTACTGAATAAATCTACTATTTAATTGTACATAACTCTAAGTTCATGTCTTCCATTATCAAGAAACTTAGGTCATGAAAAAAAAATAAACTATGATGTAGAGTTTCAAGTCCAAGATCAACTTATTTAAACTAAATTTTTCCTTTCTAACATGGAATTTTAAAACAAAAGGAACTCTATTGCATAACAAGTACACAAAATTTAATATATCTTTTCTATTTAAGCAACATTAAAACAAATTTGAGAGATGTTTCAGAAACTTCCTTCCCAGTTCTTGAAAGTAGATAGAGCAGCATAAAAAAATTAATACCACTCATCAAGTGATGGGCGTCTCCCTACAAGGCCACAGGAATGAAAACCAGGGAATTTGCCTTGTCTCATTTAGTACAATGTTGGTCTAACCCACTGACAAAAGTGACAAGCTAACCTTGCTGGTTCTAACACAATAGGAGATTCTACCCTGTTAAAACACGTATAACATCTTCAAAATGTATCAGAATGAATCCTGTCAGCAGCCAGCTCTGGCATTCACTTTGTCAGTGCAGAATGGGTATTCAAAGATAAGTTTGTAGTTGAAGAATTGCTGGGTTTATCCTTGCTTTTTCTAGATCTGTAAATCTCAAAGCACGAGCTCATCTGCTGGATTTGGCATAAGGTTTAGCTGTATTCACTTATTTTTTTTCTTCTTACCACTGCACAACTCTGGTTCATATACAGGTAACTGTCCATCTTGTGTTTTGAATAAGGCTTAGGTCCCATGGGAAAATAGTATGTGGTTACTCAATTTAAGACTGTGTAACACCACATGTTCTCTGTTATCTCTATAGGAAAATTCAGTCTACGCTACTTTCCAAATTAAGGTACATATTTCTACACACCTTTTCAGCCTACAGAATGTCCTCCTGCTGAGGTAGGCACTGACAATAACCAGGCTAAGCCTTAAAGTCTATAGCACATGCAGGCTGAACTAACAAAACTAAAGAAAACCTAGTTTTTCCATTTTTTGATTTCAGAATTTTCAGTCAGAATATTCTTCCATGTTCCTTTTTTTTCCTAGTAATTTCCTTTTAATCTATAGCAGTGATTGCATCTGCCAGTTGTCCTTGATAAAAATGCCTGGTATCCATCTGTGCAGTTGCATTGAGAATGACTGGATGCTTCTTTACACCAGCTACGAGTCTGGTCTCCTTCTGCCAGCTAGGAATGTATTTGTCCTGACATTCCCTCTTTGCTTTAAAGTGTCCCTGGTCCAAAATATCAATGTACCATATCAAAACCTGAAGCAAAGCAAAGTTGAAGCAAAAAAGTTTATTCATAACCATTTTAGCTCACCAGAAATGAGTATCTGTAGCCTTCTCCATAGATTGTTCAATGCAAGGCCCATAGCACTGGAGTAAAATTTTTTTAAACTTTTCTCTGTAGACAATAAACACATATTCTCTTTGCTTAGAGTCCTTGCTTATCTTAGGCCATGATCATTGGGAAAAAAAAAAAAAAAAAAAAAAGGTGGTAAAAAAATAAAGGATGACGAGAATAATAAGAATGGAAAGCCAAATAAAAGGTAAATAAAAAGAAGAGGACCTAGAAGAATTTGGTGAAAAAAGAAGGCAAAAAGAGGAGAGGAATGAAAAAAACAAAACAACTCTTTGTGCTATTGGGTTTTTTGCATGAAGGAACAATAGTTAAAGATCAAGAGTAAATATATTTTAAATATTATGAAATTAATGTCAGAGTATAGATTTATGTATTCAGTACAATGTTCTCCTACCCTGGGAGTTGGAAATGTAGAGTGATTATTAGCTAGGTCTCTGTTTTTCTTGAGTAGGTATCCTTTCTATTATTACTCTGTTCCACTATATGATCACATTTTTTGCATAATTTAGATCTGATATATGCAAGTGCCTCCATTTTGAACAGACCATATGGAGAGCTCCATGAGTGCCCAGGGAACCAGAAGTATGCAATGATTAACCATGGTTTCTGTTATTTGTTAAGCAGATGAGAAGAGCTGTGAAATAAAAGGCATTTCATGATGGTTTCTATGTCCTTGTTCTGTCCTTTGTTTGGTTGTGCTGCACTAGAGGGGAAAAAAAAAGCTAAGTTTTAATATAGCAAAGGAAATGCATAGCCATTTACAAGATCCAAAGCCAGAAACAAAGGAAATGAAGGCACTGGAAGAAAAGGCAAGGATTTATATAATAGGTCAGTGATGATGAAGTAAAGGAGAAAAATATAGATTGCACATATATATATTTTCTGGATCTACATTTCACTGTATCTAAATTATGAACAGATGGATAAAGGAAGAAAAAAGATTCAAAAGACATGTAACATAATTTCATATTATAAAGTGTGGCAGTGCAAGAATTGTTTTATCAAGCTCTTAAGTAATTTTGTAAGTTTTATAAGAAGTTTTATGTTATGGTTCATTCCACTGTGCCCACATTTTCTGTAACGGTTCCTCCCCTATGAGTTTGCTGTATAGCAAGTTGTTTTATGTCAATCATCCCACCCCTCCACCTGTCCTTGTCAATCCCCTCTCCCCCCTGCTTTGGGGCATCCTGTCTGTCACTTCGGAACCCCTCCTGGGACTCGGGAATTTCCCAGGAGAGGCGTCAAGTGATAGGCTGGTGCCTGGGAAATCCCCTTTTCCCCTTTCCCCCCCTTGTGAGTGGTCTGATGTTTACAAGTGGACACCCCCTGTTATCCCCCCGAATTCCCTGATTTGCTGACTTGTTGTTGCCACCCCTGAATCCTCCCCCGTTTATAAGTTCAGGGAGGGAAATTCAAAGGGGCTCTCTCTGGGCAGTTTGAAGATTGGCGGAGCTCCCGCCACTCGGACTTTAATAAACCATCATTAAACCTGCCTAGCAGAGAGTCGACCTTTTGTCCGCCGCCGCAGTCACGACACAATCAAGGCCAGCTGCCCATGAGGAGCCGAGTCCCACAGGCAAAAGTTGCCGGCTTGCAACCCCGACCGGAACGCTTTGGCCGCTGCGCAGATCTGAGCCAGCCAGGGGCCAGCGCCTGCCAGGAGTGGAAGGACACAGCCACAATAAAGAGAAAAAACAATTAAACTATTTCTGACTACCTCTGAGACCTCTGAAATTTGTTAACTTCTATATATTTAAGATTTTATATAAGGTAATTTTATTAATTTTGTCTTTCAAAAAAGAGAAGTACAGCATAGTAAGGTTTTACTTCACATAACATAATTTAGTTTAATATAAATTACTATGTCTACACATTGACATATGTAACAGATCCTAGTATTTTAAGTTGGAATATTAATGTGGCAACAGAAAGTTTAGCCTTAGATAATTTCCAGATAATCCATGGGTCATATTTGTCTTTACATAATGCATTGCAAAGGAATGAACAGAATTGAATATATTTGATGCAGAAGAGGTGAATTTTCACTTTGAATGTAGTTAGACCACCATTATGTTATTTCCATGTGAACTATGTAGTCTGTTGCTGCTAGTCTGATACAGAGAGTTTGGTTGATGCGTTCAAAATTGGAGATATTGATCTCTTGTAAAGAGGAGGAAATATAGAAATCAGTAGCAAATGATGCAAAGAAAATGAGTGATAGGGTAAATTTAATCATTCATCTTAATTTACAAATTGGAGAGGAAAAAATAGAACTGGAGACATGTAGACATTCATTGTGTTTGATGATATGAGATAAAAGGAGAAATTATTCTGATTTTTTTTTTTTAGCAGACAGGAAAGAAGAATAAGGCTTAATGATCATTTTTAGCAAAATGAGACAATAAGTATCTGTTGTCCTAGAGTTAGCCCTTGGTCTGAAGTTTGATTTTTTAATAATATTCATTAAAGAATTGGATACTGCAATAGATGAGACAATTCTTGATGGAAAGATTTGGGGCTGATGCAATTCATGAGGGTTAACTTGAAATAAACTTGTTCATTAATCAAAAGTCATGTATTTATTTTTGCTCTCTTTTTTAAAAAAGTATTTTAAATGAAAGCATTACAACTATCACACTTTGGCATAGGTGTTACCCACCATATGGTGTGTTTCCCTTGAATATTTCCATGGGCTTGAAACTCTAAGTATTTTGCTGTCCTTCTGTGTAGCTTCCAGCTTTAGCTTTTTGAAAGCATATAGATGCCCACACTAGAATAATTTAATGCAAGTGCAAAAGCAGAATCCCACTGTCCAGTGAACTTTCTAATCTAACCAGTTACTTGGTGAGATTTGGGGATGATGTGAGATGTAAAGGTGTAGTGGTGTGGCAGTTGTTTTATTAAGTTATTTTGTAAGATTTTTAAAGTTATTTTTGTAATGGTTTAGTCCACTGTACCCCCTTGTGTTTTGTAATAGTTTTCCCCCTTATGAGTTAGGTATTTAAGCAGACGTTTTCTGTCAGTCATTCCTTCCCTGCACCTCTCCCTGTCAATTCCCCCCCTCTCCTCATGGTCGCCCTGTCTGTCACTTCAAGACCCTTCCCTGGATTCTGGAAAGATCCAGGAGAGGTGTTGAGTGATAGGCTGGTGCCTGGGGAATCCCCTCCTCCCCTCCTGTGATTTGTTAATGGTTCAGAAGTTGACACCCCTGTTACCACCCCTGTGTTCCCTGGTTGGCTGACCCGTTGTCAGCCCTCCCCCATTTATAAGTGGCTGTCAAGCTTTGATCTCTGCTCTCTCTGGGCAGCAGCGGTCTGAGGCAGAGCTCCTTGCCGGAGTTCCCTTAATAAACTACCTTCTACCCTGCCTAAAGAGAGACGACTCTTCTTCCGATGCCGCAGTCGCAAACTCCATCAGGTCCACTCGCTGGTGTGGGAAACCAAGAACCTACCGGGAGGAGGTTACTCGCCCTGCCTGTAACCCCGACCGATCCACGTTGTAGCAGTGCAGAACTGAGCTAGCTTGCACGCCTGCCAGGTGTGAGAGGACACTGCTATATAAAGGTATTAAACAAAGGTTTTAGAAACATAGTTTTGGCACATGGTGCAAGAAGTGCATGTTATGACTATTTTTGGCGTCAACGCCTTCTTTTTAGCTTCTATTTCAGTAATTATAAACAAATTAATCAGTATCTTTTATTACATTGCATCTGATAGACTCCATTGTCCAGCTTTAGCTATTTAGAACAGAATCATAGGATTATTTCATTTGGAAAAGCTCTCTAATAATTTACTGAATACTGACACATCCACCACTGAACCATGTCTCTAAGTGCTACAGCTGCACTTTAAAAAAAATCCTAGAGGGAAAGTGACTCAACCATTTCCCTGGGCATTCTGTTCCTGTGTCTAACATGCCTTTCTTTGAAGATTTTTTTCTTCAATGATATTTTTTCAATTTTTTCTAATGATAAGGAAATGAAAAACAAGACAGCAAAAGGGAAGAGATTTTATGCTCAACAGCTATACTAGATTCATTTGTTATAATTTTTATGGACATTTTTAAGATTGCTATTTCTTTCTGTATGTGAGATCACTGTGCATCATGTTCTAGTTGACCTAAATACCTAACTACACACATATATCAAAAAGAATGGAAAATGCTTCTCTCAGGAACTGGTTATAGATCTTGAGAATTTTAACTGTAACAGAGACAAAGAAGAAAGAAGAGATCCATAAATGCTGACAGAGAAAGGAGGAATGCCACAATTCATCTTGTATGACATAAACGCTAACTTTGCCAGTACTGGGAGAGAAATCTTTATTTCTGTCTAAAGCCCAACACTAACATTCTTTAAAGACAATACTCTGTGTAGGATCTATGATACTTTGACAAGTGCTCAACAGCTTGTTCTAAAAACTTGATGTTTGAGAGATTTTATGATAAGAACTATATGTTTAAAAATAATTCTGTCAATCAAGTGTCATAATACTGCTTATGATCTTGTGGGTTTTAGTTGGTATTTCTTTGTGGATTTTTTGACCGAAACTATATTTTATTTAGCCATTGAGAGTAATTGAAGGAAATAAAATTTATTTTCCAGACAAAATTAAAGAATCATAAATGGTTTGAATTGGAAGGGACCTTAAAGATCATCTAGTTCAAACCCCCTTGCCACAGGCAGGGAACCTTCCACTCAACCACTTCCAACTCAGAGCTCCACCCAGCCTAGTCTTGAGCAGTTCCAGGGGTGGGAGCTCCACTACTTCTCTGGGCAACCTGTTTTGGTGTCTTGCCACCCTAACAGCAAATAATTTCTAATATCCAATCAAAGCATACTCTCTTTCATTTGGAAGCCAGCCCCTTGTCCTGTCACTTCATGCCCTTGTGAAAAGTCCCTCTCCAGCCTTCTTGTAAGTCTCCTTTAAGTTCTGGAAGGCTGCTCTAAGGTATCCCTTCTTCTCTACTCCAGGACCAAAACAGCTGCAATACTCTAAGCCTTTCCCCTACAGGAGAGGTGTCCAGACATGTGATCAGCTTCATGACTCTCCTCTGCACTCGATCAAAGTGGTCCATGCCTTTCTTGTGTTGTGGGTCCCTGAGCTGGAAGCAGTACTCCAGGAGCAGTCCCGTAAGAGCAGAGCAGGGGGAGAAGGATCACCTTCTCTGACCTGCTGCTTTTGATGCAGCCCAGGATGCAGTTAGCTTTCTGGGCTGTGACAGTACATTGATGACTCATGTTGAGCTTTTCATCCATGAACACCTGCAAGTCCTTCTCCCCAGGGATAGTCTCTGCCCAGCCTGTACTCGTGCCAAGTCAGGTGCAGGACTTTGCACTTGGCCTTGTTGAACTTTGTGAGGTTCCCCCAGGCTCACCACTCAAGCCTGTTAAGGTCTGTTTGGATGGCATCCCTTCCCTTCAGTCTGTTGTCAGCACCATGCAGCTTCATGTTGTCAATCCCAATGTCCATATCACCAATAAAAATGTATAAGTGTGCCAGTCCCAATACTGGCCACTGAGGAGCACCACTCATTGAAATCTTTGTAACTGCTTTAAATCAAAATGACGGAAGCATATCTTTGTCACCTATGCAGATAAGAATTTTCTGAGACCATTGTTATTCTTTTAATCCAACTCTTCAAACTCCAGACTTAGTTATGGACAGATGATCATGACTGACTCTTCAGTATTTATTTTGTATAGCTACTTTAGGAGTCTTATAGATAGAAAACCCCTTCATTTGGTCTGTTGAACCCTGCCTACAGTGAATGCAAGCATACTTCTGAAAAACAAGAGGCAAAGAGAAAATAAAAAACATGGTTATTTCAGAGAACATATCATTTTCTCTGAATGACCAGCCTAGTATTCAAATCCTGAAATATGTGTCTTAAGAAAATTTGCTTTTCCCTATGGTCAACTTTTAGAAAGAAAGAGGAAAGAATTGTTTGAAAGAGTAGATAAATTATCTTTATTTGAAATGTTCTTTTTACTATGAAATGCAATAATACCTAAAGTATATATTAAAGTTATAGATAGTTATACTAAGAGTCTACTTTTCCCCCTTCTCTTTGAGAATAAAACTCACCTTTGTAAACCTTAATAAAGCATTTGAAAATGCTCTTTAAAAATGTTTGACAAAGAATTTCAGGCCTTCATTCTTCAAAGGTCTGATGAACACACATATTACTCCTGCTTTCAGGAGAGATAAAACATACAAATCTGACCTCACACTCTAAAAGGGGTGCACCACAATGTGGCTGTGTCCTTCCACTCCTGGCAGGCGCTGGCCCCTGGCTGCCTCAGATCTGCGCAGCGGCCAAAGCGTTCCGGTCGGGGTTGCCAGCCGGCAACCTTTGTCTGTGGGTCTTGGCTCCTCACTGGCAGCTGGCCTTGATTGTGTCGTGACTGCGGCGGCGGACAAAAGGTCGACTCTCTGCTAGGCAGGTTTAATGATGGTTTATTAAAGTCCGAGTGGCGGGAGCTCCACCAATCTTCAAACTGCCCAGAGAGAGCCCCTTTGAATTTCCCTCCCTGAACTTATAAACGGGGGAGGATTCAGGGGTGGCAACAACAGGTCAGCAAATCAGGGAATTTGGGGGGATAACAGGGGGTGTCCACTTGTAAACATCAGACCACTCACAAGGGGGGAAAAGGGGATTTCCCAGGCACTAGCCTATCACTTGACGCCTCTCCTGGGAAATTCCCGAGTCCCAGGAGGGGTCCCGAAGTGACAGACAGGATGCCCCAAAGCAGGGGGGAGAGGGGATTGACAAGGACAGGTGGAGGGGTGGGATGACTGACATAAAACAACTTGCTATACAGCAAACTCATAGGGGAGGAACCGTTACAGAAAATGTGGGCACAGTGGAATGAACCATAACATAAAACTTCTTATAAAACTTACAAAATTACTTAAGAGCTTGATAAAACAATTCTTGCACTACCACACCACAAAGTACCAAGTTCCATCAAGGCATACTTGGGGGAATATTCATAACATACTGTGTCTAACTGAAAGTCTTATGGTAATTTAAAAAATTAAAATCTTAGCTTTGAATGGATTGTGAGACTACCATGTGAGACAAAAAGTAATAATAATACTGCTGTATATGCAGAAACTGATCACTGATTCAAGCACCAAATTACTGGTTCTCAGACTATCCCATCAGAGCATTGAGATGCTAAAAGGTGATATTTGTTAGTAAATTAGTCCAGTCAAGACTCTAAATGAATCTAGTTTCTTCAGTTCTATTTTCAAGAATGCTACAAAGAGAGACTTCTGTTTTCTCTGAACTGAAATTCAACTTTTATTATTCTGTTGTTGCTGTATTTACACTCTCACTCTCGTCCACCATCTCTTTTGTACATTTTACTCATTTCAGCTCTACAGGAAACAGAAAAACAGTACCTGCAACAAGACAATGAAGAAGAGAGAAAAAAATCCCAACACACAATTTCAGGATGCAGTAAAATGTCTACCATAATATGACAGAGCAAATACTGCATTTTTTTCAAAAAGAGCATTCAGATCCTTTTTTTCTACAGCTATTTTAAGAAAAAGTTGAAATACTAGTATCATTGAAAGTGCTACCAACTTTTGATGTTTTAAGTGAGGATTTGTGGAGAGATGTTAGCTGACTACAGTGAGGAGAGCAAAAATGTGAAAAACTGGAATCTGCTCATTCTGTGGAGCATCCCATAGGTACTGGAGTATGAGATCACCCTTGCATACTTTCTTCCTCAAAGTCCTTAAAGAAAGAAGCATGCAGCTCTTTTAAAACTTAATTTTCTGTTCTTATGTATGCAGCATTTGATGTTGTTCCTTTGTGCAAATGATATGATAATGTTTCTGCCTTTGGGAGAGAAGTTTCTAATAGCTGATGGGAAATACAGTCTCTCAAAGGAACTGATGCAAAATCAGTTTGGGTGTAAACAGATTCTACCAATTGTTTTCAATGGAGTTGTATGAATTTTGGGCTAAATTAAACCTACAACTGGTCCAATACTGTAATCATCAGGCAAAATTCCCATTTTATAATCAAAGTTTCTAGGATGTAACTATAAAAAAAGATGACTCAGAAAGCTGCATGTCCTATTTATCTTTCAATGGCAAATTGTGAGCCTTTTTCCCTTTGATCACAAGGTCAGAAAATATTTTTGCCACTTGACACAACATGAAAACACAAATAATGAGCCAAATCTGTAACTGGTGAAAATAAGTACAAATTCAATTACTCTGTATCTGAGTTTATCCTCCTCATCTTTTGACTGGAATTATTAGTGATGACATAATTAATTCTTCTCCCTGCCTGCCCCCCCCCCCCCCCCCCCCCCCCCCAATTAATGTAAAAAGAAAACAGATATAAAACAAAAGAACCAGTACTTTTAGCTGTAGTCTCTGGGTTTATATATATCACACTTTATCTATGTTATTTACCTACTGAGTGCAGCGATATATATGACCTTTTTGCCTATGGAAGCAATTGCATTATTCTGGTCTAACAGAATACACCATCTTTTCAAGTTAAGAACCTTTCTGTAGGAGTGTTGTTAATACTTGTGATTTTATTCTAGCTCTCATGGTTTTCCTTATCTGTTTTTTGGAAGCTCCAGCTTCTAAAGATGAAGAAATCACTTTTCTTTTTGGATTTCAAACTAAAATTCTTGTCCTCTTGGTTATAATAAAACATATAAAAATAGGACCTCAGTGAACTACAGAATAAATAAGAAGAGATAAAATATTTTTAAAAATCAATTTTAAAATGCTTTTATTTTTTAAAGCCAATTCCATTTCTTATTAAAACCACACTTGAGATTTTTTGAAGACTTGAAATTGGTGGGCTTCTATCTCCCCACAGCTGCCAGGTTGAAATTCTTTCCTTACCCTTGACTGGCAGATACTGAGAGTGCAGAAAATGAGTATGCAGTCTCCCAGTTGGCTTCCTGTGAATTATTTATAGATGACAGAAACATTAGAGAAGTCCAGACAGCTGGACTGTGTGTAAGACTTTCAGTGAATGATTTCATTTAGAATGTTGTTTCAGGGAGATAATGTAATTAATGTAGTTGGGAGATGAGAAATCTCACACACTGCATCTGGAAGTTTCTCCTCAGGAAATCCTTGTAGCTTGCTGTTTCTGTCAAGCAGGGCAATGTGCCTTTAAAACGCTTTTGACAGAAAACATATTACTGCATCAGCAGAACCAGAAAACGACAAAACATACACAATATGGAATAGTGAATGTCGATGTCTTTCCACCAAGCAAATACACTTTTGTAAGCAAAAGAAACCTAAATCAGCTGGAATCTTGTAAAGGGAATGGAAGAAACAACCCTAGCTGAGATGTTCCACTGGTTCTCTTACAAGGTAAACAAAACACTTAGAACAAGTGAGGAATATCATTATTAGCACAATAAGCACCTTTTTTTTTGCACAGAAAATGACAGAAAGCCACGGCAGCAGGTAGTAAGTTTGGGGGTTGATTTTTTTTTTTTTTTAATTGTTATTGTTATTTAATTGTTATTGCTGCAAGGAAGCAAATAAATCTGAGGGCAAATTTATACATTTTCAGATCATTAAAATGGCAAACTTATAAATCTGAGTATTCAAAAGGTTCCAGAAAAAAATAATCTGTATTTAACTCTTATTTTATCTATTGACTTTCGTGCCTTTCAAATCACATTTTCAAACTTTTACTATTAGCCATGAATCCATAAATTTAACATGACGCTAAGGAAACATTGAAATTTTGATAGAAAAATCAAAATTAGAATACTGTGCTCAAGGACCAGTGACTCTCTTCCTTCAAAAGAAAAACCCCAACTCTTCATCCAATTCTAGGCCCTTCCAAAGCTAATTAAATGCTCTATGCATACAGTTTTTTAAACTATGAAGATGATAGAAAAAGAGCAATATAACAGTCACTCACGCAGAAAAGTTTCTGATGAAGGTGGAATTTGAGCATATCATTAACTCAAATGAATTACATACAGAAAGAGTAAGAATCATCCTTATATGGAAAGAAAAAGACAAAACCAAACTGATGGAAATCTCCTTCAAAAATATATGGGGTTTTATTAACTACTATTTTTTATAGTCTTGATATGTTATATGCTTCACCTTCTGCAGCAGGAGAAGACGAAATATTTAATTGCTCTGCTTACCTAGATCTCTAAAAGAGCAAAAATTTAAAACAGTAGCCTAAATGAAAGGACAATTTTTTAGCAGCAATCTCACATTTCAGACTGAGTCTGTAGCAAAAAAATTTAGTCTTTTTAGTAACATAGTAATTTTATTTAATAATAATTGTTTTACATATTATACTTGCAGACTGTATTTATCTTGCTTCGACATATTCAGAACTCTCTTGAGATAATGTTAATTTGTTATAACCAAAAGATGGCAGCACTCCATGCAACATACACTGCCTTCCACTCTTATTTATATTCACTGATCTCTTTGCAAGTTCCTTTATAGTGCTGTAGTTTAAGTCATCATAGGCAGAGAACTACTTAGAAAGTTCAAAAGAGAACAGATGCTTATTAATTTGGGAAGTTAACATAATTTTGGAAAGATTAAAAATCAGCTGTTTTAAGTTTATTTTCTTCAGTATAGTTCCAGACTAGTTAGCTTTCAGTATTAAATAAAGGGGTTTGAGAAGTCAGAAGTCTGTTTTAGGGAAAACTATTCTCATTTTCTGAGGACTTAAGCACTAGATAGTTTGTCTCATCTAGGTATCCTGACTCCTTTCAGAATACTTTTTCCTTCTTTTCTTCCATATCTTCTTTTTGCTCTTCTCCTCCTCCTCCTTGTCCTGTCTCATTCTTTACTGTTTCGTGGTCTCCTGTTGGGTAGACCTTACACTCTGTGATGTAAACACCTCCTTTATTGTATATCACTGCTCATCCTATGGCTCTGGGTTATCTGACATCTGCACACTGTTGTGCCCACAACAGCCATCTGAATTCATGTTCCTCTGTGAGACCCAACATAAAACAAGTCACCTCTTTCCCAGTGATACCAGAGTTTGATGGGGGGAGATGGTTAGTGGCTGTGTGGCCTTGACCATATAATACAAAAACATTAATGAAGAGGCTGGTGACTTCAGAGGACACTCCTTGCCTTTTGGAATGAAATCAAGGGGGCATATACAATGGTCACTAAGAAAGTTGGATTTTCAATTTGGTTTTAAAGAGGAAATTAAGAACTTAAATGATTTACTGAGCAAATCAAGGGGTAAAAAGGAATGTAGGAAAAAACCCCCAAGACTCTACTGTCTTTTTGCTGCTCAAAAGGAGCAAAAAAATTGAATTGCTAATAAATGAACAGCACAAATTCTGCAACGTCACCCTAGAAACTGCCAAAGACTTAATGAGTACTGTGATCCTAAATAAGAGGATAAAACAATGAAATATGTCTTTATATGAAGCTTTTGACAGAATGGAGCTGTTAAATGAATGTGAGAGCCCACATGCAAAATATACAAAAAAGTTATTAATAAATGGTTATAGTCTACTTTATTCCCACACAGGTATGTCCAGATAAATGAGACTTCTCCCAGATGGCACCGGCTGCTAAGCTGTTAAGTGAACAGGTAAAAGCAATTGAGAAGCCAAAGCATGGTACAGAATAAGCCCATACAAGACAATTCCAGAGGCAAGACAAAAATAGGCCACTCCAATAATTCATTGTACATATGGATAACTGTGTGGAGTGATAAAACATATATGGAAAATGATCTTCAGTGCAAACATTATGAAAAACTGAATTTTCGGTTCCATAACATATGAAAGAGAATCACACAAAATAATGTTAATGTGAAAAACTCCAGAATGTGTAAGGAGCCACATTATTTTTTGTTTGTTTGCTTGTTTATCTCGTTGTTGTTGTTTTGTCATCTACATTTTCCACTGACTCTAATTAGACTCAAGACTAATTCCATTATTTTCTGATACTTATGCTTATTATCAGTATTTGAGGATATTGTTGATTTTCAGAACTGTTACGACACTCAATGAGTGAAAATTCTCCTCCACTCTGCTATAAAGTTGTGACTTTTAACAGAGGCTATGCTGAGAAAATGGGCTTTTCATGCCTTCCCACGTTGAAGCTGTTTTCATTTAATGAGCTAATAAGTTTTGTGACCTTTAACATTGTTGCATGGCTGACCTGAAATCCCAGGCTTTGATAAAGGGAAAGTAGAAAGAGGGCTAACCATGGATATTCTGTGACCTTAGTCCATGTTAATGTAATATGCTTCAAGTAGTTCCTTTGCTACCTAGAAATTGTGTTTCATTATGTTTTCTAGTGATAAAGAGTCTCATGGGAAAACAATAAAAGCACCTAACAGTATCTTCCCTTTTTATAGAGAAATAAATAATAACAACTAATCAGTATCAATTAACAGCTTAATTTTCCATACAATATATTAAAAACCAACGCCCCCCAAAAAACTAGCAACAAAATAGAAGAAAAATCAAAATGGTGAGATTTTAATTATGTTTACTAAGAAGATTCTGAAGGTAGTAAGTAGATATTCACATTATGAAAAACAGTAATAATCAAAAAATCCAAGGCACATGAATTTTTTCACTGTCAGGAGTCTGCTTTACGTCACAAGATGCTACAGGCAGTAGTTTTGATAATAATATTTAAGAATAGGTCTCGTCCAATTCAGAATACTCTCTGAAGCCATGATTCTGTGAAACCACGCGCTGCTGACTTACTCCCCACTTCCTCCCTGCCCTCCCCTGTGGTGAGCTGGAGAGGAGAATTGGAGACACAGAAGGTAAAGATCATGGGTGGAGATACAAACAATTACTGGAAACAACAATGAGGTAAGAAAATGAACAGTAAGAGCAACAATATTAACAAAAAAAGTGTACAAGAAAGGCAAGTGCTCACCACTGTACCTGACAGTACCCAACTGCTTACACACTACTCTTACTCTGCTCCCGGAAAATGATGTGAGGTGGAATAGAATTCCTATTCCTAGCCACACCTGGCTACTGCTAAAACTAACCCTGCCCTGGCTGGAACCTGGACATCAAGGCAATGCAATCATAGTATGCAAAAGAGCAAGACACCTCAGGGGATAGTTTTCACATGTGTCCTGGCTGAAAATACCAGTTAAAAGCTGTACTTATCTAACCTAGAAGGAAAAGGATTATCAAAGCAGCTGAATGTATGTATAGGACTAAAAACTTAATTGAACTTCTGAGAAATTTGCATCTGAGAAATGATCCTGATTACACAAACCTTTGAGAAAGTCGTCTTAATAGTCGTGAATTGTCTAGGACTTGCTCTACCTTGCTCTACCAAGCTCTACTTGCTCTAACTGTGGTCACACTATGAAATTTCAAGAATTAATCTGAGGACATAAATATTGAGTCTTTTTTAGTTACAAATAAAATTATTACTATCATTAAGAATGAAGGCCTGTGAAATGCAGCTCTGGAAATTTTCATGTGCTGGGACCCAACATTTTTCTGCACAATACAAATATGTTTCTATCATATATTTCTATGAAATCTGCAGAATAAGAAATAATTTCATTGTATTTCTATACCATGAGAGTACAGCAGGTGACCTCCTGAAGGGAATATCAGTGAACCAAATGAAGCAGCAGAATGTTCCAGTCATGCTCCATGTAATAGTGGCCATTATCCCAAGCACCAATTATCTCTTTTAATCCTTAACATTTAAATTTGCAGAAAATATCTGGCATTTAAGAATATCAGCATGTGAAAAGAAACCTGAGAGCAGACTATGATGAGAGAAGTGGAAAAGTCCATTCCATTTATGCAGCATCACTTTACTATTATATTGAATAAAGTGCATTTTAATTTTTAATCATCTTTGAGCCTGCTCACTATTGTAACTCAGCACAAGATAAATGAAACACTTATTGCATTGCAAAGTGACCCTCTCTTGAAAAGACAATTGTGCTATAAATCCTGAGTACATGCTATGTAAACCTACTTTTGTCCCTGAACCTTCCATACTCTCTGTCTTTAATACACCTTTCACCAATTTACCCACAGTAGTACCTGCACTAGTAGTAATCAGAAAAGACAATTCTTTGTGAAGATATTCAGATTGGAGATATTAAAAAGAGGGCTTAGCAAGCATTCATTAACATAAGGACTTTGAGTATCTTTACATAATCTTCTGCATGTTTGTCGGCCTCCTGCAACACTTTATCCTGGGGTTTTTTGGGTAATACTATGTCTTGGTTTTAAAAGACAGTTGTCTGCCAAGGAAAGCTAGACCCTCCCTTGGAATGGAGAATGTAAACCCCCTTCCCTCCAACTTATTATAATTTTGCAATTAGGGGCTTTCAGGCAAAGACATAGAAATAGTAGTAATAGTTCCTTACTAGGAATATATTGGGGGAAAAAAACCAAAACAAAACAAAACAAAGCAAAAACAAAAACAAACAAACAAACAAACAAAAATAGTAGTACAAAAAACAAGCCAGGAAGCAAGCAAAAATCCTGGAAAAACCCTGACAGAGCCAGGGATACAACCTGGTGCCCTGTTGGTCAGGGTGTTGGAAGCAGTCTAAATAAATCCTCCTGGAATAAGAGATGTGGAGTAGAGATGGTCCTGTAGAAAGTCCAGTGGTGACAAGATGGGTCCAGTGTTCCTATGAGAATCCAGTGGAAAAACCGGATCCCTTGTGTCCTTCAGTCCCAGTTTTTATCTAGCTGGGAACAGCTGGCTCCTCCCCCAACTGTGTGGAGCATCTCACAATGGGATGATGGAATGTGTCAGGTCATTGGTGGGTCCTAATGGCCCATTATCAGAAGATGTCCCCCTGGAGGATGGGGGGGTGGTGAAAGGGATAAGAAACACTGCCCCACCTGGCTGGGCCATTATCAGAAGGCATCCGCCCCCCTCCCCCTGGAGTTACAAGAGAAGGATAAAACCTCTCCCAAAAAAACAGTTTTCAGCAGATGAGATAGAATATGCATTTTTAGGTTACATAATCTAAGATATATTACAAAATACATTTGCACACCATGTTAAGTACACTGATTTTCCCCAAACTGCCCTCATGTGTTTCAAATGTAGATGTTAACAGTGCAAAACTCACAGAAATTAAAAAATAAAAAAAATTCAAAGTTTCTGTTAATATTATCTCTTTTCTATCTTGCTTCTGAATAGAGAAGCTTAAATAAATGTGCTTAAATAAAAAGCACATTTTTTTTAGTTTGGGAGTGAATAAAGATAAATACTTTTGGTTTTAAAATTAAATAACTTTGGAATTGCTACTGAGCTTCCCTCTGCAAGCTTTTCTAAATTTCCCCTGCTAAGACTGGGGATTAATAGGTTAATATTGACTCTTTGTTTTACTGCATATGTAACTGTGAGTATTTTTTATGCAATATAATTATTCCCAGAAACTTTAGTTTCAGCACACGGTGATTTTTATTTGTTTTCTTTCTATGTAAGCATTACCTAAATTGTAAAGATAGTCTCATGAATAAGTGATTGGTGTATGGTCCAGGGGATTGAGATTTAGTCAGACTACAGCTTTCTCTGAAAATCTGAACAAGTCCATTGAACTGTTTCCTGTTTGTATCTTTTGGATAGTAACTGCAAGGTTTTCTGTATTGACACATTACAGTATAGCCAAACCCTAAGTTTTTAAAAAAATATTAAGTATAGGCAAAAATAAGGATAAAAATCCTTTTTTTTTTTTTAGAACTTATGCTGTGCTTTTGAATCTTTAAATTGTGAAGTTTCCTCTTCAACCAAAAGGCATTTCTTTCTCAAAGAAACGAAAATCTTGAACCTTCAGATAACTTCAGATATCATGGCTGTATGAAAATACTATCTGTGACTATATTTATAATAAAATTTTATTGTTGATGTCAGTGTTACCTGTTCATGATGTCTCACATATAGTCTGACCATATCATCCTCAGCACCTGTGAGAACAGCTATCACAGAAAAAATGTGTCAAAATTATCTGCATCAAACTGGCTATGGCCATAGAGCCACTGAGCAAGTCCTGAAATTTGTAATTTCTTCCTTTTAATTTAGCTAGTTGAAGCAGATTTTTTTTTTAAGTGGTTATTTTGTTGGTTTGGTTTTTTGTCGTTGTTGTTGTTTTGTTTGTTTGTTTGTTTGTATTTTTGTGGTGTTGATTTTTTTGTTGTTTTGTTTTGTTTTGGTTTGGGTTTTTGGCAGTGAAAAAGCCCTTCAAACCACCAAACCCCTCAGAACTGTTCAGACAAAACCTCCTCCTGGATATCAATGTAGCAATTCTAGTAGAAAAAACCCCAACACCTCAACCCAGCTTAAAAAAAACCAAAATCCAAACCCCCGACTTTATTTTGTGGTGCTTAACCTCGCAATAGCTCCTTGTGCCTAGCGATCAAAAGGCAGGTTTACTATAAATCTCTAATAGATTATGCAGATTATAGATTATTATAATAGATCATATTTTCTGTTCCCTGCAGCTCCTTGTAATACAGAAACATGTTTATTTCTTTGTCTGAGCAACTCTGATACCACAATACACTACCCGCACTCTCTAAATTTGCTGCCCATAGTGGTAGAATAATTTAAAGATGGCACTGTTAGTTTTTAAGAACTTTAAAAAGTTGTTCTAATGAGCTCTATTAGAGGCTTCCTTCCTCTATAGCTCCACTCATCTTCATAGGAATGTTGGTGTTACCTCTTAAGATAGAACAATAAGAGCATACCTTAGGTGTTGCAAGCCTGTAATTGAAAGTATATTTTGTTCTGGCATTTTTCAGTTCCTGCTTATCCTTTTTTTGCATCTGTCAATTTGTCAATTGGAGGGTGTTAAGAAACTACCACTCTAGTTGGGTTGTTCTTTTATGAACAGCCTCTTAAAATCCCAAGTGTCCTCCTTTCTTTTATAAGATGTGATTGATATTGCTTTTTCTATATACACATCATTTACTGACCATGTTTAGGTTTGTTGTTTTGTTTTGTTTTTTTTCCCCCTGATTCTCCTTTACTTGAAATAGTGAAATGACAAGATTTTTTTCCAGATCAAATATCTGCAGCAATGCAGTGCAACTCTTCATATTGAGTATCCTCAGACAATTTCAATATTGTGAGTCCAGAGATAAATAACCAGAAGGAAAAAGAAAACATATAGTGATGAAAACAATATTATATCATTTACAATAAGTTGGAGAATTCCTGGTTAAAGAGACCACCTTCTTGTTCAACTGCCATCAAACAAGTGCAGCCTGTAAGAAGAACCAGCAGAAATGCTACACCAGAGACAGCTCTAATCTAGTTTGTTTAAGCACAGAAAATGAATAACATGAAGCTCAGCTCCCTGATGGTTTTGCAAGGCATAACTGGGATTCTGAGTACTGAGGAGGTTCAGTCTTGATCCCAGCATGCCCACAGGCAAGATTACGCTTACATCACTTACATTGACCTGCCCTGGAACTGAAACTTCTCTCGCTGAGTAGCTAAGCCAGACATGCTGGGAGGAAAAGTAAATATACCAGGCCATGGAGTTGTTTGGTAGATGCAAGGAACATGCCAATGCTATCTGGCAAAGAAAGTGGAAAATAGACCTAAACCAAATGGAATTTGAAACTGTGGCCTGATGAGGTAGGGCAGAAAGGGCAATATTTCACCCTAAGCCTACAATGTGGATACAGAGCACTGGGATGTTAGCAGAATCTCAGCAGCTGATCAGGGAAACACAAAGCTTTATGGCCTAAAGAAATAATTTTACAGGCAATTCTTTTGCTAATATCTCTTTAAGCATAATTGTGTCCATCTCAGCTGCTTGAGGATTCATGTAGCATAATCTGATCTTAGTCCATTGCTCTATTTAGGGAAATTGATCATAATAACCAAAAGAATGAATTATGCCTTTGTTGGAATGCATCATTACTTTCCATTCCATTATGAAAGAAGAAAAACTGTACCCTCTCTGCAAGAAGAAAATGGGATTCATTGTGGTTTTTAAAAACATTAAAATTAGTAGATAATATTTTTGTCTAATGTGAATTTACACTTGGGAGTATAGAAACATTTTGTTTATTGCTGAAAATCTAGCCTAAAAGATATTATGGACATACTCTATACATGACATAAGTATTATATGTACCTTTATTAATGTTTATCTAAAAGGGTTTGATGTCTGTTCGGCCAATAACTGAAGTTCAATTTAATTATTAGCAGCCACATGAGCATGTAACCATCTAATCCAGAATCTTGGAAATTACATTAATCTGAAAGCCTTGAATATCCTTCATTCTATGCTCGTAAATGTCAGCCTTCAAAATTATTAATGTGTGGGATATGAGGCAATTTAATCCCCAGTTGAACCCACCACTAGATGCAAAAGAAAAACATCTATTATGCCATTTTGTATCAATTGTTAATGATCCGTTTTTGCTAAATGATGAACACACTTACTGCATCTATTGTTCTGAAAATGGAAATTCTACCGCCATGTATAGGCCTAACAAATTAATTCAATCAGCATGTATAAAATGAATGAAATGGACCAAACTGCTTCCTTCAGTTGGCAGAAGCTGCTGAGTTGTGCCCCTGTAGAGAGAAGCAACATCTTCTGTATGTTGTTAGTGCTTATGCTTCTGCCCATTCAAAAGTGAAGATTTAGTCACTAAGCTGCATTTAAGGTTAAACCCACTGGAAAAAAAAAAAAAAAAAGAAAGCTGAAATTTACACTGTATCATCTCTTATTGTCATATCAAAATGAAAGTAATTAGAACTAAGGAAAAACTTTAGAGGTAAAGAAAGCATAAAAATAATTTTATAAGACTGGAAGATTAGGGATACAAACTCTCTACCTTGCATGCTGTGGTACAAAGAATAAATACGCCGTGTCCCTTCAGATCTCAAGATATCTGACCCTTCTGTACTGAAGTGGCGAAAAAACCCCACTCATGTCATTCTGTAAGGCCAAGGTCGTGCCTTGCCTCTTCTGCTGCCATGAGGAAGCACAGTTACTTGATCTTCTTCTGTAGGCAACAATTGGTTTTAAGACTACTGCAAAGACTGACACTAAATTATTGCTAAGGAAAATCTTAGCATCTTAAACGTGCTCAAACAGATGGCTAAATACAAAGTCTCTACTGGACTTATTAAATTGGAGGCTATTTGACACAATCTTAAGGAAACCACTCTTATCAAGATTATTTGGAAGCTTTATGAGGCAAGATACAAGAGGAAAACTGTCTCTTTAGAATGCCAAGTGGCTGCAGTAGCAGACGATGTTGGAAAGAAATTAAGTGCAGAAGAATAAACATGAAAATGTGAAGAATAAACCATGTAAGAATATAGTTCTGAGAGGAAATATGTAAGGGAGAAATATAAGTGAAAGTATTGAGCAGAGTGAATTTTCATAATCATGGGAGAAGAAAGATTAAAAAAGTGTTGATGGTTCACTCTTCAGATTCACCAGTACAGTAGAATTTAGGGTTTCAATGCGACTTGGTGATGTATACTTGGGCTGTGGCAAAGAGAAAGTGGTTCTGCACAGCTGCGCTGGAGTGCGTTACAACTAATCTGTGTGTTTATGCTTTCAAGTATATCAAAAGAAATTTTATTGAATAAACAACTCTCAACCTCTTGTACCTTTATTTTGAGCTGTGATTAGTTCAATGCTTATTGCAAACCTATCTGATCTCAATTTTTATTTACTCTTGTGTTTTGTCATTATGACACTTGTAATTACAGGCTCTCGAGTTCTTTCTCTTGTTGTTTGCTCTTCTGCTAAACACAATATTAGCCCTTCAGAAATCCATTTATTTCTACTGGCTAGCTATGAACTGCTTATTGGCCATGTCACAAATGAGTAGTCTCTAGTTAGCCCATCCATTAATTGTTCAGATTGCTGAAACTTTATTTAGACTACCATTGCATAGTCTATGGTCAGTGATACCATCTGAGAGTATTGGAATTTTGTGTGAAAAAAAAAGTCTTGCCCAAGTAGTTTAGAAATCACACGCAGGAAGAGTCATTGGACAGGATTACTACCTTGCACTCCCACAGCTTCCATCTCACTTCCACCACCTGCTGCCAGCCTCAGCTGCGTGTGGCACAAGCAGCTGCAAGGTGACAGAGACTGTGGTGCCGTGCAGAGAATGTTCAAAGCAATCAGAAAACAGGTTCTGAGGCCAGGCCCCAAGATCTTATAATTGTCACTGGTGATCCAAGGCATAGGACATTTCCATGGTGTGAAAAGTGGTGGAAAAGTATGCCTTTTCCAGAATCTTGATCTTTTGAAGTAATGCAAATAGTTTAAATTTTTCAATCTGCCTCATATTTTTGCTGAAAAACCCACAACTGCAAAGATAAAAATAGTTTATTTCTATTGTGAAATAGAGGACTTGATAGTATCTTAATTTTTGCCAGTAGTATTCCTACCATTCCAAACATGGAATTACCTTGACTGTTTCCTTCATTATCCTTTCAGAGCAAAGGCTAATGAAGGTAACCCCAAATGGCTTCAATTTATTCACATTTGACAGATAACTTGATTATAATTATTCAACATCATCGGGCACATAAATGGTTAATAGATTGGCATATGAAGCTAAAATGTGATAATGTTATTTGAGGTACATCATAAAAATAAAGATGCTACAGATGTAATGGCCATGGGGAGCCAGGATGAGCTCTCCAGAATTTATATAGTGCTTTAGCACTGATAGCCCTGTTTCCCTTTAACTTTTCCAGGTATAAACTTTATAATAGATACAAAAGATGGTTTACCTGTCTTAAATTATCTGAGTATTTATGCTGCATTTAACAGCATTAGGTTTGTAGTCTATCTCTTTGTTGTTCAGACTGGTCTTTTCTCACTTGCTATGGATCACAGGTTAGTTTTCAATTACAGATTTCAGGGAGTGTTGGTTTATCTTTGAATGTGACTCAGCAATTCATGAATACATAACCTTTCAAAATTCAGAACAGCTGGAGAATGTCTCTTTCCTGCTCTGTGGGATGTGCTAAAGATTTCTTTCACAAAGTGAGAGTTTTTTAAAGTGTTATTCCAATGCAATAAAAATCATCATACAGAACTGACCTTGGGGGTGGTATTTTTAAGATTTTTAAACATTTTTAATGATATATCTTGTTTAGAAGGCCTTTAGAAAAGACTGGTAATCTGAAGGTAACTAGAACTCTATCTTGAATTTAGTTATTTTAAATTTGGTAACATTCTGTTTAAGAGAAAGTTGAGAACAAAGAAATGTTCTAATTTTTCAGGAATTATTTTGGTATTGTTCAACAGTATTTTTTCTTTCTTCAGTGAATTTGCAATGGAGTTGGCACAAGATGTTCCTTGTATTTACCCAGCAGCTGAATTCTGAACTGCCATGGGCTTAAAACCAAGCTTGAATGGCTTCACTGCCAATCATACCTGAGCTTGCTGCAATTAAGACCAATTTTTTTCATTTGTACAAGAGAGATTTAATGGAGTCACTGTCAACAATCAGACAGATCTGTTAATAAGACATTCCCAGAATTTCTTGTAACCTACCATCGGCATCAAAAATGAACTTGTTCTGAATTGTGGATCTCTTTCAGTCATACTCTGATAGCTCCACAGACACATCTCTGAGTGTAGGTGACAGCAGGATCAAGAATTTTCCAGAAAAATGTCTGTCCTGGTGAAAACCTGTCTTTGCCTGTTTTTGCTGCTTTTCTTCTCCCACCTGCAAGAAAGTTCCTTCTCATGAGTGGTTTACCACTACCAAAAAGGAATGCCACAGAATATGCCAGATTCTACTCTGGACAAGATAACTTACACATCTGCCATGGTCATCTCTCTTGAAAGAGACAAAAGTGACTTTTGCCTTCCATCGTCACCAACATCACCAATACTAGTATCAGTATTATCAGCAGTGCAGCTTTTCAGAAGGTCAGGTTCAAATCTAAGCTTTTTCCTAAGGTAGTAAGCAAATCGGACTGTTGTCTCCTGCAAAACTTGGGTATGCAGAATATCTAGTCTTAGCATGCTATCCTTCTCCTTTTGTAGATTTAGAACCTGCATAAAGGACAAGAACACTTTGTCTAGTGGGAGAGTGCATGGTAAGCACAGCACAGATAAATGCACAAAATATAAATAACATTTGAAAAGTAATACTAATTCTCAAAACCCAACAATGAATGAAAAATAAGTCAGTCCAGGCAGGATACTTTTTAAACCTAGCAATTTTTAGGCCAAATTTTATGATTTGTGTAGGTTTGGTTTTCCAATGCTATTAGTATTTTTAGCAGCTTCTGCAAACATTCCAATTAAGGGTAGACATGTGTCTAAATAAATTGGTTAAATGAAATACCAGCTTACAATATGAGAGACAAAAATACAACTTCTAGACACCTACTCCAGTAAACATTTCCATCCATATCTTACACTGGAAAACTTAAGCACAGTTTAAGGTTTGAATTCCTAAATTTTAACAGCATTTTTTTCCTATATAATTCTCCCCTGAAAAACTTTGTGAGTTTTTCGTTTTTCTGTTTGTGAATCTATGAGCAAATAAGGAGTAACAAAGTTGAGTGTTGAGCTTTATATCAACTCTTAACTGGAAACAATTGAGTCATCCATAAAAATCTCCATCAGGCTGGGGCAGAAAGAGTATAGGAAAAAAAAAAAAATTGGTACAAAGGGTGAATATACACAGATTTAGTTGGGAATAATTTCACTAAGCAAAGTTTAAAAATACTGTCTATTTTACCAGGTATAGATATCATAGCTATGGATGTAATTTGTTTCTGTTTTGGAACTCCAGCAAAGATATGTCATATTACTAACTACTTTTAAGAATATTTCAGAATGGAAAACCTGTTCAAGTACTTTTTATTTATATGCTCTTTTTTTATAGGAAAAGGCTTAATTTCAACACCAGAGTGCATCAAGTAATGCCATTAAATCACATATTTTAATTTAATTGCAAGGTAGACTAAGAGTAGCAGAGGAAATGCATTAACAGAAGTAGCTACTGGAAGCAGCCCAAATAACAGAATACCTAAAGGTAGTTGCAAGAGAAATGAATCCATGTAAGAAGTGAAATACTTAAAGCATTCCCTGGTGTGAAAGTCCTCTTTAGCGGTAATGGTGCTAGCAAGTGCTCCTGTAGTACTTTCTTATTCTGGATATTTTCTACCATCAGATAAGATAAATGGAAATGTCGTTTTGTTCATTGACAGTATTGTCCCTTCTGACTGAAACATTTTATTCAAGTCTGAAATTTTAACCCTACTGACATGAAATCATAGTTTTCTGTCACCATGTCAGTGACCCACATTAATGTTATAGAAGTGTTGTAGTGCAGCAGCACCTGAGTTCTAGTTTTTGTAAAATAAACCTTTGTGGAAATTGGGCCAACAGCATAAATTTAGCACAGACCTTACTGCTAATGCTTTATCAGAAAAATCCTTATCTTGAAAGCATACTGCATGCCACAGACAAGCCACGAAATACCTGGAAGGATTCATTTTTTTGGTAACCCACTTCTAGCCTAACAGCATGTTGTGAAAGGATGCTCTGGGGAAATTTATTTACAAAATAATTAATTTTCAACAATTTGAATTATACTCTTTGTAGAATTGTATTTTTAGTAATAGAGAAAATGATCCAGTACTTGGAAAATTATGAAGATGATTTTACTTCCTTAGGTCACATGAAATGCAAAAAAAAAACATTTCAACAAATACCAGAGTTATTATTTAACTGCAGTTGTTATTCAGATGAGTTGGATACTTGAATGTACGCAAGATTGGAAGGTTCATAAAGACCTAATTTTGCAATTTTCTTCAAGCACAGATTCTTAAGGCTCAAATTCCTAATTTTTGCTCCCTCTTCTCTTATGTCTTATAACAAATGCTACCTTCTTCACACTGAAGTGCATGTTCATAGCAATTAATAACTACAGTAAGATTTTAAAAATCCCAAATGAAGAGAGTTATAATGTGCTCCTTATTTACTTGTGTATGAGTAGAAACTGGTTCCCTTACAGAAAAATGTGGTGTATATTTGGCTTCCTCCTTTACTCTTCATCAAAATGTCTTCTCTACTGCTAAAAAAATTAGCTTGTTGTAGTATCACTTGCAATTCAGGTGAATTTTTGCAGAAATGCTGCTTTTCTACAGCGCCTAGTATACCTGTTTAACATATTGATCATACAGAAGTTCTGACAAGTTTAGAATGAAAACTATGAAAATCTAATGTCCTGTTATAATCTTTTGTTTACTTTCTTTTTCCAAGTGAAATATTTCCTCATCACACATGTGGCATTTACAGAAACAGAACCACGGAATGGTTTCTGTGGGAAGAGACATTAAGATCATCTAGTCCCAACCCCACGGTCAGGAACCTTCCTCTAGAGCAGGTTGGTCAAAGCCCCATCCAACCACTCTGAAGGTTTCCAGGGGTGGGGCATCCACAGCTTCTCTGGCAACCTGTTCAAGTGCCTGATCACCTCCATACCTCCAGTAAAAAATTTCTTCCTAATATCTCACCTAAATCTACCCTCTTTTGGTTTAAAGCCATTCCCACTTGTTCTATCACTACAAGCCCTTGCAAAAAGTCCCTCTCCAGCTTTCTTGTAGGTTTTATAGGCAGGAGAATAAATCTGCTGGTAAATGGAAATGTATTCACATTCACAACAACAGAAGAGTGGAAAAATGATACTACTCCTATATATTTTTTTGTTTTAAATTCTGAGTTTTGTTACCTGTGTCCTGAGATGAATTTACCACAAAGTCCTAGTGAATACTTTCTAATTTACCTGTTACAGTTGATTGAAGAATCATCCCAAAACTGGAAATTGGCCTATGTCAATTGGACTTTGTTTACTCTTTAAAGGGCTGGAAAAGTTTTGTCTAAATTGTAGGAGAAAAACAATGAGAATCTTAAGATGAAAGGGGCATGAAAATCAGACTGCTTTTTTGGCTAGTTTAAATTTGTGGAAATCTACTGCTATCCATGGTTACAATTCCCCAGATAAAATAAACAGAGTAGTTCCTCTGCTTTGCCTGGCTGAACATCTGGTCCAAGATTTTGCTTTGCAAAGTGACAGACTAATGGTGTTTCTCCTATTACCATTTGTGTTTTCTTGGTGTTTTATGAAACAACATGAGGCTGAAAGTAGTAACTACTTTTAAAAGTCACTTTGTACAGATCAGTACAAATTATATTAGAATTAATTAAATAAAAAACAGATAATAAAATTAGTAATTAAACTCAAAATCCAGGTAGTTCTAACTGCTCTTTGTATGCAATTTTGCCTTTTTTTCTTTTTCTCTCTCTCTCTCTCTTTTTTTTTTTTTTTTTTTTTTTTTTTTTTTTTTTTTTTTTTTTTTTTTTTTTAAGTATACAGGGTAGGATAATCAAGAGTGAGTTAACGGCTGACCTGCGAGGGGATGAGGGACTGGGTTGACAAGCAAAGGACTTGCTGTGAGGTGAACATGAAATCACCAAAATAGAACTTCAGCAGGCCATCTCCTGCACTTTCAAGTAAGCAAGGAAGTGCCTGTTCTGGGGCAAACAACACCACGATCCCAAACTTTTCTGAAAACCTAGAATGCTGGGTTGCCTCTCTAAGTGCCTGCACACTAATGCATACAGCATGGGGAACAAATATGAGGAGATGTGTGTGCAGCTGTAGGGCTACAATCCTGTTTGGATCACAGAAGTTGGTGGGATATCTTCTGTGGCTGGAGGGTTGCAATGGAGGGATATACAGTCTTCAGGAGCAACCAGCCCTTATGTGAGAGAACAGCTGGAATGCATGGAGTTCTGCCTTGGGATGGGATGGTAGGCCAGCTGAAAGCTTATGGGTAAGGATTGCAGAGAAGATCAATATGGGTGTAGCGTATGCTAAAGCTGCCCAATAAGGAAGAATACACAGCCAAGACCACTGGACCTCACGGGTGGCTTCAGCCACCCATGCGGTGTGTGCTGAGGGAACAACACAGCAGGGTATAAGCAGTCAAGGATGCTTCTGGAGAGAAGCCATGACAGCTTCCTGACACAGGTGATGAAGCCAATGAGTTGAGATGCTCTGCTGGATCTCATGCTCTGAAACAAGAGATCATTGGAATTCCAAAATGTTGGAAGCTGCCTTAGCTGCAGCGACCATGAGATGTTGGAGTTTGGGATTCAGAGAACAGGGAGTAAAAAAAAAAGCAAGTTCACAATCGTAGAGTTTAGAGAGCAGACTTTGGCTTATTTAAGGATCTGCTTGGGAGAGTTCCATGGCATAAGGCTGTGGAGAGAGGAGGGGCACAAGAAAGTTGGTTCATATTCAAAGCTAACCTGCAAGTCCTGTCAGGGTGATTGGGCACTGCAACAAGTTGCTCTGAGAAAATTAATATCTCCATTGTTGAAGATATTCAAAAGGAGTCTAGACGCAGTCTATCTGTCCTGCTTGAGCAGTGGTATTAGACAAGATGACCTCCAGAGGTCCCTTCCAACCTCAGCCATTCTTTTATTCTACAATTCTGAGATTCTGTGAACTGATACGTAAAGATTAAGAAACAATTTATTTGACCTACATTTTGAAATATACTCAAGATGGCATGCAGGAAAATAAATGTAATAAGACAAATACCAATCTTATTTAAACTGACCACATTATTCCATTCCATTCCAAACTATACTTTAACCCGATACTTGATGTTTGGTGGTTTTATACTAAGAATTAGTAGTTTCTTCTAAAAGAAAAAATATATTCAAAATGTGCAGCATCTAGACAAAGTGATCTATTCTGTTTTTAACATAAGTTATCCTCCAAATGAAATTGGAGCAGGGAGATAATCAGAAGGTAGAACTACAGCTGTGTTTGGTATATGGCTAATCAAAGAAAGAAACTGTTTGCTTTGATCCTTATCCTGCTGTCCTGTAAGGAATTAATGCGAGCAGCTGACACTGTGAGCGTTTACGTTGTAAATGGGGAAATCAAGGAAAAAGACAAAAATCACCATAGCACAATTACCACTGCCCCTGGAAAATGGAGTAGCCTAAACAGCAATGTATTTCCTTAGGTTTCAAGGTTTAAAAAAAAAAAAAAAAAAAAAAAAATTTACATCTTAGCTGACTTATTAGTGCTCTTTATTATCTGTTCATGGCCAAGATTTCTCATATGTAAAAATTCACCTTTAAATTACATAAAACTTCCCATCCTCGTGAAAATAATTCCTGAAACCTGACAGTAGGAGCAATGAATACCTGTGTCCCACTTCTGCATGGTGGACATATTAATAGATAACCATAAAGTCAATCTGAACTCTTAATCCTTTCTGAAGCATTATATTTATTAATCAAACTGGAACTGTGCAGTCTTGCAGGCACAAGGGTCCATGTGCATATATTTATGTTTTTGTATGGATGTCAATATATAAATTTATGATTAAACCACAGAAGAAACTTGGGCTTACCATTCCAAAATGTTCCAAAACCCTTTGGGAGTCCAGCAGACCAGATGTATATGCTTTTAAAAAAAATTTTTTGTTGTTGTTTTTTTAGATAAATGAGATGTTTAAAACCAAACATTTTCACTGTCTGGAGAATATGATCCCATTTCCATGGTGTGGCAGAGAAATGCACACATGCCTGTAAAACCTATTTTTGGGCACTCAGATGCTGTTGTAAATTATTATCTATATACCAGTGAAAAGTATAGAACTGTACATCCAGAAGGAAATCAGGGCCCTACAGACTAGCAAGGTTTTGAGTAGAAGTCGTTCCATATTTGTGCACTCTGTTCTACAAGCTGTATTAGTTTTGCATTTTTCTCGTCAAATACATGCCTGATTTTTTCCCAGTAGGGCACTAGATGGCTAAGGCGGTATATACCATGAAAGAAGACAATATCTAATAAGATAATCCAAGTAAGAGTTGTAATAGAGAGATTCTTGCAGCCTGAACTCCTGCCACAATATACCTGTCAGGCTCCTGAGGGCACTATTAAGCTACATTAGCCCTGATCAGTACATATTATTGCCATTAAAATTTACAGGTTTTTCAAACTACAAATGAAGTTCTGAATCCTGCACTATTTCATACCTGTTTGGGAGAGCCAGAGACCATCTGGCAGACCAAGAGAAGAAACTGCAGTGTGACAGGGACTGCAGATTTGGGCTCTGTCTAGTCTGAGGTTGAAGAGGATTTAAGAGCAAGGCATGTTACCAAGTGCTCTTTGTTCCTTGCCCAGACTGTGCCCATGGCTGGGCTCAAAGTGTAACACTCACCATCAATGCAGGCTCCTGATGTGCCTGAGATGCCTCCCACAGCCTCAAAAGCCCTCAGTCTCTGCACCAGAGGGGTCAGGGTGGTGGCTCCCAGCTCCACAGCTGTTCCCCTCTGGCAGCCAGGGCAGCTCATGACCACCCCTCCTCTTCTCCAGTCCCCCCATCATGGCCTGCCAGGGCACCAGGGCTGTGGGAGAACAGCCTCCATTCTTGGGAGGGGTTGGAAGAGCAGATGATCCCCTCCTGGAGAGGAACTGTAGGATTCCACAGGTGTGGAGGTGTGTTTAACTTTGGCAGCCAGGCTGAACTGGAATTATGTGTCGGCCACAAGGACACGTCACCCAGGCCTGTGGGTCGAGGCCGGGTTAAGACCCGTGTCCAGAGTCTGGGTATTAGAAACAGCAGCCCGCAGAAGGTCTGTGGAGTGGGATGGGCTTTAGGACACAGCGGCATATGCTGCATTGGAACTGAATATTTTCATATTTGTGCTGAGCTGCCTTGGAAGGTGAATGGTCAATTGCTCTTTCCTTCACTTATGGGCAGAAAAATTCATGACCAGTGTAACTGGACGTTATTACTTTTTTTCCTGCAGAAAACCTAACAAACCTTCTGCATTAGGTTAAGTCCAGCTCCTGGGGCTGGCTCCTGTAAAGCCTAAAAAAATCTCACTCAGCAGTGTTTTCAGTCTCCCATCAAGCTTTGAAGCCTCTAAGCCTTTAATACACAATAAACAGAGAAAAGTCCCCCTTTAAATCAGTTTTCATGTTTTTTGCAGCAAAACATAGAACTGTTAAACATTGCAGGTGTCTCTGAACAATTTGTCAGAGATGAAATTGCGTCTTTCCAGTACCTCCACCTCCATTAGTATACTTTTAAGAGAAGCAGAGCTTGAAAAGTATGTGAAACTTTTTTTTTTCCCTGCCCCATAAAATGTCTTTTTATCCATGATTATTTACAACAAAATTACTTTCATCTACTTATAAATCCTTACCTGGTACATTCTTTTCCCAAATTGCTTTATTAATCCTTAGTTATTATTAATTATAAATGGCATAAACAACAATCATTTCCTTAACTCTGGCCAACAGCTGAGCTTTAATAGACTACAAAGCATGACTTTGGTACCTGGATTTTATTTCTTCTCTGCATTAACAATGTCACACGGTTGCAGAAGGAAAAAAAAAAAAAAAAAAAAAAGAGATCTGAGTGTCGTTTTTAACTATATAGAGACAAAGTTTTGTTATAACTATAATGGATTAAAACTTGTGGCACATTCTGAAATAATGCAGGGAGACAAAGCAGTCATTTGTATTCACAATTATTAGTTGGGGTTGTTTTATATTTTTTTATAAACCTCTACCTTAAGTATAGGTTTACTTGTGTGCTACTGGCAACATTGGTCTCCCTCTCCCATGTTTATGGGACCCACAGATTATATGATGTGTGAAACAAATTGAGTAACTTCTCTGCAGTGGCAATTGATTTGGCAAAACATTTATGTTTAAGAGTGCAAGATCCTGGTAATTGATTGGTTCAGAGAAAGCATGGTTTTTCTCTGGATACACTTCATGCACTTGCAGAAGCTTTACTTTGACTTCTTTTAGCCACCTACTGGAACTCTTATTAATGATATAAAAATCATATAAATTGAATAGCAGGGGTGGAGGAGCTTTCAGCTTCTACATCTTAATAGTAGGCAGAAGAGTGGAAGTATGCTGATAACAGTGAAAATATTTGAAATATTTGCATTTTGTGCATATCACAAAATGAGTGATTTTTCCCCTGAACAACAGTACCATTACCTCTAAGGATAAATTACTTCAAGACTGTTAACCCACAGGGTAAAAGTGAGACTGGTTTCCCAGCAGATATTACCATATTCTCAAGTTCACTGTATGTCCTGCTTCAAAACACAGAATAATTAAAGAATTCTGATCTTCTTCTCGGTCCAAGCATCTGTAGAAGGTGTTTTGGAAATTTGAGAAAATGACCTACTTCTGAATTAAAGAAATGGTTCATAATTGGATGTCAAGTTTTTCTAATGTAATCAGGATAAAGAATATAAAACTGTACAAAATAGAAAATCTGTCATTTAAATAGAAATGAATATATAATGCAAATTTAAGAACTATGGCCCAAGGACTAGGAAAGTGATCTGATGAAAGAGTTATAATGGAATATCTTATAAAAGGGTTTGTGTTATTGACATCTTAGACATTTACATAAATGTTCAAGGAAAGGAAAATGAGGACTAGTTCATGTAAAAGATCCATTTCAGAAAAAATGAGAAAACAAAGTAAAAAAATTATTAAAGTCTGATGAATCACCAAGATATAGGAGCTTGCTATCAAAGCCTCTATTTCTTTTAAAGAATGAAACTAAACTTTTTTAGAATTATTTTTAAAAACTTTCCCGTTTCATCAATTCTCTAATAAGCTAATAATTATCATATTGGTTCAAGAAGCAGGGTTTCAGACCTAAGGCAAGGAAAAAAAAAAGTCTACTGTAGCCCCCAGCTACTTGTGTGACCTTGAATAATTTAATTTTTTCTGGATTTAAGATTCTGATTCCTAAGGTCTAAGGGGCACATCCTTAGTGGTAAGGTAAAGATTGTTGGTGACTGGCTGAAATACTATAATAATGGGTTACATGTGCCAATACAACTCACACCTTGGATGAATAAATACTCTCACACCTTGGATGAATAAATACTCTCACACCTTGGATGAAAAAATACTATTTAACTATTGTTAAAAATGTTAACATTGTTAACAATGAAAGTTATTTTATGCAGTGTTTTAGTTCTTCCCACTCTTTAACCATCTTTGCCAGTGCAGTCTTGGAAAGGTTAAAAAAAAAAAAATCCTCTCTAAAAAAATCCTCCCAAAAAGCAGTTTCTCTCTTCTACCTATAAACTGGCAGATTGCCATTCACAGAAGCCAATGATATTGTTGGAGTGCCCAAATATTCCATCCTCCCAACATTCCTCACTCTATTTTGTCTATTTTGAATTGCACTTTTGTATGTTTTAAAATATGCTGCAGATTGAAAGAGACTCACTTCCTGGCTCTCTGTCTACTGTAAGACCAAACGTACTATAAGAACCCAGTCCTTGAATAAAGCATAAACACTCATGCACTAAAAAGTAGTTACTCAGTATAACAGTATTTCATTGTAACATATATTCATGTACATTACTTACTTCTTTGCCCAATTTTTGCTATTTAAAATAGGTTGAAAAACATTGACTTACAACTTAGAGGGTGTTCTTGTGTTAAATTGGTCCATTGCTTCTGGAAAGGACCAAATATTAAGAGAGAAAAGGTAGGATCAGAGGGACTGCACTACACCTCAAATTCCTTTTCAGTACATACAATTCTTTTTTTTGAAAACTAGGAATAAGCTTGACACTTTCAACCAATCATTACTGAAACTAGAAATGAGAATTTTTCCCCAGTTTTATTAAATCAACCCAAGCTATATAAAATAAACAACCTTCTTTTTTACATATTGCCTCGTGCAGAATGCTGTAAACTGTCAGAAACACTTAACTTCATGCTGAAATGTTTTATACCTACTCTGTCCCTCTCTTGATATTTGCTATTGTGAAAAGGAAAGGACAATAAGGCAGTTGAAGGTTACCCTGACACCACCCACATACACACACAAAGGAAAAAACAATTAAAAAAAAAAAAAAAGAACATTTTCAATTATAAATAGTGAATTCTAAGAAATGGCTGCAACATGTTTCTAAATTCTTTGTTTCTGACTGCTTTCCCTTCATGCCTTGAGCAACCAAAAGGATTAATTCTGGGTAGTTATTTAAATATAGTTACTTGCTTAAATCCTCTGCCAAGATCAGAGAAAAGGGATTAGGATTAAACTGTTCTAATCAAAAGTTGTGTGGGTTGTTGATTTTTTTTCTTCCCCTGATAGGAACTCCATTGCTTCAAGAAACAGTATTAACACTGTTGGGACTTCGGTGTTGTATGCTGCATATGTCTCAGTGCTGATAGATACTACATACAGAAAAAGGTTTTTATTTGTTTCTTTTTTCTATAGGTGTCAGTGGATGTAATGGATAATAGTAAAATACCATGTTCCAAAATTAGATCAGCACTAGGTGTGTTTCTATTTTTACCTATTTGTAGAATGACTGACTTGTTTGAATTCCTTACAGAAGTCATGCACACCAAGTGTGCGACTAGCTTCAGTTAGAGCTTGGTCTTGGTGGGACTGCAATTGTAACAACAATAACCAGAATATTTTCCTGTCATGTTTACTTTGCTTCTGTAACAGATGAGGTACAACAAAATTATATATACAAAAGATATCAATGTAAGGATAACATCTTAAGACCATGTAGTCCCTTTGGGTCTTCATTTCCTTATTTTATACTTTTTTTTGTTTGTTTGAAAATGACTGCTAGTGAGTATTTGCAGACATAATGATTCTTACTATGTTTAAATTAAATCTAGGTATTTAGTTAATTATTGTTATAGTGTGTGCATGGGTATGAAAACACTTTTTAATGAGGTATAATGGGTATTTTAATGATGAGTAGCATGGACATTTTGGTCTAAGCTGTACTTCAGAAGGATATACTGCACCTTACAGGGGTCACAGCAGGTTGATAGCTTTCTTCAGTTAAACTGGTTGAACTGCTGTTGTATTTCTTTATGAGACCAGACGACTGCCGATGGCAAAAGGAAGGAGCCTGCTCTTTGCCCGGGAGGGAAAATATTGCTTTATTTGCCCAGGAGCTAGTTTTAGTGCCTTTCCCGTCCACGCCAGAGCCAGATCTCTTGAGGCCCTGCCCGTGCCGGGGCTTTTTCCCCAGGGGGCAGAGCCCAGAGGCAGGGACAAGCCACTGCCCAATCAGGGATAAAGTGGGAGTGGAACAGAGTTGGATTACATTCCAGTGTGGGGGTGGGCGCGGCCAAGCAGGGACAAACCACATGATACAGTTAAAGGGGAACATTACAAATCCTCTGAAACACAATATAAACCAAATTAATGCATTACAACAAACTGCTGCAGAGTTCATGTGTTATCCATTCCTCTGCAGCATGGAAATCAGGAACAAATTTCTATTTCTGGAACAAATAGGAATTTTAATGCCTGGCTACCAAAATGCCATCTCAATTTAATGCTTCCTGAAAGAGGTGTTACTGCCTTTAACCTTCTGGTCTTCTGCATGATCTTGCGTCCACAGATGCAGGTGTTAAGGATGCTTCAGTCAGTTCCTCTACACTTGGAGAGGAGAATTTTCTGCAGATTGCTTTCAAATATTCTATGGCCTTTTTATAATCAGTGAATGGTCAGTGTATAAAAGTGCAATAATGGGAGTAGCTGAGCTGTTCTCATATGTGTCCATGGAGTGAGGAAGGTCCTGGCAGGTACTAGGATGTAGTCCCTGCTAATGTTTAGAAGTGCTTTGAGTAATGGTGGAAGATTGTCTGAGAGAGCAGAACTCATGGAAGATAACTGTAAGTATTTGTGTTGAGGGTCTATGGGAAAGAAATTATGCATCTCAGTGCTCTTCCTTAATTTAATAATTTGTGAAGTTATAAGCCTGTGTGAGTACAATATTAAATGTATCCTTCCTTTCAGAAATTAATTGTAATCTCATTGAAAATAAATATGAGATGTGTTCCATCCCATTGCTGAAACATGTTCTAGTAGTAGATGAATTTTAACTGTGATGATGTGGAAACATTGATTGTTTTGATCATTATTGATGAGGAAACAGAATGAAAATGAGGTTTGGAAAATATTTCTACAGACCCATGCAGCCATCCAGTAGTAGGTTGGAGATAACTTGGATATTGATTTCTTGGGGACAGGAACTGTCTCTTTCACAGCACAAATGAATCCAAACCATGACTGGGCAGCATTAGAAGTACTACAAGCAGTAATAATACTGTTTAGCTGTCCATTCTGTCCTGTGATCCATGATTAATCTGGCCTCTTGATAGCTCAGTTAGGTGGAGAAACTGACAAATGAGCTTTTTAGCTAGTCTTGTTTCTCTGAATTGGAAAGTTTCAAACAGGAAAATATTTGCATTTTTCTCTAATGTTTTGTTTCAGTGATTTTTTTAATCTGCTTTCCTGATTTTTCTTGGGCTCTTTTTGTTTTGTTTTGTTTTGTTTTGTTTTTTTCCCTGCTTTCCTACTGTTTCTCTTACAGAAACTTGTGCAAGCTTAGGTCTTACCTGTGATGCTTGAAGGATTGCCTCAGTCCTGAGGATATCTTTTTACTGATTTTTTTTTTTCCTCCCCACCAGGGGAGGCACTAGTTAATGTTGCTGTAAAGATCCCTTTAAAAAAAATAAAATAAAATAAAATAAAATAAAATAAACCCTCAAGAACCAGCATTTCTCACAAAATATCTTCTTACCACTGTCTTCTGTTCTGAATAATCTGTTTTGGCATTTCTTAGGCTGGCTCCTTTGGAGAGAGGTTTTGGGATACAAATGCAATTGTATTTAGTTGTTCTTTGGGAAACCATGTGCTCTGTTTTTGGAGTTTTTGTCGGTCCTACTGGACAAACAGGTACAAAACCCAGAGATTTTTGTCTATACTTAGGTGTACTTTTCTTCTGCTTGCTTGACACTTTGATATGTTCTGAGTCTCAGAATCTCTGGAACAATATTGGCACAAGTCATATAATTTAATTTAACTGACTGGCTTAGTAAATGCTAGGTGTGTTATTTGGTAAGGGTATGACAAGGAAATTTGCCTTTCCTATCCTTTGCTGCAGGTTCATGTCACATAAACAAATATTTTGTTCGCTATGTTATGCTTTATGTCAGAAAATGGATTCTTGTGATTGTCTAAAATGAAGGATGGTACTTTAATTTATGACTAGAACCAATACTATTCTTTCTCCTCTTTTCTGTATAATACAGTTCTAACTAAATTAAGCAAGTAAGTTGTCACTTACGCCCTCATATATGCAAACAGTTGGGTGAATTGGGTGAAGGAGAGTTCACACAGGGCAGCTTTTTTTTTTTTTTTTTTTTTTTTAACTTCTTGTTGTCCTCTGTCAAAAGGCCAAAAAGAAGAGGAAAAAAAAAAAAAAAGTCCAGAATTTCCCTAAAGAATTAAGTGTTTTCTGTGTCACAATAACTGGCACAGACTCCCATTATTTGAATAGATGGCGCAATGTTCTATACATATGTCAGTTCTCCTAGAGAAATATATAGGACATAGTTTAGCTGCTTTGGATTTCCTTTGACAAAGTAACTGATCTCATAGTGCATAGAAGATGATGTCTCAGTCTGCCCTTCAATGGAAAAAGTGTATCTACAAAAGGCTGTTCCTTGGGTCAGGTAGTTGTACCTCACCATGAATTTTTAACAAGAAGGTACAGAAATATCTTTCGTCTTCTGAGTTATGCATACTTTCACTGCCTTGTTTAGAAATTAATTAAATCAATTATAGCAGTGTCCTCTCACGCCTCCAGGCGTGCAGGCTAGCTCAGTTCTGCACTGCTACAACGAGGATCAGTCGGGGTTACAGGCAGGGCGAGTAACCTCCTCCCGGTGGGCTCTTGGTTCCCCACACCAGCGAGTGGACCTGATGGAATTGCGACAGCGGCGACGGAAGAAGAGTCGTCTCTCTTTAGGCAGGGTAGAAGGTAGTTTATTAAGGGGACTCTGGCAAGGAGCTCTGCCTCAGACCACTGCTGCCCAGAGAGAGCAGAGATCAAAGCTTGACAGCCACTTAAAAACAGGGGAGGGCTGACAACAGGTCAGCCAATCAGGAAACACAGGGGTGGTAACAGGGGTGTCAACTTCTGAACCATTAACAAATCACAGGAGGGTAGAAGGGGATTCCCCGGGCACCAGCCTATCACTCGACACCTCTCCTGGATCTTTCCAGAATCCAGGGAAGGGTCTTGAAGTGACAGACAGAGCAACCACCAGGAGAGGAGGGAAACTGACAGGGACAGGTGCAGGGAAGGAATGACTGACAGAAAATGTCTGCTTAAATACCTAACTCATAAGGGAGAAAACTATTACAAAACACAGGGAGGTACAGTGGACTAAACCATTACAAAAATAACTTTAAAAAACTTACAAAAATAACTTAATAAAACCACTCTCACACCACTACAATCAATTTTTATACTGGATATAGTCTCGGTATTGCCAAATGCTTTGTTTCATTTTCATGCGTACAGATGTTTGAGTCTTAGTGCCTTTTTGCTTGGAGCCAGGTGGAACTTATCCAAGATACAGCTGAGCCTTGGCATCTGACTGCTCTTATATTGTCAAAAACCTTGGTGGCTCAAGGTCCTTCGAGAGCATACACTGCTCTATTTTATGATTTTCTGGCAGTGTTTTTTCCTCGTGTAGTCTGTCCCTAAAGAAAATGTTACTTTTTCCTCTCTAGGAATGGAGACGTGAGCTCTTCTACTCAATGCAGTTGGGTGATTTTTTTTTTTTTTTTTAATATTTAGTTGTGGTATGACTTGATGGGGAATTGTCCTATGATGCAGCATTCCCTAGTTACTGAGTAGGTCCAATGTGGATGCCAATTAAGTCTTGAGAATGTTTATATCATTGTGCTCTAAAAATTATCAGTTCAGTGCAGGTCATACTAACAGATTGACTTTTTCACAACTCAGCAAGGATTTAGGATTTTAAAACAGGTGCAAAAAGATATTTAGTGGTCTAGCTGGCTCCTTCAGGTTTGTTTTTCTTCTCTTTTCGCCATACCAAAGATGTATCAGGAGTTCTCAAGGGATTCTCCAGTGTATTCAAGCCTCACTGAAACTGAACAGATGCTTTTCAGCTTTGTTGAAGCTAGGGTCCTAGAAAATTCATTAGCATTTTACATGAAAATCCCTTGCCTTTATATTTGTATCCAGGTGACAGTGGCAAAAATGTGGAACATAGTCTTTGTTTTACATGACTTATTTCTTGTTTATTTAAAGCTCTATTTTCCTCCTCAGATTTTCTATGAATTGATGGCTACAGTCCTATGAGGTTCTACCCTTATGACTTACACATGGATTGTACGTGCGATGTTATGAGAGGATGTGGTGCGAGACCTTAATGCAGTCTCAAATCTTTGGAACCTATGTTGCAGAGATTTTTAGTTGCCCAGCATGGAATGCCTGCTGAAGGCTAAAAGGAACATTGTGGCTTATATATCTGTATCCTTACTTCTCCATAACATGATCTTTAATATTCTTCAGATATGTATGGCAGTACAGGTTGGGCCCAAAGGAGCTGATCACTGTTGAGAAGAGTAAATCATGAGATAGTCAATTTTCTGGACAAAGTGGCAATGTTCTGGCAATGGGGAATACTTTGAAGCTGTGAAAGCTTGTTCTGAAGTGACAGAATCAATGTCCATGACACAGATTTGAATTCTTTCCTATTAGGCAATCAGACCTGTTGCTAGAGTACCAAGGGATCATCTTAGCTAATCACTGACATTACCCATGACAGGAGGCCGTGAGGCCATAAATAACTTACCCAAGATATTTATGTGGGAAATTTTGTTGGACAGAGTTGTTCTTTCAATGATTTATGTAGATTCATAGTACTCCTTACTAGAGCATCAGAAATTCAGACAGAGCGAGGGCAGTCTGGGAAACCATTTTCACTGTTGAAATAAGTCTTTCTTCCCTTATCAAATGCTGTTCTCAGTAATATGGTAAAACCCATAGGGAACCGGTGAGAATAGACTGGATGTCTCATGTGTAGTTTCAAAATACCACAAATACTATAATGCATTATGGTATTTATGCATAGTGTTTGAATGGTGTTTGACCTGCACTACAACCCCAGAACAATGCTATGCCTCCATCTCACCACAACAGATATAAGTTTCAGCTCATTTGCACAGATGTATCAAGTCCAGTGCTTGTTGTCATTGCTGGATTTGCCCAAATCACGTACTTCAGTGTAGATGTACATACACAAAGTACATTCCAGCCCCCAGGTTCTGCCTGAGGGCCAATGGGATGCCTTGGCAGTCGAGTTTGTAAAATTGTTGTGGTGGTTGTAGCTTGCTGTTATGCAGTATCTTTCCTAAGTAGCCTATGGAGCTACACTTGCTATGACCTTGTAGATTATCAGATGGATGCACAAATGAAGAAAACACACACATGCTAATCTGTATTCAAATAAAACGCACTGACTTCAAAATAAAAAATTCTGGCACGATACTCTAATGGAAAGAAGATTTTGTAAAACTAACAGTTTGAATTTATATGATATACAACAAAATGATAATGTTGCGCTAATAGAAAAAAAAGGAAAATTATGTTACATGCTATTTAACTAAAATAAGTTAAAATTACCCTAAAAACACCATTGGATAGATTCCCAGTTGGGTTATATTGTTTAGTTCAATTGATTTGAGTGGAATTATTCCATTATGAACCGAGTGAACAGTTTTAATCTGTGTACTAAAATCAACACATGAAGAAATTATCATAGTTATGTTCAGCTTATTGCTGCAACTATCCAAAAGCCTGTGCAGAAGGAAGGAAGGTAGATTTTCTCTGGCATCATTAAAGACACATCTATGTAGCACAGAATTTAGTCCATGTATTCACACTGAAAGGTCGATCTGCATCATGAAAATCTGGTTATCTTCTCATTTACAGAGGTTTTTCAACAGACTGCTGAAGTGTTGGCATCTTATCTTTATCAAGACCTTAAAAGTATAAGAAAGCCTAAAAGCCACAATAAGTATTTTTATTTATACCAAATCAACACAATTTGAATTAAATTTATGAAAAATTATATTTTTACAGTTTCTACCATTAATGTTTATACTCAATAAGTACCTTAAATATGTAATCAAAATGTTTAAATTTTTTTTTTTTAGTTTTGGGGTTTTTTTTTTAAATAAACGTATTTCCTACCATTCATTAAGATTTCAGTCCTTTTTCCTTCAAAGGAGAGAAGACTGTCAAATTACAGAATTAAAAATGTATACATTCCTTTATTCTCACAACTTCCGAATGAGTTTATTCAACTGTAGGCTAGATCTTTTTCTGGTAAACTTTGGACATCTTGGATTCTTCCCTGAAGCCATACATATGCTTTCCATTCAGTCTTTCTGCTCAGATTTATGCGAACTTCTTAAATCATGGGAAAAACTTACCCCAAATGAGTCCAATTTGACTGACATGCAACACGCCTATGTCTTCTTCTGAGTTTGATTTAGTTCAGAAAAAACCCTCCTCCACTGGTTTCTAATGACTAATTTATGGCCCACTCTGTCCTGAGAAATACATATGATTCAACACTTGATGTGTCTCTGCTTAAAATACTCAACAGTTATCTGTAAATTTCTGAGGGAAATTAATAGGAAAACTGGGAACAGGACATCTGAAGTTTGGTTTTTGCAAAGTGTCTTTTTTCTGTCTGTTATCTTTATGCTTGAAGTTGTTGCATGTCTTGGTTTGGAAGACACGTATCTGCTAGGGAGAGGTGGGACCTCTCTAGGAACGGGGAATTCCAATCCCTTCCCTCCAAGTTACTATAATTTAGAAAATTAAAGGGGCTTTTTCAGGCTTTTTCAGACAGTTATTTACTAGTAAATATAACAAGGCAAACAAACAACTACAGCATTAAGAATAAACAGAACCAGGAACCTCGAGGGGCTTTGTTTCACAAAGCCCAGGGCAGTCTGATCTCTTGGGACTCCAAGAGCACCAAGTTGGAGCCGTGGAAACTCCGGGGCTGATGACTGGAATGGCAGGATGTCCCCGGCAGACCAGGGGGATGTTCTGGCAGGCAGGGGGGTGCGGGGCTACTGCGTAGAAAAAAGAAAAAGCTGTGCTGGAGAAGCCGGGACTCCCGGGCAGGGCTGGCCCAGCTCCAGCAGGGCAGGTGAAGGGGCTCTGAATGCCTGGGCACACGAGCAGAGGATGGTAGATTTCCCAGGACCAGACTTTCTGTTGACAGTGGACTCCTGCAGCAAGCAGCAGCCTGGCCGTCCTCTCCAATGCCAAGAGCAAGAAAAAGCAGTGCCCAGCTCCCCCAGCCCTGTCCTTTTCCCTCCCCTAAAACTCTTGTGATCTTCTCCCTCCCGTCTTTTAGCCACGTCTTTTGTGTGGGTCAAGCACTCTCTAAGCATCAGTACTTAGTCTCTTAGCAACTTATGGGGAAAAATTCTATAGGAAAAAAACCAAGGAACTAACCTAACCCAACTAACAACATTGCACTATGTTTTTCTATTAACAGAAAATAAAACAGAAAATAAACCATATTTTTAGCAATTGCCATTTTTTCAAAGGATTTTTTGACCTTTTTTTCAGGACAGATGACTGCTCAGCAATGGGCAAGTTTGGAATGGAAAAAGGTGGGGTTATCTGGTCCAACCTCCCTGCTACAGAAACTTAAGAGAAAAGCAAAATTCCATGACTTAGGAAACTGAGGTCATGCACAATTTACTGTTTTCCATAAACTCAGGGGTAGACTGAGTTGACCCCCGGTCCTTAATATTTATGGAGTAAATATGAATTTAGGTGTAGCAACAGTTAAGTTACAATATATGCCTAAACTAATACATAAGTGTATATTTGTGTAACAAATGTGTTCAAGTAATAATTGATCCTGGATCATCTTGAGATATGACCTTAAAAACCTTAATTACTGATGAAATGTTAAGCCCATTTCTGGACAGAATCTAACGTCGCCACCCCACAAAGTACCAATGAAGCCATCCAGACTGTACACTGGACATGCTAGACCTCTAAATCAGTTTCAAAGTGTTAAAACCAAGATAAAATCAGAGGAATTTACACTACTCCTTTCAACCCAGTGGAAAAAAAAAAAAAAATTGCAACCCTTTTTTATTACTTACATTAACATAGATTTATTATTTTAAAGTCCTTATTGGCCTTTGAGGTAATTGTTATTAGCAGAGAAACTATCTGATTGTCTTTAATTTCCTTGTCCAAATGGACATTTTTCATGCTGGCATCTCTTTATATGGGCATTGGGAGTCTTTTTTATCTCTGCTTTTTGTCTTCTGTCTGGTGTGTGGTGTTAGCAAGGCCTGCTACTTTCCTCACAGCTCAGCAGCTGTCTCTTTTTTCAGTTGCTTGCACAGACTCATGGGATGCAATTATTTCAGAAATGTTCATTCTAATAGAGTTGTTATTCCTACACAGTGCATGTTTATTTGGAAGCATTTGAATATAAAGGCCTAAAAGTGTCCTTTGATCCATACTGTTGGAGTCCAGTTTTCATGTGTTTTTAAGCCTATGGCATTCTCTATTATTCTGAGTTTCATCTTTGATGCACTTGAGATATCCTTGTCTTGTCAGGTTACGTTGAACTTTGCAAATACTGATATTACAAAAGCAATTCTACTTTTGATTTATGCTTCAGACATTCCTTTGTGATGGTAATTCTGAGATATCTGAATGAATCCACTCATTCAAGTTTCTAAACTTTGATGTAAAAATTTCTTGTTGCATATGAGAATTTTCCATTGTCCTTTATGTATTATTTTTTCCTCCTGTTTGATCACCAGTCCATGGGTAGTAGCTTTGTTTTTAGATCTGCTAGCTATGGTTCTTTTTTCCCAATCAGTTGATACAATCTACAAAGTAGACATTATAGATCTTATACCACTAGCTGAAAACTGTGTTCTACCAGAATTTTCAAGCACTTTGGATTTTCTACATTCAAGGAAAATATGAATAGAGATGCTGCCAGGAGAAATCTTTCAGCCAATTCTTGTCAGAATCATTTACTTAATATGTACCCCGTGAAGATTGCACTTTTCTAAAGATTTAAGTTCTAATGCAATCTGAACTTGCAGGTGTTTAGGAGGGAAACATTTACATTTGCCTGTGAAGCTGAAGAAACTGCCTTTCTATCTTCTGTGTTGGATACTTTACATAAACATTTCTAATTTTACCTTTGCCGTTAAATTATTTTTGGGGCCTGAAGTATTTAATAGAGCTGTACTCCTATTTTTACTGCAAGGAATTTAGTGACTTATGCTTTATGTCAGCACTCCTTTCAGACCTTAATTGATGTTTGGTGGAACCTATGCTCTTACCTAATATGCGGAGCAGGTTCTGAGATCCACATCTGCTTTGAGAGAAGGGCAACATTCTAATGAGGTGGTTATAGAAACACTTGCATCCTATTCTATGCCAAGACATATATTGATAATTAATCTCCTCACAGGAGAGAAACAGAATTGTCACCTCAAAATAACCTCTACTCCTATGGTTAGAGCACATTGGGCTGGTAGGCAAGGGATGTGATTTCTAGTCAACGAGGACAAAAAAAATGGTTTAAGCCTGGATCTCTCAAATCCCCAAGGACTGTACTAACTTAGGTGTATTTATTGAGTAAATAAAAGAGGTAAGAAAAAGGGGCAGTGATGCTGTTTACTTCTTCTCCTTTCTTGAAAGGTCTGACCTGATTTCATCTAATAATCTCTAGAGATGGTTCATAGCTGTGTTTCTTGGATAAGGATGGACATCTAGCTTTATACATGAGCTGAGTTTACAAACAAAAAAATTTCTAACTGTGGTACATAGAGGAGGTCAAGCGCAGCTGGTGCACAGAGTGACTCAGATACTTGTATGTTTTAGATGAGATATTTATTTTTATAAAGAACTGCAACTAAACTAATAAGTCTTGACTCTCAGCCAGCTCTCCTGCCTAGTGATGTACATGTACTACATACTAACTTGGTCTAAAATACTCGCCTTTGCCTGGTCTTCTTCATACTTAAAATTCTGAGTCTGCACTTAAGTTTCCTGTTGTCCAGATCCTAGTATTTGCTATCTCCTTTAAAGACTGTACAGCAAGGCAAGTTCTGTCCTGGCTTTGGAAACCATGTAAATACACTTGAATTGATGAGTCTCACATTAGTCCAACCCCCCCTCTTATTCTCAGTTTGATATAGGCTTATTACAAATTTATTTAGCTTTTCATGCAGCTGCTACCCAGATTAAACATTGGACCACAGTGTTCCTCAGTATCAGTCATGCTTAGCTCCTACTTTACAAGTTGTCATATTCCTGACCATGCAGTGAAAAACCCACAGACTTTAAAATGATTTATTATTAGTGAGTAGCTAAGAATTCATATACCTGTGGCTTGAAAAGGAAAAAAAATCTATTGAGAATTAACAATTTATTTGGCTCTCAGAACTCATCAGGGAGGTGCTAGGAAGTGGGAAAAAAATAAAAATCATTGTGGTGAAGTTCAGTGTAGTTCCCCCAAATCCCATTCCAAATTCTGACCTCAGTTTTCTTTCTTTAAAATTTGCTTATTTTCTACCTTTCTTATCACATGTTTAATAATCACTAACTTCCTCAACATAGTCAGTGATCTGTTAGTTGATGTACCTGGAGCAGATGATGAAAAAAGTAGAAAGGGTCGGATTCATCAAGGGTAATATTTGTGCCCTGGGTTCCATTCATAGTCAGTGGAGACGTAGTCAATTTAGTGAGTAGAGTCTGAAGTGCAATTTGTCTCATCCTAAAGCAGCTGTCTAGAGGACTGAAATGAATCAAACCTTGAAAGTGCTCATTACTCTCTGCTGACCTGAAAGGGAGCCAAGGGGGACTAGCTTCCAAGCGTCCATGTAAGCAGACAGGTATCAAGCACTAATAGATTTGAGCCCCATCCCACACAAATAGCATTATTTAACAGATGTGGAGAAATACGTGAGATTTTGACACAAACAGGCCTATTCTGTTGGAAGGCTGGGTGACCAGGTTTGTAATCCCAGTTTGGACAGAAAGCATCACACATGCAATGCAAACTGCTTGATTTTGAGTGCACGGTTACACTCCTTTCTGTCCTACATGTGGGTGGTCAGCACCAATTTAGGAAGAGGTAAAGAAGGGGACAAAGCAGAAAAAGGAGTATTTTTCCATGTAGTTAAACGTATCTGAGTTGCAGCTATGAGATTTCAGTAATACTTCACAGCTAGACTCGTTTAGCTAATGTTGCTTAAAAATTATGGTTGCTCTGAATGCAGTGCCAGAATTCTTAGACATGTAGTGCTTCTCTTGTCATACAAAGTGGTTTAGAGCTATAAAATTATGATTTTTCTCTTTGTGACTGCATTCCTAAATTGAACTAAATTGAAAATGACTGCATTCCTAGTATTGAACCTTGTGTACTTACTTCAAGTTTCTCAAGTTAAAGTGTAAAACTTGTATTTTCTGTTTGTAAATCACTTTTCTCACTCCAAAATCAGAAAAAGAAAGAAAGGAAAGAAAGGTAAATGTAGAAATGCAATTTATATCAAACCCTTTGCCCCTTCTGGTGATCTTCTGTAATCTGAATTTTGCATCTTTTCTCCCTGCATTAAATAAGCGGAAGAAAAGGGAAAAATGCCTTAAAGCCCTGCAATTTTATGAAGTTAGGAAGTAATGACAGGAAACAAGGAATTTTTGTTTGTTCTTTGGTGTGAATTGGCACAGGCATTTTGATGAAGTTAAAATGAGGAGCTTAATGAGGAAAACTGTGATAAAACCCTTTGAAGGTCTCAGAATAACTTTGCCTCATAGGAGTGACAGTCTAATACCATTGGGCACAAAATCTACAGCAAATTTCTGGAGAAGCTAGGGAAAGGAAGGGGAAGGGAAGGGAAGATGGAAGCAACTCACTCTTGAAGTTAATTTTCTTTCTATTCCCTCCACCTCATTTGAGCCCAGTTATAACTGGGAAAAGTAATTCTGTCTAATTTGTATGAATACAGCTCTATGGAGAAATAGCCTATACAGTGAATTTGATATTCTTTTTTTTGTTCCCCTGGTTTATTATGGAAATATTTGAAATAAAAGGAAATCCTGCAGAGAAAATTGCTGTGGAAAACTCATGGAACAGAGTCTTGACCTTTTTTTTTTTTTTTTTTTGTTTTGTTTTGTTTTGTTTTGTTTTGTTTTGTTTTGTTTTGTCAGATAAATTCTAAACATTTAATCTTAGACAGGAGTAGACAGTTTTTAATCACAGGACAGAAAATTTTGAAATACCTGCTGCAAATCCATCATCTCTGGTTAACCCCCGTTATTATTAAGGCAGAAGATTTTCTGGGGTTTGTGCTAAACTTAGTTCAGTGCCTGTAGTTGTATGTTTTTCATAATAGCTTTAAGAAAAGCTCCACAAATCCACACTTATAGTGTGTTTTGAAAAGAAGTCCAATGCATGATCCTACTGTGTGTAAAGTCTAGTGATGTAAAACAACTCAAAAGAGTGTCCGCCAGATTCATATGCAGCACCATGTTTCCACTCGGCATTTCAATTAGCATTTTAATAAACACATTAAGGAAGCTCAGTTGTTGGACTCAGGTTACGACTAATTTCTTATTGAGATGGTGAAGAAAAACTATGTTTTGCTCTAGATTGTCAGTCAGTATCTGAGCTCAGTCTACCTCTTCTCAGTGTCTTTTATATTAATATATATAAGATTATCCACACAGGCTTTATTTACAATGTACTGTGTTTATCGTCCCGATTGTACATCTTTCTAGAGCTAACATTTTTGTAATGATGAAGAACAGCTGGTCACAAACTGTTGTTTCTCATAAAAAAGACATGTTTCCCAAGCTTTTGGGGATTCTTTATACTAAGACAATACATACTATTGACATTTTGTGCTTTTCATTTTCCTTTAGCTCTTCACTTGTGGAATATCTAGGGTTCAGGGTTCTAACAGAATATCTGAAGTGCTTTTGAGAGAGAACCAAGGAGAAATCTACTTTGGGTCATTAAAGATCCCAGTGAATTCGGAACAACAAAACATGTGGCCTGGGCAAATTCTGCCTTGTAAACTGCAGTGTTAGCTATTTAATAATGTATTTTCAACAAGGTAATCTTCCCTTAAAAGGCTACTGTACTGTGCTACTGAACCTATGATGATCACTGTATTCTGCTCCACAAATAGCTTCACTCCAAATATGGATATAATTTTTTCATAGTGATTTCAACTGGGAGAAGACAAATAATGAGTATTGTACTAGCTACACCAGAAGCTTGTTTTTCATTTATACTGTCTAGAAATCATAGGAGGTCCACCTGAAGTATCACTAATTTTGGTTTTACTGGTTCAAAGTTTTGATGCTGTGATGTAAAAGTATTTGTGCTTACCTTCTTATCTAAAATTGACTGGTTTGGGTGTTTTGTCATTCTAAAAACATGTGGATCTAAACTTGAAAACATGGTCTATGATTTGGAGGGTTAAACATTGCGAAGAGTTTCTGCAGTTTCCATTCAACACCTGATTGGAATCAATGGCTAAATAGTAGAGTTTATGGTGCTGCATCAAAAAGCCAAATAAGTCTTCTAAAAATTCAGAGGCCACCTTCTCCTGTTCTGTGAACCACTGCAAATTTTAGTGATGATTATTTAATGTTTCTCAATCTTGTGACCATTTCTGTTGTTATAAGTCTCTGTGAGAGGGACTAAGGTTCTAAGTGGATGGTCAACATTCATGTAGCACTGGGATGCACCACAGAGAAATACATACTTCTGTGACTAAGTGAAGATACTGAAAGCATTTTGTAGTAATATTTTGTGTAGGAAAAGAGATAATTTCCAACATAAATTTTAGAGATTGAATAAACAAAAAATATATTTAAACTATATTCACAACTCTATTAAACTAGACATTTTGCATAAATTGTAGCTGTGCATGGAATCAAACCAGCCAGCCTTCTAAGTGTATTTTAAAATAGGTAAAGATTAACCAGCATACATGCACAAAAGAGAGAACCCTTCCATATTATAGATAACTTAAACAGGTCTTGGGTGCAGTGTCTGCAGGCTGAAGTCCCTGCTTGATGTAAGTAATGGCAACATGTAACCCCTAGAAAAAATAAAGACATGAAAGAGAAATAAAAAAACAAAGGGGTAGTAAATGCTACTTGCAGTCTATATTGTCCAAAGATGCAAGGATTGGAGATTTAGTCAGAATTCTTCCCAAAACTCCCTTACAATTGCCACTTTCTGACAGACGCTCCAGTCACAGCTATGACTTATGCTCATTGCAATATGAAGAAACATGTTCTAATTTATTATTGTTTTCTATCCAATATATGAATGTATTCAACTGGATGCCTAAAAGTTTGATATTATATATATTCATATATATATAAAAATTAAAATAATATTAATAATATGTATTTAATGAGGAGAAAAATTTAACAAGTAACAAAATATTCCATAAAGATTTATACTCTTGCTGTATCTATTTTTTTTTTTTTCATTCATCCCATTTGGCTTTCATTTTGCTTTCAACTTGTATTTGGTCAACCCTGAAATTCAGAGCTACGGCACTATCTCTGCTAGTTTTCTGAAAAAGCCAAACAAAAAATAGATATTTGAGTTGGTGTGTCTGAATAAATCTTTAGAATGCCATTAAGAGAACACACTTGAGGTAAGTGAAGGACCTGGAGCACATGTCATGTGCAGTGTCTGAGGGATATGGAATTGTTCAGCCTGGAGAAAAGGAGGCTCAGGAGAAACCTTACCACTCTCTACAACTACCTAAAGGGAGGTTGTAGCAAGGTGGAAGTCAGTCTCTTCTCCTGCATAACTGACAGAATGAGAGGAAATGGCTTCAAGTTGCACTAATGGAGGGTTGGATAGATATTAGGAAAAATTTCTTCACTGAAAGGGCCGTCAAGCATTGGAATAGTCTGCCAAGGGAGTCACTGACCCTGGAGGCATTAAAGATGTATGTAGATGTAGCACATCTGTAGAGAGTCAGGGACATATTTCTGCTCAGAAAAGTGAATACTTAATCTGTAGCTTGTAATAAGTTTCTCAGTTTGTATTTACAAAAGGTAATAGTAAATAGTAACAAGGGTATCATTACTTCCCCCTCCCCTTCTCCCAGTCAGGACATGGGAGAAAAAAAACTATCTGAGGACAGAGCAGTAGGAGGTGCTTCACATTTGGAAGAGGTATAACGCAGGAGGAACTGTGGCTTGTGGACAGCCCATGCTAGAGCAAAGGAAATTACTTGCAAGCAGCAATGGAAGAAAAGAGTGAGAAACAAAGAGAGGCTGAAGAAAACCCCTATACTCTCACACCACCCTCCTGAAGTGCTTGTTGCCTCCCAAAAAGGACTGAATGTAACCTGTGGCTATAATATGGAGGATGAACAAGTGGGGAAGAGAGTAGTTGACTGTATTGAAGATGAGGTTGGGAAACGGAGAAGAAAGGTATTTTCCCCAAGTGTTTAAATGTTTGCTATTTTTTCTCCCAGTACCCAAGACAATAACTAAATGTTTAAAATTAAGTTAAATTCTCCAAGACTGTTTTGCCTGTAACAGTATTTGGTCAGTGATTTCCTTGCTTTTTTTTAGTTGTTGGTTGTAATAAAATCGCCAAGCCAAATTCAGTCAATCAAAATTTAGAATTTTATTTTGGGACTTAAACACAGTCTCTGATAGCCACAATTAAAAGGGACAGCATTGAATTCCGGGGTTTCAGCACTGGGTGAACGCGGTAACAGGCTCTGTCAGTCTGTCACCCCTTCTGTTCACAAATTGAGTCCAATACCGCTGGTTTTTATACAGTCTTTCACTGAGAGTGGACCGAGACCGTAGGACTCCCCCTCCGTGGTAGCTTCATTAGGTATTCATGTTCAGGTTCGAGGTCTGTTGAATGGATTCTCAAGGTGGAACAATGCCGTGATTGCTGTGTCCGGAGGAGGTTTGGAAATGTTAAATCGGGCCGGAACAGATAAGATATCGATCTGATCTAATAATTCGATCGTTAGTGCGCCCATCTCCCATTTTCTGTTCTTTGTGCCTTTCTGTAGGGTTGTCCTGAAGCAGTTCCTGGAAGGAATTCCTTCTATTCCCCAACCCTCGTGTCCCTCCGTGCGGTTTTAGTCTTAGTTAACCCTAAACATGCTTTTAGGTTTGCTGATCTCAACTTAGACTGAATGCAGATCAATTTTACATTGCATATTATTGCATTTTATCGTGGATTAATTACACATCAGAACACAAATTAACTTTAGGTCATATATTACATTGTTGGTTTTTTTTTTCCCCCGAACACATGAGTTTTCTCTCTGTAGTTATTTTTGTTTTCTCCACTGCCCCTCTTGGGGGAGGAGAAGGAGTAAGTAGCCCTGTGGGTTGTTGGCTACTAGCTGGCACCAAGTCACCACAGCCTTCCCAGAATCCAAAATTAGATTAGGACTTTCTAAATTCTGTTGTAGTTTTATGTATTAGGGACAGTAGGGAAAAATCTTTCCATTTTCACTTAGTTGGGGTAACTAGGAAGGTCCGCTTACATCATTAAAACATTGCAAATTTACTTGGATCTTGATACACCGCAGCTATAACAGCAATGGGAGGCATTTTTTCAGGTACACTAATTCAGCTACATTCATTCTGTTGTAGACAGGATTGTAGGCATTCAGGAGAGAAACACTTAAGTCTAAAACTCTAAAATCTAATATGTTACATAATCTTGAGATAAAATTCAGCTTCTAAAATATGTATATGCTATATATTATGCTTACTTATGGAATCTTGATTAAGTTTTTTGCTGTGTTCCCTTCTGTTGCAAACGATGTATTTCAGATTCTGGAACAGAGGGCACCCAACTCTGTTGTTTTTCTCTGTAAATTAAAGAGCTTTGCCCTTTTTATCCAGATCTGTAGGGAACTTTAAAAGACACAGTGCTTTTGTGTGTGTGAGTATTGTTTATAATAATGGCACAATGAAGGCTGAAAGAGAGGAAATTTTTATGGAATCAGAATGTGATTTGCATGTCTTGTAGGAAGTAGCTCTGCATTTAAACGTTTTAGTCATCTTTGTTTTCCTGACTTCACTTGCAGTGTGGATTATCTGAATACAGATGTCTCAGACTTCCTCATAAGAATTCTAAACAAATAATGCCGCAAGATCAAAGAAACATTTTCTGAATTTAACTTCTTTAAATGTCTCTATTATTTCTATTTTTATATTGTCTTTTCCCTATGTTCTCACCATTCAAGCACTCCCCCACGATAATGTACTATTGCTGACATAATAATCAATGAATAAGAGGGCAGGTCAAAAAATGCTGCCCAAGAACAAACGACTGTTAATAGTGTATATGTGTTAATTGTTATATATTAATTTTATACCCTTTTTGTTCATTCTTTTTCCTATCTTTCAGGCTTAGTTCTTTAAATTTTGGCACAGGTGTATGGTGACTGGAAAAAGGCTTCACTTAGGTTGATATCTACCACTAGCCAAGGTGGTACAAACTGGTATGGAAGTAATATGTGATCAATATTATGCTGTACTTGACCCTGTATCTCAAGTTTTCAAATGTTTTTTTTACAGTAGTCATGAACATGTTTGTGTGGTAGGTCAAGCTAACAGCAAAATAAATTTGTTTCTTCAAGTCAGAGAAGTAAACTTTTGGTTGGTAAGCATTACATGGAAAACCAGACATAATCAGTTACAATAAAATAATGATATTTTAGCAGTCTACAAATCGATTGGCAAGACTTTTTTTTTTTTTTAATATACAATGACAGGAAAAGAAGTACTCTTGGAAGAGTTCTCCTCTTATTGTGTAACACAGAGGAGTTAGAAATGTTTGTGTACAAGAAAATTCTGGGTATGCTCAGGTAGAGGAATAAATGTCAGGTACAGGCTTAAATTCTTCTTGAATTTGACTATAACACCTGGTGTTATAAATTTACTTAATTTTAAACCTGGTAGTAACTTCATCGCTCTTAGAATTGCTCCTGTACTCATTAAGCAAGTACACTTCACTAAGTAGATGTTCACTTAAGCAGTGATGTAAGGTAGCTGAATCTTAACAGGTTAATTTGGGAAACAAAACATTTACATCTTCTCTGACTGTGTCATAAATATATACATCTTAGGAATGGATAGATGGATACTGCCTGTAAATCTCCATTTTAGGTTCTTGACTAATGGATGTTTCTCTTGTACCATAAAGTCATGTTTTTTGGAGAGGTCTGCACTCCTGTTGGGGTAGTGGGGAATGTCAAGAAGTTAGTTTTTAGTTAGTTGGTAAAAATGGAGGTGAGGGTGTCAGGGCTGAAGAGAAGGAAGTTATGATGGATGTCCTTTGGAAACTCAGTCCAGGTTTGAGACGTTTTCTGTTACCATTAGCCAGGATGCGGGAAGGTTTCTATTTGAATTGAGGAGTTTGCAATGTGTACTCTGACATTTGCATCAGAGGTTTGGAATTATTTTGTGAATTTTCTGTTGAAGTCCCATGAAAACCACAGTTTAAGAATGTTAATTCTTAGCTGCTCTATTTAGCAAAACTACTTGTGATTTGGGGTTTATATAAAATCTTTAAATTCTTCATTAATTTGGCGTTCAAATTCCTGTAATCATTTTTTACCACAAAATTTTTTGTGGTAATTCTAATTTGCTTGGACAGTAGCTTCAGATATTCCTAACACAATTACATTAAGTAGCTTGAAAGATAAGAGGCATTATTGTCGTGAGCAAGTCAAGCCATTAAATCAACATCAGGTTAGCAAGGAAGGTGAGATGTCTGCAATGACATTAAAGTGAGAAGGAAAGTAATGACAATCTGAACAGTGACTGTGTAAACAATTCATATTTTATACTATACTTAGGAAACCAGTACAAATGTAATGTTATCAGGGATAAAAATGGAAACAAATGCAAATAATAAGTCAGATGTACCTCAATAGAAAAAGAAAATGAATGCTGAAGCAGAGATGTGTGAGTTGTAAGACTCTCTTGGCCTTTTACTGAAAAGATTAATTTTATTTTCTTTCAACAGCGCTCTCTAGAATAACTCTAGATATTTTATGAAGTAACTCTTAACAGATTTCTCTGCAGATTTCCACACAAATCTGAGAATTTTAAGGTGAAATCTTGTAGACGAATTATTATAAGGGTGTCCCCAGAGACTGATTTTTTTAATTTAAACTTTCTCTTCTAGCAGTTTGCTCTTTTCTTAAGCAAATCATTATGGAATATAATCCAGAGCATCAGTTATTGAGCTTTCAGAAAAGTTATAAACTCCTATTAATTTTAGTAAACATTGGGTCCTTATATGCATGGGCCTGAAGACATTTAGTAAAAGACACTTGATTAGAAAATGCATGTTCTTTGAATATTACTGAAAATGTTAAACATACTTTGGATGGCAGGGCTGGATAATAGTGCTCTCTCTACCTCTATTCACCCAACTTTAAACCATTTAGGAGTAGTCAGAACTCTTCAATGGTGATTACAACACAAACTATCTCATGTCCTCAGTTATTAGAGTGCAGTGATTTCAGCTGACTACAAGCCGAAAAGTAAAAATGAGAACCGAGAATTACACTGTCATAAAATAGTTCAGAAGATAAAATTCCTTGGGAATTTTTGAACGGGTTAAATGGCATTTTATTGAAACTGACTGTTTGTAGATTTTGGGGGGTTTTGAGTTTTTTTTTTTTTTGGTGTACTAGCCTAAAAGTTTCAAAGCAGCTTTCACTTAGTGAAGTGTCCAGGCCAAAATGTGTTTTCTGGTCAAAATGTATTTTCTGGTCAAAACCACATATATACTAGTGATAAATATTTAAAAGCTTTTATTAGATGTTGACGACCTAAAATCTGCTTTTTCTTTTGTCATATTTGAAACAGGTAGAAAGTTTAATGGGTGTCCCATGGAATGATAATTGCCTTAATCATTTACACGTATATAGTCTGTTACTCCTGTTGGATTTTTTTTTTTTTTTTTTTGTACATAGTTGTAGTGGGTTTACCCTAGCTGGAGGCCCAGCACTTGCCAAAGCCATTTTATCACTCCCCTCTTCAACTCAAAAGGAAGACAAAATGTAATGAGGCGTTCATGGGTTGAGACACAGACTGGGAGAGATCACTCATCACAGGCTAAACAGGCTCCAGCTGTGGATATTAGCTGAATTTGTTACTAAAAAAATCAGAGCAGGGAGACAGGGAGATGGGGAATGGTGGTTACGGTCAGTCCATCACAGTGTTCGTGTTGCTGCTCAGGGAGGAGCTCCAGAGTGGATCATGGGAGATAGTTCTCCATGAACTTCTCCAACATGAGTCCATCTCATGGACAACAGTTCTCCACAGACTGTTCCATCATGGGTCCCTCTTCCACAGGCTGCTTTCCTTCAGGCACAGGCTGCTCCAGGATGGGTCCCCCATGCGGTCACAAGTCCTACCAGGAGACCTGCTCCATCATGGGCTCCTCTCTGCACAGGTCTACAGGTCTCCGCCAGGAGCCTGCTCCAGCACAGGTTTCCCTCGGGTTCTGAGGGTTCAAACCAGCCTCCTCTCAAGCATCCACCTGCTCTAGCTTGGGGTTCCACCAAGGGTTGTGGGTGTATCTGCATCCCCATGGGCTGTGGGGCACAGCTTCTTCACCATGGGATGCACCACAGGCTGCAGAGAAATCCCAGCTCCAGTGCCTGAGGCATCTTCTGTCCCTCCTTCTCCACTGACCTTGGTGTCTGCAGTGCTGTTCCTCTCACATGTTCACACTCCACTCTGGTAACAATTACATATGCATAATAATATTGTTTTTTCCCTCCTTAAATATATTATCACAGAAGCATTACCACCATTGGCCCAGCCTTGGCCAGCAGTGCAATCCATCTTTGGAGCTGTCAGGAATTGGGTCCTTTGGACATGGAAGAAGCTTCTGTCAGCTTCTTACAGAAGCCACACCTGTATCCCCCCACTACCAAAACCATGGTAACCCAATACAGGGGTAAATAGCATGGAAATTCTTTTTCTCTTGAGTGTTTAATAGTGCATATAAAGTACGCAAAGGACAAGATGTAAGGCATTCTGCAGAATATTATATTTGCTTCTTATTATTTTGAAATGTGTTGGTAAATAGATTCCATTTTCCACTGCAGCTTTGATTTTTTTTTTTCTCACAACTAATTTAGATTTTTGGTCGTCTCTGAAAGTCTTTTTCTCTGACTGCCTCTGTCTCACCTTTGGGCAGTTTGGACATGAGGAAAAAAATCTCAAGTTGGCCTACTTGATAGCAGCATGGCTGTTGAGGTGCCATTTTCACAGGTGTGATTAGTGACATCACTGAAATCTCCCAGAGCAGATGTCTGTGCAGTTGTAATATGGGTCTTCAGATGCTGGCAATCTTAAATGACATTGATACGATTATTGTATTGTAGATTCTCCTAATGCAGACATGCCTTAATGGGTCAAATCAGCCAGTGATTTCTGTAGCTTGAAAAGACATGCTTGGAAAATGATGACTTGAGAAAGGAAAAGCAATCATTTGCTAAGCCTTAATTGCTATTCTGGTAGCCCAGATCAAGGTGACAAAGTAAATGTTCTGAGAACAAGCCTTTAACTAAAGTTGAAGGTAAAAGTAAATGTTCTAAAGCAATAATTTTGCACTTAATAGTCAGCTCATTCTCTAGTCTTTCATGCTATGATGAAGTGTGGTATTCTTTTCTAAATAAAATCTGAATGTTAGGTCCACACTATTCAGAGCTCAAGGACTTGTCATTTGAAGTAGATTTGATTGATCTACCCAAAACAAATATGCTTTTCTGACAAAGTGCTAATAAACGCCTTCTGGCAGTCACAGAGTGCTTCTTTCAAGATCTTACTGTTTGTTTTTTGAAGTAATGAAATTTATAGGGACCTGTTATAAGGTTCTAATTGAATTTCACAGAAGTAGTCCTGGTGTGACCCAAAATGGAGAAAAATGAAATCCTCAGAGCTAGTTTCTGTGGAATCAAAGATTGAAAACACTAAATGGGAAAAAGAGGTCCAAGCTAGAAATTATTGTGAGACTTTATGAAGATTTTTGGGAGAAGTTAAGGTTGATAATTTCTGAAGATATTAGGTAGATGAAAAGATTCACAACAGAAAAGTGTTTATTAAAACGCTTTTAAAGAAAACTTGGGAAATAACAAAAGCTGCTTTAAAGCTTCCTTTTAAAGTGAAGACTAGGTGAATTAGAAAATTTTGCCACCTGCAGCCCTAAAATAACTCTTTGCTTAGCTCTTATTGCAAGGTTTAGCTGACTTTGAAGAACTTGAACAATCATTGTCACAAGGTTTTTTTCTAAGATTGTGACCAAAGAACTACATAAATCCTATTTTCAATAACTTTAAAAATGAAGTAACAAACTCTCCTGGTTGTGTCAGAACAATTTATAAGTCACAAAATAGTTTTGTTATCAAGCTAGATAAAAGGCATGAAAGTTTCTGTGAAGACTTTTCCTAGTTTTTGGAGACCTGTCATTTTGGTTTCATGTTCATGATGCAGCCATTGCTGCATTTTAAGTTCATAGTTGGATAAGATGTGACATAGGATAACTTTGTTCTCCTTGTTCTCCTGCCTTTCTTGGACACATGAAAAGTCAGCACAACGGACTGTAACAGCTCAAAATATATGTAAGAGACAAAAGTTCATTGCTACACTTAATGAAGATTTTACCTTTATACTGGAAGCATTTGCAGGTAAGAGGAAGTCAGTGCTGAAATCTGGAATGATCGTTAGTTACTGGAATAATGATGGTATCTGGGAGTCACAGTCTCCAGTCAGGTGTCTGCTATATCAGATGTTGGACCATGGGCAAGCTGCCTGAGCTGTCCATTTCCTTGTGACTGATACAAAAGTCTCCAGTGTCTCAGATGTAATTTCAATATACAAATTCCTTTATTCCCACCCTTCCTTTTTGGTTAACAAAGAAGGCACAGATGAAGGTTTTTCTTTTTGCCTAGCACTAATTGAAATAGGGGATGTTATAGAGAATTAGTTTTCTGCAAAGCTGAGTAGCACGATTAATGCCGGGAAAACGGGTAAAGAGCAAGATGAGAGGTTAGGGGCGTTGGTTGCCACTTTTCACTCAGTTGACCGATGAGCTGCCTTTGAGGCTGAGTGGAAGGTACTAGAGCAGGTACAATCCTCACCAATGTACTTTAACATGAGCATGAGCTGGTTTGTGTCCTGTCAGTTCGGGTTATGGCTAAAGCTAGCACTATTCTAGGGCCTGTGCTCTTCAGCATCTTCATAAACCACTTGGATAGAGGGCTGGAAGGGATACTTAGGAGAGGAGCTGTTGACTTCCTCAAGGGCAGAGAGGTCTTGCAGAGAGACTCTGACAGATTAAAGGGCTGAACAGTCACTAACACCATGAAGTTTAACACTGAGAAATGTCAGATTCTGCACCTGGGATGAAGCAGCCCTGGATGTACAAACAGAATGGGGAATAAAAGGCTGGAGAGCAGTGCCATGGAAAGGGATCTGGGGGTCCTGGTCAATGGCAAGTTGTACACGAGCCAGCAGTGCCCTGGCAGCCAGGAGAGCCACCCATGTCCTGGTGGGCATCAGGCACAGCATCTCCAGCTGGGCAAGGGAGGAGATTGTCCTGCTCTCCTTTACACTGGGGTGGCCTCACCTTGAGTGCTGGGGGCAGTTCTGGGTGCCGCAGTGTAATAAAAGACAGGAAACAAATACAGAGTGACAGAAGGAGGGCCACAAGGATCTGGAGGGAAAGCCTTTTGAGGAGTGCCTGAGGTAACTTGGTCTGTTCAGCCTGGAGGAGACTGAGGGGGGACTTCATTGCACTCTGTAACTCTCTCATAAAAGAAGTGGAGATGCAGACTCTGAACTCTGTGATCACCAATAAGAGGACCTGAGCGAATGGCCTGAACTTGTGTCAGGAGTGGTTTAGGTTGGATATCAAGAAGAGTTTCTTCACTCAGAGGGTGTCTGGGCTCTGGAACAGGCTGCCCAGGCAAGTGGCCACAGCACCAAACCTGGCAGAGTTGAAGTGTGGACAATGCTCTCAGGTCCCTGGTGTGACTCTTGGGTACTGTCCTGTGCAGGGCTGGGATTGGACCCGATGATCCTTTTTGGTCCCTTCCAGCTCAGGATATTCTATGATTCTATGATCAACTGTCTAAAAAAATTATATTAAACAATTATCAGCATAACCTTCCTGTAGGTCTTCGGTCAACTGTACATTTTTGTGGCAGTCTTTAAAACTGTCATTCAGTCCTTGACTTAAGGGTTCAGCAGCTGCAGTACTCTATTTTTAAGTCTGCCTCTTAAATTATCTGGATATTCCTACTGGTTTAGAGATGATGTCTGAGCTACTTTCTGAGCTACAAAGAAAGATGTATGTTCTTTTAACTCTGCAGGTTTTTCCTGGTGGTTTCTGACAGTAGATTGAGGAATTCAGTTTTCTTCTGCAACATCCTCACATTTCTTGGGCCATAAAGTAGGACTTGCTGATTTGAAAAATGGATTTTGGATTTTGTTTTCAAGATTGGCAAAGGAAATAGCATTTGTATCTTGACCTTTGTGACAGCATGCGAAGCCTCTGCATTTGAGCTGATGTCAGAGAAAAACTAAGGTGAACAGATAGCACAGGAATAGATTTTCACTCCAGCAAAGTAAGCTTTGTGGATGGGAAAGTGGAAAAAGTGTTTTTGAAAATGCCCATTAATTTGCTTTTTGTGCTTCTGTTAGGCTTTAGTCTAATTACTTCATCAAAGGCAACAAGACCTAAGACCTGCATCTTAATGTTTGGTAGGCTGACATAAATGAAAAAAAACAATGCCATTTTGTTAATTCTGAATTCTCCAGTATTCTCTCAAGCCTTTTCATATCTCCAAGTTTCTACTTCAGCAACCACAGATTATCACCGCCTTTCATCTTAAATTGCATCACACCTATTGAAGTCATGTAACTGGGGGACGCTAGAGGGGTAACATTACTGTACTGAGTATCCCTCACCTTCATTTTGCAATGTTTTGTAGCTCTCTGTCACTCTTCCCCTGTCAGTGCAACATTAGTGCATCTGAATATCCAACTGGATAAACATTCATGATTTAAAAGATTTAAATGTTTCAATGATTAAATATTGGCTACTTCAGTACAGTTTTTAGCAGGTTTATGGGAATCCTGTTGGATTTTGTGGGCAAACCTGGTATGTTATTTGTATGTGTGTTTTAGGAGATGGCACTATGAGTCACCATCCAGTGCTGCTGAATTGAGATGCCTATATATTGTGGGTATAGCTATGCTTCCATTATTCACACAGTAAAGCTAAAAGCCTTCTTTAGAAATTTAGTTCTCTCATAAACCAAGAAAGTAAATCTGATTTGAATTAATTAGTGAAGAACTAAATTAATTTAAATACATTTTGATACTAGGAATGTAGGCTAATTGATGAATAACTTTCTCTATATGGCTTGTTTTATGTCATTTAAATAACCATTGCTAATAATATATCACTTTTATGTTTATTATTGATGCACTTTTGAGGATATTGTAATAGCAACTGAATTTTCTGAGTGGATTAAATCATAAAAAGGGTCCTTGTAGCAGTCAATTGATTCTTACTGTACAATAAATGCCTGTTAACTGAAGTGCAAATTAAATACTTATTTTCAGCATATCATATAAAGCATTAAGTATATTAAACAAATTATATCATAGACTCACAATGTGGAGCCAAAAATAGACAGCTTCAGAGCATGTTTAATATCCTTAGCAACCTGCTAAAATATGACATGGGGAACAGTTTACATTTGAGCAATTATCTGATAAGAACCAAGCACACTGAGCTTATTGCAGTATGTGTACACAGATAGGGTATATAAAATGGAGCATGTGCACAGACCCTGGGTAGGGCACAGCATATGACTGCTTCTATATGTACACAAAAAAAATAATATGTATGAAAATTCAGTAGACATATAAAGACTAGAGATGGCAGATAATAGAGGATTTGAATAAAGAATTATTTAGTTTATGGTGATGTAGCTTTCTCATAACTTCAGTGGAAGTATACTGAAATGCAGCTAAAGAAGTACAGTGGTGAATTAAGACAAAGCATTACTGATGATTGGGAGTTAGAGTTTTCCACTTATTTAATGCAAATGAAAATTAAACAGACTTCTATCTTTAAGCATTTATTCAGCTTGCTTTGGCTGTCTTTTCAGACTAAGAACATTTTCTGTTCCTTTGGCCCATTGTGAAAATGGACGTATGCCTTCCTTTAGAGATGTGTTGAAAAGAAAGTAAAAAGTGTATCTGCTATCTGTATTTCTCAGGTAGTAAGAGACTATAGAGATGAGGGAGTGAAATAAAAGCTCTTCTAAGTCCCCTTAGATTACGTGATCTGCTATTTAAGGAAAGTTTTCAGAGTAGACAGACATCTTTGATTATCCAGCTTTTTGAGCCAAGCCAAGTTCTCAGCTGGCATAAATCAGCTTAGACCCTCAGAAACACAGTGCAGTACTGACTTCCACAGCTACAGATCTGGACCTGTGAGATCTGTGGGTTTCTGCTTTTTTTTTTTTTTTTTTTTTTTTTTTTTTTTTTTTTTTTTTTTTTTTTTTTTTTTTTTTTTCCCCAAGATCTTAATTTAAGTGAAAAAAAAGAAGGGTGTTTTGTTGCCCTGTTTATTTGTTTGGTTCTTTGTCTCCAAAGAAATGGAAATAACATCTCTTAACAGAAAGAAGTTAAATCATAACTAGACATTGTACTACTCACTTTGCTGCTACAATATTTTATATACTTCATTGAAAAAGTGGAAATGATATGCATATCTTAAGAAATAATCAGAAGTCTGAAAGAGTAATTATATTTAGGAGGAGATAACCTCCTCTTTTAAAAAGTTGGAACAATTGTTAGGTGACCTGATTATGTTAGCTGCCAAAAACCCACAGGGAAGTCCTTTCACTCCATTTGTGCAGACAGAAAGATGAGAATTGGCATGGGATCTGTTAGTCTCGCTCAACATTTGTTTATACTGAGACAAACCTCTTTCAAGAAGGTTTGAGAATAAACTGGATGGGAAACTACTTTGTGTCCCCAGTTTATTTAAAGGGATAGGGAAACGTTGTCACAGTTGGTTGAGAATTTTAAAACCTGGAAATAACAAACTGAAATGAAATTGCAACAGTCTGCTAAGCAAAGCTTAAAAAAGTGGCTCTAATTTATTTCTGTTTGAGTATAAACATATTAATCTACAAGTGACAGTAGTGGTAGGTATTAATGACCAACACTTTTCTCTTCCAAATTAAATATCTCTTTTTCATTAAAGGTCCAAACCTTCCAAAAGCAAAGTCAGATGAAGAAATCTTTCATTATGTCATGGTTTCAGCTAGGATAGAGTTAATTCTCTTCCAGTATCTGGTAAAATCTGACATAATTTTCTTCTAGCTGCTGTGTTTCTCAGATTTAGTATGAGGGAAATGTAGATAACACACTGATGTTTTAATTGTTGCTAAGTAGTGTTTACCCTCAATCAGGGACTTTTCAATTTCCCCTGCTCTGCCAATGAGGAGGTGCACAAGGTGCTGTGAGGTAGCATAGCAAGGACAGTTGATACATCCAAAAGTATATTCTCTGTCTTAAATATTATAAACAGTATATAGACTAGGAGGAGGTTGCTGGGAGGGACCAATTGCTGCTGGGGGCGGGGGGGAGGATGGGCATTGGTCAGCTGGTGATGAACAGTTGTATTGTTAATCACTCGTCTTCCTTGGGATTTATTTCTCTATGTTGCCTCCTTTTTCATTACAATTACTATTACTGTTGCTATAGTATTACTTTACCTTCTTTCAATTATTGAACTGTTCTTATCTCAATCCACGGGGTTTACTTTCTCTGATCCTCCTCCTTATCCCACCACGGGCATGATGGGGGAGTGAGTGAATGGCTGTGTGGTACTTAGTTTCTGTCTGGGGTAAAACTGCAACATATTATTGTTTAAATTCAAGATTTTCTCTAATATCCATGTAGTAGTGAGATGTAGATTGACAAGTCTGAAAGAGGCAGGATGCAGGCCAAGCAGCAGGGCTCCATTGCCATTTACTTAGAGGGTACTGCCAGTAAATGAGATGAGGAATATCTATGCTTGAATGCAGAAAAATATATTTATTTTGTGTGACTCAATAAAGAACAGTGTGGTGGTGCAAGAGTTGTTTTATTAAGTAATTTTTGTAAGTTTTATAAGAAGTTTTTTGTAATGGTTCATTCCACTGTGCCCCCCAGTTTTCTGTAATGGTTTCCCCCTTATGAGTTTGTTATATAACCAGATGTTTTATATCAATCACCCCCTTCTTCCACCTGTCTCTGTCAATCCCCCTCTCTCTTCTCTTGGTCGCCCTGTCTGTCACTTCGGGACCCTTCCCTGGCTTCTGGAAATATCCAGGGGAGGCGTCGAGTGATAGGCTGGTGCCTGGGGAATCCCCTCCTCTCCTCTTGTGATTCGTTCATTGTTTAAGAGTTGACACCCCCTGTTACACCCCCATGTTCCCTTATTGGCTGGCCCGTTGTCACCACCCCTGGATCCTCCCCCATTTATAAGTTTGTGCTCAGCTTTGATCTGGGCTCTCTCTGGGCAGCAAGGGTCAGAGGCGGAGCTCCTTGCCGGACTCCCCTTTAACAAATCATCTTTTACCCTGCTCAAAGAGAGTCGACCCTTTTTCTGCCGCCGTAGTTGTGACACCATCAGGTCCATCCGCCAGTGTGGGGAACCAAAAACCCACCGGGAGGAGGTTACTCGCCCTGCCTGTAACCCCGACTGATCCACGCTGCCGCAGTGCAGAACTGAGCTAGCCTGTGGTCAACGTATGCTAGGCGTGAGGGACACTGCGACAGAACCGCTAGGGAAGTGGCTACTAAAGAATAACATCTTGAGAATAATAAATATTTTTCCTTCCAGAAAATGCTGCTTTGAGACAGGGAAACTTGTTTGTGTATTAACAACTCTCTAATATATTATGTTTGTTTGAAATTTCTTTCTGAATATTGAACTTGATCTCACATATATTGCATATATCCTATGTTAATTGTTGTGTTTTCCTGACCTAAATAAACTTTCTATTTTATTTTATTATCAGGCAATTTTTTTCCTAAGGCATAATATTTACTCTTCCTGGCTTAGTATATACACTAGCAACAGTCTTTGGAATTCTCTAGTTAAATTCCATGCACTGTTTTCTAGGTGAATGCTACAATAATTGCATCTGTATTTGTATTTGCACAAACATCCTTTCACCTTGTGAAAAATTCATCTGTAAGGAAGAGAATATCGCCATGTATTTCCTTTGTCATTTGTGATTCAGAAAAAATAAAATAAAACATTATTATTCCAAGGGCATAAGAAGAAAGTGCTTTTGGGGTATTAGTTGTGGGTTTAACAGCAGCTAATCTCACCCATGAGGTTATCAGCTTCTGGGTGATCCTATTTTAAATCACTTTTGATACCACAGCAGGCCTTATGAAGCATACACTGTCTAGCTTTGCCAGAGAGAATTAAAATGATTCACAGCTATCAAATGCATGTTAAAACAACTTAGCTCTGTTCATGCAAGTATATTTTCATATTTCTGAGAAGAATTTGTATTTATATTCCAACAGTGAAAAGACCAAAGCCCAAAAATATGCTAATTTTTAAAGGTTGAAGGTTGTAATCCTTGCTCATGGGAGAAGACCATACTCACATGCTTCAACAGCTTCATTCTAAGTACGATTACCTAAGTTAAATTAGGAGATTCAGTACTTCAATAAACTGATAAGAACCATAACTTATTCAAGCAATAATGACTGTGAAGTTTGAAGTATATTTTGTTCAGCACTGGAATCTTCAAAGACTGAAAAAAACCAGAATTTAGAAACCTACTGGTTGAGTTTAATTGTATTTGTAAAAGCACTCATTGCAAGAGGATTTAAACAGCTAGTTAAACTCTCACAGGATCACAGAATGAGTAAGGTTGGAAGGGATCACAGTGGATCATCTTGTTCAGCCTCTTTGCTCAAGCAGGGCCATCCCAGAGCGCATGGCACAGGACTATGTCCAGACAGCTCTTGAATATCCTCAGTAATGGATACTCCACAGCCTCTCTGGGCAATCTGTTCCAGTGCATGCACAACTGCACAGTGAAGAAGTTCTTCCTTATATTCAGGTGGAACTTTGTGTGCATCTGTTCCCACTCAGTCCCTCTTTTCTATTGCTTGGCACCAAGTAGATCTTGGTCCCTTCTCTTGGCATCCTGCCTTCAGATGCTTATAGACATTGGTGAGGTCCCCTCTCAGTCACCTCCTGTCAAGGCTGGACAGGCCCAGCTGCTTCAGCCTTTCCTTATAAGAGAGCAGCTCCAGTCACTTAACCAACGTCGTAGCCCTCAGCTGAACCCACTCCAGGAGCTCTGCATCTCTCTTGTGCTATGGTCCTGATCTTTCATTGAAGAACTAATGAATGCAACAAGTGCCCGTGAATGCTCTGCATCTGGTCTCAGCTCTTCCCCATGGAAACTATGCTAAGGAGCCAGCAGAGCTACTATCCCTGCAGCACCAGTCACCAGCAGGATAGAAAGAATGCTTCCAGAGGGCTGCCACAAAAAAGGACACAAAACATGCAGCTCTTCCCTACTGCACTGTAAACTTGGTACAGAAAGTTGTTGTTTGAAAACGAAATAAACTATTTTAATAGTCTGAAAATTAATTAATCACTTTCTCATTATAACATTTATTATTCATTCACTGGTAAAATTTTATCTATACAGATATTGTTTGAGAGAAAAAGTTATAAAGTAGCATAACATTCTTGAAAAATGTCTGGAAATTTGAGCTCTGTCCTGATGCCAGGGAGATAATAACTTGAGAGAAAAAATACAGAAATTTTATCTCAAGATAAAAACTCTTGAGAAAAAATACAAAATGTGATTAGGTGGAGACATTTAAATTTTTTTCTTGAAATGGAATTTAAAGAAATAGTTAACTTCAAACACTAATGATACGTATATTTTTTGCTTTGACATTTTAATTTTATGTTTAATTTCAAATTTAAGTAAATAATGTCAATTGAAAAAATTCTTCTAGAAAGAACAGGGTATTTTAATTTAAATATTTGCACCATGTCAAAAGGCCTTATTCCAACTATTGTAACAATAGACTGTTTTTAGAATTGTAACTTCCCCCCCCTTTTTTTTGTTTTGTTTTGTTTTGTTTTGTTTTGTTTTCATTAATATCTCCCAGCAAAAAACCCCCCAAAAACCTATGAGAAGTTTCTGGCTAGTCCAGTTTTGGCTACGTATGAGTAAACACTTGCCTGGAGAAAAAAGGAAGTATGATGTAGATTAATACAGTTCATTTGCAGAAATTTCCTGCTTCTAACTGTAATCTCTGTACTAACATACCAGACTGTCATAGTGAGAAGTTTAAGAAAACTTGAATGATTAGTCCTTAAGATGCTGGGTAAAAGAAAAGACAAGCTGCTCATCTTGGCTATTGAAATTGCACACTAGTATGACCTTACCCACACTGTCAACTTACAACTTCATTGCACTTCATCCTCTAGCTAGGTCTTGTTTCACCAAGAGAGATGATGGATAATTTTTCAGCTCCCATGTTTCTGGAACATTTGCTTCTCTGACAACTATTGAAAATGAATATATTGCCTAAAAATCCCTGCGCACAGAAGTAGTCACATCTCATTTCACTCTTTTCTCTTTTTCATTTATAGATGTTTGTCTAAATTTCTCTTTTTATTTTTATTTTTTTTTTTCTTTAGAGTTCAGTATTCCTTCATTCCATTTTTAGGGAATTAAGGAGTATTTGTGTTACCTTGTGTAAGGGAAATGTTTCTTTTTTCTTTCAAGGCAGAACAAAAGAAAAATATTCTCTTTCTCACTTTATACCCCTCTCCCCCACCAAACATTTTCACAAAAACATGAAAAAGAGTTGGCATTTCAAATCTGTATTTTATCTATCCCATAGAGGGACATTTTGCAATCTATCTTGCAAAATATGACTAAAAGAAAACTAAAATGTATTACTATGTTTGTTTTGTTATAGTTAACAGCGCAGTGAATTTGTATGGATGCCATATAGGAAACAGTAATTAAGAATGCCAAGTTAAACATGCAGGAGTTTAGAAGTAACAGAATTTAAGTAACCTTAACAGGTGCAGAATTTTCATATATATTTTAGTTGTGATTTTACACATTTTTTGCCCCCAAAGTCCCCCAGTTTATTCAGTACAGAGGTTAATTCACATCCACGAGGAGGGACTGGTATGACACTTTACAGTCCCTTCCAACTAAAACACTCTGTGCATCCTTCAGATGCCTTGGCTCAGAACCACTTCTAAGTCCATGTTATGTCATCAAAAGTCAATCAAACCTCTTCTATCCCTTGATAAGAAACTCCAGGGTCACTTTGGCTGGGAGACTGCAGCAGCAGCAGCTTTCAGAATTACATTGGACTGTTTGTGCATACAGCAAGATGCTTGAATCCCACATTACCTACCTCCTTATTCTGTGCAATTTATTCTCTGACACTCTATATAATATATCCGCAGACCCCAACCCTATCTCCCTCTACTATGTTACTCCATAGCTTCCTAGCTTTCTCCACCCAGTTTCCGTCCCAGCCTTATGTTTTTTCTCCTTTCATCCTCCCCAAATAGATCCTCTGCATCCTTCAGTAAGTGTGAGAACTGGAGCTCGCTGAAAGAATGACTATTTTTTGTCTTCTACATTAGAGACTACAGGTGCTTAATATGAAGGAGAGGTCTGAGAGAAGTTGCAGAAAGGAAATTCTGAATCTTGCTTATTGCCTTAAAATATGACTTGATTTGACTGAGTTTCCTAATCTGTTGAGGTTCCTTTCTTCTAGTAAGAGACTAAATATAAATATCAGCTGAATTTTTTATTTTAGCCATTCAGTCTACCTATAACAACAGTGAAACTGTTAAATACAGAAATTAAAGCCATTCCTTTGCTAAGGTCATACTGATGTTAAAAAAAGGGCAAGACTAGAAAAATCTGAATCAACTTTAAAAATATATATGCGTAGGTAAAATTACTCATACACAAATATATGTATATGTGTTTATGTAAATATTGTGTTACAATCTTCACCAGACTTGTGTAGAATCACAACAAAGAATAAGAGCAATCTAGTTGTGTACAACCACAGACATACGCATATAAATACGCAGAAGTTTCCCTCCCTTTCTAACATTTTGTACTTTGTTTGGGCATACTTTCTGACTTTAGTATTGGCCTCTAGGACTCAAAGGGATATGGTACCATAGTTAGTAAAACATTCAAGTCAACAATAAAATAATAAACACCAGGCTGAGATGTATCTGGAAACCTCAAGAAAGTGGTAACAGAGTTGTAAACCAGGCATTTTGAGTTTGATAAGTGAGATTTGATAACCTCACTTATCAAACTCAAAATTTTGTGATACAATAAAAGTAAGAAGTGCCATAAAATGATAAATTGAAAGAAATAATATATTTGATGATAGTAATCTCACATTTTTGGTGTCCTTTTAAGTGCTTTTGTCTTAGGTAGATTTCTGTTGCTAAAATTGCTGCCAACATCTGCTTCCATGTAATGAAAAAGGTATTGCTTGATGTAAAGTTCTGACATATTTGTATTCAGAGTATAAATTCACTTTGATTTACTTTAAAATGTGAGACAGTGATAAATTACTGTGTAATTATCATGTTTAAAATGGCAAGCTGAAGCAATGACAGGTTCTTTTAGATTTTTCTTTCCACATCTACTAAGTGTACATGCAATAGTTCAAAAATACTGCTTCATTTTGTCTCTGTCACAACATTATTTTTACATCTGCTCTCTCTGATGTTTTTGAATAGCTTCCTCATGTTTTTGCTCCTGAACTGAAAATTTGTAGCAGTTTCATTTTTGGCCATTTTCTGCATAGTTACGCTTAAGAGAACTGATCTGAGCTATTGCAACCAGATTCATACTTCTGCAGACATGTTCAGAAAGATTAAATTTTTTTTTTAATTAATTGTTAATCAGAAAGATTAACAATGTTTAATTTGTTGTTAAGCACATAATTTTAAAGTTCTAACTTTAGTCACTGTACGTATGTGGTGTCCTTACATTTAAAATCTCTTAGGCTGGGCCTAGAGTTGAATTGTGTTGCATTTTACTGTGTAAAATAGCTACAGTGCTACATTGCCCAGGATCTATGTGCAGCTGGACAAAAGATATGCCTAAAAAAACTTGAACATAAAACTTTCAGCTTCTACAACTTCCTGTGGTGAAGTTGTCTACAGCCCAACAGGGCTGAGTGAAGGCTTTCTAATTTTTGTTCTATCCTAAACTCCTGCTGCTTCCTTCATACTTACACTTAATTGAAAACTGTATTCAGGAAATTGTTTTTTAAAGGCAAAAATCGAGGAAAAAATAGGACTAATGAGAATGTCTAACATATATTAAAAGATCAGCATAAGCATAAAACAGGTTTTTAGGTTTTTCATAAAGATGTCTGAGGCCAGAGTGGATGTGCTTCCCTTTTTCTCCCCCAAAACAAGATTATTAATCCTTAAAGAACTCATTCACAAACTAGGAAGCAAAATCCAGAATCTACTACATTGAAATACCTAGGAAATAATCAGGGTATCTCTGGAGGAAGATATTAATCTTCATCCTGTTTGCTGAAGTGATAGCAACATGTAGCACACCAATAGTGTCCACGAGAAAGAGAATTTTGATTCTCTACTCTGGAGACTTGTCTGAGAAGAAACACCCTGATTTCCGGTTGCAGGAATTTTCATCCACACTATCTAATGACTGTTAGTGGAATGTCTTAAACAGCAAGAAAACTATGCATTAGTCCGTTTTATTTAAAGACACATCATTCTCTCAGACAAGTTTTTCTGGTTTGAACTTCACTGTTTTGCCAAGCAACTGACCACAGGTCCTGAGAGTGCTTTTAAAATGAACCACTGAACCTTCAGCTTACTTTTGTGGCATTTTTTCTTGATCTGCCACACCTTAACAGGACTGGAGTTTCTGCCATATAAACCTTATCGTGGTGTAAATCTGGAAAGCTTTATTAAATGTACACTTATCACAAGCTTGTTAAGTATATGCATTATTTATAAATTATTCTATAATTATTTATAAATTATAGTATTATGTGTAAATGTACATAATTTAGAACATATTTATATATCCTGCTGCAAATCCAGTATGCTTCTCTGACGAAAATAAAAGGCCAGACCCAGCCCTGAGATCTACCTGCTAAGTCATACAAACTCTGTTCTCCCAGCTGCTGTTTATTTCAAGAACCCCATGCTTGAAAAACGGTTGTGAAGCCATGGGAAATTCACAATGATTAATGATAATCAAATTTTGTTGCATGTCCTAAAAGTCCATTGGTGGGAAAATCGCCTGTACTTGGACACTGTTGAGCATTTCTAGGATTCAGTCTGCGGTATAACTGCTATAATATTTTAGAACTATTTAAAATAGTAAACACTAGTTGACACAGTCAAGTTAGTGTAGTGGATGTGAAAAACAAGTGCGAAACATTTCCAGAACTTACTGTCTCACACAAAATTTACTTGTGTTGTTGCAGTTCTGACACCGACAGAGAATGAAAAACACCTGCGCATGCTGATAATCTAAGAATATTTAGGAAAAGATTGCTGTGCCTATGGGAGATAGGATAAACTTTCCTGAAAAATATTCCTCTCCCAAAGGAAGTGTCATAAATTCTCTAATATAGTCTAAAGAAATCACCAGCCTCTAAGTCTCATATTTAATGTTACGCCTCATTTACTCAGCAATGTGGAAGGCTGTCAAATTATTTTTATGCTGATTACACTTAGTCTGTGTTGTAAAACTTTTACATTAAGGATCCTCTGTCTAAATGTTTGAAATAACTTAAAGGATGTTAAAATATATGGTTATATATTTTAATAAAATAACTTCTGATTTGAGTAAAAGTACAACACATGCTGGATAATTCTTTGAAATACTTGAATTTAGATCCCAAGGAAGCATAAGCTGCTGTTTATATCATTTAATAGCTCTGTGAAACAGTTGAATAACAAAGACTTTTTCCAATGGTCAAAAGAAAAAAACCACTACAAATTTGGGTTACTATTAACAAGTAACAGTGGAAGCATCTACTTTTTTTAGCCAAAAAGTAATGTTTTTTAATAAAATTATGTGGGTTTTTTTAATGGGGAATATAAAGTTTAATAATTAATAGAAATAACTGCAGTGATTTACTGTCTAGCAAAACCTCTGGTTTTCTCTCATTGTTTGCTACATTTGCAAAGATTTTACTGAAGTCAGTGGAGTTACACTAGTAGAAAATTGGTTTGGGAATGTCAGGCCTCTAGATCCAAAGAAACTTAAATCCAATTCAAGCACTAGTTCTGGTTTCTAAATGCTTGACATCAGTTATAAGGATTTAATTCATATCATATACAATGCTGAACAAATAATCTTATTAAATCAGTGACTATATAGAGAAAGACAATAATTTATTTCCACTATAGAGACCTGAAAAGTGAGGCTTCAGACACCTCAGAAGCAAAAAGAAAATCTTAAGAAAGAATAACAGGTGGATGAAACATAGTAATTTTATTATGTACCCTGGCTGTTATCCCTGAGACATCTGTTTTGGAAGGTGAAATATAGGGAGGTTACAATGAACTTGCTATAAATGAATATTTTCAGTGAGAAAATGAATTAAAATTAAAACCAGTAAATGCTTAGGAAGAAACAAATAACCTAAAATAGAAATTAAAGAGAGCACATGAGGAATACTTAGAGATGAGTTCTTGGGTATTTCATGAAACTGGAAACAGCAGGAGTGATTAAGTGTGGAAACTGAACCTTATCATGACAGTGAGCAGGATATATCTCTTCTAAATTACATGTCTGAAAGTCAGAAGTCTAGCACTGAACTGCTTGCCCTAGGCTTCCTTTATAGCCAATAGAGAAATCTAGGCCTCTCTAGAGGGTGATTCATCTCTGACTAAAATAGGCATCTGAGATAGGTCAAATGAATTGCCCTCTAGAGGTGCCTGTTTCTCTCCAGTTCAGACTTAGATGTCTAGCTTTTAAATGTCTAAAGGTAGGTAAGGTGAATTCCACTTCAGATCTTATATTGCTCCTGCATTCAACAGTGAACTGGCCATTAGTAACCAAAAATCCCTAAGGAATGTTGCAATGTAGATACTCCGTGCTGACCAGGGAGCACAGAGTAATATGGTAGTTGACTTTGCAAATAATGTTTTCAGCCAATGTTTTTAGTGTAGAACTTGGCCAAGACTCTGTGGCTTGTAAAGCTTCTTACATTTCCCTCACAAGAGGGTTTCTGGATGAAATGTGCTCTTCTTGATGACTATTAAAGTGTTGTGAGGTCCTAGGTTAGCATTGAATAACCTGTGCTCTGTGTTTGGCATTTGACCGTGTTGCTGCCTGCAATGTTACGTCCCTAGCTGAACCAGTCAAAGGCATCCCTCTTTGGATGTTTCTAATTCTTCATCATATATCCAGAGAGCCTGTAAAAATCACAATTACAGGTTGGTCCCTTGGAATGTTAACCTCCTTTTCTGGAAAAGGGAAAGCAGAATCTAATAAGTGTTAAGTGTTAGACTGCAAGCTTGATGAGGCTTAATCTTCTCACTATAGTCAGAGAGTGGAACATGATTTGTTTGTTTCTTCTACTGGTCTCTGTATCTACTCAAAAAATATATTCTGTAGGGACTGGGTACTGTAAGGTGCATGCACAACACAGGAGTCATGAGTTTGGGAAGAGCCTTTAGTATAACGAAGTATACTTCATGGTACTCCTAGGATGTAACAGATGTTGCTTACCCATAAAACCAGACCTTCTATGATTCTTTTTTTACTTTTACAGCTTCATGTAATTTTATTTTCTAACATACAGATTAGTGCAAAATCTCGTTATTTACTATTTTACTTGTGATTAATCCCATAGAAAAACTTGCCTTTTCCTTCATGGTCCTAGAACACAGAACAAAAGCTCTTCATGAGACCATAATAGATAAAACATTTATCCTTGGAATGCCTTTCTGCCTAATACAATGAACATACAGATTGCTTTCTGCTATTTTCCCAACATCCTGATGATTTTTTTTTTTTTTTCACGACCACAACATGTAATATATCAAGCCAAAGTAAAACCCCATTCTCCTCCCCCCCGCACCCCCACCGGAAAAAAAAAGAAAAAGAAAAAGAAAAAGAAAAAGAAAAAGAAAAAGAAAAAGAAAGAAAGAAGAAAGAAAAAAGAAAAGAAAAGAAAAAGAAAAAAAAAAGAAAAAGAAAAAGAAAGAAGAAAAAGAAAGAAAGAAAGAAAGAAAGAAAAGAAAGAAAGAAGAAAGAAGAAAGAAAGCAAAAGAAAGAAAGAAAGAAAACTATCACCCCTTCCTCCCTGCCACGACCTGCACTCCCCACCTAAACCCTCCCGCCCTCGCCTCCGCCCTCCATCCCTCCCTCCCTCCCCCACCCCCCCTCCAACACCTCCCTCCCTCCCCCCCTCCCCCCCCCCCTCCCGTTAAGAAGCTATTACCTCCTTAGTTTCTCTTAGAAATTGCAATATATTTATTTAGGTCTTCTGGAAACACAATACAATTGATAAAATGACAAAATAAATAAAAACCAGAATAACCCATATAATAAAATTATGATTTTAGTAATTTTTTAGTAATTAAGGGTTTAGAAATGCACACTATGCCTTGAACATGCATATCAAATTAAATATCATTAAATTGTATACATAAATTAATTAAACAGCTGGGAAATTGAATTTAGCAATGGGTCAGTGGCTCTAAACTACAACATTCTACCTTGGGCTAAATTAAAAAGTAACCATTTGGTGTTTTGACATTTCGTTAGCAAAACTGCGTTTATCACAGACTAGTCTGAATGATAGAAAAGAATGAATTCTATCTGTGAGTGTAAAGGATTTACTGGAAGATAGACTAAACCTAATCTGAAAGTAAAATAATTGGAAAAGATGGGTAGATTTGCAATTATTGGAGTGAAAAATAATATGGTTTTTCATATTCTTTCTGAGAAACACTGATGGATCATTTGTTCAGGACATTAATATACTATTGGCAGCTCTTAATAATGCAATGTGGAAAAAGAAATGGAAGAAGGAAAATTAGAGCAAAGAAGAAAATGTATTTAGAATTTTTTTCTTTTTTCCATTAGACAAAAAAATTAAAGATGAAGAATAAAATATATTGTTGTTTTCTGGTTTATTGGTTCAATATGTGCAAGAGACATATTCACATCTTCTTTACCTGGTGACAAATCCACATGGCCAAGATGCGCAGATAGAGAATTTGTATAACTGAATTAAAAAAACAAAAACAAAGTATATGCAAACAATACAATAAAAATAATTTGCACAAGCTATAGATGTAGACTTGATTTTTCTGAGAATCAGTCCTTAATTTGCAAACTGTTTTGTAATGTTTGTCTCTATAATCTGGCTTCTTCCTTGACAAGAATCTTGAGTTATTTGTAATGATGTCTTGCATCAAATTTAATTTACCTATGTTGCCAAGTCTGATAGACTACATTCCGCCTATACCTTCAACTACTACTCATTTTATACTAACACTGTTGATCACATATTCCATTTTTACTCTGATTTTTTAACTCTGATCATTTGAACAGATTCTTATATTCTCTATCTCTGCCCTGCCCTGAACAAGCAAGTAGCATGTTCACAGACCAGCATTGTAGGGTTTCTCCTCTACCTGAGGAGTCTTTGTACAAACATGTCTGTCAACCATGAACCCATTTCCATTGTTATGTTGCTGAAGTTCCTCTTTGCTCCTGAGTGAAGCTTTTGGTTTCTTTTTCTTTAATTCCAGTTCTGCCTTTTAGATCATTGGAAAGGCCCTGAATGCATTAAATAAGAGCCATTTATAAAGATTCTCATTTCACCTAGATTTTTGAGTGTGTGTATAAATAATGCAATGAATATCGGAATTAAAATCTTCTACAACCCTCAGAGAGTGAAAATCCCAACAAAATGGAAATATCCAAGCCCAATGTTCTCTGTGCAGTGACCACTAAGAGAAATTTTCCTCATATTAACACTTTGCTGTGTTTTAAACAATATTTTTCATTTGCTAAATGACATGCCAATGTGTTTAGAGATTCATAAATGTATGGTTTTGTAGTTACTCTCCTCATTTAGAGAATGATAAATGCTATGTTGGTGATTCCAGACTCTACCATGCATTTTTTATCAGCACAACTGGACCCATTTATGGTAGTGACTAAGGATTCTAGTCCAATTACACTGGATCTCATGGTATTATCATGTCCTATCTTGGAGATTCTCATTGTCCTGGTTTAGGGACAAATTTGGGAGAAAACCCCTGAATGGGATCCCTCTGGGAAGCAAACCCAAGTGGCCCCTCCCTCCAACCGGTCTGGTAAAAAAAACTTCTTTGGAGAAAAGTGGAAAAAACTATTTTACTTAACAAACAAAGTGCACACAAGTATAAAGAATGAATAATATGAAGCAATAAAACCTCTTGTTCTGGAGTGAGATGGCAAATTGAGAAAGTCCTTGCCGTGGGTGTAGCTCGGCTCTCTCTCTCAGCGTCTCCTCAGTCCCAGTCCCTCCGGCGCTGCTGGAAAATGCCGAGGTCCAGGCCCCGGTGGGCCGCAGGTGCAGCCCCCAGTGCTCCCCTGGGTTTTCTGTCCAGAGCAGGCTTAAACAGTTCCAAGAAAAAGAAAAAAAATATGTCCCGGAAACTTCTTTGCCTTAGCTAGCTGAAACTAACTGAAAGAAAAAAAAAAAAAAAATTCTGTCCTGCCGTCTCTCCAAGCCTCTGCTGAACACCCCGGCCGGAGAAGAATGTGGAGGAGTCAGGCAGTTTTCTCAAAACAAACTCCGCGCTTCTCCTTGCTCTTAGAACCAGTCCTAAAGACACAGAACTCAATATACAGCACAAACAGAACAGATGATTGGGGATACAAGCATCATAAAGTTACCCTAGGACACTCATTATGTAGGCCCACAATCAGTTGTGATCATGCTAGACTAGGTAAATATTCAAAATACATGTTAGAATTTTTTCATCTGTGGTTCAGTCTAATGAGTATTGATAATTCCAAGTGTTTTTAGTGTTTCTATCCCTGACCTTTCCTCAACTAACAGAAAAATAAATAACACTTCAGATATTGACACATAATAAAATGCAAGGAGTATTTAGGCTATGATTCAGCATGCTCAATTTCAGTCATTTACACAATAAATTCATAATTGAGATTTTTTTCTTAGTGGTGAAAGAAAAGACGAGTCATGCAATAAGCCTGCTATCAGATTTATATCTCAGTAAGTACATATCAGTGGAGATGCTTCTTTCTTTCTTTCCTTTGATTGTTTTGAAAGACTGTATGTGTGACTTAGAAGGCACCTGGAAGTATTTAACTGAATTTTTTCAAGTGTAATGTTAAGCAACATGAGACAATTTTTCAAGGTTATGCAGGATAGGGATTTCCACATTAAGAAAGCTCATGTAAATTAGTTCTCAATATGGATGTTTGTGTAGGTTCTGATTTTAACTTCTACAAAAGTCTAGAAATCTGGAAATACCTACCTAGGGCTCCGATACATAATACTCACTAGACTATGTATTGAAAACACTTAAAAACCCTGACTACTCATTACACAGGAAAGGGATAAAAGATGAGAAATCACTGACAATGTTCTTGACACTTTCAGGCATGAACCAGTAATTTCATTGTATGTTAATAGTAATATTTACACTTCAACTGAGTACCTGGCTCAAATTTTTGTGTGTCTGATATTAAAAAAAAAAAGGCAAATTAAGGTATCTGACTATATCTGGTAGAGATTGAAGCAACAAAATTCTGAAGATCAATATCTTTCTAGCTCTTGCACCTTGGCCCTCGTTTTTATTTTCCCTGAGTGGAATATCTATACATTCAAGAGATGTATTGACTAACATAATATAAAACTTCAGAGAGGAGGAATACTTTCATAAATTGAAGCAATTTAAGTTCTGCTTTAAGAATACAATTCCAAAAACTCTCTTTGAAGGAAGAAGTTGGCCGTGCTTTGATTGTCAGATACCTTGGTCAATTTTCATTTAATGCCTTTTGTTGATCGTTTTTTGTATCACTTTTTCCTACCACAGCTTTATCACTTTTCATTTTTACTTGTTTGTGAAGAGTGAACATTCAGATTTGAACATCTTTCTACTCCCTAAGAAAAGGTCTGTATTTACTGTCATTTAACTGGTGTGCATTTAACTGTCTCCCTTCTGTCTTTCATGTAATGTATATCTCTTTCAATACAAGCTGTATTCGACTTTTCTATGTGAGTGGGTAGTAGCTAACACATTGCAAATTTTTGTAGTGGTAACAATTAAATAGTAATAAAAAATAATAGTGACAGTGATAATTACAATAATGAAAGGAAGAATCTCTTTTAATAGACTGGTTATGTTGTCATTTATATTTGCATGAAGTCCTACTATTGATTTGAAGGCCAAAATCAGGATCAGTTGACAGCTACTCATTATCTTGACATTACTATAAAATTGTACTGACATGATGCAAGAACAAAAGGTATCTTGGGGCATACTGAAGCTGGATGAGAAGGACAGTGCTAAATTAGCCTGTGTTTCATTCATCATAAATATCCCTTGGTTGTTAAAACCTGGCAAAATTCAGAGCAAGTATGAAGATTGCATTGCCATGCAATTTTCTACATTGGAGAGAAATATTCAGAATTATATGCATAACATCTGTAGATCCTTTTGAAAGCTAGCTGTATTTTCAAGGGCCTAATCAAAGTAAAATGACAAGTGAGCATGTATTTAAAAGATATTGTCATGATTAATGTACTGCTGAACATCAAAAGAGTTAATGGGCTTTAACTAGCCAGTTAGCTTAAGCTAGTATGAATTTGGCTGTCTCAAATTCATAAGACTTGTCAGTGAAGACAGAAGACAGTGACCTAAAAGGTATTTATCAGCCTTTTGTGGTCCTATTTTTAGTCATCAATCCTAGACGGGAATGAGTGTCTGTAAAGGAGGTATCTACCTCTCTGAAAATAGAGAAAACAAGATTCAACCACTAAAAATAGTGAAATAATTTTTTTTCCAAATAATCTTGGGTGTGTTTTTGGATTATCAGATTTGACCAAACAATTGTGATAATATTTTTTTGTCCACAAAACATCCAGTGGCTTTAAATCAGTTAAATTATAGAAGCAAAATGTTATGTGGGTTATGTTTTCATGCTTTTCTACAGTGAATACTGCCTGGGAAAAGTGGGGGTCAGACTGTGAACTCAGTTCTGTTAGGTAAAATAAAAAGCAATCTTAATGAAGTAAGTTGAAAAATGCTAAGGAGTAACACTTCATAACAACTTTGTAGTATGCAGGAAGATTTTAAGGTGGATTTGGCAATATTTATTAATTAAATCTTTCATCCATGGGTTGGTGAAGTGTGTGAAATTTACAGTAAACTTTGGATTGTGCTGAGTAGGAGCAATTAATAGTTGTGTATCAAGAAAAAATTCTAAATCATTGGTAATTGGAATGACAAGAATTACTCTGCTCAAACACTTCATTAAACTTCTATTTTTATGAGGATTTCTTCATTTCCACTGGAATGAACAAGGCAGTATGCATGACTTATTCTGCAATGAACTTTGATGATTTTTTCTAAGTACATTAAAATGAGCTGCATCTTCTGTTAATCCAAAGATCCCCCCACCCATACACACGGCGATAAACCCTCTGATGCACAGGCAAGAAGGAAGGATAATGGGCCTGAAGGACAATCATATATATGTACATATATAAATATATTTTTTTGCTTGTCAGTAATAACTCTGAACTGCCTACAGCATTCACAGTGCCTCTTAAAAGTCAGGTATTGTATTGAATTTAAAATTCTCTTATGCAGATCAGGAAAGGGGAAAAAAAAATCAAACACTTTCTGAATTGGGCCCAAATATCCAAGGTTAATTTTCTGAGAAAGCTGCAGCAGCTAGATAAGGCCATCCCCTGCAAATTAGTTTTGCCTGCCTGGATTACAGCTAAATTTATGCAGCTTGCCTTATCCTTTCAGAAGCGCCTCTGAAGTGTCGTAATTAACTGGCACACATAAAGTGAGAAAATTTTCTGCTTGGTGGCAGCCATTCCTCATTTCATCTCAGTTCTAACCCAAATGGAAAGGTAGTTTCTTATTTTTACTGTTGAAAAAATCCCCACAACCCACTAATATCTTACAAGGAGTCTTTGAAAACAAACATGAAACAGCTTCAGAACAGAGTTAGGGTTTTAAAGAGCATAAATACTGCTGAGGGAGCAAAGTGGAGATTTTGTATAATAGTAAATACAAAATAGTGGCTGGAGGTTGCATATACATACAAATATATATGTGTGCATAGGCATACACACACACAAGCATTTGCACTCTTAAGATTTTACAATTCACAGCAGAATTTCTGTTTCATTATTTTCTGTTGGGATCCACATCCAAACTATAGGTTAGGAAAAAGTAGATGTAATATTTTCTTGTTTCTATTTTAACATAATGGTAGACCTTTCCCAGTTGTCTCCTGAGTCATATGTGAATTTCTGTGGCTTTTATTAAGAAAAGTCAAGAGCATATTTAATATTTTTCATGTAATTTTCTTTTCTGCTGATTAGAATATTTAAATATTGTACAAAGAAAATAATATAATTGAAATAAATTCCCATTTTCCATATTTGAAGACTGGTACACATATGCAAACATGATGCAAAACAGTTTGAACTGGAGAAAATTTAATCCCAGACTATGTTAATTCCTTTCCTTTATGGATTTTCACCAGTCTTTTTATTGTTGTTGTGATTATCAAGAATTTCTACTGTTCTAATATTTTATACTGTCCTGCTCAATTTTTCATATAAGATCCCCATTTGTCTCACTATTTAATAATTCATAAAGCCTGTCAAGTAATTTGTCAATGTTTAATAAATTTTTAAAATAGAATATTAGGTAAGTATTTTCTCCTCTCATCCCCCTTCAAATTCTTGTCCTATGAAAACCTGTGGAAGTCAAAGAGAATGGCTGCTGGCTGTCAGTTCTGCTGATGAATTGCTGCTGCACAGCACCCAACAGTGTTTGGATATTTCACCCATTTTCCCATTTAGGAAAGTAATTTTTAGGTTTGCTATCAAATCATCATGCTATCCATTTAGAGCATTGCAGACAGAGTATTCAGTATATTAGAAAGTATTGTGCACTAAACTACCTCCATTTCAACTAGTCTATCTTGGTGGAAAGCTGTATTTTTGCTTCCTGAAAATTGATATTAGAGCTGAGCTGGGAATTTTCTGCAATTTATTTTTACTCAGAAGTTTTAGCTATAAAGCTCTTATGCTGCTGGTAAGGAGATCAACAACTATGCTGCAGCATGTTAGTTGTACAGAGCGTACCCCATATAGTAAATCTCCCAATAATTGAGCTGCAGCAGGAATCAAAGGGCCAAATTCTGCTTTCAGTTAGGATGGATTAAATCCAGAGCAAATCCAGTGACTTCAGTGGAATTACTTGGGATTTAAACTAGTGTAACAGTTAAGCAGAATGCGCCCCTTCCTATTTAAACCCTATTTCTGACAGCTGTTTGTAGCAGGGATTCCTGGGTAGTGAAATGACTGTCAATGGACTTGCACAAGAAGAGAGCATGACATGAGCTCATAGAATTTTCATGCACTTAATCATCAAGTGATACAGATGAACATTATCATTGTCTGGACCATATTAACATATCTTGCCTGAAAGGTCTGCTCTGCAGAGAAGACTATAATGTCAAAACAGAGGAAGCTAAAGAAATGCTAAAAATATATGCAATTGGAAATATTTTTTAAAATAACTAAGTGAAGATGAGGACTTTTGGGTTTGAGCAGAATCTAAGACCTCATCAGCAAAACCCTTGTGAATAGAAGCCTAATTATTCATAACAATTTTACAGGGATTAAGTGGTGTTTAACAAGGAAGTCCATCAGAAAACACTAAGAATGAATTTCTATATACTTCAGGATTAGGAACAATTGACTGAAGGACAAGTTAGTTATGGAACCTTGAAAGAAAGGAGATGGAAAATCTGAGGTGCATTTGTGCTAGCCTTTCTCTCACACCCTTGATATCCTGGTAAAATTGGCTGGATAAGTGTCTAAAAGGTCTCTCATTACTATGAAAAGCATTTAGAAACTTTTTGAGTTACATGTTACATATAGCCAATATCATTGCATAAAGAAAAAAATTAAGGGAAGGGAAAACTGACTGTTTTCCCTTCCCAGCACTTCACTTGCTGTGACACCTGCAATGGAGAACATATGATTAAACACAAAGATTTGGACATCTTTCAAATGAAAAATATGTTCATTTTTATTGGACACTAGTGAAAATTTTCTGTATATTTCCTGAAATGATTGAATGGGTTTAAAAAATATAGTCTTCAAGGTTTTTTGAGTGTTTCTGTTTTTCAGTGTTTTTCTTTAATCTCGCCATCAGTTTGTGTTAATTTTCCTTCTTTAAATGTGTTTTATCTCTCCTATCTTTGCTTTAGCCACTCTAGGCCAACCTTTTCTCCTATATCCAAGTTGCTTTTTTCTTTTCTTTTCTTTTCTTTTCTTTTCTTTTCTTTTCTTTTCTTTTCTTTTCTTTTCTTTTCTTTTCTTTTCTTTTCTTTTCTTTTCTTTTCTTTTCTTTGCTTTGCTTTGCTTTGCTTTGCTTTGCTTTGCTTTGCTTTGCTTTGCTTTGCTTTGCTTTGCTTTGCTTTGCTTTGCTTTTTTCTTTTTTCTTTCCATAATTTTTATGTGTATCTCTATATTTTGCAAGCATTACATTGTGGCTGTGAGGTTTCTTGTACACATAGGTACATATGGTGGAATGGAATCAGTATCTACTCTTAACATATTCACTTATAGATGGATTTATTGTAAGGGGAATATTTCTTGGTACCATTTCATTGCAGGAAAAAAGATAAGTGGGAAAGGCGGGACAATTTGCGTTGCTGGTAATCCATTACAGCAGATCTTTTTTGCTAATGCATGTGTGTTTTAACAAAAGGCACGGAGAGGGGCACAATCAGAACATCTGTGATTACAGCCAGAATCTTGCTAAACTACACAGGAAGGTTTTAGAATGTATGAAAGAGAGTGTATCACCTACGCTTTCATTCTTTATTTTCAACTACCCCTCTTTATAAATACAGTAAAGACAAACCTGAAAAGACTATTAATACTCAGGCACTGCAGCATTATCTGTGGGGTTTATGGAAATTTGTGGGCTCAGTGCATGGTTCAATATCCCATATCTCTAACAGCAGTAATTCTCTACAATTCTGTAGCAGAAAATTAACTGATGCTTTGTGACTGGTCATTTATTCATAGTAATAATTATTCTTATATATTGCTACAGTATTTAAACACTCTTCCATATCCTTTCACAAAACAATGGAACTAGTTTATACCAATAATACATTTTTTACACTTTGATTTTTAAAATATAACCACATTTCAAAATTGTTTTTTTTTCTTTTCTCAGATTTGTATGGAATAGATGTCAAATTTAATAAAGATTTAACTAAAGGGCTTCTGCATTACTCTTCATGTTGATAGCAAAATCTATAGGATGACCTCTTAGAAATGTGTATTTTATATAATATTATTACATAAGTATGTAAAAAGTGATCAGATTTAATAATAGGCATTTTTAAGAATGGCAAAGTGAATAATTTTTTGTGCCTTGTCAAGGTTTTTCACTGCTTTTTTATTTCTTACATATCTTGGCCATCCAGTTGCTTATATTGAATTTAAATTAAACCTTAAATGAGGAACTGATACATGTATAAAACTAATGAATAAAAATCCTGTTTACCAATTAGTTAAATCCAATTAAAGCTTAAGCTGATAATTGTATAAACCTCTGGTATGAAAAATAAAAATTGTGCTCTGAGCTCTTGTCTACACTATACTATATTTTTATTTGGAACATGTTACTGTATTGAGACAGTGAGTAAAATGCTAATTTAACTGTGATCCTAAAGTCAGGAGCAGCAGCTTCCTATTGTCAAAAACTGTCTATTCCAAAAAAAGAACATCCAGAAATATAAGGGGAGAACCAATATTCAGAAGTCAGTGTGATCATATCTGTTCATATTCAGTATGAAAAACGTGTCATTTTCAGAAGCTGTGACTCTCTGCTAGTTATCCAGAAGATATCTGTCCTGAAAGGCAGATCAGAACTGTATGGTTTGATGTTCTATAGTACAGTGTAAAATCTATATTTCCACAGCTGTGATTTGATCCTTCCTCACTTCCAGAACTTGTTTTAATAAAAGAGAAATTCTATTTTCACAAGATACAGAGCCCAGGCAGGTAGCAGACTTTTCACAGAGCAAAGTTCCTAAGTGTCATTTACAGATGCAAGATGCAAGCTCTTCACTGGCTGAATTTTGGACTGGTTTTGAAGGCTTTTCTGAATTATACAAAATTACCTCAGAAAAACATATTATAGTTCTGTTGCTCCACAATATCTTTAAGGCAGCAATGATTAGATCTTATGCTTGAATTTTACCAGCATATTTGATGGTTTTTAAAGTAAAAAAAAAAATAACATCCCATTAATAGAATTATTACAATGATAATATTAATGGAAAACAGAGAAGCAAAGTAATAAGTTCAATTATTTCCTATCTTCTCCATACTCTGCTAATTAATGGTTGATTGAGAGTAAAGTGAAGTGCATTTTGTTACATCTGCACCATAATCACTGAAATCCTCCTTTAATTTAAACACTGAATGGAATAACTGCCTGAAAAATGTTACTCAGAATTACAGCTGTTCCTATATAACTGAGTTCACACCATCATGGCTTCATTAATGAAGCAGAATCATATCACTTTGTAGAATGTATTATATCAACACTGATACAAGGAGAAACAGTTGGGTCAATGAACATACAAGAGTTCTTAGAATTCATGACAGTTTTTCAGAAGAGTCTCTTGCACTTAAATTGTCTTTTCCTTATTTCTTTCTGCCATAGAGTGAAGGATTTACTTTTACCCCACTAATTTACAGCTTATCTGAAGAAGGAATTGCTGGAAGTTGCTAACTTGCCATGGCCATCTTTAGTGTTTAGCAACTAAATTAAAGCTGTCCCCTTTCTCCACTGAAGGGGAAGGGTGATTCACTGTGGGCAAGATGTGGAGCTGAACAGGCAGCAGGTCTGTAGCAGGTCCAGGTGTGTCAATGTGGCGCAACTCCTCTTTTTGTTCTCATTCTTGTAGGGATTTCCTTATCTTGCTCCTACCTCCTTTGTCTTTCAACCACATATGAGATTTTTTTCATGTTAAATTTACACTCTGTTGTCTGCTAAAGCCAGTCCTATTCAGCTCCCAGTGCTGTATTGCTCCAACCACCTGTACTTGATCGTTTTGCATCTGTGCTTATAGCTCCTGGGTGTTGTCCTCTTCTTTTACTTCCATGGCCTCAGCTATGATCTGGCTCTTTATTTTGTGACTCCCTGCTACTAAGGGAAACTGATTAGATTGTAGCTGCCTCACAAAAGATTGCAGTACCTGAAGATATTCTGCACCCTGACAGTGGAAAGATGGCTGGGGATAAAGTAACAGGAAACTGGAAAGTTATTTTCACATGTTAACAGAAGTTATAACAGTATGGAAGTTATAGGACTAGATGCAGTTGCCACTGCCTGAATGAAATGCAATGAACATGCCAAAAAACCTATTACACAAAGATTCCCCATGCACAGAATCTAAAATTGTAAGCAAATGCTAAGTGGGATGAAAAGAAGGAAACTGGTCAGGCACGAGGGTCTCAGCTTTCACAGGGTGCTGACAGAGTAGTCAAACACTAAAGGTTTGAAGAAATCTCCCCTTTTCACATGACACCTGACTCACGATGAGAAATATCCAAGGCCTCATTTTATTATTATTTATTCACTACAATTTAGTCAAAAATTTGCTGTTAAAAAAACAGACAGTTGTCAAAACAGTATTTACCTTTTGCTAATTATAAGTCTATGCCCTAATCTACCAGATGATCAGGTGTCATGTAAATTAGTATTTTGGGTATTTTTTTTTTTGTTTGGGAGTTGTGGTGTTTGTTTGTTTGTTTGTTTTGTTTTGTTTTGTTTTGTTTTTAAGGAAGTTAAAGCAGTATACTAGGACTGCGGAGATTTGTGTTTTGATTCTAGGTGTCAGGCGAGTTGTTGAAACAGATCTCCCTCATCTGTCTGTTTACCTACAACCTGTATTGTCATATATACCCACAGTTACTGTTTACTGTTACAATATTTACTGTTTACATGCAGAAAGACAGTACAAGAGAGCACCTACACATTATAACAATAAATATTCACCAATTAAATAAAAAAGGTTTTGACTTAGATGATAGACTAAAAACATTTTTTTTATTTACTTATTTACTTACAAATACAAAACTAGACATTCTTCCAAAACAATTTTATTTAAACAAACTAAGTCTCAGTTTTTCCTCAAGTGCTCATAAGGGAACAGTATTTAGGTATACGTTCCTCATGCACTATTACGTAAAAGATTATCAGGGGAAGAAAGTAGAAAAAAATAGTTACTTTTCTTTTAAGGGTTTTCTTAAATGGGAAGAATATGAGCAAAAGACATGAAAGAGAAAGACCAGGAACAATGGCACTTCCTTTCCATCTTAGCAAAAGATATATATACTTGGTATGCTACTGAAATGTAGATGTATTAAGCAAAATGCTGTTGCCATAGATATCAATAGCAAAACATTAACTTCTCTCCTGGAGTCAACATTTTCCCCGTCATTTGTGAATACTGAACAAAAACAGTAGACACAAAGAAACTTTCACTGGAGTTTTCTTTGGAGTTATGGTTTTGATGTAAGGCTGGATAATCTAGGGCAGCCTTAATAATATTCCCATGTGTACAATCCATTCTGATAAATAACTTGTGATTACAGTGTTTATATATATATAGTCTTGATTATGTCATGTTGGTTCAAGATTAGCCATAAAAATGTTTAATTATGTGACAGAAATGTTTACTAAAGCAAAAGGTTTGAGAATGTTCCATTTGAATACTACATGTGAATGCATGCTATCAGTGTGACTGTGTAGAGAAACTGTTTATTCCATTCTTCCTGTTTTTCTAAGAGGACAGCTTGGACAGGGCTAGTGTATTCATAAGTATAAAAGCTTTGGCCATTCAAAAGTTATTCCAAAGTTTTAGCCTTTAAGGAGACAGGGAAGAAAAGATTTAGCTCTTAGACAGAAAGACTGCTGTTAATAAGATGCAGGAAAACCTTCCAAACAAAATAGTATTCTAAGGGAACATGGGTCCTATTGCTGCAGCGCTCTCAGAATTGCTCCTGTAGTGGTGAGGAGTTTAAAACGGTTCCCTGATGTTTCCTCCCTCTCTGAGAAGGAACTTGGAAGAGCCTAAAATACATAGCTGGCCAAAAGTTCATCTTTTAAATTACATCCTGAGCATCACAGATCAGATCCTTTTTTCAGGTCCCTAGGTATTTGTAATAAGACATTTATGTGTACAGCAGTAGTTAAACTCCTGTTAGCCAAGAGGAATAGCCACTTGTAAAGCACAGTTCATTTAACCTGTTTTAGATGCCCACAAGAGTACAATATTAATTACACTGAGAACTGATTATTTATCTATAGAATCTAAAAGTAATTCAGATGCAGACATCTATATAGTAAATGTCTACAGTTCAGCAAGATGAATCCTACTAAAGATTAAGCACTTAAATCCTACTAGAGGCAGCCTTAAAGCTTTGTAATTGTTATCCCTTTATCATCTCTAGACTCAATATCCAATGGACATCTCCATTTTTTTATAAGCATTACATTACTGTATCATTTTTGTTATCTAAATCCACTGGAATGTCCAGCATTCCTAAGAATCATTACAAATGTACATCAACAACTAAATTTCTGAATTTTTTAAACCTGTAGATTTCTCCAAAAAAACAGAAAATCACTAGGATATCATTATGGGGCCATAGAATAACTGTATTTGATCGGGTGGATTTTTTTTCTCTAAGCATATACTTGAAGAACAAACATCTTTGAAAGCTCACTTTCTGCAGATTAATAATTCTACAGTTCAAAATTATGGTCCTTGATGGCACAAAGAATGTCCATATTTCCTTTGTAACAAATATTTGCTCAGAGGCAAGATGAAGCAGTAAACATAATTAAACAAACGGAGATTACCCTCTCTTCTTTTTACTGTAGAGAAGACAAATGACCTTCCAAAACAAAGAACCAGACCTTTAGCTGTTAAAGAAAAAGAGCTTGCCTTTTATTATTAAGCTACGGTGTCACAATCCATTGAGGGCGAAGATGCATTTGTACTCTTACTATAAAGCCAAACAATACTTAGAGGTGTGGAAACCATCAAAAAAGGGTGAAAAAGTGATTTTATGATAATAGAAATATTTTTTTCTCTTTTTTTTCCCTCAATAACTCAATCTACTCAATCTATACATAAATTAAACCTTTGCACACTTGGAGAGAGCCTGCTTGAAAAGATGGTATGCAACTAAACTATATTGCTTTGGTATATTAAAAAATGCCTCTCACTTTTTTTTTTTTTTTTGCTTTAGCTCTGATTTTTCTTTTCTGCCAAATCCATTAAAAGAAAGTCTGAGTTCCAGATAGCTTAAATGGGACAGTAGAAATTTTCAAAGTACTTTATAGCAACTTCTCAGGTCAAGATGAAAAACAAGCCAGCAATTTTCTATGTCCAGAGATGCAACAGGTTTTTTACATTTCCTGGTCTATATTTTTATTTCACATTGAGAAAAGAAGTATTAGAAGAGGTTTTCTAGGTAATGAATGGGAATTGGGACTTTTATGTCTCACTATCCTTTTATGCTTCAGAAAATATCTCCTCTAGTGCATGTGGGGCTTGATCTAGCTTCCACTGAGATCAGTGAGCCTCACATTGATTTTTTGGGAGAGCTGGATCAGGCCCCTTTTACATTAGCTTAATCCTGACTAGCCCAGTATGTGTATGAACTGACAGTGATCACCTGAAGATGAAACGCTAGCTTTAAAAGCCATTATGCTTCTGTGGCAGAAAGCAAAAACAAAAAATGTGCGCATGTGCAAGAGAGAAATAAGGTGCTGCTGGCAGTTCTGAGCCTGTACAATTAGTGTTTTGATCATCACTCCACCAGTCAAGATAAGATATAAAACCATAGTTAGTGTGTTTCTGTGCATAATGAGATAAGTAGAAGTTTTTAGTTAGCCATTCAGAGCAGACATTTCTAGTGACCTCTCGCAGGAAATAAGTTCTTGATGCAATCTCGTATTGATTGAGCTGCCAGTCATTAACTGATGGCCAGACTTTGAAGGATACTGTTTTAAGAAACCTTGCAATTCTGTCTCAATTCCTTGTCATGTGCTTAGACCTGAAATATCATGAAGGAGAAAAAATGATGGAGATTGGAGTAGTATCATACACATTTCACTTTCTCATTAGGACCAAAGTGAAACAATCGAGATTGGGACTATAACACAGGGCCTTGGCTTGTGAACAGGGAGGGCACTGACTACATACTTGGACAAGGAGACATTTATTGTACATTGATCTACATCTAATCTGTGGTGTTTGCAGAGCAGGTTGGCCAAAAGTCAACTCTTATCTCTGGCTATTGACATGTTACATCTTAAGGACCTAGATGAGTTTTGAAATTGGTCTCGGTATTCTATATTCAAAACATTGATATCCTAGTGAATATTCTCTGTAGCAGTTCCTAAAATTAGAAACTGGAAGAAAGGTGTGATAGCAAGAAGTGATATCAGAGAATATGTTCCCCAAATATGTATATCTATCTATACGTATATCATCTATATCTATATCATCTATATCTATATCTATATCTAATCTATATCGATATCTGTCTATATCTACTTCCATCTACCTTTGCACCTACTGATGCTAATGAAAACATATCAATAGAAATTATTTTGGATCTTGATGGAAAACTACTATACACGTCACAATACCAAATGATTCTTATGATAAACAGAGAAAAAACTCTGCCCAGTTTTTAATAGAGCAAGTTCTAGGTCAGAAGTCAGAAATACTGAGTCATGCTTTCAAGGTCAGATTTTCAGAAATGGAGTTTGACCAGAGGAACAGTGCATAAGAAATAAAATCTTCAAATTCTACTGCAATTTTATACAGAAATTTGTAGTAACTCTCTAAATATGTATAAATTTCAAAAATATTTATTTTATTTTATTTTATTTTATTTTATTTTATTTTATTTTATTTTATTTTATTTTATTTTATTTTAAGGGTTTAATTACTGAAATATGACCTTGGTATATGCTGAAATCCAAGTGCAGTGATGGTTATGGAGAATAAAAAGAGAACACAAATGTCAATTTTAAATTGAAATGGTCTTCTTACAATCTTTTCAAATTAATCAAAAGCAAAACAAAAAAACCCTACTGTGCTTAAAAAATAATGTTGGTGGTTTTTTTAACTTCACTGATCCTGAGACTGATGGTTTTTTACTTATAAATATTTATAGGGTTATATTACTCTATAGTGATTTCTCTCAAACTTTGCTTTTCTTGATAAACTTCAGAAACTGCTGCTTATGTAGTTATATATATATATATATATATATATATTTAAGTAAGTGGATAATCTCATTGTAATGGCAGTAATTTATTATCCTTCTGCACACCTTCCAAAGACAGGAAAATAGGAAGTGGACACTGACTCATCCATTTACAGTTAATTAGGCAAACAGAATCTAGGAACCACTCTTTGAAGACAGAAAGTTTTGTTAAAAATTAATTATTAATATACCAGAAGAATATATTAAATATTTGTTGCTGGTTTTTAACTCAGAATGGGTCCTGATCATGCAGACTGTTCAGTACAGATCGATACTATGTGCATATGGAACGGCTTGCAGTATTATGTTAAATTTGTAAGACATTTGATATACTTACCAGTTTGAGCAGGCAGCTCTAATTTGAGTTTAGGCCAGAATGAGCAGCTAAGCATAGTATCATTTTTTGCAAGATGGTGATATTAAGAAACTCTATGTCATGGTTTGATTAAATAACTAAAAAAATGAGAAAACTGTTAGAAACAGCAGTAGAGTTCAGAAGTATTAAGAAAAGACAATTTGTCCCATCTATGACAAGCAGTTTCATTTGAAGTAAGCAATAGGTTTGCATTTTCTATTTTGCAGTAAACTATCTAGTGATTTAAGATCATTGCAGTTATATTTGTTTGCAAGACAGGAAAAACTAATTTTAGTTCTTCCAAGCTACTTTGTAGCTTGTTCTGTTTCACACTTCTGCTTTTAAAGTAAGTATGTGGTCTTATTAATGAGTTTTTTTCTATATAGAGGCAGCTGCAACTGGGAATTGCACCCTTTAATTGCACCCTTAATTTCGCCCTTCACCCTGTAAAATGAACTAGTGTTTGTTGAACAAAACACAAATGATTGATGAAGCTCCATTCAAGAGAGCACACTAGACAAGGAAGCCCACTGAAATCTGATGTTGTAAATAGCCAGGCTATTCCAGGTGGCATTAAAGACTTAGAAAATATAGCATCTGTTGGTTGTCTTCAGATTTCTGAAATAATTCAGACTTGGAATTAAGATGACAATTTGACTCAGATGATGAAGGACCTAGTGGAAGTTGTTGCTGATCCCAAAATCCAGTGGGCTGATCAATTTCTTCTGAGAATTTGTTAATTGTTCATAATTTGATTTAAATATCATTCTATGCCCACAATCTCAGACAGTGCCATAAAACATAATCCTGTGGATTAAACCCAAAAGCCATCCAGTGCTCTTTGTAGCATGCAGATTCTAAAGCCATGTACTTTCTACTATGCAAGCACTGAAATTATGACAGGGCCATGTGGAGTGCCGAGTCTCTGAGGATGATCAATGGGATCTTTCTGTGTTTAAGAAAAACGCAAACCACCAACACCATGAAACAAGAATTTTAGAATCAATTTTTGCCCATTAGCTCAAAACATAGTGTCAGCAAAGAGGCAGGAAATGGATTAACACATTCAGAAGAGGCATTGGCATTGGCATTCTTGGTCTGCTGTGAAAGTAACACTAAGTAGTAACTTCATTTCATAAGAGTTAAGTGGCATTTGTCACTGTTAGATGTGACAATCATCTGTTCTGCTCCCTTGCCTTTTTGAACTGTGAGTTCATTTGCTAGTGTATGTCAGTTAATCAATTATTTTATGACTCCATTTTTATTTCCTTTTTATATTACCTTACAAGCAGAGAGAAAAGGAAAGGAAATCTGGTCTATAAATCAGCTTGTCTATCCAACAGTTACAGTGCTACAGCATACCTGCAGTGATTGTATCCTTGAACCAGAGGCAGAACAGAAATGTGCGGTGAATTAAAAAGAAATAAACCAAAATGCAGAGAAGCTCTACTCAGGAAGACTGGAATTTAGTAGAAGGAATTGCTGTTTACAGCCAGTCATTTAATCACTGACCCACGTCCAGGACAGAACATGCTTTGCTCCTTCCCCTTCATTGCTGAACATAATTCACAAAAATTTTTTATGTCGTGTATATCTACAAAATTAAGTGGTTTTTTATTCTCTCCTTTTACCTCTATATTTTCTAGCAGAACAGTAGGAGTATTATAATCTCTGCATTTTCTCCTCAGCATCTCAGAAAGGACGCAACTGGTCAGAGGAAATATATTTATTTTCAAGTGAGAAAATCTTAAGGTATAGAAGTGGGCAGGATGCCTTCTGAAACCTGCTGGGTTTTCAGGTGTTATGCACAGTCTTGAGGAATGATAAAGGAGTTGCTGTAGCAGGTGTCATGAAGGATCTGGAGAGTAGGAACCTGTGTCATGCATTTCTTAAGAGGAAACCCAATAGGTTTTGCCTGTTTTCCTTGCCAAGGATGAGGAAAAGCTTTTGTTATTGTATTATGTCCCAATTCTTTGCTGCTGGACTTCAATCTGTACCTACAAATTCTGTTTGGAGAAGCCATGCACAGTGATACTCTGTAGGAAAATGCCCTTATGCTACAATTGTATAACATGACTTACCTGCTTTTATGAAGACCACCAGTTTCAGGTAGGTCAAGAAAAGAAATAAAATTCTCTTCATAATTTTGAGGATGCAAATTCCAAACAGGTTAAAAATAAAAATAACACCTACATCACTCCAGTCTCATATCTAATATAACACTAATATAATAGTGTTGGTTTTTGGTTGGTTGGTTGGTTGGGTTTTTTTTTGTTGTTGTTTTTGTCTTTTTTTTTTTTTTTTTTTTTTTTTTTTTTTTTTTTTTTTTTTTAATATGGTATTGAACTTCATTCTAATAATTTCCGTGGGGACATACTGTTCTGTATTTCTGTTTCACAATTTGTGGCAAATCTGTCTGTGGAAATATACAATGGCAGATTATGTGATGATGAATAATATACTTGCTGGATCAAGAAAACTTTTACCCAGAAATTTGATTTTTAATTTGAAAAAATGTACTTGTATCTACACTGTCTGAGCTCCACTGTGCTATGATTCTATACTGCCCAGACGGAAATTACTCTTCTGTTTCTGAGACTGAGCTTAGAACCCATTTGTCATTCTGTGCTCCATTGTACTGTGCTGTGTACACAAGCGCTATGCAAGTGTATTATTCCTTATGTATACAAGTCCTTATTTTTTGTGCCATACTTTCTCAAAACTTTCAACTCTTGGCTGGCTTCTTCTATCAGTTCTACCACTAATAGTTCTACCCCTCGCTATTTGAAGTAAGAACGTCACTCATCAGTGCTTTGTCTCGGAAGAAAAAATAAAGTCTTAGAAAACACATTTTTTCTAGGTAAACTACAGCAACAGTTGTTCTTGCTAACAGGAAACCAAAGCTAAATCCTTAACTGTTTTTTCGCCACTCATGAAATAAAACAACCACAGAGACTTCAGTAATATTACTTCTCCCTGTCTAGAATGATTCAGGATGAGATTTTCCCCAGGCTCCTTCTTTTTTTTCTGCACAGCAGCAATAATTCACCCTCTATTGTGTTCCTCATGAGGCTGAGCAGAACTTCTGTCCCTTGGCCCTGTATTTCTGTGAGTTCCAAGCACTCCCATCATAGGAACGATTCTCCATTGACTCTCTTCTCTCTTCTGTTGATAACTGCATTTCCACTGACAAGGCCTAAATCCAGATACAAGGCTCCAGATGTGATCTTCTGAGGGCTGAACGGAAGTAAATAATACCTTAATCCTGGTGATTGTGTTCTTACAAATTAATGCAGGTCAATATGCTGTTAACTTTTGACGTCACAACAGCACACTGTGACTTGTGACTTTGTGAGGGTGACCAGAACTAGGTGGATTTCTCACTGGCTACTCAAGTACTACAAGGGGAATGAGTGAGACATTGTGTTTACCCTAAGTAATTACAAGAAATTTGAAAATCAGTTCATTCAGAAATACCTAGAAGCAATAAGATATGTCCTGCCCTTGCTGTGATCTGTGAAAGCTCCAGGCAGAGCTAAAGTACTTGCAGGAAGAAGGAAGTGATGGGAACCATTTAAATGAGAAACTATTAAAAGGGCTGAGGCAGTAAACACTTGTTTGAAAATATCAGATAGTACTGATGTGCTGTCTAGAATGAAAGTGAGGAATCAGAGAAAGCTTGAGGGAGGAACTGCAGTGTTAGCATCCTATTTTTATACAAAGAATTACAGTGCAAAACAAACGATACACTATGAAGTCTTTTAATTGAATTCATAAAATTAAATTATATTTAATTTCTTCTAGACAGGTGCAATATATTTTCCTAAATCTCAAGATCTCAGCAAAATATCCACTGCTGATAAATTGTTTTTCTCTTGCAATTTAACAGAGGAAATTGGTCTGAAATGTTAAAAGCTGCTCTTGTTGGGACTTTGATGTCAATACTGCAGGCTCATCTGCACAGTCATCTCATTATAGTGTGCATACTAGGTAGATTGCTAACGAGTCAAATTTTAAGATAAAAGGATTAATATTTACAAATTAGAAGTAAGTAGACAGATGCCTAAGAGAAACTTAATCAAAAGCTGTTCATCCAATCAGTTCTAGCTTTAGAGTATTTAAAAATGATTGTTCAAGACCTTCTGGACTTAAAGGTATGCATCCAGGAACATCAGGACCAGCAACTCTCCAAGGAAAAGAGAGCTGAATGCCAAGAGTGATGACAAAGCATGGTACTGCATATCCTTCTGTCACTATGGCATGTAGATGTTTGCTACAACTCAATTCAGCTGTCTCAGTGCTGCAGCCCTACAGTCTCTGCTTAATTTTTACCAATAAAGAAAGGTGAATCCTCTTCCAGCTTCCACTTTTGGAAATAAATTGAGCTCACAAACTGTAGAACAAGCACTTTTTTTTTTCCTCTCCTGGCATTCTGGCTTATTCAGGTACTTAAAAATGAAGCCTTATTCCACACACAGTCAAAGTGTAAGCCGTGTTTCACCCATGTCACTTTGTCAATTCTTCCATGCTAATCTCATCCAAATGGCTTAGAGATTTATACAGTATATGGACACAAACATACATAACACAAACAAACATAACATTGATAAGGTATGCTCCTTGACTTGCATTGTCTGTCAGGCAATTGAATGAGATAAGAACCTGTTCTACTGTTACACATGGTATACCACTTACTGCAGAACTAGACTCAACTATGTGAGAAAGAACAACATGGCCTCATACAAATCATGTCTATCCATGATTTGCCAGTCTGGGAAGACAAACTTTCAGAGGAAATATTTCCAGCATAACTAGTTTGGCAGTTTTAGGGAAGGCAGATTTAAACTTGAAAATAATTTTGCTTATAACTTTGCCTCACATTAAGTTTAACTCTCCTTAATCTATGAATCCATGTAATTTGTAGCCTGATGCAAATATGGCAGATATTACAACTGAACAAGGTTCTTGGTACCACATCTGCTGGAACTTAGCAAAAGAGTTTGCCAAGGACCTTGGCTGTCTGCAATACACCTTCTGTTGCAAGTAGTCAGAGGGGTGGAAAGACTCAAGGATATGGAATTTGCAAGTACAGCTGCAAATCAATATGTGGTGAAAGTGTTCCGCATTATAGAAACACATCAAGATCTACTTCCAGCCTCATTAGCTATCTCCAGATCTGTTGGAGAACCTGAATGTCATGAACATAAACAATTTGCATAAGAAATGTTCAAGCTATGAATTGGAAACAAGATTAAAAGAAGAAACAGCTGTGTGTAATTGTCCATCCCCTGTGGAGATTAATATCACACATTACATGAAAAATCAGATTTTGACATGAGGTTAACAGAAGAATTAACCAGAAGAGGGAGTAAGAAATACCTCCTACATAGTACCATGTTCACCGCCATGCCTTTACTGCCTTTTAGAGGCTATTCTGTCTTGAAATATCACCCTCTGGAGGGCTGCAGGATTTGTTACCTTGCTACATTTAACAAATTTGCTAACGACAACAAATTGATTTTTATTTATCTGGCAAAGCAAACCTTGGTCTCCCCCCCCAATATTTAATCTCTTCAGCAATGTAAATAATGAGAAAGACACTTGCAGATCTGATTAACCTGCAAGTTCCTTTCTAAGCAATGAGCAATCGATATCAGTACCAACTCCATTAAACAACTGTTATCACTGCTTGAGTCAGTAGATGCAAGAACACAAGTATATGCTTATTTTTATTATGATTCAACAGTAGTCTAGTTCTAAAATTAAAAAAGCAAGAGAGAAAAAAAAGAAATAATAAAAACCCAGATGCTGTAGACTTTAAAAATTCTTTATTATCCCAGCCATGCATTAGGTCTGAACATTTGCCCTCCTGACAACCCAAAGAACAAGTTTTGCTCTTAACACTGTGCTTAAAATGTAAAACAGCTTTTTAGAAGTACATCTGTAGAACATGGTGCTCTCACAAGGTGCTAAAATGTCAGTCCCCCTCAGATGAAACCCTTCCAATTGTCTGTAAAATAGGAGGTGAAAACACACAATTGCTGACCTATCAGTGTGTTAGACCTAATCTGAAAAGCAGTATTACACATCACAGACTATCTCAGTTTCTAAATTTCTTACTAAACTAGTGCTTTAGCAACTGGAACTACAGGCTAGGAGCTATGGCTCACTGCTAGTCCTTGAAAAAGTTGTGAATTCCTAATCATCAAAATTTTAATTGTAAATATTATGGGTGGACTATTAATGGACTTCAGCATTGCAACATTGCAAGCACAGCATTGCAAGTCACAGCCAAACAACCATTCCTAACATTCTTTTAAGCATTGATTTCTCTAACTAATTTGGAAAACAGAGTAGCTAAATTAGGCTGATATTTCTTTTCAAATTAGTAAATGGCCACATAGCCTGCAATTTTGAGCAATTCTATGTGATACTCTACTTTTCTCATCTGAATAGTAGATACAAAAAGAAATATCCAAGCAATGAAAATTATGTTCCTATAATGACAGTATCTTCTTATGGAAGCATTTTTCAGATAACATTCCTTTAGAAGCATTGGTAGAGAGAGTTTACTTCTTGTGATACAGACTAATGATGACTTTATTTACTTGCTTGAGATTTCCAGACTCATGGCAGTGGGCCTGCTATATATCTGGAAACTGACAGCTTATCACCTTGTGTAGAAAGATAAGAAAAATTATGTCACATGTCACTGCAGATGATACCAAGATAGGACACAGCCCCTTGGTCTCCTGGAGAAAGTTACCATTAAACAGAGCAACTGTGTAGAAATTGTTGGAATAGCTTGCAAAGAAAGCAGGTGTCTCATGTCCCTGATGACTCAATTCAAAGGTGAGAGGTTCTGTGCTATTCATAGCACAGGGATGAGTTCCTTTGTTCTCTTAAAGCTACTGTATATCCTGTCTTAGAAAACAAAACAGTAAATAGTTCATATAGTGCAGCTATATGACAGGTGCTCAAAACCGATGAAATAAAATTCTTCTCTGTTCATAACCATGACGCATATTTAATTTATGCTACTCACAGGAGAACAGTAGCTTCTAGCAGGTATCATTGAGATTCCCAGACTAGGGTGATGTTTAGGAACTAATAGAAATTTATATTGAAGTCCCAATATCCACCTTTCTTTTGGCTATACTCAGTAGACCATGCTTTTCTTTAGTATTTAGTTTAAGTCCGTGGAATAAATTTCATCTTTTCCTGCAGCTTATAAACAAATATTAATATAAACATGCCAAGATAGGCCAGATTCTTCTACATCATGTATGCTCATCCCCATGCAGTTATCTGCTGACTTCCCATACATCTGAGTACAAGCCTAAAAGTCTTTTGACTGTAGAACTCCTTAGGTCTAGGCTGAGAAGTGAACTGAAAAAGTGAAGACAGCAGGTAGGCAAATATCCTCTGTCACGTGTCTCTGTCCCTTAAGTTTAACTCATTTCTTATTACTCCCATTCCATTCAACTTCATCCTATTGATTCCTATCCCTTAGGAAACTTCATGCTTTAAGATCTGTATCAGTTGTTTACTGTTTGCAGTTTGAGAGAGATGTCTGTGATTGCTGTGCAAAGAACGCTGAGTCTTATCCATATTTTCTGAAGAAGCATTTTAAAAATTACACAAAATACCTGCTTTTTTTTGTCTCAGTTAACAGTCCATTGGTCTTTAGCAGTAAAACACATTGGAAGGTAGAGAGAACATACTAGGAGTTAAGCAGCAAGGTTTAGCAATGATATTAATCCACAAATGGTCAAACTGGGATTAAAAAAAATTTGAATGTTTAAGTAGTCCTTCAAAAAGTTAATAAAGGGGGTAGTTTTCTTAAAAAATAATTGTAACTTAATTACTTCCAAGAGAGATGTTAGCACTTGGCCACTTACTGCCCCTAAAACTGATTAAGTTCAAAGGGTTGTGTATTAGGAGGACACTTTTATAAGCAGGTTGAACTGAAAGAAGAAAGATGTATTCAGCTTCATATTAACTATGGAAATTCAGGTGATTATACAAACCAGTTGTCTAGGTCTCTCAACATTCAGTGGATCTGTCTTTGATAGAGTGTTACTATTGCTTGCAACAGTCTTCATACCTGATCCCATACAGAAAGCCCCAAAGCAATAGATATTGATTTAAATGAAATCCTTTCACCAATTTGAATCAGAACAGTTCTTCTTCTCTGGTAATGAATAGAAGGAGATTTTGGAAAAGGAGTTACAGCTGCTGCTTGATTGAATATTCAGGGGAACAACAAAAATTTAGATACATGAGGGACAAACTCATCTTCAGGTTAGTCTGTGTAAACTGAAGTTAAATTGAAAGTTTGAAATTAGCCCTGCATAGCTTGAGACTTTTGATCATTGTAAGATGCTCAGAGAAAGCAAACAGAACAATTAGGAAAATATTTTGCACTGTGATCCTTTGAATTTTCTGCACAGACACAGATTATGTCCATCTTGTTGAACATGCTGAAAGGCTGTAGACACATTCAGAGAAGGCACATCCCTGTCTTGCAAGTTGTTGCCCATTGCCTGCTAGCAGAAATTGTTTACCTAGAAGAGAGAAGCATATTTGCTGTTGCTTATTGTACCATATGACATTTCCTGTTGCTACAAAGGGGAAAGGAAGAATTTTGTTTTAGGTTTGACAGAAGACACTACTGCTGACTAAATAATATACCTGTGCACAATGTGTGTACAAAGGTGAAATTGTGATAGAGCTCTGTCCCTGAGGTTTCCTTTGCTCCTGTTGAAAGATCTTTCTGTGGTTGATACACTCCATGGCCATTTTCAGCCAAAACAAGTTTGCAGCTCAGATTGAGGAATGATGTTGAGGAACCTTGGATTCATAGAAACACGGGCTCTATGCCATGAAGCTGTGAAAGGCTAAGACAAAACCAAAATTATCAGGTTAATTATTTTTCCAGTCTTACATGGAATTGGAAATCTAGACACCTTGTGAGGAATTCAACGTAATCCACTTAGGTGGGTTCACACTCAGTTCAGCTCACCTAGAAAATATATTTTCATGTTTCCAAAATCCTACTTTTGCTCCACTTGAATAAGTGCTTAGTTTGGAGAGGAAGCAAAACATCAAGAAGGAAAAACTACTCTTTTCATCATTGGGCCTGTTTGGAAACCTGTATTAAATTTTGAGAAATAAATTATATTAATTTCTAGACAAACAAAAACACTGTCCCCTGAAAAATTCCTTAGCTCACATTTATGTAAAGAATATTCACCTACATGTAACTGTTTTTGAACTTTCACCCTTTTGTTGTTGTTGTTGTTGGTTGTTGTTTTTTTTTTTTTTTCCTCTCCTCACTTAATCAGAGAGATGCTTTAAAACACTCTGATGAGTTAGATTAGCCTTGTGATAATAACTTTGTTGGTCTGCAGCACCAACTGGGACTTCCCCTGGCTTCAGGGAAGTTGCTAGGCTACTATCTTAAAGAGACAACTCAGTTGATTAATTGCAAATACAGATTGCTTTATGAAAAAATTAATACATTTATAACAACAAAGTCTGAGGAAATAGCAGACTGATTATCAGAACTTGCAGTATTCCCTGAATACAGGATTAAGGAACAAAAGTGCAGCTTTTAATAACACTTGCAAGTCTGAGCTAACTCCAGTCCTGCTTTCAGGGATGTGGTATTATTGTGCTACTGGTAAATCACCATTTCATGAAAATCACAAAACGTTTGTTTCTAGAGTGGGATATCCAAAATAAATATTACCTCATTTTGTACTAAAGTGATTGGCAAAGAACTGCTGTAACATTTTAGGGTCCCTTTAACCCAAAATGCCCTGGAGGAGAGTATATGTCTGGTATGTGTTTGCACTGAATGTCAGACTGCTGATACTTTGTTTTTTTGTTAAGTATCTTATTACTTGAAACTCTTCAAAGGGCTAAGCAGCTTGCATTCCTCAGATCATGCAGTGATTTTATGAATAAATGTAATATGGTAATACATATGATAATTAAAAATATACATTTAAAAAATATGAGCACCTGGTTACTTATGAATAGACCTTTCAGAAATTATTTTAATTTCCATTAAATTTGTTGACAAAAAATTGAGAATAAAGTCTTTGAAATTTTCTTTGCCTTTTTTTTAAAGTTTTTTGTTGTTGTTGTTTCCAAAGAAACACAACGAAGCACCCAAACTCCCTTTGATGTTTCATTATTGCTTAATCTAAGAACATTTAAAAAATACATTTTGGATTTTTAAAAGCTACTTAAGGCAAATCAAATATTTTCAGACAGCTTTACATGTAAATCTTTACATAAGCAGCAGACATCTGCTGAAAGCTCATTAATAACTTGTTTTTACTTTAAAACTCCAAAATGGAATGTTCATGTATGATTTGGAAGCGGTTTGGCTTGTTTTTTGTGGTTACAGGAATGTGAATGCATTCAGCTTTCATTGGTAGACAGAGCCCCGTTTAACCAGGAGGTGTTAAGAAATAAGCAACCTGCAATGAACTGAAAGAGCAGGTGAGGGAGTAACAGCACAGCACAAAGCTTCAGTGGGCCAGCTACAGAGTAGAAAACATTGGAAAAGCTCTGAAAGGAATATGACTTTCAAATTCAGACCTATGGAGCTTGAAATTGTTGAAAAGATACAGGCACTGTGAAAAGTCTTCCTGTTTGATATTCAGTGTAAGGTTGACTTGAGGATTTCTCTAAGTTGTGTGTGCTTATATGTGTTGGGAGTACATGCTGGGGCACCTACAAACTCCCGCGTATTAACAGTCCCTGTGTGAAAGCCAAGGAATTAAGGTGTGGATCCTCTTCTGGTGCTGCAAGGTGTGAGAAGAGTGCAAGGCCTTGTGTTGCTGGTTACTTTAGATCATTTGCGAGAGACGCATCATCTTTTTTTGTGATAGTGTTCCACACCTCTTTCAAACAAATCTGGAGGAAGTTTCTGCATAATCTGCAAAGGCGGGGAATGTAGCATAGTTTGAGGGTTATATTGCTTAGCCTTTTACTGAATTTTTCCTTAGAATGAAATATATTGTCACAGTCCTAAGACAGAGCTGAGGACTGTCTGTAAAACAGGGTGTTATGACATAATTCAGTTAGGAAAATTATGCCAGTGGTGGAGCAGAAGGACTCTACTCCTATTTTGGTCTTAGGAATGTGAAGATGTTTAGGAGTCATAGCACTTAAGATCTGTGGATTCAACTGATAAATAGCAAAGGAAAGTTTTGTTGAGGGATTGTTGAAGGATAAAGATCAGTTTAAGATATAAAGAAGAAAACATATTTGCAAAGTCGTAAAACAGATCCAATAAGAGACCAAGTGTTTTGTATAAAAACTATAAATAAACTCTAGGTGATCTTTTTTCAAAAAAATTTTTTTTCTTTAAAAAGTTAGAATTCACTGATACAGAAAAAACTCATTGGTAATTATTACTGTGGGTGGGTGAAAGGAGGATTTTTTGTTGTTGTTTTTGAGATATATTTTCATACCCTACTGAGTTAACTTTTTTTTTTTTTTTTAATGGGACTTTAAAATCCATCTTCTGCTATTCATGTAATAAGACTCAGCCAACTTACACTGCCATAATAATTTGGTTTCCACATGTATAAAACAGGTCTTTGCATTTAACTAACAGAGTAACCCTGTTGTAAGCCACTAAAAGATGCAGCTGTAGCACTTCTGTTTACTGGCTGAATACACTTTCACACAAAGTTTTTCTTCAGACTGCTAGACATAATTTTACACAATAAAAATCCACTTACTGTTAATACCCTTTTAGTCTTCTATTTCCAAATATTATTTTCCCTGTAAATTTTACGAATTTCACAAATTTTAGTTTAATTTTTTTAATGAAGAGACAGGGGGTTTTGTTGTTGTTGTTTGTTTGTTTTTGTTTTATGGCTCCACTATTTTTGTGTAGAAACTAAAAGGAAAAGGGGTTTGATTCAGAGCTGAAAACCATTTACCACAATCCATTTCAGCCTTTTTTATGCTCTAAGATGTGAATTGCCTATTCTTTCAAATTTTCTCTGTCCTTTATACATAAAAAAGGAATAATCATAGAGGGAAATGCAATTTTTAATTCTTCTTCTAGTCTTTCAGCTGCTCTTTTTGGAATTCTTGGGTCAATTGTCAACTGACCACTTTGGTGACTATTACAAGTTATAATGAAAATGTAGATTATTTAAGTCAGAAAAACAATTCCTGAGTTCAGAAAATAACATTATTTCTGATATTTCTGCAGCTGGATTTTCAAGTTACTGTTATTTTAGTATATTGAGCTTCACTTTCAAATAGACTGCAGAGGCAGGTTTTGTATCCCTACTGAAAATTGTACAACTAAGATCTGTTTAAGAGTAACAGCATGAATTTCTTAAGCTTGAATATTAAGGAAGGAAAAGAATAAGGCAACAAAGCTCTAAACTGAAGAACTCTAAAGAAAAGCTTTAAATCCAAATTTTGAGTAACAACATTTTTTCCATCCTAAGTGTATGGAAAGTCAAATATTAAAAAAAGGTGGAAAACCAACAGAATTTTTTTTAATCAGCATTCTCCAAAAACCTGTGAGAAACATGGATCTGAAGTGGTAGAACTAATGCTCCTTCAGCACAAGAGGACAGTGTAGGTGACATCTTTAATTTTGCTATGTTTATTTTTGTATTCCAATACATGGTGTTAAAAGAGTTTAACTTGGACAAACCTCATTTAATTTTTGAAGCTCCATCTAACTTTCAAACTTGGAGAGGAAGAGCTGAACCAGATGACCTTATGAGGTTTATTCCCACTGAATGACTCCATGTTTTCTTCCATGGATTTATGATTATGAATCAGACACATAATTTAACATGGTTTTCCCTACTGTTTGCTTGCAGCTGTGGTATCTTATTTACCACCATTTTTGTGTCACAAATAGTCAGATGTTTTCTATGTGTACAAATATATACAAGCAGACATGAACACAGATCCATAGTACACTCACATATACATATATTACAACGTGGCTTTATATCTTGATTCAAATTGAGGACAAAGAAATTTATCTCTGTAAAAATTTTCAGGTGTCAAAACGTTCTTGGATTTCATATTCTGAAAACTGAAAATTTGGTGAGGAATTTCAGAATTTTATTATGGTAACACAAGAAAGTACAAAAAAATTTCAAGAAACTCCAAAATATTAATCTTCCAGTGTTTGGGAGACAATGAGGCAGATGAAAGGACAGAACAGCAGTTTTGTAATCATCTCCAGTCTGCAGAAACATATAAACAAAAACTGTTTCTGCCATGCTGTGTCTCAACATAGCTACTGCTCATTTTGTCCTTTTTCCATCTTTGTTTACTAAGCTGCAATCTGTATAGCAGCATTAAACAAGCCCTAAGAAAAACATCAAAGTGTACCTTTACTTTAAGGAAAAAATAAAGGACTAGTCAAAAATCCATGAAGTGTTAAGAAATACCACCAATCCATGTCCAGCCAACCAGCACTGGCAGTTTCTAGCTTGCAAATGTACATCTGTAACAACTGTGAAAGTCTAAAGGACTGTATCATCAGTTGGCATAAATCAATGTAACCCCACCAAAGTCAAATTTTAATGAGAGTAGAAAAGACTAGCTGTTCCCCTGAATAATGAGATATATTGCCAATATCCCACTTATTTTTCTGCATACTTGTCACACAGAAAAAAAAAAACACAGTAAAAATTGTAGCATGTCGGATTACTTGTTTCAGTCTGAACCCTGAATGAATTATATGTTGCAATCTTCCTGATCTGATGCTTATATTCTTTATATACCCTGCCAGTATTTCATCAAGTATTTGAAATTTCCCACAAAAACTTCTATAGTCACTGTAGAATAGCCACTGTAAGTGAAAGATTTAAGTAATGTGTCCACCAAATAAATGTAAAAAACTTATCTGCTTCACTGCTGCAAATAAACCATATTGAGTCAATTTGCTCTGTCCATTCAGGAGTCTCAAGGTATCAAACCTGCAGCTTCAGTGCTGGCTTCACTGTTAGGATGAAAAGGTGGCAGCTGCTGCAGTGAGGGAAAAATGCTTTCCCTTTCTGAGGAGTTGCAGTGAATACTTCCTTCTGAATTTCTTTGAAGACAAGGGAGAAAACCATATTTTTCACCAGATCAACAAAAAATAATCTTTTTACATTCTTTTGCATGAATTGTATTTGGGACCTGCCAACAAAGTAGTGGAGTATTAGTGTTCATGACATTTTCAGTTATAGTTTTTTCATAGGTGTATGTTATCTGCAGTATAATTATTCTGTAAATAGAACATGACTTTAATCTCATATCTCTGGTGACATCAGCATCTGAGTCAACTTAAAGTTTAAACTAACATTATTGATTATTTTGGCTATCCTATTGTGACAGGATGGTTTTAAGGATGCTGTTACACAAACTATATAATTACTTAAATTTAGCTGGAATTACTCTCCTTCGTATTGAAAACCTTCCTACCATCATATTGAAAACCTTGTTTAAAAATAACTGCATTTCTTTATCTTTACTTCATTCTAATTAGACATATTATAACTAAAGAATTTTAACATTAAGTATATATTTAGACAGTATTTCCCGCTCTCATGCATTTTTTTCCTATCAAATATAAGCAGAGTGTGGAAGAAGATGTTAACCTCATCCAGAGAGGATGAAGCATGATAAAGTCATTTGATGTGATTTGCATTTAGAAAACAAATCTTTCTTGTCCAACAATTCAGCATTAAGGAACAGTACAATAAACAGCAAAAAGTGTCTGCAGACTCCAGCTCATTAATTCAAGGATTACTTAGGTTATTAATGATCTTTTTTGATGTTTAAACCATTAATGCATATTGGCTTTGTTTCAGATTTTGGCTTTATGACGTTACTTACATTGAATTACCAATGAAGGTAAAATCTGCCAAGAAGAAAACACCAGCTTATATTTACTGTAAGAAATAAGAGCAGCAACAACAAAGTATGTTAAAGCAGCCTCAGAACTGATAGCCATCTTTACTATTTTACCTCACGGCCTCCTTCAGCTTCTCACCATATGCTAAAAGTTCACTCTCTGATGAGCCTTTGAGCTGTCAGTCTGTCTTCCTAGCTTTTCTCTCATTTTCTCTTCAGCAGAAATGGCTATTTGCTGGAAATTGTTTTATATCTTGCCTGACCATTTGACTGCAGGGCATAGTTAGTTCTCATGTCTTTTATTAGAATGACAGTGGACACAGCAGGAGAGCTAGGCCAATTAAGTGGCCACTACCATTAAGATTAACATTTTTAAAAGTCTGAGCATTATGTATTAGAACATATTTGGTTCTAACATTACTGGTTCAGTACCTCAGGGCAAAAGAAGAGCAATTTAATCACCAATTTTCCACATTTTCCTTCTGTATAAGGGTGAGGCCAAGTGTGTTTTGGAGGGCACAGTCATTGGCTTGTGGGTCAGTCACCCATCTATGTCACATCAACAGGAGAAAGTTAAAAAAGCTCCTGATTTGACTGCCACAGTGCAGCTTATTAATGATAATATCCTTCTGAAAAGTCTGATGTTGCTTTATATTGACATAAATCTTCTAAATATTCATAGCTTTGGGATAAATTTTCACAATTTTAAAAATGTATCTGAATATCCAAACCTTTTATCCCTTAATTCATCTTACTAATGGTCCTGCTTTGGGAATAATTTGTTCGTTTTTCATTTTCTGCCCTTGTCTTGTGCCACTTCATTTGGACGAAAAAGCATGGCAGGGTTCGTATTCTTATGTCTGCATTTCTCTAGATGGTGCTCTGTGCCATACTGTTTAATTCTTATTATCCTTGCCTGATAATCTGATTTCATGGAGAAGGAAGAAGTTAACTCTCTGGTGAGTTCCCACTGGTACCTTAGCACTTCCACAGCTGATGAACTTCTGTTCATCCCAATATGATTAGCAAGAAATGTTGGAAGGAGAGAATCACCTGTGGTGTCATTTGCTGCAACAGAGCAAAGAGACTTAGTAGGATGGGTTTCCTCTGCACTGTGTTTGTGATTGGATTCCCCAGGTGCACTTAGGATCAGGAGCTTCTGAAATAATTAACTATTTTCTGCCCTTCCTTCTTCCCCCCTGCCAAGAGCACCCTTATTTGTTGCTTTTGCCAGGTCTTATAATCCTCAAGTCATGCATCTCTAATGAAGCAACACTAGCCATATTTTTGATGGTAGTATTAAAAAGTTTTGAGATTCAGATCAGTTTTAACAGTTATTTGAGCAGCTAAGTGTCTTTGCCAATGATGATGTAAATAACCTTTAATTTTGCATATCTCTTCTCCTTGTTAAGCAGTTTTCTTAACTGAATCAAGTGATCATGCAGCAAATGTCAAGTTGAAAACTAATATGCTATGAAAATAAAAGAAGCTGAAAAAGGAAAATAATGTTCAATGAATTTTCAGGTAAAACTAGGCATTGAACTACTTCCTTTGACATATGCCTGTTTTTTGTAGGGATCAATAACAACTCTTTACTCCTGTTTGTTTCAAATACATTATTGTGTGTCTTCTGCTCTCTGAATCTATTCCACAAACTAATGGTATAACAAGAACCATGTATGGGGGAGCTCAGCACACTCTGAACTCCAGGTGGGCCCCAATGTGTCAGAGGCATTTCTACCTCCTTACATCTGCTATCCCCACTTGGATCTCCCTCGTATCTTAGGACCTGTCTGACAGCACAATGAACTCAGCAGCAGAACAGAGAATTTGCTGACTACCTGAGAGTGAATTGACTGTTATCTAGAACTTGTGAATGTAATTTCTAGACCTCTTTCCTCTGTTATGAAGTTAAGAATGCTGGGTTATAGACTGAGCATGGGTCCCATGTTAGCTGAAGTATTCCTTCAGGGAGAACAACTCTCAGGATACGGCCATTTTAGCAAGATTTTTAAATGAAAGGTCTTCCAGAAACTGAATTCTGTTTGCTGTTTTCTGTATTTATGTTTCAATAATATAGCCTATGTAAAGTCTGATTTATACAGGATGATTTTCACAGTTACTAGTCAGCAATGCATGCAAACAAAAAGCTCCAGATAGCTGTTTATAAGCATTCCTGCTATAGTAAGTAAACCAAATGAAGAGACCATCTTTATATAGCTTACTTAAACAATTTTCCGTGAAAGATTTGCAACAGCTGTAGGCACATGAAATATTTTCTATTACCTTTGGGTAAAATAAATGTGCCTGCCACATTTTTTCCTGACACCATAGAACAGTTGTTTGCACAACAGTGATACCACGGAGAAGGAATTGGTCTTTGGAGTACCACCCAGTTTCATAGCAGATTTAGAAGAGGTGGTACTAGAATTGTCAATGTGATGATTTTGTTACAGACACACTGCAGAATTTAGTCAGCTTGTGCTGGTCCTAGCAAAAAAAAGAGAATAGCTGTGCGAGTCAGTATTTTGAAAGCAGTGGATCTGTATTTAGTTTCTTTTTTCTACAGAAGATAGATATTAAAAAAGGAAATTTATTAGTAAGCATATAATTCTGATTTGTAGTTAATTCCTTACATTCACAGGAATAAGATGCTACAAAAAGCCATTTATTAGTGAGAATAAGTATTGAGACTTGGGCAGGAAGAGTGAAAGAAAGAATGGTGTCAGTGTGAGTTGAGCATTCAGCTGTGCTTGTTACAGGTGCATTTTCTAAGATAAAGATCAGGTCAAGGAAGCTTCAGCTGAAACATGTTTGCTGAATGAGTGCAGTGAAAGGATGTAAAGTGAGAGAAATAAAGAGCAACCCACACTTCTATAAATGTGAACTACAAGCCATGTAAATAGCATAACTCCCACTGAGAATTTGACAAGTCTTTCAGGCACTTGCTTTTATTTCTAAGCTTTGCAAAGCCCCAGCTATCAGTGTTAGAGCTAGTTCTTAGCAGACATTTTATGAAAATTCACGCACATATTTCAGAAGCTAATAAAATGAAATTTCATTATTATTCATCAATTGTATGTACCACTAACTGTTTTGAATCTACTGTAATTTGTATCCCATGCACTAAACATTGCAGCAGCAGGGTTTGAAATTAGTGCCATTAGGTGGCTTGCCTTGATATGTGTGTGGTAAGAAGCAGCCTTTCATTGAGGGTAAAAAAGTGTATTATTTAGTAAACTAAGTGCCTTTTTACTGTTGCTTTTTAAAGCTGTGTCACTGCTGTTAAGCAGCTCAAATTTGTTGGCACCAACTATGTGCAAACTTAGAAAACACTCTAATGCAATTTGCTCACTTCAGAAACTGGGGTGGGTTTTTTCCAGGTTTTATTTTTATACCTGTTGGCTCCTGTCTCATCCTTTCCCTCTAGTTGCTTTTGAATGCAGCAAATGACCAGGGAAAAAGTTTTCACATGAAAAAGATAAAGTTTCCTGTCTTTTCTGCATGGTGCAGAGGTCATAATGGGACATGAAAGACAGGAAGCAGCTTATCATTTTGTTAGCAGGTACAGGGGCTCAGAGCTTTGTTATACTCTACCAGAAGCCATTAGAGAACCGTAATAAGCTAGGAGCACCAGCATGGGGCTTGATTTTAGGCTGGAAATGAGGTGTAGTTTTGTTCTGGAATAGACAGGAAGAATGCACTGGCACCTGTTTGGAATATACATGTGTGTTTTCCTAGGTGCATCTGAATCCATGCAGATCTCCCTTTTGACATTTGATTCAACATAGAATAAACAACGTAAAAGTTTTGTTGATCTTCAGCCCCCCCAAGTCCCCACACCTGTCAAATACAGCAGATCAAAAGATATCTTTCTCTTTTTTTTCTCATGCTGCTTGGCTACTTTGCATCTCATATGAGATGCAGCACTGACCTGGCCTCTGGTTCCTAAAATTATGGGGGTAGAATAATTTTAAACTTGTTTTTCATTAAAAGATTAATATTTCCTTTCATATTTTCTTGAACTCCCTCAGGAATGAGATTCTTGTGAGTCATAAAATAACACTACAAATAGTAAAGATTTTTTACAATAGGTTCAATAGGAATTTATAGCAATTAATACTAATTCCAATTAAATGCCTATGGTACCCTGTTATTTTCCTCTACAATTCATACCATCAGATTTTTTTGCTGTGAAAATGTTACCATTCTACTGTGGACACCTTTTTGGAAATTGTTATGCAAATCCAAATCCTGCAGACTTCAGAGGGAATCTGTGACAAAAGCGAGACAGGCACAGATACCTCCACTCAGGCACTTCTTTTGATTAAGGTTCTGTCCTTTAAAACAGAGTTTAATCAAGGATAGAAAAACCAGAGGAAAACTGCTTTCCAGGTGTGCCTTCTTCTGCAGATGGTGTGCTGCCAAAGAGAATCAAAAGAGACTTAATTACAAAAATGATCAGCAGAGTCAGACAGGATGAGAAATTGTGCGCTCTGATGGAAGTTGTTCATTACAAAACAATGGCACTGCTTGGCAAGTAGGGAAGGACGAAGCCACTTCTGATGGCTGACAAAGGCTTTTTGAAGTCTGCTGAGACTGAGTAATCCATGCTATAATGTTTGAAGCATTTGAGGAGGTGATGATCACTTGTCCTTTCTCTGGACAAGTCCAAACCTGCAGGGGAACCCACGCTGCTCACTTTCCAGGGCAAATGGACAGGTAACATCCCTTGTCAATCTGCTTCCTGACAGCCTTTAAAATGTTTCAAGGAGTAGCATGAGTTCAATGCAATGCTCATGTCTGTTTTGCAGAGAGAGGCAGTGTTGATCCTATATTAATAAAGTCTATTGGCTAAGACAGATCTGACAGGTCGTGCTGTGATGTCTGTCGTAGCCACAAGTATGTAGGCATGGTCTCTGAAAATTTGCAGTCTCAGTAACCTTTTGCAATTGCTTTTTGAGGTAGCTGAACACACCTTACCATGTACCTGTACTTAAAATGCCAAATGTTTAGATTAGGCAAAAGCTACAGAGGGATGTGGAATCCAATCTCATCATCAAACTAGTGCATCATTTAACTTTGATATTCACTCCCGGTTTCTCCAGCAATGATGGTTAAACTATGATTTCTGCAACTGACTGTTTGTGACTGCACCCACAAAAAATCCCAGTGGGACTCCATTCAAGTACAGCATCTGGCCAGAGGGAGCTGCAGGCAGAACAACCTCATTAGTATGTGCTGAGAGATAAGCCCTGTCTTACTACCTGTCTTTTCTACTCCAAGACATGTAATCAGTGGTCCATAAACAGTAATGCATTTGTCAAGGTACTTTTGATGAAACAAATTGTACACTCTGTTAATTGAAATGAGATCAAAGCTCTTCCTCCACGGCCTGGGGACTGACACAAGGTTCTGCTCTGGCATTGCAGTTGCATGCCTAGTTTGGTGACAAAACCCCCAAATCTTCAATCAGCTCTCCAGAAAATAGTAATTCCGGTTTATCCTTTGATAACATTTTATTTCTGTCTTTTTCCAGAGGGTTCCAGCAGCACTACTGAACTAATTTTAGCAACACCATGGAATGCAGAGGGGCCTAATCCTCTGCAAGCAAGGGATAGTTTGTCAGTGACTTCAATGGGCTTTGGATTTGGCCTAGATGAATATGGCCTAGGAAAGAAAAACAGCCCTTCCAGCAAGCAAGTGGCAAAGTTGGGTTTTAAATACCAGTGAGTCTAAGTAATAGCATCCTGCTTAGTTTCCCAAAATGGACCCTGAAAACAATCTGAGGCAGTAGGTTGAAGAGAAGGGATTAAAATGTGTAGCTGTGTTCTGTCTCCGCACCAGGCGGACGCCGGCCTCCGGCTGGCTCAGATATGCACAGTGACCAGGATGTTCCCAGTTTGGACAGGCACACAGGTTATGTGGTGGTGTGAGAATTGCTTTATTAAGTTATTAAGTTATTTTTGTAAGATTTTTAAGTTCTTTTTATAATGGTTTAGTTCACTGTATACCCCTGTGTTCTGCATTTCTTTTCCCTTCTGCTTTGGTTGTTTTGTCTATGGTAAAACCAGACGTTTTCTGTCATTCATCCCTTCCCTGCACCTGTAGCTGTCAATGGGGATGGACTGTTACAAAACAGGGGATACAGTGAACTGAACCATAACATAAAACTTCTTATAAAAACCTAATAAAACAATTCTCGCACACCACAAAAATGTTCCAGTAAATCTCAGAGTAAAATGGCAAGCAAGAGCAGAAAGGTGGTGGAGAAAATGTCCATCTGTAGAATGAAAGAGGATAGAGGATGAGCTTATCTCTTGTCTCATTAGCAGTTTAGTCTTCTTTCCCTTCCCATCCCTCTCTCTGGACTTTATTTCAGTAAGTTTTGTTGTTCCAGACCTCCCAGTACATGTTCTGTATCTACCACAGCTCTTTTGTCTGCCTGTCGGTTGGCAATTGACAGGACATACAGCTTATGGCAATACTGAGTCTCTATGAGAAGTAAGCCAAGAGGACACATAAAAATACACGGAACTCGCAGCACTCTTCAAATATTAGTTAATTAACTACTGAAATGCCTTTGTTAAAAAGGCAAGACTTATTAGACATATCTTCTGGGGAAAGGGTATGACTAAAGCCAGCTTTATCTAAAGTGTTAATATATTTTTTATTATTTGTATATGAAGTATATAGTTTTATAGGTGGGCTGAATTTCATGCATCTGCATGCAGACCATTGTACAAACAACACGAACCCATGGCGTGCAGAATTCAAATCCTCTTCTGAAACCACTTGTAATGCATACCCTTGATAAGTCAGAAATAGAGTTAAGAATGTGAATGCTTCAACCTACTTCCACCAAGGAAGGTGACAATAAGTGAAATTAAACCCAGTGGGATAAACTCACTATTGATAAGCAAGTAAGTTGGAAGGCATCAAGCAAAATTTGGAAGGTCTCAAAACACCATTGCTTTAGTGTAGTCTCAATTTGGATATTCAGGAAACCAGACATGTAATTTCCATCTCAGCAGGAGAACTAAATGCTTACAGTTTTTTCTTTCTGCTACTGTCTGTTTTTCTGTTTCTTGTTTTTGTTTTTGGTTTTTTTTTTCCCAAAGACACAATAACTATTTTAGGGAACTTCACACTGTGACAAGGCCTGTGTTATGTAAATGAAATGAAGACACTCAAGACTGAATTAACAGATGATTGTGAGCCAGGACAGTTTTGGAAAAAATGGTGGAGTGATTTTTAGAAGCACCTAAAACTTGCTTTGAAACATTGACACAAGCCTAGACTTGTTTCCTTGTTTATCTGTCTAAAAGGACAGCTGCTGGATAGTTCAGTTTATTTCCCAACATTTGCCTTTTTCCCCGAGTAAGTTTGTTCACACACTCCTGTAAAGACCTCTCCTGTAAAAGGCAAAAGGACAGATCTGAAGTTATGTGTTTGGGATAAAGTGTACATTGCCGGCAGAAACTTCCTATGTGTAGGCATAGTCATAGACGGTATTTCAAGAATGGTTTAACAGCCAACCAATAGTATACATCAGATATTACATAAGAAACAACCCAGTATGCATAAGACCTTTGCATGGAAGACCAGTACCTGCAGCAAACCTTCAGGGGCCAATCTCTTTCAAAGAAATGGGAAGTGTAAAGGAAGGGAAGGTGAGAATACCCTTTTCATAGTGAGGGAAAGGTCCACCTGCCTGAGGCCATGGTCCATACAAATCTTATGGGGAAGGAATGGCAGCCAATGTGGAGATCTTATAAAGCTGGAGAAAAAGCCAGCGCTAAGGGTAGGAGGTAAAAGAAAATTCCTAAGGCTAAACTGCAGGAGCTCAGATTTCTGTAGGCCACAAACATCTCATGTGTTATTTGATGCCTTAAGTTTTAGCTTTCATATTTTCTAGATTCTGTGCTGCATTAGTATACAACTCTGAACTTCATATAAAGTGTTAGCAAGTTCTCCTCACAGTTTAGTTAGACAAAACCAATCCTTTTCCAGCCCAAGAGCCTTACAGCTTCAGGCCCAAAAATTATAAACAGCAAATTGAGGAGAGAGATCTGGGAGGATGGGACTTCATTACCTGAAGCTGTAATTGGACATTTAACCCCAATATGTAAAGGGACCAAATCTTATAAAAGTGTGAAAACTTGTGAGGGGGAGCATCCATCTTGGGTGGAGCCATGGCCAGGCTCTTGTACTGCCCAAAGTGTATCCTTTGAAAGCTTTTTTAATACAAATCTATTTTATTCCTTTAACACTGTCTAGCCTCTGTTCCAAGTAGCATCTCCAGGCATCACATTGGCCACATCCTTGCACAAGTTGGTGTTGGACAGGGTGCTCTCTGTCTGTCAATTATTCATCTGTTTAACTATATATGTCAAACTTCTGTGCTCCAGCAACTACGAAAGAATCTCAATATTTCAGATGAGACTGCTCTGCTTTATGTCTTATTCTTTATTTAGGGAAGATGATGAGAATCGTCTCTTTTAAATCCTTACTTTCCTATTTGAATAAGAAGCCAATTTTCCTCCTGCACTATGAAATAGTTCTTTAGATTTTCACAGTTTCCCAAGCCCACAGTGGTGTGGTGGAATCTAATAATTCTACTTTTGATGAACGGCCATGATTATGCCCAGAAGTAACAGCCTACCTGCTCTAAGGGATACAAAGCCTTCCAAATCTCAGATTTGCTCTTCTCAAGGAGAAAAGATAATTAAAGTTAGAACACAAACTCTATCACTGGAATTTACAGTTTATTTAGGAACATGCACCATTGGTATGAAGAAGAAAACGCTTCAGTGAAATGATGCACCAAGGAAATCTGCACTGCGACACAAAATCAGTGTCATACATGTGATTCTGAATGCAAATAAAGAGCAACACAATTATCATCTAATTGGGAAAGTCAGAATTAATAAATGAATTTGCTACAAGTAGAAAAGTAACACATTGCATAATTGATTTTAATACATTTTTACTCTTATTGTGTACTTGCTTTTTGCATATTGGCCTGGAGACATCCTCTGTATCAGCCTGTTAAGTTTCAGCATTTAAAGTTCAGATGCTTCCTGCATACACTGAGCATATAACTCCTTCATGTTGAGCATTTTTTAGTCCTTGCATAGGTAAAGGAAATGAGCTGACTTTGCTCACATTTACAAAAAAATAAAATAAATTAAAAATATTTGCCTTTGGGTATAGAAAATCTAAGTAAAAAAGCAGAACTTTTCACTTAGTTGTATATATACATATATATGTGAAAATACAGAATTTTAATAAGAATGTTAATATACTGCTACAGCCCAATTGTGAAATTTAAATAGAAACTTCTGTGTCAGATGTTTATATTTCAATTTCATGATGGAATACCCTCAAAGTCTCTAACCCATTTGCTTTTAGCAAGGTTTATGGATGGCAAACAACTAACAATCCTCAAGTCTCTGCCTAGAAATACTGAACATCTTCCTTAGATATTTGCCTTATTTGTCTAGTCATAATTTTTGAATCTTCACAAGAGGAAAGGAAATCATTACTCAGGAAAGGAGTTTGGTAACACATCTCAGAAACATATCACTAGGAACCAAGTTAATGCATTCGCTTGGCAGTGACTTTGGTAACAGTCTGCTAATATGGTTCTCAGCCTATTAGTGTTATCCAGCTTTTGCAGGTTTATTTTCCTGCAAAATGTTGTTTTCCATTTTCCCGTTTTGCTGGCTGTGAGAGTGAGCTGTGATGGTGGGCAGGCCTGTGTGCCATCTCTTGCAAAGGTTTTTTGGTCCAGTTCAGAAGCTCCATTGTTTGACCTAGCCAGGGGGATTTGAACTTTATTTAGCAGGCTGGTACATTCTATCTTGCTCCTCATTTTTTCCTGCTGCTGTCAACTACAGCTTAAAAATTCCCCTTTCATATGTGTTATCTTGTATAAAAGAGTACAGAGGAAGAATAGTAACCCACAATTTCTATATCCTTTCCAAGCTTAAGACCTTACCTAAAAGTAGGCTTGCTTTTCAACATTCTTACAACTTGTTTGTTTCAGATCACTGCAATTCCAAGTGTTCTTGGTTGTAGTGACTTAACATCAGCTGACAGCTTAAGTACTACACAGTCACTCACTCATTGCCCACCTCTGTGAGATGTGGAGGAGAACTGGATTAAAAAAACCCAGATCTGTGGGCTGAGATAAGAACAGTTTAATAACTGAAATAAAGTAAAAGATAATAATAAAAATAAGCATAATAAAAAGGAAGGCAACTATAAGAGAGATGCAAAATGCAACTCCTCACCACTTGCAGACCAATGCCTAGTCTGCTCCTCAGCAGCAATCAGCCTCTCACCGCCAGATGCCCCCAGTTAATAGGCTGGACATGATGCTTTCTGGTATGGAAAAGGATACCTAATGGCCAGTTTGGGTCACCTGTACAGGCAATGCTCCCTCTCAGGTTCTTGTGCACCTGCTTTGGGCAGCGCATGAGAAACCAAAAAGTCCTTGACCTAGCAACAACAAAATCCACCAAATACAGCACTGTACCACTTACTAGAAAGGAAATGAGCTCTATCCCAGCTGAAACCAGGACATGGGGAGAGACTGCATTAAGATATAACTGGAGGTACTGCTTCTTAAAAATGGAGATGGACATGTCTTTTTCTCTAGAAGCTCTGTACTCTGGAGCTTCTGGAGAATGGTGTGAAGTAATTATAACACCACTTTTGATTTGTCAGAACAATAGGTTTTTTGTCTTTTAGTGATTCAATGGAAGGTTTACAAAGGGTTGGATCAGAACATGCAGAAAATGGATGTCTCACATTCCACGTCTAAAAGAAAGATAAATAAAGAAGTATCTTCATAAAATGGATCCTCATTATATTAAAGTGTTCCACAGAAATACTGATACTTTCAGATTTCAGAATATTGTTAAAAACCCAAACATTACACAAAATATCCAAGACTTTATGGTGGTTATAATGAAATTAGGTACTGTTCATAAACAGAGGTGTTGCGAATATTGGCACATTCATATTTAACAGTCAATACAGACACCTGTGCAATTTATATGGGTTAAAGTAATGCACTGCCTATATGAAGTCATAACTTAAAACTTTAGGGGTTAGTCAATTTTTTTTTTCATATTCTAAGGATGATGGTATTAGCACACACACAAGCTGAATTATCCCATCTCTATGGTCACTAATGTAGTAATACAAGTAAAACTAATGCACAAAATAACTTCCCAATAACTATCTCTTTCTCTGGTGGTGTTCCGTTGTTCTTCCTGTGCTCCTTAAGAAAAAGAAAAGAAAGTTTTGTGATGAGCAATCAGTACTTAAACCTCTTCACCAGGAGAACTAGGTTAATTTCTGGGGGTTCTTCCTCCTCTTTGCCATAATGGGAATGATGTTAATGGTGATGATTTCTTTCTATGGACTCTGGGGTCTGTTTGTATCTATTTTTATGCATATTCCAATATGCAGTACTCATTCTGCAAATCCACATCACATCCATATTATTAATAATGATTAATTGTTAACATCATCATCATTGTAACAACAATAATAAAAATAATAGGAATTAATAGCTCATTTTTAAAAACCTGCAGTCTTCTAGGAGAAACACATGTATAAAGACCTACAGATATACCTTGCTCTAGTAACCTAGTAATCTTGTTTTTACCTATTTGTACAAGTTACAGGATTATCATTAGTGCGTTATTAAAATTTCTATAACTTGCCACATTAATGCCTTGGTTTGGCAATGTTCCTTCACATAATAACATGATGGTCTCTGAAGAAATATGAAAATTGAAGAAATTTAAGAAGCCAGTATACTATTCTAGTTTTTAATCAATTAATATAATTCTTATTTTCAAGGTTGCGGATTTTGGTTTTGTTGTTTGGTTTCTTGGGGTGTTTTTTTGTCTCTGTTTTTTCTTAGTCTTTTTAGTTTCTTTGGATTTTCTTGAAGCTGTTTTTTCAGGGTTTTCTTTGTAACTAGGAAGATTCATTATGGAAACACTTACGTATCTAACAGGTTGCTTTCAATAGGATTTAGGCACTGCATTTCTTTGCCCACATAAGCCATAACTTTAAATAGAGTAGCAAATACACTGGGTGTGAATTTTCAGCTGGTAACACTGAATATATGTAGCTTGTACGAAGCTCAGATTTTAAAGTCTATATCCTCTTCTTGCACCTAAAAATATAGCCTGAGTGCATTAAGAATACTTCAGTCATTTGTCTGAGAAACTAGAGGTTTTACTGGAGCAGTAACAGTAGCAAACAGCTCCTTTTTAAATTGTCATGTATTATTCACATCTTGCCTTAGGAAAAAATGGTGGTTTCTCAACAAATTAAAATGACAGATTTTTGCCCTAAAGTACTTAAAATCAAAATTTATGGGTCTGACTAGGCTTTTGGTGTCCAAAAACCCAGGACAAATTGCCCCTTCACATGGCTCATCAGTTCTATGGGACATGCTTTCTGGATACATGGAAGCTTTTGAGCATGAACTGTACACAAGGCCTTTGCAACAAATCTAGTGCTTTTTAAATGGAATGTCTGGAACTTTGTTTTGTCATGCTTTAAAACAGAAGTTGTCTGTTGAAATTGAGCCAGAAGAATAGGAAGAAAGTCTGAAAGAGATATGTTAATATTGATATGATGCTGAGTAAATGTGTTTTAACAGATTGTTTGCAACATAGGTTTGATAAGTAAGTGTTCAAGGAGTGTTTAATATGTGCCACATTACCTGTGTAAAAGTTACAGCTTGGGGGATGAACAGAGAGAGACCAGCCCTGCCCAGAAGGACTTGGGGATGATAGTGGAGGAGAGGCTGGACATGACCCAGCAATGGACACTTGCAGCCCAGAAAGTCAAATGTGTCCTGGGCTGCATCCAAAGGCAGCGTGGGCAGCAGGGAGAGGGAGGGGATTCTGCCCCTCTGCTCTGCTCTGCTGAGACCTCACCTGCAGTGCTGCATCCAGCACATATCCTAGCACAGGAAGGACATGGACCTGTTAGACTGAGTCCAGAGCAGGCCACCAAGTTGATCAGAGGGATAGACCACATCTCTTACGAGGAAAGGCTGAGAGAATTGAGATTATTCAGCCTGGAAAAGAGAAGTCCTCAGGGTGACCTAGTCACAGCCTTCCAGTACCTGAAGGGAGCCTATGAGAAAGATGGAGAGAGACCATTTACAAGGACATGTAGTGACAGGACAAGGGGGAAGGTTTTTATACTGAAAGTAAATTTAGATTAGATATTAGGAAATAATTCTGTACTGCAAGGGTGAGGAGGCACTGGAACAGGTTATGCAGGGAAGTTTTGGATGTACTATCCCAGAAAATGTTCAAGACCAGGTTGGATGGATCTCTGAGCAACCTGGTCTAGTGGAAGGTGTTTCTGCCCATGACAGAGGGCTTGGAACAAGATTTCTAGTCTAGGCCACTCTTTGATCCTACAATTTCTCCTAGCAAAAGTAAGCAAAAATATTTGTGACCATTCTTTTGTTGTTCCTGGTTTCTTTCCAATTCTGGAGCTTAAATGTGACACAGTTTTAGATATTGCTCTGCCGAATGCACTTACTGGTCTAGTTTACCTCATTGTACTCTACAGTGCATGCGGGAAGGTTCAAGTATGCTCAGACGGTGCAGGCAGTTTTCCCATCTTGGAACAAGTACTTTGCCAAGGGACAGAGTTCTCATACCAAATATTTATTAAAAAAAAGTGTATCTTGGCCACTAAGACCACCTGTTTAAAAGGTTTATTTAACTTTGCTTGCTTTTCAATTCACTGGCTTGCTGTCAAGCCCTGACTTGCAAATACCTTCATTATAAATTACCATATATTATTCATTCAATGCCTTAGGAAAGAATGGTGCTATATAGACAAATTAAACTGACTTATTTGTGCCCCAAGGTGCTTAAAATTTTTATAAGGCATAGAAGTACAAGGCATTGCATCAGAAGTGAGGACCTGCATAATGGGAGATGAAACTACAGAAATTAGTGTATTATGGTCAGCTGAAAGCTTTTCAATAAAAAAAGTCTGGAAAAACATTTTGAGTTCTCTATAAACTCTCACACATTGAATAATGGCGTCCTGGTTTAGGGTAAATTTGGGAGAAAACCCCTGAATGGGGTCCCTCTAGGGAGCAAACCGAAACGGTCCCTTCCCCCCAACTGGTCTGGTAAAGGACTTCCTCAGAGAAAATTGGAAAAAGCTATTTTACTTAACAAACAAAGTACATACAAGTATAAAGAATGAATAATATGAAACAATAAAACCTCTCGTTCTGGAGTGAGATGGCAAATTGAGAAAGTCCTTGCCGTGGGTGTAGCTCGGCTCTCTCTCAGTCTCTCCTCAGTCCCACTCCCTCTGGCACTGCTGGAAAATGCCGAGGTCTAGGCCCCGGTGGGCCGCAGGTGCAGCCCCCAGTGCTCCCCTGGGTTCTTTCAGTACAGAGTAGGTTTAAACAGTTCCAAGAAAAAAATAAAAAAAACAGTCCAGAGAACTTCTCTGCCCTAGCTAGCTAAAACTAACTAAAAGCAAAAAGATCTCTGTCCTGCCGTCTCTCCAAGCCTCTGCTGAACACCCCATCTGGAGAAGAATGTGGAATCAGACCGTTTTCTCAAAACAAACTCTGTGCTTCTCCTTGCTCTTAGAACCAGTCTTAAAGGCACAGAACTCAATATACAGCACAAACAGAACAGACAATTGGGGACACAAGCATCATAAAGTCACCCTAGGACAAATGGGAATTGATGCTCTTTTATTCCGGTAATTAGCAAATTTTTACCTTTTATTTTTTGTTCATTGATCAGTAAAATAAACACTCTTTGAAAAAAAAAAATATATAGTTGTAGAGATAAATTTGTCTCTTGAATTCCAACACTCTCAAAAATTACCTCAGCTGGTGCAGAAGGCAGTGAGTACAAATCTTGATAGAGGTCATCAGTAGGGAAGCAATACTAGGAGGAATTGTGCCCCTGATATTTACACTGAAGTTTATATCTAACTCCAAGTCAGTGTCACTAAAATACTAAGACTAGCTGTCAAAAAACTTGAAAGTACAGCCTCTATGGCAAAATACCTCAAGACTTCCTTCCTTTATTGTAATGTCTGGTTAGGAGGAAATTCACTAAATGGAACTGTAATTGTTTCCTAGTCCCAATGCAGAGTAATTGAGAAGGCCTACATAACTAAATTTAAACACAAGCAATTTAATATTCCTGCCTCCTGTAGTATCAGATTGGGGCAACATATATGGAACATTCACTTGAGAAGCCCTCAAACAGTCACAGACATGCAAGACCTTATAGCTGTATTGTTTTAAGTGAATTAAGTTTTCTAAATTCAGGGAGGATATTTGCAGGTTTTTGTCCCCTATATTATATATATTTCACCCTGTGCTCCACACTGACATGTCCTTAGGTAAGACAATCTGGTGACGTTCTGAATTTGCTGTGTCCTACCAATCTCTAGGTTTTTTGGAACATCAAAGTAGAACCTGTCAAAGCCAGGATAGATGTGGCAGGGAGAGATTGAATACCACTAGTGAATGTCAAGAATAATTTACGACGGTTGTGTGCCAACATGTTGTATGTCATATTATAGTACTGAGTTATGCACACAGAGTCAGAGTATTGCAATATAGCTACTATAAAATATTATCCAGATATAATTTTATGTAATGTCATGAAGACATCAAGTTATGATTCTTTTAAAGTATTTTAGTACTTTCCCATTTTAAGCAGTGGTCTGCAATCTTCGAATTTAGCTAACTTGACCAGTATTTAGACAGGTGGTATAAAAGAGTATATCAGCTCTAGACAGCTCTAGACAAATTAAATATTTATTCAGAATATGTGGTGGTTCTTGAACTCTTATCTTGACCAAACACCACTGTTCATAAGCAGAAATCCTGAAATGTGTCATTTATATTATCCTGAGCATCTGTTGCATGAGGAAACCATCCATTATTTTGTCAAAAAGGACAGCAAATAAAAAACAATAAGATATTTATAGATGTTTGAATTCTTTTCTCATAGTCTTACAAGTATAGAAATGCTTTGAAAACACTGATTGTTCCTACTGCTTACACCGAATTTAACTATCATTACTGTGCGATTTTCAGATAAGAAGGAAAACAAAAATTCCCTAGTGTAATGGATGTGGTGGAGAGGCTTGGACTGAATTTCAGCTGCATGCAGATGAAAAAAAAGGTTGATAATTTATTCATGTGATTGAATTACAAGCTGTTTTTGGAAATGTCCTGTTGGACTTCTGAACTCTGGCAGAATATTTTTCTGCTATAAAAGGTATGAGCCACAATTTAGCACTTGATTTGGTTTTGGATTTCAGAAAATTTCAGCTTGGCAACTAAAGTAAGAGGTGTATTAGATTCAATGAGAAAAAGATGACAGTCTCTGATGAAAAAGGGAAGAGAAGATTCTCTAGTCCTACAGGGACCTACCTGAAAAATTCAAAACTCCAGAGGAATTTGGTTCCTTTGGAAGTTCTCTCCTGGACTCAGAGAAAAGTATGCATGTGAAGGAAGTGGATGAAAAAAGAGAAAAGTTGCTTCTTGTCACTACATCTTTTCTTTTATGTCTGATAATTGCTCCCAGATGTGAGGACACATAACTAGTCTTACAAAGGCTTTGTCACTGCCTTTCATTACACCAATGATGGTTTGTGTAATCAAAGAAAGTGGCTAGTAGGACAGTTACTCACTGGCTAATGAGAGCAGATATAAATTTCTATATAACCTCTTTGTATTATCTAAAGAGATTATAGTCTAAAAGAGTGATATTATACAGAAAGTGTGAAAATTTATGGAGAAAATTAATGAAGGAAGATAAAGACACTGAAGAAATAGCTTTTCTAAATGAAACAACCACAGTCAAGGTTGAAAATATATATCAGGGATACAGGGATTCACAGCAGCAGCAGCAGGGAAAGAAAGAAGCTGTTCAAGAGGAAGAAGCAAACACGTATCCTATTCTTAAAATAAATGACAAAATTATTAGTAAGGAGACAGAGAAGATACAGGTGCTCAATAAATCTGAGTGTCTGTAACAAAAGAAGTATAATATAGCTGACTTGTTTTCTGGTTCTTTCATTGCAAAGGAGTATTTTAAAGATGTCTGCACTTCTAAGAATGTCTGAGGACTGACAGTATTAATATTTATTAAATATAGGAATCCTTGTAAGATCTTGAATATCTGAGATTGCTGATACCGTGTGAATGCAAAATTTAGTGTGTCACCACCATGTGAAGAAAAATAATGGAAACGATGAAGTGAGAAGTAAATGAAGTAGTTCAAAAATGTTTAAAACTAGCATAAATAATAATTTATTTTTGGTTTACACAATTGGTCTCATAAAATAAAATATTTATGTGATAACATTTTAACTGTGTTTGAAAATGGTATATATGTTTATCCTGATAATGTGTACAAGCATCTACGTCCTTTTATCTAACTAAAGAACCTGACACAATACAAGGTCAATAAGATATGGGTTTAAACTGCATGCATAACTGGTCTTCAAAAAAGAAGTGTCAGTGTGCAATATCTCTTTGGAAGTAGTGTGCTACTATATTAGTGCTATTTGTAAAGGGTATAGTGAGAAGAGAAATAATGCTAAGAGCAGGTCATTCAGTGATTGGTAAACTGGCTACACTATTCTTCTAGTGAACTCAAAAAGTACAGAAATGTCTTTAAAAATACATCTTGAAGGACAAGGAATTAGGTGAATCTAGTAAAGCGGTGATCTTGGAGCAGATTATGATTTCCTAATTCCCAAGGGCACTGCCACAGTAAAGACGTGGTTCCAAGATGCATAAGCAATAGATAGCTCACATGCATTGAGGAAGCTAAGACTGGATGCTTCTAGACAGCTTTAAAACTTAGCAAGGACTTAGAAAGAGCCACAGAATTGATTTGAAAACTGGAAAAGTCCCCATCATATGAATTTTAGAGCTTTCACTTATTAACTCATTACAGGAAAGATGCTATGGTGGATAACACTCTTCCAAGGGAGAAAATACGACATTCAGAAAGCAGGTGTTTGACAAGAACCAGTAGCTCATAGTGCCAGGCAGATGCTAAGAAGTAAAGCACAGAGCATTAATCATGGGAGGAAATTGCCAAGCAGATTCTCCATCTGTTGGTTCATGCTGGTTTTGGCTGGGATAGGGTGCATTTCCTTCAGAGTAGCTAGTACAGGGTTGTGTTTGGATTTGTGCCGGAAACAACGTTGATAACCCAGCCATGTTTTTGTTACTGCTGAGCAGGCATTACACAGAACCAAAGCCTTTTCTTCTCCTCACCCCATCCCACCAGCAAGAAGTCTGGGAGCTGGAAGGGAATACAATCAGTACACCTGACCCCAAAAGACCAAGGGGAAATTCCATACCATATGGGTCATGCTCAGCATCTAAATTATAGGAAAGAAGAAGGAAGGGGAGGACATTTGTAGCGATGGTGTTTGTCTCCCCAGACAATCACCATGCATAAAGGTGTCCTTGTCTCCTGGAGATGGCTGAACACCTGCCTGCCCATAGGAACTGGTGAATTAACTTCTTGTTTTGCTTTGCTTGTGCGTGTGTCTTCTGCTTTACTATAAAACTCTCTGTATCTCAACCCATGAATTTTCCAAATTTTGCTCATGATTCCCTCCCCCATCCCACCAAGGAGGAGTGAACGAGTGGCTGTGTGAGGCTGAGCTGCCCTCTGGGGTTAAACCATGACAAAATATCATTCAGTTCAGACTGAGTGTACATTTATTAGAACACACCTTAAAGTCAGAAGTTAGGTTTTAGCCAAATGAAAATTATTACAATCAATGTAAGAACAAACTCTGTATATCCAATGACCTTTGATATCCTAGAGTTGACTAAATGGTCTTATTTTCCTTTTGACTTTAAATTTTATAGATGAATTTTAAAAAGAAATGTAGAGAATGAAGAGTGGTCTAGGACTAGGAATTTGGTCTTTAAGTACTGGGAGTATCTGAAAGAAGATAAAATATAGACAGAAAGTCTCCATACAAGACAGTATTTAGAGTTCTTGCTCACATTTCAGCAATGTGGATTTAATTTGTGCCTTCTTCAGTCAAGTAAATTCTTGATTTCTGACAGTAATAGTTTTGAAAATCAGTCTGATTTCTGGAACTTCAAATCTCTTGAAGTTCACTCTGAAGTTGTATATATTAACTTGGACTGATTTCAAAATAAAACTGATATTATTTCCTTGAGATGATATTTCTCTTTGTCATTATTAAACCCATAAAGTACTCACTCTTTACAGAATTTACTTTCATTTGAGCTGTCTGACTAAAAAAAAAAAAAAAAAAAAAAAAAAAAAAAGGAAAAATAATTTTTAAGGTCTGCTAAATCTTTTTACAGAAGTTATGCTGTCTAGGCTCTCTGGCTTATGGAAGCATGGGAAAAAAAAGTGTAGCATGTGTTGAATAAAATGCTTTGCTGAAAGATTTTTCAGCTTTTGATAGCCTTCAGACATGATTAAATAGAATGCATAAAATATGTATAATATTCAATCATAAAGACCAGTTATAGTTATTTTAGGTGAGCAAGAAAGCTATATTGAAATAATTTTTCTGGACTTGTATACCTTAAAGGGTGCCTTTGGCTGGTCACTGGTGAAATGGTAAAGAGATTATAGCCCTCAAATGGACAGAGGAAATTGTGCCTATACGAGAGGTAAAAATGGCAAATATACACCACTTTTTAAATCACTCCAAATTATAGGGGTGCATGTCAGTTTTAACTGCAGGGAACAATGGTGGTAACCTGTGCTAATAGAGCAGGGAAGAGCATGTCTCTTAAATTTGCTGGACATGGATTGTACAGTTATATGGACTCACTCTAAGAGCCAAGATGAACTTATATTGCCCATGTCACTCAGAGCAGTTTGGGGAATTGGCACCATATTTAACTCTTCCTGCTTCATATAAAAGTGACTGTGGTACAAATTTGGGTGCAAAGTCTATTATCACTGAGGAAAAGGATTCAGTGCATAAATAATTTTTGCAAAACTTCAAATATTGTCGACCAGATGTGCTAGCTGTTGGTTGAAGTGGGAAGCACTACAAGATTTCACTGATTGGTATATGGGTATATACTGCTTAAAATAAATTTTGTTTTGAAGAAGCACACTTCCAGCCTAAAACATTACCCATCACTTTCTCATATCCCAGTAAAGATTTAGAAGCAGGGATTTATTGAGACTCAATAACATTATTATGGCATCACTTTACATGCCACTCTACAAAGCAATTTTTAGTGTGTTGGACATCTGAACAATATATTTTTGAACATTCATTTTCCTAATGACTGCAAAAGTGACCTATGCTCTAGAAAGGATTTTTTCACTTACTAATTTTATCTATTTCTAGGCATCAATATACCCCTTTAATGAGAATGTTACTTTAGGTTTGGGGGTTTAAAACTGATTTTTACTAAGGTGGCAGCAGTATCAAGATAAATAACAGCAACAGTAAAATGATGTATTGCTGCAAATACATGAAAAAAAAAAGACAATTAGAAAATAAATGAATGGAATTCTGGCCTACAAAGTGTTTATTTACTCTGTCATTTCTTATGTCTTCCCTTGCAGGGGTACAAATTAGTGAAGTCCTGTTGTACTCATAAATAAACCCAGGGAAACCTGTTTTTTTCATTCTAGCTGCCAAGATGTCTCGATGTTTTGCATTAGAAAAAACCATAGAATAATAAAGGTAATGCTCTACTGTATATAGACTCTACACAAAAATATAATTTCTCCTCTTTTCTCTTCACTTTTCCTCTTTTTTTTTTAATATTATTTCGTAAAGGAACAGGTGTCAGATAAGAATTCAATAAACAGTGCAAAATTTATCCACAGGAAAGCATATCTACAATGTTGTTGACTAGAGTGGCTACAGCTGTATTTCTATAACACAGAGTGCCACAACTCTAAAAAAATAGCAGTTAATATTGTTAATGACATTTGATTCAATTATTTTATTACATTGTCATCTAGCTCTACTGTTTGGAAATAGAACAATGACGCTTTCACTTTCTGTCAGTTCTCAGATTGTGAGATCAAAATGATCTGTATGGAGAAGGCTTTTCTTGTAAATGAAGGGAGATCTGACTTCACTTTCCTCCAGTTGCAACCTTTCTCCTTCTTTTTTTTTTCCTACAAACCTAAGTGTCTTTCTGCATCCTTTTCATGGTCTCATTTGAACCCTTTATTGATTCGGCTTTCAGTCCTTGGTCCGTGCCAGGTGTGGCCATCCCCGGACCGCGGCTTTGGTCCTAGTGGTGGTATAGAGCAGTGGCGTTTCTGCTCTCCACGGTGGCTGGTGATACAGCATCTGAGATTGGAGAGAAGAACAGGGAGGGGCTTTTCATGTGCTTCCCAAAAGACTATATTCCCCAAGGGGGGCAGTGACAAAAAAATAAAAAAAACATGGTCTGCACAGTCTATTAAATGGGAGAGGAACAGGGGCAGGGTACAATTCTTCAACCAATCAGGGACACAACTGGAGGCGATTAAGGAGGGGCTCAAAATATGATGACCGATAGGAAAGAAAATGGGAGTAGAAAGGGTCACATGACCAATGGGGCTTCGTGGAATAGGGGAATTCCTGGGAGGGGTTTAGGCAGGGGGTTGGGACAACAAGGACTGACAGGGAACTCTCTGGAACAACGGGCTGGGAATAGTGAGGATTGACATTATGTAAATGAGGTAACAGGTGGGTCTAAGGAGTGATGGACAACCTGGGCAAGGGAGGAGAAAACTTGGGGTAAAACCAAACATGTCAAGGGGGAAACAGGATCAAACCATTCAAAAGCGTTTACAAAAATAGGCATGAAGAGGAAAACACCACCACACTTTATCACAATGTCAGAAAGATACTGAACACTGTCTCTGCTAACTGTACCACTGTGGTAGGTCTTCCAGACTGCCTAATTTTTACTCTCTCAAGGGCCTAACGCCCAGGTGTCTTGACTAGATGGCAGTGAGGGCTTGGCAGTTCACACAGAGAGTACATAGGGCATTCTGCATTTCAGTGGTGACCTCCTGAATGGGCTGGCAGAGCAGAAGCAGTGATGCTCCCAGGCTGCTGGCTTTGAAAAAGGGCAAACACAGACAGAAGTTGACTGAGAAGGACCCTCATTTCAATTCTTGCATGACCCCCCCAGCACTAATGTGCTGCTACTTTGTTGCCACTTCAAATAAGTTGGAGAGATTTTATTTTTTTATAAAGGCAAATGTTTCTTAACATAAAATAATTATTTTTTCTAAAAATAAGGTCAACAAAACCAAGGGAAAATAAAAATAAGGCAAAATAGGCTAAAGCTCTACATATCTATCCTTAGCTAAGATTGTGTGATAGCAGAATTTGGGAGGGAGTTTTAAATTATGTTAATAAATATGTTTTGAATATACATAAAGCTTTTGAAATGGCCTTCTAAATTAAGTCAAAGGATGTCTTTCTATTGACTCTTTTTGGTTTTTGATCCAACTATAAAGACTTGTCACTCCATTTTCAATTAAACAGTCTGAATTCTCTGACTCAGCAGTAGCTGGGAAAGATGAGTAGAACAACTGCTGGAAAAAAATGATCATTTTAAATCATACAGACTGACCCTGAAAAAAAATCTATTAAATTTTAAACTGCAAATCTATCTATATACCCTTGGTTAGCGTGAAATATCTACCAGCATAAAAGAGTACCCAGGAAAAATTTAGATTCACTGTCATTCATTTGGAGATTACAGTTGGATTGCTTGGGGATCTTCAAAGAACTAAACAACACAGGAAAAATAAACTCATAAAATTAGCATATTCTGAAAACTCACAGATTTGGGGTTCTAAAATGCGTGGACCACATCATAGAACACCAAAGCCAACATTTGCATTCAGCTTCTTTTGTAAGAAGCAAGACAAAGAGTGACTTAAATGCTGTAGAAGAAGAAAACATTTTTGATTTTATGGTAACACATAGCAAAGCAAATTTGAGAAAAATCTCATTATCTCTTCTATTGTTTTAAATAAAGTCAATTAAGATTTGGATGTCTTTATCATATAAGACAGGTATTTGTCAGGGGTTTTGCAGCATGTAATACATTTACAGGGGATTTTCATATTCGGCCGAATGTGGGGTAATCAAGGAGAGTAAATGAACATCTTTTATAGAGTTTCAGAAGATATATTTGATAAAAATAACCCTATCACATATTCAGAATATCTCTGATACATAATTTTGCTGTTGTGGTACAATCTCTATTTTAATTGCCTGTCTTGCCTGAGACATTCATGCAAACAATGGAAATTACCCTCAAACTGCTTCTGAAAGACCATATCATAACTTAAACATTGTCATAAAGCTAATTAAGCTGTAACTGGTAAGGACCTTCTAAAATGTCAACAAAGGCTTGAAACATCCCCTTTTCCTCTTTCAGTGGCTGTTGAAAAATATTGTTAGAGATGAAGAAATTTGCAATCATCAAATTGAAGACCAGAAATTTCACAGCCAGGGATCCCTCAGGGGGACTATTCTGCAAAAGACCCCCTGTCTTGCTCAGGCACCCTTGAATAGGAGAGGGGAACTCCACCAGAGACTCATTCAGCTTTTCCTGGAAGTGGAGACTGGCCTCAAAAAACAGGGAATGCAGCAGCCTCTCAAATACTGAGATTTCCTGTTGCCTCTTTGAAGAAGGTCCTTACCATAGTCACAACTTTTATTAATGGGCTTCCAGACATCTTCTTAGCATGTCAAAAAACACTTATGCTGTCTCCTCAGTTTCTGAATTTTTAAATTTTTTTTGTTTGTTTATAGTGAGTATAAGAGGTCATAAACAGTTGTATCACTTACAATAATTTCCAATTAATAAATTGGAAAAATACTTTTTTCATATGTTTATGAATGTTAAAATCATGTTCTCCATACACATCCAGGCATTTAGCAATACACTTATGAAAACATTTGAAAATGTAAAGTTGTTGCTGTGTATTATTTCATATTGTATTTCATTTTTTTATTGGGTTTTAAAATTGTTTGTCCCATATTCCCCTGTTCCCCTGGAAAATGTAACATCCCAAAGTTTGTCCCTGCCCTTTTTCCCCGTCCATTCCCCTACATTGTTCCCTTCCTGGAATGTAATCCAACCCTATTCCACTCCCACCTTATCCCTGACTGGGTAGTGGCTTGTCCCCATGTTTAGCCCCTTCCCTGGATATAAGCCGAAGCAACATGTGGGCAAGCCCTCTTGGTTCCAGGGGTAGGAAGGGGCTCCTGACCCAGGCTGGGGCAGGACCACAGAAGAAAGACTGAATAAAGACCTGGTTTCACCCTCGGATCAAGTGCAGACCTTCCTTTGCCATCGATGAGGTATTGCTCTCTCTGCTAAGGGAAAGTTTCTCAGCCACTCCTAGGTTTTGGGACCCTGAGGAAAAATCCTTCCAACTGTGGTTTGTCTCTTGAGCTAGCTGGAGTGAAAACGGAGCCGGGGCTCCATGAGGGAGACAAGCCACATAAAGTCTGCTCTCCAACAATAATAAATTTTCAATATAAATTGTACATAACTTGATGTCTGGTGGTTAGCCATAGAGATTTCATGATTTATACACCTACTACCAGAGGACTATGTCTGGAAAATTGCTTTCCTTATACTGCAGTTTTGTCTTACCAAAATTTGCCTTCAGCCTTGATCTGTGATATGTGTGTGTTTGCACCCCTGCCTGTATGCCAGCTGTGCACCAGGAATAGATAACACAATTCTGCTCTACACCCAGCCATGACCTATGTGCAATAGTGAAACGTTATTGCTCAAATTTTAAGTGGCCATTTTATTCCCATTTTGCCATGAAGGCGTGAAGGGGAGGGCTTCTTCACAATTTACCAGATGTTTGGAACAGTTTTTGTTTATTGGTGTGCTATTGCATCGGCATTTTGGATTGGTCTCACATGAATTCCTTACTGAGTCCTACAAGACTTTCTAGATAATTTTCACATCATGTATGAGGCAAGGGGAATATGGTATTCTCTCAGCAATGAAGTCTCTTTAGGGGTGTAGCCTTGGGAGAGAATGTGGCGGTAGTTGCCTTGAAAGTTTCCCAGAGGAGTCTGATGGAAACTGCTTCATTATTCTGGACTAATTTATGAAAATACTTTGACAGAAAATCGGATTTTAAATCATAAAATTGCTAATGCATTGCACATAGTAGTCAAATTTCCTCTGTGACTCAGCTCCATGGAAGGGGTGACTGGAAGAGATTTTGACTGCTGCTGTAAGCACCTTCCAAACTAGTCCTTGTGGCACAGTGAGAGAAGGTGCAGGTATTCTGACTTAAGGGGATGCACTGTCGCAGAGAATATGCATTATATGCCAATAGAGCTGTACTAGCAACCTGAATCCTGAAGGCAGCATACCAGTGTTCATAGGTTCTGCATTTCAGTCGGAGTCCTATCTCTGAGCAGAATCTACCAGCTTTCTTAATGGCATAATGAGAACTTACCTTGTTTGCTTACAGTTTCAAAGATGATTTCTTCACTCTGTAGTGTGAACATACCTTTAAGTGCAAACAAAAAAAAAAAACAGTGGCAGGGTAAAGTACAGTTCCCCTGCAGCTTCCTGACTTTTCCTTCCTTTCTTTAACTAAAGCTTCAATTCTAACTTCAATTCTAAAATACAGAAGAATTTAAAGGGACATGTAAATTTATGTCACTGCATAAATATTAAATTTAATAATAAATGTACTATTGGTATTATCTATGTATATTTAAAATTTGCCATATGCAGGGCAATAAATACTTTGACATTGTATATGTGTGAAATAACCTAGCATGCCTTTTTCACCCTAACTTATTTTGTGTAAAACACCATTAGGAGCAATCATAATGATAGCCAAATATATCCTGAGGGGTTGGTGAGCACTAGCAGATGCTCACCTTTTACTTACTGACTGATGGAAGTTGAAATTATGGGAATTTTGCCATCCATCATGCTGGTGCTGAGAGACTAAGGTGATAAGTTCAAAGAGCTGATGGTTAATAATTAAATATAATAAGCATCTGCTATTGTTACTACCCAGGGGCTGAAATGAGCTGCTTAGACACAGAGTAGGGTTATGGACAGCATAACTCTGCATTGCCTCTTGGAACTACCAGGCAAGAATTGCTACTGACCTGTACAAAACTAGAGTTTTTCCCAAGGACTCCTCTGCAACAATTTTTAAACTCTTCAGCCCAAATTCTGATCTCCTAGCTCATTCTGATCAGTACCAATATAATGTCAGTATAATTCCTGTTGGAGCAAAGGGCTGATGGGACTGGATATAAAATGAAAACCCTCAGTCCCATACCTGTACTTGGACTGGGACTCACTTCTCCTACCTCTAAAATTTGCCAAGCTGGATTGGTCCAGAATAATGAAGCAGTTTGTGTCTGCCAATTTAAGTTAAGCCAGCTGTTCAGGCTTCCTCTATAATCAATCATAGTCAATTCTGAAAGAACTTTCTTCTCTTAAAGGGTTCTCAAGCATTTAAATAGACTGCCCATGAAAGTGGAGGAGCTACAGTTCCTCAGAGTGGTCAAGAAACAACTGAATGTGGTGCTTAGTGCTATGGTTTGGTTGACGGTAGTGGTGGTTTGGTCAAAGGTTGGACGTGGTGGTCCCTTCCAGCCTGAATGATTTCATGATTCAATAAAAAGAGATAGGCATCTTTACAAGGAACTGAATCTGTCTCAAGATAATCTCTCTGAAGTGTCCTTTGAAGAATCTCTCTTTCTTCCCTCACCAATTGGGGAAATTAACATTTAGATTTTTACATTAAAGGAAACCCAATCTAATACATAGGCCAAATTAAGACAATTATTAAGGTAAGTCCATACCTACTGACAATGCCATATTTATTGAGTGGAGACCTTAAGGATCTTTTTTTTTTGCTTGTTTTGTTTGAAAAACAATGAAGAGCTCAAAGGTGCCAAATAAAATGTTTTAAGGTTATTGCACAAATAGATTTCTTGGCGACCCTGATAATACCACTCTAGACATGCCTAGTAGGACTTCCATTTTCATTACCTATGAGGTAGATGATTTTTAATTAATTTTTTTTTTTTAATCACAGGTATCTTATTGATTGAGAAGCCTAAATAAAAATATGTGCTAAATTGAACAATTCTTCAGTTCACATTATTGACTTGGCCATTATTCAGGTCATTTCAGTTAGCCAATGTTTTCAGAATTATTTGTGTTTAAAAATGTGAAGAAGCAGAGGCAATGCAAAATGCTAATGACTTTTACCAACTGTTGCAGACTATTTCACATAATTTACCTACGTGTGTAGTGCAAAAAAAAAAAAAAAAAAAAAAAAAAAAAAAAAAAAAAAAAAAAAAAAAAGGCGCCCAATAGCTATATTTCTACCATCAAACCAAGCTAGCATTATTTCTAGAAGAGTTTTTCAGAGGTGTAGAACTACATAGGCAATTATGTCTAGATCTGCATTTTTTAAATAAAGTAGACATATACAGAGTTTGACATATTTTCATAGGTATAGCTTATTTTTAAATTATTATTATTATTATTATTATTGATTATTTTACTGTTATTCCTCTTTTATGGGAGGGAGAAACAAAATCCAGGAGTTTAGAGTCTAGGTTTAGGGCAGGGGTTTAGGTCAATTTAGCTTTAGGTATATTTGGTTAAGTGTGCTTAATCAGCATTTTGGGCCACCATTTTAAAAGTTTGCATCTATGACTCACCAAGCTCCAAGGCTAGTGTAAAACATCCATTGCCACATTCTCCAACAATTACAAAGAAGTGTTTTGCAATTGAAAGTAATTTTCTATTTCTGGTTTCTACCAATTTAAAAAACTGACATCTGGAACTTAAAATTTTTTCAGGTCAGAAATCTAACACATAGCTTGTTCCTGGTGAATATTGCCCAGTTCTGATATATTTGAATTAGTGAAGAAGAAGGTACCATGACCATGTTAGCTGTAACTTTGCGAAACTTAAAATACCTGAATGAAGGGAACATAGAGCTGATGACATAGTTACCATAATGCCAGGATCTCCAGTACCAGATTATGTAAGAGCCTGCATGCCCTGCTAATGGGTAAAGACTTGAGCTTTGGCTAAACTGATAAGGTTTTTCCAGTTTAAAAACTGAGCTTGTCTACTTCATGGGAGCTTTTCTCTACGGACAACAACAACAAAAAAGAAATTAAAAAATTAACTTTGCCCAAATTATATTTGCAGGTAATGTAGTGTGATAAAAAAAGGAAGACAAAGCATAGTGCTGATACTTTTGCATCTGAAGTAAGCTAGCATATCAAATTCACATACTCATGGAAGCTGGCAGAATGCATGGGGAACACAGACAGGTTAGACTACACACTTTAAAGTCCCTTGCTGAGCCATCTAGAAGGGACAGCAAATAAGAGTTTGTCTGTGATGTTCAGTTATATGGTGCATGCAGGGTAAATACACTTTTGTTCTGCAGAAAATATTCATTTGGTGCATGCTACAGCAGCTCCTAGAGTTGCATTGGTAGAGTGGAGGGCACATCACCAATTCCAAAATCAATTATTTTCTTGTCAAGCCATAATGGTTGTAGTCTGACAGACCGCAACATAGCTAAATCAATGGCTGTGCCTCAAAACCAGGCACCTTCTAAAACAAACTTTCAGGATGCTTGCCAAGTCACTTGGATCTGAATTTCAGATTCAAAGTAAATTTGGATATTGTGGCAGTAGTAGAGGCAATTTAAGTCATATATATTGGAGACAGGGAATTCTTTACCAGAATAAGTTGTAAATACAAGTTTATTATATGGCTTCAAGAGAAGCTGTACAAGTGCACAGGTGTACCCAGAGGGTTAAAAAAAGCCTACTGGCTACTTCTTGCCCAGGCAGTTACTATATTGCACATTCTCAGCAATGGAGAAAACACGTAAGAGGAAACAATTTATATTGTAAACCAATTTTTATAGTCTTTCTTGGGCAGTCACATTTCTATGCTGATAGAGAGTGGTTTCTGTACTAGTGGGACATTTGTTTTAAATTGTTGCAATCTATCACTATTCAACAAGATTCATTAATTAAAATCTAATTTTTAAGGTGGGCAATCTCACCAAAATTTTCTGAACTTCTTTTAGACTGTCCTGAATAGTGTCAGACATTCCTTGACCAAAGCTGAGCTTCATGGGCCACTTAAAAAAGATATAAATGTGTAATTACAAAAATGTCTATCACCTACCAAAATGTCGTGGACTTGTAGGTTAGGATACAGATCTTCATAATATGATCATATTCCTTCTTCTTATTGGAATTTAGAAGTACCTTATCATGTGTCATTTAACACATGCTGATGTCTCATAACAGTTTGTATTTTTTTTTTTCTGCCTAATAGCAATTTATAGCAAATATGTGTTTAAATCAATAGAGCTTGTGAGGACTAAAAAAAAAGTAGATCAACATAGAAAACTGCAGCCTATATAACCAAAAGTAAAATTGCAATATGTCAATTATTATTTTAGTAAAGATTAGTAGAAATTTTAGTATAAATTGGTAGAAATGTAAGAAATATAGAAAATTAAATGTAAGAATTGCAGATGTTGCACAAATTATAAGACTGAAGACAATTAAGGTAGAGCAATAAATAAAAAAAAAAAAGTTTTTCTTTCACATAGGATGAAGATCCTGAGAAGAGAAGAAAAAGGTTGGATGGCTAAGAGGAAGGAAATTATGGAAATTGCTACATCTGCAAAAGCATACGCTGAGAAATTAGTTTTTCTTTTCATTAGATAGAAGAGACTTTGTAGCATAAAAGGATAGTGTTGACACAAGAAAAAATGAGAAAACTATCCATGAAAGTATTTAAATTTTCATTCAGTTTTCTAAACATCAGTGTGATGCTCTGTGACATATTTCTAACATGAGAGGAAATTAAATGAAGCCTAATGGTATTAGAATGGGTCCTTACTATATTCTCAAAAAAACCCACATTATCATGAGAGTCGTTTTGATGTGGCAGTCCTGTGCTACGTATTTTCCTTAAATGAGATTCTACTTACAGAAGTTATCTTATGAAATTGAGATGTAAGGCTGAAAGTGCTACACCAATTAAGGAAAATTCATGCATATGGGACACTAGCTCAGCAACATTTATAACTGGAAATTTCTCTCCCTTTAGGAAACTGAAAAGTTTTGTTCTGTAGGGTGAGAAAATAAATTCAAAATAAAGTATCCCCTTGGAAACACACTTTGACTTTGTTCAATTCAGGTTTTGGTCAAAAAGAGTAAAGACATTTGTAAGGCATAGCTACTGGGATGCAGCACAGCTGCCTCTCAGGAAACCTGTCATACCCAGGTGCCTAGGGGAAACCCCAGAGAACACTTCTTCACAATGAAATATTTGAACACCAGAAATAGCCCTTGGAGCAGTCCTTCTTTTGCAGTTGCTATGGCTAGAATTATAGAATTGAGTGTCCTGGTTCAGGGCCTGTATTACTTCTCTAAAAATCTGAAATCTGAATTGCGCAGCCAGGCTACAATTTAAATATCACATAAGTGAGAACTAGACCACAAAACCTCTGAACTATGAATGATGATACATTTAATATCTTTGTGTTCTATCACATCAGAGCATCTATGACATTTGCTGTTGTCTGATAAAACTGAGAATTCAACTAGGAGCTATTTGTATTAAAACCTATTAGTTCTGTAGTTACACCTCTGGAAAGACTTTTCTTTAGCTGTCCTATTTGTTACAGTGTTTTCATTCCTTCTGTATCAAAAGGTAGATGGGGAGTACTTTAAGGAATTCTTAGGAATTCTCACATGGTTGTTGTCAGGTTCTACATTGCTTTTGAATCTTCAAGATTTCCTTTTGTCAAAACTCTTGTGGATTGTTTAGCCCAGTTATTAACAAACTTTGTACATGATGACATATTTTCTTCCTTTATATTTCTCTCAATTAGTCATATGCACCCAGTACTTGCTTATATTTCTTTTTGTTTTTCTGTCCATTATATTTTGCTAGGTAGCCAGTTTTATAATAGAGCATTGCTCAGGGTTAATTAGATATTGATCTCTAGCATTATCAGGTGCTTTAAGACATTTGTCATGATCTGAATTTATTTTTGAGCCACTTATTTGTCTGAGTAGGTATTCTAAAGGACTGGAGATTCTTTGATTGATATAGTATAGTCAAGAATTTCTAATTTCTTCCTTTTTGTTCTAAACTACGGTTTCAGATCAGCAACCTCTGCAATTCAAGACCTCTCTTTTAATTTCATTTGGGCAGACACCAGCACTATATTTGTAACAGTGATAAAAATATCATGAAATTTGAGAATACAGAGATGTGACTTGCATAATTATAAATGAAACAAATTGATCTTCTCAAAATGTTCCCCCCAAAAAGCAGCAGATAAGTATCTTCAATCTAGCTTCTGTTAAAGAATTCAGTATGGTCAACAGTCATGCTGAAACAAGTCAATGCCAGACATATCTTGACGTGCAAAAAGGGAAGAGTGAGGGACTTATGTTCATATAACCACACAGGGTTAAATAATCCTTTTTCAGAGGAAAGCAGAGTTAAAAGTGTTCCTAAATGTCACATGCCATCTCTTCAGACCATTTAAGGCTTCTGAAATGCCACTCTGAAGTAAAATAACCTCTCCAGTAGAGTAATTCTGTTAGAGAGCCAGCTAAAATCAGTCCCGAGATAAATGGGAGTGCAGAAAATTGATTTTACACTTGTACTGTAAGTGTGGTCAAATGTTGTAAGCCAGTACTTCAAACACAATTTTGAATTACTGCTGTACCTTAAAAATAATAACACAGAAAATAAAGTTAAATACACCTTAGTGTACCCTTTTATTTTTGCTTGCCTTATATTAAAATGTTCACTTTGAAGTTTTATTTGCTATGTGGCATAACCTTAATTTTCTTTGTACTTGTTTCTCTCTGTTGATAATATTTATAAAGAAACTGAACTTTTCCCTTCATCAGTTGCTTCTTCTCATTCAAGTCTCTCTTATTGCAAACTGGCTCCTGCAGTTTGACAGGTAAATAAATGCATACTTGCTTTCATGCAAGACTGAAAAAAAAAACTTAAAAGAAGATTTCAATCAAGCAAGGTTTTTTGATACTTCACCTTAATTATTTTTCAACAGGACTGTTTTACCATTGAAAGAGATTTACCATTGTTGAGATTAAATAAAAGTTATATAATATATAACAGATATAACATGATTGCACAAGACCTGGAAGCAGTTCTGTGCCATTTTCTGGCTGTTAGCCTGCTTTTTGTCTCCTCTCTAATTTCAATTTTAGATGTTTCTGATTTGAGAATGCTCATATGTTTTTTGGCTCCTCACCTTAGCTCTTACTAGTAAAACTACAGTATTATCCAACTGGGACCAGCCATATCTTTTCATGTGTTTCAGACTTCCTCGTGGTTGAATAACAGCAAGAACAATTAATGCAATATTCTATTACTTTCTCCTCCCTGCAGTGCTAAAAAGTCTACCGGGTACGTAGGCAGCAGGGTGATGACATTTTTGAGAAGACCTGGTGCATTCTTGGCAGCTTAAAAAGAAATAATTTCATCTTCTTTTCATACCCAGAAATACTTAGAAATTAATTCATATCTAGAACAACCCTAGCATGGTTCAATCTACAACTTAGGATATAGTGTTAGTGACAGTAATCAAGTAAGACCTTTTAATAAACCAAAATCATAAGTAAAAAATAATAAAATAAATAATAAATATCTACTCAGGCTAAACCAATAATCAGGATTGACTGTGTGAGGTCTTTTACTCAACTTGACCTTTGGTGCATATTTTCTTCCAATGATAAGCCAAAAGAGAATTGATATTTCTCATCTTCTAGTTCCCTGGAAATTGCTGAAAATCTTGTTTTGGTCTTTTCTTCTTGAGCATAAAAAGAAAATTATGAAATCTCCAACTTTTCCAAAATGAGTAAAACATACTTTCTCTGTTCCGAGTCTATTATTAATATATTATTTTTGTTTCCCCAAACCATTATTTTTGTCATTTTGTACACATTACTTTTGTACTTGTCATTACTTATTGTACTAACTAAAATTAATAGATTTTATTGTAGAAGCAAAAATCATTTGACATAAAAACATGCAAATTCTTTATTTCACTTGAAGGTACATTTGGGTATGGTTCCAAATTCATTAAAGCAATTACAAATCTGAAGAAATATAATTGTCATCCAAAGAGAATTAATTAAGGTTCCTTTCCAAAACAGCTTCAGCAAGTATCATGTATGTTCATATTCAGTGAAAAGTGATTTCATGCACTAACTGTGAACAGATTTACTCAGTAGTTCACATCAGTGAAACCCAAGATGTTACTTAAAAGTGAGGGTATGTTCTTCTTTTATCTGCCTAGCCCACAGTGTTTTGAGTTGAAAGACTCATCCCTAGGCTCTGGTACCTATAAATGAGCCCAGAAAATCCAGAAATATCCGTACTCTTTTACCTTCTCTGTAACAGTGCTGTTTTAATCAACCCTGGGTAAAAGCCATTAAAAAACCCAAACAAAACTCCAAAGTTGCAAACAAAACTGCTGTATACAGTCCAGCTGGGGATATTATTACTATTATTGACTACTTTTAAGAAGTATTAAATTAATACAAATACCAATGATTAACGTTTCTTTCAGTGAATGTATTTCTTTCACTGTGGAACTAGTACATGTGAAAACTTGGAAGAAGGGATTATTGGAAAACTAAGGGATACTGAATAAAATAATCATATTTTAGCTAATTTGCCTTCAAATTTAGCTAATTTGAAGAAAACTTATAGCTTCCTCCTTTTATATCCAAAATGCATAGGCCTTTCAATACTGGAGAAGAAATAGCAACAATGGTTGAGATGTTATTGTCCTAAAGCTGGTCTTCATATCTTCCTCCTCAGTATTTCCCCTGACCCACCAAAAAAAAAAAAACCAACCAAAACCAAAAAACAAAACCCACAACAACGACAACAAAAAAACCCAATAAACCAACCAAACAACGAGAAAAACCCAACAAAAAACAAAACAAATGAGAAAACCCCAATCAACCAACCAAAAAAGCCCCGACTTTTTTAGTTTCTTCATAAACATTGATTGGTTTATTGACCTATAATTATAATGGAATAAAAGCCTGTTGGATCTGGAGTCCTGTTGAAGCTTACTTGATAGTAATGGTTCTGTTTCACTTAGGCCTACTTGCAATCCCAGTTTGAACTCAAGGACTACACTGAGTCTGGTTTCATTCTGCACAAGTTGTTCACTCAGTTTTAAGGGAGATTCTCTGACTCAGCATTTATAATCACCAAATGTCTTTAGTGACAATTGCTATCATTATTTTAGTGATGAGCAGGACACCTTAATACCAATAATTATACTTAGAAAGGCAGTTAAAATTAATTAACATATGCATTGCCCTGAAGGCACAAGGTTCTCATGCTTTGTCTTGCTTATTTTGTTCTGATTTTGTTTTGTACATGAATTCCTGAAAAATTACAACTGTTTAGATGAAGTTCATGTTTCTCTGATAAATGTGGAAGCTAAGCAGAAATCTTACTGATTGATGTCTACTGTAATCTCAGTTGTTAAACTCAGATTAGAAGGTATTCTGATGGAACAATAAACAATGGCGACTTTAGGTCTCTTTCCAAAGTCTGCATCACCCACATTGTTTTATTTATCAGTAATGTCTCTGCACTTTCATTTATAGTAATATTGCACTGATGTCACATCACAGTCAATACTGTTTCTCTCTGAAAACACCCAAAATAAAAGCCTTGAAATGTGTATGCTGGTCTGTGTGATTACTGTATTGTAACATCAGACTAAAAAATACCCCATGAAATAATGACCTGTTAATACAGGTCTAGAGCACATAAAAAGGAAAAACTCTGAGAAAAGAGATAATCTTTTAACATCTAGCTGAGAAAAAGAATAGTTATAAAAGGTGGCATCAGCTCAGCTGTTTATTTATTCATAGATGCTAAAAGCTAGAACTCTCACAGCAGGCTTTTCTTGTACAATTAGCTGGGCCTTCTTTAGTAAGTATCCTATAAGATAAATATAAATCAAAATCATATTAGATTGCTTGTAGAACAAGAAATGTAACAGCCATGAGACTACACAGATACTGGCGTTGATTCTAAGAGACCTTATTTTGGGATTGTGGCCAGATGTCCCACATAATTAGTTTAGAAACAGGTTCGCACAAAAACACAGAAAAAAGAGCTGCAGCCTTTGAGAAAGTTCAAATGAAACTATTGATCTAAGATAAATTAAATTCTATGGTGTTCAGTGTAAGACTGATCCAGTACAGACAACATTCCTTTTTTTCAGGGTTTGAGGGTTTTTGTAGTGAATAAAGGAACTCAATCTGAGCTTCTGTTTCAAAATGATGTGAACATAAAGATATGTCTTGATCACTTGAAAGCTATTATTGAGATAGAAATGCCTGTTGCTGTTTTTTAAAAAAAAAAAAAATGTTTTTTGTTTTCAAATAGAAAAACATAGATTTTAATTACACTTTGTGAGACTTAAATCTGTGAAATTTTGCAGCCTGCTATTTATTTAATATATCCTCAACTCTATGGAAAGTATTCCATGGTTATTTTGATATATGCCTAACGATGATAAGGAGTTTTGAAAAGGGGTGAAGGGAAAGTAATCTCTGCTTCTGGGAAAGCCCATTCTTTTGACTGAAGGTTGGTACAACCTGCATCTAATGATATCTTTTATCTCTGGCCCATGGAGATACTTCCTAAGAGCTATATTTTTCTGAGGTGTATTAGATTACAGCAAGTGGCATTTAATTCTCATTCAAGGCATAATAAACACCCATAGATTGCTTGTAAGACAGCATTTGTGCCATTCGCTGCAAATTTACTACTATGACTGCTAAGACACGATATGTCCAAGGTCTGTGAATTTGGGATAGTGTGCTGTGTTTTTTTGGTGTGTTTTTTTTTTTTTCCCCTCTCTGCAATGAATCAGTCAACATCAGGAACTGGCACAATGAAAGAATATTTTAAATGCATACATCAGCATGCTCTGATCTTTGCCGTTGTGAGATAAAGTACAGGCATGTACTTGGGCTTTTTCTATTACAAACATTTACATTGTTACCCACAAAGCATGACCGTCAACCTATTTTAAATATTCTGCTTGCAAACAAGCAGAGAAAAATCTTGCTGTGAATTCCAAAATTGTGTGAGAATGCTTGCAAAGTAGCACACAAATTCACATCAGAACTGTGAAATGGTGTCTTCAGTTGTATTTCCCAAGACACCTTTTCTATGCCTGGACAAATGAAAGCACTAGGATTTTGAATGTGTTTGCTTTTCTTGCTCATGTTGAAGCCCTAGAAGTATACACAGAGTTCTCTGAAAGACTGGAAGATGTGCCTCTTCACTATAAGAGAAAGTGCAAGAGGCAAAGAATTGTTTCGTGAACTGAGGACAGCTATAGGGGAAAAATAGTAAGACATAAGTACTTCCCATGACCTCATTTCAGTACAGGCCATATATTGGATGGATTTTATCTCCATATATTCACAGAATATTTTTCTCATTTACACATAGATTTCTCTAATTTTCTTTATCTACTGCTTAAAGAAGGTTCATGTACAAATCCTTTAGAATTCAACAGCTTAACCTCCTATGTAAAGAGAGGTGCTTATGTCATTCTAAACTGATAAGAGACACATGCATCTCTTACTTCTGCTTTTCTATTTTAATAGTCAAAGATAAATTAGAATTTGCAAGTAACAGATTCAAGGAATTAGTGTTCACAAGCTCTTGTAATCCAATGGTAAACTGAGATCACTGCAAGAATTCAAGATTGCCTTAATCAGATATGTGAGACCACATTATGTCAGAACTTATTATTAATATATTTGCAAACATTAGTTTGAATAGTTCATGAATTTTCTAGCATTTTTATTCAGAAACACCTGAACATTGAAAGGCTTTCCATTTATAAAGAACCATTTGTTTCATGAGACCATCTTCATTAACTAACAATAAAACAAGTATTTCAGGAAGTAGAAGACAATACCAAAGAAAGCACATATATAGAGAGAAGTATAGGCCTTTTAAAAAGCATTTGATGCATAACCTGTTAAGTAATCAGATTTTTCTATAAACATTTATTGTAGATTTAGTATCTTTTTGACACATTTTTATTCTTAGAAATGCAATCTTTTGAATCTGAATATTTGAAAACATTATCCAAGTTCTACATATTTTTACTATAAACATCTGATTTTTGCCTATATTAAAAATCAGATTGCATTTTTTTTCCTTCATTCATCTTTTCCATTCTGTCCTATAGAGTCAGGATGATTAAAAAATGATGAGTGTAATTCTCTTCACAAATCAGAACTGTGAAATTTGATTACTGAACGGGGAAATATTGCTGGGTTAGTGCTCAGAGTGCACTATCAGATGCTAAGAGTTGCTCGCTATTGGTAGGCAAACAATTCAATATAATTCTAGGGTTGAATTTTATAGACCTGCAATATAAAGTACAAATCAGTTCAGATCCAGGATCTGTCCAGTTCAGCACCCCAGTGGTATTCTTAATTAGAAGCTGGGGAGAAATAAGAAGAGCTCAAACATACAGCTTCTCTTTAACTGTTCTCAGCACACAGAATTTCCTGAGTCTACATTGATAAGAGTGTTTAGTAACTTTTAAAATTTCTGCCTTTCAAATACTGGCCCAGTTCTTTTGAATGATAATGTCACTTGACTCTGTTTCATCCATGGGTAAGTTAACTCTATGACATCATGAAGAGTCCTATCTGAATTCTTTGCATGTAAAAAATTATTGAGTTTGACTATTTTTATTGCCCTCTGGACATTTCCTAGCATTAAAAATTGAATATTTGTTGGCATAATTTAAAAAAAAAAAACAAACCCAACAACAACAACAAAAACCACCAGCAACAACAACAACAAAAACCACCAGCAACAACAACAACAACAACAAAAACCCCACGTAGTTGAACTTAAAACTGTATTTGAGCTTTTTCTATTACAAACATTTGCATTTTTACCTATAAAGCATGACTGTCAATCTATTTTAAACATTCTGCTTGCAAATAAGCAGAGCACAATCTAGTATATGAAGGATGGCTAGAAGAACTTACATGTACAGTGCACCAGGGGAAATATCAACCAAAATGTGGGCATGCTCCTGAATGGTTTTGGTGGTGTAATGCTAAAGAGAAGTCCATCTACTGCCTTCTTTTATTTGGTCTTTACTGACAAGGTTTCCTTTCAAGCCTCCCAAGTCTCTGCATCTAGTTGCAGAGTTTGAAGAAAACATGATACTTGCAGTGGTGAGGAAGGTGTCAGGTGTCATGTCTAATTGCATGTATACAAGTCCCTGGGATCAAACTTCATGCCTTGGAGTGGGCTGGTAAAGCTGGCTGATGTCATTGGGAGGCCCCTCTCAGAACTTTGAAGGGTGATAAACACCCAGAGGGTTCCTAAATAACTGGAAAAGTGAGTTTCATGTCATCCTTCAAGAAAGGCAAGGAGGAAGACAGAGAGGGTGTCACTAACTGGACATGAAAAAACAACACGCAGTCAGGACAAAAGAGCAAAAATAAGAAGAAGGGTGTTTATTTCTTGACCTCAATTTATATAGATTCTGGACAATGACCAGGGATTGGAGAATGAGGTTGCCACCTCTCCGACCCCACTGGTCAAACTAGAAGTCCATCAATTGTCCCTCCTCCAAAAAGGAATGCTAAAACAATTACTTTGTTTATGTTACAATCTGTGAGAAACTCCACTGCAAAAATGCAAAGTCAGAAGGCTGAAAAAGAATAGGCAACAGAGGGGACAAAGACCTTTGGCTGACAAACCCTCAGCCAAACCCTACTACTGTGGAAAGTTGCTGAATCATACAGCCTGACAGATGTGAAGCTGCCGCAGTTCTGTGTCACCAGTAGCTCTATGTCCAGCTAGCAGCAAGGCTGAGTATGTGTCCTCCAAAAGCAGGTACATACACACATCCAACACACACACACAGCAGCCATCCAGAGTAACACAGCCTGAGCATTCCCTTCACCAGCACACACAGCAATCACATAAACACGAACACTGTGGAAGGCCGGATCCCTGTCCTCTACTCTGATGGATTAACATGAAACCATCAGTGAAATGTATAGACAGCTGCTATATGTTAGTGCAGTATATGGTCTTTAAGACTTCAGGTATACTGATTCCTATGTCTCCCAGGCTCCTCTGGGACTCTGAGCCCCTGGAAACTGTAGTCCAACTCTAAGTGCTGGTAGTCAAACATCACACAAATTCGCACAGTTTAAATCTCTTCAGCAGCTGACCTGAGATGTTGCTGTGTGGGTTTTTTTTTTTTTTTAATATTGTATTTCATTTTTATATTGGGTTTTATGTTATAATGGTTTGTTCTGTACTCCCATGTTCTCCTGGAAAATGTTATATCCCAAGGTTTGTCCCTGCCCTTTTTTCCCTGTCCATCCTCCCACACTCCTCCCAGTCCCCTCCTATGGACCCTGTCTGTCATTCGACTGTTCCTCCCAGCTTCTGGAGAGTTCAGGTAAGGACAACGAATGATAAGGCAAGAGCCGAGGAGGTTCCTCCCTTTATGTTTCCATTGGTTTCCTTGAATGTCCCTCCAGCCGTGGATAAAGACTGGAATAAAGGCCTTGGATTCACCCTTTTATCAAGTCTGACTCCTTTCGTCTGCCACCAACAGGGTCTCTCTCGTGAAAAGGGGAAAAAGCCACTTCACCGCTCCCCAGGTTTTTAGGACCCAGGGGAGTTTTCCTGTCTTGTTGGAGTCTCGAGATAGCCTGGGCAAAATGGAGCTGGCAGCTCTGTAAGAAACAGGTGACACCCACTGGATAAATGGGTAACTCCTAAATCCCTGTTGCTGGTACTTGGATCTACAAGCCCCTGAGCTTTGTATTTCCACTTCAGTTGCTTGTAGTCAGGCCACTTGGGTTTTTTTTTTCCCCATTCAGCTAGAAGTTTGTTATCATTCACATTTACCCACTTGAAACATGGAGTGCAATCAGAAAAAATATTTCGAAATGTGATTTAATGGTAATATGATAAATGCATGATTTAGACAGAAAAGCATACTGACTGGCAGCCTTTTCATCCTTGACTGGCTTCTATCTAACCCTTTTTTACCCTGCTTATTCCTTCTCAGTCTTCTTGATCCCTCCCATACCCACCATTGGGAAACTCCACATGAGGAGACTTCTACATCACCACAATCTCCCTCAAACATGCTATAATCAGCTTTACAGAATCTGAAAATACCCTTCCCCCTTCATGTCATAGAAAATCCTAGAACCATTCAAACAATTACCTATTTAATGAGGTAATTTCCTGCATTATTTAACTCAGAAAAGAGTGATCAATTACTCAGTCTGACTGACAGATCTTTATGAGGGCTCCTCAAAGGGTGGTACCAGGTTGCTAATATCTAACACATTCAGCAATGATCTGGATCATGGGAGGGAATTCAGCATGTCCACAGATACACCACACTGAGGGGAGCCACAAATTCTTTGGAGGGAAAGGCTGCCAGATGGCCCTGGACAAGATGGAGAATTGGGCTGGCAGGAACTGTAGAAGATTCAGCAAGGACAAATACCAAAGGGTCCAGTGCCTGGGATAAAATAAATGCCTTACACTAACACAGGCGTGCCAATGACTAGATAGACTATATCTCTGCAGAAAAGGTCCTGAGGGTCATGGGGGAGAAAAATTGAAAATAAGTCCCTAGTATCACGTCATGCTGATGAAAAGTAACCACATTGGCCTGCATTACCAAGAGAATGGAATAAAATAAACGAAAACATTTATTCCCTTCTACTTGGCACTTAGAAGGCTTCATCTAGATAACTGTGTCTAGTTCAGAGCTTTTGGTGCAAAAGAGAAATATGTAAACTGGAATGAATCCAGAGGAGAACCACTAAGGCTTCTAGGACATCTGAAGGCAGTCTGAGTAAACTGGATGGAAAAGTGAAGGCTAAGGGAGGATCTAATTTCAATCTTTCATTGTCTATGGTGGTTCTTAGAGAAGAGTCATTTCCAATGCACACTGTGTTAGGGCAGAGACTACGGTTACATGTAGCATCAAGAAAAAACTCCAAATATAAGGAAAAGGTCACAGTGGAAAGAAAAGAAACATAAACATACATGAAAGAGATCATGGGAAGTAATGCAAAGCACAGGTCTTTATTTCAATAAGAACAGATGATTGATTGGTCTTGGATTCTCATCAAGATACCACCAGAAAACAGCAGTTGTACTTCCAGATGTATGGTTTTTTATTTGATTCTACACAATTGGTTTGAAATACAAGGAAGAGGAATAATTATAAACAAGGTAAAACAAAAAGTTTGATATTTACATATTAATCTATATTAAAACCCAAATAGAAAAAAAAACCCCAAACCCAATAACAGAATGGAGTTGAGATTTTGGGAAGATATTGTAATGTTTCCTAGCTGACTTTGGAAAGCACCTCTAATACAAAAAAAAACCAAAAAACCAAACTTGATTAGAACTGCCATGTGTGTTGGTTTATCTGTACAGCAGAACAGGGTTGCCATGGAAAGTACAGAAAAACATGCTTATTGCATGCACTTCCCCCTCCACCTTTTCTGGTGCTTTAGGATATCCTGTTGACTTTGGAACAGCTCATGCCATACTCTCTTGACAATCAGCTACACACAATCACAACTGCTTGGAACCTAGCAGAGAAAACCGGGTGACAGGAAGGACAAAGTTTGACAGTGAACCTGTGTCACCCTGGTTTTTCTGAGTTTTTTAAAGCCTCCTGATTGTTCATAAGGTGGAGTCAGTCTCTTTAGCTTCTGTACAATATTAGGAGCAGTTTTCTCTTTTTCTCACACATGTAACATAAACAAACATTTTGTTGTTTTATTCCCTGTACTTTGTTTGCATATTTCTAACCTGAAAACAACTGTAACTAACAGCTGGTCTGGCCATTCGGCTGGGAGGTGATAACCCCAGAAGCCAATCCACAACCAGACTCACAAATGTATAAAAAGTAAGAAATAAACAGGCAGAGGGGCTCTCGGCCTTGGTTCGGCCTTGGGCTCCCTCTGAGGAACATCTCTTCCCTGCAAATCTTTTGTCTCCGTGTGATTCCTTTGCATGCCGCAATCACAAACCTAGTCCTTCCTTTCTTCTGAAGGACTAAATATTTTCCTACTAGGGAAATATGGATCAGTTTTCAAAAATGACACCACTTATCTTCTTATAGGAATGCTATTTTTCAATGAGAGATGCATTAGGTTTCTTGTGTCCTTGTTCATTTTGTGAAGGAGAAGGTTCCTTAAACCATAAACTATCTTTCTGGGAGGAATTATAGAGCTGTGCCATAGCATGGATGATTGAATGAGTTAATGTGATATTCTGTGCTTTAAAGATGCTCATAAAAGAAGATCTGATATAGAAATCTATGTTTTATTCTGAATTTAATTTATTGATATTAGAGTTTTGCTTGAGGATTTGATAAATTGGTTTTAACAAAATATAAATTGCAAATAGATTTCTTACAGTCAAAATAGAATTTCTGGTCAAGATCAAACCCCATGTAGAGCTTGATGAAAGCAGCCAGTAAGATGATGCATGTGTAAGACACAGACCTCGGCTTCTTCTAGTTGATATTAGTCACTGTACCAAGCAACAGGAAGGTTTCTAAGCTAAATCTGTGCTCTGTCTGCTTTAGTTTGGCAATTCAGTTTTTTGCCATGACATCTTTTGTAGGGTAGAATACTGAGGTTAAGAATAGGCCTCTTTTAGCTTCACTTGCTGCTAAATTTCTTGGTTTCAAGAGTAAAAAGAAAAATGAAACTTTTGAAGGCAAGGAAATACAAGACAGATTTGAGACTAAGTTATGACTATAAAATGAAACAAAATAGAATCCAGTACAAATGGAGACAATTCTTTACAAAAACATATTATTTTAATAATCCCTGCAAAAATACCACCCCCCCTCCCAACTACATCTTCTTCATTATTTGAAGAATTTAATATGGTTTCCCAATATTTTGGTCTAGCTGTACATCAGTGTAGGTCTACTACTACTTGTGTCACATCAATTCAGTGATAATGTCCTTGTGCAACACAGGTTAGTTTGGAGTGATTTGATGTATTATCTCAACGGTCACTGAGGGATAGAGTATTAAGTTCTACTGCAGAGAGGTAGAAGGTTTGACAAGATTGTCAGCATTTTCTATTAGAAACATCATGTTGTTATAATACAGAAAAGAGCATTTCTTAGCAAGGTACTTGCAATTTGAAGTTCCATTAAAAAGGGACAACCTGGTTTGCAAAATTTAGTGAGGAAGAGGAGTTGTGAAAAAATGTTATGAGTTTTATCTTAAAAATTAGAAAATATACATTCTTTTATGTTCAAAAGTGTGGAAAAGTTTTGTAAAATGTTATAGGGCATATGAAAGTATTATTCACAATACTGAGGATTCTGTTATGTATTTTCTCTAATGAAATAAATCACTTCCACAATGATTCTGGCTGCTCTTTTTGTGGGAAGAAGTTATTTCAGAGACTAGATTTTGAGTGAGGATTTTTCCCTGGAATATTTGAAGATCAATGGTCTACAGTGAGAAATAGGAGAGTTTTGAGTGATTCAGTTATACTTCTTACTTTTGACTCGCAACTGAAGGGGGAGTCTGCTTGGGAATTCACCAGTGTCAGCAGAAGAGAGAATTGCACTTAACCTCTACTTTCTCACTGTGAGTTTCAGGTACAAAAGTCTTTTCTGATTACATGTAAGCCAACTATAACTTGCTTTTTCAACACTGCAACGTACTTGAGAAATTAAAAGTTTTTTAAACTCTTCCTATGTCATTTGTACATACGAGAAAGTCAATGAATGACAAAAGTGTAGGATGCATTCACCTAAAAGTAACTCATCCAAAGAAAAGCTGCTATAAATATACCTGGCTGCCATATCCTGCTTTTTATACTAAATTTCACCCAGATGTTTTTGAAATGGGAAACTTTAGTCTGTTTGGGATGTGATTAGAAATATATTGATACACAGCTTGGTTGCTATTCAGAGTAGAAGGTGGGCAGTATGAAAAGTAGATGAATGCATGATCTTTTACAGTGGAATTCAAGTACAAATGATCTTTGGAGAAACACAGTATAAAATTCTTAGTCTGACTTTATTATTGATTTACTTTGAAAACACCCACTGAATGTATTGTGATCCTTCCTTCTCTTTAAATAATTGTAAAAGCATTGCTAACTTGTTTCTTTGTATTTTCCTTTTTGCATCTGGAGAACAACATGTAGCTTCATACTCAAAAAAAAAAAAAAAAAAAAAAAAAAAAAAAAAAATCCTTATCACCATATTTGACTTCTATGCATATTTTCAGCTTCATAATATTCACAACTTAAAATGCTTATGTAGAGGAGAAGACAGAATGAGAAAAAAATCTTACACCCACATTACCCATCTGCATGCTGGGTAAGGTTGGATGTGACTCCAGATGAGTTTGCTTCACAAATGCAGTAAATGCAAGATTTTATCTTATGGTATCTTCTCATATATAATCATCAGCCCAACTAGGACACACTTAAAAGTACTGCTCCCTAAAAATTTACAGTTTGGGTAATCTGCATCCTTAGATAAGGAGAAGTGAAAGGGGACTATCTAAGAGTGTTCTATATGTCCAAGACTATAGATGTTCTGCAGTTATTTATGGTGGTTTTGTAGTTCAGTTTGCCAAACCTTGCCTGTGGTTTTCTTTGCTTTTTCTGTGATTTTGATTATAGAACTCCACTTTTGAGTAAACTTTTTACAGCTTTTTCTTTTTCATGTGTTTTGGAGAGGTGGAAGGGAAGAGCTGACCACAAAAAAATTCATACACATATAGCCTGGTGATTAGAGAACATTTCTAAAATTGTGTTTGTACAGATGTCACTGATACTGCTTAGTTCAGAGAGAGTAGAGAAAACTTTCCTTTAAACATGGTTTTAGGACAAAGGGATACAAATTTGCCACAACGATATTGATAATTTTTTTCTGTTTAATTGCAAAAAATATGATAGCATTCAGATTATACTAAAACTATACTTTTATGGTTTAGAATAATGTGTGTTTATGGGACAGAGAGTATTTGAACAATATATTTCAGAAGTTTTCGAGAACTATCACCTCACTTTTGCTTATTGTATTTAAAATTTGATTAATGTCTGCTATCACTACTTTTCCTGTTGAATGTGTATTAAAATCAGGATAAGCAGCAATATCTAATGTAACAGATGTGTGATTTTCTCATAAAAATATCTTTTCAACTATAATTTTTCATCAGACTTTAATAATTTAAATTAAATTTTCCCTGTTGATAGATCCCAATTTACATGAAATATGATAATAATATTAATTATTATAAGACAAGACCCTGGTTTGCACAGTGTAACAGCCCACAAAGAAATATGAAAATTCAAGCTGTTAAATCTAAGAAGGTTATGTTCTTAATGAGTCTAGTCCAAATCCTCGGAATATATGATAATCACAGCAAAAATGATCATTTTCCAGTGCAAGGCTGGAGGGATTGAGCAGGACTTAAGGCTGACGCTCTGAGGAATTCTGAGCTAAGGCTGCCCAGACCTGAAGTCTGCATCATGTATGGTCTTCAGGTTATTCTGTTGGGACCAAACCAAAAAATAAGTCATTGATTCAGTGTGAAGATAGCTCAATACTTTTATGGGGGTGTGTGGTCAGTTCATTGTTAGTGGGATGGCTGAGGCAGAGGCAGTAAGATTGGCAGACTTCAGGTCTGTGATAAGCGGGGTAAGTCTGACTCATTCCCTTAATACTGGCTTCTTCAACATCCCTCTGCTGCAAGCACTTTTACTGTGAGTGGAACTGGCCAAAGACTGTGCAGACCTCCTAGATCTGTAAAAGGACAATGCAGTATCATCAGATAGAACAGCTTCTGTTTGCTTCCTTTTCAGATTATTTAAAGTGCAGAAGGCACCATAGAAATAGCTATTTGGCCTACTTTATAAAGCATTGTTGTAGTTGCAAAACCAGGCATTGTAAAGTCACAAAATATCATATTACCCTCTAGCTTAAGTTCCAAATTCTCCCATAAATTCATAGGCACTTTGATTCAACAGCCACTTAGGTGATCTTCCATAGAAGCCCATGCTTTATTCAGAGTATTATCTGGGCCTGCTGGGAATCTGAATCTGGGGTGCTTTCCATATGATCTATTTTTTGATGCTGTTTGGGATGCAAATAAAACAGTTATTTGGATTTTGTCTCTGCTGTAGAGTTCCAGTTTGGTGCTATCATAAAAGCAGCTAGGCATTGGTGTCTCCTTTTCTGATTTCTGTTGGTCTGCATTCTGGCTTTTCTCAGATACCACTGAAGTCTATGTGGATATTGTCTTGAACATGCAGAGTGTTACTTTATACAATTTGAGAAATCAGTTGCTAAACCCTCAATTGCATGCTGTAAACAAAGAGTCTCCCACTGTCTTGCTGTTCAGCTTGCTTTCTGTAGTGTAGGGATAACAATAACCTCTCGCATCACACTGCACTTTGTGAAGATAAATTAATGCTTGTGGAGCATCACGGAGCTGACTGCCAGAGAAAAGCCCATGAGGAAATTAATAATTCTGTCTTCATTGCAGCCTCTGAATAGTGTGCAGTAGATAAGGCATAAGTCCACAAAATGAACAATGAGGATAAAACAAAACATTGAATAGCTGTTCTTCTTTAATTGATCACCATCCATTCTGTTCACTCAATGGGGTAGGGGTCTTGTGAAGAAAAAAATACAATGTGTATTATGTATTATAAGGCATATACTCTAGGGAAAAGAACTAGGGATGCAAAGACTGTTGGATTCTCTCATTTTGTATTTTTAAGTATCAGATTTTGCCACTGCAACATCTATAACATACTTTTATGGATGAATTTCTCCTTTGCTGTCATCTACCCCTTCTTACCTGCATACAGTCAGTCCCTTGAACTCTACTTTAAACAATAGCCCAATATATTGAAAATGTTTTTCCATGGATGCCTTTTTCAACAAATATTTCCCCTGTTCCCTCCTTCATGTCTTCTCTTCTTGTCTCCTTGATTCTTTTGTACTATTTATGCTTGTCATTGATCTGGAAAGGGAAATATCTTGACTCCTTCAGAAGCCTGTGTAATTCCAATACTTTTTAAAACAAAAAAACTTTGTGGTTTTATCAGTCTAAATTCAACTGTGATCGGCATGCCTCACTGTAGTTTTCTTTTTGAGAGGAGAATTAAAAGTCAGGATCAATCAGACACGTTACATGATTTAATACCTTTCAAAGTTGTTATTTTCCTAGCTGAATAGCTGATTTTTTTTTTTTTCTTTCTTTCTTTCTTTCTTTCTTTCTGAGCTGTACCTTATTTGTTCTTCCCTTGTCAATAGAACTTCCATTATAGCAAACTTTGGAATCTGTTCATCTAATAACACTGATTATGTGCTTATTAACATTTATTAAATGTTCTAAGCAATGACTCAAGTCTATGCTGTGATAGAAAAAAGAAACTTATCAGACTGCGTTACTTATTTTATTATGTAAATAATGTTTATATTGTCTGGAGAAGAAAAAAATCCATTAGTATTTTTTAAAATTAATCACTTCAGGACAATTAAATTTCTCTTGTCCTACTTAACATAGTTCTTAGTAGAAACAGGTAAAATCTACTGCTAGATTTTTCTGGTTTTTATTTTACACCTTGCAGACCCTCAGAACAAACAGCTATCTATGACTGACAGGAACTATGAGTGTTGCGGCTCATCTCAGTCAGCACTCAAGTTTTTGCAACCACCAATTACATCTGTTGCAAAGAAAGATGCAAGAAGCCTTTCCAAGGACAGCTCTGGAATAAGCAGGGGCTCACTCTGAAGCCCACCAACTGGGCATTGAAGGGCTAGTCCTTGAGCATTTTTCACAATTTGTGGAAAACTGAACTCATGTGAACTTCATCCAGGAGGCAGGGATTCTTTTCTCTGGGAATTTGCAATTGTAATAAATTCTGAAAAATATAAAAGTGATGGCTCAAGCAGCCATTTAAAAACCATTTAAAAATTGGACCCTCATAGGGTCAAAGACAACTTTACATAAAAATAAAAATCTTTATGCTGAAATAACCCTCAGGTTCATTGTAAAAAACAGGACACAAGTTAGCAGAGATGTGCTTCAAAGAATGTTTGTGTATCAGTTGTCAAAGTAATAGTAGACTCAGATTTTCATAAAGATATCAGAGAGTACACGTGTCTTGGGAGAAACTGTGGCTTAGATATGTTTCAACAATTTCAGTTGTTTTTACTCGACATTTAAAGATTTACTCAGTGAAATTTTAAACGGCCACTGTGTGTTCTTGCCTTAAGAATTAAACATGTAACCTCACATGGCCAGCTGTGCAGCAAGACCATGAATTTGTATGATTCACAAATTAGTATTTGAATTATCTGAGTTTTACCAATTAAATAACAATCAAATTTCTTCCCAAATTTGTTTTCATACTAATACATTTTACATCTTTCCTCGTAATTTCTAGAAATTATTAAAAATTTCAAATATGAAAGCATGATTCTAATGGACTAAAAATCACCAAGTTTGCTTAATGGACATTTGTATCCTAAAAAAAACCCCTACCAATGCTCAGTTTTCATGCTCCATTTCAGGCCTCTGGATACTTGTGTTGAAGTCAGGATTCTCATTTGAGAGCTAGTGAAGTATATGCTATGCATAATAAACACAACTCAGGTTTCAGAAAATCTAGCTTTAAGAAAGCAGGTGCTGATACCATTGCTACTTAGGGGTGGGAGGCAAGGGAAGGTCAGGAAAATGCTCATATATACACGGACTTTGATATTGTACAAACAAGCTGGGTTGATCAAAATCCAGCACCAAATGCAGAACAAAGTAATTATTGCATAAGTAACTGATATCTGGACTAGGACCTGTAAACCCTGACCAACAATGTAGACCCTCACACATTCACTGAGGTTAAAAGGTTCTGCCTGTGTAGCTGTTAGTTAGGACAGGGACCAGCTGAGATAATATGTCATAAACAGACTTCCTTTGACAAGGAATTTGTGGGTGGGAAAAACGTTGCCTTATAAAGGAAGATGTATTATTAGTCTTCAAAATTCAATTACAAAGAACTTTAATTAAAAAATACATTCTTAAGCATATGAAGCCTGAATAGAGGCTTCAAAGCTGAAGAAAGTCAGATTTTAAATAAACTGCTGAATAGAGACAAGAATTACAGCCACTGAGCCAGCATCATAACTAGCAGAGCAGAAGTTATGGTCTGGTATATAGTGTCAAATATCTAAAATCTTATCCATATAGATACTTCTACTTTTTCCAGTTCCTTATGTTCTGGAAATATATCGTAAATTTTTCACAATTACCTTTAACCAAAGGACCAACATTGCCCCTTGCTGTACATGTGTGGGATGTGAGACTACAGAGAATTTAAAGTAAAGATTGTGTTTGTGTCTCGGGTCTAATTAAGACTAATTCATTCATACAAATACTAAGATTAATGAAGGGAAGATATTTTCCTTTTTAAGAGTACAAGCAGAATCAGAGGACCAAGTGTCAAGAATCAGGAAGCAGGCTTAGGGACCATCCAGTCCGACCCCTCCATTCAAAACAAGGCTTCATTACCTTCTGAGGACTGTCACCCTGTTTTTTCTGAGTTTTTTAAAGCCTTTTGAATTTTCATAAAATTGAGTCAGACCTTTTAGCTACTGTACAACATTAGAAGCAGTTTCTACCTTTTTCTCACAGATGTAACATAAACAAATCCTTTGTTTTTCATTCTCTGTCCTTTGTTTGCATATTTCTAACCTGAAAACAATTGTAACTGACAGTTGGTCTAGCCACTGAGACTGAGGGGTGTTTAACCCCAGAAGCCAATCTTTAGCCAGACCCACAAATGTATAAAAAATAAGAAATAAACAAGGAGGCTCTCTCTCCGCCCTGACTCAACCTTGAGCTGGGATGGAGGAACCTCTCTGCCCTGCGAAATTTCTCGTCTACGTGTGATTGCTTTGCATGTCCAGGTAACAGAGGACCTGTTCCAACATTTAAGAACCTTTATCATTAACAATGTACTCTTATACCTAAACATAATTTTCCTTGTTTTAAATTGTTTCTGTTGACTCTCTTCCTGACACTGTGCATCTCTAGGAAAGCCCTGCTCTGTTTTCCTTATGCTCTCCTTTATCTAACTTGTAAGGGCAACAATTTTTTGAGGAATTAATTTTTCAAATGTTAGATAGTTGGAAAAATGGGAAAAATTTTATTTAGCACTTTTGTTATTATAGTTGTGGTGGAAGGTGGAATCTGTACTGCGGGCCACTCACTAGCTCTAACCTAAGCTTGCTTGCTGGACAAGTTTCATCTTATCTGTCTAACTGCTTATAGAGGGAGCTTAAAATTTCAAATTTAAACTTCATATTTACCTGTAATTATCTTGCATAAAGACAGACTTGTTAAATCTCACTTAAGAAATTATACTTTCATCAACTTGTTTAGAAAGTCTTATTTCCCACTCACATTTGGTGATAAATAGAAATGTGAAAATCTTAAAAAATATCTTTTGTATAATAAAAAACTAAGACTCCTAGTTTAACTGAACTTCTGAAGTTATACTGAGTAATATGATTGATCAAAAATATTTATATTCCCTGTTTATTACATTCAAACTACAGCAAGATTAAATTCTACTTTGAAGGTGTACACAGATTTGCATCAGATATTCAGCTACTGTCTTAAGCAGTCTGAGTAGGAAGGAAATAGGCTTCCCAGACCACAGCAAAAATAAACTTTAAAAAATTATATATTTTTCAATAAAATTGTTTTTTTTCAGGAATATAATTACAAAAAAAGTAGGATGTTTGCAGTTTATGTCAACTGCTACATGGTCAAATAGTCTTGATGTGTATTTTGTTGAAAATAGATTATAAGAAAGTACCTGTATTGCTGCCAGGGACTGTACCAAGCAGACATTTACTAAGATTATACAAAATGTAGCTAAAACTATAAAGAGGTTAGCTAACTGAAGGACATTTTAATACATTTCTCGACTTGTGTAGGTGGGAGAAATACAAAACCATTTAAAATCTTACTTAATCTGATTCTCAGGCCCTCAGTATGTGAGTCTTAGTATTTTACACATAAAAAGCACCAAGAAAGAATACTCTTGATATAATGAACATGTTGATAGGTTGATATAATGAACACAAGGGAAACCATTTTCATTTGCATGGATAAGATTCATATTGCAAGGGTCAAGCTGATAAAAATACATATATGATCCTTAACGCAATACACAGCAAGGCATTTAAAATTCTTGTTTATTCTAAGATTAGTGAGGTTTGGAATGGTGCTGTGTATCTAAGTATTTTAGAATTTTTTATTTTCTGTGGCAGGGTCCATGATTTTAAATGAAGTTTCCTTGTCCAATCATGTCATAAACAAAAATTTGACCTCATGACTATGTCAGTGACAGCCATGTCATACAAATTTTTAAATATAAAGACTCTAGTTAATATTTGACCAATATGCTATGATTTTGGGTTGTAAACTCTTTATGTAAATAACCTTGTAAATTTAGGTTAATTTTTTTACATGGCTCAGATGGATAATAGCTGGTGTGTTTTCTTCCCCTGCTAGGAAAATAGGGAGTTCTTTGGAATTGTCTCTTTCCTCTCCAGTGTGCACATACTTTGTCTGTACCTCAGACATGGAAATGGTGTGCTGCAGGTTCATTAAATTAGAAATGTATATATTCCCTAGACACATAAAGATCCTAGCTAGGTCTCTGGGAAGGACAATGTCTCACCTTAAAACTACTTACCTACCCTGTGGTCACAAAATGTTGTCAGTGGATGAATTTTGTATCCAGAGAGAGAAGCATGAAACTGTTCTTAAATGATGAATAATCAAGGGCACTAGTAAAAGGAGACTTAGGATGGTCTACCAAGTTTGCCCTCCTGGTGATTAGGACTTAACCAGATTTAATAGACTAGAATTGGAATTTATGCAAGTGTAAAAAAACTGGAATTAGAAACATTGTTTTTATGAAGAAAAAATATATTTATATGGTGCAGGGAAATATATAACAAAGTAACAAAATATTTGAACATGTGGGTTAGGGACTATACAAAAAACCTTTCCTTTCATTTTCCACCTGTGTGTTTGCAAAGCGGAGAAGTGGAGAGGAGCTATTATATCAACGGTGGGGTAATGACCTGCATCCATCAGCTAATTATATAGCAGCAGATAATTGAGTTTTGCAATGGTAATTGATACAGCCTGAAACACCACATATGCCTGGTTCTCTATAAACAGGGAGGAAAAGCAAATCTACTCCACCAAAGGATGTGCAATCTAGCAGCTTTTGCACCAAGGCCAATTCAGTGAATGCAGCTACGCAGTAGTGAAGTTGATGGCTGGCATTTAGACAAAGCTGAAAGAATCTGTTCGTAAAAAATGAGGGTTACATTAAAAAAAGGTTCAAAATCCAAGGAGCATGTTTAATCTCTGAAAGGGATCAAATTCTTTATGTGGGACACTTAATACAACAGGATTCTGATTGACCTGTCTTGAAGCAACTGTGATTCAGATTAATAACAATAAACATGAAACAGGTCCTTCAGATTTGGAGTAGTCCTTCAGAGCAACAAAAGTAATGGGGAGGAAAGAAGGCCTGTCATTAATTGTATATGTCACAAGGGATATAAATTGCAGAAGTAGCGTCATCTGCCTTCTTTGCTGCCAAAGACTAAAACATTCAGCACATGAAGCAGCAGCTGTGGCAGCACTGCAAGCTGGTGAAACCATTTTGAGAGCATTAGTAATGGAAGTAGCAGGTGTGGAGATATCCTTTCCACTGACTTGTTTTCTGGAGTGACTTGATGGATCTACCTGTTACTGTTCCTGCCAAAATAAGAGATGCTGTTGCTCTACCTAACTTGCCAACATCTTTGTCAAACAGGTCAATAATTTTTGTTTACAGTGACAGAATTTAAGAGATCTAAAACTTGGTTTCAAAAGTTATATTTGAGGAGTAAAAGGTTACATTTCATTTTGCTTTTTGTCTGCTCAGGTCTCCATGCTACTGACAGCAGCAGTCGCTTGCAGTGCTGCATTTGCTGCATTCGTTATCTTGCTGGACCAACAAGCATTGTAATTGAGATCGTCAGAGACAATGGAATGAGATGGATTCTAGGAAGGTTATCTGGAGAGGGAAGCATGAGAAATAGGTCAACCTTTTAAAGACAGCTACATGTCAAAAAGGTTTTAAATAAGTGATAAGCAAAAAATGAATTATTCCCTGATGAAATGACAGAACGGAGATAAATTTACCTTCTTTTTGCATGACGCCCTTGTCCAACAAAAAATTATTATAGCAACTTTGACTGTCTTTTTCTTTTAAAATGTATACAGTCCAGAAGAAACAAAATAATGTCAGAGCACAGCACTGTGAGCCCACAAAAACAGTGAAGCTGGATTTTGTGATGAAAAATTATTTATCAGGATGACTTGAAAAAAAAAATGTTACCTGAGACAGAGCAAGTACGTAAGGTCAGAGTTTGAATTAATTTACAGCACCATCAATCTGGATTGCCTTGATTTGTTTTGGGACAGTTGTCTTCAGTAGAGATACTCTGGATTTACAGCCCTGTAAGTAAGACCACCACTTAGTGCACTGGGTACTGGGAAGTGATATGCAGATAGAGCAGTCAGAGCCAAACTCTGCCCCAGGTTATATCTATGCAACTCCTCTGAAATCACTAAGTGCTTTCTTTGTCTGCTTAATGCCTTGCAGTATTTCTTGTCTCCTGTATAATACTTTTCCTTCCCTGACACAACCTTTTGCAATTCTCTCCAAAAAAATGGTGATGAACTAGCATAGCAGTGACCTTTAGTAATGAGAAATACCGCAACACTGTCTACCTCACATCTTTTAACCATCTCCCTTGCTGTACACTGGCAAAGGGGGCTGCTTTGAAACTCCTTCTCAGTCTTGTCAGCGGCAGCCTACAGGATTTCCAGTCTGTTTGGACGAATAACATGTTTACATCTGAATGAAAATCAGCTTAATAATTGTTTTTACAAATCTACAGGAAAAAAAATCTCCTGTGTTAGGTGCATAATACTGAGTGAGCTTAATGGAGGCTTCACACATAATTCTACACAGAAATGGATTCCATACATGGTGAAATTGCAGTGGGAGAGTAGGTTACTGGGGTGGTTAAAAGGAAAATACATTTAAAAACAAAACAAACAAACAAAAAAAACCAAGTTGTCCTATATTTGTGTTTTTCTGAGAAGTACAGCATTAGAGAAAATCTACAGTACTGGGCAGCAGCACATCTCTTCTGTGCTATTTCTAGTTCTGTGGCTCTGAGTGCAGAAGGGGAGAGCATGAAAGCTATTTCCCTAAATATCAGGGGCACTAATGAATTGCTTTAGGTAGAGTGATGTGTCCCTGTAGACCTGCATTTTCAGCTTTTGTTCTGGCAATGTTGCTTTTTTGTAACCCATACTGCAGAGTGATATCTCTAGGGCAGCTAAACTGACTGCTCAAGGGACCATTCTTAGTATATTCTTAATATGTTCCACTAACTTTTTTCTCCATCTTCACCTAATAACACAATCAAAGGCTCAGGAAGTTGGCCACTGGGATACACTAGTTTTAAAAACTTCTGGCCTTCAAAATCTGATTTATTTAAAAAGCAAACTTATCTATTACTTATATTACTCTCTCTCTTTAAAATAAAAATGAGCTGAAGAGTCTTACTGTATTCTTGTACTGTCTATAGAGGAGACTGTAAAAGTAAAAGTATAATTTTATCCTTCCAGAAACATTCATCAATCACATTTCTACTAGGTCTACTGCTCTTTCACCTCATCAAAGTCTAAACTTACTTGACTTTTGCTCCACTAACATGAACATCTGCAATTTACTTCAAAAATTGAGTGGCCCTATCCCTAGATACTGGGATATGTTCAAGAAGGGAAAAAGACAGGAATGGCTGAGGGCAGGGTTTCTCAAGGGGAATGAAGATAAAAATGGTTGAGGGGTCAAAAAGCAGACAGGGAGGCGGGAACATACAGAGGCAGGATTTTCTAAGGCAAAGAGAAAAAGAAATCTTTGGCATTTCAGAGGAAAATTTTAAAGCACAGTACAAAGGTGTGAGTATCAGAATCTGGAGACATACATTAAGTGTGAACAAAAAGGAAGAATTCAAAGGAGCACTGAAGATGTTAAAGCAGGGGAAAGTAGGATGAAGAAATAATTTGAAATAGCACAGACTGAAACAGGAATGAAGAGAGGAAGAAAGAACAAGTAGAGACAAAAAAAATTGGGCAAAAAAGTTCTCTGAAATATGACTTTTCCAGACACATGAGACATGAAGCAGAAAGGAAAAGCTGTCTGCTTTGTTGTGAAACCAGGTTTGTAATCCATATACAGGCCACTTCTATTGCATTTCTGGATTTTCCTTCATGTTTACTCCTAGTTCATCTCAGCTACTAGTTTCCTAGCATTAGATTACTTTGTGAACAGTTTCTTTTCCTGTTTACTTTGTCTCCACATATTATCTCAGATTCAGAATCCAAAGGACTCTTAGCTTGGAGGCCTCTGACTGGAAGACTTTGGGAAAGCATGGATCATTGTCATGTCTGTTACATGGAACTTCTTGTGGGTGACAACTGCCACTGATGTGAGTATTGATTGTTCTTCCCCAACACCTGCCCAGTTTTTACCTTTTGCTTTGTACATCTTAGTTTATATAACTTTATTCTAGGAAACTAGAATTTAGTAGGCCATGTTTGTCCACAATGGTCATTTAAATAACCAACAAGCATTATCTAAAATATACATTTGCACAGCAATATTCAGTTATCATGTGCATCATCTGCAGATGATCAAAGTGTGCTCCAGACAGTGATACTCATGTAATGAGCACAAGTAACCCATAAGGCAACTGAGCACATCCTGATGAAACATCATGGCTATGGTGATGAAGTATTCAGGGAATCACCTGCTGCACTGGTGAGGATATCCAGAAGCACACACTTTTGAAATCCATCTATTTTTTTCTTTTCCCAGCTAGCAAATAGAAATGGATTTCCACTTCCTTACTTTTTTTTTTTTTTTTCTCCCTTCCTTCACTTTCTTGTTTTTATTTGCCTTTAAAGCTGACATATACCATCAGATGTTGAACCACAAATAACTCCTTGCACACTGAAATCAGTATCAATATCTTCCAGCTACATTTAAGTCCTTTTGGGTGCTCCTATCCAAAGCAATAGTGATTGGCAATACTGATATAGTTCTACTTCCATCCATCTTCTAGGCTAAGTCTTGTTTCACGGATTGTCTTTGTAAGTCTTGACCATCTTTAATTAGTTCCAGATTATTTTCACAAAATAAATTCAAATATTCATGTAAATATTATTCCTGCTTATGAGAAAATATCCGTGTTAACATGGATAATATAGTAATAATACAGTAAAAAAATCAGTAAGCATATTGAAATTTCCAACCTATACGAGATATAAGAGATGCTCTAAAATCCTCAAGGCCATCAGCAATAAAAGGGATGAGGGCCAATGAAAGAACCTCAGTTCCAAATGTGTGTATAACAGGCTTTCCTGAAAAGCAAAGATCAGAGTGTCTTCACAAAGCAGAAGAGTCTCAGCAGATAATTTTCTGAATAAGAATAGAGAGGGAGTAATTGTCTATGATTGTGTGATATATTCAAGGCATACTTTAGAACGATATTCTTAAAATATTATTGGTCTAATTTCTGCACTCTGCTTAAGCAATAAAACCATGTTTGCTGCAGACAGATTTATTTTAGTAGAATAGAAATGGTTGGTAATGAATGAAAGAATTATTTTAATTAATGTATAATTTATTGGGTCATTGAAGAGAGTTACTGGAGAGCAAGAAATGAAGAAAATATTAGATTCTCCTGGTTTAGATCCACATACTTCATAGTACCATAGAATCATAAGGTTGGAAGAAACCTCCAAGATTATTGAGCCCAACCTTTAATTTCTTAGATTTTCAGTAGATACTTTACTACATGGTGAGAGAGAAAGGTCATACAACTTCAGTGACTTCTGTAAGTATTCAAAAGCGGACACAATCAAGAATTTAGTTTTGCAAATGAATGCAATCAGAAGAACAGAAGAGTTTGTATTCCTTTCACAGTCAACACCAAGAATCCACAATTCCTAGAGTTTTTAACTCAATTCCATCTTTATTTCTTTCTCTTCCATTTATGTATCTGAGTATTAGAGTAATTCTGATCCCTAATTTATAACACAGAATTTTTAAAAATGTGGTTTATATCCCTGAAAACAAATGGATGTTGTTTTTATTCTACCATCCTGCATATTCACTGTTAAAAAGCTATGTCTCCTTATGTCTCTACAGCCCTCTGCTACTCTCTGCAAACATAAGTTATAAATTCAGGAAATGTATTCCCATTAATATTCCATTCAAGTAAATTCTTTTGGTAGAGCCTCACTGCAGTTGGTTCAACAAAATCAACAGTTATTTAAATAAATTGTGTAATCTCTCAATCTGTGATAATGAGTGTATGAATACATAAACAGAAACGGTTGTATACAATTCAATTAGAGAGGTAGAGCAGCTTTGTCCTTCATTTATAATCTCTCTGTGCTAGCATCTCCTTAGTTCCCTTTGTGCCATCTTTATTATTCAGAATATACAAATGGAGACATAATTTAGAGTTTTCTGAGCTTATTCTTTCTTACTGCAATGTGATATATACTGTTTCATAACAAGAGATTCCTGGTGGATCTGCTCCAGGACCTTGTCAGTCACAGAGGTGAGACAGTCCTGCAGTTTCTTGTTATTTTTGTTTTTACTTTTGAAAATGGGTGTTACGTTTCCCCTTTTGCAGTCAGTGGGAGCTTCACACCAGACTGCCACAACTTATGAAATACTGTGGTGGAGGTGAGTCTTGGATATTAACTAGCTTTCTTAAGCTGATCTTTCCCCCAGGACTCTATCTCATGGTTCCCTGAAACAGATCCCTAAGGAGGACCAGATGAAGACCAGGGTACTGAGCTGGTTGCATGCTGTCCTTGCTGTCCTAAGGATATGGTAACTCCAGCCAAGGCTGCCCTTGAGCTTCACATTCCTACCAGCCTCCCTTCTTGTTGAGAATAAGGTCCTGCATAGAACCTCTCCTCATTGTCTCCTCTATCTTTTTGGGAAGGAGGTTTTCATCAACATTTCAGGAACCTCCTGGATTGCTTATGGTTGGCAGTCTTGTCCCTTCTACAGATACCAAGGTGGTCAAGGTTTCCCATGAGGACCAAGTCTTGAGAAAGTTTGGCCACTTCTATAAGTTTATAGAGGGCTTCATCTACTCAGTCTTCCTAGTTGGGTGGCCTGTAGCAGACTCGCACTATAATGTCTCCTGACCCTGGTCTTACTTTAATGCTGACCCATCTCTGTTATCCCTTCTATCCCCAGACAGATATCCATGCACTCCAGTGGTCACAGACATGGAGAGCAACACACCTTCCTTGTCCTCCCTGTATGTCCTTCCTGAAGAGGCTTTTTCCTTCTATTCCAACACTCCAGTCATAGAAACCATCCCAGCACGTCTCTGTGATGCCAATAAAATCACAGCCATGCAGGTGTGCACACCTAAGTCCTTTTGTCCTCTATATTCAAGAATTGTCTGATATTAATTCCTTGTTGTGCTGCAACTTGAATTAGGTAATGGATTGCATACTTTTTTGTCCTTGGACACTGTTACACTGTTATCAAATGAAATCAACTTGTCTACTAGTTGCTAGTGAGGACAAGATTCCCAGCTACTTCCAACTTCTGAGCTGACTGTACAGTAGGAACGTGGTTATGGAACTGGATATCTTTAAACAATCAGTCCACACCACCAATTGAAAATGACATAAAATAGATTAGAAGCTTGAAAAAGAAATGCTGACCTTTTAGTAGGTAAATGCAATGCAGTTCTGCCTATTACACAGCTCTGTAATGATGTATTTCAAAAAATATTTTTGGAAATGCCGAGCATTCAATCATTTCTGCATCAAGCTTTTTCAGGAGAGTCAATAGCACGTGTAGAAAAATAACCAGAGAAATTAACTTTCTTAATATGGGTATCTAATTATTTTTTTCTTTGAATTTTATTTTCTGTATCTACCTACCTCAGTTTAAAGTTATACCTTTTTTGCACACTTCCTCTGTGCAGACTATGTTTATCAAAGGAAACATCTCCGTGCCATGTGACTTACGACATTTGAATTTCCCTTTGCTCTCACCAAATCACAGATTTCTCACAATATTGCTGTGCTGGTTTTAGCTGGCTTTGAGTTAATTTTCTTCACAGGGGCTGGTATAGGCATATGTTTTGGATTTGTGCTGAACACAGTGACGATAAGGCAAGGATGTTTTTGTTATTGCTGAGCAGGGCTTACACAGAGGCGAGGCCTTTTCTGCTTTTTGTACTACCAGGCTGAGGAATATAGGGCTGCGTGGGAGGTTTGGAGGAGACACAGCCAGGACAGGTGATGCCAATGGATCAAAGGGATTCCAGATCATAAATTGGTCAGAAGGAGGAGGGCAGGGAGAATGTTTAGGGTGATGGCATTTGTCTTCCCAAATAATCATTTCCTGTAATGAGGCCCTGCCCTCCTTCAGATCGCTCAACACCTGTCTGCCCATGGGAAAAAGGGAATTAATTCCTCATTTGGTTTTGTTTTGTTTGCATACATGGCTTTTGATTTCACTATTAAACTGTATTTATCTCAACACACAAGTTTTCCAGCTTTTTCCCTTCCCATTCTCTGCCCAATTGTGCTGGTGGGGAATAAGACAGTGGCTGTGTGGGACTTCATGGCTGGCTGGGGTTAAACCATGGCAACTGCAAAATCATGATGAATGATTTTTTCTCCCTCTTCTGCTTTATAACCTTCTCAACTAGCATATAAACACATATATTGGATCATCTTTTCAGCATGCTGTATGAGTTCCTGGGTATTTCTGATCCAGAATTTTACATATTAGTGTCTTGGATTATGTAACCTAAAAATGTGTATTCTATTTCATCTGTTGAAAGTTGTTTTTGGGGACAGGTTTTATCCTTCTCTCAGCCTTCCAGGGGGGAGGGGGGCAGATGCCTTCTGATAATGGCCCAGCCACTAAATCCAGGTGGGGCAGTGTTTCTTATCTCTTTCACCACCCCTCCATCCTCCAGGGGGACATCTTCTGATAATGGGCCATTAGGGCCCACCAATGACATGACACATTCCATCATCCCATTGTGAGATGCTCCACACAGTGGAGGAGGAGCCACCTGTTCCTAGCTAGATAAAAACTGGGACTGAAGGACACAAGGGATCCTATTTTTCCACTGGATTCCCAGAGGAAAACCGGACCCATCTCGTCACCACTGGACTTTCTACAGGACCATCTCTACTCCACATAACCACATCTGTTACTCCAGGAGGACTTATTTGCACTGCTTCCAACACCCTGAGCAGGAGGGTGCCAGGTCATATCCCTGACTCTGTCAGGGTTTTTCCAGGATTTTTGTTTACTTCCTTTTGTTTGTTTGTTTGTTTGTTTATTTTTGGTTTGTGGTGGGTTGTGGGGTTTTTTGTTTGTTTTGGAATTTGTTGTTGTTGTTTTGTTTGTTTGTTTTTTGTACTACTACTTTATTATTATTATTATTATTATTATTATTATTATTATTATTATTAATATTCCTAGTAAAGAACTATTACTCCTATTCCCATATCTTTGCCTGAAAGCCCCTAATTGCAAATGATAATAATTTGGAAGGAAGGGGGTTTACATTCTCCATTCCAAGGGAGGCTCTAGCTTTCCTTGGCAGACAACTGTCTTTCAAAACCAAGACAGTTAGTAAAGACAGTTTGATTATTTTCACTTTCTTCCAAATAAGATTGTAAAGGTAGCAATCCTACAATATTGAATAGTATACTCTTATTTTTTGACCTTGTTTGTATTTGCAATTTTTCTTGTTTTTCCAGAAGATTTCAGCTGTAGTCATGGATTTGTTTTCAGTTTCTGAGCAAAATTATAGGAGTAAAATAGGATGACTGTATTAAGATTGTCATGATTAGAACTTTGGGCTTCAGGGATGAGAAGTTAGCAGGCAATGTAATTTGGACAGAGATATCATTCAAATAGGAAGGAACCATAATGAATAAATGTACCAAGTAAAGCCTACACATTTATCTTTCACACAATGTTTTTATATAATTTCCAGTGTTGTTAGAATGATAACAAATGTAGTATTACACAACAATATTTATTCCACTTATGGAAATATGACAACTAAATCCCATATTTTTGAAGGTGTGTGACCAAAAATGTACACTGGACAGGGACAAGAAGAAAACTATAACTGTTTAGTAATCTCTTAAATTGTTTTATTCAGAATAATTTTAGAAATAAAACAAAATAGCTGTCCTGACCAATTTTGTCCTGCCAAGTGACAACTTAGGCAAAAGAAAAATCAAGAAGCATTTTATTGGAGATAAATGCTGATTTTGACTAACGTTTTTTAAGATCTTTTGGAGTGGTTCTTCTCAAGTGCTCCTCATTTGCAATGAAGATTTAGTGAAGAATGATTCTGTTTAACTTCATACAATCTCTCCCCTTTCTACCTCCAACACTCACAATGTTTGTTGGGCTATAGAGTGTATCAGAATTAGAAATTCAATCAACTGAAATGTTTCTTTATGATGGCAGGTATATGGCATTTACATCTAATTTCATTTTGACTCATATTTTATCCTGCAGAAATTTCAGTGAGAGAGAAGAGAATCTAAAGAACATTCACAGGGTCAGAAATGCGTTTTTGCCCATTCCAAATACAGTTTAAACCCAAATTTTAACTGTATTTCTTTCAAATGTGACAGAAGAGAGATCAGTCACCTCATGAAATCATTACTCCTCCTGTTTTTAACTATGACCTCCTCAAGAAAACATATTTAATGTACATGAAGCAGAGAAATTGGCATTTATGCAGGAATATTGCTGGCTTGTTACAAATATTTGTCTTTCATAACTCTGTATCTTTCTCATGCTTGTTAGCAAAATACCTTAAATTTTGGAGTAGAAGCTTTAAATGCACAGGACTTGGACTAAAAATTTAAGAATTTATGACACACATTTAGTCTGTCATTGACCTACTTGAGATGAAGTTTCTTATAATTCTATTCTCATTGTAACAAGCATTAGTACTTTTAATAGTTGTCAAAAAAAGAACTATAAATGTATGTATCCAAATACAGATACCAATAATTTTCTAAATACTACTGAAATGTGTTTCAAAGATCAGATAAGACTGTAGTTGATTTAAATAGATTCTCTATCTTCCATTACTTGTACTGTAAAAAGATACCTGTACTCTGAATGATGGGAAAATGAGAGGATGCATTATGAAAAAAGATTTTCCTGCTGAAATATGTCCTTACTTACACTACAGAAAAGATTACAGGTCTTTTTGCAATATGTGACAGGGACTTTTCATCACAAAAATATTATGTAGCTTTATTATGTGCAATTTTATTATGTTATTTGCTCAAAGTTTTGAAGTAATCCATACTAATCACTATTAAAAGTAAAAATACATTATTCAGTAGGTACATATATTTATGAGCATGCATTTGGTGGCTGCTAATATTTTTCTACTGTCTTTGAACTCCTGGATATTGTCAGAAGGTATTTCTACTTATGAGATATACCTACTCATGCTATGGACTCCACTGAGAATGCCTTCAGCATGGTGTTTGTGAGAAGAACTTTACAAGGATCAATGTCTACATAGGTACAGTATGATGCCAGGTTTTTTTTCCTGAGACATGAAAAGAACACAAAAACAGCCATAATGTTTTCCAATTATATAAGAGCATTTCGCAAAGATGGACCTTGGTTCTCAACCAGCAGGTCAAGGAAGATGTGTCTTCCTCTCTGTTCTACTCTGGTGAGACTGTGGCAGTGCAAGAATTATCAAGTTTTATAAGAAGTTTTATGTTATGGTTCATTCCACTGTGCCCCCAGTTCTGTAACGGTTCCTCCCCTTTGAGTTTTCTGTATAGCAAAGTGTTTCATGTCAATCATCCCCCCCCACCACCTATCCTTGTTAATCCCCTCTCCCCCCTACTCTGGGGTGTCCTGTCACTCCGGGACCCCTCCCCGGGCTTGGGAAATTCCCAGAAAGGCGTCGAGTGATAGGCTGGTGCTGGGGAAATCCCCTTCTTCCCTTTGGTGAGTGGTCCAAAGTTTACAAGTGGACACCCCCTGTTAAACCCCCGAATTCCCTGATTTGCTGACCTGTTGTTACCTCCCCAAAATCCTCCCCCTCCTATAAGTTCGGGGAGGGAAATTCAAACACGCACTCTGGCTGGGCAGCGGGAGGGTGGCAGAGCTCCTGCTGCCCTGAATAAACCATCTTTAAACCTGCTCAGCTGAGAGCCGACCTTTTATCTGCCGCTGCAGTCACAACACATTTTGGGCCAGCCGCTGGAGAGAAGCCGAGTCCCGCAGGTACAGGAAGCCTGCTGGCATACCCGGACCGAAACGCTTTGGCCGCTGTGCAGATCTGAGCCAGCCAGGGGCCCGCGCCTGCCCAGCGTGGAGGGGCACAGCCACATGAGACCCCACCTGGAATACTGCATCCAACTCTGGAGCCCCCAGCACAGGAAGGACATGGACCTGTTGGAGCAGGTCCAGAGGAGGACCACGAAGATGATCAGAGGGCTGGAACACTTCTATGAGGAAAGACAGAGATAGCTGGAGTTGTTCAGCCTGGAGGAGAGAAGGCTCAGAGGAGACCTTAAAGCACTTTCCTGTACAATAAGAGGACCTACAAGAAAGTTGGAGAGCAACTTTTTAAAAGGACAGGTAGAAATAGGAAAAGGTGTGATGGTTATGAACAGAAAGAAAGTAGGATTAGATTAGATTAGATTAGATTAGATTAGATTAGATTAGATTAGATTAGATTAGATTAGATTAGGTATTGGGAAGAAATTCTTGTGAGGATGGTGAGGCACTAGAACAGGATGCCCAGAGAAATTCTGGATTCTGCATCCCTGGTCAAGTCCAAGTTAGATTGGTCTTTTATGCAGCCTGGTCAAGTGGAAGATGTCCCTGCTCATGGCAAGAGTGTTGGAACTAGATGGTCTTTAAGATCCCCTCCGACCCAAACCTTTCTATGAATCTGTGATTCTGTGTTGCAGTCAAAAATCTGTAAATAATTTTCTTTGTTGAGTCAGGCGCAAGGTTGATTCTCAAAAAGGAATATACTGGGAAATTGTAGTGGGTTGTCCCTGGCCAGATGCCAGGCACACAAAAAACCTGCTCACTCACTCCCTCCACAGCAGGGAGGGGGGAAAATATAAACAGAGGAGCAAAAACATAATGAAGTGTTCGTGGTTTGAGATAAGGACCAGGTGAGAGATCCTTCATTAAACACCATCAAGGGCAAAACAGGCTCAGCTTAGAGACATGAATGGAATTTATTACTGACAAAATCAGAGCAGGATAATAAGAAGTAAAATAAGCCCTTAAAAACACCTTCCCCCCACCCCTCCCTCCTTCCAGCTCCATCCCCTACCCCAGCAGTGCAAGGGGACAGGGAATGGGGTTATGGTCAGTTCATCACCCGTGGCTTCTCCCGCTGCTCAGGGAGAGGAGCCGTTCCCCTGCTGCACCGTGGGGTTCATCCCACGGGAGACAGTTCTCTGTGAACCTCTCCAAGGTGAGCTCATCTCAGGAGCACCAGCTCCCTGTGCCCTGCTGCAGCGTGAGTCCCTCCGTGGGGAACGGTCCTGCCCGGACTGCTGCGGTGTGGGTCACTGCTCCACGGCCTGCAGCCCTTCAGGGACAGGCCGCTCCAGCCCGGGAGCACGGCCCCGCTCTCCGGGGCTCTCCCACAGGGCACAGCCTCCTCCCGGGCATCCGCCCGCTCCGGTGTGGGCTCCTCCTCCACGGGCTGTGGCTGGATCCCTGCGTCCCCATGGATCTCCATGGGCCCGGGGGCACAGCTGCTTCACCACGGGCCGCACCACGGCCTGCGGGGGAATCTCGGCCACAGCACCTGGAGCACCTCCTGCGCCTCCTTCTGCACTGACCGTGGTGTCTGCAGGGCTGTTCTTCTCAAATCTTCTCACTCATCTCTTCTCTGGACGTAATTTTAACTGCCCAACAACTTTTGTTTTGATTTCTAGTTAGAGATGTTATCACAGAGGTGTTACCACAATCTCTAATTGGCCCAGCCTTGGCCAGAAGCATGTCCATCTTTGCAGACATCCAGGCTTGGCTGGACATGATGGAAGCTTTTGGCAGCTTCTCACAGAAGCCACCTCTGTGGCCCAACCTGCTACCAAAAACCAAGCTACACAAAGCCAATACAGAAATTTTGCCTTTTTTTTTTTTTTTTTTTTTTTTTTTTTTTTAATTCCTCTTAGAATCACCCACCCAAAAAAAAAAAAAAAAAAAAAAAAAAAAAAAAAATTTTGTCCTAACCCAAGTTCTTTTGGACAGTGTAAAATCCCACTATTTTAATAACTGTTGATGGAGTTAAAAACACAAGTTAGTCTTCCTTCATTCAGTCAGACTATTTCTGTATTTTTTTATTATTATGTTTTCTTTTTCTAGTTTCTGTCAACTTATTCACTCTTCAGATACAAATAGAGAAAGAATTTAAAAAAATTAGATCATTAAATAATAATCCATGTTAGCACACAAATCTACTGCCTGTTGTAAGTTTGGAACACAGTGAATAGTCTAATTTTGTACCTTTGAGTGCCTTTTGCACTGTCTGCTGGAAACTTGTGGATTAGAGTGAGGAAACTATTGTTGCTGTCTTTTGCTCTGAAGAAATTATGATTTAGTTTTAAAAAAACTAAGAAAAAAATTATAATGTATACATAACTAGATAAAAAGAAAGTACCATATTTAAAATTTTGTGTGGCCTCAATTAAATAGATCATGATTATTCTGTTACTTAGACTCTATTTTCCCTTCATTCACAGCAATGCTCATTTTTGAATGACCTTGATACTGTAAGTAAACGTATCTACTGCTGTCTGGAAAATTTAAGATTTCAAATTTTTGGAAAGGAAAATAGTAGAAAACAACAACAACAACAAAATGTTCAGATACTAAGATGTGAATCGTGATTTTAAAGAGTTAAGATTTTAGCTAAGGGTTAGAAACAATTTATTAGTAAATGGTAAATTAATGATTATTAGATGCCTAAGCTAGAGTTAATTGTTATATTTTGAGTATGTTTATAGAAGAAAGTGGAGTAAGCGAACTGTTATAAGAACAGATTGAAACCAGTAGGAACAATGGCCAGCACCAGGACTTGGTATCAATCAATCACGAAGCAGGGGACCTTGGATCGTGCCAGAGGGTCACAGAGACCTGATGAAGACTCTCCTGACTTCATCCTTTGAGATCACTGACCCAATTTGAGACCACCGACGCAATTCAAGAGAAGAATTGAGCACGTGTGAAGGACTGATAGCCTCATTTTAATACAGAGTGGGGATGGGAGGTGCTGGGGTTATGCAAATGTATTGCACGTAAGATCTTGGAAAATAAATAGAGAGCAAAGAGCCTTGTTCAGCCTGGCCATGCCTTTTGGAGATGACTCCCGTGCCGCCCGCCGGTGAATAAAGATACCACTTTCTAACTTTAATTAGTTAGAGGGTCTTTGTGATTAGTTTTCAATTACTCAGATGGAACAAGGTATTTTTCATGGCTTTGAAAATACAAGTAAGTTGAGTACTGTTTGCAATGAAATGTGATCACACAAAAAATAATAGAACTTTGGAAAAGCTAGAAAAGTCAAAGTGGGAACTGAAAGAAATGAGAAAAGGAAGTTACAGTAAATCAAGCAGAAGATAAAAGGGAGTGGTCAAGTTAGATTGAATCCAGTTAAATAAAGTGGTCTGATCTTGAATCTAAGGCTTTTTTACTGAAAGAAAATTGCCTGCAAATATGTTTGTTGTCATAAGTCATAGTTTAACCTCAGCCAGTGATGGCCACGCACAGCAGCTCACTCACTCCTCTCTCACCAGTGGGCTGGGGGAGAGAGATGGAAGACCAAAAGTGAGAAAATTCATGGGTTAAGACAAAGAATCTAATAAACAGAAAAGGAAGAAAATTACAATAATGATGATATTATCAGTCAAGACAATAATACTTTTAAAATAATCAGGTTAGAATATACAAAACAAGTGATGCACAATGTAATCACTCACCATCTGATGCACAGACAGGTCCCTGACCACCTTTGGCCTCAGTTAGCAAAAACTAACATCATTGCATTATCAACATTATTCTCATCCTAAATCAAACCCATGGCACTATGCCAGCTACTAGAAAGAAAATTAACTCTATTCCACCTGAAACCAGGACAGTATAAAACTAAGGATTATGCAAAGATTAAAGGTTTGATAGGAAAAAAGATAAAAGTATGGCCAAATGTAACAGGGAATCAACGCAGATTCCCTGAGAAGGGCAGACAGGAATGATAATGAACTCCTTCTTTGCTGTGTTGCATTTAAGAAGCTTAAGAGAGTCAGGATTGTTATCAAGAAACTAGAGAAAGATGGACTAATTCACTTCCAGGAAAAGCAGTGGAATGAAGGAATGCATGTAACAATTACCCAGCTAGTTTTGAATAGCATAGGATTGTCAAGTACTAATCATATTGTAAAATTTATTTGAGATGAGGTGAGAGGAGAAAGAACGGCATACAATTTTGCTTTCTTATGAGTATTTATACTTTGCCAAGTCAAGTTACTATATTATACTTACCATAGTATTTCAAGGGGAGACTAAGTTGCCTGAATTTCTGATTTCCATGGAATTGTACTGTGACCTCTTAGCATATCTTTTAAACATCAATGAATAATGATTTTAAATACCAATTTCTATTACTCATATAAAATCATATTCATGATGAACTGATAAATTCTAAAAGCATACAAAGTAAGGGAAAGGAAAAAGCTGAGCTACTTAATACAATTTTATTCCCTGCTCTCCCACTCAGACTCAGAGACCAGCTTTGGTGGTCTCCTGATTTTGTACTGCCAAATACCTGCTTTCATTTATTACTTCCTCACTCCCATGATTCTCATTCATTCTTGTTGTTACCAGTATTCATACAGGAGAACTCAGCTGTATATAATGTATCAGCACCTAATATTTTTATTCTACAATGACAGTATCAGATTTTGCATTCAGGGTTAAAATAAATATTAAAAAAAAAAAATTAAAATCAAAATGTTTTCTTGCCACTGTTATTTCAGTCAAGATATTTTGGGTCACATTGAGAAAAAAAATCCATATACAGATGAGATTCCATAATTAAATAATTTCCTTCTTACTGGCTCCATGCTCCTTAAAGAATATTCAGCTGAACCTGAAGTATGTGTTAGGAATAAAGATGAAAATATGGTGTTACTATTCTTTAACAAGAACCAGGAATTACTTGACTCTGATATGATCTCAGTAACATTTTATTTTATTTTATTTTAATTAGCTGACTGCAGGAAGCTTACTCATGAAGAACTTTGAAATCAAAGGCCATAAATTGAGTTGGTTGCAAGATAGGAATTATGAATTATTGAAGTAAGTTTTTTCTACAAAGAGAAGTATGAGCAAAACATACAAAAAAAAAATTCATTTGTATGCAGTATATGTAAAGCATTTAACATCCAAGATATTTTTCAATTAAAAATAAGATTCCAATTTCTTTTAAAACAAGTGATTAAGAAAGGGCATTGGTAAAACATAACAACTGTGCTTAATTTCTCTCTACTTTTGCAGAATGACTGTTTCACCTGTTGTTTATTTGGTGACTTTTCCTCAAATAGACTAAATTCTTTAATAAAGCTCTCTCTCTCTTTTTTTTTTTTTTTTTTTTTTTTTTTTTTTTTTTTTTTTTTAAATACGGCTCTGTCTATCAAGTTCTAAGAATGGCCAATCAGGTCTATTGTAAAATGAGTTATAATAGACAGGAGATAACAGACAAAAGACCTTAAACAGAATTTCTTACTACACAGTATGAAACCAAAAACTACTAGTAGATTACATAAAACAGTGCATGACATTAAGGTACTTTTATTAAAGCTAGCTAGGAAATCGTATAGACTAGGAGTCAATGTAACCAAAATGACAATATTGTACACAGAGTCCTTTCACGCAATCCTCAAAGGAACAATCACAAAGCAGGCATTCCAAACTTTGCAGAGAAACATCCACACATTTCCAGGGAATGTGCAGAAAAATTCTGCTTTTTGAAAGGTTGGTGTAGCTTTTATAGTTTGTAAAGTGAATTGTCTGACAATCAGAAATTCCAGCTTATCTTTCTACATCTTGTTTCCACAGTAAGATATTTACTGCCAACTGAAAGTGTCAATCCCATGGCACTGAAATAATTCACTAAAAAGCAAACTGTCCTGATAATTTCACCAAGGCTCATGTGAGAGCAAGATGCACTGAGTTATTTCATCAGCTAAGAAGCAACAGATAAACTCTTGTGGTGAGGGAGATGCCCTGCTACAGACTTTAACATTCTTTTAAATCTACTGTTTATGAAAAAATGGAGGAAACTTACAGTTAGAGATGACATGTTATTTTTAGAATCTGAGATTCATATCCCATATGGACATATGAACTTCAGCTAAGTCTTCTTTCTGTTTTCTTAGTCATTTCATATGTAGAAATAAGATTTTCTAGAATTAGATTAATTCCTAACAATTTAGGCTGGGTCTTGCATTTACTCCTTCATATTCTAGTCTCTCAAATGTACATGTGGGGAATCTGGTGAGGTATACAGTGGTTCCCAGAGAGGGATTTTATCTGTTTTCATTTTTCTAGAGCAATAGGGCTTGTTGCTTTACGTTATTTGTTTTCATATTGTATTTTATGTTACTTATTTTTATATTGGGTTTTGAGTTATAATGGTTTGCTCTGTACTCCCCTGTTCTCCTGGAAAGTGTTCTATTCCAAGGGTTGTCCCTAGCCGTCTTCCCTGTCACTCCTCCCAGTCCCCTCCCATGGGCCCTGTCTGTCATTCAGCTGTTCCTCCCACCTTCTGGAGAGTTCAGGTAAGGACATCGAGTGATAGGGCAGGAGCCGAGGAGGTTCCTCCCTTTATGTTCTCATTGGTTTATTTGAATGTCCCTCCAACCCTGTTCCACCCCCACTTTATCCCCCATTGGGTGTTGGCTTGTCCCCTCCCTTAGCTCTCCCCTGTATATAAGCCCAGACCACGAGGCCAGGCCGGGACTTGGCCTGAGCTGTGGAAGTGAGGCAGACATCTGATCAGGATGGGATAAAGGCCAGAGTAAAGACTCGCCCTCTCACCAAGTCTGACTCCTTTCCTCCACCACAGACATGATCTCTCTCTTGATAAGGGGAAAAAGCCCCTCTGCCGCTCCCCTGGTTTCTAGGATCCAGGGGAGTTTTCCTGTCTTGTCGCAGTCTCGAGCTAGTCTGGGCAAAACGGAGCCAGCGGCTCCGAAAGAGACAAGCCACAAGGGCTGAGCTAATATGTGTATTTTACAATAGTATTGAGAGCCTTGATGTCTTTTTGGCTGCATTGAGAGTGAACACTCTACTATAAATAATTTTTAGATATACATAGCTACAAGAGTTGATTCCTCAATCACATCTCTTTCAGCAAGAGGAAAGTAACAAGTCAGCACCAGTCAGCAGCAGCAATAATATTTATTCCACTGCATAGTCAACTAAATTTACCTAGCATTTTGGGAATGAGGGAGTTAAGGCTCTGTGTGTTACCCTCCCACCAGATGAGAACAGAATAGAAGCAAGCTCAGTGCTTTCAGTACTTTGTATGAGAAGTGAAATTACATTTAAACAACATGCAAGAGGACTCTTCAAACAAAAACGTAATTCTCAAAGAAACAGCATGCAATTTTGTTCTGCTCATAATTTTCTGTGAATATGTTTGATTTTATTTACAAAAAATGTTTGAAAGAAAGCTTTTTCTTCATTTTGGTCATTCCTTTTCGACACTGCCTTAGGAAAACTATCTGCTTGTAATACAGATATATACTACTGAATGAATACTGAGTTCTTCTCTTTGAAGATATAACGGATACTTGACATTACATAGCTAACGTTTTACCATTGCCTTCCAGAAAAAACACTGATTTAGATAAGAAATTATGTTGATACAAAACTTCTGTAATAATGTTGAAGTTATTGTTCATCTTAAAAGAAATGGAAGGCAAGGGCTGTAAGAAGCAGCAATTTATGTGTGTGATCTCCTGAGTATTCAGTAAGTGATTTGTATAATCCTCTTTGTTTATGTATATTTTGTGTAGGGGAATCAGATATTTATCTTATTTAGAGTAAACTAGCCCTCTTATAATAAGGACCAAATTCTCTCAAAATTCAAGAGCATGGGAACCCAATTTGCAGATGGTCATTTTCTGTTAGAGTGTAACAAAGTAAATGCAAAGGGTTGCTGAATTTTTTTTTTTAGTACTGCAAAACATCTAAGGGTTTTCTCATTCAGTGGTAGAGAAAAACAAGATGAAATTTTATCACTTTGGTTAAGGAACAACTATCACCTGCAAGGTACTGAAATGCTAACATATATTTAATTCATATAACTTTCAAAAATTATGTATTCCAACTTTAATTTATTGGAGATGTTATATTATTCAATTTTTTCTTATTTCTTTTAAGGAAAGAACAGTGGGAAGCAGGAAGTACTACAAGTAGATGACAGTAAATTGAGAGCTAATAAGGGGAAACTTAAAGGGTGATACATTTGTTTTGGAGGCAGCAGAAAGCAAATCTGAAAAGCTTTATAGTCGAAATATTTGCCATCTTATAGAACAAAAAAGATTTATTAAAGTCTCAATCTTGAAACTTTATTATGAAAAATTCTCTTTTATTCAAGTTAGAAGCAGTCTGTATACAAAGAAAGTATTAGGTGAGGAAAAAAAGAAATTAAGGGGAATAATCAAGATATATGTATTCATTCTTGGAAGGAAAAATTAAGGTAAAGACCTTTCAAGAAGTCCCTAAGCCATCATAAAACTGTGTTGAGTCAGAGCTACTGTTAGGATGGTGGAGCCTCTGCACAAAACAAATTCCCCCAGTTAAAAATGCATCCCTAAAAGGAGTGTTTCATTGTTACCTATATTTTTGTGAATAAGAGGTGGAAAGTTTTGCCTCTTCAAGGAATCATAACAACATAAATAACATAACATAACATAACATAACATAACATAACATAACATAACACAACATGTTCATAAACAACAAAGTTCAAAAATTCTTAAAAAAAGTGTGTGCAATTCAGAATATGTTCTTTAATCGTCACTCAGAAGTGAGAGATTCTCATCTGGGAAGATACACACACACACACACTGTGTCTTTCAAAAACTTTTCTAATCATGTGTCTCAGCTCATTAAAATTTTCAACCAGCAAGTTAACTCCACAATTTAACAATAATGCATTCACTCTCTCACTTTTGACTTTTTTGTTGGGGGAAAAAGAATCTGCTTCATTGCTGATAATTCTTTGTTATTTTTATAAACATTTTCTCCAGAGAGTTAATTAGTGTCTGCTGAAGTTCCTAATAGGAGAGGCAAAGTGAGTGATTTATAGCACCAAAGGGGAAAATGTTCACATTTTACATCAATACAGTAAAACAGCCTCAAATAAACCTGACCCTGTTAATGGATAGGAGCAACCATATTAAGCTGTCTGAATAGAGGAATTTTATCTTTGAAGAAAAAATTGTTTGATTTATGAACATTTTTCTTCTGTTCTGTTGCCAGTGGACGAATGTCTACACTACTCTGCTTTGATATTTTTCAAGTATTTGAAATCCTAGACACAGGGTCCGGAGAATGATCCACTGCTTTATATTTCTGGTAAGAGTATAATTTTTGTACTTCAACAGAGAACTCTCTAGGTGTGCCAAATCTGAGATTACATGTATCAAGAAAACCTCAAATATACACACTTAATAAAATATATTGTTAAATATGTTTCCAGAGCAGAAAGATTTGAATAAATACTGGAATCTCTCCTCAAACACATCTCAAAGGAACCACCAGGCAATTAATCCTTTACCTTGATCTTACTCACCTGTAGAGTCCTGTGTATATTGGAAAGATTATAAAATTAACACGGTCTTCAGTTTCAGCTCTATGATGATAACAACCAGATTTATTTTTTACTATCTGTAGACAGCACCCTCTTCAGCAGGTTTAATACTTATATGAAAAGGATCTGTTTGAAACCTAATCCAAGTAAGATGTGGTGTGCCCAGAAAATCTTTTTTGAAGGCTACAACACAGTGCTGTGCTCATGAGGGAAAGACAAACTAGTTTCACCAGAAAATTAAGGAAGAGTGTAATAGGGAAAAAAACCCCCCATGATATAATAGTCTATAGCTAAATGATCAGACACTTGAGTGGGATACACCTTCACACTCCATTTGTGTTCGGCCCAAATTTAAACATTGACTCTGTGTGGGTCTCTCACAGTTCAGACAAGTTATGTAGCAATGAGATTTTCTGTCATTTAGAATAAGGAGTGTCCTACAGCTTCCTTTGCTGCAATCAGCTGTCATCACAGACCCAAGAAAACCCTTCTGGTCTACCAGGACTAGTAATGTTCAAAGGAATGTTTCTTTCTATGTGTGCTGGCTGTGGAGGTATGTGTTTAAACTGTTGCCCCCACCTGTGGTCTCCACTCCTGAGTTATGCACAAAAACTTGCTTAAAAGAAAGAGCTGTTCTCAGAAAGACCTGAATTAAAAACATGACTCTGAACCCAGAAACAGGATTAAACAATCAGTCATTTGTCTGTTTCCATGGCATACCATGAGGCAGATTTTCAATGAGTGCTTTCTTCTGTATTTCTCCACTGTCACACTGATAAGGAAAGCTTACATGGACTGATATAACTATGAACAAAAAGGTAAGAAAACATTTGCAATACCAACCACAGAAGTAATCTTATAATTTCTTGTTTCATTAATATTTAATGTGCTTTTCAATTAATATTTGATGTCCTTAATATGTGGTTATTTTGGTTTTGATATCTAGATCTGCTTTCTTTTGCTCAAAGATGCAAAAAGATAAGAGGTTGTGGCCAAATTGAATGCAAGATCTCTCAGAAGAATAGCTTTTGAATATATCAGATTTTAGCATTTTCAGTCAATTCATTTATCAAATTTGAGGCATATTCTTCCATTTTATTGATTCAGAATTTCCATAGCCCTAGAAATTTTACAAGTTAATATAAATGTTTTCATAGCTTAAAAAGAAAGTATAAAACACTGTAATCATCATTTACTTAATTCATCTTTCTTCTAGAAATGTTTATATCAGATTTTGGCCAGAAGAACACAAAAAGTTAAATGTCTTTGTGCTGATTATGTATATAGGTTGTGTACAAGGCCCATAATTATGATAGAAAAAGATATAGTTGAACACAAATTAGACTTATTTTTGATTGTTCTAGTTTTATTTATTTCATGAGTGGAGTAATCCTTAGCCTGAATTCTTTTATATCTGTTTGCCCTAGAGATGTTTTCTTTACTTCATATCTAACTTTATCAAGGGTGGTGGAGCTGGGCTAAATGAGCCATCAAACTTGATATCAAAAATTTGCCCTTTGCTCCTTGAGGACTTACACACATTGAGTTTATTATTTCCTTAAAAGATTCTGAATTGCCCTGTCGGGGGCTTACCCCAACATTGAGGTGGTTTCAGGGTCCTTGCTCCCCTGCACAGCTCCGAGCCAAGCCAAAGGAAGAGTCGGAGTTCTCAGGTTTAGATTTTTCAATGTTGCATACTTCGTTTATTGTTTCTTATCTTACAATTTTCTCGGAGTCCGACAAGATGTTCGCAGCTGCATGGATTCCTCACGTCTCCCCCCGAGCTGGGCTGTCCTTATATTTTATACTAATTACTACGTATTTCTTGTTTACTATTTCTTACCAATGTCTATCACTATTACTAAAAAGGTCATCTTTACTTTGACCCAATCCTCACTAACTACTTTGTGCCACGTCAATGCGGCAATGGAGTGAGGGAAGAAGAAGGAGAAGAAGAAGGAGACAACGCCCCAGATTCTCCATCTTGTCCCCATTCACTTCAATGCTAGGAACCTAAAACTACTATTTTCTCACTCTGTGATAAGCTAAACTACTATTTCTCACATTCTTGTGGCCTGTAAACCTTCTCTCAGTGTAGGAAGTTTTTCCCATGGACTGAAATCAAAGCCAGTGTCTCTCTGAGCTCTGGGCTGGGGTCCCAGACCCCCCTGCCCAGGTCCCTGACCCTCCAGGGCAACCAAAGGAATGCCCTGGACTCCAACATTGCCCCTACAAAAAAGATTGTTAGATAAAGTTTGCTTTGGCAGATGACTAAACATGGAGGAGAAGGGTTGTCTGCACGCAGGCATTTTGCTCCAGCGTATCTTTTAAAAGGACTCCACACTCAAGTGTTTTCAAAGATGAATTTGCATGCATGTATATACATGAACCTAACATATACTTTCACACTGTTTAGAGGATATTTAAGTATTTTTCCCAGTAGTTTCTGTAAGTTACTTTTCTAAAATTTTTATTCTATGCATCTAATTTTCATAGGTGATGTCTGGCAAACATTCTGCACCCCAAATGCTTAAATGTAAAAACTTTTCCTTCAAATGCTTTTGAAAAGAGTAATTAGGAGTGACAGTTCAAAGTTATGGTTTTTTAGTAAATATTTTAGTGGGCTGTTATACCTCTAAAACCATATATTGGTATTCAGGCTTGTTAATCTTTTTAAGATTGTATACAACTTGAAGGAAAATAAATCTCTAGGTTGGCTGTATATGTGTTCATATTCATGTTGCATTTCAGCTATTTCAGTTAGTGTTTAGAATTCTGCATGCTGTACTATCATGATACAGGACTTTGTTCTCAAAGGATCCAAATAAAATATTTTGATCTTGTCAGGTTCTTAGGGGTCAAAAGCTCTCAAGATCTAGATCCTGAAAGGTATCTAAGTGCTCAGCTCTCATCAATTTATTCAGGTGTTGGGCATCTGAACACTATAAAAGCCATGGATTTCAGAGAGTAGTTTCATTCAAAAATATGTGCCTGAGATACCAAAGGTGATTCAGCATCTGGAGATGCTGGATTCTCCATTGACTGTAAATAAAATGCAAACACCTAGAAAGATCAAATGTTTAATTATAGATTGCCAATATTAAGCAAGCTTCCTTCACTTCATACTTCACATAAAGAGTTACATGAAATGAGTTACTTGAAAGAGTTTGTCTTAAGTTTGTCACCAAGACTAGCACAAAAATACCTAACCTTCTCAAAATTATAGAAGCTCTTACTGATTATAATGCTACGTACAGCTGGTTTCTAAATTAATAAAAATAGCAGAAAGGTAGATTCCAACATCCATAAAAAAACTTGAGTTTTAACAATGTCTATATAAGAAAAATTTTAGAAGAAAACTGTCAACGATCAGTAATAATATGAAATAATGGGGCAATCGAAGATATTTTTAGCAGAAAGAAGCACATGTAGGTAATTTTCTTTGACATAAGAAGTATCTGTGATACAAGAGGGTATAAGAACCTATCCAATCCATATTTTCATTATCACTTGACATTTGCATGTTGTTATTTCAGTGTGTAGTAGGTTGACCATGCCTGGGTGCCAGGCACCCAGCAAAACCTTTCTATCACTCCCTTCTGCTGATGGACAGGGAAGAGAAAATATAAGAAAAGTTTCGTGGGTTGAGACAAGGACAAGGAGAGATCACTCATCAGGTACCAACACAGGCAAAACAGGATAGAATTTAGGCTAATTTTTTTTTTTATGTATTACTAACAAAATCAGAGCAGGATGATGAGAAACAAAATAAGACCTTAGAAGCACCTTCCCCCTACTCCTCCCTCCTTCCCAGCACTACCTCCTGCCTCAGTGGAAATGGGGTTTATGGTCAGTTCATCACACGTTGCTTCTCCTGCTGCTCAGGGAGAGGGGTCTTTCCCCTGCTCCAATGTGAGGTCCCTCCCATGGGAGACTGTCCTCCATGAACTTCTTCAGCGTCAGTCTGTCCCACAGCAGCAGTTCTCCACAGACTGTTCCAGTTTGGGTCCCTCTTCCACAGGCTGCTTTCCTTCAGGCACAGTCTGCTCCAGAATGGGTCCCTCATGGGGTCTCAAGTCCTACCAAGACACCTGCTCCAGCATGGGCTCCTCTCTCTAAATGTCTCTAGGTCCCTGCCAGGAGCCTGCTCCAGCATGGGATTACCACAGGTTCACAGGATGCCTCCTCTCAGACATCCACCTGCTCTTTTGTTTTTTCTCCTTCCGAAATATGTTATCACAGAGGTGTTACCACCATTTCTGATGGGCCCAGCCTTGGTCAGCAGCACCTCTGTCTTGGAGCCACCTGACATTTGCTCTGCTGGACATGGAGGAAGCTTCTGGCACCTTCTGACAGAAGCCACCTCTGTGGCCTCCTGCTATGAAAAGCTGTCCACACAAACCCAATACACAGTGTCTAAGGTATATTCTTTTAAAGAGATCATCTTAAAGCCTGGATTATCTGAATTTCTTCCTGATAATGTGTCCATAAGAAGTATTCACTCTGTTTTAGTGATATAGCTTATTAGAAAAAATAAATGTTAAGCCTTGAATCTTGTCTTCTTATTCTCTTATTCTGGAGTGTGTGCCTAGAATCCATAGGTCAGAATAATAAAAACAATAAAACTTAAATAAAAATAAGATTTTTTTTTTTTTCATAAATAAATTGTGAGTGGGAAAGGTCAATGTCATAAATTACAAATGAAAATGACTGCTTCGGTATTCTTCATCAGACTTTAAACAGTAATTAAATATATGAATACAAATGTTGGGGTCCACAATCAATTGCAAGTATGGAATTGGACACTGTTTCCTATATTTCAACCTTTATTCAGTGCAATACTAAGTGCCTGGCCATCTATTAAACACCCCTGTGTCTGAAGCACTTGGCAATTTGTATATCAGGTCAAAGATGTAACAGACTGTAAGGCAAAACTGTGGCTACAGAAAAGTAATCAGGAAGTAAAGGTTGATGGAATACCTGCTTTGTTTTGTTATCACTTCAAGAGATTTTTCTATTCAAGCAATAAGCCTAGAATTTATTTCCATACACTTTATTAAATCTGATATTGTACAAACATGGATTAATGGGTTGTACTTATATGAATGATTTTATTCTCAACTGAAGCTGTTCTATGGTCTTTCTGCTTCCTACAACTAAATTACAGTAAAGTCATTAGATTATGGAGATTAGTAACATGTAGGCAAAAATAGAAGCAGATAGGTAGTAATAGCCAAACCCCTTCAGTAGATCTTCGCATCTTCAATAGATTCTCCTTTTTTATATACCTTTGATGAGGAATGTTCAGAAACATTTCAATTTCACCAAGGGGAACCTAAGAGATGCAGTTAAAAGTTTTATTTAGACATGTCAGGCTCACTCAATTTTGCACACCTCATGTACACCTTGGGGGACTAATTGTACCAATGGAAATTCAGGACAGAAGAAAGGGGTGCTATGTTGGACCACAGTCAGGAAAAAAAAATCAATTTCTTATCTACTGAATGAAAAATTTAGGACTTTACATCTTCTGTGAGATAAAGAATGGTATGAAAATGATGTATGGGGAATTTACTGACTCTGGAGAAAGTGATAAATATTCATTGAAAATAATCTATGAGGATAAGGAAACGCCTTTTTGGCAAGTAAAATGCAATTTCAATATTTCATGGGGGATTATTTCAGTTGCATGTTTTGAATTAATTAAAAAAAAAGACCTTAGAAGTGAGCAAAAAACAAACACTGTTATGAATAGACATCGGAAGAAAACAAGATTTTAATTTTTGGAGTAGTTTTTAATGTTTTGGAACTTATTTATGTATGTGTTGGAATAGAACATACTTAGAGTAATTGAGAAAATCATATACACTATTGGAAATACATATTCAGGATCCTGATAATGTTTGTTTAGAAATAACACCTGAACCTCTATGATTTTATCTTTTGTCTTTATATATTTCAATAATCAATTTGGTTCTGGAGAATTTTTTCTCTGTGTATGGCCCTGTCCATTTAGAAAACTAGTTCACTTAAAAAATCCCCAAAGCAGCATAATTTGTGAAACACAAATATCTCTCATTACATCTGCCTGGCTACTTCTGAGGTAAGTTATTCTTGCTTTGGGAATCGATAAGAGGGGAACACATGGAACTTTAAATCCTGGTGTGTGTTCCAGTCAGTAATAGTCACATGCATCCAGATGTTTGCAGACTGTCATGCTAACTTTTTTAGGATGATGCCTTGGGAAGTTGCTGTTAAAATGAGTCTGAAAGCTAATTTACCATGGTAGATAAAGGAGGAATAACTGGTCTTAGCCAGTGAAACTTGTTTTTAAAACAATCTGCTTAAGAATTACAATGTTAATTTTTGAAAACACACAGATCTAGCATCTCCTTGCCTTTTCCATATGGTGGCATCTTTGCTCTTTGTTGTCTCCAGTATGGCCATACTTGCTGTCTTCACCCTTAAGGGGATTTCCAGCCCTGTTGCTTTGTGTTATTTGTTTTCATATTGTATTTTACATTATTTTTGTTGTAATAGTTTGTTCTGCACTCCCCTGTTCTCCTGGAAAGTGTTCTATTCCAAGGGTTGTCCCTAGCCGTCTTCCCTGTCACTCCTCCCAGTCCCCTCCCATGGGCCCTGTCTGTCATTCAGCTGTTCCTCCCACCTTCTGGAGAGTTCGGGTAAGGACATCGAGTGATAGGGCAGGAGCCGAGGAGGTTCCTCCCTTTATGTTCTCATTGGTTTATTTGAATGTCCCTCCAACCCTTTTCCACTCCCACCTTGTCCCTCACTGGGTGTTGGTTTGTCCCCTCCCTTAGTCCCTCCCCTGTATATAAGCCCAGACCACGAGGCCAGGCCGGGACTTGGCCTGAGCTGTGGAAGTGAGGCAGACATCCGATCAGGATGGGATAAAGACTGGAATAAAGACCTTGGACTCACCCTCTCACCAAGTCTGGCTCCTTTCCTCTGCCAGCAACTGGATCTCTCTAGTGATAAGGGGAAAAAGCCCCTCTGCCGCTCCCCTGGTTTCTAGGATCCAGGGGAGTTTTCCTGTCTTATTGCAGTCTCGAGCTAGTCTGGGCAAAACGGAGCCAGTGGCTCCAAAAGAGACATGCAACACAGCCCAGACTGGCTTTTCATCAGCCTCACTAGAATAATAGTAGTGACTCAAGGAAATGCCTTCAAACCACAGGAACTGTTTTCCCTAGGAAGCAATGTCTCCTCTCTTGGTGCTTATCATCATGCATGAGGCTGTGCCCTGTCAGAAATACTTAATTTTTCCAGTGATGAATTATGTTACTAATCTCTGTAAGTGTAGAAAGTTGTCAACTTATTTCTAAACACAGGAAAGTCCTTGTGGCTGCCTGGCATTCTCTCATCTCTCCCTCCTCAGTTCTTCATTTGGTTGAAGAACTGCTACGACACTAGGGACAATGCTACAGAACCATGAGCTATCCTCCCTCTGAATATAGCTATTTGCTGGCTTGCTTTATTTACCTTAAATAGATTCTTTGCATTATTTACCTTAAATACATGTCCCCGAACATCTCTCCCTTCTCAAAAAAACAAAACAAAACAACTTAACAAGCAAAACAAAAACTAAACCAAAACCAGCAAGAAACATATATATACATAATACATATCTAGTACAGGTTTCTAAGCCCTTTTTTTTCCGACTAGCTTAATTTGGCAATTTATGCTAATGTTTTACAAAGATAGTGTACATGTTTTCCTGGCAAATGGTTACAGGTAGATTTAAAGTTACAAAGACAAGAGATTTGCTTCATTTGTATTTGACCATAACCTAATGCAACTGCTCATGACAGAGATTCACCACTCCTGTAATTCTAAGGACAGCTGAGATTGCAAGAATAAGAAATTCTCATTTCATCAAGGCATCAATTTTATCCACTAAGTAAGAAGAAATTACTGCCACATTTATGAAGATGAGGTAGCAAGATTACCTCATCTGTTAAAAAAAAAAAATAAAGTTAGCAGAGTTGATTCTGTCTTCTAGTAGATGCAAGACTCATTGCTATACAGTATCTCTTGAAAAAATTAGGCTCCAAACTCCCTTCTAGCAGAATTAAAAAAACAAAAACCAAAACTATGCCCATTGTGCTTCAGTATTTACAAATTGAAGGATTCTGTGACCTCTGTTTATATCTTCTTTTCCTGTTTTATTTATACTCCCTTAGAAAAGAAGTAAAAACCAAACAAAACAATAAAAAGAAAATACGAGATGTTTGTGTTGGCTGATGATTACTGGAGATCTTTCTAATTTCACTTCTCAGTCTTTTTTCTCTGTGAATATTCTTCAAGAAAATGAAATCCAAGAAGATAAGAAGCCAGCTGAGGCCTATGCAACAGTAAATTTGTAGGTATTCCAGCATTTCGTAAAATGCTTACTATTTCCAATGCTAAACATATATACAATAAACTAGCACAGCTCAGATCTTTAGAAATGAGATGAAGAAAAGTCAAGTGAAGGATTGAATGAAAGAAAATTGGATAGTAGCTGGAGAGAGAGGGATAGAGACAGAGACAGAGGGAGAGAGACTTTTGTTCATGGTCATGAGCCAGGAGTTTTTTACTAACATGCTTATATACTTTTGCATCAAAAAACCCCCCAAACATAGAGATAATTCAAACCACCAAATAACTTTAAACTTATTACAAGTGAGAAGAAGGGTATGTGCTAGAAAGACCTGAGTCCTTCCCCTTGCGGGCCTGGAGACGGAAAGAGGATGATGCAATTGCTCAGCATAAAAAGTCTCTTTTTTATGGATCAGAAAAAAAAGATCAGAGAAACTTAGGTGTAGTGCATTGTGCATGACCACAGGAAGGAGCTGAGTGGATGAAAAAGCTCAGCAGTGTCTGAGAGAGCATCTAAGGAGGGCTCTTGAATAGCAATGGAGATTTTCCACTTACATTGTGGGCAATGAGCCTTATGCTTGAGTGTTGGCTCCTGTATTTAAAAAGAAATACGCAAAACTCCAGAAGACAAGTGGACCAAAGGAAAAGAGCAACAGTCCATTCTTTGGTCCTGAAGGGAAGTATGAAATGCAACTGTTCCTTAATACACTGAAAACCTAACTTCCTCATCAAAAGAGGAAGGGCTTCTTGTTCAGAACAGTGTTTGATTTGTGCAATACTTGAAATGTGTCCAAATACTGTCTGTGGAGTGCAAGTTAGAAAGATTGACATGGAGTTTTGTAGTCTGTTCACAATTAAACTGTATTAATAATCACTTAGTAAAGCTCGAGTCCATACTCTAGCCTTTTACGGGTAACAGCACAGATGTAACAGAAACAATTCCTGGGAACTGTTCTGCAACAGTTTATTTTATCTGGAAAGCAACTTGGCACTACCCTGACATACAGCACTATAAAAGTACAGAGAAGTAAAACGAAGAGCATGGTAGGCTAAGAGAGATCTTAATTCCTCATTACTAGTTGTGAGTCAGTTTTCTTTCTGATGCTCTCTTTGATCTCAATGGACTGTACACATTGTAGGATTTGTATCTAAAAACACTGCCAAGGATCATGCCATAAAAGACAAATGATTCACACCACTGTCAAATGGAAGTTCTGTGGAACACTGACAGTTACCAGCCATAGCAGAAAGGCTACTAAAATGGCAAGCAAAAAAAAAAAAGTAATTATACAAGAGTCACTTTGGACTCATAGGTATACAAATATTGCACCCTGAGGAAACTGAGCAATGGTGACTGGTACACCTTGCCTTGTCTGAAATGGGTAGGAGTAGGACCTGAAGATAAGCAGCTGCTTGCAAATCTTTCCTGAGGTCACAAGAAAGAAAGAAAAGTCACATGACTGTGCCACAGCTTTGTCATCTTGGAATGGTGTGGTCCCATCACACTCGTCATCTAAGGCGTCTAGCCTCTGTCTGATGTGAACAGATAAAGTACGGGACGTAAGCAACTGCAAGAGTAGGGGCAAACCTTCAGGAGATTTTTTGTTTCTGTTATCTGGAAAAGACATCTATACTTAATGCTACATTAATACTGATGAGGGTTTTTTTTTTGTGAAAATAGCCCAGAAGGCATTGGGAGTGCTTGAAGGCATCCTTTTATGACTTAAATGTTCCTATCAAAACTGCTGTTACAATTTTCAACTGTGATGAATGAGATTATTGACTGAAGACCTCTTTGTCCGAGTCAGATTAAAAGAAAATGGACATTAGTGGAGATAAGCATAAAAACTGTGACATGAGCTTTCACAGAATTTTCAGATGCATTATATTTGTATATGTATACATATATATATATTGTGGTGTGTGTATATATATATTTACATATATATGTATGGATACATGCAGACATGACTGTGCATCTATATAGCCCTCAAAAAAGTTTGGCTTGCTTCAAGTTATGGATGAAAATTGGAGGGTTTTTTTATTTGATAAGCTGATTCATCCTAATGGGTAGTACAGTGCTTTCCTTGCTTTTGTCTGCATAGTGGATGTAGTAAATGTCATATGGTTGTTAATATTACATTGAGCTAGTCAGGGAGGAAGACACCCATTTGAGAAAAAGAGAGATCAGAGAGCTCATTTTAGAGGTCTGGCTTCCTTTGCGATTCTCCTTTCATCTCACCTCTTTTGTGTTTTTCCTCCATCCTGCTTCTGCAATGTATGATGATGAAAGAATATTCTGTGTAATCCATTGCAATCATTTTTTTTCCAGGTAACTTCATCATGTACAAAACAAAAATCCAGCACTTTGGTTAGGTTGTGGGTCAGGTTTCCCAATTACCAGTAAACATTTTGATATACTCATAATTACTCAAGAGAGGTGGATATTTCATTATATATATGCTGTAAGTACCTGGCTCTCTTGGGTACTCATGTTTATAGAAGCTCTTAGATGACTTTTATGTGTCTCAGAGGCTTTTTATAAGAAAGAAAATGAAGCTGTCATACAAATTATTTTTTCCCAAATGCATTGTTAGACGTGAAGGGGCCAGTTGATAGAATTTGGATCCGAGATTTTTGTACAAGTTTGAATGATGATGGTTTGGGGAACAGAAATCTACAGATACAGCAGTAACCTCCCAGTATACTTCTATTTCTAATTGTTTGTTTGGATTTTATTTCCTTCTATAAATATGATTTATTTTCAATAAATAATAAGATTTAAGGATTGAGACCACATGCAATTGAAAAAGTCATAAAGGGAGTCTTTTAAAAGGCTACAATAAAGCAGTGACATCAAACATTCACTGAAGAAATACAGAGAATCCTCCTCAAGTATAGACTTGAATCATAGTATGATATTTTTTTGCTTTGGAGTAAGTGTTTTCTGAGAAATGGCAGGTGAATATTCACAAACTGTTGTACAGTATTTTGCTGTCTAAGGCATCAGATATTACTGATTAAAGACACCTGCTATCAGCTGATTCTATGAAAAGCTGAAGAATTCTGCAATAGTTTCACTGAGACAGTGAAGAGTATATCATAATTTTGTCAGTCATATTCTTTAAGGAATCATTAAAATAATCTAATCTAAAGTTCTACGTGATAGAAGGCATAGAACATCCTAGAGCAACAAGGAATCACTGCTTATCTTGGCTCCAAAAACCTTATCAACCTTTATAGTGCATTTTAGGCTTTACAATAACCTTGATGTGGTGATTATATGATTGAATTAAGATAAGGTTACAGCCCACATGACATTTTGATCAGGAAACACTTACTTTTAGTAGTTTACACTTGAAATTAAGTTGTTTGTCCTTCATCTCAGATTCATATTTAATGATTTTTCCTTAAAGTGAAAGTGAGCTATCCGTAGTTTTGGGGGTTGATGGTTTGTTGTTGTTGTTGTTGTTGTTGGGGGTTTTTGTTGTTGATGTTTGTTTGTTTGTTTGTTTGTTTGTGGGGGCTTTGTTTGTTTTTCTTTGGTTTTTTTTGTTTGTTTTTATTTGTGGAAAATATAAGGATAAATGATATTTCACAGTAATTTTTTAGTTACAGTAACTGAAAAACTTTATAAATTCTAATACAGATGGACTTTTTTATTTAATAAAAATTTAATTTATTTAAAAAATAAAAATATTAGAAAAAAAAAATTATAGGTGTTGCTGCTTGATGGTTAATGCCAGTTTATGCAGTGTGGAGTACAGCTTCATGAATGGGTTAGATGCTGCAATTTTCAAACTGTACATACCAGGTAATTAAACACTGACCTGAGTTCAGTGCTGGACAATGTAGGACATGGCTACAGAAAGACAAGAGGAAGAATAAGAATTCTTTCAAAATGTCCCTAGAAAATAAGGTTCTATTATTTGTTTCACAGTTAGATTGCAAGTGTATTGTGTTTAGTTCTGAGATTTGCTGCAGCTTTGCAAAGACCTTAATTGTTACAAGAAGGTGAGACATGAAAAAAACAGACACCTATAGTACATTTGTACATTCCACACAATGATTGCAATGCATTGCACAAACACATTCCTTTTTTTTTTTAAGGTCACTAAAAAGTTTCCTCGAACTTACAGAAATGTGCAAGTGTTACTGCTATATGAATGACAGTCAATCAAAATCCTAAATGAAAGCTGAAATCAAGAGCACATAATACAGCAAACAGTATTACTGTGAGCATGTTAATTATTTGTCAGTTATTCAGATTTCTGCTTTACCATCTGACTCTTTTCCTCATCACTCTACTTTCCTGCTGGTAAAAGGACTTTCCTGCTGGTAAAACTATGTGTTTGTATATATCTGCTATCTATTTTATTTCTTTTAAGCATAACTATGCAGAGAAAAATATCTACCTTGAATCATCAGTCTCACACAAAAGAGAAATGAATAAATTTAAGACAGTGATCAGAAAAGCCTCGTACTCCCAGTTGTGGGACCCTTTCTATTGCCTTACATGAATATTTCAGTCACTTAAAATATTACACTGAAAACAGGATCCTAGATCAATGTCCTTTGGAAGGCTACAGTAAGCCCCATGTGCAAAGTCATAATTTTATACATATATTCTAAGATACCTGTGCCACAGGAACTTGTCTTTTATGGTAGTATTTGCCAAGTTCCTGTGAGTATGGATTTTATGTCAATTGAGAGTAGCAGTAATAGTGCAGAAATGTAATAAAACTATATCTTGGTGAGAGAACCTATAGAAAAGGAAAAAGAACCTCTACAGTGTGTGCCTGTTTCCAATATGATTCTAAGATTTACTTTTAACACTTTTTTTCATATCACTTAGTTATGGCTCAAATGGCATATAGAAACAGTTATTTTCCCTGTTGCCATGACTAAAGGAAGACAGGAGATGCTTGAAAATGTTCCTGTACTTAAAAGTAGAAGACCAAAAATAGGAAAGCTATATGTTAAACTGTTAACAAGTAGATTGAAAGCAACAGATTTAAGGGAAAAAAGATTATTATCAGCATCATTGGGATGCAACATAAGCTATTACCATTTTTCTGTATCCCTTTACAAATTCTACAAATTTGTAGAATAAATGACATTTATTTGTTTATGTATTACATCCTTAAATTTCAAAACTTCCCTTCCAGATAAAGTTCTCATGCTACTTTGATTGGAAACAATGCCATAATCCCTATAGAAAAGGCACTCACGCTGTTGTCTCATTGAAGATTTATCTTTGTATTTTTTTTCGTTGTTGTTTCTCTGAATTTAAATTAATCCAGTGTTGTGTGTTTTACTTGATGGATCAGGAAATGAAACAATTTGTTTCAAAAATAAGATAATATTGAAGTGAATTTCAGCTTCAAATTCCCAGAGCAAAAACATAATAAACAGAAGACATCAAAATATCTTGATGTTCATTGGCAAGGGAGAGTAAAAAGCCAGTTCTTTTTTCTCATATATAGAAGCTTTCTCCCCAAAACAGTGAATGTAGTATTTCCTGACACCCTATTTGAAGACTTTCTTTTCAAGTACAAACCAAGACCAATACAGGGGGGTTTTGTCTTCAAATTATAGGAAAATCTATTTAATTCTGTTTCCCTAGGAAGTATTGGTGAATATATTGTAAAATTATCCCATTTCATCATTTACATAGCATCCTGGGATACCCTGCAAGGACCCTTGCCTCAGATCTTAGTCAATTAGGTTTGAATCTCTCACTGAGTCTATGATCACACTTGTTGTCTGGATTTTATTGAGCTGGGCTACCTTCTCCAAGGCATGAGTTGTAAAACTGATGACTGCTGAGAGTCTGAAATCTGTCTTTCCATATGGTCTGTTAAATAGAAGACTAGGAGTCTTCATATTTTAAAAAAGTGTGAATTTAACTTGTGGTAGGGTCCAGAGTTGCTGTCAACAGCTAATTTTTAAGAGTAGCCAATAAATGAATAGTCTTTAATTAATGAATCTTAATAAAATTTGGTGGTTTTTTTTTTTTTTTTTTCCAATTCTAATTATATATAAATCTTTAGCACAAGACTTTAATCTACAGGTTAATATAATATACAGTCTCTCGTCAGGCACAGTTATACCCTTGCTAAAATATAGTGACGGAACTATATACACCATTCTAAATAATGTTCAATTTATAGCTTACATGGATACGGTATCAACTACTTTGATTTATACTGTGTGCCCTCTAGCAATACAATCCAATGTTCTTGACTTTTTTTTATTGCACCAACAGTACTCAGTGCATTAAGCTTGCTCAGATGTTCTTATACAAAGTTCAAAACTTAAAGGTGTTTTATGATGGCTACTCAGTCCTCTCCTGTCTATTCTTACATTAAAATTCTTCAAAGTAATTCCTGGAAAAGCAGTAATCTATGACCCATTTTTCCTTAGGCTAAATTGGGTTTTCTCAAGTAAGTCAATGCATTTAATCCTTTGGAATGGGATCTATGGCAAATCAATGTCTGGAAATTTTAAAAGTACAGTCACTGCATTAAAGTGTGTGCATTTTTATTCTGCTTTTGCTTCTCCACGTACTACCGGCACTTTTCTTTAGACTGCATTCGAATCTTCACACACTATTTCTTTTCTGATGTTTTCAGAGTGCAAAATCTTATTGCACTGTTTTTTCTCCTTAGTAAGAGAATTGTACCCTTGGTAAAACCAGCTGCATGTTTTACCTGGTTCCATGCAAAGAATGTCCAATCACACTGTTTGTTTGTTAGTCTGCTAGTCTATACACTCTCTTGTCTTTAATCCATTGGACAAGAATCAGATTAACAAAAGATGCAAAAAAACCCCAGATTATCTCACTAGAGGTTTTATGAAAATATGGGAGTGCATACAGGAGAGACATATGTTTTCAGAGAGATAGAATATATTGAGGTTCAAAAAGGATTTTGTGAAGTGTGACAGGCTTCTCATGGGGCACACAAAATCATGACATATCCAAATGCTGGCTAACATATTCTGATTTTCAGAACTCTGTGTGTCCTATACACATTAACTTCAAGGATATTTCGTGTAAATGTATTTTTATAACTTCTATTGAAGTTATAGATTGTTTCACCTTGATTTTTTTCAAAATATTCTCAGAAAGTGTAACTAGGAGGTGAGTATTCAGCAGACCTGCTATTCCAAAAAATCTGCCATTGCATTCTGTAACACTCTACCCTGCCCAGCAGGGATAGCTTGAACAGAGATAACTAGACTTTAGGCCAATCTAGGACAATTTAAGTATCCATACCAATTAATTATTTCAAGTGAGATAATAACATATGGGGGTTTTTGTATCTTTTTTTGTTCTGTTTTGTTCTGAGAAAGATCAAAAATACCCCTCTTCAATAAGCAGAATATTTAAGTATATTCTACCAAGGAATGTTATTATCAGTTCTTTCTTTTTTGTTTTAACTTGACACATTTTCTAAACAAAAGAAAGAAGACAAATTAAAATTATGATTCACAATTTACTTTTTTCTTTACTAAAATCTGATGTAATGCAATTACTCATGCAGTTTGGGTTGAAAGCAGATTTTACACTCGTGCCAAAATAAATTGTTCTACCCATTGAAAACATAGATTATAGAATGAGGGGTGGAACAGATTTTTTTGGCTAATTTAAAGGTAAAATCTAATTTTTACAGATATGTAGTGCACGCCAACATGGTTTAAATAAGCCCAGCTGTATACACAAAGCAATTAAATGCAACTATGGGGACAATGTCTTATTGACAGCTTAAAACTGACCGTAGAAAGAACAGATGTACTCTAGATAGATCAATATTGAAACAAATAGTAAAATGTCATAATTTCCTTTACTGCTACCTAGAACCTGTGCAACAATGTCCTGAAAGAGATTAGCCAACTGCAGTTTCTCTCCTTTTTATTTTTTCAATATTGATTTCAGTCAAAAAGAAGACAGAGGAAGAACAATAATCTATGATTCTATAAGGTGTCAAAAGCTGCCTGTAAGTAAATATTGACTCATGGCAGATGTGTCAGTTTATTGTGAAACACTTTTCCTTTTTAATCACTATAATTCTATAAATCTTCATCTGACACATTGGTGTGTGCTTTTTAGACCAGATGTTTTGTATTTCAGTGAAAGAAAACAACACAAAATAGAAGCAACTTCAAACAGAAGCAACCTCAAATCTCATGACGACTGTTGTAGAAATCCCACTGTTTTTAAAATGAAATATTACTGTCTTATGCTGTGTAGCTTTAAAGGTGGCAATTATCATTATCCTTGAGATGTAGTAACACACAGACCCTCCTTTCCACCTTGATCACTGTGGTTGTTTAATTGAATCTGAATATTTTATGAGTAAGAGATGGCAGGAGCATAGCTTTTTGGCCTTAATATGATGCCAGCAGGTGCATAATTCAAAACTAAAGGAACATTCCATAGCTCCTAGGAAAACAGTGTTTACTAAAAAACCCAAATGCACATTGTAAGAGCATGACATAACACAGTAGAAATGAGCAAGGCATCTCCCAAATGAGACTTAAAATGTCACTCCAGCAGATGCTGAACTTGTCAGTCCCAGCACAATTTGTAGGTAAGAAATTATCTAAAAATGTGAAAATCAATCACATATGAAATGTGTGATTTTTCAAACTTTTTCACCTGCACAGCTTCTTTCTTCTAGTCCTCTACAATTCAGACTGGGTTTAAATACACAAGCACAAAAATAAAAAACAAAAAACAATAGGAAGTCATGTCTCTCATTGTCCACATTCTCCTATTGTGTCAGACTTAAAATACCCGTGTCAAGAAAGCAGTCTTTAGTCCATATGCTTAAGTGCTATATGCTCAACTATTTCAACAGGGGCTAACTACTTCTTTCATAGGTTATGTGTTGAATTTCTAGAGATTACTAACTTGAGAAAATAAAGTCTATATTTTTGTGCACATAAACTTGACATTTTATCCCATATCTAGATATTCCTGAACAGCAAGGAGATATCACCATTTTATATGTAACTTTATAAAATGTTTGATATTTTTGAGAACAAAGCTACATATCAAGCTACGGACTGGGTGGAGCAAAGTAATATGGAGGCAGATTAATTGACCCTAGAAGAGAAATAGGAATTAGTGTTCAGTGAGGCAACATTCAGAAGGATTAAAAGATTAATAATACTGAAGATAATATTTTGATATTAGTTGATTCTTAGTTTACAAGTAGGAGGAAGGTAATTGCTGATGATAAACAGGTCAGTATCTGTTCTCGAGGGTGTCTGAAGGGTATTCTAATTAATGTCAATATCACATCACCTCTAAACTGCTTCCTTGACAGAAGCATTGGTCTCTTCATCTAAAGGTGAAGAGCTTCAGGATTTCAGAGCGCTCATCTCCCTGCCAGCTCCTGCAGATCTCCAACGGCACAGAAACCTGTGGGAGGTGACAGCTAGCTGAGCAGCTGCAGTGCCCAAGACAACTCAGAGCCACAAGTTATGTTTGTTTCCCTTAATCATTATATGTGGTCGTGAGGCATTAACCTGAAGTCCATAAAACCTCATGGATGTAGCTCCAGTTTTGTGATAATATTTATTTTTCCTGTCTAGACTCCAAAAGATAATATTATTTTAATGAAGTAGCAGAAATCTGAACTTACTGTTAAGCATAAGCTGTGTTTCCAGTAAATAATTGTTCCTAAGAATAGTTAAAACTCCTGGGATTAAAACTTACTTATTCTGGTTTTACATTGTTAGATCAAATAACTACCTATATCAGTGCAATCCAGACATGAAATAAAATATGTGACAGAACCAGAGTGCCACTAGGAAACTTAAAAATATTTTTTTTAAAATTTCCATTTATTTTTCTGCCTTCAGGATAGGGCCTGAATTTTTGTAATAAATACAATAGATTTATACATTGCATATGAAAGGAACTGAGAAATTCTGCCTTTATTCCACTATGCCCTGCAAACTTGGTTTCTATTTTATGTGTGACTTTATGTATACACACATAGATGAGATCAGATGGAGCCACAACTCTCAGAATATTTTCTGATTGCATTCAAAATATGTATTGACATTCAGTGTTCATTGAGCTTCTTGCTATCTTCTTCCAAATGTTTTAAATAATCTGTGGGAAATTCTGCTTCTTTGCTGTTACATTTTAAATCACAAGGTATTTCATAAGAAAAATTTAAAAATGAAGAAAAAAGAAAGCTTCCAATTTTCAGCATTGATAAGAAATGATTCCTTTTGTGGTAAAAAAAAAAATTATGATCCCTGTTTTGGGTTGTTGTCCCTGTTCAGTTTTCTCAGAAATTATTTGCTAATAGAATTAGAAGCAAGGATTGTAAAGGCTTATGCAAACATCTTGATGCATGATACTCACCAAAGTATTTAAATATCTTGGGCCATACAGATTTTACCTATTCCCAGGACCAGAGCAGAAAGAGAAACACAACAGAATATTTTTTATCAGATAATTCAGATTTGCACTTTTCCCACACATTTACACCTCAGGGTAGAATTTCTGGTCCAAACCAGTGTGCGATGGCGATGCCTGCCTCAGAACAGATCACTGGTTACAATGGTTATGCTTTGTAATTCATAATGATACTGGGGCTGGGACAGCTTTTTCTGTTGGCACTGTCGTGCCCTTTATGAGCAGTAGCATATTGTTTTAACAAAAGTAGGCCTTCTCTACTGACTTGATAGGATAGTTGTGGGTCTTGCTCCAAATCTGCCAAGATCAATAAAGGAGCAAGAAGCCACAGATCTCTTTACATCAAGACAATTACATTTGCATAGGCTACATGTATTGCTACTGAGCTAATGAGTTCATTTTTTGCTCCTCCCATAACCATTTAAAAACTATTTTTTATTTACAAATGATCCAACAACATCACTCTCTGCCAGAGAAAAGTGTATTTTTCCTTATTGATGTCAGTGAAGTCAATGGGAGGGTCTCTTTTTACCTTATCAGCTGCTGGGTGATGTATGAACATATATATTCACAAAAAACCCCCTGTCTTGGCACAGAAAAAACATCTTATTAATTCTCTGCAACCCTGTGCTAACTTATCAAACTTGATGTAAAAAATGCCATGCCTACTGATATGTTTACAATAAGCCACACATTGTCAGAGATGCCTGTGTTTTCCCACTGGAAACTAAACTTGAAGAACAGAATCTTTTGCTTTTCAAAATGTGTTATTTTTCTTAGATAGAATACTGAATTAAGTTCATTTTCATGCCTGTCAAATAGCGCATTATCTAGAAAAAGCAAGAGCAACATAGCCGCTTTTGCAAAATTGTCATGGGGTAGGAAGTATTGAAGGTTTTTCTAAAAGCTGAATTTAACAACAATATTTTAAGTAGATTGGTACATGGATTTCCAGAGTCCCATGGTACATAATATTATTTTCTGCAGCTGGATTTTTACTCAAATCTGTATAAGCTCTGAATGTTTGAATGAAACACAGCAGCAGTGGGGAAACACAACAGGAGGCATATAAAGTCCTACCAATAGACCTTGCCTTTGCAGATATGAACTTGAACTACACCTTTTTTTCCCAGTCTGGTGCTGAAGGTAGGCAGCTTTGTGTTTTTCCTAATCAGTTAAGTTAGCTTCTCCCTGCTCATAGAACACAGAAATGTCACTCTGTTTGCCACTACTTTCAGAATTGCCAGGATCATTTTTGATACTCTAGTGGGCTTGCTATTCTTTCTCAGTATTATTCCTAGTTTTGTCTTTGTTTTTATCAAGAGCTGCTTCATTATTTCAACCCTTCTGTATCACTCTTGTTGAAATCTCTTCATATCTCAACTGTTCCTATATTTGTCTTTTCAATTTAGGACTTACCCCACAAAACACAAGCAAATAGACTGTTGTCCACACCTTTTCAAACACTTCCAACTGAACCACTGAGCAAACTGGCATGTAAAATGTAGCTAAAGACGCATCAAGGTGACTCTTGCACAGGTTTCTCCTTCTGTTTTGCCAGACAAACATCTGAAATTGAAATTTCCTGAAATTTCCATGTTGAGTGTCTGATTCAGCTGAATTTATATGATAAGTTCTGTTTTCTCCAAGCCTTGCTCATATATAAACAACAATAATTAACATGATAACACTTTAAAGCCTTTAAGTCAAGTGTGTGGGAAGTTTGAGGCCTGGGAAGGCACTTGGGCAAGAAGCTGGGGTTGTCCTTCAGAAGTTTTCCTCATTTCTTACTATCTCTCTATGGAGAAATGCCTCTGGGTCCCTGTTTTGCAGAGGCTGTTTGGATTGATTTGAGTAAAAGTAGATGTTGGGCAGTAGATGTTAGCACTAGGAAAGCACATCCTCTTGATGCTGAATAAACATAAATTACTCTGGATTATTTATTCCATCCTCACTGTGTTTCTTCCATCTTATCCAGCTTTGATTTTGAAGGCCATACCTCCTTTGTGACCCTCAAACTGAAAGGCTGAAGAGGTACAAACTGATTTGCTCAGAAGTAATATTCGATTGCTTCTGATATATCTGCCCTGGCAAAACCCACGTTTCCAGCTGACTTCTGGGAACTGTCTGTCAGAGAATGTATCTTTGAACAGGGCTAGGTGAACACAGCTGAACCCACTCTTTGAGAAATAGAAGTAATGCAGCGAGGTGCAGAGCTACATTATCCTTCTTAGCCGCTGCAGCCATATTGCCACTGGACCAGGAATTGCTGCTTCACAGTGCCATGTAACCACACCAGCTTCCCTAGGTTTTCTACCGGCTTTGTAAAACTGGGGTTTAGTTCATAATCTCAAGAATAAAGTCCAGATCTATCTTCCCTGTTCTTTTGCATTTTATTTTCTTTTCGTATTTTTATAAAAGGCTGTTTAGTGATGTGAGCAGATGCACAGTTTAAAGGAAAAAGTCACACTTATTCACTTCTTTAGCACTCATTTTACCAGGATTCACTTACCTGCATTTAAAATCTGATCCATAAAACAGGTACCTTAAAGGCCTACCATAAAGTATTTACAAGACAGTTATTGAAGTATCTTTTATCAGCTTAGGATTCCATTGTCCTTGTCTTTCTGATTTCCAAGTAAAATTGTAGTTTTGAATTCAGACAAGTTGGTAACACAAAGAGCTATAATATTGAACACTTAAACCTTTTTCACACCTTGGAGAGGAGATTACTTGCTTCTATTTGCCAAATATTCATCTTTTTTCTTTGATAAAATATTAAAGGAATAATATGAGTAAAGTTGAACTTCTAGCAAGCAAGCGTAGAGAATCATTATCAGAAAATAATTACATATCTGTGAATAAATCACTCGATTAGTTGACTTTTTTTCCTTGTCTCTCCCATGGTTTTAAACTGAAAGAAAGTAGGGTTAGATGAGGCATTAAGATGAAGTTCTTTGCTGTGAGGGTAGTGAGGCACTGGAAGAGGTTGCCCAGAGAAGCTGTGGATGTCCCATCCTTAGAAGTGCTAAAGGCCAGATTGGACGGGTCTGGAACAGGAACAACCTGTTTTAGTGGAAGGTTTCCCTGGTCATGGCAGGGAGATTGGAACTAGATTACCTTTAAGGTCCCTTCCATTGTAAGGCATTCAATAGTTCTATGATTTTATGATTTTTTTTTAAGTATTCTCAGGTTTTGCCACTGTTTTCTTTGCTATGGCCTTCCAGAAAAGAGATAAAATATGGGTGGCCTCTGATGTTCACTGAAAGTGTTACTACTGACTAAATCCAGTCTGTATCAGAAAGCTTCAAATTCATAAGATAAAATAAACAGTCCAAGGCAAAAAGACAATTTGAAAAAAAATTCATTTTTTGGCTTTCACAATTAGCTATCTTATGGCTTCAAATTAGGAAAATAATTTTTTCTAGCCTTTGAAATTATATAAAATTGATTTAGCATTTTATCTTAAATTTGAAAGACCAAAAATTAACAGATTAATTGAATTAGCTACCAGGACTGAGAAGTAATATAACTAAAAGTTTTTCAGATTGCTGTATTTAATTTTAGCGTGCTTTGTAGCTTGATATTTTTGGAACTGTACATGAATTAGAAATATTTATTAAAATAAATTATTGCATTTTATTTATGATAACTATGATGTCATTAAAATTGCATGAAAACACATTTTTCACACTTGTTAGCTATTCCTAAGTTTTAAGGATGCCAGTTTGAATTAAAAAAAAAAAAAAAAAAAAAAAAAAAAAAAAAAAAAAAAAAAAAAAGGCTCCCGTGCCTCAATTATAGTTTGTTTTGGTTTGTTTTGTTTTTAAGATGAAGAGTGATCATGGATGCTCCTGAGTAGGTTTGTGATCATTAGGTGACTGAGATTTCAGCAGCTGGAGGATTTTTTTAAGCAAAGAAAAAGAACTCTGCTGGTGTATGAAACATTTTTTCAGACATAGAGAAAATTTTTAGTGACTAATTATAGTTTGACCTAGGTAGCAAAAAACAGCAGTGTAAAAAAAAAAAATCCATGTGTAAATTAATTTGGAACTGAAGTTCAATTTGAAAGTGTCTGGTGAATGATCACAAACTTATTAATTCCTCAAAACAATCTAAACAATGGCTTGATTATAAATAAGATAAAAGGTGCACTTTGTAAGGATACTTTGTGTGTAGGTGTCTTATTGAAGATGAGAACCAAAGTGGATCTGGGATGCTACAAGGAGCCATTAACTACCAGAGCTGAAAGAGTTGATTTTAAAAACATGAAGTTATAAGTGTATCCCTACCAAACAGAGTTTTATTGTCTTTCTCTTCAGGTTTTTAAAATTAGGTTTGAAAAGGCAGAAAAATCTGTGGTGTGCTGATTTTGGCTGGGTTAGAGTTACTTTTCTTCAGAGCAACTGGTATAGGGCTGACTTTTGGATTTGTCTGATAGGTCTGATAATATAGAGATTTTTTTGTTATTGCTGTGCAGGGTTTACACAGAGACAAGGCCTTTTCTGAATTAAACTGACTAAAAGGATATTCCATACTCTAAGGCATCGTGCTCAATATATAAATTTGGGGGAAGGAGGGTATGTTTGGAGTGATGGTGTTTTTCTTCCCAAGTAACCACTACATGTGAGGGAACCCGGCTTTCCTGGGAATGGCTGAACACCTGCCTGCTCATGGGAAGTGGTGAATGAATTCCTTGTTTTGCTTTGCTTGCATGCATGGCTTTTGTTTTGCTATTAAACTGTCTTTATCTCAACCCATGAGTTTTCCACCTTTTACACTTTTGATTCTCTTCCCCAGGCTCACTGGTGGTGGAGTGAGGAGTGGATTTGCAGAGCTTGGTGGCTGGCTGGGGTTAAACCACTACATTTCAAAAAATATTTTGGCTAGATCAATAATTTTTGGGTAATTTTGGGTGTCGCTGTTGGACATGAAAGAAAGACGAAAGAATTCAAGTATTACAGAAGGCAGAGTATAGAAGTCTTTATTGTGTAATTCTTACCACCTTTTATAAGGTGCTCCGAAACAGACTTAACATGACTGGTGAACAGGAACAACATCTCTCTAATCCCGTTGGTGAAACTAGAGAAACAGCAAAACACCACCTGGAGAAAGATTGTTTTGGGAGAGGATAGTTGTTTTGCCAAGATTGTTTTGAGAAGAGGCTTTCTCGAGAACTTTTCCCTTGGGAAACAGTTAGCACTGCTAACTTTTAGCGGGCTAAAGTCTCTTCAGACTTAGAAATGTCAGGACACAAATGGAAACCTCAGTTCAATTTCATATTCCTAATTTAATGCAGGCATATCAGTCTCTTAGATTCTCAGTGGAATACAAGCTGCCTGACAACAATTCTCTTTTGCTTTCCGAGGCTACATTAATGAAAGGCATTAGTAGTTGCAGTGTGTTTTCCAGCATTTATCTTTGAGGTCTGTAGCTCAGAGGGTGGGATGCATATCCTGTAATGTTATGGGCAAATTAGTTACTCCAAACTGAGAGTCATGTCTGCTGAAGTGTTCAGCAGATCAGCTGCCAGACACAACAAGGAAGAAACAGACTGATTTCAAATGCCGCAAATTCCGGGCAAAATTTCCACAGTTTATCTGGAAAGTGGCCTTGATCTATGCTTGGGGTGTGCTGTCCTCACCTTTGTCTTGAATATTTCTATCAAAGCATGAAAAGGTTTTTATTTCTATTAAAAGATTACTTACTCATCCTTTCCACTTGACACTTTGTCCAAAGAAGGGAAGATTTTAGTTCAGTGTCATCATCTGCTTAAGGCATTCCTATCCACATAGCCCATTATTGGGAAAGAATTCTCGTATTCATAAGGACTGGGTCAGAAAGGAAACAAAACTTTTAACTTTTCTTGCTACTGTTGAATAAAAAAAAAAAAAAAAGAAACAAACAACAACAAAAAAACATTTTTAGCCCTCTGCTAAGTAAGAAATGTGGTTCTACCAGCTGTTTTCCATCTTTCCCTTTCAAATGGGGGACCTAATTGTCTAGAGAGTTAATATTTAATTTGTGAACACCAATTATTTGAACAGATAAAGATGGAAAGAAATATCATACTGCACCCAGAGTACCATACCCAGTTCTAGTCCTCACATTTCAAAAAGTACTCAGGCAGACTGGGAAGGGTTCAAAGGCAGTTCAGAAAGATAACCAAATAGACCAGAACCTGTTCTATGAGAAAAGACTGATGGAATTAGGTAATTTTACCCTGGAGAAGAGAGAGTTTGGGAGGACCTAAACTCAATTTTCTAGTACTTCCAGTACATCCACGAAGAGGAAAGAGTCTCCCTTCAGAAGGACTTCAATCACTGCAATGACCTTCCACAAGACCATGGTGGAGTCTGCACTGGGGTTTTCAAATGGCTGGACAGGGTGTTAGAAAATGTCATCTAAGCTCCCTTTTCAACAAAAGGTTGGAGCATATCATTTTTTGAGATCCCTTCCAACCTGGGCTGTTCTATATTATGTCATGTCTTTTAACTCCAAAATAAATTTATTGATGCTTGGTGAGGACTGCCTTCTAGAATGAAAAGAAGTATGTTTCCCAAATAAAAAGGAAGTTAGTTGGGGACGCTTGTATTTTGCATGAATGCCTGAACTGCAAGATTATTGGGCAAGACATGCTCTGCTTCCTTCCCTTCTCAACAGTGTTGCCTTTCACAACAGAAGTGTTACCAGCAAATGGCTGCCAGCATGAAACTTCAAGTTGGGTCCTCCTCAAACACATTACTCAGTAGCATACATAAGAAAAAGAGCAAATAATTTCTAGAAGAGAGTTAAGACACAGAAATGCTAGTTTTTCTTGGTTGTTTGTAAGAAAACTAGGTTTCCTTTACAATCTGTAAATGTAGACTCAGCACTTTTAGGTCTTACAGTGCCTAACACTTTTGACTGTAACTCAGTCCTTCTTCTGGGTCAGGACCTTATATTTCTCTGCAGCTGAATATCCCTGACAATGTGAGATGATGTCACCTAGTTATCCCATGAATTCTTCTTTTAAAGACAAATACTAAAAAAAAGCTTTTGAAAAGGGTTCTTTTTAATGGGCAAAACAAGAACCACCAACAAGCATATGAGTAATGCATAGAAACACTACACAAAGAGACTTCCAAAGTGTTCACAATGCTACAGGAAGAATACAGTAATGGAAGAACTTTTCATAAGAAAAGCAATTTTCCTTCAATAATATTGCTGCTAGAGTAGCATGAAGTTTATTAAATTTCTCATCCACAAACTTTGTTAAAGAAAAGAGTAATAACTGGGATAAAATCTCCATTTTTATTCTCATTCCCAATTAAGTACAGCAGGTTTTAATAACTGGATATTTGCGAAACATTTCAAAGCTAGGTGCAAAATTTTAAATTACATTTGTTATGTATAATACATCTTAGAAATAAAGGGGCTTATGTATTTTACACTCTGTCCTGTAATTCCTATAAATTACAGGGGAAGTTACAAACAAAGTATGCTTTGGAAAAATCATATACTCCAGAAATATGATTTTAAAGACTGTGCCCTTTTAAATTTTAAAATAAAATTCATAAATTATCATACTGGAAAAGAATTGAAGGGGTAAAAAATATGGGGAACAGACTAATAAGTTAAATAAGGGTGCTACAGAAATATTAGTCTGTTTTCATTCTCATACTGTGAGTGTAATGTACTGGAATTATAACTGTATGACTATCTCCTCTACTTGCTTTTCTCATTTTCTATGGTCAACATTATATTGAAATTATTGTAAGGGCAAACACTATTGTACAGTTACAAGTACTTTCAATAGGTAAAGTATACAGTATAAAGTCTCTACTGTTGCTAAGTAAATGTCATCTTTCCCAAAACCCACCTGCAAATATTGATCAAGAATCTCAAGCTTTTCAATGAGCTCTGAAGTCACAGCAGATTAGTTTATGCAGTTTCAGAATATTTATAGTTCCACTTATAACATCACTATGTGTTTTTAGGCTAACTAAGAATGTTGAATAATATTTTATAATTTTCAGAATTGTAGAAGATGGCTACCCCACAGACTACAAGAACAAATTACTGGGACATGAGGTGGTTTGCATTTCCTTCATGGAAAAGGTTTAACAAAGGTAATCCATAAGTACTGAGGAAGCTGGCTGAGGTAATTTTATATAATAATCTTCAGTGACTGGGATAGGTGCCTCAGGACTGGAAGAAGGCAAATCATGCTCCTCTCCTTAAAAAGAGTAAGAGGGAAGATCCAGAGAACTATGAATTTGTCAGCCTCATGTCAGTCCCTGAGAAGATGATGGAACAGCTAGTCCCGGAAACCATTTCCAGGCACATGAAAGACAAGAAAGTGAATGTGAGTAGTCAGGGTGAATTCACCATGAAGAAGAAACACTTGACCAACTTGAGAACCTTCCACGATTATATCATTCTGTGACAATCATAGGTTCACATATTAGGAGACGTTAATAATTTTGAAACTTGATTCTGAAGCTAAATATAGTTCTCATTTCTTTCATTATTATTTCTCAATATTTCCATTCTCCCATTGCTTTTGAATCTTTTCAGTCCCAAGCAAGAGATATGGCTGAAAGTGTCTCAGCTTTCATTGTTTGCAATCACTGTTTTTCAAAGTGTTTCATTTGTGGGTCAATAGGTGATTGGCCTACATATAATTTTGTTCAGCAAGCCAAACAACTGGAGATTCCTCCACTAATTTTCTGTAATCAAAATGACATTGAAGGGAAAGAAAAATTCAACAACACTGAAGAAGTTATCTAGTATTCCTCTCTACGCTTTACTGATCTATATGAGAATCCATGATAACAGAGGACAAGCATCAGGAACAAAGTGGAGGTATTATAGGATGTGTATAATTCCAGCGCTGTATCATTAGCTTTCCACCTGATCTGTCACAAACTATAATGTACTTTGTACTAAGAACAAAAATGGAATTTTTGCTCCGCAGATACTGAGTGATGGAAAGTTGGTTTTCTGAGATTCCCAAAAGCTATAATTCTCTACCTAAAAGAGGATATACTCCTGTAAATCAAGGGTCTGTGTAGTCAGGAATTATGTTTCCAAGAGGGACCCAGAAAGAACATTTTAGAAGTACAGTGTAAGCCTGCTTTACCATTACATTCTCCCAGTCTACATAATTTTGTTGAAATCTTGTTGTTTTTTTCATAATTTTTAGTAACATTTCATAGATTTTTATTGCATGAATTTACTTGCTTTCTGAACACTTTTTACACTTTAATGTTCATATTCTTCTGTAGTAGGAGATTTAAAACCCTAATTATGTAGATGTGAAAAACTTTTCTTCTGTGAAAGATTCCTTCTTTTTGTTTTAAACTTGCCACCTGACATTTTATGCTGTGTAGTTCTCATAGCATTTAATGATCATTCCTTATTTCTCCTTTCTATTAACTACTGTGATTTTATAGACTTCTGTTATAATGGTCCCCATTTGTGGTTTTGTTTTTTTTTTTCTTATCAGGAACATGCTTGTTTGCTTCACCCTTCTGCATCCCTTTGTCCCAGCCCTGGAACAGACTTAAAGTCAGAATGCTTCAGCTCAACAAGGCATCTGCTGGTCTAACTTTTTTTCTTAGGTACCATATAAGCTTTGGACTTAAAGACAACTAGGACATGCATAGGTGCATCATTATTACTGGCAGATTATGATCCATAAAGAAGTTGCAAGATGTAGTTTGGACGTATCCTTGCCTCTTTATAAAAGCAGATAATGGTGTCTCAAAGATTAGACCTCTGTGGACATTACAGAGAACAGGCTTTTCCCTAAGACACTGAAACCATCATAGTCCATTGGGAGTGGATAGGAGGTGTCTCAACAGCTTTAACTAATGATTGCAGTGGTTGCCATAAAAGCAGTTGAAATAACTGTGAGAGCAAAGCTCAGACTGATAGAGAAGGCATTCTCAGCAATGTCATCAAGGGCTGCTCCTGGGATAACAGCCAGGATGAGGTAATAATTCCTGACAGAAAACGGGGGATGAATTCAGTCCAAAGGGCATTCATTCATAATGCAAAAGTCTTTAGAGCAAGCAAAAGAAAAGTTTCAGATGTAATGAGCAAGGTGATACCTTAAGAATTCTCATATCATGTGCAATTTTGGAAAGTGGACAGAGCCAGCCAATAAAAAAAAGCGTATTTTCTGTAATGACGAAAAGGTATGCATGAAACTGTGCCTATATTTAAGCCTTCAGAGGTGTTAAGGTATTTGCTGACTATTATGAGCTTCAGAAGTTTTGAAAAAAATTAGTTTGGTTTGGTTAAATACAGATTTTTGGATTTTATGGATACATTTATCTGACCAAAAATTTTGAGCCTCTCTTAGTCTTCTTAGATATGTTGGACTATCTCATAGAGAGCCTGGAGAGATGAAAGTCTTGCTGTGCAAGTAAATGTGCAAAATGTATCATGGAACAAAGTATCAGCTATGAATTTCTTACAATTTAAGTAAAAATGATGGACAGAGAGTAGAGTAAAAAAAGGAAAAAGCAAGCAATAAGACAAGTTTCACACAACTGTCAGATTCAATATTCAGTGTACTTAGTGTCAGAATAGACACTGCCTATTCTAAGGTTAGTAACTTGTCTCATGGGTCTTTTTGCACAGCAAATGACTTTGGCTTTCTAAATAAACTGGATACTGCCTTATCATTACTCTGTCTGATTTTACACTAATTTTCATAGATGTACATCTAGTAGTAGAATTTCAATGTGTAAAAATATTCCTGGAGATTTAATTATAATTTGCTGTGGATGTTCATTGAAGATTTTTCCATTTTCTGCATGTCTGGAAAGCTCAGCCATAAAACATTTGTCTGCAGTAACACATAACAAATAACAAAGAACTACAGTAGAAGTAGCATAGTAGTACCTAGGTCAAGCTACTGAACTTGTAAAATATTTTTTACATTAATAAACATGACAAATGACAAAAAAGCCCTTTATAATAATTTGAGTAATATAGCAGACTACTTTCATATATTTCATAGTTAATGAAAAAAATCTAAATTCACTGAATAAAAGTTAAATTTTGGTCAATATTGAGCTGTGCTAAATTAGTTGCTCTGAGTATATTTCAAGGAGAACTTGAAAGGTTTAAAAAGTCAATGTCTAAATATATTTGTTCAGTGTGATGTAACTCTTGGCAAAAAAAGTTAAGTCACTGATTTCATGCCTGCCTGGAAGAGGATATCCTTCACAAGCTCAAACTGAAAATCTGCCTCTGTTAATTGAAATATTATTGTTTTTGAGAATATATGTCTGCATGCATCTGGGATGCTCAGGTAATCTTTTAGCACTAAAATTAATCAAAGGTGGAAGAGTATTGTGCGTATGAATTCATAGTGAAAAGTTGAAAAAAGTTTTGTTGTGACTACCAGGTAACTGTGCCATATAAGCCTTTTGCTCCTTCTCTAGCAACAGTGAACAAACTAATGATCAATATCTTATCAAAATTGTAACTATATCAGGATAGTTTGGGTGAGTGAGGAATGTTAACTTTTCCCTGAGACAAGTGGGGTCAATAAAGGTTATATTTTGCTTGAATATAAGGTTCTGTGATTATGAAGCTGAATGTGAAGTTCTCGTGAAGGGCCTAGAACACAAGACTTAGGAGAAGAAATTGGGGGGAACTGGGATTGTGTAGCCTGGAGAAAAGGAGGCTCACACGAAAACTTGTTGTTCTCTACAACTGTCTGAAAGAATGCTGCAAAGAGATGGAGTCTGTCTATTCCCCCTGGTAACAAGGGACAGGATGAAATGAAATGGCTTCCACTGAAGCCAGGGAAGATTTCAGTCGGATATCAGGAAAATTTTCTGCACTGATAAGGTGGCCAGGCATTGGAACAGGCTGCCCAGGGAAGTGGTGGAGTTATCATCCCTGAAGTTGTTTAAAGGCATGTAGATGTGACTCTTAGCGCCATGGTTTAGTGGCCAACTTGTCAGTGGTGGATTTACAGTTGGACTCAATGGTTTTTAAGATCTTTTCCAACTGAAATGATTCTATGACTCTTTGATTGTTTTTAACACTGACTCTGTGGGCTACAAAATAAAAACCCATGCACAGCTAATCTAGAACAGCTTATGCAACCTCAATTCTGTTGAATTAGCCAAAATATAAAAAAACAATATTATCGCAAGCTTGTCTTTATGAGAGGATATATCATATTTTAAAATTTCTTCTGGGGCGGTATAACCAAAGGAATGAATTGTCAGAAATTAGAATAAATAAGTGAGGTTTTGTGTGTGTGTGTGTATTCTTTAGTGTTTTGGTATAGTTGTGGACAGGATAAAGGATTAACCTTGGCACTGATCTTCTTGTTTTCTTAGGATACTGGGAACAGGTAAAAGGATGGTCTTTTTCTTTGTATAAACTTACAAGGATGGATGATGTATGGTGAATGCACACAACCATGGCAATTTCTGCAAAAATCATTTCCCCAGATAAAGTAATTTTACCTTATCTGCCATTGTTTTAATGCCAGATGCATAAAAATTATTATTATCATCATAATAAGCCTTCTGCTGTAGAAATGAGAATCATGGAAGTCCTGCAAATGTTGCAGGTAGAGAACGGTAGGAGGTGAGGAGGTCAAAAAGCATAAAATTGGAACCCAAGCACCTATAATAGTACTTTAGCCATAGCTGGAGCATGTCTGCAAATTACCACCATGTAATATCTTTGGTCCAAAGACTATCTGTAGTGAAATAGAAAAAACTGTCTGGAAATTAATTTTTACTGCATCACACCTGCAGAATATTTCTATTTTCTCTTTTATAGGTCAAGCGAATACCATACAAGCAGTTTTTAATCTGAAGGAAAACACACAATGGATTAATTTTGAAAACTGGCTCTTCTACTATAGGTGCAGAACTATGCTGAAATAAAGGTGTGCTCAGAACAGCAATTCTGGAAATACCCTAGAGAAGAAATAAATGTTTGTCATTACATATGTCTTAAAAAAAACCAAAAAAATCCCCCAAAAACAAACCCAAAAAACCAAATGAACAAACAAAAAAAAACCCCACCTGCCAGAAAAAGTTTAATCAAAAATCTTTCTCCCAGAACCTCATCTCTAGTGGTGGCCAATAGGGGATGTTAAAGAAGCAGAAGTGGGATAAAGTAGGATAATTTTCACAGAATGGTATTCAATCTGTATGTAGTTTAAGGACCTCCTGGGCCTTTATTTGCATCTAAGTCATTGTGTATAATAGCTATTGATACCACCTATCCTGCATGAATTTGTCTAATTCAGCTAAATTTGTCTAATTCACCTTTACAACAGCCTCTAGCAAGAAGTTACGCAATTTCAATGTGTCACGTGAAAATGGTTTTTATTTTCAAAATATTGCTAAGTCCACTATGTGCTTCATGTTGCTTTATTGTTTAAACATTGTTTATTCACTTCAGTTAGGCTATTTATTTGCTCATAGATGTCTGAACAGTTGCTACTGAAGTTATCTTCTTCATTTTCTCCTAAATAATTTATACATAGATTTGTTTGCTAAATTTTTACTTCTGGTAAAGGCAGTAAACAGAATTTCCTTCACCTTGTATGTTGGCATGGATATTTTTGCCAGGAAAAACCATTTTGTTTGGAAAAAAAACCCCAAAACTTATACCATTGCTCACGTGTCTCTGTCAGGTCCACAGAACTTTGGATTCTTGGGCCCTGATACCTCCTGGGCCACAGCTGGAGCCGCCTCTGTCTTGGAGTGCTGGCAGGAGCTGGGTGCTCCTCTGGTCCAGGGGGGGTTTCAGGCGCCTCACTATCCCATCTGGGTCACCAGAAACTGATGCCTTGGGAAGGCTGACCTGAAGCAGAGACTGGACAGAGCTAGAAAATAAAATATTTATTGAAAGGCCTCTGTGATCCACCTTGGGCAAGACAGGAGCCTGACCAGGGCTACACCCAGGGTGGTCACCAAAAAAGATGGCTTCGGGGTCACAAGATCTTACATTTTTGCAAGTTTTGGTCCATTTGCATATTGGAATTTAATTGTCCAGTTACAGCTTCAGGTTGTGAGGTGCCTTCCTTCTTGTTCCTCCTTCCAGTCCACCATTGTTTGTGATTTTGGACTGAAAGTTGTCCTTGGTCTCCAGCAGGAAAAGGATTTGTTTTGTGTATCTACTCTGTGAAGAGATCTTACTGGAATTGTACATGAAGCTCAGAACTGCACCCCTAGGCAACACAGAATCTGAAAATATGAAAGCTAAATCTTAAGGCATCACCATGTGTTGTGGTGCATTAATTGGGTTTATATTTGTAATGTTCTTTTCTATTTGTCCCCGCCCAGCTGTGCCCACCCCCCTCACTGAGATGTATCCTAATCTTGTTTTATCACTGATTGGGCGATGCCTCTGGGTCTCACCTATGGACCCTGCCCCCTGGGGGAAAAAGCCACGGCAGGGGAGGGGCCAGCACTCTCTGGCATGGGCTTTCCATCGGATAGGGTCTCAAGGCTGAGAAGGACATAAGAATAAAAGCAGAACTATCCACCAAGCCAGAGAGTCAAGACTCCTCCTTTACCTCCGGCGGTGTTTAGTCTCGTGGGGAAGGTTACAACCATGAGTTCCATATTCTCTCTAAAACTGAAGAAACCACATGGTTCAGGACAGATGCCATGGTTTCCTTCTGTAGTACACAGTCCAGAAGCAGCTGCTTTTTCAGATTACACTCAAAACATCAGCCAAGTGGATGCTGGTAATGACAGAGTCATCTCAATTTGCAATGTATGGTCTGTCTGAAGAACTATACACTTTCATGAGATAGTTTAGCTGCTTACCTAGACTGATGCTAGTCTGAAAAATTAGCATAAAGTAGCAATATCCTATTAGTGGAACAATAACAACATAGTCAAGTTCTTTGATGTGCTATACCTTTAAATGAAGTTTTTTCCAAGAACAAAAAATGGCTTCAGATCTTTTTTGTACTGAATCTATAAAATAAATATAGCAAAATATTCTTTAAATCTATGGAATACTTTTTTTTCCTCCTATTTTATCTATCACGTTACAAATATAACTGATTGGTACAAAGAAATATGTCTCTGTCTCAGTGGGTTTTGTTTGTTTGTTTGGGTTTTGTTTGTTTGTTTCTGGTTAAATTTATTTTATTGTCCTATTCCACTGAATTCCTCTCTGACATTGAGTATCCCATGTAAAAGTATGTCCTTTCATCTTGGTGAGTGGTGGTGGGTTTTTTTTGTTGTTGTTTTTGTTTTTGGTTGTTTGTTTTTTTTTTCCCCCCAGTTGGCTAATACTTCAAAGGCAACCAATTTGGAAACACTTTACTATCTACATATGAAGTACAATTTACATCTAAAAATATAAAACATATTTCTTTTTGAAATGTAGAAGATAAGAGCTTTTTCTTGTTTTGGCCCAATAGGACAGTGTTAGCTCTCAACAGGATGATGTTAACTAGTTCTTGGCTTGTATGGTAGCTTTTTAAAGCACTACGGTTAAGCTTTTAGATGATGAAACTTGGGACTAGACTCTTACCTTCTCAATTTAGAAGTCTAGTTTGTCTGAAATTGGCCTTTAGGGCAAGTCTGGCCTTGTGCTCCCTGCTGGACTTTCTGTGCATTTCACATTAAAATTTCACTGCAGAAAAAGCAATAGCAGGCCTGGTGAAAAGAACCATAAATTGATGTGTCCTGCTCCCAACAGCAGAATGAATCCATGGTTCTTCCTGCCCACAATCCTCCTGTCCTGGCCAGCTGAGTTCCTGCCTTCTTTGTGGCTCATCTAGAGGAGGAGAGTGGGGCATGTCCTCCCTCACTGCTCTCACTCTAATTTGGGACTGTTTCTCTTGTGGCTGTTGCACAACATGAACCTAGAGTCTGCTGTGCTCCATGGCCATTTCAGAAAATTTGTCTACCCTGTCAAATGAGGGCTGTTTTCCAGTCACCATGATTGGAGTAAGTCCCAGAGGAGTGCCATCAAAATTATTAGAGTGATGGAGCACCCACACTCACCATTTTCAGCGCATGCACAAGAAAACATATTTAAAGTGGTAAGAAAATTTTTAAGATATAACTGAAATGCAATAAATTTACAAAACTCAGTGTTGAAAAGGTCTGTAAAGCGGGCAGACTGGTAAAGCCATCTATGACACCATTAAATTTTGGTGTCCACCTTGCAGATAAAGGAGGACTTTGGTACACTAAATCTCATAAGGAAGGTTGTTTATACAATGTCACACTTTTCCAATAAAATCAGCTACAAAATGGAGCTGTAGAATAAGAGTAAATCAAGTAACACAAAAAAATTTAACTAGGCAACTGGATTCCATTTGATGTTTGCAAGTCCCTGTCTGGATAATTAATGGTTCTACAAATAATGCAACTAAAGATTAAAAAAAATTGCTAAAATTTTCAAAACAAGTTTTTAGCTAGTGTTCAAACAACTGCTCCTCTTGGATTGCTACTGGTATTTGATAGCCTAAAACATGTAATGCAAGAAAAAACAGAGATCACTTTCTCTACAAGAAAACACAGGCGGTACATGGAGAATGTACTGTCCTGTCTCAGTTGTTTTGCTTCAGAAATAATGTGCCTTTGAAAGAAGTTTTAAGCTTTGGTGGCGGATTATGCTTTGAGTTTGGGCTAACACAGTAACAGTCATTTATGAAAGCTTTGGAGACTTGGTAAAATAAATACAAGATCTTTTTATAAAAGACATATAATAGAAGTAGAATATTATTTTCTTCCCTTTGGATAATATCTCTGCATTGTAGGGATGTAAGTAAAGTTTTGAGAGTAAAAATAGTGAAAGACAATTTTAATAAATGCACTTCTTCGCACATTAAATTTTTTAATATGTATAAAAAGTGATTGTTTGTTCTGTATTTTGAACACTTCCAGTTCAAAGACCAGTTAAAAAAACTTATTATAGAAAAAACCTTCATTCTTCAGTCTGTTTTTCTATATTTAATAAACACTGATAAAGGCTCAATAAACAAAACCTTAATCAAAAGCTTGCAATAGGGAAGACACATTCTCCTGAAACACAAAACTGCAGTATAACCTAAAAGAAGCTGCAGTTAATCAAGAGTATAATATGAGGCAGATAGTCTGTACTCAGGAAGCAACATGTATTTACAGTGTTTATTTTTTGATGATGAGTAGAATGAGGAAAATATCCAGACTTCCCATGCTATATCTGAATTTTAATTGATCCCAGATTTATTTTTCCTTTATATTTGAATGTCTGAAAGTCATTTAAGTCTAAGTGATATTCGTTATTACCACTAAACAAATCAAGTTTGATTTTCTTGTTACAGATACAAACTTATCTCTCTCACAGGGTCGTCTGTAAATTAAAGAATGAAGATATGTTTAAAACTCTTGGACTAAACAGCAGGAATTTTAAACAGCCAAACACAAACTACCTTGTGAATCTTCTAGGTTACTTTTTTATTATTTCATCATTTTGAAATAAGGGCTTGGATTTGTCACTGTTCATTCTATAAGGAACAGACTAATATTCCTTACAGGTTTTTAGAGAAAAAATGTAATTCACATATAATCAGATAAGAGAGTTTTCACTAACTTATTCAAGATGTCATGTGTAATGTTCTTGAAATGAATTGCCAACACAAAGTTTTTCTATTAAAATAAACCTCTGAGAGCTTAGCTTGTTGAAACTTTCTGTATTATGATCTTTAATACCTTGCCTAAAAAGTGTATGCAATTTAACTTTGAGTTGGTTAATTTAATTTCCAAAGTGTCTCTAGGAAAGAGTTTCTTCCAATTATCTAAAAGACAAAAATGGTAAATAAAGTACTGAGGGAGATGTTTCACCAAGAAGAGGTGGGCTTTGAATCATCTCTGCACTTCATTATCCTCCAATCAAGCAATCAAATTTCTTCACCTCTGGAATTCACATTCTGGTGATTATCATTTATGTACTTTAATTGGTTACGCTGTAATTTCTGGCTAGACCCTTATGAACAAAAGGATTGTTACTGATGGCTCATTCACAGCTTTAGTCCCCTTTTTGTAGTTGGCTAACAGATTCCCTCCAGATTTCTCTATCATCACCTACACAGCTCTCCCACTGGCTATAAAATACTGCAGCAGCTTGTAGGTAATTGATCAGACAAGTGAACTGTAAAATATTCATTTTCTACTTCAACAGCTAGATAAATCTCTTGGGAAGTGGATGAAAATATTGCTTATGCACATCAGGGTTGGTATAGTAATAGCAAGGTTGCTGATAAGCAGAGGTCTGCTACAGAGTTAATGCTTAACTCTGTTTCATGCCAGAGGTGGGGAAGTGTTCAGTCTCCCTTTGCCTGCAGCTAGGAGTCTCATTACACACAAAACCCCAGGCATCAACACCAATGCACCAGCCATGGTGCTTCAGGGATGGTGCTTCCTGTTTTAATTAATCAGGTTCATCTCAGTGTAATATGCCAAGGAACAAATTAACACTTAGTTACTGTAACCAACATAATAAACCCCAAAATATTAATGAACTGAAGAGCAGGAGTGAAAAGGGTCTGACAAAAAAGGGAGAGGAGAGGTAAAACCTGCTTTTTACCTTTTTCATCCACAGTAATTTTTACAATCTCATTTTATGTTTTTTTTTTTTTTTTTTTCCTCCAAATTTTCAAAAATCTTTCGAAGTGCTTTAATTAAAAACATTCAAAAGCAACTGCACACAGACCTTAGAGGAACAGCAGAAGATAGTGAATTATTTTCATCTTTATCTTGCTGGGTTGCCATAGTAAGAGAATCTGAAGGGAGTTAGCAATAGCTTTGTTTCTGACTTGTACTAAATGTGTTAGGCAACCTTCCTCAAGCCCAGACCATACTAATCAGAAAATGCATGCAGTCCCTCCACCTGCTTTCTTCTCACAAGGATAAATCTAAGCTTTAAATGTTGGAATATTAACAGCAGTTTTTAATCCCACTGGTTTGTTTTTGAAGCAGCACAGAACATATGTTAGATTTCGATGTCCTTGGAGTGTGGTGTCAGTCAGCTTAAGATGAGACATTTGAATTTAAAAAAAATCAATGCTGTGTATGCCACAGCAGTTTTGACCACCTGGGAAGACACATGGAAGACTACAATTTTGCAGTAGAAAAGCAAGTGTATTATAGATGCTGCAGCATCTAATCTCGAGATGCTGACAAGAAAATCAACCTTTTTTGGATCAGAATAGTAATTTGTTTTAAGAAGAAATTCAGAGAAAATGATGGTAATAAATCAGTCAATCAGAAAATTTAGAGTCCCCTAACACTGGACAACATTATCCAAACATTCTTCCCCACGCCCCCCATTATACTAGTAAACAGATTTGTTCATGCATAATCATGGTTTTGAGGTGAACCGCCCCCAGGCTGGAATCAGCTCCATTAAAAATGCATGCCATGGCATTCAGAGACCCTCTCAGGTATTGTCTAGTACCTTGACAACCCAAATACTCTGAAATGCGTTCCATCACACCCACAGACAAGGTAGGCTTTGCATCTTCTGCATACAGTAAGACTCAGATTTTTTGTACACTTTCTATATTTTTTGATGATACTAAAGCAAATAACTTCCTAAATAAACTTTCTGAAAACCATATTATGGGTCCATATGAAAACCATATTATAGTATCCCGGGTGCAGAATGATGTATCTCATGTTTATTTCTGAAAAAGACAGGTAAAGATGAAAGTACATATTTATAATTAAAAAAAAAATTCAAAAGAAAGAAACATTAGAAAGCAGTGCAAAGCAAAGAAACAAAAATGAAAACAAATACTGGAAGTAGTACACAGTTACCCTTTGTCATCCTTGATACAATAAATCCTGCTATTTAACCCTTCCTAAATTCTTATTCAGTAACAAAGATAATTAAAAACAAAAGTAAAGTTCTGCTAATGATGAAGTGATAATGAAGTGCCCAACAACTGCATGCAACCTTTGCTCTTTGAATGCCATGTGATGTGATGTGATGACAATGTGTTTAACGGAAAACAGTTTAAAGGATCAGAAAGTCTTTTCTATCTAGGATTTAAATTATATTATTTCCTCTAATTCCTCAAAGATGTATTTAAAGTAAAAAACAATTCCATTCCTTCCTTGAATAATGTCAAGGCAAAGTGAAGGAAAGGTAAAGAAAGGAAGGAAGGAAAGAACGGAAGGAAAAAAGGAAGGAAAGGAAGGAAAGGAACAGAAAGGAAAGGACGGAACTTCCGTCCATTCCCTTCCCTCCCTTCCTCCCTTCCCTGTCCCTTCCCTTTCCCTTCCCTTCCCTTCCCTTCCTTCCCTTCCCTTCCCTTCTCTTCCCTCAAAAATAGCTTATGACATTATAATGAGTTGATAAGAAAAGCCTTCACCCACTTTTTCTTTTCTTTTTCTTTTTTTTTTTTTCCCCCACTGAAAATATTGTGTTATCCAGTTGTGTCCTTGCTTTCCCCTCCAAGTTTCTATTCATACTCCACTAAGCTCTACAAATTTTGTTTTGGTAGGTTTCTATATAACTCTCTATTATGAGCCACTCATCCCTGAAAATAGGAATGCCTTTTTTTCAGAGTCTATCTTTACATGATTTTATCATTTCCTTTTTAAATCCAGCTAGCTATTGAAATCAGTACCAGCCTAGATAAGTATGTACTGTGTTTTAAAAATTTCACCAACTAATAAAGTCTTATGCCTTCCATGAAGTTGTGAAGGACCAGCTCTCCTTTATGGGTCAGAGCTGCTTGGAAACATTCAAGCACTACTGAGCCTTAATCACCCTGGGTACTTTTCAATCACCTTTATGTTGAGATCATCTCTCTTTTTCTATCTATATGACACAGAAAATGTATTTAATAAATACTGTGTTGCTGAGAAGCATGAAGAGGACACTGATCTATGTGCCTGTGGAGAAGTTACAAGAGGGGAGATGTTCAAATGATTGTTACGTCCCTCAAGCTTGGAGCATTTTGCAGAGCACTGGCGGTTGGTTGAAAAAGACTTGAATGTGAAGAAAAAGACAAAGAGAGGCTCATATAAATAGAAATATCTGCAAAATAAAACAGAAGGGACATCAGGGCTAGAGTTAAGGAAGCAAAGAGAAAGGGAAAGAAGGGGAAACAAACACAAAGAAAAGCATCAGTAAGGGAATGCAGTTTCCTTTCTTCTTTCTTTGCCCTGGAATTGCAGATTTCTTTGATTGCTGCTTTACTATAAGGGTTACATTAAAATAAAATGTTTTATAAGAGAAATTCACCTGATTATAATCACATTATGGTTTCTTGCTTTAAAGTCACTGTACTCTTCTATGAGTTTCTGCCCCCTTTTGTTGAAGAAATTCTTCATGCATCTGTAAATATGCTCCAAAACAGTATTGTCCCAGTCTGAGCACCATGGAAGTACCATTCAAGAAAGCTCTAGAATTTAAGAACAGCCCTCAGAGTAATTATTTTTACAAGGGATTTGGTTTGCATGGCAAGGTTTTGATAGCGGAGGAGGTGCAGGAGTGGCTTCTGTGACATCAGCAGCTGCCACCATCCAGACAGAAACAGTTTCAGCTGCCTCTGAGACAGACCCACCACTGGCCAAAGTAGAGCCAAGAAGTAATATTCATACATTACTTCTTGTAATGTCTGGGATAACATATTTAAGAAAAGGTAAAAATCACTGTGCAGCACCTGTAAGAGGAGTGAGTGTATGTGAGAGGACAGCCCTGCAGACACAAGGTCAATGGAGAAGGAGGGGAAGGAAATGCTCCAGATGCTGGAGCTGTGATTCCAATGCAGCCCATGGTGCAGCCCATGGCGCAGCCCATGGTGAAGCAGGATGTCCACCTGTGGCCCATGAGGGTTCACAGTAGAGGAGAGATCCACATGCAGACTGTTGAGGACCCCACGATGGAAGAGGTGGATGCCTGAAGAAGGCTGTGACCCCTTGGGAAGCCCACACAGGAGCAGGCTCCTGGCAGAACCTGGAGCAGGCTCCTGGACCCATGGAGAGAAGAGTAAGTTTGCTGGCAGTACCTGTGACTCTATGGGGAATTGCAGCAACCTGTTCCGGAGAGACTGTACCCTGTGGAAGGGACAGTTTGTGTCCCAAACTGCAGCCCATGGGAAGCACACGTGGTGAATTTCATGGAGTGTCTCCTGTAGGTGGGATCCCATGAGGAGGAAGGAGCAACACAGAGAAAGCACTGTGGTCACAATCCTCGTTTCCCATCTCCCTGAGCCATGCAGGGGGAGGAGGTAGAGAAATCCAAAGTGAAGTTGATTCTGGGAAGAAGGGAGGGGTAAGGGGAAGGTGATTTTATTTTTCACTGTTCTAGTCTATTACAAATAATTGTCCATAAATTACACTATTCTTCCCCAAGTAAAGCCTGTTTTTCCCAAGACAGTGATTGGTAAGTGATTTATCTGTCCTTACCTCGATCCATGAACTTTCCATCATATTTTCTCCACCTGATAAGAGGGGCTTCTTGGAAACCTTGTGCCAGTCAGGGTCAGCTCACCACAAGCAGGCAGCCAGGGACAAGGCTTGTTCCATAGTTTGAGGTGTAAGGAGTTATAGATTGTTTTTAGGTTTGTTTGGTTGGTTGGTTTTGGTTTTGTTTTTGTTTTTAAGAAGGAAGATAAAATAGTGATAATTCTTCATAAAAGAAACCATCAGAAAGAAATCCACTTGTTTGCCTATAACCCTTCTATTTTGGGTATTCCAGATGCAGACCTGTCACTTCCCAGGAAATGCCCTGGTTCGCAAGCCATATTCTGTACTGGCTGGAATAGAAAAAACAGCTTTGGTAGAAGGAGGCATTGCAGTGCTTAGGGTTTGAAAATGTGAGGGATAGGTATTCTGATCCTTGTTTTAACAATGTGTTCTGTATCTTAAATTTTTTAGCTGAAGAGAATAATGTAATTTCAGGAATAGACAACTTTGAGTGCAATAAAGATATTGTCCTAGTGGAGCAAAAGCCACGTCTCTCGCTTAACAAGTGAGTGCTCTAGCTTTAGGCCATTGTAGAACATGACCTTCATGTCCCAGGTTCCACGTGTTTAAGAAAACACAGAAATACAAGTTATATTCCCTTTCCCCAATTAAATGTTATGCTTTTCTGTGTGCAACTAATGGTGAGGCATTTTCTGTAGGGTATTGTATGCATCAACAGTTTAATTTTTTACAGCAATGTTTCAATTGAAAACAGTACTTATAACTCACAAATAACATATACAAATTTAGTATACCTTGTATACATGTACAAGCAGAAGAAAGCTCTGAATATTTGAACAAACTTCTGCTGCTTTTCATTTTCTCTGAATGCTTTATCTGGCTGAACTTGGCCATTTTTAGGCTCTTTATGCTAAGACTATTTTTCCTTTAACCACAGTAGTTTTTCCAAGCATTAACAATCATCCTTATATAATGCATTTAGAAGCTGATAAACCCTTTCCTTTTGTTGTACAAATTTGATGTGTCACTTTTCCCTTCAGTGCTGAAATGCAGGGCTCTATGCAAGATAGTTCTTTTGTTCATTTAATAATCTACCTGCCTTTCCATAAAGAACTCTACCCTACTTTCAACATCAATATTTCAAAAGTTCTTTTCACCATATTACTTTCTTTTTCCAGTTCTAGTTGGTTATCAGAAGTTTAACTGAATAGCTATAGTCAATGCCTTTGCAGTCAAAAAGTTCAATTAATCTGGTTGCTGTCATGAATCTAGATAATTTTCAAAGATTCCACTTCCCAGTTCATTCACTTCCTTTTCAGCAGAACTCTCCCAGATATTATGTGCATATACCAACTATGATTTGCTGGAATACCTAATTTCCAGCAGGTTTTGGAATGAAGAAGCAAAGACATAGGACTGTGCATATGGACCACATTAAAATACTTACAGTATTTTAGCTTTGTTACATTTCCTTATTTGGGTCTTATTACATCATCTTATTACAACAATTCAATGTTAAAATAATTTTTTTTTTTCTTATTTTCACAGTATTATATTTCTTAGTCCAGCCTTTCTATGGAAAACAAGAACTGGACTGTGGTTCCCTATTTTAAAGTCCTTTTCAAGCACTCGAGACAGTATTGAAAATTTCAGTGCAAACAGCATAGTTGGAGACCAAAAAGAGATGGCTTGACAAGAAAAAATCTGGAGTACAATGAAGGAAAAAGGAAAGCATTCCACAGGAAATGGAAAATAAGTTAGTCCTTCCTGTGGACAAGGGAAGACAAATGGAAAAAAAAAAAAAAGGATCACCCAGATAGCTGTGGTTCATAAGGACATTGGAACCATGCTTTCTCCTAGAATCATTCCTCAGTGGTAGGATTAACTTTAAGTCTATACCTGATTTTTTGTGAATTTGTCAGAGGGAACTGTTGGAAAGGAGATTGCTTCCTGCTCTAGCCATTGTAATTTGATTCTGTTAAGTATTTCAGTACAATAATTATTTATTCCACTCTCACTTCTCGATGTTCCTACCCATCTCCTAATTCTTTCTTCCCTTTTGAAAACATTTATGGAGTTTGCTCTGGTGGTTGCCAAAAACATCTACCAATAAATCAGGATTAATTTACTGGTTTGCGTGTAGGTACTTGGGAATCATATGGCAAACTGCTCATGTTTGGAGTGCGTCACACACAATCCACTGTCTGATTGCCTAAATGAATATATTGAATCCATGGCCAGAGCTGTGTTTTGACATCAATAAAACAACAACTATGATATTGCTGTTTTGGAAGAGTATATCTATATTAACAGAAATACAGATTCAATACAAGGTTGTTAAACAGTAATTCAAAAGTGATTTAGAAGTAGCTTGAGGGGCATCTGAAATCCAGTGTATCTGAGACTGAAGCATAATCCACAGAAACATATAAAAAACATTGCAAACATTTTACATGTGAACATAAATTAACACCTTCATTTTATTTCTAACATATTTTTACATATTTTGAAACAGAAATGACACATTTGAAAATGTAGAATTATGAAATTAAAACATAAAATAAATGCTTTTATTACTGATAAAAATTAAAACACCAAGAATGGCAAATCAGATTAAGATAAAAGGCGTAAATCTTTAGCCTATAATTCAGCCTAAAGAAGCAAAAATCTAATTTCAGGGGCCATTTCATATAAGCCCAAAGAATAAAGAGGTAAAGCAAATGAATGTTTTTCTATTTGTCTATCATATGTTTCTCCTTTTAGAATTAGCTATTATATTACTATTTAAATATTTTTATCAATTCCTGTTTGCTTGAGTTACAGTAATAACTAAGGATCTTCATCTATAAAAAGGATAGAGAAGGCTGTCCTAGGGTAACTTTATGATGCCTGTATCCCCAATCGTCTGTTCTGTTTGTGCTGTATATTGAGTCCTGTGCTTTTAAGACTGGTTCTAAGAGCAAGGAGAAGCGCGGAGTTTGTTTTGAGAAAACTGCCCGACTCCTCCACATTCTTCGGCGGACAGCGTGTTCGGCAGAGGCTTGGAGAGACTGCAGGACAGAGATCTTTTTTTTGCTTTTAGTTAGTTTTAGCTAGCTAGGGCAGAGAAGTTCCCTGGACTGTTTTTTTTTCCTTTTTCTTGGAACTGTTTAAACCTGCTCTGGACTGAAAACCCAGGGGAGCACTGGGGGCTGCACCTGCGGCCCACCGGGGCCTAGACCTCGGCATTTTCCAGCGGCGCCGGAGGGACTGGGACTGAGGAGAGTCTGAGAGAGAGCCGAGCTCCACCTACGGCAAGGACTTTCTCAATTTGCCATCTCACTTCAGAAGGAGAGGTTTTATTGTTCCATACTATTCATTCTTTATACTTGTATGCACTTCATTTGTTTAGTAAAATAGTTTTTTTCCACTTTTCTCCAAAGAGGGTTTTGGGTTTTTTTTTTCCGGACCGGTTGGAGGGAGGGGCCACGTGGGTTTGCTTCCTTAGAGGGATCCTATACAGGGGTTTTCTCCCAAATTTGTCCCAAACCAGGACATATTCTCTACTGGCGCCTAACGTGGGGCTCGAGACCGAGGGGTGAATCTAACCATAGACAGTATTTCTCAAGTTATCCATGACTGTGAGACGTGTGCTGCCATCAAGCAGGCCAAGCGGGTGAAGCCGCTATGGTATGGCGGGCAATAGTCCAAGTATAAGTATGGGGAGGCCTAGCAGATTGACTACATCACCCTTCCCCAAACCCGCCAAAGCAAGCGCTATGTGCTGACCATAGTGGAAGCCACCACTGGATAGCTGGAAACCTACCCTGTGCCTCACGCTACGGCCCGTAACACCATCCTAAGCCTTAAAAAACAAGTTCTTTAAAGGCATGGTACCCCTGAGAGGATTAAGTCAGACAATGGAACTCATTTCAAGAACAGCCTCATCAACAACTGAGCTAGAGAACGTGGCATTGAGTGGGTGTACCATATCCCCTATCATGCACCAGCTTCAGGGAAAATAGAAAGATATAATAGACTGCTAAAAACCACCCTGAAAGCACTGAGTGGGAGATCATTCAAAAACTAAGAGCAGCATCTAGCAAAAGCCACCTAGTTAGTTAACACCCAAGGTTCCACCAACAGAGCAGGCCCTGCCCAATCTGAGTCCCTACATACAGTAGATAGAGAGAAAGTCCCAGTAATACATATAAGAAGTTTGTTAGGGAAGACAGTTTAGATCAATTCTGCTTCAAGTACAGAAGATCCCATCCGTGGGATTGTCTTTGCTCAGGGACCAAGCTGCACATAGTAGGTAATGCAGAAAGATAGAACCACACAATGTGTACCCCAGGGAGATCTGATTGTTAAGTGAAAACCATGTGTAATTATCACTGTGTGCTGAATAGTACTGCCACCGTATGTAGCTGTATATTGCATATTGTTTTTATATAGATGTATGTGTGTGTAGAGCTGGAATATATATTAGTTTTAGTAAATTGACGATATGGGGATACAAGGGGTGGAATGTCCTAGGGTAACTTTATGATGCCTGTATCCCCAATCGTCTGTTCTGTTTGTGCTGTATATTGAGTCCTGTGCTTTTAAGACTGGTTCTAAGAGCAAGGAGAAGCGCGGAGTTTGTTTTGAGAAAACTGCCCGACTCCTCCACATTCTTCGGCGGACAGCGTGTTCGGCAGAGGCTTGGAGAGACTGCAGGACAGAGATCTTTTTTTTGCTTTTAGTTAGTTTCAGCTAGCTAGGGCAGAGAAGTTCCCTGGACTGTTTTTTTTCCTTTTTCTTGGAACTGTTTAAACCTGCTCTGGACTGAAAACCCAGGGGAGCACTGGGGGCTGCACCTGCGGCCCACCGGGGCCTGGACCTCGGCATTTTCCAGCAGCGCCGGAGGGACTGGGACTGAGGAGAGTCTGAGAGAGAGCCGAGCTCCACCTACGGCAAGGACTTTCTCAATTTGCCATCTCACTTCAGAAGGAGAGGTTTTATTGTTCCATACTATTCATTCTTTATACTTGTATGCACTTCATTTGTTTAGTAAAATAGTTTTTTCCACTTTTCTCCAAAGAGGGTTTTGGGTTTTTTTTTTCCGGACCGGTTGGAGGGAGGGGCCACGTGGGTTTGCTTCCTTAGAGGGATCCTATACAGGGGTTTTCTCCCAAATTTGTCCCAAACCAGGACAAAGGCCTAGATATATACTTACCCAGTAAACATCTCACAAACCATCTATCTAAAGTGCAAGACTTCTGAGATCATTTAGTATTCCGCCAGAATTAATTGATCTGTTCAGAGCATGATTAACTATCTTTTCAGATCTGTTGTTCCCTTTTGTACCAACTATTTTGCAGAAGGCAGGTTATGCACAATATAAGAAGAAGAGTATTTGAAAAGAGCCAAAAACTTGTAATACAATAAAACATTGAGAAAAGATTTTTTTGTTGCTCAGTGAAGAATAGAGTTGTGAAGTAGAAGATTTCAGATATCCTAGAGAATATAGAAAGAATTATCTTCTATGTAGTTTAAAGGGTTCTTAAATGGAAACCAATATGAATTATTGCCCTTTTCTTCTTTCCACTGTTAGAAGAGTGTTGAAAATTTTAACTTAAATTTTAGCTGTGTAAATCTGGAATAATGCTCATCATCTTGGTCTTGATAAATATAGAAAAATCCTAAAAATGGGCATATGCCTTCTTTCCAAATGAGATTAACAATTTTCTTTGATTTTTTTTATGGTAGCTGTGTTGACAAAACTTTGTAGCAGTCCCAGTGTACTCTGCAGTGCTATGGATTTATACCATTAGAAGCAGAGAATTTTATGTCTTCTTGCTGTGAGAGGGGACAGGTGTAAATGTAGGAACAAATCTTCCACCAGTTTAAAAAAAAAAACAAATGAGCCTGCTTATGAAACCATTGCATAAATGTGCCTGGAATGTCTGCTCCAATAATAATTCTGTTTATTCAGCCCTGAGAATAAATGTTAATGATGAATGTTTCTTAATTTAACCAGTTCATCTCTCTAGTTAAATTTCTCTTTTCCTTCATAGTAAGAATGCAGTAAAACAAAATATCCACAGTAGTTAAATTGGAAATGGTGCCTGATAGGAATTAAAAGGTCCCAAAAACTGGTGGGAAAAAAAAAAAAAACAACCCTTCATGTCCATAGAGAAAAGGGAAAAGAGCGATTAGCAGGCTATTCAGAAGAAAATATTATTTAATTTTCAATAAAAAGAGCCTCACATTACGGTATTTTTAATTGGTAAAGTACTCTTCCTAACATGGAAGAGTGGCAGCACAAACATGTCATTACCTTAAAGAAAATGTTTACCAGCATTCCTTATTCTTCTGCAGCCTTGCACGTAGAAAAATTACTCTGTGGAGTAGGGTGATCCAAACTGTCGCTAGAGGACATGAAGAGAAATGATACTCACACTCAAGTCATGCAAAACAAAAGAAGGGGACTTTATTTAGATGACCTCACATATATAGATTCTGGACAATGACCAGGGATTGGAGAACAAGGTTACCACCTCTCCATCCCACTGGCCAGGCTAGAAGTCCATCAACGGTCCCTCCTCAGAGAGGAATGTGAAAAACAGCCACGTGTTTATGTTACAAGCGTAAGACTCCACTAAAGGAATGTAAACATCAGAAGGCTAACAGAATATGGCACCACCAAACTCTGCAAAAATTCCATTTATGGGATCATGCAGAGAAAGGGCAGGTTTCCTTCAGAAAATCCGAGACGGTAATACCTTGAATGTCTTCCTGACTTCACCTTGGTGGTTATAAATTCTTTACTTGTAAACTCTGCATGATCCATTTCCTGAAGGATGCCTTTGCTGTTGTTTTTTACTTTTGAGGGTTGTCAGGCCAGTGGCATAGTTGATTTTCTTGGGTGGAATGACTTTTTTGGTTGGTTTTGTTGCTTTCCTTTAATAGGTATTGACACTGTACTATGAACTAATACATTCAGAAAGTAGAAAGACCATATGCAAATATAGATAGGCCACATTATACAGCTGATACCTCCTTGTTCAGTTTCTTCCTTTTGGAAGGAACAGAATTCTCTGATGCTGAGCCTTTTAATGCCAGCTGTTAATTGCAGGCTTTTAATCTTTTCAGTTTTGCCTGCTTCTAATTTTCTGGTGCCGAGTTCCTCCTGTTTCTCTCCTTGTTTTCCTTAGTTTCTGATGGAACTCTGGATGCTCCAGACCTCCCCCTGGTTAAAATGTTTTTCCTTTCTGTACCTGCCTCAGCTCATGATTCCAGAACCTTCATGCAGGTACTCTGAAATTGCAGCCCTGTCAGCACATTCTGCTTATTTATTGAAGTGCCAAGAAGTCTCAAATAAAGGCATGCCCCATTTTGCTGGAAAGTGCCCACAGTGAATGACAGCCCGAGTCTCAAAGATGTTCTTCCTCTGTGGTGTAGCAGAAAAAGCAAGTGATACACCAAATGAGCTAGAATGAAAGTGAAGGCCAGACAACACACAGGTAATGAAGATGCACATTCTTTATGTTCTGCTGCAGTAACTGCTCTTGGTAACAGTTGTATTTTATTCCCAAATTCTTGGGAATTTTATTTTATTCTTAGCAACAAAACTGAGTGTTTGGTGTAAAGAAGGGAAATAAAGACTCCTGACTAAAATGATCTAATTAAAAACATCATGTAGGCAATATTAAAGTGTTTCATTGAAGTATTTCTGCAAGATCTGTGTCCTTCTAGGATGGACAAGATAGCATCATTAGTCCAGTCCATCCTAGAATGCTAATATTGTCTAGCAAGCACCAAAAGTAAGTCTCGGGAAAAAAATAACATGCCTCTTCTCTTTAAACAGATGTTCTGATGATATCATGTTACTCTGAAATAAATACAGCAGGAGTTTCTGTTTCTATTATGAAGAAATAGACCACATGAAAAATTATGACTAAATTAGACAAAATAATTGAAATCAAACTCAAGCATCAGACATCTAAGCAGAAATCTCAGGCATCCAAATAGAAATTTAAGGCTGATAATTGTGGAAAACACTCTATTGTCTCTTAACCTCATGTAGCACCACTAGTGCCAGGCAAGACTTGAAGTGGTCTTATTGTATGTATTTGAAGTTATATATGTATAACAATGCATAAAATTAAATGTAAGGAAACTAACAATTTAATTTTTTTGAATAATAATAATAATGTTATCTACAGTTTGAAAAGTTCTTAGTTTAGTAAAATTCTGGAAAATAAATAGATTTTGTTTATGTTCCCACTACCACTTTTAAGGAAAGCTACTATTAGCTGTTAATAATAAATTATGAGTTTTCTTCCCTGACAGCATTCATTTTTTAGGGAAAATACACACCCTTTGGGATCCAGACATTTTTTACTGGTAATGAGCCGCTTTCTCCCTGCAACTTTTCAACCTTCTCGTTGTAGAATCTGACTCCTATTAGAACCAGATTTTTTAGCTCTGCAGATTCTTCTCCAATTAAGGCTTCCTGTCGAGTAGACCAGATTCCTTCAGGAGGGAAATGTTAAAAGTCAGTGAATTATGGAATATCATAAAACACACAAATGCTAAAAGTTATTCCTAACGGCTAATAAATTAAAATAATTTCTTGTATAATAACTGGTTGTGATTTTAGTTGAATATTCTGTAAAGTAGTACCAAAATATACTACTCCTTATCATTATAAAAGGTGGTGAGCAGCAATGAAGGAAGAGAAATGCCAAGAAGAATTCAGAGCAGGACGAAAAAGGAAATTAAAATTTAACTTGGACAAATTCAATATAATACATCCACAGGAAGATAATTCAAACATATAGTCAATAGAGAAGAGATTTTAGTAGGCAGGCATGTTGGAAGAGATTTAGCGATCAGATGGAGCATAGATTAGCTATGACATTGCAATGTAGAATGAAAAAACCCCAAATATATTAATCAATTTTTTGTCAGCAAAGGCACTGGGCTATGGAGCAGCTAAATAATGTGTCTGTTGGCTTGATCCTGTCAAACATCAGTCTTGCAGATGATTTCTGTGGCAGAACAATCAACCTCTCTAAGGGTCTAATTCACATAAAGTTCTCTGAAATCAATGGGTCCGTACAATGACTTTTGATATCTGTAAATGATATTTTATACTGTTATAGGCCATTTGTTAACAGAAGGATGTGATATGATGGATATGACGCACTTAAGTTGAGAATAAACTCCCTGCCAGAATTACAGAGGCACTAAGAATGGCTGTATATTGTATTATTAAATAATATAACAAAGAAGACAGTCAAGAGAAAATTAATAAATTTCTGGTTATAAAGAGGAAAAATAGGATCAAATTCTGACTGCAAAGTACATTCAATGGTAGAATAATCTCCTTATAAGGAGAGTTGGTGGCCCAAACACACTGAAACTTTGAACTAGCAAACTGGAAAACTCATTAGGAAAAATGACTGCAAACTGACAGCTTCGCCATCAGTGTTCTGAAGTTCCTTCCTCGTTGTGCCAGCAATGCTCTTAGGTGTTGCTCCAATGACAAGCAGGAATGCATTTGTGGCTATCACGTGCAAATACATCCTTATGAGACAACCGAACCTGCACCTGTCACAATCCACTGCAAAGTGCAGCTCCTGGTGCAAGCTTGCCATGAGTGCAACTGCAGCAGGAACTCATTAGCAAGTGATTGCTTCTAAACAACAGCATGAAATACCTGAAGGAAAAGCTTTTAACTTTGTTTATTTTTCCCTTTTAAAGTGAAATGTGCGTGCTAACTGAAGAGACCTCTGTGACAGCCTTAGGTAAGAGGGACCCTACACCATCAAAAAGGTAGGCAGTGAAAAAACACAGCTTCACTAAGACAACTGTATCTCGCCAATATTTATCTCCTCAAAATGGCTGTGAATCCCTGAAACTCTTTTCCTTTCTGCTGATGCATTTAAAAGAGCCAGCTATGACAGTACTTTTTACTGAAGACCACAAAACAAGCTCAGTTTAGTAAAATTTTGGAAATGGCAGCACATCCAATTTTCCTTCAGTTTACTCTGCTGAGAAACAAAAGCTACATTTGAATAGAACTGACCCATGCACTCGGATTTAGTATCTTCAGGGTATTAGTATCTTGGACTAGGCTCAAACTTCTGACCTGAAGGAATAAACTTCTGTAGACACCCTATTAAGAGTGGAGGTTTGGACTTCTAGGATAGGATACCAGACTCTGCATCAGGAGACATGGAAGCTATTTCTATCAGAGCAGTTGAAATGATATATGACTTTGGGAGCTGCAGAGTAATGGTGAGAAATGCACACATTCAACAAGCTTGCTCCTTTCTGCAGTTCAAATGATAAACACTTTTTATCAAGAGAAAATCTTCAGTCTTTATACACTCTTTCTTTACACTCAAAACATATATGTATCTACTTGAAATAGCTAGGACTATAATTTAAATTAGAGCTCAACATTTCCATTTTGACTTTGATTTGAATGTTTTCCCCTACTTTAAAAATAATGTTCTTCTCCTGATTATTGTTTGGAACTAAGAGATCTATATGAGTGTGCACAGCAGGGCTGACAACGCGCTCTCCCACCTTGACGCGCTCCAGGCAGATCAGCTGTTGTGTGCAGGAGGACAAATGAAGTCCTTTGGGAGGCCAGGACAGCAGTGAGGATGGCAACATGACTTAGCACGTCCTTCTCGCTGGAGGATGCCAGATTTGATCTTCTCAACTCTTCCATTAAACAGAGTTTTACCAGAAAAACCTTTTACAGCAGAGTCACTCCAACCTTCAAAATAGAAACAGAAGCCTTGTTTCCTAGAGCAAGGAACAGTTGAGAATTTTTTAAAATCACCTGTACAATTGCTGTCACCAATTGGTAATTTTATTGTGGACGTCAGACTACAGATTTAGATAGGCTACATAAACACTTCAGGAAAGCACAAGAATACCAAATCTTTTAAAGACAATTGTACAGCCTCCTTTCCAGAAGTGTTTGGGTTTTTAAACTCAGGATAATAAAAGTGCTAATGATTTCTCACTTTCTACACAAAATTAAATGCTTAATAAGCTGAACAAGTTTCAGCTAAATTTCTCTAATTACCAACTTCAGTTTATTTTTTATTTGCTACATCCCTGTGGAAAATTGTACACAAGATTTCTAACGTTGCAATAAAACACTGGAAAATCTACTTCCCTGTACTGTTTCTCATGGACTTACTGGTAATTGCTTCTTTTTATTTTAATGACTATGAAACACATATTCCAGAAAAGTAACAACAAAAGTATAGAGGTTTTTAATGGTGGTTTTTCATATCTTATATCTCCCAGGCTCATATCTTCCAGGACAAATGGAATAGTATTCCAGGTTGTCAAAAAATACGACATCTACAGGAATAGGTCCATTAAATGTGAGTTTTTTTATTAAATGTCAAGAAGTTAACTCAAGCAGGGTTTGCACATCAGAACACATCAGAAAGATGTATTCTGGTAAAAAAGATTTTGTTTTAATCTCAAAATATATAGCACATGATACAGGGAACAAAAAAAACCAACTACCAACCAACCAAAGAAACAAAAAAAGGTGGGAAAGAAGCTAAAAAGGATTTTTCCATAATATTTGGAAATTATTGATATTTTTGGTAAAAAATCAAGAAATAACTGAAGGGAGGAGGAATAGCCTGCCTTGCTACGACCACTTCTTGCATACACTGAATAGAGACAAGGCCTTTCTTCCAGAATCTTTACACACAGCTGCAATTGAGAAAATATTCCAGTTGATGACTGACAATCAAGCTACAAACAAGAATCTGATGATTCTTGCTTATTTTGATTCCAATTATTATGGCAATAAAATGGGTTAACAAAATCTGAAATAAAACAGTATTATGAAAATTATCTTAGAGAAATAACATGATAGAGATACAACAGAAAATCATGACTAAAAAATACTGCATGATTACTTTAAAATCTAGAAGGAAAAAAATTCATGATACTAATTAAAGTTCTCATTAGAATCCCATTATAACAAATAAGAGAAAAAAAGCCACTTTATTTCTCCAGAGACAGCTTTAGCAATATGAAATGAAGAAAAAAGGCTTAGCACCAAATCATTTGTGTCTCTTTCCCTTTCAAGCACATACACAATGAATTGGATTGCATTTTAAATGGTAAAAGGACATTAGCTAAATCACAGCAAATGCTTAACTATTCATAGTTTGTAACAAAGCAGAGAGCTGGTGGGTGTGAGCATATGCATTTCTGTGCTACTGGAGAAGACTGTAATCTTCTGTACACTACATAAAATGTTTATATTGAACATTTGAAAGTCATAATTATGAGATAAACTTTCAGATTATACTTTTAATTTCTTCTGAGTATAGTACTTTAGGTGTGAGATCACAGATCCTCTTCACATACTATATTTACTTTCCAATGCCTGATAAAAAACTTTTCTGTCCTCCAACTCTGAGGAATCATTAAGTGATAAGAGCAACATGTTTGCTTACCTATTTAGAAAATAGAAAATTATATAAAAATATTTAGAAAATTGCAGGCAGAACCAATTGCATTGGTGCTTTTTCATTGAAGATAAAAACATCTACAATAAGGTCTTGACCAGACTGCTGTTTCCTATTTTATCACTCATTTAGTGTACTAACTATAGGTGTATAAATGGTAAATACCTACTGATTATTTACTGACAGGATTTATTATCAAAATTTAGATTAATATATTACTGAATCTGAAGGGAAAAAAAAGTTAAATTAATTAATTGTAGTATTATTTAAGATAATACCACTGCATAGTTAAGCCTTACAGCTCTAGCTCTACAGAGAACATTTTAATCTGTGGATTTTTAACAATCCATGCAGATAATGGGCAAATTGATCTTAAAGAAGAAGTGAGTGCAAAACTAATCACAAAACTGGTACAGTTCAGAACTGAGGAGTGCCTTACAGACTTAATTTTCCAAAAGGTTTGTATCTCAGATTGGCTTTTCAGATATTAGCTAAAACAAAAAGCCTTAGGTTGTTGAAGAAAGAATTTGTACTTTCCAAGTTATCTGGAAAGAAGGTTGCTGTTGTTGGAGTATAGTAACAAGCTCCTGAATGCAAAGACTGTTTTCTTAAACAACAGTGAAGGTTGTGGAGTTTTGGATTAGGACTTGGTACATTAAATTTTATTTTTGAATATATGAGGTTTGAATGCTATGAGAAATAATGAAATACACAAAAAGGTAGGATAAACAGCCTACCACAATTAAATGTCAAGTGGAAAAAAATATTTTTTTCCTTATGAACCTGATAAGTTCCAGCTCTGTTCTCGCACATAATTTGTCACACTTCAAGTCCTCTCTTACTCATGATGAAAGACACTAACTTTCATGAGCTCTGTAAAACAGGAACTACCTTTCCTTCAGTAAAATGACAGATACTACTGTTCAATATAAATATATTTCTGCTGTATTTTCTATCTTGTGTTTCTGATTTTCCTCTCCATCAGTTTTTATTTATATGCTGCAATGAAACACCAGACTGTAGGAATGACCAAGAAAGGTCATGTATGTCTCTTAATGTGGCTGACTCAAGGTACTTGAGAGAAATTTAAAATACCTCTGAGGCAGAGTAAACTGAAGAAATCTCTTGTTCTTACTATTACAGCCTGAGTTAAAACATAAAGGTAACAATAAATATCTCTTTAAAAATTGCTAACTACATTAAGTAGTCTTGATTGACACATTCCCTTTTAAATTTTTTCCCTTTAACTTTAAATTCCCTTTTACTTTAATTTTTTTTCTGTGAATTAATTATTTCTATTAGTAAAGTGTTTAATGATTTGGCTCACAGTATGTAAAACACTGGTTTACTTTTTCAGATTCATATTTTTTTCACTTACAAACCATGCGTCTCTTATTCTTGATTATAACGGAAAAAGGAAAAGTTTTCAATTTAACATTATTATTCATTAAGTACATATCCGAACCTATTTGTTGTTCTATGCTGATTCTTTCTGCTTTTCAAATGCTTTTCAAATCCTCTTTTGAAGTATAATTTTGTTATGGGTAGTATTTGGGAAAATATTCATTTCAATAAAGGTGTTACATTGTCCATTCTGTCATAATTCAAGCTGTTGTCGCACATTGTAATATTACTTGTGACAATTACTTGCAATATGTTGTTCGTATGTTCTTATGTTTTCAGTAGCACATTAATAATGACCTCTGCTAAGAAACCTGTAGGATTGTTAGGGCTCCACTGGTTAATTTAGATATGGTTAATTTAGATATGGATAATTTAGATATGGATAATTTAGACAGCTGCACTGTACCCCACATTTTTCAGGTAGTTCCCTCCAGCATGATTGTCAATTATAAATTTTGTTTTTCTGGTATTCATTCATCTAGTTCATCTTCCCCATTTAAATTCTTCATGGTTCTCCTTATACCTGAAAAACAGAAAGTTTTCCCAGCACTTCTCAGATTTGTTTCATTCTCCTCCCTCCCAGTTCAGTAGTAAGAATAAGTGAAACTATAACGAGAAAGTTCTGTCAATCATTTTATCCCCTCTTCTATAATGACAGTAGTCTGCATTATCCTAAACTTTTTTTTTTTTCTATTAGGTGTTTTTTGATCCTGCTTTCTCCCACACACACAGGAAGTATTTCCTGAGGAAGCAGAACATTTGAACATTTAAAGAAATTATGTTGTTGGGGTTTTTAAAATTTTATTAACCATAGCAAGTGATTGGCTTATGAAACTTTTTTTTTTTCCCCTTTTAAAATATGACAGTCTCAAAGTACTTGAAAGAAATTGTGAAAAAGTTCAATTTTTTTTGGTGATAAGATAATGACCTAGAAAACCTTCATGAAAGAGACAATAAACTTCATAATCATTAGTTCCATTTCTTAGATATATAAAGCACTATTTTTTTCTCCTCTTTCTCTGCAATAAGGAAAAAATTGGGGGGGCATAATTTTGAGGTTTCATACATCTTGGTTGTTATGCATAAAGTTGCAGAAAACTTTTTGCAGCATGTAGGGCTTTAGTAGCATCACATTGTTATATATCAGAAAACAGCAGGTTTCATAGTAATCTTCCAAAAATTCTTGAGTAAAAACTAATGGAAAAAGTCATTTAACTTCTCAGCAGTATTCTTATCTTCCCTCACCGCTTAGTAGGGATTTAGAAGATCTGTTGGTTCTATTACAGTCATCTTCAAAATGTATTTTCATGGCTTCTGGGTATTGGTTTTAAAACTCTTTAATTCTTTTCTTGAAAATCCATTTTTACCCTTCTAATTTCCCTCTTTCTTCATTGCTGCTATGTCCTTGATTATTGATAGGCTTCGCTAAGGTCAGTCTTCTTAAATGCAGAGAATTTTCATGGTTGAGCCAACATCGCTCTAACTATTCTCATTCTCTAGATTACAAAATGCCATTTTTTGGCCACCTGTCCCTGTGGTGTTAAGAGATAGAATTCTCAGAAGACCCCAGATGATGAGACTTGGTAAAAAAACAAGATGAAAAGTTTAAAATACTTATGCTCTCATAGACAAACACAGCTTAATTTCATACTATGCTGCCAAATGTTGCACTGTTCTTACCCCAACCAGATTCAATATCATTTTTACCATCTGCAGCAAGTTAATGTTGTAAGCAAAGTTCATACATGATGAATTCCTTCAAATAGCTAATATGTTTCAAATTGTTTAACCAGTGTTTGAAAATATTTTGTCAGATACTCATTCTAAAATATTACCGGCATTTCAGGAAAATTTGTCTACAGAATTGCTTCTTTTAGGTTAAACGACATTTTCCTCCTTATAAGAAGCTTAAATCATGATTATCTGTTGGTAAGAATAATCTTAAATGTCAGTCCTACTTTTTTTAAAGTCAGAAAAGTAAATTAATTTTTTAAAAGCTGTTCTGCATTCAACATCACTGTTAAGTTCAGTCTCATCAGTCCCTCTGGAGGTCCAGGCCCCAGTGGGCTGCTGGTGCAAGCTCAGCTGCTCTTCTGGATTTTTCAGTCCAGAGCAGGCTTAAACAGTCCCAAGGAAAAAACAAAACAAAACAAAACAAAACAAAACAAAAAAAAAAAAACAAACCAAAACAAACAAAAAAAAAACACCAAAAAAAAAAAAACAAACAAACAAAAAAAAAAAAAAAACCAAAAACCAGTCCAGGGAACATCTCTCTAGATAAAACTAACTAAAAGCACAGGGATCTCTGTCCCGCTGCTGTCCATGCCTCAGATGAACACTGTCTGGAGAAGGAATGCAAAGGAGTGAATGCTGTTTTCAAAACAAACTCCACACTTCTTCTTCTCCCTGCTTCACTCTTAGAACCAGTCTTAAAGGCACAGAACACAATATACAGCACAAAGAGAACAGACAGTTGGGGATACAAGCATCATAAAGTCACCCTAGGACAAAGAGGAAGAAACAAGCTTCAGATAGAAGGATATCCTCTATGAAGAGCTCTTCTCTTAATGCCTCAGAAATATTATAGTAAGAAAAAATATTTCCATACAGAGCATTTGTTGAAAATTCACCAAAATATTAAGGAAAAACATTTTTCATGAGTTAAAATTCACACCTCTATTGTTCAGCTATTTGGTTTTATTCTCCATGCCTCTAAAATTTGCATTTTTATTATTATTTATTATTATTTACTTCTTAAAATCCCTGCTTTTAAACAGATGCGTCAATGGATAATCTGAGAGCAGTAAATTATTGAAATTTTAAAGCTGAAAAGTGGTTGTTTTATAAACTTATAAAAATTTCACAACAATGTTTTGTGCTCAGGTTGGCATGTACTGTGAACTTACCAGAGAAGTTGAAAGACATTCCTTAAGAATAATCACTGAAGATCATACTTTTCAGTTCTATAAGGTTTTAAAACCACACAATGTGGGGGTTTTTTTGTTTTTGTTTTTGTGGGGTTTTTTTTGTTGATGTTGTTGGGTTTTTTTGTTGTTGTTGTTTTTGTTTTTTTTTTTGTGTGTGTGTGTGTGTGTGTGTGTGTGTGTGTGTGTGTGTGTGTGTGTGTGGTATCCAATATCAAAGTAAAAGGAACAAAGTAGATGATATAAAGATGGAACAAGGATTGAGCCAAAATCTCATGGTTCCAAACTAGTTAACTCTATAGGCCTTTTCAAACTGTTTGAGTTAGAGACCATGCTTCTAATACCTTTGGTTTAACAAGATGGCTAGACTTCTACTTATTAAAAGTTCTGCAGAAGTTCTGGTAATCATTTTGAATCTGAAGTGTTTGCACTGTTTACAACACTGGTCTTGCTTTTATTTTTTTAAACTTTGTCTTTGTTATTGGATTCTGTGTAAAGCCTTAATTTAATTCTTGATGCCTCATTTCAGCACCGAGAAATGAAGCCATTTGATATAAAAGAGTACTCAGCTACATAAGTTTCTGTGACACAAGCTATAACCTGCTAATTTGCATCCTGTGAAGAGCTGCCTGTTAAGAGGGACTTGAGATAGCTTTGGAAAACAGAGAGAAAATTAAAAATAACTAGCTTTTTAAGTGTGCAGCTGTGAACTGCAACAATCCTGGACATGCCATTTTATAATGGCTTCCCTAATGAGAATGTTCTTTTTGTTATTGAAGGTTCTTAACTCTTTTGCTTTCTTTCTTGGTTTTTAAGTGTTAGCAATCATTACTATAGCAGCTTGTTCATCAGACTGAGATCTCTCTGAATTCCTATATAAATATCAGCCTTATTCTTCCTTTCTGGTTTTAAGAGAGCTGGAAGTGGCAAATAAGTATTCTGCATTTTAGTATTTTGCTTGTTATCCAGAACCAGCAGGTGAGGGAATAAATTATAGGCAAAGTGTACTTTAAAAGCAGTGATGACTCTGAAAAAACAGATTCAGTTCCAGTTTAAAGTTAATATTGGAATTGCTTCTTTATCCAAATTAATTGTTCCACATTTAAGAGTCCTAGATTTATCTGAGCATGCTTAAAAGAGATTTTTATGTTGTAATAAAATGATAAACAAAAGCACTGAGGAAACTCTTGGAATTCCAACCTGAGCAGGGCCAGTCCCTCTTTACTCAGTAACTGCCTGGTATTTACAAGGTTCCTATGACAAACTCCCACAGATGATTTTATTTAATCAGAGCCCTTTTTCATGTCCAGTGTGTCTGTGAAGAAAAACTGTAGTTACCACTTTTCCCATGTCTTCACCTGCCAGCTACCCACTAATTTTAGGATAAATTGCATGGTCAAGTGTAAGTGGATGCAGTCAGTATTGCACACCATTGAAGTTTACTTGTAAATTATCAGAATAATTTTGTAAAGAAAAGGATCCCTTTTTCTGTGAGATGATGGAACTTATTTTCCTTATTGACTGTTTTCATCCTGAATGGTGTTTAGTCGTTTTCTTCAACATGTTCAGGCAGCTACATTTTGTTCTGTAATTTTAATAAAAGTTATGGTTAGAACAAGGTTATATGTCATTAACTGAGAGGCTATAAAATGTGGTTGAATGTGACAAAGACTTTTCACCATGACAGGGGTGCTTTGTTCAGACCCACCCAATGGGAAAGACATGTCTTCTCATATATTAATGTAAGCTGAAATTTGTATTGTATATTGATATTATATAGCAGAGGTCAGTTTCAGTAAAAAAGTGTGAAAGATTTTGGAAGGAAAGGAGTTAATAAAAATCATGATACTGACTGCTCACCACAGAGATACATTCCTGTGACCAGTTAAGGAGCTGAGAAAAAAAATTCAGAAAGCAGAGTGTTTAGCCACAGAATGATTCATTTTCAAAATTAGGAAGAGAACCAGAAACCCAAGGCTTAAAATGCAGATTTAATATGAATTCTGGCAGCTTCAATTGAGAAAACCACAGCCAGACTGTTTTAACAGCAGGCATGCCTGGCTTTATTTTCTTTTATGTTCCTGTCACATATACAGCTTATCCAGGTTGCCAATTCAACATCAAGAAGTGGCCATTACCTTGAAAAAAATGTAATTTTCACCCTTCTCATAAATATAAATACTTCTACAAGAGGGCTAAAGTATTAAGCTCTGACTTTGATGCTGAAAATGCTGAGCAACAAGCTATGCTGGTGAGTCTGAAGAGTACTTGAACTGGCTGTCTGCAGCACTTTGCAAGGGAAGGTTTTATAAATTAGTTTAAAATTATTTTGTGACTAGTTCGCAGTGGTAACTGTGATAGACATAACTGAGTCCTTTGAATATTCTAAGTGCCTACAGCATTAATTGATCTGTATAATATTCATATGACGTTAATTATATCCCTCTTTTAATCAAAGAAACTGTTGCAGGAGCTCAGAAAAGTTAATACTGGAATTTCTGCTGACTTCAGACATGTTGCTCACTGATGACATTCCTAAATGCCTGGTTGCTGATTTTCCATGGTGCTAATGGCCTGAAACCCAGATCAAGGTCAATTGGAAGTCAGCTACAGTGTGTGAAAATAAGGTCATAGGAATAGAAAGCTGAGCACAGAGAAGCTCCGGAAAGGAAAGAAACTGGGCAATCGGGTCTTAAAATGACATAACTGAAGTTGAAAGGCAGATTCAGAGGCATATAAAAGATTCAAGATCTGAGGATCTCCAGTTCGTAGCCTTTAGCAATTGGGGTACACCACTCTATTACCAGTTCTAAAACCAGACAACATTACATAATGGAACTTTGGCAGCCCTCTGTGGTGTCTCCTACTTGTGAGGCTTCTCGTTAACCAGCCCTTGGACTTCGAGAAAAGGGAAGTCAATGAAAGTGTGAAAATGTTGAGAGCCACTTGCCAGGAATATCTACATGCTTATGTGACACAACTATGTAAATTAAATTCCCTACCAACTGGTTTGCACACTATAACCAACACTGGTGAAGGAAGATGCAAATATGTACAAAAGACTGCATGAATCTGGTAATGTCTTTAATTTAATTTTATTTTTTATTAATGTAATGGCAATTTTCACAAATATTTATGGTAAATAGCAAAGAAAGCTAAAACAGCTAATTTATATAAATTATATAAAGTGCATTACACTTCCAGTTAAGGAAGTTATTCCTGTCTGAAATGCAAATGGGAGGAAATGCAGTGGTTAATTTAGTGGGCACGCTAATAACAGCAGGCAATTATTGGTCACAGGAACTATACCAAACCTGCTGGGGAATTCACCTGGTTTCATTTATAGGGGAAAAATACTATCCTCTGGGTTTCAAGCAGGGAAATAGCAAATGAACAATCTGAAATTAAGAATGGCTGCCAATATGGTTGCTCACTGATTTGGGGAAAAGACTGCCTGCTGCATACAAAATGTGAAACCATGAGGTATTAGTAGTAGGACTAGAAGGGAGAATCAGAAATCTGTGACAGACTGGCAGAGCATAAACAATGAAACTAGGATGTATTTTTGATCATAGACAGCTGAATTTGTACTGAAATCTCTCACTGTCCTAGAGGACCCACAGTAAGTCAAATTTTGGGTTGTTACTTTTATAGAAAGTCCTGTCTCCTGAGGCCAGAGACCAATAGGATGCGTGCACTATGGCATTGCCGAAAGCCCAAGCCCTGGACAACTTCAGATGACAGAAGTAGAAGTATTTGATTAAGTTCTTATGCTTGGAAATTATAAGTATTTCCACAGGATTACATCCTAGTAGTTTTCTCTCACTGTCTGGCATAGAGAACAGTGGAATCCCACTACATCTATTGGCTGACATGTCCCTAGTTATTGGATTTGAACACTCTCAAGAGTAGTACACAAAACTTGAGTTTTGCAAAATCAGAACCAACGTATAAGCAAAGCGTCTGATTTCCATTGCTACTGCACATCATATTTATGATGTTGTGATTCAGCTGGTTTCATTGCAGTGTCTCCTGATTTACCATTGTCACTGGGATCAAAATTGTGCCCACAGTCTCCATGTTGTGAAGACAAAATAAACTCTGCTAAGTGTTTTAGTGGCAAGACGGGTCACCGAGGTTGTAATTATCTCTAATTGACACTTAACACATGCTGTAAAATTCTTGATGTGCTGCTGAATGGCAGCTCAGAAGGGTGTGAAATTCTTTTCTATCAATCAGCAAAGTGGAAATAAAACTCAAAAGAACTTATTTTATCTCTTGTCCTTTGAACTGAGTGCTCACACTGCTCAGTACAAATGGGAACAAGTGCACCAACACCTACGGGAAATGTCTCTTGGAAAGTAATTTTTGTCTGTGTAAATGATCACTCTATTGTATTTCACTATAACATAAAAATCTCTCTAGCTACCAGCACAACTCAATATACTCTCTCTTAACAAATGAATTCATATTCCATCTCTTTACTGCAGTGAACTACTAAGTGACAAATGATACAGTGTCTCCCTGACAGTACAAGAATGGCTATGACAACACTGACATAAAAAAGGTGTTTCTCTATAAATAAGTAATCTTTTCAAATGCTTCTTCCAAAATTGTTAAAAGGGTTATACTGTCATTGGCACCTGAACAGTCCAGGTTCCTGATATTATCTTCTATTACCTCTTCTGTGAAATAAAAATATTTTCATTCAAATTTTCATTCAAATACCTGTAAAAGATGAGCTGTTGACTCAACTTGACTGTTAAAAGTTCTTTTCTCGAAAGCTTATGATAAGCATTCAGAATATTCCAGCCCACTTCTTCAAATGGAGATACTTAGATAATTGACATTTAGTGAAGGAGTATTCAATTTCAATATAGCAACATATACCCCATCTCAGATGACAAACCCTCTCAGCCATTATTTGGAAATAGGCATTTCACTGTTTAATTAATATCACTGCAAGAATGTCCAGCTTGTGATTTTGAAAATAAATAATCTTTCTAATTTTATGACTCACAGGTAGTTTAAATAAAGCAATTGCTGCCTTTAAATAGGCAGCAGAGAATCAATACATTAAAACAAAACAAAAAAAAATATATATATAGTAGGAGATGTCATGGGATATTTTCCAGTATACTTAACCTTTGATTTGGGGAAGAAAAATGGTCAACATCTATAACCAACCATAGTTACCTCTTTCAAAGATATTTTAATTGAGCTTCACAGAATGGGATGCATTTATCTACAGTACAGGTAAACTGGATTTTTTTTCTAGGTTCCAGATTTGGGGTTTTATTTTTCCTAACAACAAATATCTCATTAATTTTGATGGTTTTCAAAAGGTTCCTAATGATTATAGCTTTCTCTCAGTGTTATCTTCTCTTCAGCAAATTCTTATTTTAACTGTCAGTTAGGTACCTTTGAAAGGCTAACTCTGTTTTTTTAAAAAAATTCTTGTAAAAAAATATAATTTTCTGTACAGTTACATTAATTGTGACTGTGGTGCTTAAAGCAGAAGATAGCAGCACCAGCCTAGAATGAAAATCAGCTTTCCTGGATGACCTAATGGCATTTCACCAGCCAGTGAATTTGCAGGACAAACAGACACTAGCATGTACTGTTCAGAAGTTTTCATTAATATTCCTTAATGGGCTGAGAGTAGTGGCAAGGAAGTGAAGCCAAAAGCAAGAGTCTGTCAAGCAGCAAGGGTGTGTGAAGACTTAAGTACTTGTGGATTTTTTCTATTCCTATGTTGTCTTGAATGAACTGGAAAAATAACTATAGTATCCCTTCTTAGGTAATATTTTGAAGATCTTAATGTATTCATAATATTAGTATTCTTCATTTTCTCACACGTGTTATTGAAAATTGTTTCATAATTTGAGATAATTTTTTCATCTTCATCCATCATAGTTTAAAATATGTTAACATCAGACTTTGTTCATGAATGCGTCCATGAAAACATTTTGTTAAAAAAGTAGGAAAGTAGTCACATTTCTGAATCACAGAAAGAGAATTTATGAAAATTTTCTCACTTTAAGAAATATTATTCAATTACTGTTCTGCTTGAAAATACTTTATGACTTTTTTATGCAATTTACTCATTTAAATAACACAGGATAATAATAAGATTATATTAAAGACTGCAAATTAACTACTTAAACACTGGATTTTATGAATTTCATTGTCTCTTCAGCTTGCAGTTTTGGCAGATAATTCGATATATATGATACTTAGCAGTTTAAGACTGGAGTGTTGTACAAAATGTTTAAACTCATTCTCATTCAGTATGATACGAATGACAGAATCCTCAATCTGCTTAGACTTTGTTCTAAAGCTCAGACCTCACAGCAAATGGTCCCTGCCTTGTCTTTGACAACCCAATGCATATTGGCTCCAAGTGTATCAGAAGAAGAACAGCACATTACTACTAAGGCTTTTTTATTATGCTTCAGCCCAAAGATCAGTACAAAGGAAACACAGAATGCATGCTGCACTTCACATATTGAAAACATGGTGAGTTGGTATGCATTAATGATGATACATTCAAATCTATAGGCAAGTTCTAGTACCTTAGAGCCTGCTGACTCACGATGGTGCTGGTAATGAAGTCACACAGACAACATGGAAAGTGACTTCAGATTTAGAAAGAATGAAATAGCGCTTCTGGAAAGAATAAGGAAGTAGACCTGAAGGTTTAGCTATATGAGTTCAAATATTTCATATGCATGTGTAGCTGGTTCTGTCTCCACACCGGGCGGACGCCAGCCTCTGGCTGGCTCAGTTCTGCACAGCGACCAGGATGTTCCCAGTTCGGACAGGCACGCAGGTTATCTTTACCTGCTGGCTCGACTTCTCAGCAGCAGCTGGACTAAGCTGGACACTGGCTCAAGCGCAGTAAGAATAACAAAATTAGAAATTTATGTTTCAGATTTCCACAAAAAAACCCAAAACAACCTTAACTATTTAACTGATCCATGCAATGCCAGTTAAGATCTCTGAAAAGATTAGAAACCAAATTCTGATTTGTTGTTGCTAAGTGTCTGTCTTGGTTTGGAAAGACAGGTGTCTGCCAGGGAAAGCTGGAGCTTCCCTTGTAACGGAGAATGTAAACCCCCTCCCTCCAAATTAATATTATTTTGCAATTAGGGGATTTCAGGCAAAGATATAGGAATAGGAACAACAGTTCTTTACTTCAGTACTTTATTTAAAAATACAAATGTAATAGTACAGAAGAAAAAACAAGCAAACAAGAAAAAAAAATCCTAGAAACGTTGACTGAGTCAGAATACGACCTGACACCTTGTTGGTCAGGGTGCTGGATGCAGTCCAAACAAGTCCTCCTGGAGTGACTCATGTGGTTCTGATGGATCATAGATGATCCTGTAGTAGGGTGTAGTCTTCTGAAGGTTCAGTGGTTATGAGTCCAGTCATTCTCTAGGAAATCCAGTAGAAAACAAGTTGTCCTGCTGTGCTGAAGTTCAGCTTTTATTTAGATAGGAAGGGTTGGCTCCTCCCACTGGGTGGAGCATCTCACAATGGGATGATGTAATTGTATCAGTCATGTGCTGAGCCTTAATGGCCCATTAACAGAAGATATCTCCTAGGAGGGAGGATGGGTTGTGGAAGAGATGGTTTTAACAGCTGGCCCATTAACAGAAGGCAGCTGCCCCCTCTCCCCTGGAGTTATGAGGAACAGATTATGCAAGAGATAAAGAGAAAAAAACCAAAACCACCTCCCCAAGTGATTTCAACAGGTGGAAAATAGAGCACACTTTTTTGTTACATATTGCAACCCAAGACAATGTCTTGAAAAAATGGTCTAAAACTGGTCATACAAAAAATTTGAACCAATTTCTCACTAAGAAAGTTCTCCGGTATAGATTTTAGCAACGAGATATGAGGACAGAGAAGTTAATTCTCAATGTAAAACACATGTCTCTCTCGTGTACAGATATATACATTTACTTGAAATATACATACACATATAGAGTATAAAACATACATATATTTATTAGTTACACAGTCAGGAACGTAAAAATTAGCCTTGATTTTAGAGACCTATACCAAAAATTCATATCTCTGCATGAATAAACAACATTTTAAAAGATGTAGTGTCAACTAGTACCCTGGAACAAGTTTAAATAGACCTTTGGAAAGCAAGGCATAATTGTTTCAGAGAAACTATTTGTCTGCCAAGTTATTTTAAATTTCTGTAAATATTTATAAAAATGAAAATCATTATAGATATGCAGAAAATCATAACTGTTCAAAGGCTATGTCATGCTCTAGTGAACTATTTTCTGTGTGCTTTTGTTAAAGATAAATTCTCAGTATTGTAAGATCGCTGTATAAGCCTAACATCACATTAACTTACTATTGTTTTAAATGACATTAAAAGTATTACAGAAAAAAACCACACATGGCAAATGGAAAGTCAAATTTCTGCCTTTCAATAACTTAGTGGCTTACTGAAAAGGACCAGATTTTTTTTAAAGTATTTGGCTAGGTCTTTACGTGCAGAAAAGATTGTGGCTGTGTCCTTCCACTCCTGGCAGGCGCTGGCCCCTGGCTGGCTCAGATCTGCGGCCAAAGCGTTCCGGTCGGGGTTGCCAGCCGGCAACTTCTGCCTGTGAGACTCAGCTCCTCATGGGCGGTTGGCCTTGATTGTGTCGTGACTGCGGCGGCGGACAAAAGGTCGACTCTCTGCTAGGCAGGTTTAATGATGGTTTATTAAAGTCCGAGTGGCGGGAGCTCCGCCAATCTTCAAACTGCCCAGAGAGAGCCCCTTTGAATTTCCCTCCCCGAACTTATAAACGGGGGAGGATTCAGGGGTGGCAACAACAGGTCAGCAAATCAGGGAATTCGGGGGGATAACAGGGGGTGTCCACTTGTAAACATCGGACCACTCACAAGGCGGGGAAAGGGGAAAAGGGGATTTCCCAGGCACCAGCCTATCACTTGACGCCTCTCCTGGGAAATTCCCGAGTCCCGGGAGGGGTCCCGAAGTGGCAGACAGGATGCCCGAGAGCCGGGGGGAGAGGGGATTGACAAGGACAGGTGGGGAGGTGGGATGATTGACATGAAACAACTTGCTATACAGCAAACATTGGGCACAGTGGAATGAACCATAACATAAAACTTCTTATAAAACTTACAAAATTACTTAAGAACTTGATAAAACAATTCTTGCACCACCACAAAAGATCCTGCTAAAAAAAAAAAACAAAAAAACAAAAAAACCCAATTCTATGTGATCTAGCCTTTACAGGATCTAGTGAAAAAAGAATGAGAATAAAGCTCCCTCATTAAACCTGACAGTCCGTTATGTCATCAGATATTACAAACTCCCTGCTACTTCTCTGTAGGTATCATGTATCGTTCTGTGAACATATCTGGAGGTTGATTTTTGCCCAGAAGCATTGAGCTTAACATTAAGAATTGTAATAAGCAACAGAGCCAAAGTTGCATTTTCTATGCTTAATTACAAATAGGTTCTATATTCTGCAAATTAAGGCAGATTGCAGAAATTCAGAGTTCCTATAAATGCTAATTGAACTAGGAAAAAAAAAAAAAAAAAAAGGGGCAGAGAAATAATATTGAATTATTAAGGTTATATCCTGAAGATGTTCTGAGATCTTATTTTGAATTTCCAGAGTGCCTGAGAGAATGGAACCACCACCTGAGTGAAAACTCTGGAGGGAAAATGGCATTATAGAAAAATTACAAAATCATCTGGAAAGGGTTTCTTCCTTCATACTCTCTAGTTCTGAGGTCCTTATTGGAGAAAAATACATGTACAAGTATTTGTTCTCGTAAAGAGAAATACTAATAAGGAAAAAAAATTAAATGTTGTGAAAAGTTAGTGAAGAACAGTATTAATTACAAAGCTGTGGCATCTGATTTTTTAAAGCATGAGAATACTAAAAATGAGAATATGATCAGAATAAAAATTATAAGCAGCAGCGTACTGTATATGAATATACTATATATAGCCACATGTTACACCATTACTGATAATTATATATTCATTGCCAGTAGATACTCATGTGGATAATTTTTGCTAGGTATTTCTGAAATTAAGCTGGAAGTTTCAGTCCTTTCCCTGGCTGGCAGTCACAGGAGTTTTCTTCTCTTCTGCTGGAGCACAAAAGACAATAATTTTTATCTCTAATAGTATATTTTCTTATCTCCTTTCAAATGGACTGCCTGTCTCAAATTGAGACCAGAGTGATTTAGAGTTAAAAGAATGTGTATAATAGAGATGTGGCATGTTTAAATCCTCTCCTTAGGAACGTGAAACTCAATTAGAAGTATAGTCTGGCAGACAGAGTGAAAAAGGACTGTGAGGGAATTCATGTCTAGTAAAACATCCAAAACTTCCTCAAAATGCAGAGCATAGTTTAACTGTAAATATGGTGTAAAAACATTGTGAAGATGAAAGTTAATTTGGAGTTGAATTTTTTTTTTCTTGACAGGGGAAACTGGTATATGGTATGGAATAGATAAGACAAATATTGAGAAAAATAGGAAGAAAAAAGCAAAACAGATTTGAGAAAATTATTTTTGGAAGACACAGCCTAATTATTTTGAAATAAATACAAATTTTAATAACCCAGTTTTGATGCCAAAATATTCAATTGCCATCCAGAAGAGATCTAGAAAGACTGAAAAAAAAAAAAAAAAATCACTTTCAGTGAAGAATGTGTTATCAAAAGGTCTGGCTTGTGAAAAGTGTTACAACACTTTGTTCCACTGCCTTATTCTTTGTGAGGTAATCCTCTATTCTTCCTTAACATTTAGAAGGTAACAACAGCTTTAGAATGTTACTGTGCTTGTGAAGAGTCAGAAAGACACAGAGATGCTGAGAGCAAAGCTTCCTTCTGCCACTCTCCCCTGGCTGTTGGATTCTTCTCAGACAGACTATACCACCCCTCACTTTAGGACAAACCATCTCTATGGTGTCTGTACCTGCCTCTAGACCTTCAACACCTCTCAGCAGTGATATCATGGGAAAACACAGGAGCAGTGCAGCTTCAAAAATGGGGCATCTGGAACACGGTCTTGCTCTCTGCATATGCCTAAGAACAGAGAAGGGAGAAGTATGGGGACTTGAACAGTAGCTGAATGAGGTGAGGCTATATGGAGACTTTTTCGCTGTCTACACCTCATGTTTATAATCTCCAGATTCCTCAGGAACATAGTTTCTGTGATTATTTAGGAGAAAACACAGATTACTTCTGTATTTTTAAAAGGACTTAAATCTTATGCAAGAAATACAAGGAAATAGTGGTAACTTTAGAAAGCTATTTATCAAGTATGAGAAAATAAGAAGTGTACCGTCATTTCCTGAAGAAGGCTGAAATAGTAAGTCTGGTAGGCTGAAGGAAGGTTCAAACAGAGGAACCTTTTCTACAACTGCCAACGGAAATTGAACTGCTACCACACAGAAGATATTTCTTGATGAGCCTACTTTTTTCTGCTTGTATTTTTCCTTCATTTGCACTTTATCATGAAAAGAATTTGCCCTAATTCTGTATTAATAGACGAAATGTCAAATAGTCAAAACTCATATGTGCAAGGCTAAATGTGACAACCAACATTTGAGATAGCTGGGATGAACTCCATTTTTGGCAAAATAAGAGTTTCACCAAAATACATCTGTTTAGGTTGAGGGAAACTATTGACTAGCTGCATCAAAGCCCAGTTAAATTTCTTTGCAGCAAAATCCCCAGAATGCCATTGAAAACAGAGTAATCCCTGATATTCCTATACATGAAGCTGGGGATCAGATCAGGGTTCATGAGACACCCTGTGATAACTGCATTTAGGACAGATTAAAGTCTTAAAATGTGAAAACAAAGATACAGATTAATATCTTCACAGAAATGAAAAGATTACTTTTTTTTTAAGGTATATTGGAATGATTTAAGTAGATTCTTTGTGCTTCTGCATTCTCCAAAACTTTTACATCTTGAACTCTTTGGCTGAATGAAGCACTTTCCACTGCCCAAACTGAACCTGCAAACCCGAACTCAATCTCTGGTTTCAGTAGGAAATTTAGTGCTAATTGAATTATATTTAGGGGTTTGTGGACAAACAGAAGAGCATGTTATTTGAGCAGATTAATCTCTAAAATACGCAGTTCTGTTGTACAGCCGGTGGTTGAAAAGGATCCTACTATATCCAGACAAGGAACGTACATGTATTTGTATGGAAACCTGTTTAACAATATCTATTAGTTGCTTAGGGATCAAATGAAGGCACACGGGGAAGCAGGAAGGATTCCTTTTATCAAAGATAGAAGTCCAAATCGTAAAAGGGTCCCCACTTGCCTTTTTGATATGATAAACTTTCAGCATGCCTCTGCTGATTTAAATCTGGAAAAAAGGTGTGGTTATTAAAATATTTTGGCACAAGATTTCTGAACAATAGAAATTTTAGGCTATTAATCCATTCTGCAGTGCTCTCTGTTCATAATGATCCTTCATTTAGGGGAGACTTTTGAAATCCCATTAGAACCAGTCTTCATTTTTTAAACATTAAAATACTCCTTTGGAGCTTAAGGACTTATTGGAGTTGCAGTACTAAATGAAATAATATTTGCATTATAAAAAAATGAAGTTGTGATTCTAAATTTCAGGTTTCTATAGTGGAATATTCCCTTATTTAGTGAAGTGTTAAAAACATCAATTCATATTTATGAGACATAAGAGTTTTATTATTATCACTAGTTTTGCATAAGGAATTAAAAATGAAACAACAGGTTGACTAACTGAGAAAATAAACTGAAGTGAGAACTTTAAAATCCCCAGACTATTTAATCACACTACTATGTATGCAAAAAAACCCAGGCCTTGCTAGCACAAACACAACAGGACTCTAGAAGAAAGCTGTAGAATTTTCATCCACTACATTATTTTAAATACTCAGGATTACTGTTCTTTACTTACATAGAAATTAGACCACATATTCTGCACTTTTTATTTGTTAAAAGCACCTATATATGCTCTGTCTCAGAAAATATTTTTCTTCTCTGAATAAACTGATTTTTCTTTCTGTTAGGACTCTTTTCAGAGCATCCCCAGGAAAAGATCCACCCAACTGCCCCCAAGCAGGGCAGGATGCATGAAGAGCAACCAAAGAACCTGCGCCTGTGGTACCACTACTCAGCTGTTTGGCATTGCAGGAACACTCCAAAAAAAAGAGCAAGGCCATTTCAGATCTGGAAACAGACACAACAGATGCAGCTTTTTCTCTCTCCACCTGCTACTTAGGTGTTCATGGTATGAGCAATGCTAGGAATCAACAGCTTATTAAAAGTTAGTGGGGAAATGAAACAACCTCAGCATTGTATATTGGAAATGAAAATAATGCATTCTCTGAAAGATTCGACACAGATAGCATGAAGTAAATGTGCTCCATGATAGCAAAACCTAAATATCTCTAGTCTCTATTTTTTAATTAGTATTTTTTTCCTATCTTTGTCTTCTTTTCAACTAATCCAGTCTTATTGTTATAACAGAACTGTTTTGTGCCTTCCCTACTATCTTAGCCAATATAACTACTTTTTAAAGAACACCTATATTTTTAGTATAGTCATTGCAAAGGCAGGAAGCAGGTGGCTAATGACCAACATTTTGGCTTGTCTGTTGGCTTGCACATGGAGGATGCTTGCTCTTTACTAATCTGAATTTAGATCCTGTGTTATCAAGTTTAGTTCTCCATCTACAGTTACAAATAACAAAGTGGAACAAGTACATGCTGGATCTCATGCTGCCAGGCATTCTGAATACTGCTCATACACTGCAAGAGTTTTAATTCTTCCCACAGGTCAGTTAGGAACAGCCATAGGGACCATAGGTTTCCATGGGTTGCATGCACCTTTGAAGAGACATTTATATACCATAAATTGTACATGTGATTTGAGGAGTACAGTGACTTGCAGCTTCCTCCATAGTAAGTAGTTAATAAGTTAATAGGTTTAGTCTATGTTATTAACTGCTTATTCCACGAGCATGTAGCACAGGCCAATTGGCTTAAAAGGCTGACACAAGGCTGTCAATAACCGTGGCAAAACAGAGAGTATTGCCAGATGTACATGCACATTCCTCAGCAAGAACTCAATACTGTTTTCAATGGAGAGCCTCTTGTGCTTAATAGTGGCAATAGGCTGCTTTAGAGCACTTTAGAGCACTGTGCCCTACAGTGTGTGAAAAAACTATTGGCTGATATCTCTCCTGCTTGACCATTTTGCTAACATATTGATATTTGTAGCTTGAGCCACTCAGCCTATTCCTTTCCAGAATCAAGCCCAGCTTTCACACCTATTGCTCCAGTCCAGCCATTATTCTAGTGCTCAAAAAACAGAGGACAGCAATACTTTTCTAGCTTATCCCACTTGAGTACACTATACCAATCTAAAGCCATGCAATGTCATCTTATCTTCCTTTCTCGGTTTTGAAGAGCTGAAAGCACTCTGCAGTGAAATGCTTTCAAAGACCCTGCAAGGCTTTGTCTTAGAAATAAGAATTGTCTTCTGTGTAACAAAGCGTCAGTCTACACAATCTTTTGGCTGGGTTTTGTTTTGTGGTTTTTGTTTGGTTGGTTGGTTGATTGGTTGGTTTGGGGGTTTGTTTGTTTGTTTGTTTTGTGTGAAATGGGGGAGGGACAAGGAAGCTCCCAGTAGAAGCTTCAAAGAGTGAGGGTGGGGAGCCCATATGGTGGTGTTGAAAAACTGGTTGCAGAGCTGATTAGAGCTTTTCTGGGGAGACAATGAAGTGGGCAGAAAAATGCTTGTAGAGTGTTTTCTTATTCATTGTAAGCATAAATAATCATTCATATTTTCTGTGCAGTTCCTTCTTATCAGACAATTGCTAGTATTCAAAATACTGGATTAGAACCGGCAGGTTGGAACTGCCATACTTTCTTAGTTTCCATTGAGACTTATTTCTTCCAACAAGTAAAATGAAACTAGACTGTGATTCAAAATATTACTTTCCCTTTGCTACCATAAATAAATAAATAAATAAATAAATAAACAAACAAACTGTGGGGGTTTTTTAATTAATAGTTTATTAATTTTTACTTGAAAATTAAATTGTAGGACAACCTTTTCCATGATATATTTTAAAAATGAAAAATAACTACACACTAAGAGGTTATCAATGGCAAAATTTGAAGTTTTTTAAAAATAAAGGGAAAATAAAGAATATTGATCCTTGTTGTTGGGGGTTTTTTTGGCTTTTTTTTTTTTTTTGCTAGCAACGTTAGTCAGTTAAACTTTTGACCTGTAAACCTTTTTAACCAGGTATTTTTATGTCATCTGCACTATAATTTTCCTGCTCCACCTACATAGTCTTGCTATTTGTCTCAAAGCCCATCTTTTTAAATTAATTTTGTATTCTCAAATTGCTGCTGATTTGGATTCCACACAGACATTCTTCTAACTAATTCAAAACCAGACATCTAAGACACATGAAAAATATCATTGACAAGAAGCCAAATAATTTTAATTTAAAGTTGTAAAGATAGCAGTAGTTGCTACTTTTTTTTTTTTTCAATAGAAGCATCTGCTTCAAGCCAAATTTATAGCTTATTCCCATAGTACCCATCAGAGAAGTAAAATGGTCAAGCCGCAAAAGTTTTTAAAACTTTGAGTTTTCTAAAGGCTCTTGACAACATCTTTTGTTATTCCCTCAGATATCATGTTACTGGATACCTATGAATACCACAACAGAATCAGGGGAGGATTTGCCAAAGTTTTCAAAAATAAAAAGGTTAAAAACCACAGCGGAATTGTCAAAGCAGCAGAACTTGAGGATTTTTTTATTAGGAAGACATAAAGATTAACACAGTAAACACAGAAATTTGTTTGAATAGAAGCAATGTAATTACCAGGTCAAGACGATTTCTTTTGTTTTCTAGAAATAAAATTACATTTTAATGCATGTGAAGTGCTTCTCTCTCCTCCTAGGAAAGTGGTGTGAGCACAAAGTTTTAATATTTATGTGTTTTCCCTTATAAAAATCCATGAACAAAGGACTTCACTACTCTAAAGGTTACACAGAATTTAAACAATAGGTTTAGTTGATTTGAATAGCCTTTTGGCATGTTGATTTATGCTATAAGAGTGGCCAAGAACTTTAACAGTTTAAGCAGGATAATGGGGTAGAGAAAGCATGCTGAGCAAATGCATTCCAAGATTTAAGGACTTAAAATGTCTGAATTAAACTAAATTGACATGTATTCATTCTTAGCAAATTTGCCGTAATTATATCAGGAATGTCTGAAACAAGACTGAGATGTCCTGCCAGCTGATCCGAAGGGGATACTGGTTCCCATTATAGGAACTACATTTCAAGCTGTTGGCCACATACCTAGACATTAAGCAAATGGAGCAATATCTCAGTATTAAAGCATTACAGAGCTAAGGCCACTTCAGCTTTGACCAGTCTTTGTTGAAGATACAGATGGCAATAAAATAACAAAAAGCCTGAATGAAAGCAAGTAATATAAAAAATATGTTAATGAATTGATCTCTAATCAGTACAATAGGATGGCACAATCATGGACTAGAATGCAGTCAATCACTTAAATATCTGAGGTCTCAGAATTCTGAGAGAAGGAGGATTAGTTTCATGGATATATAGAAATGGTTATAAAATAAATTAATTTGTATTTTATTAATTTTGTATTTTAATACGAATTTTATTGCCCTCTGACTTAAACAATCTGTGAAGTTCAGCAAAGCTCAGTTAATCCAGGGTGATCTGGAGAGCTATTTCTCTTCATAATCTTATACCACGTATAAGTAGTATAAGTCTCTTAACATTCTCAGTCATCTGTTTTCCTTTTCAGAGAAATTTGGTGATTGTCAAAATCCTTTTCCCTGCACAGCACTTCAGCAACCACCCCACAAGGATTTCAGCTCAGGCGTAACCTTCCTTTCTTCTGGCATAGGACCTGGGGGACATGCTAACATTTATAGTCCAGAGGGTAACCCAAAATACTTTGAGGGACATCTTTTCAGGAAATGAGTTGGAATTTCTGAGGTTTCTCAATATGACTCACATTTCCTTTTTTCTTTTAATTGTGTATGACTCACAGGTGAATCAAAGTTGTATGATCCAGATCCATATGATAATCTGTGACATGCTACCTATGCATGGATGGTTTATTTTGTCTTTACTCCTCTTCTTATGATCCCCAGCTGCTTCAAAGGAAGCAGAGATCCCCTAGCATTTAGCAGTCTTGATTTATTCCTCTGTAATGCATAAGGTTCTTCATCAAAATTGCTCCAGTTTTTGAGGATGGGAGCTGTAAATTGCTGAGAATTTGCATATGATGCAGGATTTGGCAGCAAGGACACTGAAAAATATTCTTCTGTTTGACATTTCCAATATTAGACACCTAAATCCTCAGTTAGACTCTGAAGTGTATGGTCTGTTTGTCGAGCAGCTGATGGTCTTGCTGACATCAACTGACACCGTGGGTGAAAAAGCACTTGAGATATTGGAATCTCTAAATATAGAGGGACAAAAATTAAGAGTAAATAACAGTGCATTTTTAATTAGTACAAAACACTGCAGTTAGGACTAGCAAAAAGGAAAACAAAATCAGTCTTTCTTTAAAATTAAGTGGTTGAATTTTCAGTTTAGCTGATATTTGTATGAGGATCATCACTCCTGACTTTTTTCATTAGGTAAGTCTGGTTGACAGGCCACACCTATTAGGCTGCCCTGATATATGAAGACTTTGGTACTATACCTTCAATAGGTGAGATGAAGTTTTATGATTGGGTGGTGAGATACAAACAAATTCCAAATCCCCACCATTTTTACCGCATGAGTCTTGACAAGACTGGAAACTGATGAACCCTCAGACTTAAAAATATGAGTAATAAAACATCACTCTGGAACCTCCTAGCAATTCCATTTTCTCTATTTTCACAGCACTTTTTTGTTTGTTTTCAGTTGGTTGGTCAGTTGTATTTTTCGTGCGGCATTTGTTGTGTTCACAACCTTGCATTTGTACAATTAATGGCTTGCTCTGAATCAGCCAGGAAACCTTAACATCTCCACTTAGAGTCTGCTGAGTCCTGCCTGGTCAGGGATCCCAACCAGAATCTCCCTTCCAGGAGAGCCCCATTTCCCAGAAGATATTCCAACAAGTATTCAACATAAGTCAGTATCCTGCAGACTTGGACAGCTTTGTTCTTTGCATGAAGTATTTTATTCATTTATTTATGCATGGAAACTGACATTTTGGTTCAAGATGAACCTAGGTCACATTTCTCTTTTCTGATGAAGCATCAAACCTGTTCTAAGCAGCTTTCCTGGGCACCTACTGGCCAGTGTCAGGTGAGTGCGTGGGGCTAAGTGGGATTGACATAGTTGCCCTTATCCTCTTGGCTGGCAATGTGACTGAGGAGAAGAGTTTGCACAAATCCATAATGGCACAAGTGTGCATCTTTGCAGGAAACAAAAAATGTAGTAAGAATCTCCTATAATCCTACAAGCTCTCTTACATGCAAAAAAAGTTGCATTTTATATAATTGCCTCTTTCTCACACATTCAGGCAACTAATCTCGTAGATTCAAGTTGGATTGTAACAGCTCTCTTAAGAGAATTCAGAGGACTGTTGCACCAGAGAAATGCAGCAGAGCTGAATGGCCAATATGTTGTTATTCGGACTTGGAATGGAGCCCTAACCAAGATTTTTTTATCTTCTAGCTCCTCTAGTATCAAGCATATCTTCTACAGCTGTTGATAACACATCTTCTAATACCCTAAAGAAATATATCTATAGAGATCTGCATTCATAGGTTTGGGTTGTTTTTGTTTTTTTTTTTTTTTTCCTTTTACCATGACCACAAATTATTTAGACAAACTTTTTTTTCTTGTTTTGTGTTTTACCAGTTCTCACATACCATTTTCCTACTTTGTGGTTTTGACTAGCAACAAGACCAGGAAGGAATTTCACACTGTGATGCATTTTCAAAACAGTTTTGCTTCTTTGAATATAAATTTTGTAGGTGCAAGGAGCACTGACATAACTGCTGGACAAATTGAAAAGTTTTAAACAGTTGCAAATTAATTTGCTTTGTCCTAGGAAATTACACCTGATATAGAGCTCTCCTTACAACCAACCTGTGTGTATGTGATGCAGCAGCTTCCTCCCAAACTAAGACAAGTGCTTTTGCTGAGTTGTTGAGGGTGAGTTTTGCTGCAGGACCCTCTTAACTCTGATAATCACATACAGAAGATGAACTGACGGGTTTGGGGGATCTCAGTCTCCTAAAGACAAGTCCTGTAACTCTTGAGAATAATTGGTTTTGGTTCTCTTTTTCTGTATTATAGAAACTGTAGGTACGTGTGCATCTGGGATAAAAGTAATGGGACAAAATCCCAAAATTAGAAGTTATTTACAGCAAAGTCTTTTAAATTAAAAACCAGCTGTATGTCTCTGATATGGGTTAGAAATATGTATATTTTCATGATTTTCCTTGATTCGATAATCCTGAGAAATGCAAAAAATCGTCTTGAGTACTTCATACCAAATGGGCAAAATAAATGCCTTGCATTTCAGAAGTCCTACCTTACAGATATGTAGTTGCCAAACAACTACATAATGAGTTTTATTTAAATGCGTTATTTTCTTCTATTGACATGTTCCAAAGCCCTTTCCTATTTCTCCTCTTATTTGTAATTTTCTTAATTCCTCTTCTATTTGCTATTTGTTTATTGTTTTTTTCCCTCTAATATCTCCTTTATTTTTATTTTGGTGGCTTGGCTATGTCTTATTCTACCTTTACTCTAGAGGTGGGTTTCTTTATGCTTTCAGAGAAAAGCCATGGAATATCTGTCCCTCCCTTAACACACACCCATAAACACAGACACATTCAAATCCACTGGGTGCTAAGCTTGCTGCAGCTCCTCCACCGGTGCTCCTCTTTATCACAGAGTGTTGGCTTTGTTTTTTCCTACTCAGCTCCCTGTACAGAAATCAATGTTCTGCTACACTGACTGGAGTGACAGTAATGCAGGAGATGCCAGCCCAACAATATGATGCACAAAGAACTGTTCTCCAAAAATTCATCCCTGCTTAAATGAGGAGGAAGAAGCCACACTTTGTTTCCTCCATGAACAGAGCAGCAACACAATTTTTTTTTTTTCCTGGCTTCTCTGCTCCTTTCCTCCCCCCTCACTCACCCTCAAATCCAGAATTGAACAGTATAGGCTTACAGGATACTAGTTCAAAGAAAGAACTTAAAATTTGTTCCGCTTTTATTACATCATAATCTGGTACAAGAGCCCAAAACATAAATGCTGTTGCTCTCTGAAAGGTAAAGAGAGGCTATTACTTGGGCTAGCAAAATCTTTGTGGGGGATTAGTGTTTTGTTCCCTCGGATTAGGAGACATTAAAAAAAAAAAAAAAAAAAAAAAAAGTCTTGAATCCTTGACAGTATTTTCCTGAGTTAATCTCCTCTAGTGGCTGTTGGTATTTGCAGTGTCTATCAATGTCAGTCTCTTCTGGTTGGGTATATTTTGGAACAACCCACACACCATTCAGGAGAGTAAAATTGTGCTCCAGTGCTAGAAAAAGGGTGAAAATGGACTTCATTTTCAGATGGGTAGGCTTCAGAGATGATGTAGAGAGGTTCAGTATGTTTCCAGTGAATTCAACATATTTATCTTCATAAATTATCCTTTAGTAGTTCCTGCTTTTAATTTCTTGGTGGCTGTTTTCTCCCTGTCATTATTCAGCACCTGATATTTCCCCCCCTGTGAAATAAAACATAAGGAGTAAAATCACTGTTTTCTGGACTGTTTGTATGGGCATTGTTGATATTGAAAATCTGAGGCTGTTTGACTCATGCTGAAGTATCCTGGGATTTGTTTCTTGATGGGGTAAATAAAACCACTGGGCTCAGGCTCAATGCTGGGGGGTGTAGCTGGTATTGCATTGAGGAGACCAGTCAGGAGTGTGTTTAGGCAATCACAGTCTCTGACCTGCAGAATTAGGGTTATCAGAGCCTAGTGGATTTTCAAATGGCTTCTGATAAAAATTGGCTGAGTATTATGTTGGGATGGATAAAGGGAGATTTTGTTTTGCTTATTGACGTGGTTCAACTAACCCTATGCAAGACTAGTGCTTCACACTTGGCTGTTCTCTCCCAACCTTTTGATAAATATATTTGATTTGAAAAAATGAAAGAGAGACGATAAAGTAGACTGTTAGAGGCTTACCAGCATATCATTGAAGGCACGGGAGGGTTACACAGCCACCTGTGCTACATTTTTTTGCTAATTTGACCCACTGAACTATTTTAGAATGATCTGTAACATGACAATTTGATCCAAAAATATTTACCACCAGGGTTCACTTTTTTCTTGGAAATATACTTGCTGTAATAGTGCTTCAACATGGACAAATACAGAACGGCACTTGTACCAGTAAAAATACAGAAATTAAGGATAATTTTAATTGCCTTTAGCAGTTTTCTATATTGTTTCTGTGTGAAAATGAGAACTTGAATATTTCGATTTTTTTTCCCCCAAACTTATTTTCTTTATTTTTGAAAAACACTTATTGATTGTAACAATGCTGAGCAATAGAAGTTTTTAGGTATTTTGGGTTTTTTGTTTTGTTTTTAATTTTTTTACTTTCAAAGCATTAAACAAGGAATGACTAATTGCATTAGCTGCTTGGCACAGGCTCGACACAGCCTTCACCCTTCATTCAATTAGAGCTTGCTTTGAATTTGGTGAGGTCAGATTGCATCCCATACGTGTTATTATTCAGACCACGTCCTACCCATATTTTTTACAATTACTAAAGTAGTACTAAGAACTGTTGACAAATGAGGTGCATTTCGTTAGGTCTGTTTAACAGATGGGGAAAGCAAGTCATGACAAAAGGAAATAATTTAATAGCAAGTGTCAAAACCAGTCATTAGTCCTGGTGAAGCTTGAAACTGTGTTTTGATATGGGAGGGGCAAAAATGGAAAGAAAGGATTTCATCTCCATTGTTCGAGTACATTTCTCATCTTGCTTGAAGTGGGGAGGTATTACAAATTGATGTGCCCTAATTTGATATATGTGACATAAGGAATTCTGAGCCCTTTCTTTTTCTCTGATGCATACATGGATGAACACTCCGTCCATATCCATAGAAAAACTGCAGTGGATTACAGATTACACAAATTACAGACATCCACATTTTCGCAGTGGACTAGAAAATTATTTAGTCATCCCAATTAAAACAAGCACTGCCTCATCGTGAAGATCTCTCCGCGTAGTTCAATTATAATGAGTCACACTTCAATGCCTCACCCAGCGCTCCCAGTCAGCCCAGCCATGTATCCTGGCTCCCCCATCTCATGCATTGAGCCTACACGAGGCTTACCGCTGGCATAAGGGCCTTCACGTTCCAGTTAGAAACCAGCCTACCTAAAATCAAGATCCGAAACCCCTTTTCCTGCTCAGATTCAGCACCTCTGAGCGCGCAGCTGCCGGCAGCCCGGAGGCTGGCTGGCGGTGGCCCCGCGCCCTGCGCTGCTGTCGGCTCCCCGGAGGGGACAAATCGTGGAAGCACTTGGGAAGGAAGACACACGGATAAAATGAGCAATATCGGACTGCAACTACCTCGTGCGCTGCTAAGGGTTATTAATCCTTAAGAGGGGACCGGTTTCAGTGCTCGGCGCGCACACGCCAGCTGTGCCAGCTCCCGCCGGAGCGGGGAGGGGCGGGAGCGCTGGGACGCCGGCGGCGGGCGCCGGGATGGCAGTGCCAGCCTCGCCCGCGCGATGGCAGCACGTCCGAGCGACGTCTGTCTGTCCGAGCGGTGTCTGTCTGTCCGAGCGGTGTCTGTCCGAGCGGTGTCTGTCTGTCCGAGCGGTGTCTGTCTGTCCGAGCGGTGTCTGTCCGAGCGACGTCTGTCCGAGCGGTGTCTGTCCGAGCGATGCCGGCTGGAGCCCGGGCCGCACCGGGGCACGGCGGGCTGCCAGGCTGGGCCTGTGGTGAGAGGGGACGTGCGGAGCGGCGGGAGCGCCAAGGCCCTGCCTCAAGGCCGAGCTGTTTTACTCTGCCCAGCTGCAAAGTTTGGTCTCTGGCCGCCCGGCCCTGGGACGGCTGCCTTCTGGGGCCTTTGCGAGAACCGCTCCGGCTGTGCCCAGGCGTCCACCGAGGGCCGTGCACAGTTTCCTTCGGCAGTTCCCATCCAAGGCGTCCGCTGCCCGAGGAAAGGGCGGAGGGACGGGGTCAGCTATTCCGAAACTGGCCCATTCTCAAACAGAATTTGTCAGTCTCTTTCCAAGATGGGGACTGGGAAAGGAAAGCGGGAGAGCAGAGCGTTGCAGAGCGGGCATACTTCCACACCTGCAAGTGTAAGTTAAGCTTTGAGAGATACGCATTGCGTTCTTTTGACCCGTTCGGCATCTCTGAGCTTCTTCTTATCTGAGGACTCTTTCAGAGCTCCACTTATGAAGTACCTGAAGAGCATCTGTCCCTGATCACTTCGCCATTAGTCTGCAACTTCCTGT